>NC_142365.1:18732500-21132500 GCF_059441175.1 Urocampus carinirostris
TGCATAGTGCATTCTGATAGGCTAAACAGTCTCTCCACTTTTTCACCAACTAATCCTAGAGAACGGAGAAAACAAAGTCTTTCAACAAAATACTGTACAAGCTCTTTTACATAAACATACATATCAAACAGGGGTTATCGACGTTCAAGTGAAGAAGTGGAGACTGTTTAACCCATCAGAATGCACTAGGCAATTCAGTTTTGTAAAATAATGCAATAATGGGATAATCTCTGACGCCATATTGTACATCATCTGCGGTCTAGTGATAAAATGTTGGTGCTCTCCCCGCCGCTACTCGGGTTTGATTCCCATTGCACCCAATATTTTTCGATTTTGGTCATTTGCATTTGCATTTCATGTGTGCATTATAATACATACCTGTACTAGAGGTAAGATCTTGGGCCTCTGCGAATTTCGGGCTGCGTTGGAGCTTAAGATATAAATCATTCATTTGAGCTGGGATTCTCTCTATCACCATTTTTTTTCTCATTTTTCTTCTTGGAGGATCTGCCCAACATGCACTTAATTTTGCTCAAGTTATTATTTAAATGCCTGCTTTTTAACTGCTACCTGAGTAAGATTTTTCCGAGGTAACAGTACTTTTACCTGAGTAACACATTTCGGTGACGCAGTTCAACGCCAAAATGCGCACTTCGGTGCTAAAGTGATATTATTGAGATAATTCTATCATGAAGAACATGCAAACAAAACAATCAGTTTAACTCCAAGTCACTAAATCCAAAGATAAATTCATCCTATGTGTCACAGTAGAAAATGCCCAGCTTCCTCTTTCCACCTCTATTTCCTTTACGTCAGACATTTCCGCTTCTTGCCAATAGCTTACAAGCTTTACAAACATTCTTTCTGCTTTCATATTTAACTATTTGCATCCTGTAATATGCAGAATATGAATCTTTTTGATGCAATTTCGTTCACTTTCACTTCGCTGCAATTGGGCGCGTGCATACTTGATTTGAGGGACCGAGCCTAAAGTTAACCTGAAGCTGCGTCCTTCAACCAAAGCACGCACTTCGGCGCCTCAAATCAAGATAATTGGTCGGGTTCGGGCTGATACACTTGCGGCCCGGGTCGGGCTAGACTTTTTAACCCCGATCTTACTTTTAGCCCGTACAAACGAAAGCTCTTGCTGTAATCTCAATTTCATGGGCTGTTATAGTCCAGAGCGCCTTAGGTATGAAAAAAATATGACAAAAGATGTAATTTTTGGGGTGCACCTTATAATACGGTGCGTCTTATAGTGCGGAAAATACAGCATATCCAAACAAACCCATTTACATAACACTAGTTTGAAGTTTAGATACCGTAGTAATGGGGTAGATGGGATTTATGATGGTGAGCAGCAGCACATTGTTGACACTGCGCGTGTCATCAGAGTCTCCAGGCCGAGATATTTTTTGGCTTGTTGAATAGTTGATGAATGCAGAGTGGCCTGCAATGTAGACCTGGTTCTCTGCTGCATAAGTAACAGCATTGCATGATGAATTCATGTCCTCAAACTCCACCAAGGCCTGGCGCTTCTTAGGCATCATTACCACTGAACTATGGAAGGGAGACACAATTCAAATTATTCTTAAGAATATGAGCTGAAGAGTAAACAATTAGGCACAGAAATATATAGTCAGTAAGTGCATACATTTGGTCAGGAATAGTTTGATAAAAATTCTGTATTTTGTGAGTTTCAAAAAAGGTGATGTAATTTCCAAGTGGCTCCTCTCTAAATGGATGAATGCATTGTATTCATTTTCAAACATGTATAAAATATTTAAGGAGTACGAAGAAGTGCAAAGTTGTATTTTATCCCTCAACATTTTCACAGATCCATTGTTTAGTCTGATTAATTTAGCCACATGACAACAATGCAAAAAAAGCAACAACAACATATACACTCACAAGGAAGTACACTTCTTTGCTGCCTAATCGTAGTAGATATACAGGAAATTAAGTAGGAGAAACCAAGGTTAAGGAATAAATCTAATTATTGCCATCAATTGTGATTTTTCATTGAAAAAAAAAAATTAAGATTCAGAAATTTGCTAAAACATAGAATTGATAAATAATTGAAAAGCTTAATTTGAAGCACCAAAAGCTGGTGTTTTATATTAAATTGAAAGGTAAGAAAAATGTTTGGGCCAACCCAATAAAGAAGCCAAATTTAAAGGGATGTAATGTAAAAAATCTAGTGGTCAAAGAATACACACTTGTCCCTTAAAAGTATGTTATTTTTCTCGAAACAGTTTGTACAAAGTGGATGTGTAGGTTTGATTTATCAATCAGGTTAATGTTCTAATTACTCGTTAGGATAATTATGTTTAAAATGGATTAAAAGTGTAATCGTCCTGTTGAAAAAGATCCATTAAAAAATAAATAAAGCAAGATTTTAACTTTTGGCCCTTAAGATCTTTTTAAACACATATTTCTCCGTCAATTTATACCTGACAGTCCCAAACTCTTGCAAGGCTTCAACCAAGTCAGACTCCACAATCCCATCAACCAAGCCTCTGATATGCACCACCGGGGAGGGAAGAGGTTTATGGGGATCGTCATAGCTTTCCTGAAAACAATATCATATTAGTGACAGATAATTCATAAAAAGTGTGCCAAAGCAATGTAATTGGAACAAAACCACCTCCAGTAGCCGACATTCCATCACAAGCTAGGCTGAAATTGTCTTTCAGATGAGATTCACTGTAACTTGCATTAAATACGAACAATCATTTATTGTTGAATTCATAGGTGACAATCTTCCTGTATTTTACACCTTTTTATCATCAAATTCTGTATGCTGTAGAACAGTTGTTGTGTTGTTTTCTGTTAGACCTATCTTGTCTTGCCCATTTCGGCTCTAATCCAGTCGTGTCGGTCACTAGTAGCAGACGACAATGTCATCGTATACTGTACTACCAATATTGTTGCTGTACACTGGTCAAGTAACATTTATTTGTACAGCCCTCAATCACATAAAGACTAAAAGGGCTGCACAAGCCCAAGATTTGCCGATACTGTCGCAATATAACCCAGAGATTTGTGTTTGATGTTGTCTCACTGTATTTACTTCATGTAAGCCTTTTTTTCCCATTTATTTTCATTTATTTATTTTTACAAATTACTGGCTGTTTTGGGGGTCCATCAATAGGGATATCTTTTGAGATTGATGCTTTCAGCCTAGTTCCAGCAATATGTTTTTACTCTAGGGAAATAGCATTTTTCCAAATGTCTGAGACAATTTGGACCAAACGAGTAACTAAAACATCAGATAAGTATCTATGAATTCATGGCAAATGCTGTCCTCTAACAAGCCGTTTTGGGGTACAGTATAGTTCTATCTTGCTCACCTTAGACAGTGAGTTTGAGCCATGAAAGTATTGTACATACAAAGTATAGAAAGACAAAGGGAAGTGATAGAGATTTAAGATTCAAGATTCAAAGGGTTAATTGTCATATGCACAGTAAAGAATCACGATTCCCTGCACAATGAAATTGTTTGCCTTCCACACAATTGCCAGCGTAATAAAACTAAGAAACTATATACATGTATACATAAAAAGATAATTACCAATATTAAAAAGATAAAAATTCAAGATAACCTCAAGATGAATTAACGCAATAAGTTAAAAGCACAGTTGAAAGTGACTGTAGTGCTAGAGTAATCCAAGAATAGTCAATTTCAAAGTGTCTGTAGTGTGCTGAACGTGTCTGTGGTGTATTGTTCGATCAGCAGCCGTTTAAGAGTCTGATAGCAGAGGGGTGATAGTCTGACATCTTAGTTACATATTAAATTGGATTGGGAGAATTTCTGTTAGAGAGTAAAACCATCTGTAGAACAAATACAAATCTGCAAAATCCTGCACCGCTACATACAATAAGCAACAGTAAATTTGCTACTAAAAAGGGAAAATAACTAAGAACATTGTTGAAAGAATTGTGTTTATTTAAACTTGTTTGCTATCTTAGTTTTTAGTCTACATAGTCGGTCTTGCTGAGAGTAGAAAGGTGCCACGCCGTGTTTGGTTTATTATGGCTTTATTAGGTGAATTGCAATCATTATTTAGGGGAGGAATTGGCTGAGGATGACTGTTATGTCAACTCGAAGTGTGGAACATAAGAAAGATGGGGAAATATTTTTTGGGTGTTGATTATTTGGTAAATACGAAAAACTTGTTTACACTAATTCTCTTTGTTTTTATTCTACTTGTCTGTCTTGCTGTGAGTAACTAGGTGCTAAGTTGTGATTGTAGGGTTTATTAACGCTTTCATAAGGGGGAATTGCATGGGAGATTGTGAGCTATGTGCATTAAACTCACAAAGAGAAAAATCACAAACCTTTTGTATTTTCGACTATATAAACGTTTTATATCTAACGAGCAGCACTAAAAATATTTTTTGCTCAGGAGATAGTTTGAAAATGCTAACTAGTAAAAATTGTCAATCGTTTGCTAGCTCTTTGGCTACCAAAGCGCAATAAGGTCTTAATGACGACATACAGACACGTGAAGCTATATTTAAACTCAATAAATCGGTTCTTAATACATTGAAAAATTTCTCCATGAAGACAAGCCTTACCGTTGTCATCGCTCCGTCTTCGGTTTTCTGTCTTTTAGTCGCTCGGCCTCCTTCTCCGTAGAAGCGGCCCGCAGCAGCAGCCATGTTGTCCTGCCCTTATGCCGAGAAAAGCATCCCTGCCGAGATTTGCATCCCCTCGCTACAACAACCACTTTAACCTCGTTTTATATCACTTTTCGGGAATGTAATGGCGAATATATAACCAAAACCACTTCGTCTTGCATTCGTTGGGAATGTAATACAACTTAAACCATTCCGTCTTTGTATTTGTTGTGAACGTAATTGAACGGTAATGCACACCGTATATAAATCACTTTTGAGAACTGTTATGCACTCTACCGTAAAGCTTATTATGCATGAATAAGCTTTATGGTAGAGTGCATAGCCGTTTCAATACGAGCGATTTGAATAGAAAAGGCAAAATAAACATGTTACCTGCTCAAACGTGATTTGTATACGGTGTGCATCACCGTTGTATTACATTCCCAACAAATGCAAGACGAAGTGGTTTAGGTGTTATGTTCGCCATTACATTCCCGAAAAGTGATATAAAACGAAGTAAAAGTGGTTATAGTAGCTAGGGGATGCAAATCTAGGCAGGGATGCATTTCTCGGCATAACACCTGTTCTGCCGGGCTGATGCGTTCAAGAACAATGGGGCACCGAGGCTGCCGATTCGGATTTTAAGATTGATACGTGAACCTTCCGGCAGCACGGCGGGGCAGTGGTTAGCGCATGTGCGGCACAGTTCATGTCTTGGGAACCTCCTGCGTGGGTTCAAATCCAGCTCCAGCTGAATGAGCGAGTGAGCGTCTGTCCCCGTGTGCCCTGTGATTGGCTGGCAACCAGTTCAGGGCGTCCCCTGCCCACTGCCCGATGATTGCTGGGATGTGGGCTCCAGCACCCCCGCGACCCTACTGAGGATAAGCGGTGTAGCTAATGAGATGAGAACCTTCCACTCGTAAACAAATACAAGCATTTAAGCTATAAATGATAATTAAGTAAAGTATGGATTCAGACTATTCCATAAACAGGGTTGGGTAGGGTTACTTTAACTGCATTACTTTCAATTACTTTTGGATTACTCCAATACCAAATATGCTAATAAAAGACAAAAGAAACTAAATATGTATAAAATTACTAAATTTTGTGCAGGCTTGGGGAGTAACGGAATACACGGAACGGCAAAAATGATTTTGGCAAGCTGTTTGGATTTATTTTCATATTATTTCTGTCGCATTTTATGTTAGTTTTGCCAGAGATCCAAGAGATCAAAGCCAGGAGAGAAAGCTTACCACGTGTTGTGAGTCATAATTTTCAGAACAGATTTGGATTTTTTGCATCTTGAGGCTTGTTTTTACAATTCTCTCGTTTTCTCCTTGGAAGGTCAAAATTCATAGTTGTCTTCTCTCCTTATTATGACTGTCTACTACACTATAAACTTGTCATAGAGGCAGTTGCAACTTATTTGTATGGATGCAAGTATTTTTAGCAGACACCAGACCACCCCAATCACTCAAGCATTATACAGTTGGTTGGTTGGTTGGATGTATCCCTTAACCACTCGGGTCGTGTGAACACCAGTTCCTGTGGTGTGTCTTGGGCAAGTACAGCCTGGTGGCACCCATCCCTCTCCAGGCCAACATATGTTTCCACTCGAATAAACCATTATTAATGCTGATGTTTTTATTAAGGTGAATACATATATAAACACTCCATGTGACAAAAACTCACATTAAAATTGTTATTCTAATGGTCACATTGGTAATATTACAATTAAATTTACAGTAATTTACAAAGGCAGTACATGAATCTACAATATAAAAAGCGTTAAATCACTTTGCAGCCAAAAACGAATTTAGAAAAAAAATGAATTCTTAAAAAAAAAAAGTAGTGCAAAGGTCACACAGTGTGAAATTCCTTCTTTGTTCAGTTAACACTGTATGCTCAGTATCATCAAGTGCAATACATGCTTAATGCAGTAGATATGCTGATTTAAATGCGCAAGCATTTTAATTCATCTTCTGACAAAAGTGGTGTGTCTCTTTTAAAATGAATTAGCGATAATTTATTTCCCAAAAGAATGCCAAGAAGCCGTTTGAGAAGTAAATCTCACTTGCTCTCACATATTACATCATGCTCTCACATATACACAGCTATACTCTCATAAAGTCATACCCACGCACAAACACTACAGTACTCTGTAAGGAACTACACTGCCACAAATCCATTTTCTCCCAACCTTTACCAACCACCGACTCTGCCAACACCTCGAAAGACCTACGATTCATTCACAAGACCCTTCTTTTTTACTAAAGTGCACACACGTATACTGTATACACGTGTACTAGAATGTCAATAAAGTAGATCTGAATCTGAACAAGAGCACGCATATCAGAGCCCACAGACATACAATGTATTCATTCAGGGAGTGTGACCAGACTTTGAACCCCCAAAGTGTTCATTTGTAATCGAGTGTTTAATAATTGCAGAGGTTTATTTCATTGTGTCTGAACGAAATTGTGCCTATTCTCAATCTTTTGTTTGGTAAACTTTTTTTTGAAGAGCATTAACAGGAACTCCAATCGGTCACAGGACACGCCAGGTGCCAATGCCTCCCTTTCTGTTTTCTTCACGCTCTTTCTCCCTAGACATCTGCTCTAAGGGGGGCAGAGGGGTGAGAGGGGCTGTTATCTGGCCTTTGCCCCCAGGTACCATGGGGTTAAAGAGGGCTGAGATCCATGGCTCTGGCTCCTTGGCAAGGAGGCCTGGCACAACCCAGTCATATGGCCGGGTTTGCCCATGTTCATCGGCTGAAACATGCACGATGGAGTCAACAAAGGGATAAAGAGCCTTTTCTTTGGAGGGGGTAGGGGGGAGCCTTGCGGCCTTCTCTCACCCCAAACCATCTGACCCACACTTGTTAAGTCCCGCGATTTGGTCGGGAAACTACCGCTTTGGCTACGATTCTCCCGCCTACCGATCTGAGAGCAACAGCTACCGATTTCTAAGAATTTCTTTTCTTTTTTTTTTTTGGTCGCCAACATTTTTATGTGAACAAAGTTTTGCCGATTAAAATTTAGCCGAATTATCCATAGTCTCTATCATCGTCTTTTTCGCCGTTCGGCACCGGAAAAAGCTTCGATCGAGACTCGGCAATCATAATCTCGAACTCCACGTGATCTCATTCCTTCGAGAGCAGCAGACGAATAAGAGTGTTTCTTTTGACTATGTTTAAGAACACCAGAAAATTTGGAATAATTAAACATTGTAATAATCACATGTAAACATAAAATAACAATAAAGTAGATTGAAAAACGAATTTTATCGTTGTCTTTTCAAATAATAATAATAATAATAATCGCGTCAAAAAATAAAATCTCCCGATTTCCCATTTCTGAAACTTAACATGTATGTCTGACCAAGGCACCCAAGACAGGAACGCAACAAACTGTGCTTGGTGTTAGGCAGGAATATTTAATTTTGACACGTTTGGAATTAACTCCTGATCATTTAAATGAGTTGATTATCTTAAAACCGGGCTTATGGATTAGTACTTTCATTCCTGCTACAGAAGTTCTCTTCCCCTCCCCTTTCATGTGTAAGAGTATGATATTATATGTAAGAGCAAATATAATTTACGTCTCAAAGGCCTCTAACAGAATACTGCATACTTTTGTGCAATTCGTACCCCATCTGCATTTCATCAGAAGCCTTTTATATGGCAGTAGGCCTCTAAACTAGAGAAGAGAATATAAAGGAACCATAATCCAAAGAGAATCATTGTTGTGAGGATTTTGGGGACCCGTGGTCCTCCCAGTTCACCACCTATCGAGGGCCTTCGGCGGATCATCAACACTCCCATCGTGAAGAAGGCAAAAATGGTAAAAAGCGTGACGGAAAAGGCCAGTGAACCCACATCCACGCGAAACTCTTTACCCTTGACTTCCCAATAAATGGCGGCCACAGACCAGGCTACACCAATACCTAAAAACACATTCACGGCATTGCTTCCTGTTACGTTTCCCACTGATGCGTCTGCGTATTGGTCCTGAGTTGCAGCCACTTTGCTGGCAAAGGTATCTGTGGAAAAGAAATATGGATTTTCTTAAATACAAATTCTGCGAGCCGGCTCTCTGAAGTGAATGCGGGGGGCCAGCTCTCCACCAATCAAAAGACACTTTTTTCTCATGTGATTGATCAATATGCATTTATTTTCAGAAAATCTGTTGATAACTTTAAATGTGTTGGGTTAATAACATTTTTAACTTGTTTTTCTAAATCTAAACTATCTGAACTATTTTATAAATCCCGATTTTTGTGTGTGTGCATGTTTGTATGTGACTTATAGGCTTCAAAACGCCTGTACTGATTTTCGTGAAAATAAACACTGTTGTACTTTAGGCCTGGGTGAGGGTCTTTAGCTAAGTTTCATGGAAAGACACCCCCAACTAAGTCGATAAACATCTGCTTTTGTGTAATGAGCTTTGATGGGCTCTCTAATCCCATCTGTTGGCCAAATTGTGTACTGCAATTCCCGACCACTGACCACTCCAAGATGCCCAATTCAATCTTCTATCGGCCCCGCAACACCAGGCCATTTAGCCCGCATTTTATGGTTTATTTTTGTAATTCGGTAAATATTTTATATATATTCAGTGTTTTTCAAGGATCCCATGTTTCATATTTAGCGCTTTTTTAAAGTAACAAATTTAAGGTTTATTCTTGTGTTTTATCGTTTATTTGTTGTTGCACTGGAAAGTAAACTAATTTACATTTACATTTTGTTGTGTCATGTCTTTAGGACAGGATTCGATGTTGTTTGAAATTTAAGTTGCTTCGTCTAAAAAAAAGAAAGAAATTAGCTGAAAGTTCACTGTAGACTCAACATAATAAATGCTATTAGAATGTATAAGTATTTAGTATTTTTCAAATTAATTTTTAAGTCATTTCGTACATGTTATTACATAATGATTGATGTATATCATTTAAAGCAACAAAAAAAATATTTTAATTCATTCCAAATTATCTATCAGCTTCCTTTCATTGCTTTCCCTCAGGTTGCGCTGATTACAGATGTGTGTTTTTATATTTTTTATATCATTTAATCATCATATTTAAGGCCATTACTTGTTGCCAGGGTCAGAAACCTACCAGGAGGCCTTCACAATTAGTACAACAGGCCCTGTGGCATACAATAAGTGTTGATAAAGCTGTTGGTTTAGTTAATAAGATTTCGAGTTGTCGGATATAAAAGGCCATGGGAAACGTCAGCACTTTCACAAACCATAATTGGCTAGGGGGCGGTAACGGAAGTTTAGCTAGAAAAAGTTGAAGAAAATTCAATATCCCCGTGTTCACTGCTTCAAGCTCACTATTTTAGCCCTAAATTGAAATAAAACGTATGGCAGACATACGATAGTACTCGATTTTCAGCGTTAGCTTTGAAGGCGATAGAAAATAACTTTAATTGAACTAAAACCCACAGATAATCTGTTCGACAGAGGTATTGAAATCATTGAAGAAATAAAGGAGGTTGTATTGGACAGACGAATGAGGCTTTGTGCAAAAAAAGACCGTGCTGTTTTGTGCATTATGCCTTCAGAGCGTTGTACCTCGCGCATCAAGTGTTGAACGTCATTACGAGACGAAACATGAACATGAATTCAAGGCAGCTACCGGTACATTAAAACGCGCTGTGTCCAGCAAACAAACACAGACCCTGAAAACCTTTATCACTGCTGAAAACATCACCACTGAAGCTATCTAACAAATTGCTCACTGAATAGCAAACCACGGAAAACCATTTACTGATGGTGAATATTTTAAAGAAGCGTGTTTGTGCGTGTGCGCGAGCGTGTGCCCTCTGCATTGCTGCTGTTATTTCAAGTTTTGATATTTTCTGCAACAAGATATCATTGATAAATGGTATACAGTGGGACCTCGCTACTTCGTGGTTCCACGTTCGCGGGTTCAGAGCTTCGCGGGTGTAAAAAAGAATAATAATAGAATAAAATAGAAACAATTAAAAAAATATATATATAACATAATATATATATATATATATATATATATATATATTTTTTTTTTTAAGCATTTTTGAAGGGGCGTCGCTACTTCGCAGATTTTCACTTTTCGTGGGTGGTTTTGGTCCCCATTAACGGATCTAAAAAAAAAAAATAATTAATAAATAATTATTTTTTTTAAAGCATTTTTGAAGGGGCGTCACTACTTTGCAGATTTTCATTTTTCGCGAATGGTTTTGGTCCCCATTAACCGGGTCTAAAAATGATAATAAAAAAAAAAAATTAAAACAAATAAATAAATTAAAAAAAAAAAAAAGAAGAAATATATATATATATATATATATATATATATATATATATATATATATATATATATATATATATATATATATATATATATATATATATAGGTCAGTTATACCAGTGTTTTGGGGTGGCAGTAGCTCAGGAGGTAGAGCGCTCGTCAAAGGATCCCAGTTCGAATCCCGGCTCGTCAGTGATACATGTCGAAGTGTCCTTGGTTAAGACACTGAACCCCTAATACCCCCAATAAGCAGGTTAGCGTCTTACATGGCTGCAATACAAGGCCGCTATTGGGAAATGTGAAGCACACTGTAAAGTGCTTTGGGAAGGCTTTGACTTGAAAAGCGCTATATAAATGCAGATCATTTCATTTTCATTTGTTTTTCAACCAGTGTGACGGGACACACTGGTGTGCTGTGAGACCTTGTCTAGTGTGCCGCTAGAATTTTATCTTTCCAAAAAATCAGGCCATTATTCAGTATTTTTGCACTCTTCAGATGAGGAACTGTGATAGTCATCCATATCAGTTGGTGGCAGTAGATTTTTATACTTTTTATGTACTAATTATCTGCTCTTGAGGTAGCACAGAACATTTAATAACTTAATTTGTTTAACAAAGCGGTTTAAGATTTTACTGTAAAAAATAAAAATTTAAAGCACATCATTCTTTTTAAGTATTATTTTCTTCTTTTCATATACTAATTATCTGCTTATGCGGTAGTACAGTGAAATATTTGACATAACTTCGTTTTCAAACATTTACGACGGGCGGTGTGCCTCAGAACTTTTTTATAAATAAAAGTGTACCTTGGTACAAAAAGGGTTTAAAAACACTGAGTTATACGATTAAAATGTCTATCCATGTTGTATATTTGGACTGGTGTAAAATGACAGCTCTGTTGGATATTTAAAAAATGTTGTGCGAGTCATTAATCTTGGTGTGGCACACTGATTTACAAGGACATTTGAAGATGGCACTCCGCACCGAAAAGGTTGCTGACCCCTGCTCTAAGGTAACAAAGTAATAAGGTGTATATCTATACGCCATAATTACCAGGAAGTGAAGTCCCCAGGGCTACAAATACCACTGCAGTGACCGAATCCCTCAGGCCAACTGTGCATCCAAAATGGGACGCCAGGTCGCCTATAATTGCCGTTAGGATTCCGATGACACTGATTGAGACTATAAAACATGCCCATCCGTTCATGTATCCAGTTGGTGGGACAAAAGCGAAGAGAATCTTCCAAAAAAAGCTCAAAAAGTGCATAAAATAGTCAAAGCAGTTTGGCATGGACGGATCTTGGCCTTCATCATCTCCATCACCTGTTAAAGAAAAACACAACAGTCATCCTGGCCATAATAGTTCAAGAAAACAGATGGAATTTCATGGCATTTTTAGCATCCAGAGAAGATTATTCATAGCATCTAGACCACAGGTGTCAAACAGGCGGCCCACGGGCCGGGACCAGCCCCACCCAGGGTTTTAATCCGGCCGGCGAGTCAACACTGAGAGAAGCGCAAGAGAAAAATAAACTGCAGTTTGAAATATGTCCACTTAATGTCACCCAAGCCAAACACAACTTGCAAAGCAACTGTAGTAGTATCTCTCTCTTTTTGTTTCTCTATTTCCTCTCACTCTCTTTCTCTCTTTCATTTCTTGCTTTTTATTTTATATTTTTTATTTATCTGTCCTTCTCACACTCTTTCCCTCTCTATTTCTCTGATACACACTCTGTTTCTCTCTTACACTCTTACTCTCTCTGTTATCTGTTTCTCTCTTTCAGTTTCTTTCTCATTCTTTCTTTCTCATTGGGTGGCAGTGGCTCAGGAGATAAATTACTTGTCTTGAGATCAAGAGGATGCAGGTTCGACTTCCGCCTCCGTGTTGTATGTTGAAGTGTCCTTGGGCAAGACATTGAAACCCTAATGCCCCCTGATGAGCAGGTAGTTAGTGTGTGTAAAGCACATTGTAAAGTGCTTTGCGAGGTCTTCAGTGACTTGAAGCGCTATATAAATGCAGACCAATGCAATGTTTCTCCCTTACACTTTCTTTTCCTTTTTTTATGTTCTCTCTTACACTCTCTTTTCCTTTTAATTTTTTCTCCCTCAAATTAGAGATCCCGTTCCTCGAAGCTTGGTAGCGCGCCATTTTAGTTCAAATTTCCTGCAGTACTAGTTTTTCCAGTAAAGACTACGTCTTTTTGGTCAAGTTTTATGCTGAAAGGTTGCCACAGAATTTGGGAAACTAACCAAGCAGCATAAAATCACTTATAAGTGATTCAACAGAACATTTAAATTAAGGAAACGATGCAATTACCCTCGGTAAAAGATCCAAGAGGGCAGAAGATGTACTAGGGGCTAATATTGCCGCTTCTAAATCCATTCGTTTTTCAAATACAAAATGTAGCCAATCATTGGTTTCAATGTATGTGAGTATTTAAAAAAGAAAAGGTTTCTACTTCACATAATTTGACTATCGCGTGTCCTTTTTAGAATGCAAATGATGCGAGAAAGTGAGGAATCACTGTACATCGCTCATTAAAGCCTCACAAATCATTCACATACAAATACAAAATGGCAAAGAAGCTCCAAGTCTTTCCGTGCTAAAGTTGCGTCCCCACCACTACCTGTATCCAGTCGGATTAAATAGAAAAATAGATGTATAGGTATATTACATACCTGCATTGACTGTGACAGCTTCAATGAATTGTTCCTTCCATGAATGAGAACCGATCACATCTGCCAGATTTGTATCTTTAAGGAGTTTGTCCACAGTATTCTGTTGGATTAAATATGATGTTTTAGGATGAAAAATTGTTCACTTATTCTGAAAATACAAACTTAGGGTACAAAGCAGAGCAAAGGAGAACCTTTATAATGCGCTATGTATCAATAATAAGAGATAAAATCAACATAACCCTGTAAAAAGGGATCTTTGACGTCAAATGCCATCAATGGTAGTCATTGAATAACTTACCAATTACGAGACTTACACAAAAATTCAGAACAGTGCTGTAAGAATGAACCAAACATCATACATAATAAGCAAGTTCATTTCATTTAATTCAATGCTACCAGCCCTACTTAAAGAAGGTTATGTAGTCATGAAACTACAGTCCTATGAAAAGATTTGGGCACCCCTGATAATTTTCAAGGTTATTTCTCTTTAAATCACTGGTTGTTTGGATCAGCAATTTCAATGAAATATATCATGTAACAGACAAACACAGTGATAATTGAGAAGTGAAATTCAGTTTATAGGATTTACATAACGTGTGCGATAATTACTTAAAACAGTAGGCAAGTGCAAAGATTTGGGCACCCCAACACGAAAATTACATCAATATTAGTAGAACTTCTTTTTGCAAAAATAAAGGCCTCTAAACCAGGGATGTCAAACTCAGGTTGGTTTTCCGACCAAATCCAGACTTTTTGTTCTGAGGTGGGTTGGATCGGTAAAATTTTAGATATGTTTTTCAGTATTATGCTTTATCATTTAGCCTACATTAGTAGCCCGCCCTATATATTTGAATCATGGATGACAAGGGATCTTTTCGAAACACATTTATTCACAAATAATGGGGACACAATATTTTCATGTTTGGAATTAAATGTATTAACTGGTTTATTTTAACAGTTGAGTGAATGCAGTTTTACACCCTAACTGACTCATCAAGCTATACAAACTCAAACAGTGGCTGGATAGAGCATTTGGTTTGCATTTCTTTAAAAAAAATGATAGAAAGGATAGACATTACCTGGAGACTCGCTTCTTCTTTTGACATACTCAGAAACTTATGGCGGGCCAAAGTAAATCATCCAACGGGCCAGATTCAGCCCACGGCTGGATGTTTGACATGTTTGCTCTAAATAGTTCCTGTAGTTTCCAGTGAGAGTCTGGATTCTGGTTGAATGCATTTTCGACTCTTCTTCTTTACAAATCTTCCCCAGTTTTTTTAAAGGCCCGAGCATCTGTTTGTTTGCTAACAAAATCTCCAGTCACGTTTAATGGTTTCCAAGGTTGTACAGCGTTTAAAAATCACACAAGTGGAATTAAATGTATTAACTGGTTTATTTTAAACAAGACATGTTTTTGCTAATGCCACCAGTTAGTGACGTTAAAGGAGTGGTGCATTGCCCTTTGTGTGATTTTTAATAGCATTCAGGTCTGGGGACTGAGATGGCCATTACAGAATGTTGTACTTGTATGTTATCTATAATATAATTGTCCATGCTCCGAAACCATTAAACCTGACTGAACGGGAGATGTTTTGTGAATGGTCAAAAATACTTTCGACCAAAATCCAGATCCTTATTTAAAGTTTGAAATGTTTAGAGGCTGTTTTTTTTATGCAAAAGGAGGATGTACTAATTATTGATGTCATTTTTCCATAGGGGGGCCTAAATATATGCAGCTGCCTACTTTTAAGTACAGCCGCTGTCCAACTTACGAATGAGAAATGGTTCTTCGTTCGTAAGTTGAATTTGTTCGTAAGTTGCTTCAGTGCTATATTTTGTATGTTTAAGTATGTTTAGGGCTTGTATACATAACCTATATTGTTCTGTACAAAAAAAAATTAAACATTTCATAAAATAATATGCTCTATAAAGATAAATAAAGTTAGGTTTAACTTACTTTTGTAAGCTGAGATTCAAGAGTTAGGCGACTTCCTCCTCTGTGCTAAAAATTGGTCGAAAAAAAGCGATCCAACCATTTTCTCGGTCGCATAGAGCTTTCATATTCCACTTTTTTTTTTTTAAAGAAATGGTTTGCCTCTTCTTTACACTTTACACCAAACATATTGAATGGATGCACGAGATATTAAACATTAAAAATGTCAACGTTCTGGAGATACAGTACAGTATGTTTACACACGAACTAGGAAGAGGAAGCCGGATTTCTTCTTCGGGGTGGATGCTGGGTGAGCTTTCACGGCGCCACACGGCGGTAGAGGCAGAAAGAAGCACTACGGTACTGTCCTCTATTCAGAAAAAGGCGTACAATACAAAATCTAACTTGGAAGCAATGGCTGGGTATTTTTCGTCATGCCGAAAAAAATATCTACCGTTTTTCGTAACGCGAATGTTTGTAAGTAGGGGAGCGTCTGTAATTCTTGCAAACTTACTGTAAACCCAATAAACTTAATTTCAATTCTCAAATGTCACTGTTGGTCTGCTATATGATATATCCAGCTGAAATTGCTGATTTGTACAACCAGTGATTCATAAACCTTGATTATAATCAGGGGTGCCTATACTTTTTCATACAACTGTACGTCCTGAAAACGATATTGCTTTAAAAGACAGGGGAAAACGAAACATGCTTGGCACATCGAAACAATATAGATTAGTGCAGGGGTGTCAGAAAGACCCATAAGCCAAAACTGATCCTATATGCTCTTTAATCTGACCTGTGTAAGCACCTACCAATTTGTGGGTCAATAGCAAGACATGTTTTTGCTAATGCCACCAGTTATTGACGTTAAAGGAGTGGTGCATTGCCCTTTGCCTTTTAGCTAACTAGGAATGCAACACATTTATTTAATTGGCCTTTACACAGCCAAACATGAACAGATCATCCTGTTTCTGCCACCCCTGGGTTCAGAGTCTTGGAACATCTTCATATTCATGTCATGCTTTAATAATGTGATGAAAAACGGAGAAATGTTGCAACCAAACAGCACACGGGTGAAACTGTACCTGATCAAGTGCGCCATTGGAAGTCTGTTATGCAAAAGGTCCCAGATTGTTAGAGAATCAAAGCATACAAATCGTTTTTTTAACCCCATATTTGCAGATATAGTATTCATAGTTGCTATTTATTGTATCCCATAGATTTTGTCACACAAGTTTGTAAGTGGAGTGAACCACTTTTGCCTAGTTATCTAATACTACTAGGACTTTTTCTATACATGGGTTTACTGTACCTCTTCATGTACTTTCAAATGTTTCTTGCTTTTCTGTGTATGTTTAACTGTGTGTAGTTTTAGATTTGTTTTTCTGGACAACAGCGGCTAAAAATGTGCTGCCCCCAGATACCAGGTAGTCCCATTATAACAACTGGGTAGCTTACAGACCGGTTTTGTTAATAGTTCACCAGCGATGGGTCAATGTGACGCAGGAGATTTTTAAAAATAAACAATACAAACAAATTATAGAAAGTCTCTTTTATGACCCGCGATCAAAGCGAGGGTGGTGATAATGTTTTAGTTTGGGATCTAGATATGTGTATATATTTGTCTTCTTTTGGTGTCCGTCCACCCAAGAAAATGGTAGGAGTTTAGATATGACAGCCATATTTTAAAGGCAGTCATCTAGGTTACCCTACGTGTGAAAAATGCCAAAAAAGCAGACTCAGCACTTTTGGTTTTGTTGACACAGAAAAGACATTCCACTCTTCCAGGCCTTAATGACATTGAATAGCAACATCATATTTCATAGGTAGTCAGGAAGGTTACCCCAGAGGTGACTCTGCTTTTTTGGTGTTGTTGGCTAGGCATCTTTCCCAAATTTAAGAATTTAAGTCTCCACCTGGACTCAGTCTTCCTCTCTGGTTTTCCATTCTCATGTGCCAGAATCCCTTCATCAATTATCTGCAAGGCCTATACTAAATAGGGTCACGAGGGTGCTGGAACAATCGGTTTACAAGACAAGTGACAAAAGTTAACCATTTCTACAGATTCCCACCCTTAAATGACACATGCAGCTCAGTCTGGAGCGGTTCATATATGTACATATTATTTTTCCTTTAAAACTTTGTTGGGTGCTGCTCGTAAACAGGTGTGATTTGTAGTCTGTTTTATGCAAATTTGAATATTTCAAATATTGACCTACCCACTCACCTTAAACTCGCAAGACTCTTCTATGATAATCTCTATCCTACTGTGCTCTCCTAGAATTGGCTTTCCCATCTCAGAGATCCGTCGAGCCTCTTCTTCTTCAGGGGTGGGGTGGCCTGGAAGGGATGGGAAAACGTTGTTTTTCACTAAGCGCCAAATGCAGTGTCTTGAATATACATCTCCTGGTCAGGTTCCTATCTTGTAAAGTTTGTACACTTTTATGATTGTTAAATGTAATGCAGCATTTGAAAATCTGTCTGTCTGTGCGTCCGTCCGTCCGCCTGCCTGTCTGTCTGTCAATCTATCAAAATAATGATAACCAGACATACAATTTTTATTCAAATTGTGAGCAAAAGCTGAAAACTAGTGGACTGGTGTAGATTTATTTAGTGGAGTAATAGTTTCCTGATTTGGGATTCAAACCCGTTACCTATTGCTCTCCAAGCTGAGTTTTTACCTCTAAAATATTCTGGCTTGCAAAAAAAGACAAAAGGAGAGAATTTGAACTTGACTTGGAAGTGTTAAACTGAAATTCAATGGTTATTGTATTTCCACAACTCTAGGGTGCACCGTGCTAAAAGGCTCAGTCTCAGTTACATGTGCAATTGTATTTAACACACACACAAGGCAGACTTGATAATAGGGCACGGGCTTTATATACCATTTGCCCACCAACACTTCACCATTTAACGTTCTCATTGTGTTTTCTACCATATCCAATTCACACCAACAACACACACGCGCGCGCACACACACACACACACACATACACACACAAGTGTTTGTATTTGAAATTAGAGCAGGGGCAAAACAAACGTTCTGATTCAAAACTAGAATGTGAGCAAGACTAAGTTTGGGTGTCCTTCAGTAAGTATTGCTGACCAAGTACTAATACTGAATATATTTAATCATTAATAGGCCTACGCATGGTAAACAACACTGATAAAATTGGCACAAAAATAGAGCATGAATGAAACATTTTTTATTTAATAATCAGCATTCAAAGGAAACCCATGAAGTCTTCATCTTTTGATTCTGAATTGAATAGCTGTGCTAAGTGTCCATCAAATATGATTAGTTTTCTACACTGTGGGCACTTTCCCTTTCTACCGTGCAGTTCCTTGGGAAATGATGCTGATTTTCGCGAAAATTTGAGCAAAAGTGCCAGCAGACCTCTTAACCCAGACGTCCTCGAGGGCCGTATGTCCTGTATGTTTTTTGGACGTTTCTTTACTTCAACTGTTGTCTATAACATGGCTCACAATAAGAATTGGAGACAACATTCAAAGATGAAAGAGACATCACAATCAAAGCAAAACGTCGTTCCAATATTGGAAGACTTTGCACTTATATTACACTGTCTCCCTTACCACGAAGGAATTACATGGCTGGCTCTGGTCAAAGCATGTTCATCAACCCGTGATATACTCATCAGACACCCTTGTGCATTCTCTTGACCCAAGTACCCTAATTCTAAAGCATGCAACTTGTGTTCAGCACGAACAGATACATTCGATTTTATAAAGGAGTTAAATCCATACAATTTTTCACAACACAAGTCAGATGATACAAATTATCTGCATTTTACCAAGCTAGCTGGAGCTTGTTAATGATCCTGGTTATCAGAATCCCCTGAGTTAAAAAAAACCCTCCAAAAACATCCAGGACATGCGGCCCTTGAGGACCAGGTTGCCCACCTCTGCGTTAACGCAAGCATGTACCTGTACACTCTGCCCAGAATAAAAGTAAGCTCAGAGCTCATTAACTTTTTTTTTCAAATCGGCTTTCTTAGCCCCAATGCAGATGAGGCGCCATTAGCAGGATGCTGTGGGCGATCATCCCAATTGTCAGATGGTGCTGCCCCTGCACACCAGACAGCATTTTCAGGGCTGCTTCAAGTTCTGTTGATTAGCGTATTTTCACGCCCAAAAGGCGCACCTGCGTTTCAGATTTTCTAAAATATGTAGGGCGCACCCTACAAGGCAGTGTCTCTCATACAGAGCGGCAGACAGAGACGAGCTTGGTGCCCTTAGAATCGGGCGCCTGCTCCAGAGAATAGGGGGTCTCAGGTTCGAGCCTTGGCCCAGTCAAGCCTTACACCATTTTTTTGGGTGAAATCTGATGCTTTTGTGAGATTGTTCACATTTCCAACTAGATATGTCTTCTATGCCTCCGTCGTGGTGCGTTGATTTATACGCTATGCGGAAGAACATGGAAACCAACCAGTCGTGGCAAGAGAATTAAAGATTAATGAATCGAAGGTTTGCAAGTTGGAGGAAGCTGAAAACAAACTCCAACAAGTTATTCAAAACTTGAATAAACCACAACCAAACTCAGTTTTGATACAGCTGTATACACACACTTGTATGCGTGTCTGTGATGCGCCTCCGGTAGTGTTAAATTCTGCAAATAAAACAACTGCGGAGACTGCGCCCTTTCACATAGTGCGCCTTATGGGCGTGAAAATACGGTCAAGATGATTACATAGGATATTTTTGGATATTTACAGGAGAAATAATCCATATTAGAAGAAGACAGAATGCCAATGTGAAAGATACCATGGAAAAGTGCTATTGCGAATGCAACACCGGCACGAAAGAATGTTGTACCAGCCAACAAAAGCAAAATATAGATGGTTATTTGTGGCGCTTGCAGATAGCATTAGGTTTTCCCGAGGCATGAAATGGGGATGCATCGAGGTACAATACGATGGTGATGCGTTGCATAACGCATATACTCATTCGTTCATATACAATTAATGCCCACACGTCCTCCTTTAAGTGTTCTCATGGTGTCCTCTACTACATCCACAAGAAACACTGCACTATAAGGCACGTCATACATTTTAAAGAAAAACTAATACTTTCATGTGTGCCTAATAGATGTGAAAATACAGTATATCGTGAGCAGAATGTGAGAGTTTTCGACAAAAAACACATGCCACAGAGGGCCTGCACATATACCGACATTATCAAATCCCAAAGATCATTAGCTGGTAAAAGGTGATTAATTCCTGGAAACTTAGAAAATCATGCATTAAAATGTCCTATTAAGCAAAACAAACCCAACCTTTTTTGAGCTATGCCAAATATTTTATGTTTGAAAATCTTCATGAAACAGTATCTGTGAATGTATCGAAACGTTACATGATTTGTTAGATACCTTTTCCAGAATCAATCAAGTGTGATTTATATTATCCGTGTCAAATCCAAGAATTTTTAGACACTTTGTTGGAACTTATGAAATGATTAACATGTAAATGTGTTGAGCACAGTTCAACACCGAGCAGCAAACTAAAATGTTCTGTAAAACTGAAGATGCAGCCTGCTGATAATATTATCAAAGTTTCTTACAGCATTGGCTATTTTTATGGAAACTAATCATTGAAAAGCACGGCAAACTTCAACCAAAAACCAAATCATCTTTCTTACCCTGATTAAGCAGTAATGCTGCAAAAAAACAGATAATGATAACATCAATTGTCGTAACAGAAACCCCAAAAAACGTGCTTTAAAATCGACCAATAACCAAATTAATGTGATGCGTGTGTACTTGCAAAAGTGTACTTTTTGAGTACTGGAGGAGTTTGATTGAATTGAACTGTATTGTCTGAAAGAAGCATTGCAGTCGTTGAGGTATAGCAATTATTTCATTATGAATTAATACTGTGTTGGAATAAAACTATCATGATACAAAATTTAATTGCTACAGGGTGCAGGTATAAATTTAACAGACGCTACAACAAAAAGTTTTTTACAAAAATCTCATACAGTATTGCAAAAAGAGGAAAAGGGTGATTATCATTATACAATGTCACAATCATGCATCCAGGTTAACATTTCTCTGTAGGATCCCTCTCTATATCACTTTCTCTCGACCTTACCTTACTTGGTCAATCACTTAGTGGTTCCACTTTCTTCCTCAAAACAGAGGTTACTTCTCTTGGTTTCCCTCCTATAATGGCTCTCCCTAGTCACTATTTAAACACTGTGTCTCCTTGGTTCTGTTCCATTTTTTTTTTGTCTACCTTGTCTCGTCCCAAGCACTCTTGTTTCAGCGTCTTGTTATTCCAGTACAGTGGTACCTCTACTTACAAATTCAATTCCTTCTGTGAGTAGCTTGGTAACTATAAAAGTTTGTATGTAGGGACTTATTGTGTATGTAAATGCACTAATCCATTCCAAGCCCTTCAAAAGTAGTTTTTTTCAATAATTGACAAAAGAGCATCAGAACATGAAACAAATACATATGAAAATTAGACGAGCGCACAAAAAGGGAAAAATAAAGGAAGTAATAAAAATGTGAATTTACCATTTTTTGCCTCGCGTCTACTGAAAAACGGATTCAAAGACGTCTGCTTTTGCCGGCTTTTGTCAATCTATCGTAAATGCGGGAGGAAAACGTAGCGATAGTTCACCTTGTCAACACTTTTTACGGGCGATTTCTTTCCACAAATTCCGAGCCTTAGTAAAATTTAGCTAAAATGTCTTTAATTTGGGCAGATTGAATGATGAAGAATGATCGTCTCTGAACTGTACTGTGAAGGTGACATGTTGAGCATGCTAGGACCATGCATGTGCACTGGGTTGCCAAGCAGATTTGAAGTGAAAGCCAGTTTGTTTACATTCGGGAAACTCTGGGAGGGGCGAATAGCAAGGCCTACTGTACTGTATTTTTGACTTTGTAACTAGAGGCATTTTTTCCCGTTCACGTACTTTGTAACCTGAAACTGAGACATTTGTAAGTAGAGGTACCACTGTATATCGAACCCTCGCTTGCCCTTCTGGATCATGAGTACCGCCTGATAAACTCTTGGACTGTCTCCTTCGCTATTTAGGTTAAAAGAACACAGTTTACAATAGTAATCAGTGTTTCTGCACTTTGCTTTCGCACCACCCCGATTTGTTTTTTAAATTCTTCACTTACCGGAGATTCCTCGCTTTAGCCATTTAGGCTCTTTGAGCACAATGAAGAAGTTTTCCTGTTTTTCATACTCCGCCACGTTTATAATGTGGACTGTTAAGGTCTGGCTGGAAGCATAGAAAAGACATAAAAACGCAATTATATCATTTCCACAAAAGTTAAAAATGAGCCATGTAAAACTTCTATTTCGGAACTTATCAACTACAACATTTAAATGACTGTGATTTGTTTCCTTTGGGCATTGTCAATGCCAAAGGACAATACATCTATTTTATACTGTTGGAAAACTATTTGAAGATGCAAAAATACTGCACCATTTAGCCAAAAGAAGTATCGGTCTCACAATTCCACTCTATGTAGATTTTAAGTCACAACCATATGCTCACATGAACTCAGTAAAAATACAAAGCGGTGTGCTTTCAAAATCAGTTTACATTAAGTGAAAATTTAATGAGACTAAATTGACTCAGTTCAAACGGGGTGGCTGAAGCTTCCCACACTGTAGACAGTATTACAGGATTACCTTAACTTGATCCCTATCAAATCCTGACGTAATGGGGATTCATCACACTGAGGAAGGTAACATTTCCTCTAGTTGAAAGTGATAACGGTCCACGTAAAATACAAAGAGAAAAAAAATAGTTGCAAAAAAAGAAAAACAATCTATTTGCACCAGCATAGAAAAAAGGTTTGTTTTTTTTCTTTTCCTCAAAGAAGCTTGTGAACCATCATTGCCAAGAAACAAATATTATATTTTGTCTATCTTTTGTACAGCATTGCTTTATACAACAGAAGAAAAGCAGGCCAAAATTCCTCCATAGCATTGTGAAATACCAATTATTGTAAACGTTATCGCTGTCAAAGGTGGCCCAACTTGCAATTCGGTTGAGGAGGTAAATACTTTTTCACATAGAGCCAGAAAAGGTTATGGCTTTTTTGCGCCTTGATAAATGGAATTAACAATTTAAAACTGTATTTTGTATTTCCTTGGGTTGTTTCTGTGTGATTTTAAAATGAGTTTGATTATCTGAAACCTTTATGAGTGATAAACATGCAAAAAACACATCAATCAGGAAGGGGGCAAACACTCTTTCACAGCACTGTACATCGCGTGATAGGACCTATCAAATGCCTCAAGTTTCTGTGTTTTCCTCACCTGGTTTGTTCATTGTTAAATTCCAGCTCCCCCTTGGCCAGCTCGTAGTCCACTCCGGCTTTGGCTGTGCCATCCTCTGTGTGATACGGTACAGAAACGGTCCCTCTGGAACCCGAATTCCTCACCACGGTCACCGGCAGTGTGCCTGTACTCTCACTCACCCGCAAAACCCCCTGACCAAATGTAAAGATGCCCGCATGGTCATCATCCAAGATGGTGACCGTAGCAACCAGAGGATCCACAAGTTTGGCTGAACAACTTTTGGCTTCATCAGCACCCTCCTCTGACCTCAGATTTTCAAGACGGACAAAGAAATGTTCATCTTCTTCAAAAATGTCATCGTCCAAAATCTTCACCTAGAAAATAATTTTTCAAAGGATAGTCAAAAAACTCAATGGAAACCCAGAAACTATAAATTCATAGGGCACTGTATTTTTTTTAATATAAGGTGCAGCAGATTATAGGGCGCACAACAAAAATGAGTATTTTCTGATATTGTTTTTATGCATAGGGCGCACCAAACAATAAGCTGCATGAAATAAATTGAGAATACAGTGAGAGTTACTGTGTGTATTTGTCGATAACTGTTGGGTATGTATTTAATGCAATGATCGATCAGTCGATCAGTGTCATTGTATTCAATGGGAATACGATGACACATGAAAAGGCATTAGAGCTTAACCTATTATCACACTATTTTTTACAAAGCCAGAAACAATGGTTTGCATAGTGCATTCTGATGGGTTAAACAGTACTTCTTCAACTGTGTGTCAATAACCTCTTGGTTTACTATGTAAATGTATGTAAAAGGGCATCTATAGTATTTTTTTGAAAGACTTTCCGTTTTCTCCATTCTCTAACATTCATTGGTTGATACGCAACGGGACCCTAGGACAAGAGTGGCACTAAAATAATGTTTATTTTACCATTATGTATTTTACCGTTTTTGTTCTTTAAAGGATTAAAAAAGCTGACATGCCATATGTGTCCTACTGGCCATATATTGCCAACTACTGTTCTAAGAGGATCTGTGAAAAGATAGTTATTTTACTAGATTTGAAACTGTTTTGCTTAACAAAAGTTTGCACATTTTAAAGAATTGTTTTATTTAAAAAAAACAACATTTTTTTTATTATTATTTTATGTTGCTCAAAATTAATGGACAGTTTTCCTAATTTTGAACAAAGAAATATTTTAAACCATTGGGTACCTTTTGAGGTACTTTCAAGTCCCTTTAGGGGAGCTTGGACCCGCATTTAAGAGCCGCTGTTACAGTCATGCCAGTGGTCTGTACCACGGACAGGTTTGATGATCGACTTTATTTTTGCCGTCTGGCCCAATACAAACAGTAGCAATAATAATAGTAATAATAATAAACCATAATAACTAGATCACTGGGGATCTAGATGAGACAGGAAAGGGCATACGATTTGTTTTTAATCAACAACACTATTTTTACTCACAGTACTACGTTATACAACATAGTTTTAGCTGAACACTTTCCCATAATGCTCCATTAGTGTTGTACAGCGTGGCACCATAAAATAGTGTTATGAAGAGATCAAATCTAATGCCATTTCCTTTCTCGTCTAAAAGCCTAGTGGAATAGTGGTTAGAGTATGGCGCTTCTCATCGTCGTGATCCGGGTTCGATTACCAATGCTGAGTAAGTGAGGTCAGCAATATTTGTCGACTGATCAATCACTGCTCAAACACAGTGATATATTACTGTAAAACTTCTATACAACCCAAACCCAAACTTTTTTTGGGGGGAGTGAAAGAAGATGCCTGTATAAAAAAAAATTCTGTGCGGACCGGTAATTAACAACCCACGGCTCGGTACGGGTCCACAGTCTGGTGGTTGCAAACCACACATACATACAATAACTAAATTCCTATTCATATTATTACTCACCTTGATCTCTTTCCGTGTCTCTCCTGGTTTAAATATCAAGGTTCCTTTGTTGAATTCATAATCAGCTCCAGCATTGGCAGAACCATTTTCCGTACAGTAGTCCACATGAAAGGTATTCTCTGCCATCCCCCCATCAAGTATCACCCAGAGGCTCAAAGTACCACAGTTCTCAGTGCACAGGTACTGCGAACTTTCGAAACAGATGTGAGAGCACGTAAATTTATCTTCCCTTTGACCTGCCACCCCTACACGCCGTACGTGTTCGGCAGCGTGTTTCCTCAGAAGATTGCCAGCACCGATCAGCAAACGGGTTGCCTGGATACGGTAAAAAGCTCGACTTTTCTTCTGATTAACCAGAGTGGAGTAGTTGGCCATTTCGATGAGTTGGTCCAGATCCTTCTCTGGATGCCTAATTCTTAGCTCTTTCAGAACACGGACGACCTGATGAATAGAAATGACGCTGTTTAGAGGCAAGGTTAACAGAGACATTTCATCTGCTATTGCAGGCAAATATTGGAATAAATGGCAAAAGATGCCGGATATTTGACACATACACACACACGCAATATACTGGATATACTGGTATATATATATATATATATATATATATATATATATATATATATATATATATATATATATATATATATATATATATAAAATGACTATTTTAATAGTAGACTAGTCACCAACAATTAGTCAAATAATTGGATACGGTAATTATTATTGTTTTCTTACATTTATTATGAGGCAAATGATAGTAAACACAAGAAAAGGGGAAACAATGAAAAGTACATCTTTTATTGAACATACTGTGGATTCATACAAAAAATAATTAAAAATGCTCTTTGCTTGGTCAGTATCCATGAATTAACCTCTGCCTATTTTTATAGACAGGCAAAAAAATAATTAATCAATTGAACTTTTATCCCTGTAAACAAAGAAAAGGCTCGTTAGCAACATTAGTACAGTAATAATAAAGACTGTGTTGGGTGGCATTAGCTCAGGGGGTCTTGGGACCAAGAGGTCTTAGGTTCGATTCCCGGCTTCTCCGTCTTATATGTCGAAGTGTAACAGTAGTTGCCTTGCATAGCTGACACTGCTATCAGTTAGTTAGTGTGTAAAAGGGAAAAGTGTGAAGCACATTGTAAAGCGCTTTGGGAGGTCTTCATTGACTTGAAAAGCGCTATATGTATATATATATATATATATATATATATATATATATATATATATATATATATATATATATATATATATATATATATATATATATATATATATATATATATATATATATATATATACACACACAGTGTATTCATATATAAACAAACATAATAAACAAGGTCCTAGTAAAAAGCATTATCATTATTTCCCGATTACTCCGATACACAATGCTTATCGTGTTTTTCATGTTCAAAAGCTCAAGTTTTGGATGCATGTAGTTCAATGAACATTTACAAAGATTTGCTGGTCCAATCTATTATGAAACAACCCTTAAAATAGGCAGGGTTCCAGACTGATGGAAGAAATTCCAGCACTTAAAACGAAACATCTTGTGATGGCAGGTGAAATGCCTCCCTTACCTCTTCTTGGTTCTGGTCCATTTCACTTGGTGTTTGTACAGACACTGTCACACTTGAGGAGTTTCTTGGGCCAGAAATGTCCTCTGGGGTTTTTCCATCCATGATAAGATCATGGCCTTTTGGTGCAATGTCACCTTCCATTTCCACCACAATCCCATGTCTTTTGTCAGCACGGTAACGTTTGTGAAGGTACTTGTAGAAGAGAAATCGGCGGTCAGCGATCCAAGCCAGTAACACACATACCGGAAAGTAAAGCAATGTCACTGATGCTTCCCACACCTTGAAAAACAGACAAAGTTACTTTTTAAATATTTCAACATGCATAATTGCTGACAGTGTATAGAAACGCACCTCTACAATCCCAGGTGATATGACAGCCAGTATGAGATATAGCCAAATGTAGGCAAAGATACTCCAGAAAGATGTAATAAAAAATACCCGAAGGTGTTTGATCTTGCGAGACTCCCCATCAGGGATCACCCACACACATATGCCGAGAATGACAAACATATTGAAGGCAGCGCTTCCAACAATGGTGCCTGGGCCTAGCTCCCCTGCATTAAAGTTATGACCGCACACCTGTCGGGTGAAAAAAAGGTGGACAATAATTGTGAGAATAAAGAACAGTATTGATCACTGAGAGACATAATGTTAGGGATGACTGCAGATGTGGGCAAATAGTCAGACCTCCAACTTGCCAACAAGTGGTGAGAAACATTTTTTGATTTTGTTAAATTTTTGCAGTCTACGTACTGCTTATGCAGTTGGGCAATAGTTAAACATGCGGCCAGAAGTCAACTTGCGGGGAAGAAGAAAATAACTGCAGGAAGAAGCAAAGGAAACATTCCTTTTTCTATTTTGTCTTTGCCCAAATAAACAATGGATGTATGCGAGGGAAAGGTGAACTTAAGAGGTTTCTATTGAGAGAAAGCCCATCTTTGGCGTTCAATTCAAAAAAGCAAAAAAATAAGAAGAGTAAGATGGGTGGTGATGAACTGTGACAAACTGTGAATGGCGAGCCCACAAAAAAATTGGAAACTGCCCAGTTCTGTATCCTTGATTTATTTTGAACCCAGCTGTTTAAGTAGTAATGAGGAGCTTGGTTTATACAACAAAGTATGACCAACTTGCATCATAAATAAGTGTCATTTTGCCTCTATCCTGACAAGTTTTTATAAAATGTGTTGTATACCTCGATGACAGAAAGTAAGATTTCAGGAGCAGAAGAGCCCAAAGCCATTAATGTGAGGTTGGAGACGGTTTCATTCCAGATTCGCACGGTGGTGACTGTTGTCTCTCCATTAGCTTTGGTAATGGTTATTTCCTTCACCTACAACATAAAGCAGTTTTGATCATGAACACAAAATGCGCAATCAAGAACAAAAATACAGTGGTACCTCTTTTCACAAGCACATCTAAACATGAGAATTTCGATATACGAGTTTTATTTGCCACAAAAATCTTGCTCACTATACAAAGGTAAATCCAGGTCATGAGCAGTCCCAGTGGCTACCACTAGTGACTACTCCAGACAGCTCACTACCAACATCAGCTGGTTCCAGTTTGTGCATGCAAAATACTACAAGAAGAAAAATGTGCTGTAAACATTTTTGTTTGTATGTTCATTTAAAGTTACAGTAACTTTAATTTAATGTGACTGTAAGTGCTTACATATCATCAACAGTCTCTTGATCTCATATGCTTCAACCTCAGCCAATTTTACCCCGTATTAATGGTTGCAATTATTCTTATCAAGGAATTATAAACCTTACAAACACAACGTGGCAACTATTTACTCAGAACAAGACAGACTATGTAGAATACCGTGACAATATTAGCCGTGCACAATGACGTTGTCTGCTACCAGTGATTGAATTGATCCCGATTTGAGTCATAAATGGGTTAGACGAAACCGTTTTTTCCCCTCATTGTATTAAAATTGTAGTACACTATTTTAAATTATCAAAAAAAAAAAAAACATATAAAATACAGAGAAAACATAGAAGTTGACAGGTATGCGATCTCTGTCACTCCTCTTTGCAACCAACCCTACCACACTGATTCCTTCCCACTGCACACAAACCTTTGTTAACCCGACTTACTCACATTGGTAGGTACTCATTGCAAACTCGTATTTTAGTTGGTCAATGTCACCTTATTTATCTCATTTATTGGGTTTTTTCTGTTTAATCACTATTTGAATGTTTTTGAGTGATCAGGAAGATGCGTTTTACGGCTCTTGAGGGTTCACTTGGATGCTTTGGGAGGACGGGAACGGACCATTTCTTTTCTAATTATTTCATATCGGTAAAATGTGCTTGTTACAGAAGCAACACGAGCTACAAGATCGATCCCGGAAAGAATTGAGCTTGTGTGAGAAAGTACCACTGTATGTAATTTTTTTCAAATACCTGAGAAGTAATGACTTCGATGGATGCCATAAATCGGTCGGCGATGATGGATACCCCAAGAAATATGTACATGAGACATAGAAAGTAGATGATGGCTCTCCCTGCCCTCTCTCCTTGGGGAGGATTGAGCGGCAACCAAACTGGCAAAAGTATACCAGGTTTACATACTACATGACCTGCACAAATTCGCTTTTCGGATCCTGTGACGTTATTAGAAGGTTGGCGTGGCTGAGGGCCTGATGCTCGCTCAATAACTTGTGGCCTGGAAGAGGTACAAGGGTCCAACAGTAGAATCACCACGAGAAGGGGAACAGGGACGATCGAAATGTGAAAGGTTAAGCGTCCCATAATCTCCGAGAGGCGAAGGTGCACTGGGGAACCACTGGATCAGAAGCGTTTGCTGAAAAAAATATATATCTCAGAAAAGCATTCCAATACAAACAATGCTCTCAATGTGTATTATAAAATTCCAATATCTACCGCTCATTATGTTCAAACATGGACAAATTACGTAAATTCTCATGCAACTTTTGACATGCAAAAACTATGTTCTTACTTCTTATGAGAAAAAAAATGCCTCAAGTTTGAAAGGCCTAATCACATGCTTCAACTCTTTTTCATACATGTTCAAGCTAATGTAACTCAGATAAGGGGTGACACGAGAAGCTCTGTCCATTAATGTGAATGAGCGAGCGAGTTGTCTGTCCCTGTGTGCCCTGCGATTGGCTGGCAACCAGTTCAGGGTGTCCCCTGCCCACTGCCTGGAGATGGCTGGGATAAGCGGTACGGCTAATGAGATGAGATGAGATGATGATTCTAGCTAAGTGATTTAACTCAAAGCTTTGTCTTAAGTGAAATCTTTAGTAGACACTTAAAATAAGGTGAGAACGCATCAATGGATTTTGAATTTGAAAGGAGGACCGGGAGAAAGGGTCTTGGATAAGAAAAATGCCAGCCCTTCCTTTTTTTTTTAATCAAATCTTCAAGGTTACAAAAACAGATCAGCCCTAAATGGCGCGGATTTTAAAGAACGGCAAAATAGTTGGCCAATAGAGACAATGATGAAATAATCAAGACAACAAACACCATGTCCAAATAAGGAACTGGCATTCCATTAAATTTCTTGTTTTCATCCAATGGTAACAAACTTAGTCAGTCAAGACTGGAAATAACAAGTGCAGGATGCAGGATTTTTATTTACAATAGCCACAAACACAAAAGTTGAATCGAAGTAGAGGTAAACTAAGCCCAAGTAATTATAAGTATTACCTTTGAAAAACGAAAGCAACAATGTTATACCGAGGAGCTTTTACGTTTGCATTCAATGCCAGACGTTTCTCTAAATGGGTAAGTGCAGGTACCAGCCAATTTTTGCTATTTTGACTCATTTTTGAAGAACTACAGAACACTTAATTCTGTAGCTATACAGGCATAGTACACGTCAATAGAAAGTTTCAACCCTCATCTTTCATTAGAAAAAAAAATATTTTATTTGCTTTTTGATCACACTATTTTGGTTACTAGAGGGCCGCTCACACACTCTCAATCGCTGGATATAAGAAGCAACATGAGTGTAGGCAAAGGAATGACCAGAGGCATTCCTGCCATCTAGTGGTGGTTTATCATACTAAAATTATTCCCACAGGCTTGATACTTACTCTTCAGCAGAACCAAAGCTTTTAGAATAGCATACCAAAATCATTCGCAGAGGCTTCAACTTACTCATCAGCAGCGCCAAAGCCTTTAGAATAGTTTAAAAACAAAAAAGACAAATCTTTTTCATTTTGGCACCCAGATACAATGCTTCTGAAAACGTTTTTATAATGTTATTGCACTGAATGAGTTATTTAATATGACCTGTATGGCCTTTTCACGTGCTTCACACCTAGTAAACAATCCGAATGTGCGCAGACTTTAGAGCGAACATAGTTTATTGATGCACATCGTCAGTTTTAAAGCTGCTGGATTAACACATGCTAACAATTAACAAGAAAACAATAAATGCACATATTGTATTTCTAAATACGATAAACAAATCAGCAATTTAAGATTTCGAAGTTTTTTACGCCACGTCAGTTTGTGAGAATAGCAGTCTATTCCTGGTACCTATAGGTGAAACTACACTACGTTCTGTATTGTGACTTGAAACAGATACTTGCATGCTGCATCTTTGATGTTGCCCGATCATTATACAGTTTAGATTCAGAAAGACAGCCAACAGAGCTCTTGGATCACATTTCACTTTCCAAGCACTGCTATGGTTACTACCACCTCAGACTTAGGACCACCACACACACTTGTACATGTGCAGTATGTTTGAAAAACAAAAAAAGAACATTTGAAAACTGTAGCACCACTTTATCTTATTTGTGTCTTACAAATACATGAATGAATTCAAGCCTCGCATTTCTTTCATGAAAACATTGAAAATAGGCTCAATACCATGACCATGTGGCAAACAACAATGCAGAGAGAGATCAAACTCGCTGCATAGCGTCAAACAATGACTTGGAGTTTTAAATATGTCCACTGGATGTCGCCAAAGACAGGCGCCACTGTAGCTATATTTGCTGACTACCATTAATCAATCAGAGAATATTAAGGAAACCCATCCTGAAGTTATTTTCCTTACAATAAAAATTACAAATTAAAATAAAAAATAAGAATTGGGTGTATTTGCAGGAGTTAAAAAAACAGCTCCTTTCTATAATCACTGTGAAATATAACAGCAAATTTCTCATTAAAAAATAAATATTTTAAAATAGTGTTTTTATGCTATTTGGTCACTTTCCAGTCTGCATGAGCTTCCCCGAGTTCAATCAACAGTAGTGGAAATGAGTTCAATTGTTGTTTTGCTTGTCTGTATTTACAAATGCAGTTGATAAACGCTACAAATGATTAAACACTCGTGTAATTAAAAAAAAAATAATAAGGAAAGCCTCATTAATCGTTTTATAGCTAAATCTTACATCTCTGAATAATACTGTATCTGTGAGACTCCGAAAAGACCTCCATTCCATCAGCTTAGGCACACTTTTTATGCCATCCATTTACTAGTCCAGCCCCCGTGAGAATGTCTTTTCTACTATGTGGCCCCAATATTAAATTATTTTTATTTTAGGAAACACTTCTCTTTTGTACATTTCTCCTTTAAACACTGACCTATTACCCAGTCATTCCATTTTAGACACATTATTGCCAAATAATAATATGCACTAAGGTTTCAAAGTAATCTTGGCAGAAAGTCAGTCTTTCTGCTTACAGACAAAGTAAGAAAACAGATCCATCCCTTTAATAAGTAACCGGGGCTTTAGCTGGATGTAATAAGCCTGTCAAAGAAGAAGCTGACGCAAAGGGTAAGATGATCCATTGAGTTGCACACAGAGGACAAGCACATTCAATGAGCCAACGTGATAATCTGGCGTTAGAGGTCATTGTTTTTTGATGAAACATAGCTGTTGAATCATATATAAATACATATATATGTATATAAAACTGATTTTACTCTGATAGAGTGATTGGAACAGATAGTTCTTTGTCACAAAAAACATTTATGAAGTTTGGTTCTTTTATGACTATATTATGGGTTAACAGAAAAAGCGATCAAATCTGCTGGGTCAAAAATATACATACAGCAGCGTTAATATTTGTTAACATGTAGCTAATGCATTTTCACTTCAATTGGGCGCTTTTGGTAGAAATTCACAAGCTTCTGGCAAGCTTCTGGTTGAATCTTTGACTACTCCTCTTGACAGAATTGGTGCAGTTCAGTCAAATTTGATGGCTTTCTGACATGGACTTGTCTCTTTAGCATTGTCCACAAGTTCTTAATGGGGTTTAAGTGAGGACCATTCCAAAACCTTAATTTTAGCCTGATTTAGCCATTCCATTACCACCTTTGATGTGTATTTGGGGTCATTGTCTTGGTGGAACACCCAACTGTGCCCAAGACCCAAACTTCGAGCTGATGACTTTATGTTATCTTGAAGAATTTTATAATTTGAATATAATCTTTTGCATTTATTGATCGGTCTTTATTCAACACTAACTGTCAAGGTTAAGAATTTAAATTGTATTAAAGTTAAAAAAACACACACTCTGAGTCAGAGATTGATTTTTGGTAGCCTTTTCATCGGGGGGGCATCCCATCTGAGCTTTCCAAGATAGGCTCAGAGAGAAAAGACCCCCATCCAATAACTACTAGCCCATTCATTCAAAACACAGGCGTAAAAAGACAAATCTGATTGGCTTAAAGAACATCACTTGAATATATGAAACAAATCTGTTTGGCAAAATCGCATGATTAAATGTAGCGACATAATGCTGGTCGCTAGATGGTGTGCAAGCACAATAAATGAACAGTGAGACAAATGAAACTTTTTTAACATAAGAGAACAAAGGGTTACTGTAAAATCAAGGGAGTATGCAAGGGGAGGCAAGCTTGTGACCAGAGTTCCCGGCACTAAATTGAAGGACATCTTGATTAATAGTTAGCGAGCCCCAAGACTATACAATTGTTGTAAGAATACAAACAGCACCTGGATATAATCTTTTGCTTCGTTACAGTACTTTTGAGGATAAGATCATACAAAGGCACATTCAAACAATAATCAAACTGTATTTTCCCTTACACTAACCTCAATTGATTAACAATGCTAGCTACGGGGATCAACCTGGGATAGTGATGGTAAGAGTGCCGAGTCCTTACCACCAGGCCACCAGGGACATAGATGAAGTAGGATAATACAATGGTTCTTAGCTCATTATTATTTATACATTATATTTTTAGTCACGGTACCAGATACAGATATAAGAGAACTGAGAAAACAGAAAGTGATTAAAAATTTGAATAAAATGTTGTTTACCTTTTTCATAGCTCAAACTAAGCATTGTAGGTGACAAATGTTGTCAAATACGGCCTGCCATGCATTTATGTATTTCAAGGCGACCAAATTACTTCCCACGATGTATTTTCCTCGTTCTTAAAAGGAGCAAAACATTCAAGTGAGGGAAAATACCAGTGAATTGGGAATGGAGTTCCCCACATATTTACATTACAAAGCTCCCACAAATGGTTCTACTTGTAATTTCCTTTTTTAGGCTCATATTTGTGTAACGTGTGCATGCTTGTTTTGCAGATTCGGTGTGGCACAAGCACAATGGGTCCCAGACCTCTCCGCAGCATCGATTTCCCAGAGCCTCCATCCCGTCCTCTGACAAAGTTCTTACACATACTACTGCCCCACAAAAATTACTATTTTTTTGTCTGCACTCTGGAAAAATAATTACTACGCTAAGTACAGTCGCATTCTGCACTGGACTTGCGCTGCATTAAAACACTGGCAACACAGTCTGAACCTTTACACATAGAATAAAAATACTCCAGTAACTCAGTAACTGATTTTTTCACCCAGTTTTGTTTATAATATTGGAGACCTGCAAATGAGATTGCTTAGGATGCCAGTTTGGTATTTTGACTATTATGCGCTGTTTACTTCCTTGTCGCTATTGGCCAATAATGTTCCCCTTCTTTGATATCCACATCCTTTCATTGAATCTGCTTTTACGACCTAGGAGATTTAATAAAAGGACAGGGCTCAGGGGATGACTTTTTACAACAGGTTGGAGTTTCTTATCTGAAGGTTAGGCCCCAACCTGTTCTTTTTGCAAGTTCAAAATTAATTGTGGTATTTTCTCTTTATTTTGAGAGTTTACTAAACTATACACTTGTCATTGACCTTTAACGAGTCTAAAAGCAAGCTCCATTGATTATACACTAATTGTATCACAGTCTTTATTTTAAATTGAAGGTATTCCCTTAGTGTAGAAGACAATAAAATGAAACATTGCTTTTCCAGTCAAACATGTGAAACCTTTTACTGTTTTTGTGATGTGCGCAAAATGTTGAATGTTGTTTTCCATTATGTTTGCAAAGCCATTTAAAAATATACCAATGGTACAGTTGCCTCCCTTGCTAACACAATCCAGCCAATATATCTGAAATGATGTACAATACTCTAGGACTACTGTCCACAGAAGAATGAAAGTTACACATGTACAACATTTTACAAATGTTTTGGAAGTTATATTTAGAATTTTTAAATAATACACAGTAAAGCAATGTATCACCATTTTGGGAGGAAAAAGTTCCACTAACTAGGCACGTCGCTAACCAATAATTAACAATGATCTGCCTGTATCCTCTGCTTGATGGGATTTTCCATGTAGTACAATCACTGCAAATGTTTAGCAAGTTTAGGGTTTCTCACTCCAGTATCTCATTATCTTAGTCAATGGATACGTGACAGTTTGCGAGAGCCTAGTGTGTGCAGGGACATTTATATTTTTGTGGATCAGATTGCAGCAGAAACAACAGAAACCTCGATCTACACTATAACAATCCTTAAGCATTCAAGTATAATTGTTTTGATTTTACAGCGACATCAAGCTGTCAGAATAGACACTGTCTCTTTAATAAATAAAACACTTAAAATGACAATGTAGTAATATCCCTGTCAGTTTTTTAAATAATTTGATATTGTATATTGTTTTAGCAATTCAGAGCAGATATATGAATGGATATACAGACGCTTCCCTACTTACAATCATTTGAGTTATGAAAAACGATAGTTTTTTTTCGGCATGTCGAAAAATATCCGGATATTGCTGTAAGTTAGATTTACAGGACAGTACTGTAATGCTTCTTTCCGCCACCACCGGAGTGTGGCGCTGAGAGAGGTGACCCTGCATCCACCCCAAAAAGGAAATCCGGCTTCCTCTTCCCAGTTCGTGTGTAAACATACTACACTGTATCTCTTTGACATTTTTATTGTTTTGTTTGTTAAGCCGCTTCTTTTGAAATGAAAGTGGAATAAGAAAGCTTGATGCAGTTGAGAAAATGGTTGGATCGCTTTTTTTCGGCCATTTTTTATCACGGAAGAGGAAGTTGCCTAACTTTTGAAGCTCATCTTCCAAAAGTAAGTTAAACTTAACTTTATTTATCTTTATAGAGCATATTATTTTATAAACTGTTTATTTTTTTTAGTATTAAACAATACAGGTTACGTATACAAGCCTTAAACATACTTATATAAACCTTACAAATAAAAAATAGTAGCAACTTACAAACAAATTCAACCTACGAATGATCGTCCGGAACCTTTCTCGTTCGTAAGTGGGGCAGCGTCTGTAACAATTTTTTTCCGTGTTCATCTTTCATTTTTGGCATTAGACAAATTTCTAACATTTTCAGTTTTTGGTTTGAGACTATAATTTTTATTTCGGTGTGTGATTATTATTCCGATGATTATCATCTTGAGCGCTGTAAAAAAATGCAAACACTAAAAGATCAGCCATTGCCCTCGGATCAGGCATTGTCCTTGATGCACATTGTTGTTATATAATATGCAGAGGTGATTTTAAGCTTACCATTAATTATGCACAGCGGAAGAGCAGATAGGGGATTTGATAGTTCAGCTTTGTTTGAAAATTAACTCCTTGTAAACAATATATTTGTTAACTTTCATGTCCACCACTCATTTCTAAACATTACAATGAATTCCCTTCTCCTCATTGTCCACCCCTCAAGATGTTTTAACATATATCCCTGACAATCCAACTCTGAAGGACATGGGACAGAAGAACATGAGAGAACCCTAATGAAGCCAAACATGAGGTGGACAGAAAGGACTTTTGACAAGCTACTGACAAGCGGAAGACAGCAGCTTCTAGGGTTTCTATTGCATCAGATACTTTGGGCATTGGCAATCGTGTTACCGAAGAAGTTATCAGTACTTAAGCAAGCGCACACAGGGTTCAAACACATTTTTCAAGGCCCAATTCAAGCACTTTGCAAGGACTTTCAAAGCCAATATCTCATTTTCTCCAATACCCTTGAAATAAGAAATCCAGTGTGAATCATGTGTTATGCAGAACCACAAATAGATCTGTGATTTACATATGCATTTATCAAGACAAGTGATTTTTTTTTAGATATGAAGTGGATCTGAACCATATCTGAGTAAATATATTTGAGACAAATATCTCCCCGTATAGGTGTTCGGTAAAGATGACAGTAATACGTAGTTTACATTTTTTGTTGCAGGAAGTTCTTCCCATTACGCTATCTTCATTTTTTGCATGGCCCATAATGAATGTCCATAAATAAGTAATACAATTTTCATAGTGACCTGTCCTCTTGGGCGCCACCTGTAGGGGACGTTGACGCTTCATAGGACAATGCCATGCAAACTAATGCACACTGCCGCTTATCATGAGGCAAGAAGAAATGGTCATGCGTAGCCACCAGAGAGCAGTGTCACTTTTAAGCAGACTTGTCTTAAACACGGCAGCAATTTCAAGCATTTACAAGAATTTCACCCAAAATTCAAGCACTTTTCAATCCTTGAAAACGCAGCATTTAAATTCAAGCATTTTCAAGGATTTCAAGTACCTTGATAACAGTGCTTTACAATTGAGTCAAACAAAGATACTGCATGCCTTGAACACTAAATGTTTGCAATAAACAATAATCTTAATTGCAGTATCAGAGTGATACACAAAGACATTGAAATCAACAACAATTCTGAATGCTTTTTGTCTCCATTTCTGCTTGATGCTGCTTACATCAAATCCAAATAATTGACACGATTAGAAAACGCAGTCAATTTATGTACTATGCCTATTTCTAGACAAAATTCAAAAGTAAACCTATTATTTGAGATAATCTCAAATAATAACTTGATGTACAGTATACAGTATTATGTGTGTCCAATGTGCACTGCTATTTTTTAATTAAGAATCCATACAAAATTTGCTTCACTATTTCTCCACCTCAAACTTTGGAGTAGGATGCAACTGGAATCAAACCTGGGAAACAGTGAGCGCTAACTGACACATAAAAAGTCAACAGATTTCATCCCAGTATCACACTATATTTATGGTACCAAAGACGTGAGAAAGTCTAAAGTCTATTCATATGTCATTGGTATCACTGGTGGTCCTGCGGTTGGGATTCGGTGCTCTCACTGCCGCAATCCGGTTTCGATTCTCATTGCAACCAAGGTTTAGCTATTGTGGTCTGCAATATTTTCAGACTGATTGCACAAATATGGTGAAACCTATTGTTTAACGCACACCCAAAGTTTGAGGTTTTTGGGGGTAAAAAAAAATCTGCACGTTAAAAGTGAATAAATAAGGTAACATTCAGATTGAATTAATACGTTTTGAATTTATCAAACTCTGAATACTTACTACAATCCAAAACGTAACACATTTTCTAGCTAGAGAAACAAAATTCAGTTTAGGTTCTTGCGCCTTTAATTATTTACTGCGGTTACCATAATTGTAAACATTACCCTGCAGTAGATTAGACCAACAAATTATTAGCCCAAAGGGCAAAAGCGACTAAGTCAGAATAACGTGCAGTTAACAAGTCAAATGAAACAGGAGGAAACAGGAAACAGGAAGCTACGAGAGTAGATCATATTTTTTCAGTTCTTACAGTAACAGAATTTTTTTTATGAGGTTTCAGTCTACATCCTAGCCACAAGTTAAAAGCGACAAAATCCATTAAATATATTTCCGAGCAATCAAGGAGAAAAAGTTTTTTCAACCAACATGCAGAGTCTAAAACATGTGGAAAAAAACAACAACGTTATATTCTAAATATGTATTTGTGTGTTCATTATAAAAAAAAATAATGAAAGATGAATCACTTATTGAAGGAGTAACCATTTTCTAAACAGGGCTGTAACAATTAGTCGGCATTGTCGACAAAAATCGATAATAAAAATATTCGACAATTAATTTAATTGTTGACTACTGTCGCCAGACATGTTTTTACAACAGAGTGAGGCATCTCTACATGAATATAATCTCTGCCAAGATTTGCTCATGCACAATAGCGTCTCTGTTTGGAGCGCTAACATAATCATACAAAATTGGCAGCGTCACCGTAAAGTACATGTGACTAAATATTGAGCTTATTAGCCTGGATACGGACAATAAAAAGACTACTTACTTGCAAGGTAAGCAAAAACCTTGCATATCATGGCAGTAGATCAGTGACGCACAAACATTTAAAGAAACAGTCGTTTAGTTGAACGAAACAAAGTCTGACTCGCCTCGGTAAGATTCAAGTAACGTTTGAAGCCAATATGGTTTTGATGACATGCAATGTACATTTGTTAAACATATATTTGGTGACAAAACAGAGCTAGAGTGTTAAACCAGACAAACTTGTTTGATAATAAATGCATGCAGTACGAAGAACAAACACCAGTTGTTAAAAGGCTAAAAACGACAAACGTCAGTTGTTAGAATAGTTTGATTTTAAGTATCAAGTCCACAGTGTGTAAGCGACCTAACCTGGACCCGGAAAGCCTTTGTAATTATACTATAGTCTACTGTCAAATCTACCATTTTTTGCTAAATTACTTGGAAAGGTTGTTGCACAGCTGCTGACTGACTTTATGTCTGAAAATAATCTCTTTGAATCTGTTCAGTCAGCTTTCAGAGCAAATCCCTCTACTGAGACAGGCCTGGCTAAAGCAACCAAGCATCTTCTACTGGCAATGGACTCCGGCGCTTCATCACTCTTGCTGCTGCTGGACCTTAGTGCTGCCTGTGACACAGCGGACTATAATACTAGATCGGCTGGAAAAATAGATTGGTCTCTCAGGAACTGTACTCTCCTAGTTTAGGTCCTACCTGTCAGATAGGACGCAATGTGTTAACCATGGTAATCTGACCTCTGAACATTTGAACGTCACGTGTGGGATTCCACAGGGCTCTGTACTTGGCCTCTTTAGTATTTATATGCTTCCGTTTGGTGATATTATTCGCAAGTGTATTAGTTTCCATTGCATGTAGCCCAGAAGCCGGAACAGGCCCTTCAAGAGGTTCGAATCCGGGCTGCGAGGCAACACTGAGAAAAGCATAAGAGAAAAAATGAGCTGCAGTTTGAAGTATGTCGACTTGATGTCGCAAAAGCCAGACACCACTCCCAAAACAACCCTAGCTGTATTTATTTTTCCCTCTCTTTCTATTTTTCTATCTTTCTTTCTCACTCAATTTCATTCTCATTCAATTTCTCTCTCACTCTATTTCTTGCTCTCTCATTTCTATATTTTCTTTTTTCTTTCTTTGTCTCTTCCTTTTTTCTCTTTATATTTCTTTTTTCTTTCTATCTTTGTTTGTCTCTTTCTTTTCTTTATCTGTCTCTTTTTTTCTTTCTTTCAGTTACTCTTTCTCTTTCCTTTTCTATTTTCCTCTTTCTTTATTTCTCTTTTACTTTCTTTCTTTTCTCTATTTTCCTTTTCTTTTTTTCTTCCACACTCTCTTTCTCTTTATTTTTCTCTATTTCACTTTCGTTCTTTCTTGCTTGCTTGCTCTCTCTCCTTTCTCACATTTTATTTTCTCTTTTTTATTTCTCTAGTACTCTCTCACACACTCTTCCTGTCTCTTTTTTTCTCTCTCTCATACACACATATCTCATATTTCTCTCTCACCCTCTTTCTTTTTTCTTATGGCTTCCTTTCTCTCTTTCTTTTCTCACTTTTTATTTTCCTGTTTTTATTTCTCGATTTCCCTCTCACACTGTTTCTCTCTCTATTTACTTTTCCCACTCTCTTTCTTTCTTTCCCTCTTTCTGTTCTTGCTTTTTATTTTCAATTTTTTAATTCTCTGACTCTCTCACACTCTTTCTCCCTCTTTCTCTCTTACAATCTCTCTCACTGTTTCTCTCTCACACACTCTCTTAGTCTTAGTTTGTCTGTGTTTCTCTCTCATACTCTCTCACACTGTTTCCCTCTTAAACTCTCTTGTTTTTCTTCTCCCTTTCTTTCTCTTTCTTTACCTGTCATTCTCTCTCTGTTTCTCTCTCTCTCAATCCCTTTCTTTTTTTTCTCCCCTTTTTCCGTGTTTCTTTTTTTCTTCTGTCTCCCTTTATTTCTCTTCCTCTCTCTCTTTACCCCTATTTTTCTTTTCCTCCCCTCTCGCTTTATTTCTTTATTTCTCTTTAATCTACTAGTCAGGCCCCCATGAGAGTGTTTTAAAATGAGTTTGACACCCCTGCACGGAAGCTATCAGGCTCGAATGTGAAAAGTTTCACTGCAGCTTGCAGCAACTGAGTGAAATGCAAGCTACCCCCCTCAGTGAGTAAACCAATGCTGCAGCTCTGTGTACAGGGAATGATCCGCATTCCATTTCAGGTGCCACCAGACAAAAGGTTACACTACACCTCACGTTTCTCTCACATTTCCTCCAGTATCAATCAGTAAAGCGGTGTACTTTTCTCCCCCACTGAATTTTTTGACTCCATGATTTAACAAAGGCATTTGAAAGGTTAAATTTGACCTAATCGTTATTAAGATTTTCAAATTTTCTTCATAGTAATCATGTTATCGCTGCCATGTGTCCAGAATGATTTTCTTTTTTTTTTTAGAAGGATAAAGAGTAAAACTGGGAGCAGCTCAGGTGAATTAAAATGGTCAATGAAGACCTCCAGAAGCGCTTCACGATGCACTTCACACTTTTACTCATTCACAAACACACTCACACACCGATAGTGAAGTCAGCCATGCAAGGGGCCTACCTGCTTATCAGGGGCATTAGGGCTTCATTGTTCATTGTCCAAGGACAATTTGACATTTAACTAAGAGGAGCCGGGAATCAAACTGACAACATCTTGCTCTCGAGACGAGTGCTCTACCTCCTGAGCGAAAAATCCGATCCGTGGATTTCTTCAGTGACTGGTTAAAGAACGATATAAATGCAAACCATTTGCCATTTAAAATATTATTTTCACAAAATTGAATTTGCTAGACCCCGCGACCCTAATGAGGATAAGCGGTACGGCTGATGAGATGAGATGAGATGAATTTGCTAGATTTATGTAGTTTTTTGCAACAACACATTTAATATTGACCGATTTAGCAATAGAACTGCCACTAACGACAATTAGTCAAATAATCTGATGATTTAGAATTTTTCTTGAAATGAGCACAAAGTTGATTTAATTATGTAAAAACTGATAATAAACACACCCTTAAGGTGGATCTGATTTTGTAACCTAAGGGATTTAATAAAAAGAAAGGGCTCAGAAGAGGCGTTTCAGAACAAGTTGGAATTTCTTATCTGAGGTTAAGGTTTTGCCCTGTTCTTCTTGCAAGGTGAAAATCCATTGATGCCTTCTCTCCTTATTTTGAGTGCATACTACTCCATGAACTTAACAGTATACTTACCCTATTTCCTACATTGATGATAAAAACAGAAAATAATGATTGGCAACGACTTACTGTCTCAAACATGGGCTGTGGTTTTTCCAGAACGGATGACGTAGACACTCGCTAGTCGGAACTTTCAGTAAATCTAATGAGAAGAAATAGAACAATAGATAGATGGAGTTACAGTTCTGTCAATTCTGACATAAGAAGACTCCTACAGTTGTGATTGACTCTGGCAGAAGTATCATGTAGGGATTACACGGACCACTTACCAAAGAAAAAAAATACTAGATAAAAATCACTCTCTAGGACGCCATATTTATTTTATGATATATCTGAAATACTACAGTGGACTTAAGATGAAGTGATCTGCTTTGTAGGGATTTGGGTTTTGCTGTTCAATTGAACTAAATTGCCCCCAAAAAGCTGATTTGGCACATTTGGTTTTGTTCATTCAGCATTTTCCCCAAAAAGACATTCTACTGTTCTAGAAAAGAATGAAATTGAATGTCAACACCATATTTTACAGGCAATTAAGTAAGTTACCCTAGACGTGAAAAATGCCCAAAAATGTATTATTTTTCATTCATTTAGTCTGTGGTCTGTGCAGCCCTTTGAGACTTCTTGTGACGAACCTGGCTGTTCTCTGGTTGATCAATGGTAATAGGAGGGCAGCAAATACAGACTTGCCAGCCGTCATTGGAAAACCTCTCTGGGGTTTGTGTCCTTGGTTTCCTTAGACGACATTGCAGAAGGCAAACTGCTATGAAACATTTGAGTTTGGATTTAAAGCTGTGTGTATACAAAAGGATGCACCAAATAACCAAATAAAACAAATAAATAACACATTTTGCACTGATTTGCGAAACAATGTATATCAAAAAAGGGTAAATAAATGGCAGGCATATTACTAGTTGCTAATTTTAAGTGTTTGGTTGATCAAATTCTCATAAAACAACAAAGAAAGCTCCTGATTGGTGGAGAGCTGGCTCATAGAGCCGTTTTATTTGCCACATCATTAGTACCCTACTTTTGCCTAAATTCATTCAACAAAGCTGCACTAAAACTTTTCTTTATGAATATTCGGTGCTTGGCGATGATACTGCTCATCGTAGAATATCTACTCAGAAACTCGGGCCACACAGGCCTCTTAATCCAGCCTGCCAATCGTAAATGGTCCAGATATAATGAGAATATACAAAATAGTAAATGAACTACTACTAATTAAAAATGTCTTTTTGGTGCCAACTTCATCCCCATGTCCCTTTGTTTGTCTACAACAAAAATAAGACAACAGAAATACTAAAAAATACCATTAACTACTACAAAGCTAAATATCAAATTTAGCGCTGAAAAACAGGGACCTGATATATGATTTCGCGTTCATTCTGAAAAGAAAACAATACTAGATGAATACTACAGTAATACTACTATACAAAAATACTACTACAGAAACATTACAACAGAAATACAACTACAGTAATATTACAAAATTTCAAAAGAAATACTAAAAAATACTAAAAAAATATTATTATGGAAATACTTTAAAAATACTTCTACAGAAATAGTACAAAATACTATTAAGTACTACCAAACTAAATATCAAACTTAGTGCTGTAAAACAGGGACCTAATATATTATTTCGCGTTCATTCTGAAAAGAAAACAATATTAAAGGAATACTACAAAAAAAACAACTACTACAGGATTACTATAATACAAACATACTACTGCAGAAATACTACAACAAAAATATGACTACTGTAATATTGCAAAAAAAATACTTCAATGGAAATACTACAAAATACTAAAAAAATATCACTTTGGAAATACTTTAAAAATATATCAACAGAAATACTACAAAAATACCACTACAGTAATACTAGTATACCAAGATACCACAACAAAAATACTATGACAGAAATATTATGAAAGGAATATTGGAAAAATACTACGACCGAAATACTAGAAAAATACAACTACAGTTATACGACAGAATACAACAGACATACCACAAAAATCTGAATGTAAAAGTATTACAAAAGATAATGAAAATATACAGTAATACTATAAAACCAAGTATCTAGTTTAGTGCTTAAAACAGGGACATAATATATGATTTTATTGTCTCATATTATATTATAATTATTTTTGCTTAATTTATGAATGTTTGAAAACGAATTTGATGAAACTATCCCAAAAAAATAAATATAAAGTAAATATAAAGTAACCAACCCGTTACAGCATTTTCAAAACTCTCTTTGCCCAAACAAAGGATAGGCTTACAGTATATGTGTTGAAAAACGCTAGATTTTAAAAAAAACAAGTAAAACAAAACAAAAATGTGAACAACACAGCACCGGAAATACTGCCTTGAAATGGTTCGGTCCATTTGATTCCTAGCACCGCTCTTTTAAAAACATTCCGTCTAGAATAACATTTAAGATGTATTCTGAGAATTATGTATTTTCTCATTAGTTGACACATTAACCTATATTGTCACAATGCACAATTCTTTTTCATTGCATTATTATTATAATCTAGGGCAGTTTCTAACCACTACGTTGTAAATATTGTTTTTCCTATTTATCCTGATAGTCTTTTATCTTGTTTTTCTCTTCAAAGTGTTTGATTGCATGTTTACCCTGGGGTGCCATGTCTAATCTCGCTGCATACAACGTTTCACGACGTTGATATCAATGAGAATAAAGACAATTTATTTTTATTCTATTCTATAAAATCATCACGTTTCAATGGATTTATCTATAATCCATTTACTATTCAAACATGATATGAATTCTTAAATATTTTTCTGATACTGAATTATTGTGTTTTTGATACTAAAACAGTTTGTGTTTGAGACCACAGAGGTATTTATTTGTTTTATTTGATCATATATTACTTATTTAAATTGTAACCAGTTTGGGTGCTCAGCACCCCCAAAGCTCTGAATCTATATACATCGCCCCTGTGTTCAGGATCTTCAGGATTGGCCCCCTGGCCATATTTTTGAACCCCTTACTCCAAACAGTCGCCCATTCCCGCTTTACACAATAAAAACAATTTCCCCCAAGTCATAAGTCTCTTACCTTGTAGTTTAAGGCAGAGCTGTGTTGAAAAGGGACGTTGCTTGTAGAAGGGGTGTTCCGGCGGTGTTTAGGTACTCTTAAATTACAGTTTTACGAAAATTAGAGTCATCTTCGAGATTGAAATTGAGAGTTGCCTTCAAGTATTTACCGTTTTAACTCACATGGGATGATGCTTGGGGCAGGCGCGAACAGTCACGTGACTAGCGCGCTGCCTCCTCCGAATTGCGAAGGAAGCCCCGCCCACTAAGCATAGACCCGCCTTCTATTAGCCGCACCCACCCCATAAAAATTGCATGACCTGTTCATATACCTGCCAACCTCAGCCAATTGTTCCCCTTATTAACAGTGTTGGGCACGTTGCTAAAAAATATTAATTAGTTACTATACCTGTCAACCTCCACGGCTCCATACCCCAAAATGTTTTATTTTCCCATACAAAATAATCTTACACCATTTTTTTTTCAAACGTGTTTATTTATGTAGTTTAACATGTTATATTGTACATGTGTTTCGTTATATCATATACTGGACTGTCTCAGAAAATTAGAATATTGTGATAAAGTTCTTTATTTTCTGTAATGCAATTAAAAAAACAAAATTGTCATACATTCTGGATTCATTACACATCAACTGAACTATTTCAAGCCTTTTATTATTTTAATATTACTGAATTTGGCCTACAGCTTAAGAAAACTCAAAAATCCTATCTCAAAATATTAGAATACTTCCTCAGACCAAGTAAAAAAATAATTTTATAACAGCAAAACTAAATCAAACATTTGAAAATGTCCATTGATGCACTCAGTACTTGTTTGGGAATCCTTTTGCACGGATTACTGCATCAATCCGGCGTGGCATGGAGGCAATCAGCCTGTGGCATTGCTGAGGTGTTATTGATGCCCAGGATGCTTCGATAGCGGCCTTCAGCTCATTTGCATTTGTAGGTCTGGTGTCTTTCATCTTCTTCTTAACTATACCCCAGAAATTCTCGATGGGGTTCAGGTCAGGGGAATTAGCAGGCCAATCAAGGACAGTGATGCCATGGTCAGTGCACCAGTTACTGGTGGTTTTGGCACTGTGGGCAGGTGCCAGATCATGCTGGAAAATGAAATCCTCATCTCCATAGAGCTTTTCAGCAGATGGAAGCATGTAGTGCTCTAAAATCTCTTGGTACACAGTTGCATTTACTCTGGACTTGATGAAACACAGTGGACCAACACCAGCAGCTGACATGGCTCCCCAAACCATTGCTGACTGTGGGAACTTCACACTGGATTTCAAGCAACTTGGATTTTGCTCCTCTCCAGCCTTTCTCCAGACTCTGGCGCCTTGACTTCCAAATGAAATGCAAAACTTGCTTTCGTCTGAAAAGAGGACTTTGGACCACTCTGCAACTGTCCAGTGCTTCTTCTCCATAGCCCAAGTCAGACGCTTCTTCCGTTGTCTTGAGTTCAGAAGTGGCTTGACCATGGGAATACGGCTATTGTAGCCCATTTCCCGGACACGTCTGTGAACTGTGGCTTTTGATACCTGGACTCCAGCTTCAGCCCACTGTCTTTGAAGCGCCCCCAAATTCTGGAAGCGGCTCTTCTTCACAATTTTGTTAAGGCTGCGGTCATCTCTCTTGGTTGTGCAGCGTTTCCAGCCACATTTTTCCCTTCCAACAGACTTTTTGTGGATATGCTTTGAAACTGCACTCTGTGAACAGCCTGCTCTTTGAGAAATTTATTTTTGTCTCTTACCCTCCTGATGGAGGGTATAAATGATGGTCCTCTGGACAGCAGTCAGATCAGCAGTGTTCCCCATACTTGTGATTTAGTTTACTGAACCAAGCTGAGTGTTTTTAAGGCTCAGGAAACCTCGCAAGGTGTTTCGAGTTAATTAGATGATTCAGGTGATTAGTTGAATAGCCTACTTGTATACTTTTTCATGATATTCTAATATTTTGAGATAGGATTTTTGAGTTTTCTTAAGCTGTAGGCCAAGTTCAGCAATATTAAAATAATAAAAGGCTTGAAATAGTTCAGTTGATGTGTAATGAATCCAGAATGTATGACATTTTTGTTTTTTTAATTGCATTACAGAAAATAAAGAACTTTATCACAATATTCTAATTTTCTGAGACAGTCCAGTATATTGTTAATTAACATTTTGTTGTGAGATACTGAGTTGCTCGACATGAATGAGGTTTATTATAAAAAAAGTTCAAAAATGAAGTAGCTTGCCCGTTCACAGTAGAAGGAAAACATACATGCAAATATAATTAAGTAGAATGATACATCTTATTCTAATTATCAATTACATTCCTGCATTAAATTATTGTTGGTAATATACTGATTTAAGAGATAACCACAAAACTCTTTTTTTCATTTTCTCTTTTATACTAACTTCTTTATACAACAATAATGATTCGTAATATAATGCATCAAAGCAAGTGAGCCGTTTGAGAGCCGGCTCTCTTTAATGAGTTCAGCTGAAAAAGCCAGTTCTCAAAAAAGAGACGGACTTCCTTTCACTACATAACTACCACATGAAATCCGAGGCAGCAGATGCTTGTGCACAGTAGCATCAAACCGCTCGCTTAGTTTGCAACGAAAAAAAACTGATACCGAGATAGAGGCTACCGCGGCGAACTCGTTTGACTTGATTGATTTGCTGTTTCGTGATAGTCTGTGTATACCGGATGGTAGCCATTATTGACAAATTTGCGTTTTTCCGTACAGATTTGCTCTTAAAATGCATGATAAACGTACTTTGTAAGGCAAAAACGTACAGGTTGACAGGTATGAGTTACAGTTACAAGTTTCTTCATTTCTAAACTAATTTAGTTATTCCCCACCCCTACCAGAATAATGACACACAAAAGTAGCGCATTACTCTAAAAGTAACAATCTACAGTAGTTACAAATTAACGTATATACTCCCATTGAAACCAAACCCCTAAAACAGCTTAAAAATAGCCACATAATACAATAAATTGTAAAAAACGAGTACACAAGCCTTCATATTTATTTTACAATCTTGAGATCTTGCAAATGAACACTTACCCAAGACACTCCATATCCATTTTGTCTTTTTTTTGAATCACTCTGATATTTCTTTCTCCATTTCTGGGTAATATGTCAGAATCTGAAAATTACTTCCACCTCAAGGGGCTGGTTGCCCGACGGACCAAAAAGAAAAACAAAAAAAAAAGATCACAAAGGCTGCAACAGACAGTCCTTTATCAGAACACGGCACAGCTGAAGGTCCTTGTCCGTCCCTGCCTAAACAGGGCCAGAAGTAACTGAGTGACCTTCTTGCCGCCAGAACAGGGGACGTAAGCAACCGAGGGACCTTAGCCCCTCCACCGGGACAAGAAACAGAAGTGGCCGGGGGAACTCCTCTCTGCATGGTCAGGAAACAAAAGCGTCAAAGGGGCGTTCTTCGGTGCTGGGACAGGACACAGAAGCGTCCAAGGGACAGTCGCCACCAGGACAAGAAACAAAAGCAACCTGGGGACTTCCTCACAGCCAGGACAGGAAACAGAAGCGTCCGAGGGACTCCTTCCCTCGCCACTAGGACAGGGAAGTGGAAGATTCCTGCTGGGCCCTTTGGTGGGAATGTGCCAAATTCTGACATCATGCCCAGGACATTTTCCTTTTTTCCCGGCAGGCATGTTGTATTTCAAAAATAATTTTACAAATAAAAGGACCACATTTCAGCAAACTTTAACCATAAATATCTTATTCAGGTTTGTCCGGTTGATTTTTTTGTTTCTGTATAAACCCCGCCTGCGTTGATGCCTACCGTTCACTCTTTTCCATCTTCGCAATATTATCAAAATTCACCCTTTCTGTCTCAGTCAGATGCGGAGATTATAATTCATGCGTTTGTTACCTCCCGTCTCAATTACTGTATTGTACTACTCTCTGGCCTCCCGAACTCCAAAATCGAGAGCCTTCAGCTGGTACAAAATGCTGCAGCGAGGCTTTGAACTAAGACAAGAAAGTTTGATCACATTACCACGATTTTAGCTAACCTGCATTGGCTTAAGATGTCATTTTAAAGTTCTTTTGGTAGTACACAAAATCATGCATGGACTTGCTCTCTCATATCTTTCAGATTTAATATTCCTCTATGTTACGGTCCGGTCTACTGGTGATTCCAAGAGCCAAGAAGTGTTCTGCAGGTTCGAGAGCGTTCTCCATCCAGGCACCGGTGCAGTGGAATGCTCTTCCCCCTGAGATCCGAGTGGAAATTTTTAAATCTAAGCTTAAAATACACGTCTATTCTATAGCATAACCTATATTTTATGTTGACCATATCTGTGTATCTGTGTGTTATTTGCCCTCATGTAGGTTTTAGATCAGGTGATGTTGTCATAATATTCTGTGGTTTGCAATAATCTGTGGTCTGTGCAGCCCTTTGAGACTCTTTGTGATTAAGGGCTATACAAATAAACATGACTTGACTGGTGACACATAACCAAATATGCACAAAAAGTTGTATTTTATTTTACCTTTTAACCTTCAAAAAAACCTGTCGATATTAATTACACCACATCAACTATAGGGAGTTTCTACACAACCCGGAACCTTCAAACCACTGTTTTGTAACAATCACAAGCGTGCTACATATTTCATACATTTACAGTTCAGCTCTTTGGATCTCCTCGTCTTCTTTTTTCAAGTAGGGAACTAAATGCTTGCGGCTGCCACGTTGCAAACAAAGTCGCAGGACAGAAACGGAAAAGCATCCCATATGTATTCAGCTTAGATGTGAATATATATATATATATATATATATATATATATATATATATATATATATATATATTTGGTAGGGAGAATATCTACATGAGGAGAAATTCAGCAACCTCATAATTTGTGCCTGAGACAGCTCCATAATAACTGGATTCAGTTGTATTTAGAAAGTAAATATAAACATCCTTCAGGGATTGCTTGTGCCAGATCAAGGGCTGTTTGTGACGTTAATGAAACAAGAGTATTCAACAATAAGGAGTCTATAATTAACTATCAGCATTTAAAAATTAGTGGAGTAACGTAGTATCGCATCAAGAAGTAACAACAGAGTTACATGATTTTATTTGTAACTCGTTACAGTACTTGTTAGCGGGAATGTATGAGTTTGTCCCAACAGCGCTTATTGCTAATTCATACCCGTCAGCTTATACGTTTTCCTAGTATCTTGTACGTTTATCATTTCAAATAGTATACGTTGTAAAACAATAAAAAAAGAGAGTCATTTTGCCCATTTCAGCTTGAATCCTCAGTCACTGGTATGAGACAACATCGTCATCGTAGATTGCTAAGAGAGATGGCAACCGCGAAATAATACACGGCTACTTATAATAATCAACACTAAGTTTATTACAAGTGGTGAAAAAAACTAGTTTGCTGAAAAATGTGTGTTGTTTATTTGGTACACACTGTCCCTTTAATTCTCCGGTACTATATGTGCAATTCTTGTGTATAAAATAAATCATTTCATCCGGGCTTTAAAAACTAGCAGGAAAAAAATCACAACCACAAAAGTCATTCGGTTAAAGGGGGTTGCATTTCCTTTTATAAGACACTGCACATTAAAATATTAGTATATTTTGGGGTCTGCTAATTGACTCAGTGAAAAAAAGAGAAAGCATTTCCCTCAAAGTTAACACAAAACACAATTCAAATGTCTTTAAATTGAATATTGATCCACCTTTATTTCCATTTCCGAGATAAGACCTCTGGAATAAAATGTATCAGCGTGACCTGCTCAGCATTGAAGATTGACATGTGGCAGGTTCATTCCAGGGATCCATTATCCCAAATGTGAGTTTATGAGCTTGTTTTGACAGTAATTGAGCTTCCGGTAAACAATGTGTGGAAGAAGGAATTCAGGAACATGTTCTTCACTCTGTGCAAGAAGTGGACGTACCTCACTCCTGAGCCATAGCCGGAAAACACATGTGACACCTACAGGAGGAAAGAGAAACATGCATTGTGCAGAATTCAAAATAAAACTAACAACGGAATGAGCTTCGAAAGCAGGGGTGGGAGACTATTTGGAATCATTCGGTCCATAATAAGAGCTATCCCATATTTTCATTTATGAATAAATATACAAGCAGACATCTACATGTTATATTTCTTTAGATGTGTCTTTAAATATTTTAATTTATTCAAATTGCTTTCAAAACGCTCAGAATTAAAGCAAAATGATTTACTAGGTCCGAGTTTTAGGCACTAAATTGGATATTTAGTTTTGTAGAGTTACGGTAGTTTCATTCTTGTATTTCTGCTGTTGGATTTTTGTAGTATTACTGTAGTTTTATTTTTCCAGTAAGTATTTTTGTAATATTTTGTGGTTTTTCTGTCGTATGTCTGTAGTATTTCGTAGTATTTCCGTCGCAATATTTTTGAAGACGTTTTTTGAAATATTTCTTGACATTTTTTGTCGTAGTATTTCTGTCTTTAGATTTCTGTAGAAGTATTATTTATTGTGAGTTACTGTGGTGGTGTTTTTTGTAGTTTAACTGTACTTGTGTTTTTGTAGTACTACTGTCATAATATTTCTGTAGTAGTATTTCTGTCGTAATATTTCTGATTTCTTAGTTTTCTATTTCTAATAAATTCAAAAAAAGTAAAAAAAAAAAAAACTTTTTAACATTGTCATAATGGAGTATTTTGTGTAGAATTTTGAGATAAGAGATTAAATTAATACAATTTGAAATGAGGCTGTAACATAACAAAATGTGGAAAAAGTGAAGCGCTGTGAATACTTTCCGGATGCACTGTATATGGAGTAATATTTATGTAGAAGTATTTTTGTAATATTTCTTTCAAGGCATTTTTGCAGTGGGATTTTTGTAGTATTTCTATCATGAAAATTCTGTAGTAGTACTTTTGTATTACAATGTTACTGTAGTGATATTATTGTAGTTGTGTTTTTTTAGTACGACTGTCGTAATATTTCTTTTGTACCATTTCTGTAGTAGTATTTTTGTATTACAGTTTTACTGTAGTTCTCTTTTTGTAGCGTTTCTGCAGTACAAGTTTTATGGTGTTTCCATAGGATACTTTTTATAGTGAATCTGTAATATTTTTGTAATACGACTGTAGTAGTATTTTTTAGTATTTCCGTCATAGTATTTTTGAAGTATTTCCATGGTACTATTTTTGCATTATTTTAGTCTATTCTTTGTAGTATTTCTATTGCAGCATTTTTAAAGTATTTTCATGGTAGTATTTTCGTAGTATTTCCATGGTAATATTTTTAGAGTATCTCTTTAGTAATATTACTGTAGTTGTATTTTTGTTGTATATGTTGTAATATTTCTGTCGCAGTATTTTTGTATTATAGTATTAATGTAGTAGAATTTTAATAATATTTCTGTACTATTTTTTTTTTTTTCAGAATGAAAGCCAAACAATATATTACATCACCGTTTTAGAGCACTAAATTTGATTTAGTTTTGGAGCAATTCTGCAGTATTTCTGTAGTAGTTTTTTTGTAGTAGACACACAAAGGGACATAGGGACAAAGCTGGCCCCCAAAATGAAAATATGTTTTATTAATGTTTTTTAATTTATTATTGCATATTATCATTATACTTTAATCCTTTTTGTTCAGCGAGCCGGAATGGAAAGCTTGACGGTTCGCCATGTGGCCCGCAGGCTGTAGTTTGCCCACCTCTGTTCAAAAGGCACCTACCTCCTTCCAAGTGTGGGAATGGTTTTCCAAATCCTCAACGGGATTGACAGAGTGCTCTGCAATCACGGTGCTCTTGTCTGCACCCAATAACTTGACATGGAGTTGGTAGATTGACTCATTGAGTTGACTCTCTTCGTACCTGGTCAAAAGATATGAGGGAGAGAAAAAATGATTTTGAGCTTGCAAGGAAAACAGGGAAGGACACAAACCCCAGATAAGAAATTCCAACCCGTTCTAAAAGCCCTCTCCTGAGCCTCTTTTCATTAAAGCTCCATCAAATGAAAGAACAGCAACATGATTGGCCCATAGTGACAATGATGGAAATAATGCATAACGGTCAAAACAACTAACAGTGCGCAATCATCGTTAATATAACAAACTGGCATCCTATGCCATCGCCGTTGCATGAGTTTAATATTAAAAACAGAATCAAACATTTGTAGGAAAAAAAATGTGAAGTGCAAATAAAGTGTAAAGAAAAATTGGATCTAATTTAAACTATAATGTATGTATGAATCTTACGATCCACTAACAACATTAGAGTGCTAGTTAAAATGGGAAGACAGCATTGATGTAAATGGTCTGCATTTCTATAGCGCTTTTCAAGTCACTGAAGACCTCCCAAAGCACTTTTACAATGTGCTTTACACTTTCACACACACTCACACGCCGATAGCAGCGTCAGCCAAGCAAGGCAACTACAGGTACCTGCCTATGGGGCATTAGGGATTCAGTGTCTTGCCCATATAACAAACTGGCATCGAACCTGCAATCGCTTGGTCCCAAGATGAGCGCTTAACCTCCTGAGCTACTGCCGCCCCAATTGATCACAGGACAATAGTCGCACATTCGATCCCAGTACTTGCTCAGTATTGGTAATATCGATTTTTGGATTGATCCGCCCGACCTTACTAACTAGAGAAAATTGGAGAAATTATCTCCTGTAGTACAATTTACAGATTTTGTTTTCATTATTATACATTTGTTAACATAGGATATTCCCAATTCTTGTCCGTAATAAAAACTAGACAGTTACCTGTAAGAATATCCGTGATTGATGTGGAGTAGGATCGATGACCAGAGCGAACACATGTATCAATAATGTACGTAATTGTACAGTAATTCCTCATTTATCTTGGGGGTTACGTTCCTAAAAAGAACCTATGATAGGCAAAATCTCTGTAGTCGAGATCTTTATTTTTTGCAATTATTATACAATAAAATTAAATTAAATTATACACTGAAATAAAAAAACAAACCCTTTTAATGCTCAAGCATAGTTTCCTGAGTAAGAATACCATATAAACGTTTTTTTTTAAACAAATAACTACTGAACTGTCAAATAACAAGAGGTGGGCACTGTTTAGTCAATCAGAATGCAGAACCACGCAAATCCGTGAAGTAGCGAGACCGTGAAAAGTAAACGGTGATAAACTGCAAGATTACTGTACTCCAATATATCGTTTTCAAGTATTTTTAATTTGTCACTGTGTTTTTGCAATGAATCTTTTTTTTTTGTTTCCGGTGCATTACTTAATAAACTATCACTTAAAATGAACATCGTGGATTATTTAGAGGTCCCTGGTGTTATAAAATGATATTCATTAAAAATATATATATTGATGTTGATGAAAATGTTATGTTGCCTTGCTACTCACCAGTCTTGAATGACTATTTGCGGTTGGAATGTATCCAGCAGCTCATCCCATAGACCCTCGGCTTTCAGATCCACTGTTTGCTCCAGGGTGAACCAGCTGGGAAACAAAGCATTTTGGTCTCTTCATTTAGGCTACTATAACATTGAAATAAGTGCAGAAGAACAATTTCCTCCAATGTTGTTTGTGAATTAAAATGCATGTCAAAGTCAAGGCACGCAAGAAAAACACCCTCTGATTTATTGTTCATCAATTCCGATTCATTATGAGCAAGCATGCAGAATTTTAGATCCTTAACATGAACAAATACTACATTTCCCACAATGCAACTGTCACTCACATGCGCGCACACACAAGAGGTAGACGGGGAGAAACTAAATCAATATGATTGGCTAGCTACTTACTGCACAGCGTACATGGCACAGACTATGGTAAAAAAAAGGAAAAAAGAGAAAAAAATAGTAAAAATAAATAAATACATAAGGGAAAAAGCAAGAAAATAAAAAAAAAAGAAAGAGAAAAAAGAAAAGAAAAAATGCAAAAAATAAAGCAATAAAAAAGAGGACAGGGAAAGAGAACAAAACCCCAAGAAAAACAGAAGAAAAACAGGAGAAAAAGGAGAAAACAAACGTTACTGATTCTAATTTTTTAAAAGGACATGTTAATACGTGTTTTAATTGCATATAAGTTTCTTTTTAAAAGGAATTTGCTAAATTATCTTAGAACACTGTTTGTTATAAGACAACAACAACATTCCATCAGTCCGGCCCTTGGATTGTAGACAATTTTGTATTTGGCTCTTCATTCATTTGATTTTGACACTCTCAAATAAATAAATAAAAATCACTTATTAAATATAAATATTGAAACAGACTACCAGTGTGTTGCTCGACCAGTAAAATTAACAAATACATTCACAAAGTGTCGAAAGCACCAATACTACTGTTGTGATCATTTTATCTTGTTCTCAAATTACACCTTACAGTATGAAACAATTTAGTTTGTGACTCATCACTTTTTATGACTGTTCCAAACTCTTTTGTGCGTGTTCTTTTTATTATCGGGCAATGGGGGAGGCCATTAAGTGGTCTTTAGTTCCCCCTAGTGGTTTCCCGTGAAAGTATTTAAAAATACCTTATTTAAAACAAAATTACACATCACGGCCTTTTTGTACATAGCTACTAGTGATGAAACGTGTATTGGTCATTTTGTTTACATTTTCTGATAGTACTTCAACTTCGTGTACTGTATTTTCTGGACGATAAGATGCACCTAAAAAACCCAAATTACTCAAAATTTAAAATGTGCCTTATAACCTGGCTAAGATTAGAAGTGCGTAAAGTATTAACAAGTGTGAGTTATACACCAGATCACACTTAAAATTACTGTAATATAATAATTGCTGGCGCAAATCCCAATACTTTGTATGCAATGAAATTTGAACCAGGGCCATAACAGTGAGAGTAGCGTCTTTTTACCACTTGAGACTACCAGCGTTACAGACAATATATGAAAAGGCATTAATGCTTATCTCATTATTAAGTCAAGTCATGTTTATTTGTGACACCCTTAATCACAAGGAGTCTCAAAGGGCTGCACAGACCACATATTATTGCAAACTGCAGACTACACCATCCCCTGATCTAAAAAAAAAAACCCTCAAAAACCCCAACATGAGGAAAATGAAGAAACCTCACACATCACACTATCTCTGAAACAATAATTTCCATTCTACATTCTGATAGGTTAAAAAGACTCTCCACTTCTTCACCTGTGCGTCAATAACGGTGCGAAAGAGTGAAACAGATATCAAAAAGTCTTTCAAAAAAATACTGTACAAGCGCTTTTACGTCTGATACAAAGTTAGTGGAAACAGTTTAACCTATCAGATTGCAGAACAAAATGCACTACGCAAATCAGTGTTTCTAGAATGTGAGTATAAATACTGTGGAAAAGAGATAAGCTCTAATGCCTTTTTGTACGTAATCTGTACCAATGGTGGCCTAGTGGTAACCGCATCCCGTTACAAACAATGTTATACTTATCAACTGATTAATCATTGCTCTAATATAAACAGTCAGGGTATAATGAGCCCAACGGTTATACATGAATAAACAAGGTAGCTAGGTCTTACTGTAGTCTCAATTTCATGCATCCTATAGTCCGGTGCACGTTATATATGAAAAATATATGACAAAAGACTATTTTTTTATAACTGCCTTATAGTGCAGAAAATACAGTAGATCATAACATTTCTGTACAAGTCATAAAATAGAAATCAAACTGGAGCTGGGATTCATATTTTTGCATATTTCCTTAGAGATCAAAATGAAAAAGTCCTCGGTGAGAACCAATGTACCTGAACTCAGGCAAAGCACAAATGACAGCCCCTTGTGGAATGCCACTTGTATCAAAAGGGAGAACTTCTATGTTTGTGGTCCAGCTGCTAAAGTCACCTTCTGGTTGAAAACTGGGAGGGCCGCGCATGGGAGTGTCTGGCAATTCAACTTCAGGTGGGGCGATATCTTTACTCAAGCCTGAAAAACAGCCAGGACAAAAGGACAAGTGATAAGAAGCCACACCTGCAAGTTTACAAAGCTGTGTCTTAAAGACGGATGTATCCAGTCTCCAGAACTCTACCCCATTGAAAATCTGTGAGGCAAGTTGAAAAGCCGTGTTGTCTGATGACATCACGGCTCTAGGAGAGATTTGCATGGAGGAATGGGCCAAAATACCAGCAACATCTTGTGAAAAGCTTGAGTTACAGAAAACGTTTGGCCTCCATTATTATAAGGGTACATAAGAAAAGCTCGGTGGCCTTGGTTGGGGGTATGGCGCCCGCCCAAAGACTGGGAGGTTGTGGTTCAAGCCTCTGCCGAGTCATACCGAAGACTTAAACATTGGTACCCGTTGCCTCCCTGCTTGGCGTTCAGCATTAGGGGTTGGAATTGAGGGGTTTGGTCACCTAATGACTCCCAACACCTCAGTTGGGTTGAGCGAGGGGGCTGGGAATCCCCTCCTCTGAATCAATCTCCCAAAAAGAGTCAGAAATGCCACCTCCCACTAGGGGGATATATATAATATATAAAAATAACAAAGTATTGAGATGAACCATTGGTTTTGACCAGATACTTATTTTCGACCATACATTATTATAAAAAGAAAAATCAAACAATTACTGTTTTTTTTTAACCCCCATTCCGTCTCTTATGGTTGAGGTTTACCCATGTTGAGAATTACAGGCCTCTATAATATTTTGAACGAGGAGAAGTTGCACAATTAGTGGTTAACTAAATACTTGATTGCCCTACTGTATCTGATGATTAAAAAATAGCAATCTACAATTATGTTGTCGTCTGGTACTAGTGACTTCCCGTACAAAAATTGTTATAGGGCCTAAACAATTTGAAATGATCAAAATAAAACTATAAATATAAGGGGAAAACATGTGTTGACAGGTAAGATAGACTCCTTAATTCTCCTTTTCAATTCCCAGCAGTCAAGTTTTGGTAAAGGTTTTTAATTTTCTATGGCAAACCTTATGTGCCAAAACACCGAAACACATTTTCACAAAATAAAACTAACGATTATAAGAAGACACATTCAGATTTATATGACTATCCTGCAAGGAAGAAATTAGATAAATTAAATTCTCATGTGATTTATTCATTGTTATTCTTTCACAATGAAATAGATTTTAAAGTAAAACTTCATATAGATTTAACTATTTGTTTTGAACATGTATGCTAGGGCATAGGTTTGAAATTGAAGGGCAGCATGTGGCCCATGGGCCGTAGTTTGCTAACTCATGGTTTAGAAGCTTTAATTTCTGCAAAAGAAGAATCTACTAAATATTGATGTTATTTTTTTCTGTTGTGCTGCTCCAATTTACTTGCCTATTTACTTGTCAATAATTATTGCACACATGCGAATCTTGTGAATCTTATAAAGTTCACTTCACTTTTCAATATTACTAAGTTATCGACTTATTTAGCTAAAATTGCTGATTACAATTGAAAATCTTGAAAATAATCAGGGGTATTTCAACTTTTTCATACGACTGTATACCTGGAAAAAAATAAAAAAGTATGATTTTATATGGCCAAGCAGGACCAGCATTTTTACTGGATGGAGAGTATCACCAATAACCGATCTATTCTATATGCTACTCTGATTTTATACACTCCCGAAACGATCAAGATTGATATAAAGAGCATTTTTGCAAACGTTGTTTCGTTCTGGTACCGTGAGGAGAAGCGTTCTTGAGCAGGTTTCTTCCAAAAGGTTTAGCTTCATACACAGCTTTCCAGTCCAGGTTTTCTGGTGCAGGCAAGTCCTGCAGACCCCACTCGTTCACACATCTTTTCTTCCACTCGGTAGGATTCATGTTTCAGTTGAATTTGCATTCAATCAGGAAGTTCTTGGGACATGTTTGCAGTCTGCATATACACCACACCCATGTGTTGCAATAGAGCAAAATCGCAAATCCTTAAAGGCACAGTACATTTTTGCTATTTATGCCCTCACATGTCTGGATGTTGTGGGTGTGTCATGGTTGAGATGCCTTTGCAACATTGTGTGAACACAGAGGAGAGCACCTCTGGACTTGCAGACTGGGGTGGTGGTCCCCCTTTTCAAGAAGCAGGGCCGGAGAGTGTGTTACAAATACAGGGGAATCACACTTCTAAGCCTCCCTGGTAAGGTCTATTTGGTGGTACTGGAGAGGTGGGTCCATCAGGAAGTTGAACATTTGATTCAAAAGGAGCAGTGTGGTTTTCGTCCGGGCCGTGGAACAGTGGACCGGCGCTGCACAATCTGCAGGGTCCTCGAAGGTGCATGGTAGTATGTCTATCTGGTCTACATGAGTTTTGTGGACTTGGAAAAGGGATTAGACCGTGTTCCTTAGGGAGCCCTGTGGGGGTCGCCTTGTGAGTATGGGGTACCGTGCAGCCTTATCCAGGCTGTGCGGTCCCTGTAGGCCCAGTGCCAGAGTTCGGTCCGCATTGCCGGCAGTAAGTCGGATTTGTTTCCAGTGGGAGTTGGACTCTTCCAAGCCTGCCCTTTGTCATTGATTCATTGATGGATGGATGGATGCCAAGTTAAGCCTCGAAGTAATAATAATGATATAATACTTACAAATTAACAAAATATTAGTAATACAGCAAAACATGATCAAACTAGTTGGTTACACATGGACTTCAATACACTTATTGAAATCCGATTCAGAGGTCTGTGCATTTGATCTTGAGCATTTGTCAAACAGAAGCCCCCTCTTGAGCTACTGGCAGACAGGGTGGAAAAAACAGAAGATTGGTTTGGGTGAGTGCATCTTTCATTCACAGGGCAGCAGGGCTGTCACAGGCTTTCAACATCCATTGGTGCTGGTAGCTATTACACAACCTATGCCAAATGGCCTCTTGATATAATATGTATATTTATATATATTCTACCCTGGCTCGATCTGTCATGCTGTGAAGTAAAAAAATGACACCTGTCCCAGATGAATGACTCTTACCCAGTGGCATGTAGCAGCTCTGTATTGAAGTGATTTGCCTAATGTACACTTCTCTGTGTTTTAAATGTGCTCTACAAAAATACTCGTGGTGGCCTTTGTGTGCCTGCAAGGCCTTCTCTGCTGGCTTAAAAATATCTGAATTGTGTGATGTCAATTATATTTTGTGCATGAATACTTATTATATAATTCCAAATTGTCTATTAATTTCCTTCTATTTCTTTTCCTCTGGTTATACTGATTCAAGTTGTGTGCTTTCATATTTAAGCATTTAATCAATCACATTTCAGCCATTAGTTTTTGCTAGGCTCAGAAATCTACGCGGAGGCCTTCACTAAAAATCCTGAAGGCTGTGTACTCTAGCATCAGTGTTCAAAACCGCTGTTAGTTTAGCCAATGAGATTTCAAGTTGGTGGAAATTGGGCTTCTAAAAGGCGAAAGGAAATTTTAATTCGACAAACTATGATTGTAGAGGGGACGGTAATCCACCAAAGCGATCTTATCAATAGCCTGATGATTTTGAAGAGAACGAGCTGCACAAGTAATTATATTGTGGTGTTGATTTAAAAGTGTATTTGTCAACCCAGAATATCTGAGGGGGAAGAAAAAATGTTTTTTTTCGCAGATTAACTGTCAAAGCCATTTTCAAGGAGGATGGAAAATAATTACATTGCTAAGAAACGAAGCGAGAAAACTTTTTGCAAGCAGGAAAATGTTTTTTACGCTACTTTCAGGCAATGGGTAAGATCTTAACCCAAATCCCTTAGGGCATAAAACTTCAATATTTACTTTAGACCAGGGGTTTCTCTTTTGCCTACTTAATTTATCCACTTGTCATTGTTCTTATTTGTCTGTTTACACTGTGTGTAATGAAACTAATATTTCATTCGGCTAGACAGGCTTTAAGTGTCACGAGGCCGCGTGGTGCAAAGACCTTTGCGTTAGAAAAAAATACCACTGATAAAATTGGGGAAGCATTATATATAAGTTTACACTGATGCAATTAGACAACTTGAGTTGCCAGACACACTTTCACAGGTCTACCTTATTTGTTTGCAAAATACTGTAACTACATAGAGTTAAAATATAAAGGGAGTGTAACAAGGACAGGTTTCTGAGTTGATTACTATGTTTTGTTACGTTTACCTCAGAAATTCACTTATATACAATTGTCCATCGACTCTTTCAGTTTGAAGTCTGCTTTCTTGGCCAGCCTAGAACCGAGAATTCAGAGATAAAGTTGATAACAGGATATATATTTTGCTCATGGAAAAGCACTAGAAAAGACTTTTGGTATGTTTAGCAAAGTTATCTGTATGTACTCCAAACGCATGGGCACCATGCCATTGCAGGGGCAGAATGGGACACTTTTGTTTCAGTATGTTTCGACAATCATTTTAGCAAAACCAAGAATGTAAAGTTTAGAAATATCACGCCTTAATGCATGCTAACCATAGTTTTACCTCGTTAAATAGTGCGAAGCTAACCTGGCATGCCAATGGATAAACATTTTGTTAGGTCCAAAAGACAGAAAGGTAATTTGATGAGATGAAACTAAAGCAGGTTCTAGGGAGAGCAGTGGTTTATGCTTGTCATGCTGTCGGAGGTGAACTAAGCCATGCAAGCTAGCCTGGTATAATTAGAGCATTCCTTATTCGCAAGACGACATTCGACTCCTGCTAGCTTGAGTGTCAAAGTCAGAAGAGTCACCAACCTTTCAACTGTTGTTGCCACTGTCGTAAAACTATGCTAGGTCTGCTAAAATGAAAGTTCACACTCTACCGTCATTTACTTTTTAGTTGCATCAAATAATAATATCTGTTCTCTTATTTGACCTTTTGATTTGGATCAGGTTTATCATTGATGTTCACTGTCCTCACCCATCATTCAACAAACAGGTGTTTTGTTTTATGCGAGGAATTAAGTGTTTAATAAATTCTGGTCTATTCGAGTTTTATATTTATAGTAATAGAGTCGCGCCCCGTCACGGTGTGTGGTGGCCAAGCTTCTAGAATTACATTTGTAGTCATGGTCTGACCATTCCACGTGCAAACGGATGTCACAGTTTTGAAGGGATTTTAGTCCTGAACAGTAAAACATTATACTTGAGGGAGTATGCAATAAATGCAATGCTTGTTGACACTTACCTACGATGACCCTGTGTTAGTGCAGTCCTGCAGTACCACGCACGGACAATACGGTTTGGATGACATGTATTGTACATTTTATACGCGTATATTTCACAATCAAAGAGACCTTGGGTGTTATGCGAGACTGTGTTATTGAAATAACAATAAAAATACAGATGAAAAAAATCAGGACTTACCATCAGAGTCAAAAAATGCATAAAACGTTGCTGTCAGCTGCAACATTTCAAAACTATATAGACCTGCCGCTATTTTGAACATCAGTGTTTTTTTTTGACAACCATGAGAAATTTTTAAACCTGCGTGTATCTTTCTTTTTTTTATGTTTTCATATGGGGGAAAGAAGTAGAAATTAAAATTATAAAAAGAAAATGTTCATCTTTTACACATAGGTCAATGGTGCTACTTTTCTCAAAGACTGTCTGTTATTGGGTATTGGTTTTTTATTGAGAAGGAAATTAAATGTTTCTGAGATGAAGTGTTAGAGCTCTTGTTGGTGATAGGAATGAGGGGAGAGGTGATGTAAAAGGGTAGTGGGATGTTTAGGGTATTGAGCTTGGTTAAATAATTATTTAGATGAAGAAAAAAACGAGTTAAAAAAGGGATTTCTTTATTTTCTTGAGAGAAGACTGATGAGCAGGACCTATCGGAGCACCTGTTGTCTGTCTCTGACCTCCATTGCTTCTTGTCCAAATGACAAGCTGAATATAAGCTTTTTAAAACAGGCGTAATCCTGGATACAATAACAATTTTTTTCCAGTGATGTTAAAATGTATAAAAAATGTAAACATTATAAATCCATGGTAAAAACAGGATGCAGTAATACTATCAAGTAGTATTTCAGTGAATTAATAGTACACTGTATCTTGTGCGGAACCCATCTGCTGGCATCTGAGAATGTACTGCATTCTACATACATCACAGTACTGCCCTGTAACTATTCTAGACTTGGCACTCATATGCGTTTAATGAAACGTCACCTGCAGCCACTTGATACTATACTTCATTACTCTTTCTATCATTCTGTAACTGAAGGAGAAACCCGAATCCGATGCGGTTGTGGCTATTTTATAACAAAAAGAACAGGAGTCCGAAGATCAAATCTACATGTGGTACAGTTCTACTTTTAGAGGGACAGCAGTGGAAGATGAGACACAATTTAAATTATATATACATACTGTGCTGTCAAAACTTAAACTGCAAAACAAGATGTAAGACCAAGTATGTAAAAAAGGACGCACAGTTGGAGCTTAAGGTGAGCAGATATAAACTTTTGAGGACCGAGATACTGCGGTTGTTCGCAAAGCAGTAGCAATGTCCTAGTTTTAAACAGGTGTCGGTCAGCTGCGAGTTAAAGGCAGCTGGGCTTAGACTACCCTATAGAACTGTGCCTCAAATAACACTCCATACCTATTTGTAGTAGTAGCAGGAGCAGTTCACTGCAAAACGGTGTCAACAATTTACCTTTAAGACTAGGTGTGGGCAAACAACAACCCGACACATGTTAAAATATAATAATATGTAAATAATGTTTTTATGGGTAGAGCGCCTCAGACTGGGAGGTCTCTGGTTCAAGCCTCGGCCGAGTCATATCGAAGACTGACAACTTCAGTACCTGTTGCCTCCCTTAGTGGTGCTCGGCAATGGAGATTGGACTTGGGGGGTTTGGTCACCTAGTGACTTCCAATGACAGGTGTTGCGCCACGTTGGTTGGGTTAAGTGAGGGGGCTGAGAATCCCCTCCTCTGTATGAATCTACCAGAAAGAGTCTAGAATGTGACTGAGGTCTTGACTCTACCCACCTTCCTCTAGGGCAGGTGTAGGGAACCTATGGCTCGGGAGCCATATATGGCTCCTTTCATGAGTATGTATGGCTTCGAAATAAAATGTAACTATTGCACATCTCTCTGAGGCGTTCCAAAGTCAAGTGATTTCATTATGATTTTGGTCTATATAAAGCCGAAGCAACTTAATACAGAAGTTGGATAAGAAACCATTTGAACTGATAAATAAAAACGCTGGCAAACGACTTTGATTGGGTGAGCAGTACAGGTGGGCGGATCCCTGCACACAGCGCAAGGCACTTCCTTCTTTCTCTCTCGCTCTATGCAGTCTACACCGAAAGTGAATATGACGATATGCATAACGTTTGCAGTAATTTGTGACATTTTTACAAAAGAACTTTGCATGCACATTGTTTTGAAACCGTCATTAAGGAAAAAATTCTTGGAAAAAATTCCCTCAACACTCTTAACTGAAGGTGGAAGACAAATTGTAAATGCCATATTTACATTAATTTGGGACACAGGATTTGGCAGTATTATCATTTCATATATTTGATTAAATCATCAAATGACACAAGTGAAATAAAATGTGCTGAGGAATTAGCTTTTGTCTAAAGAGCGTGTTTGGCAGTTTTTTCAATCTTGTCTGAAAATATATGATATGGCTCTCTCAATTTCTTTTTTAAACATTTTTTGCTTTTATGGCTCTTTGGGTCAAAAAGGTTCCTGACCCCTGCTCTAGGGGGATATGGCCACTGAATGCTCAAATAAGTAACAAACAAATGGTCAAAAACAACAATATATATATATATATATATATATATATATATATATATATATATATATATATATATATATATATATATATATATATATATATATATATATATATATAGATATATATAGATATATATATATAGATATATATATATATATATATATATAGATATATATATATATATAGATATATATATATATAGATATAGATATAGATAGATAGATAGATAGATAGATAGATGAATAAATTATAATGAAAGTACAACTAATTAAGTTTTTTTTGTTTGCCAACTTTGTCCCCGTTGTCCTATTGTATTTATGAACGAATACTAGAAAATATAAAACAAAATTACGACAAAACTAAAGTTGAGTGCATAAAAACAGTAACCTAATATATTATTTTGCTTCCATTCTGAAAAGAAATACTACATAAATACAACAGAAATACAACAAAAATTCTACTATGGAAATATAAAAAAAAGTTCTTATACAGAAATACTGCAAACATACCTCTACAGTAATACTATTATACAAAAATACTACTACAGAAATATTACGACAGTAATACTACAAAAATATTTCTACAGAAATATTACAAAAAAAACGTTTAAAAATATCACTACAGTAATACTACAAAAATACTACAGATTTAATACAAAATTTATAATGTGGAAATTATTACAGAAATGCTACAAAAATCTGACTAGATAAATACTACAAAAATAGTACAACAATACTACTCAGATGAAATAACAGCAATACTACATAATTACTCCAAAAATCAGACTACAGAAAGACTACAAAATACTACAAATATACAATTACAGTAATACTACAAAAAATCTATTATGGAAATACTACAAAAATACAAATGCAGAAATACGACAAAATCACAGTCATACTACAAAACTAAATTTGATGCTTAAAACAGGGACCTAATACATGATTTTGCTTTGTGAGCGTTTAAAAATCATTTTGATGAAACTAATCTATTTAAAAACAACTATAAAGAAATAAAACATGTAAACATCTGCATGTATATGTTCTCACACATGACAAATTGAAGAGGTCCCCAGGATCGGCCCCATGGCCAGATTTTTAAAACCAATGTGGCCCCCGACTCCAAGCAGTTGCCAAGCCCAGTTCTAACCCCTTTCCTGCCAAGACACTCTCTACCTATTGGAGTTTAGTATAGACAGGTCCATGTATGAAGGGGGGTTGACTACAGCTGTGGGTGCCCTTCTTGACTTGACTGAGGTCTGTTTTAAAGTGTCCGTCCCAGTACTTGTACAAAGGCTCTGACCAATCAGATTAGAGCAGGCACTAAAATGGCAAGACCAATGGTTGAGTGTCTGCCCAGTATATAAGCAGCGAGCAAAGACCTTCCAAACTGGGTGACCCCTAATTTGGCCACAGTGAACAGGATCTGATCCTAAGGACTGTTACATCAATTCTTGTCTAGTGCTCAGGTAAATATGGCTTACTATTAGAAAGGCTAAATAGTGTGAGGATTTTGGCAAATATGTCGGATGCTAATAATTATTAATTTTGTACTTTACGAGATCGTTGCTACGTTGCTGCATTGATTAAGGAGTCTTATCTCTTAAGTGTTATTAGGACCATTTGGCTTACAAAACGGCTCTTGCAAAAAGAAAAATCATGCCACTTTTACTATTGCATGCATTATACCTGACTTGCAAGTCATACATACTTTTTCAAAGCCAATTGGCCTGTGTAGTACACCAGATTGAGCTCTGACCTATACTACTTTGATCCCAGGTGGTCAAGTATGTTGAGGTTTTTATTATGGAAAGCATTTGAACCAGTATCGTGAGACCAATTGAGTTCGAAGCAAAACTGACAATATATCTCAAGGACAGTTTGCAGACGTAGCATTCAAGCAGACTGAAGAAGCTAAAAATACCCTCACTCAACCCGGTCTATTTTAACTGGATATCCGATACATTGGAACTGGTGTAAGAGCTGTTACCAGGATTCCTCCGAGGCAGATAAAAACGACAGCAGCTGTCCCTTTTGCGCTATTTCATATCATGTCATTTTCAACTTCTAATCGTATCCACTTACTTGTGTTTTTTCCAGTGCGTATAGAATACCTGTCAACCCTATTAATAATGATTGTGATTCACCCTATTAAGCAAGGATGAGCCTTACAAACATAACACAGCACTTAGTTACTCACAGCAAGACAGACTATGTAGAATCCACGAACATATTAGCAATCATCATCTGCTACCGGGCTACGGGCAAAATAGGCAAAACCAGAACGGTCAAACAAAAAATGAGTACTGTGCGGGTAAAACATATAAGTTGTCAAGTATCGCATAGACCTGATGTGTTTTCATCCCTGCAGTGTTGGAAAAGCAATCATGCCTTTCGGAAACACCCACAACAACTTCAAGCTCAACTACAAAGTTGAGGAAGAGTATCCTGACTTGTCCAAACACAACAATCACATGGCCAAGGTCCTGACCAAGGAAATGTATGGAAAGCTGAGGGACAAGCAGACCCCTAGTGGTTACACCGTGGATGACGTCATCCAGACTGGGGTTGACAATCCCGGTATGACTCAAGCTTTTTAATCTTAAACCGATAAAACTCGAACTCCTAACGACCTCATTTTTTTCGTAGGTCACCCCTTCATCATGACTGTTGGCTGTGTTGCTGGTGATGAGGAGTCCTATGAGGTTTTCAAAGATCTTTTGGACCCCATCATCTCAGACCGTCACAGTGGATACGGCCCCAATGACACCCACAAGACTGACCTGAACTTCGAGAACCTGAAGGTATGTATTCGATATGACCTAAAATAAAACTAGGAAAGGATGGAAACAAAACATGTGATTTGTTACGGTTACTAGTTACTCCATTTAAAATGTAATTTCGTTACGCCCCCGATTACTGACATCCAAAAGTAGCATGTTACTCTGGAAGTAACTGGTAGGAATGCGACAACGAATTGATAACATTAATTAAATTTGATTAACAAACGAGTTGGCAATTAATTCCATCATCGATTTATTGTGTCGCGCAATTTACCTGGCAATCAGCACGATAATTCATTGCAAATAAGAGTGGAGTTGAGGGAACATGCTTGTAGTAGCACTTTAGTCCAGCAGATGGCACCTCAAGACCGTTTTTATGTAAAAAAGTATCTTACATATTTGGAGGTGTATAGCATACATTTGCGTTTATTTTATTTATTTTTGACAAAAACTTAGATTCTTTAAAGTTTTGTATTATAGAATATTATGTTATTTTGTGAATTATTTTTCTGACTGTCCAAAACTTCAATATTAAAATAAAGATGATCAAATCAATAATATGTTTTAAAAAAAGTCAGATTCCTTAATTAATTGAAAAAAACAAATAACTGACTAATTTATCAATGATTAAAATTATCATCAGTTGTTCCTATCTAGTAACAAATTACCAGTGAAGCCAACCACCTAATACTGTTTCAAAATAAAAACAAGAAAACGTGTACAACATCCTGAAAAAACAATAAAACTTTCATATTTCTCTGTCTGGCTTTTGCAATCTTGAGACATTCCCCAAAAAACACTTAGCCGAGACACTCCATATCCATAAACGTTTTGACTTCGGACCACACGAAGATTTACTTTTCTGTTTCTATGTCCTTCTCAAGACGTTTTCGTTGATTCTCCAGATATTGTGTATTGAAAAAAAACATTTTACAAACAAAAAGACACAGATTCAGCACACTTTTACTGTAAATTATGTGCTCGTGTTTGCCCTATTGGTTTGTTGTTTCTGTATAAGCCATGCCCCCCTCCAGATGCGCTCCCTACCGTTTGCTACAGGAGACACACACCAATATGCTCATATGAACCCACCCTCAATTTCAGTATTTTTCTTTATAGTTGTAAGTACGGCTAGGATGCAAGTATATAGGTTTGAGAGACTTTCTCCATGAGGAGGAATTCAGCGTTCTCATAAATCTGTGCCTGAAACAGCCCTTCGGTAACTGTAATCGGGTGTACTGTGAAGCTATATCTAAACTTGCTGGGTATTTCTAAACTTACTGATGATAACGGATGGGTTGTTACTCTGTATGCAAATGGTGACGGTAAGCGATAAGAAGACATTATCACTAATGATGTGTCATCCTAAGTAGCAGAGTAGCGCACAATATTGTAAATGTTCCAATATTTCATTAGTAAAGTGTCAGTACCTGTAACCGAGAAAGGTACTTGCGTTCCAGGAACACGTTCCTTTGTAATGCTTTAGTCCCAACACTGGATGTACTGTTAATAATGCATATTTTTGAAAATCTCTCTTGACAGGGTGGTGATGACCTGGACCCCAACTATGTTCTGTCCAGCCGTGTCCGCACTGGTCGCAGCATCAAGGGATTCACCCTGCCACCACATAACAGCCGTGGCGAGCGTAGATTGATTGAGAAGCTGTCTGTTGAGGGTATGATTGAGTTGAGTCAAACTACACGTGTCCAAAACACAACTGCCACTGCTTGGTTTTAGTCACAAGTAAATATGTACAGTAATCACTCGTTTATCGCAGGGGTTATGTTCTAAGAAGCACCCGGGATAGACAAAACCCGTGTGGAAGAGCAATTCAGAAACACGGATAGTACAGTGATTTTTATTTCAAGCATGGTTCAGCTCATGGGGAATCAGGCATGGGGCAGCAGTATCTTGATCAACAAAGGCATTAGTTGTGTTTGGGAAAAAAGGCGAGGGTTTGGTAAACTGGAAACAAAAAAGCTAGGACGAGATAGCTTGGAACGTGACAAAAGAGGCAACGAACTACTGCTGAGCTGAGGAGACAGAGGGTTTGAATAGTAAAGAATGAGGTGTGATTGGAGAGTAATCAGGACAAGTGACGCTAGGTGTGGGTTGGAAAGTAGTAGAGTGAGTGACCAAATAAGGACAAGTGAGAGAGAGAAAAGAGGAAATTAAGCCTGACATCAGGACTGTGGCAATGTCCTTACAATGTTAAAACGATTAAATACTTCAAACCAAAGAACAAACCCTTCTTACTGGCCCAAGCAGTTGTTTAACAAACGGACATATGGAGGCTTGTTAAGCCAATCAAAATGCAGAATATAAAGCACAATGCAAATCTGTGAAGCGCTGAAACCGTAAAACACAAATCATGTGATAGTGAGGAATTACTGAAGTGCACATGCCTCTCTGCTATCTTAAATGAAGTGTCCTTGTAAAACAAAACATAAACAATCAGGAAAAGAGACACAATGTAGCAAACACATTATTAGTGCTCCATCGTCTCCTATTGTAATTCATAATTATTGATCCCTTGTAAGCCCGATGAGTAAAATGTTGGAAAAACCGGCAGATTTAATTGTATTTATTCATACATTAAATTATATGCTAAAAATGTCGTGTACCCTATTTTCCTATTGCAGTGGTCAAAAAAGTTCTTTATTAAACTATTAAAATAACTAATAAAAAGAGCTAGAACGGCATGAAAAGTTTACAGATGTGTCATCTTTAATACAATGGACATGACGATTTTGTGGTAATTTTAAAACATCTTATTAGTCGTTATTATCACATCCCTAATCGGAGGTACTTCTACTCAATAAACCAGGGATTTATTGATTGATTTCCTGTAAGGCAGGATCCAGACTTTGTTCTCAGGCCGGCTGGATTAGTAGAAAAATGTCAACTTCAAATTTCTAGCTTAGATTTTTTTAGTATTACGCTTTATCATTTAGCCCACATTGAGTAACCTATTCAATATATTATAATTACAGATGATAAACACATTTATTCAAAAATAATGGAGGGGGGGATAGTTTCATGGTTGGCATGGAATGGGTTAACTGGTTTATTTTAGCATTTGAGTGAATTCTGTTTTACACCTGAACCAATTCACCACACAATACAAACACTGCCCTATAGCGGCCTGAGAGAGCATTCGGTTTGCGTTTTGTTTAAAAATCATAACCTAGAGACTCACTTATTTTTTTGACATCCTCAAAAATTTCTAGCGGGTTTAAATATACCGGGCCGTTTGTTCGACATGCCTGCAATGAACAGTGGGGAGCTTGTTACTTGCTGATTGGGTAGAGTTCATTCCAAACCGTGGCAGGGTTTTTGATGTGTGGATTGGACACCCGTGGGTTAAAGAAATTTTACTAATGGCAAATTAACACTGGCAATTGTCTTCAGCTCTGACCAGCCTGGATGGTGAATTTAAGGGCAAATACTACCCCCTGAAGTCCATGACTGATGCCGAACAGGAGCAACTGATTGCCGATCACTTCCTGTTTGACAAACCCGTCTCACCTCTTCTCACTTGCGCCGGTATGGCCCGCGATTGGCCCGACGCTAGAGGCATCTGGTGGGTATTAACTCTTGAATGACACATATCTTATTCTCGATGACTGTATTTATTCTCTTTTTTTGATTAAAAATCGGTGTAAAATTACAATTTTTCTCAGCTCAAACTAAGCATTTTAAGTGAGAAACGTGGAATACAGTATATCCTGCCATGATTAAAATCATTAAGTGAGTTAATTAAACGAACACAATACCTAAATAAAATTTGTAATATCTATTTAATGTCCTTCAAAGTCCAATTGAGATACACCAAAGAGTTGTTTCCCCTCGTCCTGGTTTTTTTGCTTATAATTATATCTTTTAGGACAACTTTCTCTTTTTCCATTCTTTAACGTTCTTTACTGGCACCGTAAATAAAAATGGTGTGATAATGAGATCATATGTAATGCCTTTTCATGTTTCATTCATGTCACTGGTGGTGAATGCAGGGGCTTGGCACCCCAAGGTGGTAAAAGAGCCATATTTGACCCCAAAAACAAAACCTTTATATAAGCCTTGTAAGAAAGGCAACACATACTGTAAATTGATACTGTATAAATCTATATTCATTGAAACATGTTAAGAATGTTTGGGTCCTGTTGCCCTCCTACAGAAACCATATATTTTCCCCATGATCAAACTTTTATCATAAAGCGCCAGGGAACCAATAGGAGGCGCCAAAGAGCCACATGTGGCTCCAGAGATGCTGGTTGTTGATCTCACGTCTAGTGGTTAGAATTTGGCGCTTTCGCCGCCACGACCTCAATTTGATTCTTGTGTAAGGAGTATTGCTTGAGATTATTTTATTTAGTTTACAAACGAATTATGGGCAAATGGGGAGCCTGATGTTGCAGTTATCCAACAAACCTTGAAGTATTTTTAGTTGAAATAAACATGACTTAACTTGACTTGGAAAAAAAAACGTGCGTTATGCTAATATTGAAACTTCTTTATAGAATCATTTTAAATCGTAGAGGATATTCCTAATGATTTTGCTACAAATCCTTGCGTATGACCATCAGTGAGTCATAAATCACACAGTCATAAAACATTGCCAAATACAACTGCAAATTAGGACTTCATGCCATAAAATTACTTAGACGGGTAGATTTTTATAGAAAACTCAATTTGCAAGAAACAAAGTCACAGTTGGGACTTTTAAGGGGCAGTGTGTATTATTTGACCACTAGAAGTGGCTATATGGTGTAGTTCAACATAAATGAGTGCTACAAAGCATAAGGAGGAATAAAAACTACCAACCAACCAAACCGCATAATTTTACTTCTTGTTTTTTGAGTAACTGTAGCAGCAGATTGGTGCACAACGTAATATCCTGTTTCTTCCCCTTTTTCTTATATGAAGGCACAACGACAACAAGACTTTCTTGGTGTGGGTGAACGAGGAGGATCACCTTCGTGTCATCTCTATGCAGAAGGGTGGTAACATGAGGGAGGTCTTCAAGCGTTTCTGTGTTGGCCTTCAGAAGGTAAAACTTGTTTTGTAGACCTGGAGGGTATTGCACCAAACCAAAAGCCAGGATATGTTTATAATCTTGGCCAAATTTAGCTTCAAGTCGGTTGCATGAAAGAAGTTTAAATTTAGCTTGGCTCAGTTGCTAGTCAAATCAATTCAACCTATAGTCATTTATGTAATAAGGTTATTGCTGTGCAGTATAGGCTAGTGTTTTATTATTATGCAAATTAAGACGTTTTGCCAAATTTTTTGATGAATATATATATATTTATAGCTGTTTTTGAGATTCTGAAAAGGGACTCAAAACCTTGCAAAGATGGTATCAATGAAGTCTTTGACAAGAACAATAAAGCATGTATAGGTCCAACTCCCAATTCAGCTGTTCTCTCATCAAAGAGAGAATGAAGTTTGTTCTTTATGATGGATCAATTAAAATAATCTAAAGAACAGTATTTAAAATTAGGATTCTCTTTATCTTTGATAATAATGTAGTGACCATTAGACATGGCACTTCAGGATAACCATGTAATAAAAGACCTCAAAGAGAAAAATAAGTGTACACAGTCAAATTTTTTTTATTTGCATTGGCTGGTAATCGAACCCCGGGCCACTTCTGCGACAGTCAAAAATGATTCCACTGAATGCCCTATAAATGGCAACAACCTTTATTGAGCCTGTCCACAATTTTCTGCCAGGCTTTTTCCGCAATTGATTAAGATGAGAAAGAAATTATAAGAAAAACATATTATGCGAGCAAACTCTATAAGGAGCTGTTCTTCAGCTACCGTAAAGGACAATATTCCGATCCGTGATTCTGAGATCTGCAGGAGGACATGGGAGTCTATTTGAAGATGCCATGAACGCGTATTTATCTCAAATATCTACAGTCATTTTGATACCCTTTTATCGTGGCTCGGCAATTGCAACCGATCAAGCAAGACTAGATCAAGCTTCACTTGTTCAGTGAGCCTGGATTTCTTAATTTCACGTTTGTGCAATACGCTCTTTGATTTGACAACTCTAAATTCTGTCCTGAAGGACTGATAGCAAATCTGAGGGTCTATTTGATATTCCTTTTTGGGTGGCTAGATCGAGGAGATCTTCAAGAAGCACAACCATGGCTTCATGTGGAACAAGCATCTGGGTTACATTCTTACCTGCCCCTCAAACCTTGGAACTGGTCTTCGTGGTGGAGTCCACGTCAAGCTGCCCAAGCTGAGCACGCACCCCAAGTTTGATGAGATCCTCGCCAGGCTGCGTCTGCAGAAGCGTGGAACAGGTAATAGATGATTCCTAATCACGTGATCTACATCCAGGCAACCAGAGTATTGGCGACCATGTTGAATGAGTATGTCTATGTTTACGTTGTGATTTTGTTCGTTAAACTTTCCAAGCTATGCTAAATGTTCACAAATTGTCATGTTCTGCAGTTTTTGTACTTTCTTGTTTTTTTGGTCTTTTTGTGGAATGATTATATTCGATGTCTGAAAACCATGATTTTACAAAGTTCAGAAAAAGTTTGAGGCTGTATATTTACATTATGCAAAAAAGCATTTCTGTTTATGGAGAGAATCGGAAAAAAGTATGCCTTATATGTTCTACTTTCATTTGAACAGCCAATAACACAACAGTGTAGACCCACGATAACATCCAACCGCGTTTGTTGGACCCATCCATAATGGCCGAGTGTCAACATACCCATATGCGTGGGGCGTCACACGAACACTATCTATACCCTCAATCTACCCTACTTAACGCAGAGCACCAATGTATGGAGCTTTTTCCTAAAAAAAAAACCCATCTGTTTGTGTTCTCTTAAGGTGGCGTGGACACTGCGTCCGTGGGTGGTGTGTTCGACATCTCCAACGCTGACCGTCTTGGTTCCTCTGAGGTGGACCAGGTCCAGATGGTGGTTGATGGTGTCAAGCTGATGGTGGAGATGGAGAAGAAGCTGGAGAAAGGAGAAGCTATTGACAGCATGATCCCATCCCAGAAGTAAAGAGGAACATTTTGTATTCATGACCATTTCATGTGCAATCGCTCCAATTGCTATGAGGAAACAGCAGCTAGTCCAGATACTCTTGACTCTGCTTCCCTTATCTTTCTATCTTTGTTTCATGTTGTCTTGTGTTGGTTGGTAACATCTTAGGATCAATCCTCACTGATCTCAGCTCACCCCAAAATGTCTAATTTGGGTGTAAAAATTAAGAATGATTACATCTGTTCACTGCTCAATTAAAAAAAGCCCCATTAATAAATCCAAGAGCCTGTGTGATTTTCTTGAAAGTAAACACACATGCACACACTAAAACGTTTTATGTCAAGCTATTTTGAGTTTTACCTTTTTTTTCTCTGCAGAGTTAATTATTTTATTTTCTGAATGTCCTTCATTTATGTACCGTAACTTCCGGACTGTTACCCGAACCCAATACATTTTTAGATGAAAAACATTTTGTACATTCAAAGCTGATCACATCCATCTTCCTTTGCGCTTGCAAGACATGGACTCTCACAGCACAACTGGAAAATAAATTCAGGCCTTGGATATGCCATGCTACAGGAAACTTCAAGGCATCAGCTGCTCAGCCCATGTGTCAAACAAAATGCTGCACAACACCAGCAGGGGGCACATTGCACCCTATGAAGAACCGTTGTCAACTGTGCGCTGACAGAGACTTGAGTGGTTTTGTCAAGTCACAAGAGCATCAGAACTGACCAGGGCACAGTGCAAGGGGGTAGGAGGAGAGGAAAATGAATGGACTGGTGCCAACTTGGTCACTACCCAAGAACAGTGGAGAAAGCTGTCCAGAGTTGCGTCCTCATTGGTGCCCCGACAACCCAACCGTGAACATACATAGCCCGCACCTTAATATACGTCTGGGTTTTTTGTCCTTTAGTGAATCACACCGCCACCAGGTGGAATCAAACTAATAAGAGGAGAGATATGGTTTTCCAATTCCAAGCAATGTCGTACTAATATTTACTGTCATCATAGCAGGTTCTGTCTTTCGTCTATGCTGACATGCGTGTTCTGCCCGCAGTGAGAAATGATGGAATACTGGCAGTTGCTATGGTGTGTTTCGCTTTTTAAACCGTGATTTGATTGCGGGCGGCACGGTGGTTGGGTGGTTAGCACGCAGCCCAATGGTGAAGAGGTTCAGGGTTCAAGTCCAGCTACGGCAGCCTCCCCGTGTGGAGTTTGCAGGTTCTCCCCGTGCCTGCATGGGTTTCCTCCGGGCACTCCGGTTTCCTCCCACATTCCCAAAACATGCGTGTCAGGTTAATTTGCCGATGTAAATTGTCCCTAGGTGTGAATGAACGATTGAGAGCCCTGTGTGCCCTGCGACTGAAGATGGCTGGGATGGGCTCCAGCACCCCCGCGACCCTACTGAGGATAAGCGCTGCAGATGATGGATAGTTTGATTGCTTTTAACTTGAAATCTGTGTCATATACTTTTATTTTTGCATTGATGATGGTTGGTTCATGCTTTTGTTATTCATGTATAAAGCGCGTTACTGTACCTAAACTTCTTCTATGGGGTCGTGACTTGCATCTTTCTCGACACTACATACTGGAGCGCCCCTGATGGCCATTAGAAAAAGTGTATATGTTAGTCGCATCCCTGCATTAACTGAAAGGTTGAAATTGTACAAAATTTGTGGCTTAAAGGCTGGAAACTCAGGTCGTTATTTGTGAATAGGTTTACAGACAATTTTGCTAAAATGTGTTACTTTACTAGACCAAACATAATCCTGTTATATATACATTCAATGTGTATTAACAGAAAAAAAAGATGAAAAGAGTGAAATAACGAATGCCAACAAAGGTGAATTTTATTAATCTTCAGCTCCCATGTCCTCCTGCAGATATCACAACCATTCAAGCTCAGTTTCAGTTATTATCTCGAGGGAGGAATTAAAAGAGCAAAGCAGTGTGAAAAGGCTACTAAACTTTTCATCAGTCTTAACGAAGCTCTTTTGCATACATACATGTTTTTTTCTGAAATCCAACAACAGTGCATTAATACTGAGCCCCTCAGGACTAAAAAATAATGTACAGTCTTTTAAAACTACCTTTACCACAAAGGTTCGAGAAAACAAAAACAAAAAAACTTTATTAGATTGCACATTTTGGGGGAAAAAAACGATTCTCTGTCTTCCACCTGATATTAAACCCCGTCAGTGGCATCTTTTTCTATGGCTTGAATGCAAAACAAGACTTTAATTTCGTCGCGGATGTCAGTTTAAGGTAAATGCTTTATGATTCGCAATTGGAACTCTGATCCATTTATACAAACAAGTATAACTTCAAAAGCCCGAAGATATCCTTAATGAAGTGAAAAATATGAAGTCGCTGTGTTCCACAAGAATATCGTAGACCTTTGAACCCTCATTTTGATACTGTCTACATTTAGGCATCATGTTTAATTTCTTCCTTTTAAACCAGGGATGTCAAACTTGGTTTGGTCCTGAGGCTGGATCCGGACTTTTTTTCTGAGGATCAATAAAATATTCCAGATGTTTAGCTTTGCTTTGTTTACGTTTTAAAATTCAACCTACATTATTAACTCACCCTGCATACTATAATTACGATGACAAGAGGTTTCAAAACACAACAAACAATGTGGAATTTGTTTTCTTCATGTTTGCCATTGCTTATGTTAACTGGTTCATTTAAACTGTTGAGTGAATACACCTAAAACAACTCACCACGCTATACAGACTCAACACTGCTCAACTCCAGCAGCCGAAGAGGGTATTTGGTTTTCATTTATTTAAAAAAATAATAACTTTTCATATAAATGACCCAGAGACACTTCTTTCTTGACATATAGAAATCCCTTGCTCTAATTTAGTTTACTTATTGCAGTTTTGGTACTTAGTGGTTTTGCATTAGGCATTGTGTTCTTCTATTGACGACAAAGTTTTGACCTCTCCACCAGCTAAACCTGCTCAGGAGTCACATGCAGGTCTTTGGCGCTTCCTAGTGGCTCCTCGGCACTTTTCCAAAATGTTTAATAATATAATGAAAAGATACATGGCTTTTGTAGGACAAAACTGGAAGGTAAACGCAGTATTCCATCACATCCACATGACAGCAGCAAAGTATCGTGTCAAGTGGATCGTGTCATTAACCCATACAGTTGTGCCATAAAACAGCAAGATTATGTTCAAAATTATAATTTGACCGTAGAGGAGTTATTTGTAAAAAATAAAGTTTATAAAGTACAGTACGTTTATTTAGTAAACAAAAACTTGAACCTGTAAATCAGGTTCGACTTGATTAATGATAAAATGAATAAATAAAGTTTTCTACTTTGCAGGTTTTGATTATCGCGGGACGTTTTGAGAAGGAAACCCTGGCGAAAAAGGACGGACTGCTGTATTCACAACGGGCAAAAAATATTTTCATGTCTGGCATTAAATGTGTTAGCAGTTGAGTGAATGCAGTTTTACACCTGAACCATCTCACCATGCTATACAAAATCAACACTGCACTCTAGCAGCCGAACAGACCCTTTGATTCGCATTTATTTGAAAAAAAATCGTAACTTTTAATGGAAATCATGCAGATGACCTTTTTTCGACATACTCAGAAATTTATGGTGGACTGGATCCGGCCCACGGGCCGTATGTTTGACATGCCTGTTTTAAACCAAACACTGAAATCCTGCAGGATTGCATGTGAGTTGATTTACCCATTGTCAATGACAGAAACAGTTCAGCTTGATGTTCTCTTTCTCTCGTTACAAATAAACCTCGATCTTTAGGATATCTAATATTTTCATAAATCGTATATGCAGTTAGCAATCGAGATCATTGATATAAATCATGTCTTGATGATGTTACTCTAAAAAATAAATGAAGTACCTGTGCAAATATCCACAAATTGAAGTGTTTCACATTTGAGACGGTGGCGCCCTCCAGTGGCAAATTGTGGGAATCCCATAAAGGTCCACTGGAAGGAGCTGATTCAAGTCAAAGCAAAGCGCATTGAGGCCTGTAAAACCTCATGCAATTAAATATATGTACCACAAGGAGTTATGATGAGGACAGAGACAGACACTTGGTGTCCACACAACTTTTCACCATAAAGAGGGGCTTAGGTCGAACCAAGTATCCCCCCCCACTCTCTGGCTGAAAAAGAACACAATAATGAGCAAGTAATACATGACATACATTGGTTTGTGACATGTTTGTATAATCAATCCCAGTACAAACGATTGAAAAATGAACTTGAACGTGTTTGAGGTTGGCATCCCTGTTTCATAGAGTTGCTGATTTGTAGTGATGGGGAAACTTCATGAAGTATTTGTGATTATTTTTGACGACCTTAGATGGTACTCTTTGTATTTACCATTCATTTCGGATTATAGGGGGCACTCGATTAAACTGTCTGTGTATAAACCGCACGGGATTTCTGGCTGCAGGCTTGAACAGCCTTAAAAAAATCCTACCATAATTTCTGGACGATACGGCACACCTAAAACTCTAAATTGGTGTGAAATTTGAAGGTATCCCAGTGCGTCTTATATACCATAGACTACGGGGAATAACCGTAAATGCATACAATATTTGTAGGTGTGCATGACTACATAAGGTTTTACAGTATATATTCATATTTCAGCAATGATTTACAAATAAACAATCTTCACCCAAATTTCAATAGTACATTGTATGCAACAGGATTCAAACCTGAGTCATGGCAGTGATGACACTTTACCACTCGATCACCAAGGGCACAGACGATAAGCATAAAGTATTACTGTACACCTTATCTCATTATCACAATATTCTGACTCACAGTGCCAGAAACACTGATTTGCATAGTGCATTCAGATAGAATAAACAGTCTCTACATTTCTTAACCTGTGCGTCAAAAATGTTACAAAGACAGAAAAAAGGAGATCTTTCAACAATGTAATATAAAAGCTCTTTTACATACGTGCACATATTAAACCAAGAGATTATTGTTGCACAGGTGAAGAAGTGGAAAAACTGTTTAACCTACCAGGATGCACCATGCAATTTAGTGATCCTGGCACCCTGAGTAAAACTACTGTGATATGAGATAAGATCCTAATGCCTTTTTGTGTGTCATCTGTACCACTGGTAGTCTAGTGATAAAATGGTGGCACCCTTATTCCGCACTTCAGGTTTTCTACACGAATAAACCGAATCGGGTTCTCAATTTCATGTGCCTTATGAAAATGTGTGCCTTTTAATCCAATGTGCCTTATAATGTGGAAAACACAGTAATGTCATGTTCATTTCTAACATTTTAATGTCCCGAACACCTGACGCCATTTTCAGTAGTGCCGTTTTCAGTTCTGGTCAAAATTGTTCATGTTGCGTGTTTTCGGAACATGTGACTTTTCAAGATGCCAATTACCAAGACAAGCACATATTTACTACTGCGCCGAAAGAAAATGAATGAGGGCTACGTCGTGTAAAATGTGAGCACTATACATCTAGGGCAAATATACTGACAAAAATAGTGCCAGATTTCAAAATACATGTCTTTCTCTGTTATCAATGGTGGTTGTCGCAGTGATGGACCAAAGTGCACTTGCTTGTCATCGTTCCTCTATAATTAAAGGAAACTTCAGCGACTTAACATTGACAATGTTGCGTTTTAATAACTTCCACTGCCATTCAATTCTGATGTATACATTGAGGACTGGATTTGTGGGTGAAAAGGTTGAAATACCGTGAGTCTGTTATAAATATTGAAAAAGTACTCTCAAACCTCCCATTTTGCACATGTTATGTATCATCTGAATAATGTTGACAAATACATAGACGAATTTCTCTCTACGACGTCATAAATGTTTCCAAATGTGTTTTTCATTTAGAGAGTATGTGTTGTGTGAAACAGCAGCTTGACGTTTTCATTGGTGTCACCTTGATAAAAAAAAGAATGAACCAAGTGGTATTTAAAGTAGCAGTAATCTAAATACAGCAAAAAAGTAGCGGTTTCCATTCCGAAGTTTACAGCAATTCAATTAATTTTTATCGGACTAGTCTTTATCTTTAAAACAAGAGCACCACGTCGAGGCATTAAAAAAAAATCTCAAGTTCTTCATGAAGCTTCATGATCCTGTCATTGTTCATTTGGTAGGTACAAAAAAGGAAATGGAAAATGGGGGACAATAGCCGATGATTCGGGGTCACCATGAGAAAAGCCACAATTGAGAAATACTATTAACAGTAAATCAGCAGTCAAACGACATGATCTCTGCAGCCTACTAGAATCACAGTACGGTATCTACTCAAAAAAGGGAGGGAGGATAAGAAAGCAGTCGAGACTCTTCCTGTTTCTTCAGTTTTGTACATTAAATATATAAGTGTGTGAAGGCGTTGGGGTAGATCACTTTAAAGGCAACTGGACTTAGAAGAACAGGAAAAAAAATGTCCATAATGCCTTCATCACGCCTTTCCAGGGCACCCCCCTTTTCTACGCAACAGCTCAGAGTCATCAAGTATTTGAAAGACAGGTGTATGTACTGTGCCACAAGAAAAGGGTGTAGTGTGGTTTTCTGCTGATGGGTTTTGCTACTTGGCTTTTCCGCAGTTTTTTGGTATTGATCGTGGGTGACCTTGTATGGCACAGACTTGGGCACACTTGCCAAGAAACAGGTTTTAACAAGACAAAAGTGAAACCGTGACAACCGAACTTCATATAGGGGTGAACCAGGTTTAAACCAGGCATGTCAAATTCAGTTAAGCTCTGGGACCGGATCACGACTGTCTGTTCTCAGGCGGCCCGGATCACTAAGAGAATGTTAAATCCAAATTTTTAGCTGTTTTTCCAGAATTGTGCTAAACCATTCAGCCAACATTAGTAACCTACCCTACGTATTATAATTATTGAAGACAAGGGATTTTTTCTAAACACATGTATTCTCACAAATAATGGGGAAAATGATTTTCATGGTTGGCAATGAATGTGTTAACATGTTTATTTTAACAGTTGAGGGAAAGCAAATTTACACCTGAACCAACTCCCCATGCTATTCAAACTCAACACTGCCGTCGAGCAGCCAAAGAGAATCTTCTGTTTGCATTCATTAAAAAAAATATATAACTATCGATAGAAATGACCGAGAGACCCGCATCTTATTTTCGACATACTCGGATACCAGCTCAGTAGCCTAGATGGTAAGGCGCCCGCTTTGAGACTGGGAGGTTCGGGTTCGCGCCCCGGCCGAGTCATTCCTAAGACTTAAAAAGTGGTCGGCGGCGCCCTCTCTTGGCTGCGGCTGCATCGGGTCAGATGCAATCGACATTTCGTTCTGTGTACATTGTTACACAGAATGACAATACAAGGAAATTATTATTATAATATTATTATTATTATATTCATGGCCGGCTAGATTATATCATCCAACGATCCTGATCCGGCCCGCGGGCCGTATTTTTGACATGCCTGGTTTAGACGAATACACTAAAGCCCAAATTTCTGTCTCAGTGCTATGCATTTGAAGTAATGGGGGTGACGCAACGGGACAGGTTGGTTAATAATGAAGCATTAAACACGCCTAATTATGAAGAATACTGTTTTAAAATACATTTTAAGTTAAATCTTTGATTTTACACACCCTGGCTAAATTTAAGATCATGTATTTCTTGACAAGGTAGCAGTTGGTTTAAGTGCAGTTTGAATGGGACTTTGTCATACAAGATTCATTTTTAAAATTTAATTCAGTAATACCTGACATTTATTCAAAAGGACATTATGTATCGTATACTCAGGCAAATGAGGGACCTTATAGTCCAAAAATGCAGTATATTAACTGTGTTTTTGTTGCTGAGACCATGCTGTTTTTTGATGTTGACCTCGATATATTGGTATTTTCGTTCTGATGCTGGTTTTTTGGTTTGACTCTCTTGACTTTTGTTACAAAACATATGTCGTATAAACAGTTATATCTATTTTTTGTACTGTTAAAGTTGGATTGTGGTTATACAATAACAATTTTTGGGGATATTTTTTTCATCGTCATGAAGTAACATAAGATTTCCAAGCAAAAAGTATCAGTATCGGATCAGTATCGAGCGATAGTAACCTGTATTTACCCGGGTGGGATTGATACCAAAAATACCAGTATCGCCCACCCCTATTCAATAGAAATAACCCATTCAAATATAGCCAGGGTATTAGTATAATCAAACATAACTATGGGAAAATCGTTCAACTACATCGGGGTATTAAAAACGAAGATTGTGAAAAATGATTGAGCCCACCTGCTGATCTTTAGGTTTTTTTTGCTCATCGGCCCCAAGAATTGCGCTAAGAAGCCAAAAACGCACCACTTCGTTAAGCTGAAAATGTCACACACTCATTAGTATTAATCAGCTTCTGACTGGCTGACCCGGCTTCCATTGACCTTAATCCAGTGCAGTCATCACTGCTTGTAGCAACGTACAGTGGTACCTCTTTATATGAGCATCTATAAACACTAGAATTTTGGTATACGAAGTTTTTTTTAACGCTACCACCAGACCCGGTCCAGTTTGCACATGCACCTCCCGCCATCAGGCACCTGATTTAGTTACATCTATATTCCACAATAAATTCGTTATGATCCTATTCTTTTATTCAAATTTTATAACATCACTTTTGGGACTTTTGGTCATGTGTTCCGGAAAGGGAAATGGTAAGGTGTCTGAGAAAAATCACGAGCACTTTGTTTGTGTGAGTAATCAAGCCAAGCAGTACAATTGGGAAGCAGCGAGCGCTGATCACAAAGCCGCAAAAAAATAATGCAGTGCTTCTGTGAGGTCCCTGTGCGCAAACGACCGAAAAAGGGCATCGAGAGAATGATGGACTCATTCTGCACACCTGGCGCTCATTACAAACTTGGTGAATACAAGGACAGTTTTGACAGCCTTTGAATATCGGATCGGCTGATGTCATATCCCTTCAACGTCCAAGTAAACTCATCTACACCTTGTGCATTGTAGAAAGAGCCACATTTAATCCAGCCTCGCTTTTTGTATGACTGTTTTTTGTTATTAGTTTTATATTATCTTCCTCTTCGAGGCGCCTTTTGTTATTCCCTTAATCCTATTAAAGATTGTCAATCTGACATGTATCTGCCCTTGGATCATTTCCATCCGATCATAAGAGCTTTGCTGCATTAATTTCCAAGGGAGGTTATATTGCAAAAAACAGCAAAGAGGAGGACGAAACAGAGAAGCTGGCTTCTACAGAAGAGATCAATGAGGTGGTGGCTAAGTAGGAGGAAGTTTCTGCTTTCGTTTAAAAAAAAACATCGAGGAAAAGTGGCAACTGGGCGTCCGCAAGGTCTCTTTGATGACAACTGCCTTACCCCAAAGATGCTCATTAAATAGATCGCGATCTACTGGTGAATTGCAGAGTAGTACTTGTAGATTATGGGAATCTATTTTCAGTTTATTGGTCAAATGCACTATGTAAGCATGAACGTCAACGTAGCTTATGCTGCAGTAACAAATTGGAGAACTCCAAATGTTGTCGATGAAAGGTGTATTTATTACAATTATAAATGTTTTTAAAACTATACGGATTTTCTTAACGTATGATTTAATAAGTATTTAATGTTTAAGAGTTGGGCTGTCAAAATGGCTTCAAAAACTAAGAAAAATTTACTATTGAGATATATGTTGGAATTTCGATTACCAACCACAAATGTAAGTACTGTATTCACCTTGATTGAGTTAGGGCATTAACTCTTTTCTGAATAATCGATCTGCAGAAGTACAGTTACTCCTGAATCCCTGCAGCACCCCTTTGTTACGGCATGTATGATAAACTCGCTTTTTATTCCCTTAATATCATATTATTTATTTTACTATTACATTTTTTTGTATGTTTCATTACTAATTGAATGCGCTTTCAGTGATCAGGAAGATGTGTTTTATATCTATTTAGGTTTAAATTTGAATGCTTTTGAGAGGTCAGTAATGGAGAAATTCCTTTTAATCATTTCTTATCGGGAAAATTCACCCTTTACACCAGCAATTCGAGCTACGAGTGCGATCCTGGAACGAATTAAGCTTGTATCTAGAGGTACCACTGCACATAAATCGCACGGAATCAAGCCCATGCCCAGAAGTGTGTGGACTTTTTAAACATTGTACTGATATCAATATGCAAAAAGGGGGATGAGATAGCTTGCCAGTAAAACACAATTAATAATCTGCACTAGTAAAAAGAATAGATAATAAAACAACCATCAGAGCAATAAATTAAAAAAGAATATTATAATTATGGCTAGAGTAGTAGTATTAAAAAATATTTAACTAGATTCAGTCAGATCCAGGTCCAGTGGGTGAAATTTCTCAGTGAAGAGGGCGAAGCTTTTATAGGGTGACTGGATGGAGGGCTATGAGAGGCTCTTTGAGAAGTAAATCTCACTTGCTCTCACATATACAAACACTCTCACACGTGCACAACTATACTCTTATACAGATACTGTCATACAACATGCACAAATACTGTTATACTCTTTCATACATACTACTTTACTCTCACACATACTCATTTAATCTCATACATACTATTATACTCTCACACAATGCCGGTATACTATCTTACCAACACTACTATACTCTCTCACACATTTTACTATACTGTCATACACACACGACTATACGCTCACAAGTTTTACTACATTCTGATACACACACACAACTATGCTGTCGCACACACTACTATACTCTCTGTACACATACTACTATACTCACACATACATACTACTACTACAGGAAACAAATCCAGTAGGACGTTTAATCGTACAACACATACAAACAGATGAGTATGTTTATGGTGTGCGAGTAAGAAAACTAATGTGTGTGAGAGAGAATGATTGTGTGTATATTTTTTAATAGGTGTGTGGGGGAGTATAGTAGTGTGAGAGGGGTATAACAGTTGTGTGTGTGTGTGTGTGCAAGTATACTCGTATGTGTGTGACAGCATAGTACACTGCGTGCATGAGATTATAGTATTGTGTGTGTAAGAGTATAGTACAATGTGTGTGAAAGCATAATAGCAAGTGTCGGAGAGTATAGTACTAGGTGTGTGAAAGCATAGTAGTAAGTGTGTGAGAGTAAGTACTATATGTGAAAGTCTAGTTAAATGTGTATGAGAGTATAGTAGTATGTCTGTGAAAGCATAGAAGAATATTTTTGTGTGGCAGCAGGTGATTAATTATCGGTTATATTTTTTCTATAAGCCGAGAACTTTGATGTCATATTAGGGTCGCCTCCCGCAGGGCCTACTATATAAAAATGCCTAATTTGCCAAGGTTCCATGTTTTCGGATCATGTGACCACTCAGGATGGCAATTACAAAGATGAGTGCATATTTACTTCTGCGCCTAAAGAAATGTGAATGAGGGCTTTGTCATGTAAAATGTGAGACGACAGCGGTAGGGCAACCATACTGTGGAGAATAGTGCCAAACTGCAACACAAATGTGTCTTTTACAATTGTTGACATTAGTGGTGGCCGTAGTATTAGACTATTTTGCATTTGCTTGTTATCGTTCCTCAAAGATTAAAGGAAATTACGGTCACCTGACATTCACACCAATGCTATGCAAAAAGAAGTGTAGCATTTTTGAAGGATACGTTCCACTGCTTTGCTATGTATATGAGAGTATAGTAGTATGTATAAGAGGGTATGGTAGTGTGAGTATGAGGGTATAGTAGCATGTATAAGCGTTTTGAGTAGTTTTTGTCCATGGGTATGACTGTGTCAGAATGAAAGCATAGTCGTGCATGAGTATATTATATGTAAGAGCGAGCATGATTTACTTCTCAAACGACCTCTCATAGGAAGGACCTTGGGATGAAAGGGGCACTTGCCTCAGTGTGTGTATTTCTTTGAATCAAGTGTGTGTGTTGACATGTGGGACTTTTGAACTTTTTCAGCTCTGTTCCACGTCTCCGTGCTGCAAATTTTAAATAGTATTTGATCCCTTTTTCACACATAAACACCGTTTTACAACACCCACTGAAGCCCCCCAGCACCCATGGTCAAGCCCACCCTCCATTCATAGCTGGAGATCCTTGGATATTTGGGTGGCGATGTCCCGGAAAGCTAAGGGTGCCCCCCAGAGTCGTGTGTAGCGCACCCCGTTAGAAATCCCGGAAGCGCCCGTAGAGAGATGGCACACCTCGGCCTCGAAAGCCACACGGGCCCCTGCGGTTCCTGTGGCCCCGTGGCTGCAGGATAGCAGAAAAGGGCCAGCGCGGTGCACCTGGCAGCCACAGCCGAGGGCCGCCTCCCGCAGGGCCACAACCACCTCCGCAGGGTCCCGTCGTCCCACACTTCTTAGATCCCGGCCACGTCCGATGGACCTGGGCTCGGACGCTTTTTGATACCCAGGTAGATAGCAACTGGAAGAGAGACACAAAATTTAGGTTCACATTCAGGTAAAAGGCGAAATTTGGGGTTTGAAACATTCAGAAGCTGTTCAGATCAGAACTGGAAAGTTACCCCCATAGACTACAGACAGAAATTTACACACTAGGGCAGGGATCGGGAACTAGTGATGTGATTCTTAAGTCGAATCCCTGAAGCATGCGCCAAGTATTGTAGATTAGTGGTTCGTGAACGGCAAGATGATTTTATGACGTACGTGGTGACATTTAAAGCCCTATGAAGCGGGTGTACCATGTGACTGACTTAGGAAATGATTCCCTAGCTTCAAGTGTAGATTACAAATAAATGCTATGGATTCCCCTTCAATCTTTGTGTTTTGGGGTCCCTTATTGCGCTACTGTTTGTATTCAGATAGTGAATTTCCACCCCACCATTCTATTGCATTTAAACATATTTCAGTCCACATGGTGGCGTAGTCCCATGCAGGGTTTCACTGCATTTTGGGGATTCATTTTGCCATCTCTATTAAGTAAACGTATGGCTCATGAGCCCAGTATGGCTCACGAGCCCAGTATGGGTCTTTAAATGAGAACATTTGGCTCTGAGATGAAATAAGGACCTTTGCTAAACCTGTCTGAAACATTCCAGTCCTTTTATGCAGAGTTTATGAGACACTTTATATTAAAAACCCACAGAACTAACTGTAAACACCCACAAACGCCAGCTAAGCACCCAGAGCAATTTGATTAGGTAAGCGGTAAAGGGTGGCCAGATCTCACACCCCTCTAAATACAGTTGTATGCTTCTCATTTATAGTATTGATTACGGATAACCAGGACCATTAACAAACTCCTGGCAGCTTCCTAACAAGCTGATTATCTCCTTCGTTAAAGATGTAGAGCAAATAAGCCCAGCACAAAAATAACTGCCATCTGCTTTGTTTCGGGTGGCTCGCTTGGAATGAATGGAACGACGGCATCCCCTTTTGGACAGTTCCCTAACATACAAACTCACCATGTACCATAATGAAATCTGATAACATGAAGTTTTGAACGTAATTAAAACATCCAAGTCAATTTATTGATAAAATCATGTTGTCACCATACGTAATTATGTCGATTGGAGGGACCTTCTCAAGTACAGAACATTACGCAATTTTGTCACTTCTTTGGCTTACTAACAATTTCAAATACCATCGATACTGTGTGTATCAGATATCTAAGACAATGCCTATAGAAGCAAGATCTGGTCGAGCGTCACTAGCCCATAAATAAAGATTTAGCTGAGCGAGAGCCGGTCTTTATTTCCACCTGCCAGGCTGGTTTGTTTGTTTGTTTGTTTGCTTGCTTGATCTCACACGATGGTTGCGCCAAGGGGCCGTGCAGGCCTGCATTGTGGTCTTGAGTACAGCAAGTGGGCCATTCGTTGCTACCATCCGGAGCACAAGACCAAATCTTTCCTCAACAACAAGTAAGAGGACAATTTCAGATTTGACACCATGTTTGCTGGTTCTTGGGAATGAGCGTTTTTTTCTGTACAAGGGAATCTCCTCAAATCGACTTGCATTATAGCGGGAAATTTTCTTTTTGTGCTAGTAACTTCGAGTTTCAGCGGTCAAAAACTCCCATAATCTCCGGCACCTTCCCTACCCTTTTTTTCCTCTACCTTTCATTAATTCTCTGTGTTAATAAATTGTTTGTGCTATTTCAATCGGCGTGGTTCATTGAATCCATTATCTTGGGATTAGTATTTCTCATCAGAACTTAAATAACTCAAAGTAATAACGTAATTAAAAAATTTTTATCAGTGTTGGAAATTCTAGTATCCTTCTGAGAAAAAAGGATTTATGGGGAACCACAAGCAACACCTAGAGGCAAATTCGTTTACTGATTGCAGTAAAGAATAATTTGTTTTAATACTAATGATTTTCAAAATTAAAGCTAGAAAAATCCCTACAAAGAATATAAACTTCCAAAACATGGCCCTTCGAGGACCGGAGTGCCCAGGTCTGTTTTGAACATAAGGCCACAAGACTTTCGTCTGTGACCAACACATTTACCTTGTGACCGCAAATCTCCTGATTCCCTCAGATTCATTTGTGACCCTGGAAGACAGAGATACAGCATAAGAGGAAATTGAGAACTGAATAAGCCAAAACGTTGAGGTGGGTCGAACTTCAGAACAAGCAAGCAGGCTGTATGCATTACTCAACAATTTTACGGCCATGTTGGCCTGGACCAAAAAAATGCATCGGTAGCTTTTCATAGGACAACAAGGCACAGAATGGAAACACACAGTAAACTATTAATGAGTTTCAATCCATTACTTACACATTGATAATAAAACACTCCAGCTACATTGAGCACATAACTTATGCAGGTTGTTTACATAGCACTAAACTCACCTAATTAGGTGTTCAGTTTAAATTTGAGTAGACACTCAAATTAAGGAGAGTATACGTCAACGGTTTTTAATTTGCAAGAAGAAACAGGGAGAAAAGCCTTTAGATAAGTAAATCCCATTCCCTGAGCCTCCTCCTTCTATTTAATATTCAAAGTTACAAAAACAATAGATAAGCCCTACGGGGTGTAAAAATCAAACAACAGCAAGATTATTGGCCTATAGCGACAATGATGTAATCTTAAAAACAACAAACAACAGTGTACAATAATAGTCAAAATAAGGAACTGGAATTCTATCTTGTTTAAATTCTCTTTTTGTCTCTAAGCTTGTGGGTTCTTTTTCTCCCGCCACAACAGAACCTGCTTGTTGGATATATATATATATATATATATATATATATATATATATATATATATATATATATATATATATATATATATATATATATATATATATATATATATATGTATATGTATGTTCTCCCCGTGCTTGCGTGGGTTTCCTCCGGGCACTCCGGTTTCCTCCCACATTCCAAAAACATGCATTTCAGGTGAATTGGCCGGTCCAAATTGTCCCTAGGTGTGAATGAGCGAGTGAGTTGTCTGTCCCTATGTGCCCTGCGATTGGCTGGCAACCAGTTAAGGGTGTCCCCTGCCCACTGCCCGATGATTGCTGGGATGGGCTCCAGCACCTCCGCGACCCTACTGAGGATAAGCGGTGAAGCTAATGAGATGAGATGAGATATATATATATATATATATGTATATATACCACAGCCATATCCCCCTAGTGGGAGGTGGCTAGAGTCATTTCTGACTTTTTGGGAGATTGATTCAGAGGAGGGGATTCCCAGCCCCCTCTCTCAACCCAACTCAGGTCTTGGGAGTCATTAGGTGACCAAACCCCCCAATTCCAACCCCTAATGCTGAACGCCAAGCAGGGAGGCAACGGGTACCAATGTTTAAGTCTTAGGTATGACTCGGCCGAGGCTTGAACCAAAACCTCCCAGTCTCGGGGCTGGCGCCATACCCCCAAGGCCACCGAGCTGGTGGATATAATACTCTTACTTAAAACACATACAAAACTACTGATGAAGAACTGATTTTAGGGGAATTGGGATTTCTATCAGGTATTTTTGTTGAGTTTTCAGTAATTAGCAGTCAGTCAACAGGCAAGACTTTCTTTAAGAAGGCACATGTCAATAATGAAGTAATATGGAATTTAATAGATATAAAAGGCAATATTTTGTAATTTAATGTTTTTTCAAGGCAAGAAAAGGTTCTTCAGCGTAAATAACAGCCTTACCTCGATTAGTATGTTAAAATGTTTTTCTGCAGTCTTGGAGAATCACAAAATTTGTCTTTGTGGCCATTATTTGCTCTCACAGGCTTCAAATTCTTCTAAAGCAAATAGGAGTATAAAATCAGTTCAACTGATGATGCTCTTCCAATCCCAACAGGACATTTTACAGTATAGAATAGAGAAGAGTAGAATATAAGTTAATATATAAAAAAACAGATGTTTTTTTTATTTATCTGTATTGGCGGCCATTTGATAGTTTGTGTCGAGTAATTAGGACATTGACGTAACACAAAACCGTTTGTGGCTCTGCTTCAGAAAACAAGTGATCCATGCGACATCAATGTCATTCCCGTCATTACTCGAAACCCTCTCTCAAAATGGCCGCTGCCAAGAAAAGGACAAAACAAGAGGATTATGCTTTCTAACTCTTAAAGTAAAAAATAATATTTCTAAGTGCTTTGTTTAGAACAGAGGTGATCCATACAACATTTAATTGTCAAGAAATTAATCGGATTGTCTTCCAAAGGTTATAAGTGTATTCTGTTATTTTAGACACCTGTAAAGGAGATTGCATTGGATTCCAGTTCTTTATTTTGACTATTATTGGACACTGTTGTTCATTGCTTTGACTATTATGAACTGTTACATAAATTTCCACTATTGGCCAACCATGTTGCTGTTCTTTGATTTCCACACTTTTTTTGGGTAGATCTAATAGTGTAATGTAAGAGATTTGATTTAAAAAAAGGAGGGTCTTCGGTTGGAATTTCTTATTGGAAGTTTGGGCTCCCATGTTCTCCTTGCAAGTCCAAAATCCATTGATGTCTTCTCTCCTTACTTTGAGTTTCGACTAAACTTTAAACTCATCAAAATAGGTTTTTTTGTTTTGTTTTGTTTTGTTTTTTTGTTTTTTTGCAGAGGGTAGACAGTTTCATATAAGGATAATATCGGTACTTGGTATCTATATTGATCAACTGAAATGACTGAACATTTGGTATCGATTTTCACTAGGATACATAAATGTATACGTACCAAATACATAAATGAATAGATAAATCAAAAGTCAAATATTGAAAATACCTATTATATATGTTTTACAAAAGGTTTTTCCCCAACCGTTAATGGTTTGTTGTATTAAAACTGTGTATAAAAAGTGAAATGGACGGGTTTAACCCAGCAGATGGTGCTGTTGTGACTTCTGGCTGTTCCCAATTTCATAAATTGCACAGCAATTAGATACACAGTAAACTAGTATGTCTGACTTTTAGCTAAATTCCCTCTTCTCTAATCAAGTTTTTTTCTATTGAAATCACTTATTTACAAGTTTTGAATATTGTGATTATGTGTTCAATTTAACCAGAGTAGGATGAAGCAAGCATCACATTGTCTCCACTGTTTAAACACATTCACCTACAAAACAACAAAATACAATTTAAAAAAAGGCATGCTTAAAACCAGCTGTTTGAAGAAAAAAGGAAATAAAAAAAAAGAATAAAAACATGCAGGTAGCAATAATTTATCACATGAGCCATACAGAAAAGTCATAGAGGCATTGGCAGTGACGTTACTCCCAAGTAGACAATGGCGGAGTGCAGGCAGACAAGAAATATGCAAATACGCAAGGCAACCAGGAACTTACGAACGGTTTTTGATCCTTGTGGAAGAGTGCAACCCGACACGGATTTGTTTGAGCCCTGGCGCTTGGATGGGTCAAGGTTGACCCTGATGTCGTGACAGTAGAATAAGAATTAAAAAATATGAAACAACGGATAAGATAGAATATAAGGGAAGAGCGGTGAGAGGAGGGAAAAAAACGGGGGATTTGACACTTACAAGTGAAATACAGTGGGAACTCTTCTTACTGGCTTAATTTGTTCCAGGATCGTGTTCGTAACTCCAATTGCTCATGTAACGTGTTAATTTTCCTCATATGAAACGATTGAAAACGATGCATTTAAGTTCACCCTAAATAGTTATAAAACGCATTTTACTGATCTCTAAAAACATATTCAAATAGCAATTAAACCAGTGTCTGAATCTAATGACAAAAAGTTACCTGACACCCATTTTTCACAACTTGACGACTCATCGCAAAAAAAAAACCATTGTTGCAAAGTATTAAGGATTGATAATCAGAATATATAACAGAACAACACTTTAAAACTAATTTTATTATAAATCTACTTATAACAGTCATTGCAAGTATATGACATTGCTGTTTTCCATCTGCCATCACTATGTACCTGTATTTACTCATCTTCATTCATGCAATGTTTGCGTTGCGTCGTCTGGTACAAGCCACGTGAACTCCTTTTTCCACTATGCTTTTAATGTACGTAAACGTTTTTTACCGTCATAAATTTTGTTAGCTTCTTTTGAATTTTTCTCTGGGGCTGAGGTTTTGGCTTGATTCTTAACTACTTATCAATTTTTCTTGTGTTGCCTGTCCGTCTACTTTGGAAAACGATATGCAAATGCACGACCTTATAACGCTTGGGAAAGTCCGGATGCACTAAGTTATTCGATGCAGGCTTCTGATTGGCTGCCGAGTATGCAAATTTCCAAACGAACCAAAATTTCCAAACCGAACAAAGATTTTGATATCAGAATAAAACGAACGTTGGATTTGAAAAAAAAATCTTTCGTTTTTTTTGTTGTTGTTTGTTTTTCTTGAAAAAGTTGTCGGCCACCCGTGCGGAGATGTTTTGTAAGTTGTAAGCCCGACGTAAAAAATGCACGGACCGGGCGTCCAGGCAGACGTTATTTCAGACACTCATTAAACATAATAATTACAGTGATAAGAAGATATTAACAAAATAAAATGCGAGTTTAATATGAGCTTCGAAACGGATGTCGTGTGAAAGAAAGAGGATGGTTGCAAGGAGGAGTAGATACCAGTCATCGCATACATTTCCCCCGTATTTCTTACATTTTTTGTTCATTATACATTGTGTACGCCTGCTAACAATTTTTATGAATAATTTAAAAAAAGAAGACAGATCTCGTCCTGCCCATTTCGGATCTAATCTAATCCGGACCGTCTCTGTCACTGGTAGCAGACGACAAGGTCATCCTAGACTGCTAATATTGTCCCACTGTTGTACATAGCCTGTCTTGCTGTGAGTAAATAGGTGCTGCATTGGTTATGTTAGGTTTGTTATCACTTGAAATAATAAATAAAAAAGATTTGCAACCATTAATACATAGGCCGGGCGCAGGTTGGCAGGTGTGAGTTCGAGAGACTTGCACTTACTGTACACATAAAATTACAGTTACTGTAACTTTAAATTAACGTACATAAAAATTATTTCATAGCACAATTTCTTTTGCCTGTATAGTTTGCATGCACAAACTAGACGGGCTAGTAATGGTGGTCGGCGGTCACGAGCAGAAGACGTTTTCAAGTGGTAGCCCCTGCGACAGCTTGTGAACTGGATTCTCCTTCGTATATCAAGGTAGATTTTACCGAAGTTTTTGTATACCGAAATGTTCGTGTTTAGAGGAGCTTACATAAAGAGGCACCACTGTAAATGAATTTCAGAAAAGCAAGTGGTCGAAGAGAGTGTGGCACAGGAATTGAGAGGTGAGGATAAAGATGTGGTTTGATTAGATTAGTCATCTGAGATTATAATGAATGGGATAAGGGACGGTGGGATAATCTGGGGCTACAAGTGCACTTGAATTAACAGTTAAACCACAACATAAATGTTGTTGCAACCCACAAGGCAATTGTTTTTCTTTGATAAACGGTTTAAGTAAATTAAGAAGTTTTATTTGAGTTAGTACTTAGAAAATATAGCAAATTTATATTACTTTCGGGTTTCCTGTGTTACTTCTAGTTCCGCAGCTCTCGTAATAAACAGAAGACTTACGCTATGGCTGACTTGATCAGGGCATGTTAAATCCTTCTCATCCACGTTGAACGATTACCAAGACAATGTTGTAAGTTGCTCAAAACATTTAGTAGATGTCTATGTACGTATTAGTTTAAAGAGATATAAAGTTTGTGTACTTTATTTTCCCGAACGTCTTTATGCACTGTATGGTATTGTTGCAGTTTTCACTGTCGAGAGAAGAACATTAAAGCCTCAATAACATGTCCCCCTTCTTTGGTAATTAAACTCTGTGTCAAATCAATGACACTACGGTGGAAATACATTGCCAGGAGTGACAAAGTAGTACAGATGACATACAAAAAGGCATTACATTTGATCTCATTATCACACTATTTTTATGCCACTAATTTGCAAAGTGTATTTTGTTATGTATTCTTAAATGTCTCTCCACTTCTCCTGTGCATCAATAATGTTGCTGTTTAATATCTATACATACTTGAAAGAGTTTGCATAGTATTTTGTTTAAAGACTTTCTGTTTTCTCCATTCTTTAACATTTGTTTCTGGCACCATGAAAACTGTGATAATAAAATAAAGTCTAAAGCCTTTTTCATGTCATATGTACCACTGTTGGTCTAGGGACCAAGTGTCAGCGCTCTTATCGCCACGACTCGTGTTTGAATCCCTTTGCATACAATATTTAGCGATTTTGGTCAGCTGTGTTTATCGATTAATCAATCATTGCACGGATACCGTAGTATACCGTAAACTTCATATACCACAAGACTAAATACCGAATTCTGCGCTATATAAGGCCCCTCAGGTTACAGTATAAACCAAACTTTTAAATACAAACAGTTAAAATATGAGGCTATAAATGGTCCTCAGAATTGATGTTCCTAAATAGAGAAACTTGCTGATAAGTATGTTTGTAGTTACCTGCGTGTGAGTTTGGAGGTCAGCTTGGTGAAGAGGTTTGAGGTGGCCCTGGTTCTAGCATGAGGCAAAGGGCTGGCGTCATGGTGGGACAGGGTGGGTGAAGTTGGTGGGGCCGAGTAAATGGGAGGGCCCCGGTCCCTCAGCTGGCCCCCATGAAAGGTGCTGCGTATGGTGGAACCTCTGGTCAGGCGGCATCGGTCCGAAGAAGAAGAAGATGCTGCTCCCGCCCCGGAAATGCTTAGTGTGGAGGGGGAAGCTGTGGGCATGCGGTGGCCCAGCGAGCTAAAAAAACAGTAACAATGAAAAAAATATGGTAGAATAATCCCTCCCTGTATCGCAGTTTCTATACTTTGCGGTTCGTCATAATACTTTGTGTTCTAAATTCTGATTGGCTAAACAGTCGCCCCACCCCTTTTCTACCTGTGCATCAATATTGTTTCGGTTTAGGTGTTTCCGTAGTGCAGTGGTTAGCAGATTCACCGAACATGTGTATGGTCCCTGGTTCGAGAGCAGGTGAAAAAATGTGTTGGTCTGGGATGGAAGTCACCAGGCTGTACTTGCCCAAGACACACCACAGGAAATGGTGGCCCTATGACCCTAGTGGTAAAGGGATCCACCATCACACCCACCTAGTTTGTACACAAACAAACAGGTTGATGAATCTACAAATCTCTTTCAATTTTAATTTTCTCTCATAAAACTCTGAGGTGTACGTGCTAACCAATCCACCAAGTTGAGAGTTGGTTTATCTATAGTGGCACCCCGTGTTTAACTGATATATGACTAAAAGTGAAACCCAATTTAAAAATGGATCATAGAATTAACACCACACTGCAAATAATAACTCGAGAATTACGGCATACGGCCTTGAGCATGGCAGAGGACAGAAAAAACACACAAAGGGTAATCAACACAGCCAAGAAAATCATTGGCTGCTTTCTACCCCGTCTAGAGGACATTGCCAATGCCGAGGCAGAGCCATCAACATTATCAAGGACTCTTCCCATACTGGCAAACTACCTATTTGACATCTTGGCTCTATAGGTTCCTTAAAACAAGGACTAACAGGCACCAAGACAGTTTCTCCAATGGGGCCATCACCATTCTCAACAAGCACACAAAACTGAAAAATACACATCTTGTCAGTTGCACTGAAAAACGCGTACTTATATTGTTGACTAATTTGTGAATTTTTGTTGCTGCTATATGGTATTCCACTACTTTTCATTGAACTATTGTAGAAACGCTCTATTTTCAATTGCGCTATTATTACAACTTAGGCCAGTCTCCAGGCAGTACCTTTTAAATATTAACATAACATATATTGACATTCTTAAGTGTGTCTTTTTAGTCTTTATTAAGTGTTTATCCTTGATTTCCATGTTTAATCTATTCGCAAACTATTTAGCACATTTTTATCACAACAATAAAGACAATTCCCTCACTAACATTTAAAAAAATACATGAGGTCGTACCTGTTGTCTTTGCCATTCTGCAGGAGAGAGTGCCTGTCAGCCCCCGAGCGATCCGTGCACACGTACGTATTCCGGCGTGTCATCGCGCTCCCAGGGATGTTATTCTTTTGAGGGAAAAGGTGAGGTGGAAAGCAAATATTTGTCAGGTGATGTAAATGAATTGCAATTGTTTTAGTTCTTGTGAGCAAAAACCTTAAACATAAAATTACTTGTCAAGCTAAGCCAAAATCTTCCTCTTATTAAGGTTTGCAATTACCCTTATTGTGCTATAATAAATCTTGCAAACAACAGGTAACTCAGCTCCTCTGATTTTCCTGTTTTAAGTATTTATTATGTGTCCTGGAGTGCCATGTCTCATCTTGTTGAAATCAATGTTCACACTGTTATAAATGAAAGTAAGGACAATTGTATTCCATTCTATTCTGCACAGTGCACACATAGCCTGATTCACTCACACACGCCCTCTGAGCTGAAATACAGCCGTGAACTTTATGTTTCCAGTTTTTGGTGACATTTTTACAAAAGGACTCTGCTTGCACCTTGTTTTGAAAGCATTATTTACCATAAAAATTGTGGTCAAATGAGCTTCAACTATCTTAAGTAACTGTGGGGGAGGAAGACAAGTTTAAAGTGGTATATTTGTTGGTCTGGGATACAGGCTCTGGCGTTATTCTTATTTCATGAATTGTATCAAATCACCTAACGTCACACAGTGAAATACGATGCGCTGAAAAATTAGCTTTTGTCTGGAGATCGGCTGGGCAGTTTTGCGGAATTTTGTCTTACAATATATGGTATGGCTCACTCTCAAAAATAAAAATACAAATATTTTGCAATGATGGCATTTTGGATCAAAAAGGTTTGTGACCCCTGGTATATACACACATTTCGGTCACATTTACCACTATAAAATGAAATACTGAAATCCGGGGGTCAGTTTATATGCACCCAATTAGTTGTGTGTCATCAATAGTGAATGGTGGCAACGCGTGGGAGGGTACTTGGCTTATACAGGAACAACTAAGTCAATGGGGCTAACAGGAGAACAGAATGTATTGTAAAAGTGTGCTGAATTTTGGTCTTTTTTGTAAAATTATTTTTTCAATACAACATGCCAGGAGCAAAAATGTCTTGAATATTCAAGTCAAGTCATGTTTATTTGTATAGTCCTTAATCACATAGAGTCTCAAAGGGCTGCACAGATCAAAGACTATTGCAAACTATTATTACAGACTATTATGACACCATCCCCTCATCTAAAACCTAAATGAGGGCAAGTAATACACATATTATCAACATAAAATATAGATTATTTATATGCTATAGAGTAGAAGTGTGTTTTAAGCTTAGATTTAAACATTTCCACTGAGGTTGCAGATCGAATCTCAGGGGGAAGAGCATTCCATAGTGTTTGAAGACAAATTGGATATGTAGTGTCTCGGTAGTGTTAGTTTGCAAGCTTTTAAAATTGCACAAGCCAAGAAATAAGGTTGGCGTACACACATTTTCTTCCAGTTCTTTTATTATGTTGTTGTTTTAAAGCAGTTTTAGCGGGTTAGTCAATGTAATTAAAAATACAGTAATTTGTAACTCAACAGTTTCTTTCAGAGTAGCGCACTACTTTTGAGAGTCAATAATCTAGGGGATAACGCAATTACTTTTTAACGAGGTAACTCGTTACTATTTACCTTATTAAAAGTAACATGCCCAACAATGTTTATATGTGAAACTTTTTCACAAAAAGACTATTTCGGTAGGTTTACTACATAGTCCAGTATACTCTATCGCCTGAAAACACATTAGAATAATATCCAAAAGCTTTGTTTACGGAGTAGGAAATACTCACGGTGGTAGCGGTCATGTCTTTACGTCGGTCTGGTATCTCGGACTTGTTGGGGTTGTTAGCGCTGCTCACCATCGGACTGGAAGGAGGAAGGCTGTGGCTTCCCATCACGCTGCAGCTAGCTTTACGCGACGGCATTCGGCCTTCCCGTAGTTCCCTCTCGCCCGTGCTGGTCGGGCTTCGTTTGGGGTGCATGACGGGCATGGACGGCCCGCCTTTGTTGTGGAGGACAGCAGCGCAAACACAAACAGGAGATTCATATAAGGAGTATTCTGCATCAACAGCCCCAGGCGGCTTATAGAAGGGGGCCTAATTGCTAGCGAGTCGGCTTGGCTGGGAGCCTTCTGCATACCTGTCAAACTCAGCCAATTGCTGTCCTTATTAATGATTGCAATTCCCCTTATTAAGCAATAGTATGCGGCACCTATTTAATCACAGCAAGGCAGACCTTCTAGAATTAAAAACAGTTAATTTGTGTAAACAATTTTAGCTTGTGTAGCGTGACAATATTAGCAATCTACGATGACAACGTGCCACCAGTGACTGAGACGATCCAGATTAGAGCCGAAATGGACAAGATGAGATCGGCCAGATGTCTATTTTTGGTATAAAACTTGTTATACAGTGTACACAATTTAAAATGATAAAAAATGTATAAAATACAAGGAAACTTATAAGTTGACAGGTATGCATGTATGTAAAAGTTGTTGTTGTTGCTCATTGTTTATTTTTTATTCTTCCAATGGTTTGTAGTTTTCATGTTTTTTATACACAACAATAAAAGAAATGGCAACAACAAATCAGTGTTAAAAAAACAACCAAAAAGATAAAAGACCATTAAAAAGAAACACACAACAGTAAATGATAATAAAAACGAGATAAATCAAATTAATCTATTTTCATGTAAAAAAAAAACATTTAAACATTTTATTATTTATTTTGTTAAACAAAGCTTGTATGAATGAGAGAAAGAGAAAGAAAGAGAGAAAAGCTTTGCCAACATCAAGAGGACATATTTCAAAGTGTAACTCATTTTTCTCTTGTGTTTCTCTGGGTGTTGTCTGCCGGATAAAACCCCTTTGTGGGAGTGATCTGGACCGCGGGCTGCATGTTTAGCACCTGTGACCTAGTGGTTAAGATTCCGTGCTCTTCCTGCTGCAGCCTGGGTTTGATTCTTTTGGCCACTAATGTTTTGGGATTGTGGTCATTGATATTTTTCAACTGTGGCACAGATGCAGTAATGTACTACCGTACAATCTCATGTGTAACGCATATCCATAGGTTAAGTTTTTTTCATAAACGAACATATAAATTAAGAGTAAATACTCACAGAAGTCACTGTGTCGCCGCTGCCTGTGGTAAGTGGAGGCACTGCGCTGTGTCTTACTGTGTGAGGAGGAGGTGGAGGAGGAAGAGGAACCTGCACCCGTCGAAGAATGCTTGTTGGTTCCGTTGGTGATGGGGCCGGGTCGCGCCCTTGCCAAGGACAAGGTACTGCCTGAGCGGGCCTCGCTACCCTCCTACAAGAAACCGCCAAGGAGAGAATGACATTGTAGCATGAGGTGATGCTCTCTAGGGATTTTGAAGGGAGGTATCAAACGAAAGTTTGAACTCTCGTCTTTCATTAGGAAAAAAAGGCTGTTTCTAGCTTTAACATTGTTTAGTAAAGTTTTTTTAAATACTGGTGTCAATTAAAACTTCTGAGAAAAACCGCTATTGTGAAAGCATGCTTTTCAAGCAGAACCTTCACCTTCGTGCTTATTTTACCATAAACACAAGGGCACTTAGCTTGCAAAATAACGTTTCTTTTGCAAGAACACTAAACTTATGTATGAACGTTGCATGAACTTTGCAGGAAATTCTTGGCGCCCGATGTTGCCAGTGACTTGCAATAAAAAAGACACAAGTACAAATAACAACTAGATGAAAAAGTAAGCATACAAAATATGAAAATATATAAAGTTTAGAAGGAAAAAAGTGCAGAGTATAAGCCAGAATCGAAATAGTGCAGTTTTGCATTGATTTGGCCAAAAGCAGAGTTAATAGTCCTGACAATGGAAAATGCAGTGGAAAAAGCTGTCATTGAGCCTGCTGGTTCTGGCTTGGAGAGACTACAATCTTTTCCCTGATAGCAGTAGCTTGAAGAGGCTGGGAGATGAGAGCTTGGGGTCTCCTCGGTCTTCTCCACATTCAAGTGGAGATTGTATTCTAGACACCACTGGTGTAAACATTCTCCAGAATCTTAACACTGTTGCCAAAGAGGGATGAAGTTTAGGCATACTGGTTGGTTGGTTGGTTGGTTGATTGGTTGATTGGTTGGGTCTTTTAATCACTAGGGTCGTAGGGGCACCATATCCTGTGGTGTTTCTTGGGCAAGTACAGCCTGGTGACGCCCATCCCTCTCAAGGTCAACAAATGTTTCCACCCTCTCTCAAACCGGGACCCTTTGCTTGTTAAGCCAATGTGCTAACCCCTCCTTTTAAGACATAGCCAAAGAATAATAATTGTCTGTCACGCACCTTTTTTAGAACATAAGGTTGGGGGTTGATGTGTCGGCAAGTCCCTACTGTAGGTGGCAAGTCTCAGTCTCTACCCACCAAGGCGTTTTGTCTTTTCGTCTGTCGCGACTACGGTCATGTTCATCCGTGCTCCCTTTTTTGCTGCTTTTTCCGAGAACAAAATGCTTCTCGCGCTTTCCCAAGTGCCGCCATCACAGAAGCGATAGGTTAAAACGTCTAAACACTTCTACCAAGCTGCCAGGCTGAAAGCCAAGTCAGGTTGCTTCCAGGAGTCAACTAACACATTACGCACATTATATCCATCTTTGCAGCAAACCAGTGGACTTCAAAAAAGCAACTTGCAACTAAAGGGCCATGGGGGTTTGTTCATCTCCAAGAATGATACCTTTGCCGAACTGCGTTTTTACAAGCTAAACCTCCACAAGCTTTCCTGGAGCTGACGACCGAACCAGATCAGTCTTCCACTTTCGAAGGCATGTGTTGCAACTATGAAGTGATATGAAATTGGTGCAAATTGTGTTTAAGTGATCACTCTAGTCTCTCGTGGCTTTTTTTAAAAAAAAAAGCTTGGGTTCAGAAAGTTTTGTTGCTCTTAAAGTTAGTTGGGTTTTATGAGTTTTGAATTGTCTGGTTAATGTCACCCGGACTCACAAAATTTCTAAATACTTTAGATCCAGGTACATTTCTTGTTTGTCTCTTCTTTTGTCCCCACTTTTATCTGGATTTCATTCCCTTTAATCCATAGCCTTAGTTCTTAAAGTCGTGTTCTCATATATTTCGCTTGTAGAATAGCATTTAACGTGCACATGAAACACACTTGATTGTGTACTTCTGTGTCCATCAATTAATATAATGTGAAGTGCTAAAAAAGTACAAGGTCTCAACCTTTAGCAACCTTTAAATCAGTGAACGATTACGACATTTGTTAGGTGGTTCTCAAAACAGGTAGGAAAAGCGAAATAGAAATATTCAAGTCCCCTCTTTAGATTGAGTAAATACTCAATTATTTATTCAAATCAATCATCACCTCTAATACTTACTACAAATATGATGAGTAAAGAGTATGTATACAACTCACATCGCCTTTGCGGCCCAGGAGTAAGTAGGTAGCAGTGACCTCGTTGTATTTCTGATTGAGCAGAGAGTCCTTGATTTCTTCGGGGGTGAAACCCATGCCGACCATCACCTCTGTAACGTGAAAATAGGAAAAGGTGATATCAATTGTCCCGACAAGATTGCATTGGGTCTAAAAGCTGGTAGAACCCCCGTTACAAAGCGTGTTAATAATAAAAAAACAAAACAAAGAATAATTCAACCTTTAAATAAAATATTTACATTTGATAGTAAACACAATGTACTAAATATTTGATCATACAACTAAATTATGTAATGGAATAATTTATTGCGATTATCAATAGCAATCGTTAGCAAGACATTGCTTGGAAAACCAAATCTCATCTTTTCTTCGTTTTGAGTCCACCCTGTGACGGTGTGATTCACAAAGAATCAAAAACCCGATCTAGATGAGTGGCGAGCTACCCAGACCAGGAATCCAACAAGGATCTGATTCATCACAGAGCTTCACATCAAGGTCGCGGTAAGAATTGGATTATGCCTGTCTTTTGTCATTGCTAGCTGCGGGAAGAACACACGGGCCAGTGTAGACAGCACACGTGCGATTATCAATAGCAATCGTTAGCAAGACATTGCTTAGAAAAGCAAATCTCATCTTTTCTTCGTTTTGAGTCCACCATGTGACGGTGTGATTCACAAAGGATCAACAACCCGATCTAGATGAGTGGCGAGCTACCCAGATCAGGAATCCAACAAAGATCTGATTCAACAGAGAGCCTCACATCAAGGTCGCGGTAGGAATTTGATTATTTCATTGCTCTTGATTGTTAATTGCTGAACTTAGAGAATCAATGTTTGCTCCTAGCACCTACCTATGGATTTAGAATTAACAGAGTTGGAGAACATTGAAATAGTGTTTCCTTTGATTATTTGATGATGATCTCGTCATTCATTTGAATCGAAAGCATTATTGTGTGACTTTGAATTCTGACACAAAAACAGATGAAGGTTGATTCTAAAATCTTATTGGTGCACATCAAAATACATTTTGTGATTTATAATAGGTTCATCAACTGAAACTTCAAGTAGATGACCAGTCATTAAAGTAAAATAGAAATAAAACAGGGTTAGTAAACCGATATTAACCAAATTTAGGATTTCTCGTCCAACATCTTAAACCAAATTATAGCGCTGTTTTACTATAATTTATGTTAAAGTTTGTCTATTGTCTTGTTCATTCAATTGCCAGCTTTTCTTTAAATTAATTTGAACGTTCATTAAACCTAGAACTAATCCCGTAGTGTTTCTTCCCTCTGCCTAACAGCATAGGTGCTACACTAAACTGACACCCATCTAACTGACTCACCGATACGAGCCGGATCGCTGTAGTCTTCCACTGGTTCTATATGTGGCTTTAGGTCCTCATTCTCATACCCTGAATTTATCCATTTGTCCTTCATGACTTGCTGTGGAGAGATAAAAAGCGAAAGTCCATTTTGTTTGACGGCTCTTGAGGCAAACCGGACATTTTTGGTGGGGACTACTTACATCGAGGGTGCAGCGTTTGGCGGGATTGAGCACCAGGAATCGACGGAGGATCCCTTCACAGTCTGTGGACATGTAAAAGGGAACACGGTACTTTCCTCTCAGCACACGCTCCCTCAGCTCCTGTTGGTGACACAACACACAAAGGGTTAGGCTTTCTTTTCAACACATGATGGGATAATCCGAGGACGGACTCATCACGTTTATATTATTTCTATATAAAAACAAGTTTTGAGATTCCTTTGGTTGTTGAATTTGATAATTTAGTAAATATTCGAAATGGAAAGATTGCCAAAATTAACTCATTTAACGCCAGATGAAGTGTGGGTGCTAGACCATTTTTGCCTTTTAACTATTTTTTGAAGGCCTACTTAAAATGTAATCATTTTGCTATATAGGCATAGCACATAACAAAGGTGAGCTTGAACACTCATTCTTTATTAGAAAAAGGGGATTTTTCAAGCTTTTACCATTGTTTAGTAAACAAATGTTGAACATTCCTAAGTTTCTTGAAAATACTTGTTTCCAAAAATACAATATTTAAACATTAGTTCCCATAAACTCAAGGGTATTTTGCTTGCAAAATAACCTTTTATTGCAAGAACACTAAACTTGTGCATGAATGATGCATGAACTTTGCAAGATCTTTTCAGCGCCCAATGTTTCCTGTGATGTGATTAAACAATTTTGGCCACAATGGCGATCGCATTCCTGCCCTGATGATGACCAAGGGACTTTATCAACATTTAAAAAAAAATAAAAAAATAAAAAAAATAAAGCTCTGTTGAAGCGTCTGTCTGTCCGTAATATTCTATTTTCTCACCAGACTGCTTCACTAGGCCGACTTGGCGGCCGAATACACACTCGGGAAGTAAAATTAGAGAGAGGGGGCTTCCTCAATTTCTGGACAATGCCTTTTAACGGTGAGTTTTCATACTGAAATCATTCCCAGAGGCTTACTGATGAGCTCTGCCAAATCATTTATAATAGTTTTAAATAAATCAACAACACATTTTTACGTTTTGACACTCGGGGACAATGCCTTTGAAAACGTATTTATATTTTATGGCACAGAATGAATTAATTATATTATTCCATTCCTATGTTGTTTCTTTTGTTAATCTGTCATGATACTGCGCCCTGAGTTATATTTCTCTGTGTTCTCTCTCTCTTATTTCTTGTTCAACCTTACCATATTTGGTCACCCCCGGGTTACATTTTCTTCCTTCCAGGTATTGCTTGCGGTTTTCCCCCCTATCATGACTCGTCCTTTTTCCTTTATTAGTACTCAGCCCCTTTGGTTCGTTGGTAGGTAATTGCCTTTTTATTCACGTTACAAGCACCCAGTATACCAACTCCTGCCTCAACTCCCGGACTTCAAATACTGCCCAATTAACTTTCGGACTGTCGAATTTGCTGCTTAAACTTTGAACAAGCCGGTCTATTTGGTAACAGTTCTTGGCCCGCGTGCTATGGACACTGTTGCCTCACTGCTCGCCTTTCCTTGTGACTAACACTGCCCTGATACACCTAATAATACAACTTAGGGAAACTGTTTGATTGTACTAATCTGTGCTTCTGCACTGTGCTTCCGCACCATCCCAAGAGAGTTCCTGACACAATCTGTTTTTTTAAAAAAAGTACTCTAAAACATTTCCAATTAACAAGACAAAGACATAAATTCACAATCCCTGATAACCTAAAAATACTATTATTTGGTCAATATTTTTTGGGTTCAAATGTACTGCTCAAAGCTGTGGTCACTTGTCACTATTTCCCTCCTATCTTATCTAGTCTACAGCATCACTATTAAAACCCACTGTCCCCTTGTCTCTGTGCTAGTTGGTTGCCTTCCTTGTCACGTCTCATGCCCTCTTGTCTCCGCCCTTTGTTAATCCACTGTACCGAACCCTTGCCTGCCCTTACGGAACACGAGAACAACATTACAAACTTTTGGACTGTCACCTTCGCTGATTGAGTATCCTGGAACACCAATAACTTGGACCACAACTGTTGCCTCGCGTTCTGACTTCCAGTGTACCAAACCCTGTCTGAATGAAGACCCCTCACAACACTATCTGTGTTTCCGCACCACCCGAGTGGGTCCCTGATATCCGTTCCGATGTTTAGGGACCACTGCTTACAAGTACCAATACTTAAAAAAGGAGAGTATTGGCACTTATAACAATACCTGGTATAAGTACTTGCCCATACCTAGTTATTATTAAATGGTTTATATAATTGATAGGCCTAATGCATACATCAATATTATATCCAGGCTATTTATTTACAATCTTTAGGAAGCTATTTTAAATCACTTACCTTCAAGTTCTGCCCATCAAAAGGAAGCGAGCCGCTCACTAGCGTGTACAGGATGACTCCGAGACTCCAAACATCCACTTCGGGGCCATCGTATTTCTTCCCTTGGAAAAGTTCCGGGGCGGCGTATGGAGGCGAGCCGCAGAACGTGTCCAGCTTATTGCCGAGAGTGAACTCGTTGCTGAAACCGAAATCGGCGATCTTGATATTGGCGTCGGCATCCAGCAGGAGATTTTCCGCCTGTGTGTATTGATGCAAAAAATAGGAGAAGGTGAGCGAAGGGATGGAGGGGGTGACATGATTGCTGACGCACAGACATGAAAGGGGCGGAAGAGAGAATATACCATATTTTCTGGACTATTATGCGCATCTAAAAATCTTAAACTGTCCAGAAATTTGAAAGTCCGCCTATAACTCGGTGCGCCTCATATATCACATAAAGTATTTACAGACATGCATTACAGTACTACACAATTTTTGTCAGTATACTTCTGTATTCGAGCAATGATTGATTAAGCCAGGGGTGGCGAACACGTGGTTCTAGAGCCGCATGCGGCTCTTGGCCAATAAGAATGCGGCTCTTTGCCTCATCATATTTTCTACATACTGTGGCTCTTTGCCTTGTTTCATGTTTAGTTTTTTGTGTGTATTGAGGGTAGACACTTTCCTTTATATCAACACAAGAACAATACTTGTTGTGTTGTAAGGAGAGGAGTGTGTTATGGGAAATTATATGTTTTTTATTGTGTGTGTTTGTGTGTGTCTGTCTGTCAGGTGTTGTGGCTCTTTGACTCTCACAGTTAAACATTTCGGCTCTTTGTGTCAAGTTTGTTCGCCACCCCTGGATTAAGTGATTATCACCACTTGCTCAGATCAAAATATATTTCATACAACTGTTGTGTAGGGCATTCAAGCCCTGCAACAGCAACGCCCACCCAATTTTTGTCTTGTTTTGTGTTTTTGGTGAGGACTCGAAGGACACACCCTTACTCCCAAAAACATTACCATTTGTTTTTCTTCTTTTAGTTCCTTACTGGATTATTGGTGTGCGTATGACTTTGTTTTGCCAGTACTACGTTTTTTTTTCTTCCTTATGTCGTGCTTTTGTGTTTGCAACCACGGACGAAAAGAACTCATACTAGTTTTCTGGATTACCTCTCACCAACCCACTCTTCTAAATGGACGTCAAGAAGAACAGACCTAACATTTTGTCTCCATACCCAACCCAGCCAAAGAACTCGTGCCTTAGTCATACGTGGGATGACTGTGTCCCCAAGGTACTGGTTCCAAACTAAACAAATGCTGGTTCTTACATCAGTCGAGTAAACGGGACATTCCTCTACAAATAAATCTGGCGAAATAATCTCGTCATAACTTCCCTTGATTATACCCTACGTGCGTGCTACACTCCCAAAATTCCTCCCATCCCCCAGTTACACATGATTCCGTTTTTTTTAGAACATACTGTATTTGTTTGGTCGCAATGTTTTCCTGATATCATTGATTACATCTATAAATAAACACAACAGTACTGTGTTAGACTAATCAACGCATGCATCTGTTTTGTTTCATTACTTTCGGATGAATGATTCTTACTAAACGTAATGAACTGCACATTTGATAACTTTAAAACAAAATTGAAATAAGGTTTTAAGTTTTCCATCCAGAGATTTTAGAATTCAGCCAGATTTAAATTAAATTTTATCGTCGACCTCTGGCGTCTTCTGCTGTAGCATTCGCCAACTACCTTTGCCAAAAAGAGTCCATTCCAACTCTGAATACATTGAAATGAAGCAAAACTCCTTACAAGAGGATTTAAAACTGGGTCATGGCGGTGATACAGATGACATGAAAAGGCATTAGCGCTTATCTCATTATCAGACTATTTTGATTCACAGTACCAGAAACACTGATTTGTATCGTGCATCCTGATAGGTTAAACAGTCTCTCGGATTCTTTACCTTTGCATCAATTATGTTGCTAAAGACAGAAACAAGAAGTAAAAAGTCTTTCAACAAAATACTATACAAGCTTTTTTACGTACTTGCCCAAGACACACCACAAAATGGACCACAAAAGCTAATGGCTAATGGACTGCGCATTCTGCGAACTGCCAAATCAAGGGGGGATAAGTGTGTGACACCTAAATTGCATGGTAGGAACACCTTTACCACTGCCACAAGGAAGTCTGCACCTTGCACCAACAAGGAAAGTTAAAAGAACCCATTGACGAGATGGAAAGATACTCTTGGGTCTATGTGAGACTAGACAGAAGACATTGCAAAAATGACAATTGATGAGGGCCACGTTTTCTATTAAAGTAGGGAAGCTAACAAGCACATGTACGGTGTGGGATCTTTTAGTACACAAAAACATCAAGGCCTTTGTATTAAGCTGTCCAGAGTGGCGTCCTCAGTGATGCCCTGATGACCCAGGTGGTTAAAAGATCTGTTAACTGTGATACATATTAAACTAAGAAGTTAATGACGAATAGGTGAAAACGTGGTGACGGACTCTTTAATCTATCAGAATGCACTATGCAAATCAGAGTTTCTGGCATTGTAAGTAAAAATTGTGTGATAATGAGATAAGTTCAAATTTTTTTGTATCACTGGTGATCTAGTGGTAAAGTGTCCAATCTGGGTCAGATATTTTGCGCCTTAGTCAGTGATACCTATCCCGGATTATTTATCATTGTTGGCCGGGAGTGTATACAAATACCAATGGTTCTACACGAATAAACACGGCAGTTCTTACTGTAGTTTAAGTTTCATGCCTTTTATAGTCCAGTGCGCTTTATGTACGAAAAATATTTGATCAAAGGACAATTTTTAAGGGGTGAGCCTTATAATCCAGTGCACTCTATAGAACGGAAACTGCAGTAATAGGATGAAGGAGAAAAAAGTGAAACAAGATTAAGTTACGAGATAAAACACAATGTCGCGAAGGGAAAAAAGGGATGTACATAACAAATAGAAGGAAGGAAGAACATCTTCATGTTGTCCAACAAACGAATACCTTCAAGTGACTCATCTATAATCTACTACAGCGCATGTCAGCGTTCACCCACTTTTAAATTCTCCATACTGTGTGATTAATTTGCTATGGGGCTCTTTTCACACAGAGAGATTAAGACTAGTCTGAGATTATGACTTCAACTAGCCTTAATCTTCCTTTTTCTGAAAACCGCCCAAAACATCTTCTCGGCTTTCTTACCTTCAAATCTCTATGGACGATATTCTTTGTGTGGCAATAGTGGACAGCAGAAACGATCTGTGGTATATCAAATAATCATCACAGTTAAATGCTGTTAACACATGTAGTTTTATTAATGAGGAAATATATTTTATTTAATACCTGTCTAAATTTGGCTCTGGCTTCAACCTCCTTCATTCTTCCATGAGACACGAGGTAGTCAAACACTTCACCTTTAAAAAAGAAAGACAAGATCATAGCAAAAGTTAAATATGACTCTCAGTAACTGCATCTGCATTTTGGTTGGGCAATAAAACGTTAGTTATATAATTTGCTGTGTTAAAAATTGACAACTAAAAAATGTGCTTGATCGGGAAACCGAGGGAAAGATTGGATGAATTTTATTTGAATTGCTTAAAAGTTGATGACAATTAGAAGAAAACAACAAAAAATGTTCTGTTTGCAAAAATAGCTTTCAAAACGGATGCATTTAATAAGTACAAGTTTTTCCCGGTTAACAGGACGTGTGACCATAGTTAATAATACATTAATTATGGATAGGAACAAGCTTTAATTATTTTTTTCTGCACAAGCTATGAATGTTGAAATTATGGGCAAAAAAGATTTACTTGTCTACTGTATGGCACCACCTAGTGGTTTGGAGGTCCAAATGAACCAACACCACATTACACACAATTTGATTGATCTACTATGAATCGATGGATTACATGACCAAAAGAGGCAAGAGAGAGTAATAGAAAGGATAATTAACTTGTCAAGATTTGACCCAATTTACATTCCTGACATTCCTGGCATTACAAAGTGACTTCGTCACCGCATTCCTAACATTTATGGGATTTCAAAGTGAAGTATCCATCACATCCATTTGATATGACAGGAACGATAAGAATGTGACAAGACAATCACTTTGGAATTCCTAGAATGTTTGGAATGTGATTATGTCATTGCCTTGGATTGCCTGGAATGTTAGAAATGTGGTGACATCACTTTGGATTGCCTAGAGCAGACCTGGGCACTCCGGTCCTGGAGGGCCATACGTCCTGCCAGATTTTGAAGTTTGCTCTTCTTTAACTCAGGTGATACAAATTATAACCTCTTTAGCAAGCTAGCAAGTGCTCGTTAACGATACTGGTGATTGGAATCACCTGTATTAGATCAGAGAAACCTCAAAAATCATGCAGAACATACGGCCCTCCAGGACCGGAGTGCCCAGGTCTGGCCTAGAGCAATGGTTTCCAAACTTTTGCAGGCTGGCACCCCCTTGACTCCCGAGTAAATTACCTTTTTTGACATGCCATGTAATTTAATATGTGATCATTTTCAAGGTGCTGGTACAAATTACTTGTGGTTCCTCTGGAACTTGCGACTGCGCAAAAATAAATTCTGCGACGGGAGTTTTTCTTCTGTTCCACGTCCTCTTTGTCAAAACCAAAAAAGGTCCAAGCAAGTGATGTACCGCCCTTCTTCGGTGCAAGATCTGTTTCCTTATCGTTTGTTGACTCTGGGACCATGTTTGCGGAGTCCGTCATGACACTCAATGAGTTCACACGGTGGGTGTGGCATAGTGCAGTGCTTCCAAACTTTGAATGGTCTTTATTGGCTAGTGCTATTACTAAAACTTGCCTCTGATTGGTCGGCGCTTTTAAAACCCGAACAGTTGGCCAAAACTCCATCACTCACTACAAAACCTTGAAAAAAAACGCAGCGCATTGCGGTTTCACAACCGCACTACGTCACATCGTGATGTCGATTAGATTTCGGTTAATCGTGCAGCCCTAACGTGTTGTGTATTAATCATCAAACACATATTCAAACTTCTGACTTCGACTTTGGACTGCCGCGCCCCCAGATCTTTCCACCGCCCCTAAGGGGGGAAGTACCGCCCACTTTGGGAACCACTGGCCTAGAGTGTTAGGAATGCAGTGACAAATGTGACACTTTTATGAAACTAGTGAAAGAGAGAAGCATCGATCCCAGGACAATAGTATCGTTTCGATCCAAGTAGCTGCTAAAGTCAATATTGATATTTGGATTGCACTGCCTACACCTACTCGAGGTATCGCTTTATTTTTGTTCTTGTTTTATCTGTGTTCTTTATCATGGCCACGCCTATTGATGATTAAAAAAATGTTTTTTTGTCATCAATGCTCAATAAAGCACAACCAAACAGTCTGCGTGTGCATTGTTAGTGTAAAGTGGGTGTAGTAGAGGACACCACGATTGTGAAGGACGCCATGATAACATTGGTTGGTGCTGAAGGGTAAAGTAAAGGTGCTATCACCGGGTGCATCTTATGAGTGTGTCAAATACATCAATAGCACACACAATTAAAACTGTGTCCTTTAGTTCAATGCAACATATGCATTGAGATACAGTAATATTACAATACATGGGAAAGTATAAAGTTTGTAATGAGTACAAAGTCTGTACTTTCGCGTCTTAAAGCAATCGTTTTTTTTTTTTGCTCACTCACGTGATTGGTTTAGAAAGAACACAATGTACAAAAAACGTGGGTGTCTGGGATGTCGAGAGTGCCCTCTTTTGGCAGTCTCTGAAATTTGAAAAAAGCCAATAATGCATCCTGGAAGTTTGTCTTATAATTACTTCAGGGTAAAACTGAAAAATAAAAAAGGCCTCCTGAGTATATGCACCAGGAACAGAAAACCTATGAAAAAAGTGTGAGTACTGTTATAGCACATTTCAACCCTTTTTAATCAAAAATGTTCAAAATGGGATTTGATATCAGTGAATAAATAATGAATTGACAATAAAAACACAACCCACACTAACACAGATAATCACACAAAATAGAAAATGACATGGAAAAGCACAGAAAAACCATGTGAAGAAAATACACAATGGAAGGTTATTAAAATAACCCTAAAACCCAGGGAACCCTTGCCCAGCATGAGCAAGGTTGGCTCACTCGTCCCCCCAATAAAAAAAAAGGAGAACCAGTAAAAAAAACTACTGAAGCTTGATAGCCAAGTATTCAATATACACATAATAAAAAAGGAACTCACCTCCACTGGCATACTCCATGACCAGGTAAAGGGTCTTATCTGTCTCAATCACCTCAAACAGCTGCACTGTGGACCCAAATACAATCAAACATTTAATAATTCATCATGCATGCTGTTCATGTTGTGGATACAAACTCTGCATGTGGCTTACCTATGTTGGGGTGATTTAAGCCTTTCATTATTCGAACCTCTCGAAAGAGCTGTCAAGAAATAACAGTGATATTATAATTCAGATGCATTGGTGAAATTGTAAAATATATGTATACATTTGCATAAAAGCAACAATTCATTCTGGAGAGAGAGATTTCGAAAACAATTAGAAATCCGATGACGCAAATCAATAATAAATAATGAATATTGAAATACTACAAACACCAGTAAATTAAAAGTAAAGAGCACAATTCTCTACAAATGGAATAATTTATTTCTATTAAATTCCAAACTGATGATTAAATAGCTTAGTAGACACTCAAAATAAGGAGATAAGACATAAGCGGATTTTGAACCGGAGCTCCATATATGGGCATAGTGTACAGATCGCTAAATTGCTCTTTGTAAGTGCCGAATAAGTAAGAGAACTGCTCTTTTGATTTGTTTTGAAGTTTTTTGTTTTATGAAAAAAATATATATTTTCAATCATTAATGGATAATGGGCAACAATATAGTGAGAACTGAGTATTATGAAATTAAAAATCGGTTATAACCATGTTAAAAAAAAATCTTTATATCGAGATCGTAATTTTTCTTTGAAAGGATGCTGTGAAATATTTGAATGACTGAATGAATGAATGAATGAAACCTTTATTTCGAACGTTATAAAATAAAAACAGGACAAAAACAATGACTCAACAACAAAAATAATGTTAACATAACATGTTCGAAAAAGGGTAATAAGAAGCAGACACTTACTTTCCCTAGACCTTCATCTTCCCTATTAATTACATTTTACAGCTAGCTCCTCTTTTGTGTCTAAATATAACAAAATCTCACGGATATACAATACATAGGTCAGGTATCAATAATTATAATCATAGTCACACATTTTATACACTAATCATTGTAGTACCCATCTATTAAGGTTATATTGCTACTAGTTACTAAATAGTATTGTGACACCAATGATAATAACAACAATAGCAATAATAACAGTTAGGATATGATAATAACAATAACAACAAAGTTAACTATAGTTTGTAAACGCGGTATTTCCAATCTCTAGTGTCACTCATACCCCATTTTCATCTCTGTACTGTGCCAGTAATGTTTAGTTTTTTTTGTATTTAAATTTGAACATGTGAATAGTTGGACATTGTTTGTCTTGTAAATTGTTCCAGGGTTTGACTCCGCACACAGACACACACATACTTTTCCTGGTGGTTCTCACCTTTGGGATTTTGAATTTACTACAGCCCCTTAACTTATAACTTCCCTCTTTCCAAGTGAATATTTTTTGGATGTTTACTGGCACTATGTTTTAGTTGACCTTAAATAGCAGTTGTGAAGTGAAATATTTGACCACTAGATGTCGCTGTATGGAGTAGTGCGCCGAAAATGAGTGCTCAAAAGCCCAAGGAAGAATAAAAACTACGGAGACTAAAGATGACAAAAACACCATTTTACGTCAAAAAATTTTGCCCAGCCTTTTTGAGGTTTTTGGGTACCCGTTGCAGCAAAATGGCGGACAATTATATCAGCAATTAAATCCTAATTTCTCAAACTAGTAATATTTTAGAAAATGCACATTTATATGATAGTTCATGTGTTTGGCCTATTAGTCAAATCAGTATTGTTTTAACGAATTATGTTCTTTTTTCACCACAAGGAGGCACTAAATCATTCACTGTCTCTTTAGGGCACATACATCTGATGAATTGACATATGTTGCAATCGACACCGCGTGTACCACTTCTCCAAAACATAAACAGATTGCATTTCTATAGAACACAGGCAAGATGAAACTAGTGCCAGTTTCCTTCTCGATTTGTTTTGCTATGTTCTCCCCTCCTATCTTCATGTTTCTCCCTCCCTCCATCCATTCCCCTCCTCCTCTTCCTCCATCGCTAGCCAACTCCTCTCCTCTCCAACGTCATTGTTGCCATAGCAACTCAGGCATTAAGACCGCTATCCTCCTCAGCTTCTCTAGCTTTGCTTATGCCAATCCCGGGTTATGCAGCCTTGATGTGTGACCATCCGCACCATTTCTGTATGAAATTACCGTATTTTCCGCACTATAAGGCTCACACCACCCAAAAAATATTATTTCGTAATATTTTTCTATTTATGAGGCACACCACACGATGATTTGAATTAAAACTACAGTAAGGACTTGGGGTGCACAAAAAATAGTTAAGTACTGTATTTGTGCACTGTTCTGATCAGTCGAAATCGCCGATCACAATCGTTTGATGCAATGGGATCCGAACCAGGACCGTTGCAAGGAGAGTGCCGGTTTTATGTTATCATTACATATCTACATTATTGGTCCATGGTGTAGAAAAGATTATGTACCACTAAAATACAGTACTTTTTCTCCGATTTGCAAAGGCTTTATAATGGTAAATGGTATTGTGAAAAACTTACATATTATAATTTTTACCGAACACCTATTTTGGAAGAAATTTGTCTGAAAAACAAATATACAGTTTTCATCATTTACTCAAGATCGAAAAATCATGACTTGATGAATGCATTAGCAACATTAAAAATCACACAAGATTCTGAACTGAATGAATTGTGTAAAGTAATATGGTTGTTCTGAACAAAATGAAAAAAAAACTTTTGGAAAGAAATCCGGTCGACTTGGAAGACATGAATAAATGAATTGGGCTTGTTCATTGGTTTCAACGTATGATCGGGTATAAATAAAGGTTTCTACTTTGCAGGTTTTGACTATCGCAGGACTTTGTTGAACGAATCCCCTGTGAAAAATGAGGGATTACTGTATTTTTTATGTTTTAAATGATATATTTAATGACAATTTGACTGCGCATTTCTGTGTGGAGAAAGTATCAGACTGAAAACGATTTCATTCTTTATTGATTTATTTTGTTCTCTCCCGCTTCGGGCAACGCAGCTCACGCTGACATGTCGACTTCCAGTCCAACGAATGAGATGAATCGGCCCATATGTGCATATAAGCGGCATAAAGCGCAAACACTTTATGAAGCTTCGACTCTTTATGCTTCACTACAGCATGAACGCTTTCACGCTTACTGGACTGATTCGGTCATAGGAGAGCTTTTGATTGATGTGACAGCATACCTGTCAAATAATATACTTCCCTGAATTTGATACGTTTTTTGAACGTTTCAAATTGTGTACGTCGTATAGGATTTTTTATACGGGAATTTTTGTTATGGAAATATATTTGAAAAACTGATTTTTGTTGGACTGATCCTGTCTTGCCCATTTCAGCTCTAATCTAGATCGTCTCAATCACCGGTAGCAGACGACAACGTCATCCAGGGTATGTGCCACTTTTTTATGGCCAAATTCAAGCACTTTTTTAAAAACGTTTCCAATTTCTTCAGTACCATTAAAAGAAGAAATATGGTGTGAATCATTTTCTGCAGAGCCACAAATATAACTGCGATCCACATAAGCGATTTTTAATCTTGTGTATGCATTTATCAAGGGCGGCACAGCAGTAGGGTGGTCAGCGCACAGCTCTACAGTGTAGAGGTTCAGGGTTCAAGTCCAGCTACCGCAGCCTTCCCGTGTGGAGTTTGCATGCTCTCCTCGTGCCTGTGTGGGTTTTCCTCTGGGGACTCTGTCTTTTCCCACATTCCAAGAACATGCTTGTCAGGATAATTGGCCGGTCCAAATTGTTCCTAGGTGTGAATGAGCGAGTGAGTTGTCTGTCTCCGTGTCCCCTGCTGCTGTCTGGCAACCAGCTCAGGGTGTCCTCTGCCCACTGCCCAAAGATGACTGGGATGGGCTCCAGCACCCCCATGACTCTACTGAGGATAAGCAGTGTAGATAATGGATGGATGGATGGAAAAATTCACCAAGACATAATTTTTCAATCTTGAGAAAAATAATGAAAACTGTATATTTGTTTTTCAGACAAATCTCTCCCAATATAGGTGTTCGGTAAAATTATTAGTATGTAGCTTACATTTTCAGTTTTTTCCTGATACAATTTACCACTGGAAAAAGCTACCTTAATTCTCTGCATGGCCCCTAATAAATGTCTATAATTGATCCGTAGCACCCTGTTAAGGTATAACATGCACCTTTCCTCTTGGGCGGGTGATGACATTTCATAGGAAGATGTCGTACAAACTAATGCTAAAAGCAGTTAATCACAAGAGAATTAATGTAATGGCAAAATGAAACCACCAGAGAGCAGTGTCTGTGTCATTTTTAAGCAGACTTGTTGATAAACATGGCGACAATGTCAAGCATTTACAAGCACTTCACCAAAGATTCAAACGCATTTCAATCCTTAAAATACAAGTTAAAATTTAAGCTCTTTCCAGGATTTCAAACACCCATAAAAACCCTGGTCATAGCTAAAATTGACACGCTACACTAGCAAATGTTATCCACGATCAAGCTTAATTTCGTTTGCACAAATCATCTTTGTTTTTATTCAACCGGGTCTGTTTTGTGAGTAAATTGGTGACCAGTTTTTAAGGTTTATTACTCCTAATAATGGAAATTGCAATTATTATAAGGTGAGAAAATGGCTAAGAATGAATGTTATGATGAGATGTCTATGTGAATAAAGGAACACTGTGTATTATTTGACCACTAAATTTAACTGTATTGTGTAGTGCAACTGAAAACGAGTGCCAAAAACAAAAGGAAGACAACAAACCACACAATTTTTCATATCAATATTTTGCCATGCTTTTTGTTTTCTGGGTACCTGTAGCAACAAGATGGCCGATAATCAGCTCCCTTTAGGTGAACCTCATGTTATGTAAAATAAACTCACATTTTTCAACCTACAAGTAACGCACGTCCAGTTGATAGTTCATGTATTTTTGGTTATTTCTTTTCTCAATGAATGAAGTGTTTTCAACTACTAAGAGGCGCTAAATACTACTCAAATTTAATTTAAGGAAGCGCCACACCACTAAAAATACTTTTAATTAACGTACTATATGGGCCCCGCGACTCTACTGAGGATAAGCGGTACAGATAATGGATGGATGGATGGATACTACATGGTAAAGGTTTATGTTGTAATCGGGCATGATTCTGAAAGTTGTGTAAAATACAAAAAAAACTTACCTTTTGTAGGCTGGTTGGATTCAACTGAGTTTTGTCTATGATTTTTATTGCAACCTGCAAAAAAAGATTGAGAGAGAAAGTTTTCATTATCTTATTAAAACCGGTATCAGAAGGTTAACATCCAATTCTATCATGTACATATGATTTATTCCTCACACAAACAGCTGAAAGTAAATTTGACTTTCATATAATAAGTATTTATACTTCCAAATTTGAAGAAAACAAATTGATTTTGTTCTGTTGTGGCAGATATTCCAAATAAAAAACTGTAAAGAGTAACATAACAATTTGCTACATTGAACAAACTTATAAAATAAATCTGAATCATGCAGAGGGGACCATATGTCCCTGACAGCTTACTAATGATAAAAATGTTACCAAATATAAATTATAAATATAGTATATAGATTGTGATAACTACAAGAAAGTTAAGAGGTTGAGGTGCCGGAGGATGAGGAGAAGAAGAACAAGGTGTTTTTTTAAATTAAAATTGTTTAAGATTGTTGTGTGCAACTCCAAACTGAATATATGTAGTATGATTGTTTATGCCTGTGAGTATATTTGAACTGAATCGTTACTGTAAATTCCGGACTACAAACTACTCCTTTTTTTCTTCATTTTAAGTGCCTACAACTTTTTCCTTTTTTCATGGTGACCAAAAGGAAAACCGAGAGCCGCTCTTTTTCACAACGCATGCACTCTAAATGGAAAACCCTGTCCACATTTTTGACAACACTATTCTTATATTACATACACGGAGCAAAACGTGAGGTTTGGCAGTATTTTTTTCAATATTTACGATATTTCGGCATTTTCACCCACCTATCAAGTCCTCAATTTATTCAACTGAATTGAACAGCAGTGGAAGTTATCCTTTAAAAACGCTACGCTTCTCTTTCCGTATCATGGGCATCAATTTCAGGTTGTTAAGGTTTCCTTTAATCCTCGAGGAACAGGGACAAGCAAATGCAATTTGGCCCATTACTGCGATAACCATCAATGACAACAACACGTCTGTGTTGCATTCTGGCACCATTCTTCAAAGTATGGTTGCCCGGGCGCTGTCGACTAGAAATATAGGGCTCACATTTTACGCAGCGCAGCCCCCATTCGTATTTTCTTTTGGCGCAATAATAAAGTCTTTGTAATTGCCATCTTGAATGGTCAGATGATCCAAAAAAGTTGACGTAAACCACTCGAAAAAGAACTGAAAACAGCGTCAGGTGTGCATGAGCATTTAAAATGACCAACAAAAACGACTTCACAAATGTTAATATGTGCACAGCCTGGGACACCCCATACGTCAAATTGGTAACCCAGCAGATAACTATTTTATTTATTTTTGTGTACAAATTATCCGCCAGTAAGTTAGTGCAGGGAAATATATATATATTAGAATGATTACTTATTAATATCTAAAATCCATCATTTTCAAACAACCTGTAATATCAATGTGTTGGTTCTTATGGGAGTTACTATTGTTGTTTTGATACTAATTGGTATCAATGTGGTATCAATGTGGTATCAATGTGGTACTAATATGGTCTGTGCAGCTTTTTGAACCTTTTTATGAATAAGAGCTATACAAATAAACATGACATGACAGGGGATTGCACAAAAACCCATTTTTGTTGACAATTTTTTGCTCCAATTATAGGGTTTGTACACCTTTTTCATGGCCAAATTCAAGCACTGTTTGAGGACTTTCAAAAACAATTTCCCAATTACCCAAGTACCATTGAAAAAGGAGATAACGTGGGAATACGGTATTTTGCAGATCCAGGTATATCTGTAGTTTACCTATGCAATTTTTAATATTGCTTGTGCATTTATCAAGACTTGTGATTATTCGAGATTTAGGAAATCCTAAATATATTTGTGGATCCGAACATTGTTTGTGTAAATATTTTTGAGACAAATCTCTCCCAAATAAGGTGTTGGGTAAAAATGTATTTTATATTTTCAATTGCAGGAAGTTTATCCCATTAAACAGGAAACTCTACTCTAATTGTTTGCATGGCCCAAAATAAATGCCAATAATACATACGTAACCTTTGCACAAATTCACATTTCATAATGCCCTGTTTTAGCCATAGCATGCATCTGTACTGTAGGGGGCAAATCACTTAATAGGACAATACCATACAAGCTAATGCCAACTGTAATTAATCACAAGGGAAGAATAAATGCAAAGGTAAGCCAAAGCCTCCAGAGCATGTGTGTTGGTGTCAATATTAAGCAGATGTGTTTTATTTTCTTCATTGAATGTGTTGTCTATCGAGTCAGACTGTTGAGAGACATGGCAACAATTTCAAACACTAAAAAGCACTTGACCCAAAGTTCAAGCACTTTTCAAACCCTGAAAACACCACAATAAAATTCAAGCGTTTAAGGATTTGAAGTACCCGTACGAAACCCTGAATTATTAGTTTTCTCTCTCAACTTTGTCTTGTCTTACCTCTCTCCCTGTTAGGATGTGTCTTGCCAACTTGACCTTGGCAAAATTCCCTTTTCCGATAGTTTTGAGTAAACGATAGTTTCCGATGTGCGGCTGCTCGTCCGAGCAGGAAGCGATGGAGTTCCTGCACCTTGCACCGAGCGAACGGCTCGACTGACTCGTAGCCTTGTCCACGCGGCTCGTGCCCAACAACACATGCTGCAAAAAAGCAAGGAGAAAAAAACAAAACATTTAAAACAAAACTTTTTTTTTTAATTTCCCCAGCAGTTAACAAATAATTGAAATTTGTAATTGATGTTATGCACAGGGCAGCACGGCGGCGCAGTGGTTAGCGAGTGCGCGGCACAGTTCTGAGGTCATGAGATTGAAACTTTCTGTGTGGAGTTTGCATGTTCTCCCCTTACTTGTGTGGGTTTCCTTCAGGCACTCCGGTCTCCGCCCACATTCCCAAAACATGCATGTCAGGTTAATTGGCTGGTCCAAATTTTTCCCGAGGTGTGAATGAGCGAGTGAGTTGTCTGTCTGTGTGCCCAGCGACTGGCTGGTAACCAGTTCAGGCTGTCCCCTGCCCACTGCCCGAAGGTAGGTGGGATGGGCTCCAGCACCCCCGCGACCCTACTGAGGATAAGCGGTGCAGATAATGGATGGATGGATCGATGTTATGAATAATGTGGCGTTGACATAGCCAACATAGCTCCCAATGCTAGGGTCTTTAATAGGGGTGATGAAGTTAAATATTCTATATCTTTGCAATAATATGCAATTTTCAGTTCACATCCCTTAAACTTGTGATTACTAACCAAAAGAGTTGACGAGTAATAATTTGAGTCATGATCCCTTCACATCACCTAACAATGAGCTTGATAACATTCCCTTTAAACTATCTTGGAAAGTCCATCGTCACATCTTAAGTTAACTGTGTCATATACTTTATACAGTGCCTAGCAAAAGTATTGTCCCCCAATAACCTTTGTCAAATTGCCTCATTTCAGGCTTTTAGGAAACAATTGTGAAGTGGAACCAAATTAGTTCAATATTTTATTATTTTTTTTAATGTTTTTTATTTTATTTACAATGAAAAAAATGAAAAGTAGGTGTTCCAATATTAAAGATCGGCCCCCCTTGGCTCAGCCAACTGACTCCAGAAGTTATCTGATGACTTCTGAATGTCGACTGAAAAGACTAACAATGACAAATTTGGAAGTATAAATTAAATTGAGACTGAGTGTCATTCAGTCTCAATTTAAATACACCTGCTCTGTGATGGGCTCAGAGGTCTATGAAAGCAGACACTGGAGAACAGAAACCATTATGAAGACCAAATAACATAGGAGGCAAGTCCGGGATAAAGTTGTAGAAAAGTTCAAAGCAGTATGGGATAAAACAAGATTTTGCAACATTTACACATCTCCCAGAGCACTGTGCGAACAATATCAAAATGGAGAAAGCATAGATCGACTGCAACTCTATCAAGACCTGGCTGTCCCTCTAAACTTTCATCTCAAACAAGGAGAAAACCATTCAGAGGAGCAACCAAGAGGCTCATAATAACGTTGGATGACCTGAAGCCATACACAGCTGAGGTGGTTAAGACAACTTTAGTCCTACTCTGCATCAATCTGCCCATTACGAAAGAACACCAAATAAAAGCCCATTTGACATTTGCAAGAAGCCACATGAGAGACACAATGACATGTAGAACAAGGTGCTCTGGCCATATGAAAGCAAAATTTAACTTTTTGGGCTGAATACAAATTGTTACGTTTAGCGTAAAAGTAACACTGCACATCAACCTGAAAACACCATCAGCATTGTCAAACATGGTGGTGTCAGCATCACGCTCTTGGGATGCTTTTCTTCAGCAGGGACTGGGAAGATGGTTAGAGTTGATGGGAAGATGTACAGAGCAAAAACTGGGCAATTCTGGCAGAAAATCTGTTGGCATCTGGAAGAGACCAGAGAATGGGGCCCAGGTTCACATTCCAACAGGACAACGACCCTAAACACATAACAAAATATACAATGGAATGCTTTAAAACTGACAATATAAAAGGTGTTAAACTGACCAAGACCTCAATCCTAAAAAGCATAAGTGGAAAGATCAGAAGGATGCTGTTCACAAACAACCTTAAGGAACTTGAGCTTGTTTGCAAAGATAAATGGGCAGATATTTCTTTTTTATGATGATCCAAATTCAGAGACATACCCAATAAGTGGCTATGATCGCAGCAAAAGGAGGCTGTACAAAGTATTAACTTAAAGGGGGCCAATGCTTTTGCAACCCCTACTTTTCAATTTTCTATTTTGTAGCACATTATAAAATGTTGAACGAAATTGGTTTATTTTCACGGTTGTGTCACACATGTTGTTGAGTTATGTATCTCTTAGTTTGATGCCCGAAATATTACAATTTATCAAAAAGTTCTTGGAAGGCAAATACTTTTGGAATGCAGTGTATATAGCTGCCTAGCTTTAAGACCTAAAGTAGTCATTGGGGATGCTTAGCTAGCAGGCTAACAACCAACTAACAACTGCTTTTCCACATCCACAAGGGCAATTGTTTTTTCAATGCCCATGCCAAGATTTGGAAAATAAAAAACGTTTTTACTTGTTTTTAATGGTTTTGTTTAAGAAAGTGTTTGCATTTACTCGTTTATGAATACATTTGTCTTTAAAGCCGCTGCAAAACATGTCCAAGCAATACTTAGCTCAGTGCTTTTATTCTGGATATGATACTTGGATATCTTATAATCTCTTATAACTCAATTCATTGTTCCTATTGGAGCATTGTGGACTCCGAGGCACGATGTAGGTCATTTGCTATCATAGCTCATGTATGTTTGTGTAAATATATATGTTAAATATGTCTTATTCTACTGTCAACAAACAGACCAATTTACCAATATGAGAAGGGCTTCAACCATTCCTTTTAATAGGAAGGCTGATTAATAGGTCGTCCCCTAATGTCGACCACATTAGTGACTCTGGAGAGTAGTTTAACCACTGGAAATATGCTTGATGAAATATTGATAGGGAAATAATCAATGATAAATGTAAGAAGGAGACAGCATTTAATTGAAAAGATAAGCAGGCATGCAAACAGAAACTCCAAGATGGTAAATGGATATCATATCCTTTTTCCTACCATAGTCTGACAATCTTGGATCTTGACTTTTTCAGTCTTTAAGATTGTTTTGATTCCTCTACCCCATGCCAGTCAAGGTCTTTGACCTATGCCCTCATCCTCCGCTAATTTCTCCCTTTATTAATAATAGAAATTCCCTTATCAAGCGATAATAAACCTTACAAACAAAAGGCAACTCTCTACTCACTACAAGACACACTACTTGTAGTCAATTTAGTGTAGCTTATGATACATAACATTACCAGTTTTCAGAGACTTCATCTTCATTAGCAACAGTGTTGGGCCATACATTTCACACCTAGTCCTTCAGTGACGTCCTACTTAGTCCGGATTCAGCAAATATCCACTCGAATAGCATAATTTATGGTATCATGGCTCCAAAAATCCTACACAGACGCACACGTGAGCACATCTGCGAGTCACATCGCTTTAATCGTGTGCAATACAGGCAATTTTCCAGAGAGCAATTAAATATCAATAAAGCTGAGTCAGCAATCAAAATGTATCACTATACATAATACTGCAAACATTTTGAAATAAGAAAATTCAAAATGAATTGTCCTCAAAGTTTTACTTCCTCACAAGATCCTGCTTCCGTTGAAAGTTCTGACTTGAAAACGGCTTTGCAAGTATAGTAGTTTGCGACCAAATCTTTATTGTCATCTGCATCAGGCATAGTAGGTTAAAATGTTTAACATGACACATTTTTAACTTGAAAAAAAGCTTTAACCCAACTCAAGAGTATACAATCTCAAGATGCCTACATGCTGCGTTCAACATAAGGCCTCCTAGTGGCCTTACAGTCACCATCTCAGGATATAATTGCCCATTGCAACCCTCCATCACAGGGGTTGGGAACCTTTTTGATCTAAAAAGCCTTAAAAGCAAAAATATTTAGATTTTTTTTTAGAAGAGCCACACCATATATTTTAAGACAAAATACAACAAAACCGCGAAACCTGCTCTTCAGACAAAAGCTAATTCTTCAAGGCATTTTATTTCACTGTATGAGGTTAGATGATTTGATCAAATCTATGAGATAATAATTATGCCATTGCCTGTGTTTCATATCAATATGAATATACCACTTAAAATTGGTCTCCCTCCCGAATTTACATAAGAGTGTTGAGGCTCATTTTGACTGTCCTTTTTGTCCTACAGAATGCTTTCAATACAAGGTGCAAGCAAAGTTCTTTTGTAAATATGTCACAAAATACCGCAAACGAGGATACTGTACTTACCTTCAGTGCAGACGCGGGTGGGTAAAGGAGAAAGAGTGCGAATGCTGTGGATAACTCCGCCCATTCCTACCACTTACCCAATCAAATTGCTCCACATTATTTGCTAGAGCTTCCGGGTAAAACGCTTGTTTTGGGTTAAAGCTTATTCAGTGGCTTTTCATCATAAAGTGTCTCAACAATGAAAATAGATTCTTTAATGAGCTTTCATGAAAAGGATTATTTAGTGATTTAGAGCTACAAGGGGGTCTGTTGCTGTGACACCTTGACTCTAAACTGTAGTAAGAATTGTGTTCTATACCCTACATCAATCGGAATCGTCCTAGCTTCACAAGTATGACAATTATCTCTGCATGAAGCCATATAATGAAAAATTGCACATTTTATGCCTCATCTCTGAGCCATTTCTACTCATGAGAAGAGCCAAATATGGCTCGTGAGCCATAGGTTCCCAACTTCTGTTCATCAGCTACATGTGCCATCCACTTACAGTACTCAAACGTCAGCACTGTTGAGTCTGAAGGCCTTGGGCAGATTTCATTCAGGCTGATGACACAGGCTAGTTGAATTCTGATGGGCTAAAAACCCTGACCTAAAACTACTGGAAAGTGTTTAACCAAATTGATGTAATAGATCATAAAAGGTGCAAAAATAAACATGTATGGTTGGTTAGTTGGATCTGTTAAACACTAGGGTGGTAGGGGTACCATTTCCTGTGTCGTGTATTAGGCAAGTACAGCCTGGTGGCGCCCATGTTGTTACAACAATGATAATGATGCCTGGTTCTGTTAGGCCAGCAGATAAGACCTTGCTGGCCCTGACAGCCCACCAATGATTAGCAATCTTCGATGGAATTGTCATCTGCTACCAGTGACTAAGACGATCTGGATTAAAACCCAAATGGGCACAATATCATTTAGTCCCCGTACAAAAATTGTTATATGGATTAACCCAATTTGCAAAGATGAGAAACATTTTAAAAAAAAAGGGAAACATATAAGTTGACAGGTATGCACTAATTTAAGGCACAGGAAAGTGCAGGGAGGAATAAAAACCTCGTAAAGAAGGCAAAGAACCCATGATAGGGTGATAAGTGGTTTAGGTACACAAAGACTAACAAATAAGAGGAGGTCATACTCAAAAAGGGAGCAGATGCTGACACAGTAGTCCCTGGCCATTTCCAGGCCCTGAGGCACACACTTCCATTCAAACAGCATGCAATCTGCACAAACACTAACAAGCATTCATCAAGTCAGACTAGGCAGGAAAGAAACAACTATCATATTTTCACCTAAAACCCCCAAATTGGCTAGAAAGTTGAAGGTATACCTTATAACCCTAGTGGTTAAGGGATCCAACTAACCAACCAAACATCTTTATGTTTATCCTCCATATTTTGTACTTTTTATGATCTATAACCCTAATACTGCGAAATATGGTGAATAAGATTGGAAATCCATGAAGTATTTACACTTGTGCGTTAAGACACAAGGTTTTACGGTATACTAGCGTATTTGTGCAATATTTGATCAATCGAATAAGTTCCAGGGTTGGGTAAGGTTACTTTAACTGGATTACTTTCAATTACTTTAGGATTACTCCAATACCAAATATGCTAATAAAAGACAAAAGAAACTAAATATGAATACAATTATGACTCACAACACGTGGTGAGCTTTCTCTCCTGGCTTTGATCTCTTTGATCTACGGCAAAACTAACATAAAATGCGACAGAAACAAAATGAAAATAAATACAAACAGCTTGCCAACATCATTTTTGCCGTTCCATGTATTTCATTACTCCCCATGCCTGCACAAAATTTAGTAATTTTTATTTATATTTAGTTTCTTTTGTTTTTTATTAGCATATTTGATATTGGAGTAATCCAAAAGTAATTGAAAGTAATCCAGTTAAAGTAACCCTACCCAACCCTGCGAATAACATTCCTGACTAAAATCACAAAATATTGTATGCTACAGCAATCGAACCTGGACAGGAGTGGTAAGAGCATAGATATTTAACCACTAGTGATACAGATGGCATACAAAAATGCAATTGATTTTGTCTATCTATTCATGCATCTATCCATCTAACTATCCATCTATCCAACCATCTTGCTATCTTATTGTGGTATTATATCTTATACTCGTTCTTGCGCCACCAGGCTGGCACTTTTGGATTTTGTTGGGCATTTCACATGTTACAATGACAATGAATTATACACCATCCATCTATTTAACCATGTAACTATTTACCCACCTACCCATCTAACTATCCATCTATCCACCTACCCCTCTATCCACCAACCTAAACATTTATCTATGCATCTATATCGATGTAACTATCCATCTAATTATCTATCCATCTAACTCTCTGTATGTGTTATTTTATCTTGTAAATGTTCTTGCACTATCATGATGGCACTTTTTTATTTTGTTGTGTGTTTCACTTGTTACAATGAATAACATTGTATTCTATCCATCCATCTATCAATTTATCTATCCATCCATCCACCTATCCATCCATCTATCCACCTACCTAACTATCAATCTATCTGTCCCCCTATCCATCTGTCTAACTACTGTATCTATCCATCTAACTATCTTTATGTGGTGTTTCATCTTGTAAACGTTATTGCACCATTGGGATGACACTTTTTCATTTTGTTGTCTATTTCACTTGTTACAATGACAATAAATTCTATTCTATTCCATTCTATTAAATTCTATTCCATTCTATTCCATCCTTTCACCCACCCATCCAACTATCCATCAATTTACTTACCTTTCCATCAATAGATTAATTTCTCATTCTCTCTCTCTCTCATCCCGTTTTCTCTCTATTTCACTCGATGTATGTCTATCTCTGGCTCTGTATGTCTCTTTCTATGCTCTCTGTCTGTCTCTCTCTCTCTCTCTCTCTGTCTCTCTCTGTGTCTCTCTCTGTGTCTCTGTCTCAGTCTCTCTATTTATCTCTGTGTCTCTGTGTATCCGTGTCTTTCTCTCTTTCTCTGCCTCTCTCTATGTCTCTGTCTCTCTCTCTGACTCTCTATGTCTCTGTCTCTCTGTGTGTCTCACTCTCTGTCTCTCTCTCTGTGTCTTTCTCTGGTCTCTCTCTGTGTCTCTGTCTCTCTATCTCTGTGTCTCTGTGTATCCGTGTCTTTCTCTCTTTCTCTCTTTCTCTGCCTCTCTCTCTTTCTTTCTCTTTCCCTCTCTATTTATGTCTCTCTCTGTCTCTGTATGTCTCTCTCTCTATGTCTCTCTCTCTGTGTTTCTGTCTCTCTATGTCTCTGTCTCTCCGTGTCTCTGTCTATCTCTCTGTCTGTCTCTCTCTGTCTCGCTCTCTCTCTCTCTCTCTCTCACACACACACACACACACACACACACACACACACACACACACACACACACACACACACACACACACACACATTCTCACCTTTTCTCTCGCTCTCACACATTCTTTCATTTTCTCTCTCCGTCTTTCTCTGATTTGCAGTGTACTGTCTGCATGTCGCTGTATGAGAGCCTCTGGTTGGAGGGTTGGGCGCTAAGCAGCCTGCGCAAGCACCGACTGCACATTATTTCACGCAGTAACATTCACCCCAAACCCCGATTCATATGCAGGCAGGTGCACACTAGACATTTGTTTTGGCCTGTGAAGCCCTCTCCCCACCGATTGCCAGAAAAAGCATACATTGCATTGCATTGGATTGCATTGCATTGCATTGCATTCCATGCATGCATGCAGGCATGCATGCGGCGGCGAAGAGTATTTTGGCATCACAATCTCCTTACAAGATGTGACAGCGGCTTTTAAGGCGTTCTGCGCATTTCGGTTATTGCATGCACCTGCACTGACATATACGTGCATGCCTAAGCGCTCAAGGTTAGCCCATTTGGACATGTTCCTTTCACAAAAACAGACACACACGATGTCTTTGTAAAACAGATGAATCCTCTATTAACATAGCACTAAATACACAACAGAGGTGAACAAGGGGTAAATATTGGCTCGAGGGACGCAATATCCCCCCAAAAGAGGTTTTAAGCTGAAGCTGTACTTACATGGTCTCCGGTACTCCTGTCGTTGCCAGACGGTAATGCAGATCGAGAGGACATGTTTTCTTTCTCGCCCTTTCCCTGAGTGACAATCGCAGCGTGTTTTGCGCCAGCAGATTTTTTTTAATTAACAGCAGAATAAAATCCGCAGATGCAAATCAATCCGCTTTTTGGCCGAGTGGCCGAGCCGTGCTCGAGAGCAGACCTCCGTCTGTCATGGCAGCAATTGATATCCGGAGGGGGTGTCCTCAAAGCAGCTGCATCTTCCATCCAACATGCACTTTGCAAAAAAAAAATCTAGAAAGAAAAATGGAGAGTGGAGCACAGGGTCGATCAACGATGCAGCAAATGCAAATCCGGATCATGGAATAGGTGCTAAAAGGCAGAGATGTTTGGCCGGAGCCCAGCGTCTCTGTGGCGACTATCCACCCCCTGCCTCCTCATTGCTGCACAAAACAAAATCCGTCTTCTTCATCTCCCTTGATCAGAACTCGCGCACATAACGCATCTTTTTTGCATTTAAGACAATGCAACGCAGCGAGATTTGATAAAGAGGTGCGGCAGAGGGGGAAAAAGGCCGAAGCGGTCAGAAATGGGCACTCTCGGTCGCTCTGTTGCGCTGCATCACTAAGCCACGAAGAAGAAGGACGGATTTGCTTCTAACGAGAAGTATCCAACGGCTTGCAGCCCTTCATCCTTGCCCTTGAAACCAGGAAAAAAAATAAGAATTAGCATTAAGTCTGCCCCAACATTACGCACCAAGCAATAATGAAACATTTACATGTTAAAAAAAGAAATCTGTAAAAACATAAATGCATGCATAAGTGAATAATTAAAAACTGACGTTTGTTGCTACTAAACATAGCCATTACATTTAAACTACAACATTAAGCTAAATATAATAAGTTATAGACCCCTTTCCAACCTTATCAGTGGGTTACACACGATGCGTGCGAATTGTTGACCCAAAGCAGCAGGAGTAGAAGTACGAGTTTGAATAAAGTGAGTGTAGTACGTTTGTGCTGTACAAAGTATGTTTATTATGTATTTTAAGACATGTACGACGTACAAGAAAATGTGTATGGAAAAACGCGAATTTGTCAATTATGGGCACGATCCGGTATACACCGACTATCACGAAACGGCAAATCAATCAAGTCAGCCGCGGTAGCCTCTATCTCGGTATCGATTTTTTCGTTGCAAACAAAGCGAGCGGTTTGATGCTACTGTGTGCATGCGTCTGCCGCCTGTAGATTTCAGTTCATGCATCATTCCGTGGTAGTTGTGTAGTGAAAGGAAGTCCGTCTCTTTTTAGAGAACCGGCTTTTTCAGCTCAACTCATTAAAGAGAGCCGGCTCTAAAACAGCTCACTTACTTTGATGCATTATATTACGAATTATTATGTTGTATAAAGAAGTTAAGAAAAAAAGGAAGTATAAAAGTAGCAAATAAAAAAAGACAGGTTTGTGGTTATCCCTTTAATTAGTATATTACCAACAATAATGTAATGCAGAAAATGAATTAATAATTTGAATAAGATAATGTATTATTCTACTTAATTATATTTGCATGTATTTTTTCCTTCTACAGTGAACGTCCAAGCTACTTCATTTTTGAACTTTTTAAAAAATAAACCTCATTCATGTGGAGCAACTCAGTATCTCACAACAAAATGTTAATTAACAATATATATGATATAACGAAACACATGTACAGTATAACATGTTAAACTACATAAATAAACACGTTTAAAAAAAATTATGGTTAAGATTATTTTGTATTTTGTAAGGGAAAATACAACATTTTGTAAGGGCATGGAGCCCTGGAGGTTGACAGGTATGAGATTTGTATGTTGAGTTGCGTTTTTAGAGTAGCAATTTAAAAGGACAACATACCCGGTTTTGTGTGCAGGTGCACGATTGGTAATTTTAAAGAACACATTTGCTTTTGGGATTCTAAGAGGGAGCAGCCTTTTTTAAAAGTACCTGTGGTTGCAAGCCATTAAAACAACTGACTATACAGAAAATTGTCAGGACCAGAACGGAAACAGGACCCAATTGCGTGACGTTTACCACAAGTTTTTTTGAAGGAAAGAGGAAGGGCTGCACCCACGATCCGGTGTTTGCTGGACGCGGGAAGCAAGTCGCTCTCGTACTCGGATTGTAATCCAAACATGGAAGTGGATCTTCCGTGGCGAGCGAACCATTCAGAACCCGCGGCGGTTGGCGTCAAACGAACGGGCACAGCTGAGTCACATCAGTAATCATGACAAGAATATAATTTTAATGCCCGCACAAAACAAAACATATGTTTTTCTGGCTACCTGGCATCTATATTATTCATAACTGACGTACAAAGATTGTCATGGTTCGGCGCCTGCAGTCCCTCCCCTTCTCCAAGAGATGGGAGCATTGCTGCGTCTTCTCCCAATCGTTGTTACCCACCCTCTGCTATAAACACACCGACCTCCCACTCTATGTTGCCAAATCGTTTATACTTATCACTGGTTATTCCCTCGCAAAGACGACAAGCTCCTCATCCCGTGACTTTTTTTCCAGGTATTCCAAGATATTCTTCAAATATTATTCTCAAGACCTCCACACCCCAAGACAACCTCCTCTAGTTTCGTGCCCAAGATTCCCCTCCTTGGCAATCTGTGTCCCACTCTCCCCTAGTCTTATTTTCTTATTGAATAAACGCCCCCTATTGGGCTTTGATCGCATCCTGATTTTTTCGACTCTGTTTGCCCTGCATTTGGGTCACTTCAATATCACGCGATACAAATGAACATTGTTGTATCTTAGACAATGCAACTCAGCGAAATATGGTGATATGGCGGAGGGGAAAAAACAAGGCCGAAGTGGTCAGAAATGGGCACTCTCGGTCGCATTACTAAGCCACGAAGAAGAAGAACGGATTTGCTTCTAATGAGAAGCATCCAACAGCTTGCAGCCTTCATCGTTGCCCTTGAAAGTAAGAAGAAAATAGGATTCAGCATTAAATATGTCAGAACATAATGCAATAGAGAAACGTTTATGAGTTATGATAAATGCGTAAGTAGATACATCCATGAATAAGTGAATTAATAAATACTGACATTTGTTGCATGCCATAGATCTGCCCCAAAGGAAGTAGAAATCTAAGAACAGCAACATTATTGTCCAATGGAGACAATGATGTAAAAGGTACAGTCAAAATAACAAGCAACAGTGAGGCATAGAAGTCAACATAAGGAACTGCCAGACTCATACCTGTCAACCTCCAGGGCTCCATGCCCTTACAAACTGTCGTATTTTCCCTTACAAAATGAAAAATTATCTTACACCATATTTTTTCCCAAACGTGTTTATTGATGTAGTTTAACATGTTATATTGTACATGTGTTTCGTTATATCATATATATTGTTAATTGACATTTTATTGTGAGACACTGAGCTGAGGTTTATTATAAAAAAAAGTTCAAAAATGAAGTAGCTTGGACGTTCACTGTAGAAGGAAAAATTACATGCAAATATAATTAAGTAGAATAATACATTTTCTTATTCAAATTATTAATTCCTTTTTTGGATTAAATTATTGTTGGAAATATACTGATTAAAGGGATAACCACAAACTTGTCTTTTTTCATTTTATCCTTTTATACTTCATTTTTTCTTAACTACTTTATACAACATAATAATTTGTAATATAATGCATCAAAGCAAGTGAGCCATTTGAGAGCCGGCTCTCTTTAATGAGTTGAGCCGAAAATGCCGGTTCTCTAAAAAGAGACGGACTTCCTTTCACTACACAACTCGAACTCGTTTGACTTGATTGATTAGCCGTTTCGTGATAGTCGGTGTATACCGGACGGTACCCATAATTGACAAATTTGGTCTTTCTTGTACGTCGTACACGTCTTAAAATGCATAATAAACGTACTTTGTACGGCCAAAACGTACAGGTTGACAGCTATGCAGACTATGCAATCTTCTTGTTGGTCAACTCCTTGTTCTGAAATACTATAAATAGGAATCTGATTGGATTTGTACATCAGAGATTTTATGGGTTCCACTTATGGTACTTAGTGCATCAAATATGAATAATCACAGAATTTTTTTTTTAATCTAGCTATTTGTTGACACATTTCAGTCGTGTAACATAAACATTGTTTGAGCTGTCGCATTTTATAGATGTAATACTCAAGGCAGACACTAGAGGTTAGCAGTATTTAAAGTACAGTTTATCACAAGTAACTGGTACTGTATCATGGCCAGTCGTTTGTAGAAGAGCTGTATCATACCATGTCCAGGCAAATAAAATGAACGAATTCTAAAGGACCTTATTTTTGAAATGCAAATGGTACCCTAGCTAAAATGTGACATAGGGCTATATTTTTTCATTTTGACTGCAGACATTGATCAAAGTATTTTGGTTTAAAAAATGAATTTAATAATGTACATGCTTTCATGTTTTTCTTTGTTGATTCTTCTGGTTATGCCACTGTTATATATACACGGCAGTTTGACTGTCCCTTGGTATGAATGCATGTGATAATGGTTGTATGTCTATGTGTGTTCTGCGATTGGCTGTCAACAGTTCAGGGGTGTTCGATGCCCATTTCTCGATGTCCTAGTGAGAATAAGTCATTTGGAAAGTGAATGAATGAATATTGTAGCCCAATTCATCAAGAAAGGGAGTGTGAAAGTGGAGAGGCTAAGTGATATCCAGATGTGTGGAATGCAGGTGGCACATTGGAAAACTTCAGCAAGTCTGCCTCATAGTTCAGGTCCCAGGTTCAATTCTAGCTACCAGCTTCCCTGTGTGGAGTTGCATGCTCTCCCCGTGCCGAAGTGTGTTGTCCCTGGTTACTCCAGTATCCTTTCAAAAAACATGAATGGGAGTTCGATTAATGGGTTCAAATTGTGCTTAGGAGTTAATGATGTGAAAATGGGTCTCTGTTTTGTATCTGTGCGTCCTGTGTTGACATATTCGAATATGTCACTGCCCATATTTAGTCATTATGACATATTTTCTTTGTTTGTAACGTGTTTTCTTTATCCGTAACTTCTTCATTTATTTAGTTGTAATTACACAACTTCAGTTGTATTTTATTTTATAGCATTACTTTACTACTTAGAGTGTAATTGACAGCATCAATTTCATCTCATAAGATGATTTAACAAGCGCATTTCTAAGAAGATCACAAGTAAATTCCAACGTTTGTCCGTTTTAACAAAATACAATTGATTTCCTCCGAAAGGGTTGAGTGGCTCGAGTAAAATTTCCTCAAAGATGACGAGGCAGTTGTAAGTAGAATAGTGCTCCAGTTAGCTGTACGTTTAACTTGTAATAGATTTTCAATGAGCTTACGGACTGCCTTTTTTTGAAATAAAAATTGATGATAAATGTCGTGATTACTGATGTGAATCACCTCATTTGGCGCCAACTGCTGCGGGGTCTCATTGGCTCCCTGTCCCTATTCAAACACAGTCCTGTCAATCTCCTGTGGTCAGTCTGTCTTCAAACCCCTATGTATACAAGGCAAGGTTTTTTTTTGACCCTGACTCACGCCTGTCCCGTTTTTACTCCCGTTTGTCTCCGGCTACGACCTGTTTTTATCCTGACCACGTCTGCTCTCCCATCCTGGCTTACGACTCGTTTCCGACCCCCGACCACGCTTTGCTCTCCCAGTCCCGGCTACCGACCAGTTTTTTCCGTTCCTGACACGGCCATCGCTCGCTACAGAAGATCCACCTCCGTGTTCGGATCACAATCCGAGGGCGAGAGCGACTTGCTTCCCGCGTCCAGCGAACACTGGATCATGGGTCTACCCTTTGTACTGGTCCTGACAGATAAAACATGTTAGCCTTCGCAAAAGAGTATTGCGACAGCCATTGTACGCTAACTCATTTTTGCCCAAAATATTCTCTATTTAAAAACCTTGAAGGAACTGCTCATCCGTTTTTAGCCCAGTTTTGAAAACCTGTCTTCTCGGTATTCGGAATCAATAAACACGTTGAGGAAAAGAGCCATTCCTCAACACCTGCAAATGGTTGTCAACCAGTCCAGGTTGTCCCCGAGCCCAATGCCCGAAGTCAGCTGGGATGGCCTCCGGTACCACTACGACCCTTTTGAGGATAACGGGATAAAAAATAAAATGCATGTTGAAGTTGGAATGACCTGAATCTATTGAGTAAAAGGAAAAGTAATTAGAGAAGGTGGAGTTGAATACTTAAAATACCAAGGTTTCATGGAAACGAGAGAGAAAGGAAACAGAGGGGAAGCAAGTCAACTCGGCAAAAGTGCGTGATTATGTGTTTGTGTGTTTGGTTCAACAAGCGAGGATAGGAAGTGTAACTATATTTTGTCCAAGATTGCCGCCTTCTAATGAGGCCCAAATACAAAGAGTCTATCCAAGAAATAACTCCTCATTGTTCATGTCAGAGTACTTGAGAAACATGAGATTGAAGGAACTGCCCAAAGAGTTCAGAGACAAAATTGTGGCAAGACAAGTCTGGCTAAGGTTGTAAAATAATTTCTTTAGCTCTCAAGGTCCCTAAGAGCCCTGTGGCCTCCATAATCCTCAAATGGAAGACGAGAGTCAACAGAGTCAATCACTGCAGCCCTCTACCGTTTGGCCTGAAGGAAGCATGTCCTCATATTAGGACACATGATGGCCCAAATAGTTTACTAAAAACTCATGAAGGATTCCCACAATATGAAATAGGATTCTCTGGTCTGCTGAGACCAAAATTGAACTTACTGCTCATCACCTCCACAATAAGATTCTTACTGTGAAACATGGTAGTGGGATCATCACGTTGTTGGGGTGTTTTTCCAGCTACAGGGCCAGGACAACTGTTTGCGTTTGGAGGACAAACAAAAGTGGCCAAGTACCTCGAGAAAACCTCGTCCTGAGCAGGGGTAAGATCAGAGCTAGAAAATCCAGCCCAATCTGACCCAGGTCGGTGGGTATTAGAGCCCGACGTAGCCCGAGCGAGACCAATTAACTTGATTTGCAGGACCAAGCCCCAAGCAAACCCCAAATTTATTTTTTTACGAGGATTCAGAAGGAGAAGTAATTTAGGATAACAAATGATAACCTGTCTTTTTTAATAAACTCTAAGATAAACAAGAGAGATACATACTAAGAAGACTTAATGATCAAATAAAATAGATAAGAATCAGGAACATAGTAACTAGGTGGTCCTAGGGCAAAATCAAATAGTTTAATAAATTCTGTAACCCATGTGATCAATTTCTAGTTAGCAAAAATGCAAAAAAAAGCACAAGGGAAACAACTGTGGTGTATCGCATGATGAATCGGACTTTGCGTTTATATATTTCAGGACGACTGTTTTCTCCATTCTATAACACTTATTTCTGGCACCGTGAAGAAAAATAGTGTGATAATAAGATGAATCCTAATGCATTTTTATGTCTTCTGATATACTGGTAGACTCGTAGTTAAGTGTTCGCGCTATCACCACCGTGACCCAGGTTTAATATTGATCAGTGATGTCAATCAATGGATCGATCATTGCACAAATACGTTAGTACAGTGTAAAGCGTCTTGCACACGTATCAATTCTGTATCCATTTCCAATCTTATCCGAAATGTTTTGCGGTATAAGGAGCACTTCCCAATTACTGGCCAAATGGGGACTTTTTAGGTGTGCTTTATAGTCTGGAAAATACGGTAACTCATTCGCTGCCATTCAGGTAGGGATCTGTAAATGTGAGGCGCTTCCCTCTACTATGAAAGCACTTCCTAGCCTCGTAAGCTTCTGAAATGTGGCTAGTTGGTACTGTGCAGCATATTTGGGATGTGATCCGTCTCATTAATTACAATAATGACAATGTTAGCTAAAAAGTGCAAAATTGGTGGAATGTACCACACAATGGACCGCTAATGCTTCAGGTCAACCCAACCTCGTGACAATGTCTAAATATGCAGTCCAAGCAGAGAGAAGGACTGAATTGTGACCCTCCTCCAGATAGAAGTTCGTAGGTCACGTCTGTGTTTAGACTTCCATTCACCTTCTTCAGACAAGGCATGCCCTTAATTGCAACTCGGTGGCAGTCAGTTTACTCTAAATCTGACTACAGTTTTTGGCTTTCCTGCAACACCTCTTCCTGGTGGGGCAAAGTACACAACCTGCTTACGTAAATAATCCCAAGGAGCGGGCGCGAGAAGCCAAGGGTGAGCCGCCTGTTGCCATATTTCACCAGAGGAGCCATTGTTTAACGGATAGCTTATTCCTTGAAATGCAAAGTATTGTTTGCAAAATGACCGAAGAGAACTGTTTAGCAAAGCAAAGTGGGGGAGGATTCTTCAAAAACAACAATGCAGCTCTTTGTCCTAACAGAGGCTTCATTCTCGGACAGAATACGTGCATAAAGGCATAAAAACAAATGGGTCAAATCAAGGGAAAGAATTCTTTAAAACAAAAACATTTTAGCCTGTCCATTTTATTCTTAAAGAGACAGTGTGTATTATTCAACCACTAGAGGTCACTGTATGGTGTAGTACAACTGAAAACCCGGCTGAAAAGCACAAGGAAGAATTAAAATAATCAAAGAGACCAAAAAACATCCATGAAAGAAAATTGGCAAATATGACTGCAAATTAGGACTTCATACCATAACATTACTTAGCTGTATAAATATTTATAGAAAACACAATTTACAAGTAACCAAGTTTCAGTTTGTGACTTTTTAAAGGGACAGTGTGTAGAATAATGAAAAGAATAGTGCATCGTAACAACAGTGCAATGACAAGAAGTGCAATAATACTTCCACAAACAAGTCATAAGGTATATATTTTTTACAGTGACTTTAAAAGTCATTACAGAGAGCCAAGTCTGTGAGGCAATCGGTATGTCCTCTCATAAATACAGTACAACAAACGTCTCACCCTGTTTTCATACAGACGGCAAAATAGTTTAAACAAAGGAAAACGAAGGTTGGGATGTTTACAGTCTAAGCGGCATCAGGCCAGAATAGCTTCCAACATTCAGATTTACCGTACCTTACTGACTATAGGGGCAACTAAAAAACACAACTCGGCCCGTAGGTGGGGTCTACAGCCTTGTCTTAAAGTACCGGTGGGCGATTAATTGTAGTGGGAGCCACATTGGGCCAAAAGGCTGACCCTGGATACCGAGCCAATATTTTTCAAATTTATCAATAAATATAGAAGCAATATACTGTACATGTTTCATTCTTTTATATTTTTAAATAGATTGGCTTTGTCAAATTGGTTTTAAAATACTCACAATTAAAGCAAAATAATACATAAGGTCCTTGTTTTAAGCAATTCATTTGATATTTAGTTATCTACGTAGTATTTCTGCTGTTAGATTTTAGTCGCCCGCGACCCTAATAAGGATAAGCGGTACAGCTGATGAGATGAGATGAGAGATTTTAGTCGTATTTTTTAGTACTCCTGGAGTTTTATTTTTGTAGTATTTCTGCAAAGCATTATTGTAGTATTTCTGTAGCATATTTGTAGTAATTCCATAGTAGATTTAGTCTAATATATCTGTAATTTTGTAATATTACTGTAGTTGTTGTTTTACAGTAGTTTCATAATATTTCTGTAGTAGTATTTTTGTATTATAGTATTACTGTTGTGGTATTTTATAGTATTGCTGTAAAAGTATTTTTGAAGTAATTCCAAAGCTGTATTTTGATAGTATTTCAATTTGGGTATTTTTGTAATGTTTATTTTGTATTTTTGTATTATTACACAATTTGTATTTTTGAAGTATTTCTGGTGTAATTTCTGTTGTAGTAGTTTTGTAATATATTATTACAGTAGTAGTATGTTTTAATTATTCTATTGTATTTTCTTCATTTTCAAGTAAAAGCAAAATAGTATAAAATGTCTCTGTTTTCAAACATTAAATTTGATATTTAGTTTTGTATTTATTTGTGTTGTAGACACACAAAGAGGCAATAGGGACACAAATAGCACTGACAAAACATTTTCAATTAGGCACAGAATGTGTAGTGTTTCTCCCCATAATGCAAATCTGTTGTAAAATATTCCATGCACCGGTGGGCTCAATAAATTTAGTTTACTTATCTGGCTTATTTGGAGTACAAGTGTGACGTCATTGAAGGAACACAACACTTTCAAAATGGCGAATCCCATTAACACAACATGTAAGGCAGGCCTGAAACAGACAGTGAGTAGTGAACAGCAATTGCATACCGCTGATTTTTGTTTAGAGAAATTATAACTTTGCTTATCCAGGACTTTCCGACTTATTTTCTAAAAGCTGCGCGAGGTTAGTTTTCTATCCACCATCTTTGCCTTCACTTCAATTTAGGTAAGCAGTTGTGGCTTTTTGTTTGTGTTTTTTACCACGTGTCTCGAGGTTGGTATGATATTGTCCAGCTAGCTACCTGTTACCATTAAAACTGCAGAAGGCGTTCTGTTTTGTTTGCTCCAGGTTTCGCCCCCTTTGGGCATGCGGCTAGCAGACTAGCCTGCCGTGTCCATTGGTTTGTATTTGTTACCGTGGTAGTTTTTTGTGGATGGTTCCCAGTTAGTCTGGCTGCTTACTGTGTGTTTTTGGTCGCCCAGCCTCACGTTTTTCTGCAGAGGCTGCGGGAGCCTTTTGAAGATTGGTCCTGGTTAGCCCATGTTCGCAGTCGGCCAGCCAGCCGTGTCTAATTGTTCATTCGGGGCTGGCTCCTTGTTTGTTGCTGTAGCCGTTTTTCGTGTTTTCGTGTGTTATTTTTGCCGGTTAGCCCCATTTTGACAGCTCGCTCCTTTTTTGTATCATTATTGCTTCCAACGCCTAGGCATTCTCCACAAAAACTACCAAATTATCACTTGAAAAACTCCTAACCTCTTTGACTAACTAACACGTTAAACAATATACTGACTGGCTTGCTAGAGTGCCAGTGTTCTTCACATGACGTCACTGATCAGAATGTCAAAGAAATGATGTTCGGTCTTCAAAATGCATCATCTCGAAAATAATTTGAATATACCGATCTAGTATATATTGATTTTATACAAAAAACATGTATTGTTTTCTAACATTTTGCACGTTTTAGAATTTAAAATATACCTGAAGTGTAGCATAACTCCGGACGCACAGCTGCCAGAATGACGTTCTTTTCAAGGATTCTTTGTGCTCTGATTACATTCGTTTTCCAATGCACAAATCCGATTTGCTAAAACGATCAATTGAAAATCCTCAAAATTAGACAAACTGATGCGGTTCAAAAAGATTTGTATGCTTGTTGAGTATGTGGTCTGTGTAGTCAAAAAACGATGTTACCCCCTTATCTGTCTAGAAGCCCAACTCTGGTACTGGTTGATGTCCATATAAACACATCTGCTCGATTACTTAATCCACACCTGCTTCCATCAAAGGCCTACAATACCATTGGCACCACATAGGGGGCTTATAATACTGGAAAATCTATATTGATAATAATACTTACAACTTAAATGTATCTGACTGTCAAAACAGAAAACTTTGATTACATGGCCAGAAGTTTGAAAGTGTGCCTTGTAGGGGGGGGATTTTGTAGAGGTTTATTGTTCTATATTCTTTATCAATTATCCATTATCCGTTGTCGGTCAAATCATAATACACTACAAAGCCAAGAGGCCGAGACACTTGCTCCCAGCCAAGAGGCTGAGTCAAGGTCCTAGCCAATGCGAATGCACCGTTCCCGGAGGTACTGCAATACCGGGCCGATGCGTGGAGTGGACAGAGCAAGCTCTTATTCCATCTCCCAATTGCAAAAATCAACTAGTCCATGAAGTACACAGTACTCAGTTTATCAACCGTAGCCCGGTTTCTAGGCCGAGACACTGGACATAAAGTACGCAGTGCCAAAAAGTACACAGTTTAAAAACCAGTACACAATCCATCCACCATTTCGCAATTGCGGTTTTTTGGTTTGAACAAATTTATTGACACTAATAACAGAAAACAAACAGTGTGAGGTTTGAACAACCCATACCTGACAATCTCAACAGCAATCAAGCACATTCACAATATTATATTTCAATATGACGTTTAACAGCAAACACAATGTGAGGTTTGAACAACCCTTCTCGAAAATCTTAATAGCAATCAAGCATATTCACAATTTCGTTATATAACATCTTTGTTAGTGTCAATAGGCTTTCACGGTAGATGAGATTTAAATGCATACATTATTTATAGGTATGTATCACCATACTAGGTTTTACGGTGGACTACCACATTTGAGCAATGGTTGTGCAATGATTAATCAATCGATGATCGCAAAACATTGTGTGCAACGGGAATTAAAACCAAGTTTATGCTCTAAAATCACCTACACTTTGCCACTGGACTACCAGTAGTACATATGACATAACAAAATGCATTAGAGCTGATCTCATCATCACACGATTTGTGCTTACGATGCCAGAAACAATGATTTGCATAGTGCATTCTGATCGGTCAAACAGTCCCTCCACTTCTTCACCAATGAATGTAAGAGAATGGAGAATACAGAAAGTCTTTCTACTAAATATTGTACAAGCTTCTTACAAACATACAGGTATACATATGAAATCGGCACGTTATTGACGCACGGGTAAAGAAATGGAGAGATTATTTAAATGATCAGAATGCAGAACAAAATGCACTAGGCAGATCCGTTTTTTCTGACAATGTGAGTGAAATAGTTTGATGAAAAGATAAGTCCTAATTCCTGTGCGTGTGTCATTCATACCACAGCTGAACTAATGGTAAAGTGTCAGGTTGTCTTACCGCCGCTACTCGGATTCAATTCCTGTTGGCTACAATGTTTTGCTTTGCGATATTGGTCAGCGACACTTTGAGATTGATCAATTATTGCATTAATATATGTATAAAGATTTCAATGATTATACATAAATACACACAGTAGCTCTTACTGTATTCTTAATTATGTGTGCCTTATGTGACAAAATGCTATTGTTTGGGGATGCAATGACTCAACGCAAATGTTTTGGCATAAATTCCATGGCAAGCTAAATTAAATTTCCAGGAAGCTATTTCTAACTGTAGTTCCAGGTTTAAACACTGTCTGACAGCAATGATTTAAGAGATCCTCTGGATAAAAAAAACATTTTGGCATGTTTTTAAGTCTAATCTTCAGACGGGGGCAAGTGAGTTCCTGGACCATTCACCTCTTCATCGCTAAATAAAGTTCCACTTGATGGAGACGGCAGATAACATAAATCAGGATATCCCACCAAGAGTGACAAAGTGTACCATTGTTTTGCTTGAAGTGGGCAGCCATTCTGAGTGACAGTGTGTACTGGACGTTTAGTTACGTTACGTAATGTGCTGGCTGAACTGACCGCGCCTCATGCAAAAAAATACCCAAACAGACACATCTGCTAAATTGGTAAACTGGGCTAGGTCAGGCTGGTTCATGGGTGGTTAAGTGCTCTTACTTGCTGACGTCTTGAATCTCTGGCAAATTTTTCTTCTAGAAATATGATCAATGGATAGATGACACCGAGGAAAACTGTCTCCAGTAAGGGTGGGCAAATCGATCGAAATATCAGTATCAGTACTGAACAAGTACTTGGATCGATCGATACTATTGTCTTTTAACCTTTATTATAATAATGTTAATAACCCATACGACTATACATATGTTAAAACTTTTAAGTCTGATCCAATTGTGTTTACATTTCATTTGCTCTACAAAGTTTTTTTTTTTTTTTTTTTTTTTCAAAATACTGTGCAATGGAAGGTCTTGTTTTTATTCATATACAATATTTGTAATTTGGCTACATTGCTGCTTTTTCAGTTTGACTCTCTTGACTTTTGTTCGGAAGCAGTTGTGATAGAAATACTTATATTTATTTTCTATTCCGTTAAAGTTTGCATTGTAGTTTTTCGAAGTGTGTTATTGTGTACGTGTATTATTTAGTATCTAATGACAGTTAAAAAAAACTTCATTTAATGAAAAACAACATTTAAATAAGCAAAAATACATTGACTACCCTAAAAACATGCATTTAAAAAAATACTCATAGGTTGAGAAATTAGCATTTATTTTGCAGAAAAAGAGTGTCAACTAAAGGGAACTTCCATAATTGTCCACCATATTGATGCTAAGGGTACCCAAAAACCTCTGAAAGGCTGGGCAAAAAAATATAAGTAAAATGGTGTTTATTGGTCACACTTTGAGCATCCGTTGTTTGTATTCTTGTGCTTTTGGTTGCACTCGACCATACCGCAACATCTAGATGTCAAATAATGCATACTGTCCCTTTAAAAAAAAAATAGAAATTGAGTGCATAGTTCAATTATCTAAAAAATATTGGCATACTACCCTGTATTTATTTGGATCAGATTGAGACCAAAATTCCCAGTATCGCCCATCCTAGAATCCATTGTCGATTCACAATTTTATCATTGTCATTTATTGAGGGCCACAATACTAATTTTACCTTGCAAATTGTAGTGCGTAATCACCAGACCTTGAAAAAAATCAGTACTATCCCACATATAGCCACAATGAATAGAAGATAACAAAACAGTCTTCATTCTCATTGAGAAAGTAATAAAAACTTAAAAGGGCAAAATGAAAAAATAATGTCAGAGTAAATGGGCAAAGATATTGACAACGAAGTGTTAGGAGACTGGCCTAAATTGTAATCGTGGTGCAATGAAAAAGTAATACATCATGACAAGAGTGTTGTCAAGTTTTGAGGGTGGACCCATTAGGTCTAACCTGGAACTAAGGCAGGGGTGATCAAAATTAAGATGGTATTTGAAGACAAAACCAGAAACAAAGTAATAAATGAACAAAACAAGGGGTCGCAATAGAAAGTACATGTCCAAACAAAATCAAACCAGACAAAGTCCAAACCAGAAACAAAGACCAAAACTGGAAACAGAGAATGCAAGGAACAAAGTAACAAACTAACAAGTGGGCACTAAATGTCCTGCAAAATACCGTAACAAGAAACAATCCTTATATTTCTATGAAAGTTGAAATAGAAATGGCCAAAAAATGTCATTATAAAGGGTCCGGATAATTAGGGACAGGAGTGTGGATATTTGGAACACCTGTGCCCAGTTTCTAACATGTTTGGCGCCCTCTGTTGGAGGGAGGCGTACCAGACCCTAGCAAGTGCAATTGAAGGAGTGCAATAATATGTAGCAGCAACAAAAAATCCCAAATAAATTGCAAGATATATATTTTTCAGTTTGGTTTGTTTATTTTCTGCTACGTATGAGTAAGGTGGTCATCAAGGTTACTGTAATATTTTCGCTCATCAATAATAGTTGTTATTGTTTCTATCATTTTTAACTTCTGATGTATTACAGGACAAACTGCATTCCTTGACAACTCATAACGGAATGCATACTTTTACTCATAATCGGTTACGTTTTTCAAAGAACACTTTGCAGCTTTATGTCGGTTACTCATCTGTCTGTCTTGTTTTAACTGGTGGACCCAAGTGGAGGAAATAGGTACTGAAGCAGGAGCGCTCAAAAAGAGGAATGGTATTTAATAACAGAAACAGGTACAAAGTGACAAGCAAAACACAAAACACAAAACAAATTACATGTCCAGATAAAATTAAACCTGACAAAATCCAGATCAGAAAAAAGCCCGAAACCGAAAATGAATAATGCAATAATTAACATAACAAAAAACTGGCACTAAACCACTGACAAAATGTCCTAAGAGAAAACAAAAAACAGGAAACCAGAAATGAATGAAACAAAACAATATGAAACAAAACAAAAACAGGTAGCAATGACAGTGGAAATGAAAATGACCCAACAACGTGTGCATTCCAAAATGTCATTATAAAGGGTCAGGATAATTGGGGACAGGTGAGTAGTTATTGGAGCAAACTTGGTTGGTTACCAGACCTTATCACTGTCATCATCAATCCATCAGATTTCATTCTTCAGCAAAATGTGCAATGTTTGGGGCAATGCCCCAGTCTGTTGCCATCGTTCTTTTCCTTTAGTATGTGAAAAAAAACATAAATTGCGGGCAGCACGGCGGCTGAGTGGTTAGCGTGTCCGCGGCACAGTTCAGAGGTCATGGGACCAAATCCAGCTACCAGCCTTCCTGTGCTGAGTGTTCATGTTCTCGCGTGTTTGCATGGGTTTCCTACGGCACTCCAGTTTCCTCTCACATTCCAAAAACGTGCATTCTAGGTTAATTGACTGTTCCAAATTGTCCCTAGGTGTGAATTGACAAGTGAGTTGTCTTTTCCTGTGTGCCCTGCGATTGGTTGATGACCAGTTTAGGGTGTCCCCTGCCCACTGCTCGAAGAAACTTACTGAGAGTAACCCAATACAGTCTTCTATTGTAATCTAAAGTTAGGATATAGGGCTCTTGTTTGTAGGCAAGATGTTTATAATTGATGTCAATGTCGGTTATTTATCAATTCCAAACACGTAAGTTGGCAAATTCTGCTCAAGTGAGGCTAACTCACCGCTCTTTCACCATTTTAGAGTGCTAATTTGTTAAAAGGCTCAACATTCAAATACAGTAGAATAAGGTATGTGTTTATACAGACATAAAAAGGTTTAATTTAGTGGTAGGCCATCATGGCCTGCGAGGCCTTCTCTGCTGGCCTAAAAGATTTATGAATCATGTGATGTTAATTATATTTTGTTCATTCATTCAAAAGTTTCTGTCAGCCTTCTTTCATTGATTTTCCACTGGTTGCGCTGCTTCCAGAGGTGTGCTTTCATATTAAAGCAGTTAACGAATTGTATATTAGCCATTACTTGTTCCCAGGGTCAGAAATCTATCCGGAGACCTTCACGATCAGCTCTGAATTACCTTAGGCGTTAAATGAGTGACAATAAAGATGTTGGATTAGCCAATCAGATATCAAGTTGACAACACTATGGCCTTCTAAAAGGCGTAATGAAACATCAGCGGTTTCAGAAACTATGATTGGCTAGGGGGCGATAACGGAAGTATCACTACGAGAACGTGAAGGAAAACATCCCTGTGTCCACTGCTTCTGTCAAACGGACTTTTTCAATCCTAATATCGAAAAAAACGTATGCAAGAAATATGGCCATGGACATGCTCGACTTTCAGCATTAGCTTTAATGGCAATATAAAATAACTTTTTGATGGAACTGAAACACAAACTTTACAACAGTGATTAAAATATTCTTGAGGGAAGAAAAGAGGATGGAATTTTTGCACACATAAAAAAAGATTTTTGGTGAGTAAAATGTGGCTATAATCCTAAATATTAGTGCAATTTTGTGAGGTTGTTATTGATGCTTTTAAGTTGTAAATTTGCAGAAAATGTTTTATAGCCATAAAATTGTCATTGAGGGTAGGTTTAATTCAGACGTAGCACTACTGAAGGCCTAGGTGTGAAAAGTAATGTTGGCCACGGGAAGAGTACATGATGCTTGTAAACCTTGTGGCAGACAAGATGTTTTAGGTGAACTTTTTTGACTAATGTTTTATTATTTTTTCCTCCAGCCCGACAATCTTCAGAGGTTTATGAGGCGGTGCACGCGGCCACACAACATAGGAAGAAAAACTCAACCAGGCAAAAGAATCCTTTGGCATTTTGCCACTGGATTATGCACTTATAGATATCCGAAGAATGACAGGCAAACAAATGGAAAAGTCGGCAGGCATGAAATTGCATGACAGTGAAAACAAAGACAGGGCAATGCTTGCTTCCCAAAACAAACAGCAAATGCAGCCAGATGGACTTTCCATTGGAGAGCCGTGTTAATGAGAGGAAGTAGGGGAGTACTTCCCAGGGATTGCATTGTGATAACAACTCTTCCTCCTTCAAAGCATGATCGAAAGAAACCTCGATCCGGCGTTCCAGCTCCATTCTTGCCTGCCTTACTCACTCACAGACGGTATTCCCCACACGGGATGCCTAAAAAACAGCCGTCCGGCAGCCGCCGTTATCATGATCTATGGAAGGATGTCTGATAATGATTTTGCAAAAACACGTGACTAACAGTCAGCATTGCCAAAGCCAACAATCAAGTAATGCGGACTTAATATTTTTCCGGCTTTGTACGGTGGTAAACGTGTACACACACATTCAAATGAATAAGGAGAAGCCAAAAATAACTTTGAGGCTGATTACCGGTTTACAAGAAGTATGGAATTCAGTGTTCTCTAATTTTCTTTTTAAGCACTTCCTCTCTCACTTGTTTGTTATGTTTGGTTACGGTTCAACTGTTTTGCAAAATATAATCATGATGAAAGATAGCATAAGGCGTTTTATTAAAAATACTGCCAATAACTTGGGAATTTTTACCCCCTTTATAAGGCTTATAGTAGACCAGAGAAGAGAGAGATCCATTAGAATGAACTAGACTATTATGATCGTAAGCACTTCCGTTTGGTTGGTGACAGCAAAATGAGTTATCTAATTTTTGTAGCCCCAGTGTGACCCTGGTTAAGTATTGTCAGATAAATATGGATTTTTTTAAAAAGGTCTGAAATGTGTTGTCACTTAACCTGGCACACAATTTGAAGAATTTAGAGGAGAAGGGGAGACGTCGGGGCAACTGAGAGAGGGAGAGAGCTGTGCTGCATTAAAGAGTCTAAAGAAATCGGCCAGTAAATAAATAAAAACGCCCATACCTATATCTGTCAAGTTCCAAAATATCTGCGCCGATAATCAGCCTGCCCAATAATCGGTCTATGTAGAACTGTCTGTGAAAACAGTTCCAGAAAAGCTCGCACCTAAAGTCAGCCAAGTCAGAAAATAATACACACTCAACCAAGCACTACCTCCCACACTATATCACGATTACTAAGAGTACTAACACAAGAACCCAGCAAAGGCAGCTTCACTCCAACGTCTCTGACACACAACACTATTGGACAATGACTTGTGACAAATGAAAACCACACTCAGGGTAGAATCTCTAAACTCTGTCATGATGAGCCAGATGGACAATTACATGTTTTTTTTTATGAAACGATAATTGTAATTTAAATATAACTCTTGACATTATGAAAGATTGCCCTTTTCTCTTTGTGCAGCCGGCTGACTGCATCTCTGCTTGCTTCTTTTCTTAAAATTAGACACCTGCAAAGAGATTGCGTAGGATGCCAGTTCGTCATTTTGACTGTTATGATAGTGATATACCAGCTCAGTAGCCTAGATGGTAGGGCGCCCGCTTTGAGACTGAGAGGTCACTGGTTCGCGCCTCGGCCGAGTCATAGTCATACCTAAGACTTATCTCATCTCATCTCATCTCATTAGCTACACCGCTTATCCTCAGTAGGGTCGCGGGGTTGCTGGAGCCCATCCCAGCAATCATCGGGCAGTGGGCAGGGGACACCCTGAACTGGTTGCCAGCCAATCGCAGGGCACACGGGGACAGACAACTCACTCGCTCATTCACACCTAAGGACGATTTGGACCAGCCAATTCACCTGAAATGCATGTTTTTGGAATGTGGGAGGAAACCGGAGTGCCCGGAGGAAACCCACGCAAGCACGGGGAGAACATACAAACTCCGCACAGGAAGTCTGGAGCTGGATTTGAACCCACGCAGGAGGTTCCCAAGACATGAACTGTGCCGCACATGCGCTAACCACTGCGCCGCCGTGCTGCCCACCTAAGACTTATAACATTGGTAAATGGCGGCGCCCTCTGTTGGCTGCGGCTGCATCGGCTCGCTACAACGGGTCAGGTGTATCGACATTTCGTTCTGTGTACATTGTTACAAAGAATGACAATACAAAGGAAATTATTATTATTATTATTATGTTATGATGATATGATGGTTTAATAGACTGATAGTTACATAATTGTAACTATCAGCATTTTATGTTGCTCTTCTTTGATATTCACACCCTTTAGGGCAGATCTGTCTTTTTAACCTATGAGATTTGATACAGTGTAAGGGCTCAGGGAGGGCTTTGAGAACTAGTTGGAATTCCTTATCTGAAGTTGCTCTTTCCTATTTTCTCCTCGCCAGTCCAAAATATATTGTTGTCTTCTGTCCTTTTTTTAGGTATCTGCTAAACTATATACTGAACAATTTCACATACTTCACTCTCAAGACAACTATTTGAGCTTTTCTTGTAAACTGCATTTTTCTTTTTGCTCGGCATAAACATAAATGCAAAAACTACAATGGGAAAGTCAATCATATCCCCAGGTAGAATAGGGTTTAATTCAAAATCCAGACCTCAGTCCATTTGGGAATTTGAGGAAATGGCTGAAAACTGATCATAACTACTTTTGCAGTAATTATATCCTTTCAAAAATATTTTTAAATTAACAAACGAATGTATTAATCATGACTGGGATCTAAAAAAATGTGATTTGAACTCTGGAATGCGTCAAAGGTCAAAAGGTTTGGGGCAGCGGGGTCAGTTTAATAGACAATTTCCCAAGGCGCTGTATGAAAAGCCCCAAAGCAACTCTGACGTCAAAAAGCTCTGTTCGCCGGCCGTTGAACATTCACTTGGGCGAAAGGAAATTCCCCTCGGTACCAAACGTAAACTTGGCTCCAATAAAAGCATCCGTTGGCACCTCAGCGGACAACAGGAAAACCTTGTTTATAGAAAAACATCCCGTTTTTGGCCCCTAGGGTTTATGACCCTTCTTGGTTTGCAGGGGGCGAGCGTCACAAAGGTAGTCACGGCGGAGCCCCATATCTTCAAAATCTTTGCCTGCTGAACAAAACTGAGATATCTTTAATATAAACAACAAAGATACTGTTAGTGTGTGCGCTATGTAACAGCCTGCTGCTTCTGCGTCAGCATCGGCTCTGTTCCGTACGTATTGTTTAAAATAGCCGCAGACTGACACACCCACGCGAAAGAACCAAACAACCAAAGTTAGCAGCGGGCAGATGTTAATAGAACAATTGTTGGATAACAAAGTCAAAAGATTGAACTTTGGCAAACCAGTGAAGCTGACCTTCCTCGAAAGGGAAAATAGCCCCATATTATTGTTTATTACATGTTATTGCAGCTGGACTATATTATCTCAGACCATATTCAGTTCTTGAGTACTCCCTTACTATATCATAGTTTTACTTTTCATTGTGATAAGATTAAAGTTAAGTAGACACTCAAAATAAGGAGAAAATACATCAATGGATGTTGAGCTTCGAGAAGAACAGGAAAAGGCCCAACCCTTCCAACCTGTTCTAAATGCATTCCACTAAGTCGTTTTATTGTATTAAACCTATCAGTTACAAATCCGCTTTACAGATGGATTTTCATTGTGAGTTGTGTCTTGCATTGTGATTGGCTAAACAGTCACTCCGCCTCCTCTCTACTTGCGTGTCAATGTTGCTGTTTGATATGTACACATACGTACAATAGCTTGCTGTATTTTTAGAGTGTACGTGCAAATTGTCTTGCAGCTCAAAAGTGGTAATAATAACACACAAACATGCACCAGTCACTATTTGTTGGATTGTACTTTGTATTTTTTTCATAATCGTTTTCATTTTCTCACCTGCAATTACTTGGGTCGCGGTGGAAACACTAATCCAAGCAATTGTAAGACGTCAGTTCGCATTGATGATTTAAATGATAATTTCACAGTGGCAGAATTTATTTGTAAGAAAAAAATATATAAAATAAAGTACTTTCATTTGTTAAACAAATGCTTGAGTCTGTAAATATGGTTTGTTCTTTGGTTTCAATGTATAATCGAGTATTTGTCACAATCACCCGGATCGGGAACACCTGTGTTCAGGATTTGGCGCCAACAGCCAGGACAGCTGATTGGTGCACCCTGTACATTTAAATCCCCAGCTCCGGTAACACTTTGTCTGATTGTACTCACGCTACCTGTTGCATTCAGCTCAGTAAGCCCGTACCTCTGACTCTTTGCCTGCTCCCTGTTTTCTTCTGATTGATCTCCGTTGCCGACCCGTTTCTGTAATCTGCCCTGCCCGTCTGACTCCTGAACTCTTTTCCGAACACTAGAATTACGCCTGTCCGCGACCATTCCCGCCAATGCTTCACCCGCCTGTCAAGTTCCGTCAATCCGCCAACCAACGGATCGAAGAATCCCACCTTGTCATTTCCTTCCTTTCAATAAAACCAAGAAACGAGCGCAAGTGATCTCAGTCTTCCTTTCGTCTTGTCTGACAGTATTACATTGCACGATAAACAAATAAATAAATACAAAGATTTCCACTTTGTGGATTTTGCCAACCACGGTTTCTTTTTGGCATATAACCCTCGCGAAAAACACGGGAGTACTGTTCTGCAGTTTTGAAAAGTCTGACAACCGAACTTGCCTATACCTACTTGGAATTATCATTCTGTTTGGAAATTCTGGTTTAAATAGAAAATGCACCACTTTTGTATTCATGTCATAATGGGGGTAGCCACATTGAACTTGGCTGTCGATAAGAAAATAACATGATGTTTGCTCAAAGTTCAAATAACAATTACTCAAGTGACACAGGTTTTCTGAAGCTCAGCTGACATTGGTCTTAGCAACCATTATATAACATAATAGATAATGGGTTGACCTAGTAGCCCATATGTTTGAAATAAATATCATTACTTTACATTTCTGATCCTAATCAACGCACTTTTTTCACTTTAACCAAACAATGACATAACAGTTGTAATCAATGCTAACTTCTTGAATTATTCAATGAAGGAAATAACGGCATTACGTCGATTATATTAGGGGTGACAACGTTATTTTGTGCCTAGGAGACGCATATCTTTTGTTAATAGAGTGCCTCACTTCTGTGTGAGAATCCACAAAACTTTTACTTTAAAGAAATTCCTGTCATACCTATTTTGTTAAAGCTCTTACTGTTTGAATACCTAAAATGTAGTTAGGGCTTAAAATCAAAAGATACTTGGCCTTTAGTTGAGCGTGAACTAAGCATAAAATTTAGCGGTTTGATTCCTCGTCGAATAGGCATAATATGCATACACAAAATCAGACTTACTTTTGCTCAATCTACCCAATCAATGGGTCTTTATTAGGATTCCAGCAATAGATCTATATCATTTACAGTGAGAGTTCAACACATCACTAGATACCATAAGCATACCATAAGAATAAGTACACACCAGGGAAGTATCGTATAGAAATGCCTCTGCTATGATGTGGCTTTGTCATCTCATGATGAAGTGGGCTTAAATAAACTGATGATAAAATGGTTATGGTGCAGAATAATTCATAGATAAAAAAGACTAAAGGCCATGTGTTTCAGAAAGAGTTAAGTGAGTGTGAACAGAACGAGCAGTACCGCGAGTTTTTTTATGTAGCATAAAAGCTAGCACTGGGTACGTTTACATGCAGGCAATAGTCTGATTGAAATATATAGGATTAGGAAGCAAGCACAGTACTTTGTTGATTTTGTTGAACAATATGAATTAAAACATCTTTTATTTCACGTTAAAAGTTAAACGTAGAAACAATGTCTATTTGCCTAACGCAGAGGTGTCCAAACTTTTCAGAAAGCTGGCCAGATTTGGTAAGCAGAAAATGTGTGAGGGGCGACTATTAAGCCTGACATACTTAGGACAGTCTTTAATAAATTCACCTTCCGTGAAAGGTTTGCAGAGTTTGCCGATCAGCGTCCCGACCTCGTAGCTCGCCTTTGTAGGAATTTCATTTGACTCGCAGGGTCTCGTGAAAAAGCGCTGCTGTGCCGTTAAAACAGCTTCCAGTTGCTTTGCCTTTTCAGTGTTCCTTTCCAGTTGGCTTTCTGTGGTCGGCATTCGTCTGGCAATGCGTCTTGATATTATAGTCTTTGAAAACAGCCACAGTCTCTTGGCAAATAAGGCAGACACAGCTGTTCCGGATTTTGGTGAAGAAATACACCAAATTCTACTTGTCCTGGAAGCAGCGGCCTTTCCTTTCTTGATTTACAGCCGCCACGTCGGAAATGGGGTTGGCTCACAGAAAGCTAAAGGCAAGTTGGCCAAGGGGCTATTGCCATCATCTGATGAAACGATGAATTTATTTTGTACAAATGTATTTCATATTGCAGTCAACATTACTGGCAGGCCACATAATTTTCATTTTAACAGAGGCAGCGGCCAGTAAAAATTTGATTATGGGCCGTAACTGGCCTCTTGGCTGGACATGCCTGGCCCAAAGGCACCACATGCATACGGGAAGAACTATTAGTCATTTAACTTCTAATAGATTCATTTGTATGGATACAAATATCTGTGTTCTGACCTTAGATAGACTATTACCGTATTTTCCACACTATTAGGCACATCGTATTATAAGGCACACCCCCCCAAAATAGTCTTTGGTCTAAAATTTCTCATACCTAAATTGAGACTACTGTGTAACCGTTGTGCAATGATTAATCACTTTATAGGTATCGCTGATTAAAGTCGTAAAATTTTGCAACAGGAATCAGACCCGAATAGCAGCAGTGAAGGTGCCGATACTTTGCAGTTGAACTACGAAAAGGCATTTGAGCTTATCTCGTCAGACTATTTATACTCATGGTGCCAGAAACACTGATTTGCATAGTGCATTCTGATAGTTTGAATAGTTTCTTCACTTCTTCACCTGTGTATCAATAACCTCTCCGTTTGATATACATACCTACGTAAAAAAGCTTGTATAGTATTTTGCTGATAGACTACCTGGTTTCTGTTTCTGTCTTTCACAATGTTATTGACGCACGGATGAAGAAGTCGAGAGACTGTTTAACCTATCAGAATGCACTATGCAAATCAATGTTTCTGGCACCATGAGTTCATGTAGTGTGATAATGAGATACTCGCTCTGATGTCTTTTTATATATAATCTGTACCACTGGTAGTCTGGTGGAAAAGTGTTGGCTACGAACTGGGTCCGAGTTCATTGCAATTTGGATCAGCGATGATTATTCTCAATCATTGCTTGCTCGATCATTGCTTTAATACTGAAGCGGGTCATAAAACCTTGTGTAGTACATGTATGACAACTGTTCATATTACTAATTTTATCCACCATATTCCGCAGTATATTAGGTGTACCGGGTCATAAGTCACTCTTTCACATTTCTGGCCAACTTGGGGTTCTTAGGTGCGCCTTATAGTCTGGAAAATCCGGTACCTGCGTTTTCACGTACCCACTGTTATTTTTTGGGGTGTCTCTGTGCGCATACGTCTCATCTCATCACAGTATGAATGCAACTGCTCTTCTCAGCTTCACAACATCAGCTTTTCATCTCTGTTCAATTTATTTGCATCTTCGCTGTTATGACTTTCGGTTGATCGAGGTCTGGAGCCACTCCCGTGGGATCGCCTCAGCCGCTGCTCCGAAAACCAGTTGGTGACTGTCATGGCAAGACGCAGGAATCCCAGACTGATGCAGTGCATCTCAGACGTGATGGGGATGTCGGAAAAGACGGCGCGATCTCTGCACATTAAGGCGGAGCTGCACTGAAAATCTTTGACCACGTTGAGGATCTCGAGACGTTCCGTCTGACGCATCATGCCTCGGATGTTCAGTAGGGTGGAGACATGCCTCTGCCTGTTGGAAGGAGACGGAGGTATACCTGTCAACGTTAATACATTCAATACTTTTTTCACCCTCCATCGTCATTTCTGTCCCAAAGAAGTAATCAGTGGTCAGTCTCAATGGCTACTGGCCCGTTGCACTTACGCCTGTGGTCATGAAGTGCTTCCAGAGGTTCTGATCCAGCACATAAAAGGTTCCTTACCTCCCACACTGGACCCTCATCAGTTGGCCATCGTCTGTTTCACAGACGACGCGATAAACACCACTATTCATGGTGTGCAGAGCCATTTAGAGAAATTTTCGGAGCTATGTCAGAATGCTTTTCCTGGACTTCAGCGCTGCATTCAACACCCTCGTCCCAATGAACCTGGTTGGGAGACCCTCCCGCCTGGGGCTCTCCTCCCACCTGGGGCTCTCCTCCCACCTGGGGCTCTCCTCCCCCCTGGGGCTCTCCTCCCACCTGGGGCTCTCCTCCTCAGTCTGCAGCTGGATTATGGACTTTCTCTTCAACTGCCCACAGGCTGGAAAACTCAGCCACCATGTCTCTTCCGGCCTGACGCTGAACACCGGATCCCCCTAAGGATGTGTGCTGAGCCACCACGTATACCTGGGCCTGTTCACCAGCCCACCCCAAGAACACGATTGTGAAGTTCACTGACAAATATCACCTTGGTGGGACTCGTTTCTGATTAGGTTGACATGGCATACAGGAAGGAGGTGGATACGCTAATGATGCGGTGTTTGAACAATAAACTAATAGTCAACACCACAAAATCCAAAGAAGTTATGCTCGACTTCAGGAGGGCAAGCACAAAGCCAGCTCCACTCATCATCAATGGAGCTGTATGGATAAAGCTGCTCCTTCAAACACCTCTTTAACCTGTTGCCCTCTGATGAGCGCTACCGGTCTCTCAAAACAAGGACAAACAGGATCAGAGATAGCTTACTTCCCAGGGCCATCACCACCCTAAATGTTATTGCACATAACTGAAAATGTATACCTGGTGACTTACTTTTGTTTTTATTTGTGCTGGTAAATGTTATTAAACTCCTTTCATTGCACTACAGTATTGTTATTATGCACTATTCTTCATTCATGGACATTGCACCATTATTAGAGCTTAGGCCAGTCTCCAAGCACTACGTTGTAATTTTCTTTTCTCTTCCTTCTATCCTCATCTTTATCTCCTCTTTTTTTCTATTTAAATTCTTTATAACATGTTTAATCTGGAGTGCCATGTCCAATCTTGTTGCATACAATATTTTCACAATGTTTATATCAATTATATACTACTTTTCAATACTACAATGTATGAGTATTTCCCATATTTGATACTTTTTTTGATCATATCAAATTGTGTACGCTACTTACTGTTAGTCAAAAATTAACATTGTAACTTAATATACAATAGAGAGAGCATGAGTTTTATCAATGATTTTAATTTAAGTTTTGAGGTTTGCAGTAAAGGTTTGCGTGAGATTTTAACCTTCAGGTTTTTATTGCCACTGATGTTGCTCTTGTGTGATTGACTGGAACAGGATTTTTTTCAAGTGTCCTAAAATATACACTTTGCACATTAATCTCCAATTGTGGGGTTATTTGTTTAAAATTCTAAAAAATCAGTTTGATTTTTCCCATATTTGGCCCTTATTATCACGATTTACATTAATTTTTGGCATATACTGTGATGTTTTAAAAGAAGTGGCATGCAGAGATCCTTCTTTACTTTTTTAAGGGGCCTCGTGTATTATTAAATTCCCCTTAGTGGTCAAAATAACATCATTCATCAAAAATAACAATATTGATTTGAACAATACGCTAAAGTACATTAGCTACTACATAAATATGCATTATTTTTATATATTTGTGGGTCAAGTGGTTAGCAAATTTGCCAAGCATGCGGAAGTTCCCAGTTCAAGATCAGGTGGAAATTTTTGTTTTATGCAGGAGAAAGATGGGCGCCACCAGGCTGTACTTGCCCAAGACACACCACAGGAAATTGTGCCCCTGCAGCCCTAGTGGTTAAGGGATACAAACATAACATAAGGCTCACCCAGAGGGGGCTGACATAACTGTGCTGTTTGGTCACTTAGAGTGGCTGTAATTTTTATTCTTCCTTGTGCTTTGTAGCACTAGTTTATGGCTGCACTCCACAATACAGCCACATCTAGATGTCAAATATTACCTGACGTCCTTCTAACGGAAAACAAAATTTAACCACTTGTGATATTGTTGAGACGTGGATTTAAAGCAAAGATAAATGTAGTTTAAATCACCCAGTCTCAATTAGAAATTTCTGCCTTTCATTTTCACTTATGTCACTATAAATGACTAAGCCTGATAAATTGATCATTATTCACTACAGTCTGTAGTTGTTTGTATTTTATTCAATAAAAACTTTTACAATTAAAACTAACAAGAAATCAATCTCTAAAATACCAAAGGGGATGTGTAGAATGAAGAAAAAAATCCAAGAAAAGATGTCTGGACCATCAATCTTTCCATTTGTGGCACCAGGCTGTCTCCTTGCAGGGTATCAGGAACAGGAAGTACACCACAGCAACTTCCTGTCTGCACTTTAGAGACATCTGCGTCATTTGCAACGCGGGCACAACCTTTGTCACATCAGTCTTCATCTGTGAATAAACATCTTCGGCACTTTGGGCTTCCTCCTAACCCTAGGCCACTTATGCACTCATTCATAAGAGAATAGCACATACCCAAAATAGTCATTGTAATGCATGATATGTTTTCATACTCCTTTCCTTGTTATGATCCATCATGACCAGAAAAAACAAACATTTGAGTTCATTTTCTCTTTCTGGTATTGTGCCAAAAACAACTGTGAACGTGTCACAGTAAGCATAAATAATGTCATGTTGAGGAAATAGTGTAGAGAATCTGTTATTATTATCGACGCATGCATGAACTTTAAAGGCGGGGTGCGTCATTTGAGGTGTCCTTCAAAAGTTGAAAGTAGAATATTTTATCTATTAACTATACAGTATGTTAAAAAAACAACCAAGTTCAAAGAGCCGTAATGCTTTTTTGCCCACCATGTCGATCTGCTTTTCTCTAACTCTTAGCAAAGCTGTTCAGGCCGTGGAACACATTAAGTAGGAGAAAAGGGGGTAAGGGCGCTTGCAGACCTTAAAGAGTTTTTTTAGTGAAGCATGAAATGGTGAAAGTAAGAAAAGATCTGTTTGAAGTAAAGTAATGTCTTCTGTATTGTAGTTTTCTTGTTGTGGGTTCCATGCTTCGTGGATTTTCATTGTGTACTGTGTTCTGCGTTGTGATTGGCGAAACAGAGGAAGATGCTTTCTATCCCCAACAAAGTTGTACCTCTCTACCCGCCATATGGAGCCACATGCGGGTCTTTGGCGCTCACTTGTAACTCCCTGGTGCATTTAAAAAATGTTTGATAATGAAAAAAATATATGGTTTCTGTAGGAAAGAACCGAAAGGAAAATGCAGTTTTCCATAACAGCCGCATAATGGCAGCAAAGTATCTTGTAAAGAAAAGTGACTCGGGTCTTTAATCTACATAGTTGTGTATAAAATAGCAAGATTATTTTTAAAATTATAATTTGACAGTACAATTTTTATTTGAAAAAAAAACATGTATAAAGTACAGCACTTTTATTTATTGAACAAATACTTGAGCAGTATATTGGGTTTGTTCTTGAGTAATAACTGAATTATTAAATAAATACTGAAATTAAATACAAAAATAAATAAAGGTGTCGACTTCACTGGTTTTGACTATCGCGGGACGTTTTTGGAGCGAGACCCCCGCGAAAAATAAAGGATTACTTTACGGTTTTAACCCCAACCCAAGCTTCAAAAAAGTTGAAAAAAAAGAGTTTATTCTAAGAAATGCACATACTTGCCTATGCAACATGAGGAGGTTGCAATAATGACACAAGCCAGACGGTGGCATCGGTGAGTAGAAAAGTTTCAAATTCCGTACAGCACCTTCAACTTATTTGTTAAACCCTTACCGAATGTCGGGAAATTCTTTGACCAACACAGCAACTTCCATCTGGATAGAAGGTCTGTCTTCAAGGAGGATGATGTCAGCTAGATGGCAGATGAGACTGTCCAACCAAGTTGAATCTGATTCCTGAAAATTGCAACATTCATTAGGCTATTTTTGTAAAAATACTCAAATACAAAATTTACAAGAGAACAAAAAAAATTATAAAGGATCCCTCTCACCCCGATCACTACCTCTTTGACCTGGTAGGCACCAAAGGTCAGTTGAAACAAGTCAAGTCAAGTCATGTTTATATGTGATGCCCTTAATCACAAAGAGTCTCAAAGGGCTGCACAGACTAGATAGATAGATAGATAGATAGATAGATAGATAGATAGATAGATAGATAGATAGATAGATAGATAGATACTTTATTCATCCCCAAAGGGAAATTCACTTTTCCAGCAGCATCCCTGAGCTGAGAACAATCGAAAATAACACGGGAGCTGCTGGAGTGGCTGCCATTCGTGACGGCGCCGGAGAAACGATTCAATTTGAATCATGTACAAACAAACAAACAATTGAATCATGTACAAGAAACGATTCAATTTGAATCATGTACAAACAAACAAACAATTGAATCATGTACAAACAAACAAACAAAATATTTATGTTTCAATGCCTGGAGTTTTAAAAACTTTCAAGGGACAGCGTGCCAGGAGATTTTTTTTAACTTATAAAAAGTGTGCCCATAGTTCAAAAGAGGTTCTGAATCTAATGAAATGACAGAAGATCTTAATAAATTTAGGGAATGCTTTTATTAAATAAAGAAAAATCATTAAATATGTCGAAAACAAAGATTATGGTTATTAGGGTAATCCAATAAATAGGTAGTGTTCAAATAGAAAAAGACAATTTAGTCCACATAATAATTCAAGCAACTACAGACTATTATGACATAATTCCCTGATCTAAAACCTACATGAGGGCAAGGAAACACTCAAAAACCTCAGCATGAGGTAATCCGCCTTTTAGGATGACCAGGCTGCAATGGATGCTGCATTAACAAACAATATAATTAAAAATACAAATAATTAAAGTATAATATGAAATTAAAAAATTAGAAATAAAATAAAAAGGAAAATAAAGAATTTTAAAAAAGGACTAATGCGCTCAGAGACAGTTTCTTCCCCAGGGCCATCACCTTCCTAAACAATTGAATGGAATAGTCTTTGTTATTGATAACAACGTAGTGAACATTCTTTGCAACAAGGTTAGACATGGCTCTTCAAGATAAACATAAAATAAAGACTCAAAAGAGGAAAAATAAGAGAAAAGAGTGTCAGGAAAATAGGTAAAAATATTCACAAAGCGGTACTTGTTGACTGGCTCAAGTTGTGATAATAATGCAACAAAAAGAAGGGCAATAACATTAAGCAGCAGCAAAAATTCACAAATAGGTTGATAAAGAAAATATGAGTACCCATTTTTGAGTGCAACTGTCAAGATATATATTCTTCAGTTTTGAGTGCTTGTTTAGGGTGGTGATGGTCCTGCACACAATACTGTGAAAATATATATTTTGCCAGTTGTATCGAAAAATAGGTAGTGTATATAAAAATGAGTATTCTATCTCATTTATTGACTTCTTTGGGTTTTTTTGGGTGTTCAATGTTATCGCTCTACTTTTCATTGAACTATAATTACTATAGAAATCATAGGTATGTCAAAGCACTTCCTTGTAAGGTTTTTTCTTCTAATTTCTCTCTTCTCTATTATTTGTTTATTTTGTATATTTTGGAGAGCCCTGTCTGATCAGAGCTCTGTAAATTATGTTCACTGCTATGTTATCAATAACAATAAATACAACTCTATTCTAATTTCTTCATGTATTTGTAAGTATACGTTTGGCTCAAAATCTTGTTTTTGTATGTATAATAAATTATACCTTTTGAAATGTGATGTCAAGCTATGCAGGTACCGTGATTTATTTTTTTGTATTGTGTAGTGCAACCGAAGAAGGAGTGCTAAAAAACACGAGGAATAATACAAACTGCGGAGACTCAAAGTAAATAAACCAAAAGATATTTCATATAATTTTTGCCATGAGTTTTATGAGTGTTTTGTTTTTCAAGTCCGAGTATTTGAAAAATCAGTCTTTATATGTTCAAGGTTCACGGTTCCCTTGATTACCACTACCGGGTGTGTTTTGAGCAAGTACAGCCCATCCCTCTCTAGGCCCTTTTTTTGCATAGATGTTTGTTTCCTGTGCTTCGACAAATGTATTTTTGCTTATGACTTAAATGCACACTGTCTCTTTAAAAGGGAATATTATTATTTGAAATAGTTTCGAGGTTGCTGGTCATTTAGTTTAAAAAGAAATGTTATAGTTTACCTCCTCTGCACAATCCTTTCATTCAATAAATTTGAGAAGTGGATCTTTTTCTCGATTTTGGTCGCGACTTTTAATTAGGGTGGGATGGTGCCTCCAGACCAGTTGAGAATCCTTTTGATCCAAAAGTGGAAAAGCGCCAAAGCAATAAAAGCATACACAGAAACAACAGATGTAATGCTTTTAAATGTCAGGTGCAAAACTAATTGAAATTCTTAGTGTTGAGATTATTTACAATCTTATTTTTTTTCTAAACTTCAATTGGTAGTGATCACCACCTACCGTTAAAAGCTAGGTTAGCCTCTCACAGAGAGAGTAACCAAACTTTTTCTGGCTACTGTTCTTTTCTCTAAGGACAGCAAAAGTCTATGATTTGAATTTTTCTAAAAATAACAATCACTTTTTCAAACCGTCACCCCAGTTGCCATTTTTCGTCGTCACTTGATTCTACTCTTCAGCGAAAAAGAGCATCAAGGCCATTCCGGCTTCACTTCAAAGTCTGGCAGCTAACAGGAACAGGAAGTTCCCTCCAAGCACAAGCAGCTTCCTGTTGTCAAAGCAAGTGACGGACACTTGTTGGACCTTGGGCACCAAAAGCGGGCAAATACCACATTGTCAGGCGTGGTTTACAACTCCTTCCCCCCTCCGGGTTTGTGCTAACGTAAGCCAGGATCATCCGTCTCCATCCCATTGACTGTGGCCATTTTTCTAAATCAACTCATGTATCAACACTGGTTTTTACTGCCCTAGGAAGTCTCCGCCAGCTTGGCTTTCGACCTGGCTGTTAATTCTGTTCTCTATACTGTTTGTACCGTATTTTCTGGACTATTAGGTGCAGCTTAGAACTGAATTTTGCCCAAAACTTGAAAGTGCGCCTTATAAACAGGTGAACCCTATACACTACAGAATACGGTAGATATGATTGGTAATGCATTCCTAATGATTAACAATTGATATCACTGACTAAAAATGCAAAACATTATATACAATAGGAATCAACCCGAGTAGTAGTGATAAGAAAAAACTAGTCCACCAGTGGTATAGGTAATGTACAATAAGGTATTAGAGCTTATCTTATTATCACACTATTTTTATGAGGAGAAAGCTCATCACCATGCATGCAGGAATTTACCTTAAGTCCAGGACACTGAGGCTATAGGCTAAGCAGAAAAAGGGAGACTGAGAGCTAGTGAGCATCAATGTCATAGTCCAGGATAAAACATAAAAAATCCAAGAGTGCAACAAATAAACTGCCCCAAATTATAACCTGCAAGTCAATGTCTATGGCAGCAAAAACATGATGAGAGTGTAGAGGAGATGGAGCAGACATCCTGGTACATTGCATGTACCACTGTCAAATAGAAGAGGTGACTGACATCAAGACATCGTACCAGTGGTTGGAAAAAGCAGAACTGAACGACAGCACAAAAGCTCTGATCATTGCAGCACAAGAACAGGCCATAAGCACAAGAGCCATGGAGGCCAGGATCTACCTGAGTAAATCAGATCCAAGATGCAGATTGTTCAAAGAAACAGTTCGGCGCAAAGTGACGTGGTGTAAGATCTTAGCTGGATCAAGCGTACATGGAGAGGCACAACAAAGTAGCGGGGATAGTATACAGGAACATCTGCAACCTGTATTGCATACAACCCAAATCCTGATGTGCCTTACCACAGAAGGTTCTCTGAGAACAACAGAGCCAGGACCTTGGGGGAATTAGCTTCCAGACTGAAAAGCATCTTCTGGCTAATTAACCGGACATAGTGGTGTTGGACAAAGAGCACAAGAGGGTGGTGATACTAGATCTGGGGATACCTGCTGCCATCAAGAAGAATAAACACGAGAATCTGAAGAAGCACCAAAGGTTTAAAGAGCTGAATGAACAGGTATGAAAGGTCAAGGCCACATAGGGACACTCGGAGCAGTAACCCCAAAACTAAAAGATTGGCTTAGACAGATTCCAGGAACAACATCTGAAGGCTCAGTCCAGAAGAGCACAGTTGTAGGAACAGTTAAAATACTGTACAGAACCCTTAAATTCTCAGGCCTCTGGTAGAGGAGCCATGCTCATATCTAAAATCTCTTGCATCTCGAACAAAATTGTCTGATCCCAAAAAACTGTAAACCAATCAATCCAATCCCAAACGCCCAAATTCATCCAGGTTGAACCTGAATTGTTACAAAAACATATCTTCCGGATCACTAAAACACATTCAATTAGTATTCAAACATAAAAATAGAGATATAAGATAATAAAGATGATTCTAAAATTACTTTAAAGCCCCGCCCTGAAAGAGTGGGGGAGTTGTTGCATACCCGCGAATTGCGAGCACGAGAGATGCGGCGCGATGGAGAAAACAAGCTGAGGCTTTTGGTCTCGTTCGGTCTCTAGTGGAAGCGTCTCTCAATTCTTGCAACTTGGATTTTCTATGTCGAGCAAGGTTTTCGTTCGATTTGTATATCAATTAGCTTGTATGTAGAGGGGCCACTGTATATGTATAATTAGTTATAAATACTTAAAAAAACTTTGCAAAACTTTAGCCACAATTTGGAAACCAAAATGAATTGTAAAGGAAATAAAAAACTGCGTGACTCAATAGTTTTGGGAGTTTTCTTTTGTTAGTAAGGCCCTAATATTATGTTCTATTCTGGTTTTCAAATTATACGTAACTATGAAGAAGAGACTTACCAAATCCCTAAAGAGCCCTTTGAGCTGTTTGGCTTCATCTTGTAAGCGAAAGGCCATTCTCTTTCTCATTTTGGAAGAGGTGCAAATGAGCCGTGCCCGCATGATAGCTCGGACATACTCCACCAGGACTCGACGGTGAACCTCACCCACCAGCGTCTAAAAGCCAGTTATGCAACCTCAACCTTGTCAGAAATCACAGCATCATATGTTTAAACTTACCTGATATGGTGGCGGGTCCATCCTTCGGAATTTTTTGAAATGTTGTTTTATACCAGCCTCAATGGCCTCAAATGTGTCCGTGTTGTTCAGCCATTTTCTCTTAATCATTTTGTCAAAAAACGGCTGGAAATAACAGCAGACCAAAAAGGGTTAGAATTGATATCTGTCATAGCTGTTTACTGGTTTGATCCTAAAAACCTGACGGACCAAATCTGCTCACCCTAATGTGCTCAAACAGCCTATCAGCCAACACCCTCACTGACTGGTTGATGATCCTGTCCAGGGAGGAGTTGGCTCTGGTTGCTGAATCCTCGCTTGCCTGTGGGTCACACTGCCTGCAGCGCTCCACAAATGATCTGAAGGAATCAACAACAATATCAAGAATGATAATCAAACAAACTTTAGAAATCCACTTCAAGGTTGTTTCACCTGAGAGGTGGGCAACAGTTCACTAGAGCGATGGTCCTGGAGACATATCCATCTCCACGATCGCCAAACTCTGCCTGGGTCTCATGAAACATCTCCACTTTTCTCTGGAAACTACACACAGATTTGAGAACCTGGGGGGAACTTAAGTCCAACTGAATCGATGATGGAAAATGCAAATTGTACCTGTAAAGAAAGTCAGCCAAACCAATAAGACTAAAGCGAGCAACTCTTGCTCCTAGGAACTGGTTCACAGATGTAGATTTGTCCAGATCTACTTTGAGCCTCTGAAATATACGTGTCATAGTTGCATCACATTCTTAAATGAAATTGACAAAATCAAATTACCTGAATGACTGAGCGTGCAAGGTGAGACTGATACTCCTCTATTTGCAGGGTGTTGGCCCATCGCCTCTCTTCTTCATCCAGAACCTGAATTAGCTCTTTAGTCACCTTGTCCTAGACGTAAAAGAATAAAAATATTTTGGTACGTCTTCTAAGGGGTTCAAAAATGAAACCATTTTGCTTACTTTGACAATACTGAGGCACTCCTTTTCCAACTGATCCACTGTGTCTTGGGGCAGAAGCGGTTCCAAGGAAGCATAGTTGATTGGTGTTGTAGTACCAATGGTTCCCAAAACATCACTTTAAAAAGAGTCATGTTTTATGAGTGATTGTCAGTGTTGGAAGTAATACAATGCAAAGGAAGGCGTTCCTGGAACGCAATTACTTTTCTTGTTACGAGTACTCTCACAACTTATTGATAAAATTTTGAAACTAAACTATCGTTACTCTGCTATTTTCTAAAAGCAAACGAGGATTATAATGTCTTCTAACTATTTACGATTCTTCCTTTTCTCATGAAGCTACGTGAAGCTCTCAGTCTGTCAGCAACAAACACAAAACTCAAACTAACAGGAAAAGGGTGGGCATGTTTATATCTATTTAGAAAGTACAACTAAATACAGTCACAGTTGCGCCGACTTAAGCACAGAGTACAAACAGTAAATGGTCAGCATTTTTATATTGCTTTTCAAGTCGCTAAAGACCTCCAAAAGCACTTTACGATGTGTTTTATACTTACCTATTCACACACACCGATAGCCAGAAGCAGCCATGCAAGGCGCCTACCTGCCTATCGGGGGCATTAGGGGTGACTTGCCCTAGGAGACTTCCACATTTAACTCCGCGGAGTCGGTAATCGAACTTGTGACCTCTTAGTCCCAAGAAGAGCACTATACCGCCTGGGCTTCAGTACAAGAACACTGAATTTCTCCCTTTTGATATCCTCCCGTATATGCTCAAATCTAAACTGTATTTACCACTATAAAATATAATCCTGAAGTCCGGGGACGTTTTATATGCACATATGTCACCAGTAGCGAATGGTAGGCAGCACATGGGGAGGGGTCGTGGTTTAACATGCAAATCAATGGGGAAAAATTAAAACATTCCAGATTTTTTTTTTATTTGTATAATTGTTTTTGCATCATACCATGCCTAGGGAAAAAAAAGAAAATGTCTCAGAAATAACCTAAAAATGAAGGAAATCCCTGGGTGGTTTGAAGAAAAATGGATATGGAGTGTCTCGGCTTTGTTAGTTAGCCAGCTCTCAAGATTGCACAAACCAAGAAATTTGAAGGGATAACTTCTTCCATAGGTTGCTGCACACATTTCATTCTATTTGTTTTATTATGTGACTATTTTTAAGCAGATTTAGGTGGTCAGGCTTCGATGAGAGTGCATGCGGTACTTACTGAAGTTACTTTCAGAGTAACGTGCTACTTTTGGGTGTCGGTAATCTGGGGTCAACGTAATTACTTTTTAAATAATGTAATTAGTAACTATAACTAATTACTTTTTGACAGTAACACACCCATCGCTGGTGATAAATTACAGGGGATAAGAAATGATGGACATATCTACCGGTTATAGATGTTGTAGAACCAGTCAAGCAGTGAGTAGACATCCGTAATCTGCAGTGGGCTACGGGTAAGGGTTCTGAGACGTTTAGCCACAGCTTGATGGTAACTTTCCACGTACACCTGGAATGCAGAAAACTCCTCGGGGTAAATGGACACGGCGTTCCTCCGGGCTGCGTCCAGGTCATCCACCATGCGACTCCTCAGGCGCTCCAGGTATGTCCCCAACTGGCCTGCCTGAGTGTCCATTTGGTTTGGCAGGCTCCAATCAGCAGCTTCCGCCACCGCCTCCCTCCACTTCATTTTCATCCTGCGTGGACGGTGGCTTTGTTGGTTCTGAGGAGCCAAGTCCACATCCTGCTCTGGCTTATTCCCTTCTCTGAGAGCCCAGGTCACGTCTGCATGCTCCTCTTGTTGTATAACCAGTACCACAAGCCCAAGGTTAGGCCCAGCGCTGGGCTGACGAAGAGACTCGCGCACAACATCCCACATCTCCTTCATCAAAGCCTCGTAGAGAAGCTCCACGTCTTTCTCTTTCCGGCGGCCGGAATCCAGAGTTGCGCTGGAGCTGAGTGATTCATCCAAGGATGAACATGAAAGGGGAATCATGCCCAGAGGACGGCAGGGACTAGGAATAGGACTAATGACGCTGGCTGGAGTTGGCAGAAGAGACAAAAGCTCACACTCTCGCTCCAGTTCTTGAATATGTGTGTCAGCAAGGAGTAAATCTCGATGGTTGACTAACTGGAGAATCTCCAATACTGTTGAGAGTATAGATCCAATTACTTTCAGGTTTGGAGTAGATAAGCAAATAAGGATGTAGCGGTCAATTTACACTAACATCTACTTGAGAAACGCATTCAAACCAGTTGTCCGTGTCCCTTTCTGCACCAAAAAACAGTTCAATGTCTGATAAAATTCTTGCGCCCGAGCCCAATAATAACATTAAAACTAATAACAATGATAAGAATCATATTAATAAAGTGACTGTAAAAATATGAGACCACTTGGGAACAAGATGGCATAGAAAAAGCATTTGATTTTATCTCAGCATCTCACTATTTTTACTCGCTGTTTACCACATTGTACAACGTTGTTTTTCCTGAATTAATTCCCATAATGCTCCATTACAACATTGTACATAGTGGCACTGTGAGTAAAAATATTGTGACGATTAGATAATATCTAATGCATTTTTATATGACCTCTACAAACTTAATTGTCTGGTGGTTGGAATTCAGCTCTCTGAACACAGCAATCCGGGATCAGTTGCCGTTGCATCCAATGCTTAACAAATGTAGCCTGTGGTATTTTCCAGCTGATTATTGCTCGAACACAGAAATAAACTACTGTAAAACCTTGTCTATAATGTAAGTTTTATTAATGCGTGCATACATGAATACATTTCTGTGCAGCTCGGTACCAAATGACCCATGGTCCAGTAACGGTCCACGGTCCCGTGGTTGCTGACCACTGATGTGAACCACAAAAATCTTGATAAGTAGGTCAAAAGTAAGTCTGGACTATGTTTGACTCTAGACCTTTTACTGCCTTAATTAAATTAACAATGATAAACATACACCTGGCTGACCATAGAGCAGTGGTGGGTAAACTACGACCCATGGGCCACATGCGGCCCAGCAGGCTTTTTAATCCGGCCTGCCAAACAAAAATGGTCAAAGTATAAAAAAGTAAATAAGATAGGAAATATTGCATTGTCCCAGAGTGTGTGAACTCCAAAAATACTACTACAGAAAAACTACAAAAATACTGCAAAATTGCAACACCAAAACGGTAAGGCTGGCTGCTTACTGCGTGTTTTTGGTCGGACAGTCTCGCGTTTTTCAGCTGAGGCTGCAGCAAGCTTTTGTTAGCCCTTATTATCTTTCATTGTGTTATTTTTTCTAGTTAAACCCTTTTGGCAGCTTGTTTTTTCTTGTACTGTAACTCCGTCCACCTGTGACATAACTTCTAGGCATTTTCTGCAAAAGCTACCAAAAACTTAGCTTAAAACACTCCTAACCTCTCGGACTATTGAACACTTGAACCAATATGGCAACTGGCTTGCTAGCGTGTCTTCAGAATGCATTATCTCGGAAACTTAAATGAGATTTCATGCAAAAACCATGTACTATTTCCTCACATTTTGCATGTTAAGAATTCGGGATTATGTCATTGCCTAGAAGCGTGCTACCTGAGAGAGGCTCTCTAGTTTTGACCACTAGTTCCTCTTCTTCCGTTTCCTCATCACTCTCTTCCTCTGAGGCTTTGTCGGACATAGATTCCCTCTGCAGTTTGCCAAAGCTCATCAACCTGAGGTAGGAGGGCCGCCTAGAAGCCTCTACTTCGCGGTCTGCACTCAGATCCCCACAGGGCAGGCTCTCTCTGCGCTCTTCCTTGCGACGGCCAGTAATGCTGCACAGGACAACAAAGAACATATTTATATTTAGCTGAAAAGTGAAGCAGATTTCAAACAAAAAAACAAAAAATATTTTCTATTTATCAAAGGTTAACACTGTTAACAACGTTTGTAGTTTAGCAACAAAATCAGCATGCTTATTTTGCTTTTGGGGGCACATAAAATGAGGTGTGCTGCGCCTTAAGGATTTGAGTTTTACAGAAAAAAAGATTACCGGTACAATACATTTTGGCTATTGTTAACGTTTTAGGCATATGCACCTCATAACGGCTTGAGTATGGGAAATGGTTTAAGGTTTTTAAATGTACAGCGAGTATGCAAAATTCTTCATTAGGTGGGGCTAGAGCCTCTGGCAGTTTTATGTTTAATTAATTATTAAAAAGTGTACTGTGTTCAATAAAACGTGAAAGGGTTTTTTTGTATAAATTACCCTGTTTTTTACATTTCCACAAAAAGGAAAGACAACAACGAAAATAGAAAGGAAAAAAATAAAGAAAGCAACTCAAAACAAAAAACAATAAAAAAGGAAAAGAAAATGGGGGAGAAAAGAAAGAATAAAGATAGGTTTTTGTCATGTTGAGGGTACCTGTAGCAGCAAGATGTCAGACAATCATGTCGGCTCCCTCTAGGTGAGCCTCATGAAATGTAAAATGAATGCAAATGTTTCGACCTATAAGCATTGAGTAAATAGTTTATAACACTTCATGTATTTTTGGGTTATTATTCAAAATGCCAATCAATACGTTTATTTTTGTTTTTGTTTGATAAATTAGATTATTCCACTAGGAGGAGCTAAAAATACACAATGTACTTTTAATACTTTTATAAGTGACAATGTGCCCAAGAACCCCCCCAAAAAATGTCTGTACACACCACTGTACAGTAATAAATCTTAAGAGTAATTATCGTAGTTTTTGGACTATTAGGCGCACTGGATTATAGATATATATTTTTTATATATATATACACTAGTCTATATGACACATGGAATTAAGACCACATTGAGGGCTACAGAATGTATTTTTTAATATATTATTTTATATATTATTGCAACGATTGATTAGTCATTACATTTTGCTGACCGAATTCCAAAGAATTGAATACAACGGGAATTGAACCTGGGTCGCGCAGTGAGAGTACCAAATCCGCTAAACCAGTAGAGATGAAAATCACAGACAAAAAGACATTACATTTTATCTTATTATCAAACTACTTTTACTTACAGTGCCAGAAACAAATGTTGGAGAATAGAGAAAACAAAGTAATCCTGAAAGATTTAATTAAACGCAAAAAAAGCATGAAGAGGGGAACAACCTTTTGGTGTATTTGATAATGAATTTCAACTTTGTGTTTATTTATATTGTTCAGGTCAAATTTCTGTTTTCTTAGTTATCTAACATTCGTTTCTGGCACTGTGAGTATGAAATATTATCCCTTTTCTCATGTCATCTGTATCAATGGTACTCTCATGGTTAAGTGTCGCCGCTCTCACTGCCGTTACATTGGTTTGATTCCCGTTGCAAACAATGTTTGGGATATTTTTTTTGATTAATCATTGCACGATTATGGCATGTACCGTAAACTCTTGTGTAGTATCGCATACAAATACTGCATGCATTTCTGATCTTATCCACCGTATTTTGCCGTAGATAAGGCATGCTCTCAAATGTATGGCCAATTTGGGGGTTTGAGGTGCGCCTTGTAGTCCAGAAAATACGGTACAATTAGCCATCCTCACCGGAAGAGAGTCATTATTCCTTCTGAGCTTCTGCGCAGTCCTTTTCTTTTCCCCTTCTCCGATGGGAGCGTGTTTGAGTCTCCAGGGCTATAATGAGGCGAATTATTCCCCCACATGCTGCGCCCGGATTTACGAAGCCCCTTTCCCAATTTTCCGAGAGTTTTCAGTGGGGACACGCCACAAATTCGCTCCAAGGTGCCCCTCTGAGGCTTTCCCTTCAGATTTCCCGTCCCGTGTTTTTCGACGTTTAGCTCATTTTCCTCGTCTTGCTCGTCTCGGGAAGACCTGATCTGGAGGCTAGAATTGAGCTCCCCCATAATGAGGCCCCTGTCGTTCCTCTCGTCTTCACCCAGGTCCACATCCTCAAAAGGGTTGAGGTTTTTCTTCAGATCCTTTAAATCGTGCAATTCCTTTAAATCGTTAAGATCGTTCAATTCATTGAGGTCCAAATCGAGTCTGGGTAGAATAAGTTCGCCGTTGACTCTGGGGAACTCATGGCAGCTCTTCGACCTACCTGGGAGCTTCTTTAAAATTGGCATGGTTGTACTTGAGAATCCAACTGTTGAACAACAAGGAAAACAAGTTTTAGCATAGGAATAGTTTTTAGGGTTCGTAGTGTTTTAAATCTTTAAAAATGCTTGAACTTCATGTTATGTTTTCAGGGGTTGAAAAGTGCTTGAATTATAGTTGAAGTGCTTGTAAATATTTGAAATTGTTGCCATGTTTCTCAACAAGTATGCTTAAAATGACGCTGGAACTGCTCTCTGGAGACTTTGCCCTGCCATTGTGTTTCTTCTTCCCGCGTGATTAACTGCAGCTGGTATTAGTTTGTAGGGCATTGTCCTAGCCACTGAAAAGACCCACATCCCTTCAGCCAAAGCACACCTTGTATGCCATTAATTTGATAGTCTGCCCCCCGCCATGTGGCCCCTGAGCTAAAATGAGTTTGACACCTCTGTATGAAATAACACTTTTCTGAACTGTATAAGGAAAACCTTTCCAAAAAAATCACTAATACACAAAAACAAACCACAGCACTCTGAGTTGATTGAAAAATATGGTTAATCTCATGCAAAAACGTTATTACTAATAATAATTGGTTTTTCGAGAAAAGAGATAAAAATGGTTCAATTTTGAAAACAAGAGTGGCACCTAAGTCACACCAATTAATTAGTATTGATCCAACATGACGGGTTTTTCAGAACAATTGCTGATTCACGAATTATTAATCAAAAACATTTTTTGGTGAGATAGCAAGCAGCCTTGCTGTTTACAGCCTTCTTATGTGATAATGGCCTTACCAACATCTGATGTATTTGTAGTGCTATGAAAAGGTATCTGCCCCCTTTCTCAATTCTGTGTTTTTTGCATTTATCGCTCACAAAAAGTTCCGCTCAATCCAAATTTACCATCACTCAGAGACAACCCAAGAAAATAGAAAATGCTGTTTTTAAAGGTTGATTGCATTTATTAAAAATATAGGCCTTTCTGGTTGTACGATAAAATGTAATTGCCCTACATTGTTAACTCACAGAGTAACTGTGACTAACAACAGTCTTGGAAAAAACTTAGACAAAGTGAAGTAGGCAACACAATCTCAAGAACACAATGACCATGGCACGATTCAAAGAAATTACAGAAGAAATTAGACAAAAAAGTTATTGAAATCCACCAGTTGGGAAAAGGTCACAAGTATATTTCCAAGGCTGTAGGGCTTGTAAGGGTAAAGTGAACCACTGTCAGAGCCATTATTAACGCATGGAGAAATCTGGGAACAGTGGCAAACCTTCCCAGGAGTGGTCGACCAACCAAGATTACTGCAAGAGTGTAATGACAGCTCGTACACGAGGTTACAAAAGAACCTCGAAAAACATCCAAGGAACTGCATGCCTTGCTAGCCTCAGTTAAGTGTTCATGACCCGACTAAAAGATATACACTGGCCTAAATTGGCATCCATTGAAGAGTTCCCAGGCCAAAACCACTGGTGTCACAAAATAACACAACACTTTGAGATACATTCTGTGGACTGATGAGTCAAAAACTAAACATTTTGGAAGGTGTGCAGCCCGTTTGACCTGGCATAAAAATGGCGCAGCATTTGACAAAAAAAACATGATGCCAACAGTAATGAATGGTGGTGGCAGTGTGATGGTCTGGGGCTGCTTTGGTGCCTCCAGAACAGGTTGACTGAAGCATGAATTCTGGTGTTTACCAGAAGATTCTTAAGGAGAACGGCCATCAGTCCGTTCCCTCAAACTCAAGCGCTCTTGGATCATGCGGCAGGACAACGATCAAAATAAAATAAAGGTTCTGAAGTAGCCAAGACAAAGTCCGGATTTAAATCCAATTGAGATGTTGTGGTGTGACCTTCATCGGGCGGTTTATGCTAGAAAACCCTTCAATATGGCAGATTTGAAACAGTTTTGCAGAGAAGAGTGGGCCAAAATTCCTCCAAAGCATTGTGAAAGACTTATTACCATTAATCATAACGTTTGATTTCTGTTATCAGTGCCAAAGGTGCCCCAACTCACTATCGGGTTTCGGGGGCAACTACTTTTTCACATGGGGCCAGACAGCTTTTGATTTTTTTGTGCCTTAATAAATGGAATCAACATTTCAAAACAGAATTTTGTATTTCTTTAGGTTGGTTCTGTGAAATTTTAAAATTGGTTTGATGACCTGAAACCTTTGTAAGTGATAAATATGCACAAAACACAGACATCAGGAAGGGGCCAAGTACTTTTTCAACGACACTGTAGGAAACATTAACGAAAGAATTCCGGACTTAAATATGATATAGTGTAACGGTCATACTCTAAGGCCATTATCGCATATTAAATACGTAAGTGGTTAAAGCCTTAATAGCATGCCGAAAGTTAAATTATGGAATTAAATAGTAGGAATTATTCCAGTATCAAAAAGTAAATATAAATATGAATCACGGTCTGACTACCTACCGTGCATGAGACAAAAAAAAAAATCCAGTTGCGCCTTTTATGCATGAGGTTAACGATATCAAGAATGAGACTGAAGCCCTCCTACCTGATTTGATATCCTCGCAGTGTTTCAGTAGCGTGTCATGGTGGAGTGTGCAGTCTTTGTTGTGCATGTGTGAGTGATGAGTGCGAGAGTGTGTCTGAAAGTACGCATGGACTCAAGAGAGCAATGCGATGGCTTTCCTGGCAAGCTCTATTGTGGTGGAAGGTGATATGTTTTCCTGAGGAAAGGCCTGTCCTGTGGCTTCCACCCCTCCTACACCGGCAGAAACCTTCAGCACACACTCCCATACCACACCCTCTAAGAACCCCAGGGAACCTTCTCCTTACCTTTACTACCGTAAATTACCGACTACATCAGGGATCTTGAATTCGTTTCAGCTCGGGGATTTGATAGCACCAGAGGATATTAACCCTTCAAGCATATTCCTTCGAGCGGCAGAATTCGGAAGGATGACCTTGGGTTCAAATTCCATTCGTGCCTCAGCAATTTTGGGTGCTTTACTATAAAAAGTAATTAGCTACAGCTAATAGTTGATTCATTTGACTGATTCAAATACCCCCCAGATTACTATCACCCCAAAGTAGCGCGTCACTCTGAAAGCAACTATATAGTTATATACTCGCATAAAGGACGACCACCTAAAACTGCTGTGAAATAGCCACATCATAAAAGTAATAGAATGAAATGTGTACACCAACCTGTGGAAGCAGTAAACCCTTTGTATTTCTTGTCTTGGTCAATCTTGAGAGCTTGGAAATTTTTTTTTTAGCTGAGACACTCCACATCCATTTTGACTATGGGTTTCAAACTAATTGAAGATTTCCATCTCCATTTCCGGGTACGTCCAAGATGTTTTCTTTTTTTTCTCCAGGTATGATGTATCGCAAAAAATAATTTTACAAAAGAAGGCCAAAATTCATGCCGGCACGCGGCTGGGTGGTGTAGCGTTCAAGTCCAGCTACCACTGCCTCCCTGTGTGGGGTTTGCATGTTCTCCCCATTTCTGTGTGGGTTTCCTCCCACATTCCCAAAGCCATCCATTTCAGGTTAATTGGCCAGTCCAAATTGTCCCTAGGTGTGAATGAGCGATTGAGTTGTATGTCTCTGTGTGCCCTGCGACTGGCTGGCAACCAGTTGAGGGTGTCTCCTGCCCACTTCCCGTAGCTAGCTGAGATCTGCTCCAGGACCCCCGCGACCCTACTGAGGATAAGCGGTGCAGATAAGGGATAGATGGAAGACCAAAATTCAGCACACTTTTAACGTAAATTCTGCACTCAGGTTTACCGATTCTTTGAGGTTCCTGTATAAGCCAGTCATTCCAGGAACACATTCCCCTCAGCAGCAGCGTAGTCTTCTTAAGTGGAAAAAAATAAGATCAGAGTCAAAATGATGATTAAAACTCCGATTTTGTGTAATAAAAGGACTGTTGATGTTAATGTGTTTGTCTTTGTGAATTAATTAAGTCATATTAGTCAAAAGTCTCAAAGGGCACTTGTATGAAAAAGGTGAGATGCGACATTTCAAAACTCAAGGCTGCAATCATGACTAAGCCAAGAGATGGCGGTAGACAGGGGTCATCAGTAATTGATTTTTGGAAAAAAAATAAATATTTAAGTGCGAAAAAATTAATGTTAATTTTTTCGCGGCAAGGCCAATTAATGGGTATTTATTGGATTTCTAGCCATTAATTGGTAATTTAATGGTATACTAGCCGGTGACGACAGGAAATTTTCTATCGATCCAGGATTGGATGACTCCTGCTTCTTTGCATCACTTTCTTTCTTCAAGTGCTGACTTTTAATGTGGCTTTCCAAATTGCTCCAACCGGTGTTGCGCCGTTGGATGCGCTCGGCGCCACATGAGCAGCGCCATTTGCCGTTGACGACATCAATCTGCGTGAAGTACTCTCTAACCATTTTTTCCTTCGGTCCCATAACCGTGCGAAGATTACAATCAATACAGCGTAGTAGTAGTGGTGTACAACGTGTGCGTATGTGCATCCACGACGTACGTGCTTGAGGCAAAACGTGAGCCAATCAACAAGCCCGATTTTGTCCCGACCAATAAAAAGCTGCTTTGCAACCACACTACGTACGTACAGCTACCGTGTTTCCCCGAATATAAGGCCGGCCTTACTTCAAAATCATCGTCAAAAATTGAGGTTTTGAAATAAAAATATGTGCAAAGGTAATAAATTTTCGCTAAAAATTTCTTAGAAAAGCATTGCCGTTGTTAAATAACGTTGATATCTACGGTTTTCATAGGTAATATGAGCCCGAATATTTTCGCAATTAATGGGTCGCAATAATTGCTAATTATTTAAATTTTGCAATAAATGGATTTATGAGTTTAAGCAACCATTCCATTAATTGTTCGCAATTAATGGCATTAATTTTTCACCAATCATTTATTGCTGACCCCTGGCGGTAGAGTAACACATGATTTGTGTGCAAGTACATGGAATTTCTTAGATGCGCTCGAATAAACTCTTCTTTTTCATCATTTTGGGGGTTCGTTCCGCCCCAAACACACCTGACAAAAGTAAGAAAAGCATCTAAGATAAATGGAATATAAAACATAAGGGCTCTTGGAACTCAGTTGGACATTGCTAACACATAGTTGAGAAAATAGTTTCCTTTCAACTTTTTAAGTACACATCGCGGTTTTGCTACTTTGCGGACTTTCATCGTGCATTGCGTTCTGCATTCCGATTGGCCAAACAGAAGAAGATGCTTTCCATCGCCAACAAAGTTGAACTTCTAAAGTACAGATGCTCCCCTACTAACGCACATTCGAGTTCCGAAAAATGGTAGATACGAACATTTTTTTGATGACCTGAAACCTTTGGACATTGCTGTAAGTTAAATTTTGTGTTGTGCACCTTTTTCTGAGTACAGGACCGTATTGCAGTGCTTCTTTCCAACGCTACCGGCGTGTGGCGCTGTGAGAGCTCAACCAGAATCCACCCCGAAGAAGAAAACCGCTTTCTCTTCATGTGGGTCTATACTGAATATCCAGCGCGTTAAGAACTTTGACATTTTTATTTTTAAATATATCGTGCATTCATTCAATATAGTTGGTGTAAAGTGTAAAGAAGAGGCGAGCTGTTTCATTTGAAATGAAAGTGGAATAAGAAAGCCTGATGCTGTTGAGAAAATGGTTGGATCGCTTTTTTTTGGGCCACTTTACCATGGAGGAGGAAGTCGCCTAACTCTTGAGGCTTCAAGTAAGTTAAACTTAGCTTTATAGAGCATATTATTTTATGAAATGTTTATTTTAATAAAAAACAATACCGGTTAATTATACAAGCCTTGAACATACTTATATAAACCTTCAACATACAAAATATAGCACTGAAGCAACTTACGAACGATCGTCCGGAACGTTACTCGTTCGTAAGTAGGGCAGCGTCTGTATACCTGGTAAACTTGTTCGTCTTTGGCAATTTTTCAAAGATGTATGATTTCTGTGGGGCAGAACCGGAAGGTAAATTTCGTTTTCCATAACCTCCACATGATGGCGGCAAAGTATCATGCAAAGTAAATCGTTTATAAACGTTTGTTAAGCGCAAGTCCTTTTATTCGTTAAACAAATACTTGAGCCTGTAAATTGGATTTGTTCTTTAGTCATTTATAAATAACAATTAAATGTTTTCTACTTCGCAGGTTTTGAGTACTGTGTGATGTTTTTAGACCACAACCCCTGGAAAAATTGAGGGATTACTGTATTGATAAAAAGAACTTTGCTTCGCCATTCATATTTCAAAAATGCGAGGAAACACTAGAAAACATAAGGGTTGACTTCTTTATTGTGAGAAACTTTCCGTCAGTATATAATACCAAAAACAATAACTCTTTAGAAGAAGACAATGTGAATGTACAGAAGTCAATACACAAAATACTATGATGAAGGATTTCAGTCTCCTCTAAATATCCACTACTTGATACAGGTACGGTGTTGAATGAGTTACTATATTTGAATGCATCATTGTGAGGACTTCAGTTTTACTCCAATTGTTAAAGGGACAGTGTGTATTATTCGACTACTAGACGTGCCTTGTATAGTACAAGCGGAACCGAGTACTAAATAGCACAATACAAACCACAGAGACTCAGTGACCAAAGCCGGCCAATTTACTTCTCTTTTTTGCCAAAACTTTTGAGGGTTTTGGGTACCCATAGCAGCAAGATGGTTGACAATTGTGAGGCTCATGTTAGGTCAAATAAATGCTAATTTCTCAACTTTGTATTTGAAAAGATCTATGTTTATATGAGTTCATGTATTTTTGCTTATTATTTAAAAACTTCTTTTTTTTATGAATGATTATTTACCACTAGGAGGCGCTCAATAATTCACACTGTCCCTTTAGGTTTGTGTTTTTTTGTCACGCGTCTTTGTGAATTGTAGGGATCAATTTTGTAAAATTATTCTTTAAACAATGCAAACAAATTTTAAAATCTAAAGCCATACAAAGTCATATCAAACAGGTTTTTTTATATCACAAAATGGAGACTGGACTAAGTTTTACTTTGAAAGATCAGTGATAAGTGGGTAGATGATACGTTTATTCACCCCGTTTCTGTTTTAAAATTGGACACATGCAAAGATGATGGTATTGGATGACGGGGTTGTCTGTTATTTTGACTATTATCCAGTTGATCTCATTGTCACTACTGGCCAATCCTGTTGCTGTTCCTTGATACCCACATCTTTTCGGTGTGCGGATCTCTTTTTTTCCCCACCAAGATTTATTAAGAGACAAAGGGAACAGAGAAGGACCTTTAGAACAGATTGGTATTTTAAATTTTGAGGGTTTGGGTACAGTCCTCTTGTTCTCTTTGAAAGTTCAAAATTCATTGTTGTCTTCTCTCCTGATGTTATATGTCTACTAAACTACAAACTTATCAGCTACTAGTTTATCTTGCTGTACCCGTCATGTAGATGAGAGGCAAAATATATGTTTTACATCAGTGGTCAGCAACTCCGGTGCCATGGACCGGTACAGAGCGTTATTTTTTGCTCACTCCATATTTATTCGTGTTTCTGCATTTATTTTTACCCCTAAAATGCTCAATGTTTGGATGTGCAATACAAGAGGTTTTATGGTGGTATATTACCGTATTTGAACAAGGATCAATGATTCGATAAATACGGATGACCTCATCTGCTAAGCATTGGATCCACCGGGAATCAAACTCAGATCACAGGGATAAGAGCGCCAAATATCAACTCTTAGACCACTGGGATCGTAGCCAACAAAGGAAAAGGAATTCGATTCAATCTCATAATCACACTATTTTTAATTGTACCACAACGTAAAATGTTGTAATGGAGCAGTGTGGGAAATAGTTCAGCCAAGATAAGGTACGTTGTGGTACCGTGAGTAAAAACAGGGTAATGATGAGAATTGTGGTTTTCAACTAGTCTGACTTGGCCACACACCATAAATGTAGGGGCAGGGGAGGTGAAATGTATTGAAAACATTGTGCCTTTTAAACCTGTGATTGTAGTATTCGCAATTATTTTGAAACAATGACCAGAAAAAACAAGAGGTCTTCAAAGTAATGATATTCAATTTAAAAAAAAGGAACAGTAAGAATTATTTAGTGACTACTAGTCTAGCTACTGAGACTTAATTAACAATATTGATTTAAATAATAAATCAAAAATACACATAATACATATGAACATGTTTTTAAATGCTTATAAGTTGAAAAGTTTGCAATTATATGACCTGACATAAGTATCATCTTAATTGTTGGCCATCTTACTACGGTTAAAAAACAAAAACAAAAAAACAAAAATAAAAGCTTGGTTTGGTTATTGACTCTGTGCTGTTTGAATTTTTCCCTGTGCTTTCAAACACTTGTACTACACAATACAGCAACATCTAGAGGTCAAATAATACACTGTCCCCAAAACGCTTCACTTTAGTAGCTGTCTTCAATATAATAAAATCTGTATCTCATATAGTCTCCACTGTATCTGCGTTTGTCCATGCTCAACATGTGTAAACAAACTTTAGCAGTCGTTTTCTGAGGTGTGAATTGACGGGTGCCATCTAATTTGCAGGCCATTATCACCATCTACTGTTAAGGAGTATAATCAAAACTGCAGTTATTTTCTTGGCATCATTTTGCCATGACAAAAGCTCCGCGACCCACTTTTGGGTCTAGTTGAGAAAAACAGATCCAAATCCCTAGTGATATAATGGCTTCACAGGATGTCTCTAGTCTTAATAAACTGGTGAGGAAGGCGGGCTCTGTTGTGGGCACAGAGCTAGACAGCCTGACAACTGTAGCTGAGAGACGGGCACTGAAAAAGCTGCGGTCAATCATGGACAATTCCTTACATCCACTATAAAGCATCATCTCCAAACAGATGAGCAGCTTCAGCGACAGACTGCTGTCACAGTCTTGTTCCACGGACAGACTAAGGAGATAATTTCTTGCTCATGCCATGAGGCTCTTTAACTCCACCCGGGGAAGTAAAAGCCCACATTAAACCCCACCCCCACATTTGCATATTACCCTATTTTTATTACAGTGTGTATTTTCCATAGCACTATTTAAATACTCTATAGCAAAACGTTATATTGGGTATTTTTGTATTCTATATCTTTTTTTTATTATTTTATTTTTCAACACAAGGATACTGCTGGAAGTGTGAATTTCCTTACGGGGATGAATAAAGTATCTATCTATCAATGGATTCAAGCCTACTACTATTAATATTATTATTACTAGTAGTACTAATGTTATCATATGGCTCAGCTGTGAAAATATCAGACATTTACCTGGTCCATGGTACAGAAAAGTTTGCGGACCAGTGTTTTACATGACCATTTGAATGACTTTATTAAACTATGTAGACAAATTCATGAGTGATGGCAGTCAATTTTGGGTTTTTGAAGTCTCTACCATACAGAGGTGTCTGAGGAGGTGTGATTATAGTGTTTGGTTGTGGCCCTGAGTGTGGAAATGGTGAGGGTTGTTGAAGTGATAAGGTTCATGGCGATGGTGGCTGTCGCGGATCACCGGATGCTCGATGCCTTCAGCCTGCAGCTCTTCCTCCTTGTGAACGCCTTCCAGTTTTTCCACCAGCTCTCTACTGAAGCTCTGAAGGAGAACATAGATAGATAGATACTTTATTCATCCCTCTAGGGAAATTCACACTTCCAGCAGTCTACCCAGTTGTTTATTAACAGATTAACATGATGCCCTAGGGGTGCTTGTAGCGGAGTGGATGACGTCACGCCAGTCCAAAAGTTCGACATCCCTGCGGCAGATGGAAATCTTTTCTTTGTGAAAATCCAGGGATACACCACCTCGTGTTAGCAAGTCCGCCTCCTCTCCGATTCCCCCCGGCTTTCGTGTCTCTGTTTAGCGGCGTTGAAGCCGGATAGCTCCGGGTAGCTCCGGGTGGCTACCTGTTAGCGTCCGGAATGCTAAACGTGAGCCACGTTTCCGCAAAACACAGCAACTGTGCTCCCTGTGCGCTTCAATGTTTTCCACCAGCACTCAATGATCTTATTTGGTCGTGAGTTCGCATTTACCATGATTACGGATGGTACCGAAGACTTATAACGCCGCTAGCCGCTTAGCTAGCTCCGGCTCTTCTTCCACGATAGGCCCCTTCATCACGCCGGCACGAGAATTCTTCAGGGCAAGGAGTTGATTCCTTGATTAGACGCATTTTTGTGCGCTAAAACCCATGTCCATAGGATAGAAGTAATCCATAGCGTAGTTGTCAAAACGGGAAGAAAAAACACCGAAGATAGGAGCAGACAATAAAACAATAGGGCAGCTGCTGGAAAAGGCAGCCGCTCGTAGCAGCGCCGCTTTGATCTGACATAAATAGTATTGTAACAAAGCTTTTAGAGACTCAAAATTTAAAACAATTTGCGCGTACTAATGTAGGTTCCTTAAGCTGTTCCAGCTACGTATACAACTTGGACAGCAGTGTTATTGATGCACAGGCAGACACAGGCAGGAAAGGGGTGACTGCTTAGCCAATCAGACAATCTCACCCCAAATTGTTTTGAGGCTGATAGGACGAACAATTAAAACGGAATAGCTGGCATGTATGAATAGCCTAACCCGACACATGGTTATACACAAGTAACATCATTGATCATGATTCACACGGTCAGAAATGATTTAGAAAAATAAACTTCATGTTATCAGACTTTATTGTAATCCACTGAAAATGTGTGGTCTTTGTGATGAGACCTGGGTACGTCCGGTAACAGGCCATCAGGGGGCGCAGTCATTCCACCGCAGTTCTTTAAACGAGGGTTGAATGAGAATGTTGAGTTTTGTCTGTGGTATAAAAAAAAAACGTGCAACCAATAGGGTGGTCATTAAATAAAAAAGGAATCGTGGCCCTGACGGAACGAAGGTGTACGTAGTCTAATAATCCAGCATAAAATCAAAAGGAGAGTCTTTGAAAAGAAAAAAAGGGAGATGATGCATCTTTCGGGTCTGCGGACAAAAATGAAAAGGGAGAAAAAGAAGAATGGTGTAGTTGTTGTGATGGGCTTATTTGCCCTACAGATTCTTTCAGCCAAACATAACAGCTCACACTAATCGTGAACTTAAAGTTTGAGTTGGTGTCGAAAACCAAATTTCTGCGTTTTGGCATCAGCTAAAGCGCCGTGAAAAAGTATTTGCCACACCCAAAATATTTTGCCATCACCTGTGTTGAATTAATAGGCCTATCTGGTTGTACTATAAAAAGTAGTTACCCTACATTGTCAACTCTGAGAGTAACTGTGACTTACCACTGTTTTGGGAGTTATATTCCACAGACCACACTCTAAAATGTTTACCATCACCTGTATTGAATCAAGCAATGACTTGAAATGTGTTAGACAAAGTAAATATAGGTTACAAACTCTCAAAAACAATAGACATGCCACGATTCAAAGAAGTTCCAGAAGAAATGAGAAAAAAAAAAGATGGAAATCTGTCAGTCCGGAAAAGGTCAAAAAGCCATTCTTAAGGCTGTAGAGCTCCAGCGAACCACTGTCAGAGCCATTAACCACAAATGGAGAAAAGTGGGAACAGGAGTGGTCGACCTACTCGTGTTATGTCACATTTTATTATATAGCCCTCATTTCAAAATGTCTAACGATTGCACAGGCCACATTTACACCACCTAAAATTACTCCAAGTGTGCGACGACAGCCCCTCCAGGGAGGTTATAAAATGACCTTGAAAAACATCCTAGTGAATGCAGGTTGTTCTCCATCAACGTCAGTGTTAATTATGTTAGGGAAATTATGGTCTAAGTGTACCTTTTATACTATATTCTATGTTTTATACGTTTGTATATCTTTATACGTTTATATATTTCGTATTGTACTCAGAACCAGTTCAGCTTTCAAGTTTTTCTCAGGAGCAAGCACCTTCAAGGTCAGGACAATAAGGTTCCCAAGCCAAAAAGCTACAATTCAGACGCTCACTGTTAGACTCCTGTTATCAAGCAGGTGAACGAAACTCCTTTGGTAACCATCTACAACTTAAAGGCTGCTGGGTACGTCTGTGGGAGTTTGGCTCCCAAATTTTCAATTTTCCATTGATCATGTATTATACTTGAATGACATCTAGCGACCAACATTAAACACTACATTTCCTGTCTGAACCCATCAGAAACCTTATTGTGTTTTCCAATCAGAATCCACAAGACCGTATAAAAAAAAGAAACACGCTAGATGTAAGGTATATTACATTTATTTATTTGTAATTTTCTCAGTTACTCACGTTACAAATGGCTCTGATGGAATACACTTGCTTTCATACGGTTTTTTATTCTCTGTTCTCTATTTTTCTACTCTTTTATATGATTCTGTTTAAAAACACGCATACTTTTAGTCTTTATTTTGAAGGGTACAGGAAACTCATCATGGTATGTTTTTACAATTGCTTGACTTCTTCTAAGAAAAAGAATCGGGTCACAGGGCCAAGGTGAGAAAGAGGAGTCATTCAGAGGAGTGGGTCCGTTTTTCTCCCCGCGGTAACTGGAGGCCTCCTGGAAATATCAAATCTGCATCTTCCTTGACTCTCATATCAGCCAGAGATTAATATCCCAAATTAATCTGACACTCCAGTTTGCGGAAGTATTTTATTTCAATTTACAAGAAGGCAGTCTTGCCTTGTTTCAATGTGCTTGCTTTTCTTTAATAAACGAGTCTGATTGTAACTTTAAAGTTTCCAAAATCATCCGGACATCGTTTTCAACCTGACACACGACTCCACTATAAGGAAAAACCCTATCCAAAATGGCATTCATGGGAGAAACACTGCTGTCACCCAAAAAAAAAAAAAAAAAACACAAGAGTCTCATCTTAAACAGGCAGTTCATGCTAGTAAACCCTCCAATCTGGCAGAATTGATCAATTTTGAAAATAGTTCACTTGTGTTTTCATGTTGGCTCTTTACTCTCTCCAGCTGGAGTACTGCAATATTGCAACTGTATTTAGTATTGTAATCAAGTCATTAAAATATAACTTTTTTTTATCTCAATAGAATAACTCAATGCCTGCATATACAGCCTGTAATTCCCCAACCCACTCTTAATGTTAGTTGAAATTGACAATGTAATATTTGACCACTAGAGGTCACTGCATTGTGTAGTGCAGGGGTCTTCAACCTTTTACTAAGCAAAGAAATACCTTCTGTTAGTAATTATCACAAAGGGGCTACAGTCTTATGTTATCACTATGTTACTATCAGGTTAGTAATTGGGAATAGGGTTAACCAGACTCAATTAACCACAAAATAAAATAAAAATAAAAAAAATCAAAATGACCCAGCACTGTAAGCTATTTTCAGAACAGCATTGCGATCACACTGACATCATGTAAAAACAAAAATGAGTGCTACTAATATAAGGAAGATTAAAAAAACTATAGAGACACAAAGAAATAAACGAATGAGGAAGCAAAAAAAATGAGAAGCAAAAATGGGGCAGCAGTAGCTCAGGAGGTAGAGCGATCGTTTTAGGATTAAGGGATCCCAGTTCGAATCCCGGCTTGTCCGTGTTACATGTCGAAGTGTCCTTGGGTAAGACACTGAACCCCCAATACCCCCAATAAGCAGGTTAGCGCCTTACATGGCTGCACAGATCACGGCCGCTATTGGGAAATGTGAAGCACAATGTAAAGCGCTTTGGGAAGTCATTGACTTGAAAAGCGCTAGTGAAATGCAGATCATTTCAAATGAAAACAAAAAGGAAAAGTGGTTAAAAAATAAAATAAAGGTAACGGAAGAAATGAAATAAGAGTAAGGAAGAAACAAAGCCAGAAAGAAAAAAGGGCGAAGATTTTTTTTAATCTCCATAGCAGGATGGCGGACAATCATGTTAGCTCCCTCTAGGCAAGCCTCTCATCTCATCATCTCATCTCATTAGCTACACCGCTTATCCTCAGTAGGGTCGCGGGGGTGCTGGAGCCCATCCCAGCAATCATCGGGCAGTGGGCAGGGGACACCCTGAACTGGTTGCCAGCCAATTGCAGGGCACACGGGGACAGACAACTCACTCGCTCATTTACACCTAGGGAAAATTTGGACCGACCCATTCACCTGAAATGCATGTTTTTGGAATGTGGGAGGAAACCGGAGTGCCCGGAGGAAACCCACGCAAGCACGGGGAGAACATACAAACTCCGCACAGGAAGTCTGGAGCTGGATTTGAACCCACGCAGGAGGTTCCCAAGACATGAACTGTGCCGCACATGCGCTAACCACTGCGCTGCCGTGCTAAGGCAAGCCTCATGTTATGTCAAATCCAAATTACTCAACCTAAGAATATTTAAACAATTCACATTTTGATTTTAACTTATTAAGCTGTCCTTGAAAAAAAGGACACGTGTGATGTGAATCACTTAACCAATCACATTTCATCCATTGTTAGAAATCTACCCAGAGGCCTTCTCAATTAGTTCTGCAGGCCCTGAGGCGTGACACAAGTGTGGATAACGTTGTTGGTTTAGCCAATCAGATCTCGAGTCGGCAGAGCCAGGGCCTTATAGAAGGCTAAAGGAAACGTCAGCGGTTTTACAAACTATGATCAGCTAGGGGGCGGTAATGGAAGTACCACCACAAACATTCATCCCCAAATCGAATGAAAATTCACGTCAGAAATACGACAGACGAGGCTGGACTTTCAGCACAAGCTTCGAAGACGATAGAAAAGAACTTCTTGATGGAACTGAACTGAAATCCTAGAGTAAGGAAAGAAGGATGAGAAATAAAAATGCAGGAATAAAAGGGATTGGCGAGTAAAATGCGGCTCTATTTCTAAAGAATAGTAACATTTTGTGAAATTATGCTTTTTATATACTTTGCAATGAATAATTAAAGCCATAGAATTGTTTATGGGTTGGATTGAGTCAGGTGTAGCATTACTGAAGGCCTAAGTGGGAATGCACAGCCTGCCATTGCTATTTTGGAAGACCGCGCCAACAGAGTACTCATTTTAAGTCATATTCACAAAATATAAGCCGGAAATCATCTGGAATTATGCTACTGCGTTATCCTTTATGTAGATATTTTAATTTTGTCACAGCAGAATGTTTTTATTTGTCTTAAAAAAGGATTTCCCACGATGAAATGCTAAATTTAGCACTTTGGTTTAAAGGGACAGTTTGTATTACTGAGAACCTCCTAGTGGTAAAAAAACTATAACGACAAGTCAGTAGTAGTAAGTTGAGAAATTTGCATTTTTTTGTACAACATGAGCTTCACCTTAAGGGAGCTGACATATTTATCCACCATCTTGCTGCTATGGGTACCCAAAAACCTAGGCCAAAATGAAGATAAATGGTGCATTTTGGTCACCTAATTACTATAGTTTGCGTTTGATCACTTTTCAGTGGCACACCACCATACAGTGATCTATATAGTTGTCATCATATTGTTAAAGTTAAAACTTATATAAACTCTATGCTGGCAGAATTACTCAAATAAAAACAAGCATTAAGGTAAATAAATTTCCCAAGCAGAAGAGCACTGTCCGGTGGCCCATCGGGGCCACCACCACCTCGGCAGCACTGGCCCCTCCCGTGTGTGTAGTTAACTTTATTCACACAGGAAACAGAAAAATACACCGGAAATGCGGCTTCAAAATAAAAGAGTACAAGACTGATAAACGTACAAGAGATGCAATTAGACTGATTATTGAAACGTTACTTCATGTGTGTGTGTGTGTGTGTGAAAATTTGTTTTTATATTTAGGAATATAAAAACAAGTTATATTCACACAGTGAATTCTGAGAAATGTTACGACCAAAACGACCAACCTATCAATATACACACTGTCCCTTTAACATACTTTCATATTCATTTCTGTGAGCCAAAGCAGGCCTTTGAGTACAATGAATTGGACTTGTGGGATTAAAACAGTCAAGTGAATTTAATAATGACGTAATAGGAAAGAGAAAATATTACCTCTGTGTCATTTTTACAGGCTTGAAGTAGCTCCTGTCAAAGGACACAAATAAACGATAAAGTCAAACAAACAAACAAACAAGAATAACAAAAAAATAAATCAATCAATGTTATCAATGACACCAATTTCATTATTTTTGGTTCCTCTTAAGTAAATAGGATTGAATGCAAAATGACGTACCTGCAGTTTTTGAACGCGTTCCGAGTCGTCAGGCAGGTCGATTAAATCGTCGATATTCAACTCTTCCGGCATGTCTTCCTCCTGATAAGGAGGAAAAAAACAAGATAGGAAGACAAACGTTTGAAAGGTTTCGCAGGAAAGCTCGCGTGCCTAACGGTCCAACTGTCCAAAAAGAAAGAGAAGAAAGGGAAACGTGAAAAAAAAGGTGTGGAAAAGAGAAAAGCAATAGAGGAGAAAAAAAATAACAGAAGAGGAAAAAGAAAGGGAGACGTGAAAAAAAGCAAAAGCAAGAAGATGATGAAAATGAAAAGCAGGGGAAAAAGATGAAAAGGAAGTGAAAACAAGAAAAGAAAGAAAAAAGGGAGGAATGAAAAGATGAAAAGACAAAGTGAAAAAAAAAGAAGTCGAAAAGAAAAAGAACAAAGATGAGAGGAAAAGATACAAAAAAGAAAGATTAAAAGGAGAAGTGAAAAAAGATGAAAAAGTGGGAAAAAAAGTGAAAAAAGGTGAAAGAGGGGAAGAAAAAGAAAATAAATAAAAATATGAAAGAAGAGGTGAAAAAAAGATGAAAAAGTGGAAAAAAGAAGTGGAAAAAAGGCGAGAAGAGGGGAGGAAAAAGAAAAGAAATAAAACAAGATTAAAGGAGAGGTGAAAAAAGAAGAGGGGGGTTACAAAAAGATGGAAAGGAAAAGTGAAAAAAGAAAGAAAACAAGATGAGAGGGTGGTTAGAAAAGAGAGAAAGAGAAAGAAGGAAATGGACCTTTTTTTGTGGCAGTGAAAAAGCAAATAACTTAGCAACATGCGCTGTCCATAATGTCCTTAGAAAGGTGTGTGGTGATTGCACACACCTGTCCTCATTTTCAAACCCAGTTGGCGCCCTCTGGTGGAAGGAGGCCCACCAGAACCCGACACTTTTGCTCCTTATTTCTATTGTAACTTCCGTTTTTGCAGTCATCGGGATATGATTTGGCCTTTTTTCTTCTACTTTTAGTTGAGAGTAAAAAGAAAAGACATATTGTGTAATAGCGGTGGTCTGATGTCCTTTTGGACAAAAGAGCGTTGTCCTATTGTGTCTCTGAGAAAGAGCGTGGTGCACGTTTCTCCTCAATGGTCCCTTGTCCACCGAAAGAACATCGAGAAGAGTTTTGGGGATGCATTCATGTGTACTTGTGTGTATCATACAGTGCCTCTTTATATCCTCGCATCCCATTACAAGCCCTGAGTCAGGGATGTCAAACATGCAGGGTTTTATTCAGGCCTGAGAAAAATGAGCTGCACTTTTGAATAAGTCCACTTTACATATCTACTTTGTATATCTCTATCTCGCCTTTTCACTTGGTCTCTCTCTGTGCTGCTCTCTTTTCTTTTTTCTTACTTTCTTTTTTTTAACTTTCTTTATCTTCTTTCAATCTTTCTCTTTTTTCCCTCTCATTCACTTTCTCTTTTTTCCTCACTTTCTATCCCCCTTCCTTTTCTCTTTCTCATGTTCACTCTTTCCCTCTCTCTCGTTTACTATATTCCTTATTTCTTTCAATTACTCTCTTTCTCACAATGACAATACAAAGGAAATTATTATTATTATTTATTTCTGTCTCTCTTTCTTGATTTCTTTCCTTTTCTCTCTTTCAAGCGCTCTCTTTCCTTGTTTCTTTCTTCCTATTATTTTTCTCTCTCTTTTTCAGTCTGTGTCTCTTTCTCCTTACCTTCTCTCTCTTTCTGTCTCTGTCATTTTATCATCTCTTTCTCTCTCACTCTCTCTCACTCTCTCTTTAGCTCTCCTTTGTCACTTTCTTTTCCACTTCCCCTCATTTATTTCTCTTTTTTGGGTTAGGGTTACAGTTAGGGTCCCTTTATTCTCTTTTTTTTTTTCTTCACTACCTCTTCACCTTTTTTCTACCTTTCTCTCTCTTTATTCTTTTCATTTTTTTCTGTCTCTTCTTGTCTCTCTTTTGTCTTTCTTCCCTTTCGCTCCACCTCTTTTTCTCTTTCTCTTCTCCCCTATTTTCTCACTATTCCTTTATTAGCTCTTTCCTTGTTTGTCTCTCTTTCTCTCTCTCTCTCTCTCTCTCTCTCTTTATCCCCCTCTTTCACACTTTATTTCTCTATTCATTTATCTTCCCTTTTCTGTCTCTTCCTTTCTCTCTCTCCTTTCCCTCTCCATCTTCCTCTCTCTTTTTCTCTCTCCCTCTCGGTCTCTCTCGTTCCCTTTCTCCGTCTTTCTCTCTTTCCTTCTCTCTTTCCTTCTCTATTTCTTCTTTTTCCTCTCTTTTTCTTCCTTTCTCTTGTGCGTTCTTTCTCTTTTTCTCTCTCTCTCTTTTCTCTCTCTTTCTCACATTTGCTTTCATTCTTTATAAATTTGGTTGTCTTCTGTTGTCTCTTTCTTTTTTCTCTCTTTCTCCCACTCTCTCTCTCTCTCTTTTCTCTTTTATCCTTTCTCTCTCCTTTTTCTCTTGTTCTGTCTTTATTCTTCCTCTGTTTCTTCTTCTCTTTTGCTTTTTCTTTCTCTCTTTCTCTCGACTCTGGCCCCGGCGAGACTTTTTTTTTCTAGCATGTGGCCCCCAGCTCAAATGAGTGTGACCCCTTATCCTGAGTACAAGAGGAAGTTTTTAGTGCACATCATCGGAATTCGGATCTAAATGGCAGCTACGTTAAGAGCTTTGATGCACACTTGATTATGATCTCTCGGTGTCGACAATCCTCTTGTTTATTTTCCTATACTTTAAACGCTCCGCACACAGTCCATGTTAGGAAATCACTCCTCACACAAATGTGGAAAATGGGTCATGGTTTTTGGCCTTGTAAGGAGGCGTCAATATTAAGTACAACCCCCCCCAACCTTTCTGAACTCTCGCAACTCTCGATGGCTTCGAGACAATGCGGGGAATTGCCTTCCCGGAACTCAATTACTTTTCTTGGTAACAAGCAGTTTTGGGCGTGTTACTTTAAAAAGTCATTAGTTAGAGTGACTCACTACTTCTTCCAAAAAGTAACCGAGCGAGTCACTGAGTTACTCTATAGTAATAGTGACTCGTTACCGGGGAAAGTAACTATTTCCGCTACTTTAAGAAGAAGTCGTATGTCAAAGAACTTTTCTGAACAGAACAAACATGGAACCTTGTATTATTTATTGCATTTCAACAGCAACCGATTTATACTACACTTAAAGTGCAACAAAAAGAAACAGTCAACAATAAAATAAAATAACAATCAGCAGTTCACAATATAAAGTGAGTATAACAAATGAAATCTAACTGGAATGGTCAGTTGTAGAGATGGGAATGCCGACTTTTTGGAGAAAACCGGCTTTTTTGGCTTGGCTCACTAAAAAGAGCCGGGTCTTTTGGTTCCCAAATGGCTCTTTAGGTTGTTTTTGTTGTTTAACCCATATATTTGCATTTATTATGTATTAGAACGGATCGCCTAAAAAGGGGAGAAATGAAGCAAAATTTACACTTATATGCTAACAATGATAAACACAGAAACATCCATTAAAATCATTTTAAATTTACAAAGAAAGAAATATAAAATACAATACAGTTTTAACATTTTATTTTTTGATAGTCAACAAATTCAAAGTCAACAGCACATAATACCTGAAAAAAAGCATTTTGACCTATGACAAGAGAAAAATAGCGTCTCGAAGGGAACCGGCTCTTGATTGGTGGTTCCAGGAGACGGCTCACAGCCCCGTTTCAATGGCGAACAACACAAGTAAATTGCGTACCACCATTTTGATTTTTCTCCAACTCATTAGTAGATACTGTATTTGCAATCACTATCCCACTATATGGTAGTCGCGGTGGCATGATCTGAAAAGATGTGACGCAAACAACTCGGAAGAGAGAGAAAAACCGCCGCGGTTGGCGTTTTGCAGCTAAAGTGACGAACCGCTTTTGACCGTCAGTAGAAAGAATTTAGTTGTATTACTCTGTTATTTTTAACGACGTTATTTCCAACATTGGTAACAAGTACTGTACTACTGTAATGCCTTATAGATAGTATTCAGTGCGTTATTCCACTACTCACCAAATACAGATCCTGAACTTGTCATGTTTGATGATTCGGGGCACCTGCGACTGCCCCATTGGCGCCAACAGCCCTGGTCGCTGATTGGCTTCCTGACTCTTTTTAAACCCCCGTCTTCCAAGAGGAAGCTGTCAGATCGTCTGCGAACCTATGCTTTCAGCTAGGAAAGCTTTGTACTATCCGACATTATCATGCCCTGTTTTTTCCTGCCTGATACCTGTTGCCGACCTGTTTTGGACTCGTTACTGCCTTTGCTCCTCTGTCCCGGCCATCGACCGATTTTCTCGCTGTCTACGACTACCCTCCCTCGACACGGAAGTGCCACTTCCGCGTTCCTGCCATGAGCTACCCGTCACCAACGATCATCGGATCGTGGAAGCAAGCACTGCTCTTTTTCTCAATAAAAACAGAGTAAAACGAACGCTATTGGGTCCTGTCTCAGTTTCTGGCTTGTGACAGAACTACAATGTTCACTGATTGCTAATTACTCACTCAGTCACATACAACCTTCGATCCGCTGTTAACATTTTAGGTAGGGTTGGCGGTTTTATTTTTACAGTGGACTCTCTCTCTTGTGCTCTCTCCTTCTTTCTTTCACTCTGTCTCCTGTTCTTTCTTTCTCTTTCTCTCTAGTCCTTTCGTACACTCTCTCATTTTTTCATTCACTTTCTCATTCTTCCTTTCACTTCTCTCTCATTCTTTCTTTCATCCTCCCTCTCATTCTTTCTTTCATTCTCTCTTGTTCTTTTTTTCCATTCTCTCTCATTTGTTCTTTCACTTTCTTGTTCTTTCTTTTGCTCTCTTTATCGTTCTTTCGTGCGTATCCAGAGGCACCCGATTTAAAGCTGCATGCGCAAGCGTTTTTGTACAAGCCGCTCTGGATTTTAAGCCGTGGCCTTAAACAGCCATAAAAATGAACTCAATCACGTGGGAAAATGTCTAGTAAAGAAAAGTAACACATGGTGCTTCCACGAAGACACTCCTTTGCGCACCTGTCAATCTTAACCAGTCAATATTAATTCAACTGGCATTAACGTAAACACAGGAATGCAACATAACCCTCTCAGAACTCAATGTACTGTACTGACTCAAACCCCGGTACAATCACAGCAGCCTGTACTCATGTTGAGCCGTACGACTGATCTTAAGTGCTCCCATCCCTTGCACATACCATCAGTGTTCCCTCTAAACTGCGCGCGTGCGCAATCGCGCACTGCCTGCACATTCTCAGCGCACAAGAAATATAGCCAGCGCAATGTTCCCTCAAATCTGCGTGTGTGAGTTTTCAGAGTTTCTACGAGAACCGGCTTCTTCGGCTCGGCTCACTAAAAGGAACCGGCTCTTTCGGGTCCTAAACGGCTCTTCAGGTTGTTTTTGCTTCTTTCATCCTTATATGACCAAATATTATGTAAAATTATGCACAAAATGACTTAAAGGAAGGGCGAATACAACAAAAAAGAAAAAAATACCAAAATGAAAAGTGAAAAGCTGAGAAAAAAAGAAACAAAAGGAAGAGAAAAAGAAGGAACGTTTCTGAAAAAACCCAGAAAAAAAGAAAAGGAAAAAAAGTAAATAGTGAACAAAAAGAAAAAAGTAAGAGCTAGGAAAGAATAAACACAATGAGATTTTTTTAAAAGGGATTAAAAAAATTGAAAAAACAGGGAAAAAGAAGAAAAAGTTTGTGTTGCATTCAAATAATTTCCAATTATACCAAGTCAATCTTGTTGCCAACATTGAACTTCCGCTAAAAAATTTGATTAAATACAGTTGTGTATCGTGCAACCAATAAATAACCCCCCAAAAATGTTAGTATTATGCCACAAAAGATACCAGGAAAAAAAAGAAATAGAAATCTTGTGAAAGAATTGTTGTAAAAACAAATGACGTTTGTAGGCCGTACAACCTTTGCAGTCGTACATTAGTCAATTCATTCAAAAGTGAAAAAAAAATTTGCATTGCCGGAAACTCAGCCTAATGTAACGTGATGTCAAGTTTTGGACATGTTTGATAATGACTTAGTTGCCACGCTTGGGATTGCCGTTGCTCACTGTTGTTTCAAGCGTTCCTACTCACCGACTTTGTGTGAACGCTCAGACCCAGGGAAAATTAGAGGGAACATTGCATACCATCCTGAGAGAGACCAACTATTGCTACTAATACATAAAAAAGTCATTATAGATGAATGCTTAGAATCATTTTAATCAATTTCATACAAAAGTACAAATAGTACAAAAATACTACAGTAACATGACAAAAAAAACTACAGAACTTCAATAAAAATTTGACTCCAGAAATACTAATGTACCTGTAGTATTTTTGTAGTATTTTTGTATTATTACATTATTTTTCTAGTAGTACTGTGGCATTATTTTTTCTTAGTGTTTTTGTACTATCTCTGTTGTATTTTGTAGTAATTCCATATAAGAATGTTCGTTGTATAGCTGTAGTATTTCTGTAGTGTTTTTATTGCATTTCGAAAGTAGATTATTTGTTTTATATCTGTAGTATTTTTGTAGTATTTTGTTGTATTGGGTTTTAGATCAGGGGATGGTGCCATAATAGTTTGTAGTTTGCAATAGTCTTTGAAGCTCTTTGAGACTCTTTGTGATTAAGGGCGTCACAAATAAACATGACTTGACTTGATAACCAACTCCATTAATTATCGTGTACCCCTCCCATAATGTTTGCGTGTTTTCTTCTATATTTTTTTATCAGGTGTCTGTTTTCAAGCAGTTTTAGGGGGTCGGCTCTTATGCAAGTATCTAAGGTAATTTGTAACTATATAGTCAGCTTCAGAGTAACGCACTACTATTTGGTGTCAGTAATTTGGGTGCTTTGTAAAAGTGAGTACGTCTTCATTTTACATCATATTTATTGGGGTGTTTTTAAAGGAACAGTGTGTAAAGTTTAGTGCCTCCCGGTGGTACAATTTTTTTTCGAATTTTTATTTTTTTCTAAAAACTAATAGGTGAAGAAATTTGTATTTCTTTGGCACAGTGGAATCCTAGCTTAGGTCACCACTATTTTTGTTTGGCATGATGCCGCCACGCTGTGCAGTGCACCATACAACACAGTGCCATCTAGTGGTGAAATATTACACAATGAAACTGTTTTATTGAAAAACTTATTTTTGTGTTTTTAATGGAACTATTATATAAAATGTATTTATGAGTTTATTTATGTAAATTATTTAAACAATACTATTATTTAAACAATACTATTATTTTTTTACAAATCGCAAAGTCTTTTATTGGACAAAGTGCCTTTGAGCCTTTAATCCGTCACAAAAGCAAAATATATTTGTTTTTGAAAAAAATTGTGAAAGCCACTAGTGATGGGATGTGTCCAAAAATAGTCTGGCTTCAGACCACAAAACAACGGTGACCATATGATGAAGGTGCTGTATCTTGGTCAGATCAGGAGGCTGCTTATGCTACTGGTAACCATGGAAACCAGGACTATCTGCTTCTCATGGGGGAGTAGAAAAAAAATAACGGCTGGAGGGGGATGAGGACTGCCAGGCTGTACTTGACCAAGACACATCGCAGATGGTGGTGCCACGACAAGCCTGGCGGTGAAGTCGAGTCCGGGAGTTAATTGACTTACTTTTTAAATGAAGTAACTAATAACTGTAACTGATGATTGTTTTTCACTAACGTGCCCAACACTGGTTGCAGGGTAGTCAGGGCTGTTATGTCAAAAACCAACTAGATCAGAGGTCCCCAAACTGAAGCCCGCAAACCTGAGATGAAAAAAGCTCACCAGTGATTTTGTAGTCTTTTTTTTTATGGTTGACTAAGTCAACTTTACAATACCTCTAACTTCTCTTTTTCTTTCTCTCTCCTTTTTTTCTTTATCTTTCTCATTCTTTCTTTCACTCTTTTCTCTCTCTCTCTCTCTCTCTCTCATTTTTTATTACATCTCTCTCCGTTTCTCTTTCTCCCTCTCTCTTTCTTTTTTTACTCTGTCTTGTTCTCTCGTTTTCTCTTCACCCTTTCTCTCTCATTCTTTCTTTCTCTTGTTCTTGATTTCTCTCTGTCTCTGGTTCTTTCTTTCTCTCTCTCTTGTCCTTTCTTTCACTCTCTATTTTTTCATTCACTCTCCATCTCATTCTTTTGGTCATTTTCTCTTGTACTTTTTTCCATTCTCTCTCTCGTTTGTTCTTTCTTTCACTCTCTCTTTCTTTCTTTTGCTCTTTCTTGTTCTTTCTTTCACTCTCTTTCTTTCTTTCTTTCTTTCTTTCTTTCTTCATCTCTCGCTCTCATTCTTTTTATTCACTCTCTCTCTCATTCTTAATTTCCCTTTTTTCTTGTTTTCTCATTTTTATTCACCCTTTCTCTCTCATTCTTTCTCTCTTGTTCTTTCTTTCTTTCACTCTCTCACTCTCCCTTGAGGCCCTCTCCTTCCTTCCTTTCATTCTGTCTCTTGTTCTTTCTTTCTCTTTCTCTTGTCATTTCTTTCACTCTCTCCCTCCCTCTCTCTCTCTCATTATTTCTTTCACTTCTCTCTCATTCTTTCTTTCATTCTTTCTCTTGTACTTTTTTCCATTCTCTCTTGTTTGTTTTTTAACTGACTTTCTTATTCTTTCTTCTGCTCTCTTTCTCATTCTTTCTTTCACTCTCTCTTGCTTTTTTCTTTCACTCACTCTCTTGTTCTTTCTTTCACTCTCTCGTTATTTCTTTCTTTATCCATCTCTCTCATTCTTTTTATTCACTCTCTCTCTCTTATTCCCTATTTCTTGTTCTTTCTCTCACTCTCATTCTTTTTATTCACTCTCTCATTATTTATGTCAATCTCTTGTTCTTTCTCTCGCTCTCATTCTTTTTATTCACTCTCTCTCTCTCATTCCCTATTTCACTCTCTTGTTCTTTCTCTCGCTCTCATTCTTTTTATTCACTCTCTCTCATTATTTATGTCAATCTCTTGTTCTTTCTCTCGCTCTCATTCTTTTTATTCACTCTCTCTCTCTCATTCCCTATTTCACTCTCTTTTTCTTTCTCTCGCTCTCATTCTTTTTATTCACTCTCTCTCATTATTTATGTCAATCTCTTGTTCTTTCTCTCGCTCTCATTCTTTTTATTTACTCTCTCTCTCTCATTCCCTATTTCACTCTCTTGTTCTTTCTCTCGCTCTCATTCTTTTTATTCACTCTCTCTCTCTCATTCCCTATTTCACTCTCTTGTTCTTTCTCTCGCTCTCATTCTTTTTATTCACTCTCTCTCATTATTTATGTCAATCTCTTGTTCTTTCTCTCGCTCTCATTCTTTTTATTCACTCTCTCTCTCTCATTCCCTATTTCACTCTCTTGTTCTTTCTCTCGCTCTCATTCTTTTTATTCACTCTCTCTCTCTCATTCCCTATTTCACTCTCTTGTTCTTTCTCTCGCTCTCATTCTTTTTATTCACTTTCTCTCATTATTTATGTCAATCTCTTGTTCTTTCTCTCGCTCTCATTCTTTTTATTCACTCTCTCTCTCTCATTCCCTATTTCACTCTCTTGTTCTTTCTCTCGCTCTCATTCTTTTTATTCACTCTCTCTCATTATTTATGTCAATCTCTTGTTCTTTCTCTCGCTCTCATTCTTTTTATTCACTCTCTCTCTTTCATTCCCTATTTCACTCTCTTGTTCTTTCTCTCGCTCTCATTCTTTTTATTCACTCTCTCTCTCTCATTCCCTATTTCACTCTCTTGTTCTTTCTCTCGCTCTCATTCTTTTTATTCACTTTCTCTCATTATTTATGTCAATCTCTTGTTCTTTCTCTCGCTCTCATTCTTTTTATTCACTCTCTCATTCTTTATGTCACTCTCTTGTTCTCTCTTTCTCATTCTTTAAGCCACTCTCTCTCTCTCACTCTCTTTCTCACTCTCTCTCTCTCTCTCTCTCTCTCTCTCTCTCTCTCTCTCTCTCTCTCTCTCTCTCTCTCTCTTTCTCTATCTCTCTCCCCTTCCAATAAATAACTTGTTAAGAATATAGTAATCACATAGTAAGTAGTAGAAGATAAGTTTTTTTTTTTTTTTTAAAAATGTATATCAAAGCGGGTGCCCTTTGCGCTAATTAGTTACAAAAGGTTGCTCTCGGTTTGAAAAAATCTGGAGACCCCTGAACTAGATACAATGAATTCACCAAACGATAAAAAAAAGAAAAAGAAACGCTATTTTCTCCCCCCAAAAACCATGATTTTGAATTGAAACGGACAAATGCGATCTATTTCCATACGCTCTCTCAGCTGACCCACCTGACCGGCGTAGAGAGCGTCCAGGCGCTCGTCGATCCACTTCTCCACATCGAGACGTCTTTGCAGTTCTTTCCGGTTGTATTTGACCGTAACCCGGGCATGTCTTTTCGGAATACGCCCGACCTGCTCCTCAAACGCGTCCTCTTGGTCTATTAAACGAGCGTCCCCACTTTCTCCCAATGCCGTATCGGTCCGCTCGGCTGCCATGTCTCCTCTGCACTGGTCTGACTGGTTTTGTCCTGGGAGGGTGGAGAGAGAAGTGTTTCCGTTTTCGATTGGAAACTACCCTTCAAATGTTAGGGGTTGCTTAGAAATGTCCTTATTTTTGCACGCCGTACATTGTTCATTGTTTTATCTGCATACCTTTTAACCTCCACGGCTCCATGCCCTTACAAACTGTCGTATTTTCCCTTACAAAATAATCTTACACCATATTTTTTTCAAACGTGTTTATTTGTGTAGTTTAACATGTTATATTGTACATGTGTTTCGTTATATCATATATATTGTTCATTTACATTTTGTTGTGAGATCCTGAGTTGCTCGACATGAATGAGGTTTATTATAAAAGAAGTTCAAAAATGAAGTAGCTTGGACGTTCACTGTAGAAGGAAAAATACATGCAAATATAATATATATATATATATATATATATATATATATATATATATATATATATATATATATATATATATATGTCATGGTCGCCTTGGTGACCAGTCTGCCCCGCCCTCTGGGCAACAGCTGAAGCAGTTCAACTAATTGTGTCTGCTATTTAAGGCTTGATTCTGGGCTTTGCGGGTGCTGGCTCATTATACATATCTACATATTCCCCGGTCTGTTATGCCCTGTCCTGTTTTAGTTTTAAACATTGTCCGTTCTGTTATGCCTTGTCTTGTTTAGTTGAGTTGGAAGAAACTTGTTTGTTTTGCCATGTCCCAGAGTTATGGACAACTTTTATTTTGTTAAATAAAACCTATGGATCGTCAACGCATTTGAGTCCTGCCTCCTGCATCCGTTCTGGTCCGGTCACCCCTTTCCTTCGACCCCACCACGCCTCGTGACTATATATATATATATATATATATATATATATATATATATATATATAATCGTATTTTCCGCACTATAGGGCGCACCCCCAAAAAAATAGTTTTTGGTCCTATATCTTCCATACATAAGGCGCTACAATGGGAACGTCGACAAAACAGTCAGATAGTTCAGTCAAACTTATTACCCCCTTACCATTCCGAAAGCTTGCAAAGAAGCAAATACGTGTCGTAGACACGTGCGGATGCTGTGTCCGTACGATGTCACTCAAATGCATCGTTCCAAACATCATTCGGAAGGTTAAAGTCTTGGGATTCAAGAAATGCCAACCATTCCTTAGTTTCTATTTTCTTTTTCGCTCGCAACTTTACTGTGCATATGAATAAACACTTGGAATTGAGTTTAATTTAAAAAAAGACCCATCACAGAAACATCGATATCACTCTGAAACAAGATACTGGGAAAATATATAGCCGGAGTAGCTCACCGAAGTCGTCATGTTCAATGTAACCATGGTCCTCTTATATCCGTGAGTGTAGTAAATCCAGGAGTGTAAAATATTTACAAATACAGTACAGAAAAGTAAAATACTGTTTTCTCTATGCCGTCAACCCAACTTGCTATTCACATTCATCTTTTTCGGTCAATTGCAGGCTTTGTTTTGCCCCTTTAGCCTATGCCAGCCTGTAAATGATAAAAAGGATCCGCCCTCTTTACCTCCAAATAACTTTAGCCAATAGTGATGGATTCAAATGATGATTGACACATTGGTTAGCCAATGAAACGCCGGTATATAAATCCCACCATACACCGCGGACTACTTTCGCGTTCGGGGGAAAATCTAGTCGGCGGCTGCTTTCATTAGTTGCAAGACTTTGCGACTTAATATTGATCCATATATAAGGCGCACTGTAGTATAAGGCGCATGGTCACCTTTTGAAAAAAATTAAGACTTTTAGGTGCGCCTTATAGTGCGGAAAATACGATATATATATATATATACTGACCTGTTCTACTCCAGGGGTGGGCAACCATTTGGAGTCGGGGATCGCATGTGACATGTTATACTTCTTTTGAAATAGATTAGTTTCACCAAATTGCTTTTGAAACAACCACACTAAGGGCAATAAGGGAACACAAAAGCCAGCGATTCGGCGATCGCTGGACAGAGAAGTCAGGTGTGGGAAAACAGGAAGCCAGGGGCAGACGAGCAGGATACCAGACAGGACGGGACCGATACCGGATACACGAGCAGAATACCAGACAGGACGGGAAAGACGGGATCGATGCGGCATGCAGGATATACGAGCAAGATACAGGTGAGGACGGGACAGACGGGATTGATACCGGATAGGACGGGACAGGCGGGATCAATACCCGGATACTGAATACACAAGCAAGATACCGGACAGGACGGGACAGACGGGAACAGTACCGGATACACGAGAAAGATACCGTTTGTTTCTTAATGCTACATCCATTGCAACCTGGTCATCCTTTTGATTTTATTTCTATTTTATAATATACTTTAATTATTTGTATATATTTTTTAACTCCATTGTTTGTTATTGCAACACCTGTTGCTGCCTGGTATTTTGGAAGGGGGATTACCTCATGAGCGGTCTCTTGCCAAGTTTGCTTCATTCTCATTTTGAGGTTCTTGCAGTTTTCCTTGCCCTCATGTAGGTTTTAGATCAGGGGATGGTATCATAACAGTCTGTGGTTTGCAATAATCTGTTGTCTGTGCAGCCCTTTGAGACTCCTTTTGATTAAGGGTGTCACAAATAAATGTGACTCTTTTGGGTGTAGCAGCAAGATGAGCCTCGTGTTATGTAAAATACAAATGGGTTTACTTATGAGAATATTAAAGAATGCTTGCTTGCATGACAGTTTGTGTATTTTGATCAATGTTTTTTGATTAAATTAGTGCTAAATTAAACACAATGTCCCTTTTACTCAGAATTAAAACTCAATCGACATAATGTCCCCCTACTAATGACAAGCCGTCATCTTTTTTTTTGTAAACACATTTTTTATTGGATTTCACAATATGATCAACTTAAATAATAATGAAAAGACGTAACAGCACACAAACTTTGGCATGAACAAAACAAACCATGGCACATGACAGGGCAACATCATCACACGTTCACATCTTTCTATCCCTGCCATTCACAACTTTGGGACATTTTATCTTCCATCACTCATAAAAAGCAAAAATCGTATAAATATATTTCTCTGGCAATCAAAGAAAAGCCGGGAGGGCTGCGTTTCCAAATAAATAAATAATAAAGTGTTAAAAAAAGATGATGGTGCGCACAATGAGGAAAAAATGATCAAAGGAAGATTGAAAAGCAAAACAAAAAAGTGATCGAAATAAAAAGACATCATAGGCAATTTAAAGAGCAGTTCTGTTTGTGTATTTGGTTCGCGTTATAGGTCCTAAAAAATCTTCATTCTTTCTCTTTGGGTCTTAAATGTGAAAGAGGTTGGCCTCATATAATCTTTGTAAATTATTTCCATTCCAGTAGTCCATAGTTGGCCTGTTGTTCAGTGGGTTTTCATTCCGTTTTGATTACCGTAAATTCTGGACTAAAAGGCCCGCCTGATTAAAAGCCGCACCAGATATTAAGCCAAAGGCTTATACAGCCATGAAGATCAACTCATTCTTGTTGATTCTTGTTTTTTTCAACTCGGCGCACACCCGACACCGATTTCAGTTCTGCCCCGTGTTGTTCACGTCACGTGTTTTTGCATCGTGTGACCATTCGAGACAGCGATTACAAGAACAAGCAAACTACAGTGCTGAATAAAAAACACAGATGAGGGTTGTGTCACGTAAAATGCGATTACTATGTTTCTAGTCGACAGCGCCAGGGCAGTCATACAGTGGAGAATAGTGCCAGATTGCAACACCTGTAGGTCTTTTTGTGTTGTTATTGTTGGTGGTTGCCACACTAATGGACCAAATTGCATTCGCTTGTTATCGTTCCCTGAGGATGAAAGGAAACTTCAGTGACCTGACATTGACGCTGATGATGTGTTAAGAGAAGGGTAGCGTTTTTTATACATAACTTCTTCTGCTGTTCAATTCGGTGTATGAATTGAGGAGTTTGTTTGGAGTTGTCACAGCGGTATTTTGGATTATGTGACCATTCAAAATAGCGATTACAAAGACAAGCAAATGTTTATTACCGCGCAGAATAAAAACAGAGATGAAGGCTGTGTCGCGTAAAATGAGAGTCTTATGGTTGTAGTCGACAGCGCCAGGGCAACCATACAGTGGGGAATAGTACCAGATTGCAACACAGTTGGTCTTTTTGTGTTTGCCACAGTAATGGACCAAATTGCATTCACTTGTTCTCGTTCCTTGAGGATGAAAGGAAACTTCAGTGACCTGACATTGACACCGATGATATTTTAAGAGTAGGGTGGCGTTTTTTATCTATAACTTCTACTGTTGTTCTTTTCTGATGTATGAATTGAGGAGTTTATAGTTGAAAAAGTTAAGCTATTGTGTTGTAAATGTTGACTAAAAAACATGGACTAATTTATATCGAAGGGTGCCATAAATGTCACCGCAGAGTTTTGTATTTAGACACGTGCGTTGGGGAAAAGAGCAGCTCACTGTTTTCCTCTGTGTTGCCACGGAATAATAGTCAAGCAGTTAAAGCCACAGTGTTTAAAAAGTAGCTAAATTGCAGCGGCTTGTAGTCCGGAATTTACGGTATATTAAGAAACGAGCAACAAGTGCTGATATTCTCTAGTCCTCTCTCAGTTGTGTTCATCTCAGCCCAGGAACCAAACCCCGGCCGTTCTCATCCCTCCATATAAAATCAGCACGGGTCATGCTGCTCTCCACAGGGTTGTGCCTGACCCCCGAACAGGGAGCGAAGCTAAGCCGGGCCGCGCTGTTACTGATCTTGAACAACCCGTTGGGACCCAGAAAGGAATCCCTGTCGGTCGCTGTCAGGTTGTTGACCGCCTCCAGGTCGTTGTAAACGGCCGCGTCGCTCAGCTGCTTCCTCCCGCGCCTCCTCCATCTCTTCTTCAGCAAAACCACGCCGGCCGCCAGCGCCACCGCCAGGACGGCGAGCACACAGGAGGTGGTCAGCGTGGCCGAGGAAGGTCTCGAGGCCAGCCGCAGGGCCGGCTTGAAACTGGGCTGGAGCGTGAACTCGCAACTGGGCCCCATGAATCCTTTGGGGCACTGACAAACGGGCCCGGTGAAATGAGTGAAGCAGGTGCCGCCGTTCTGACAGGGGCGTTCTCCGCAAGCGTCCGAGCGCACGCTGCAGTTTTTGCCCGTGTAGCCCAAAGTGCAGGAGCAGACGTAGTCGTTGAGGCCGTCTTGACAGGTTCCGGCATTCTGGCAGGGGTTGGAGGCGCAGTCGTCCGCGTTGATTTGGCAGTTTGCGCCCGTGAAGCCCACTTGACAGCGGCACAGGACGCTCTGGCCCAAGTCTAGACACTCGCCTCCTGGAAAGGTAAATGGAAAATTTAAGATTGCAAAATATATGAAAACAATTTCTGCTTTTTGAATACAGTAATCCCTGGATGTATCGCAGTTTCCCTACTTACTTGACTGATTTTCACCGTGCGGATTGGCTAAAGTAACAAGTCGCCCCGCCTCTTTTCTGCCTGTGTCTGCAGGTGCAGATAAATACCCATGTACGCTTTAAATTTCATACATATTTGTGAGTTGTTGCTGGTATTTAACCTTCATTTATTTATAGATTTATAGAAAGAGGCAAAGAAAGAGAGAAAGACAGCAAGAGAGACAGCTTATTCTCCAGGGTCTTCACCAACCTAATCAAACATAATTTGGGACTTATTTTGAGGTTTTTTTTCTTTTTTGTTGCTAAACGGAACTGTAAAAATATGTACCTTGTGATTTATTTTGTTTGTTTTTTAATGTTGCTGCTAACTGTTATTGCACCTTTTTTATGGCAATATTGTTACAATGGACTATTATTTTTTATTCTAATTCATTTTAATTCAATGACAATAAAAACAATCCAATTCAAGAAAGAGCAAGGAAGAGGACAAGAGCAAGAAGAAGAGAGAGGGAGCGAGGGATAGAGAGAGCAAAAAAGAAAGTAAGAAAAACAAAACAGAGAGCAAGAAAACAAGAGAGAGATAAAGAAAGACCAAGAAAGAAATTACAAAAGAAGAAAAACGAGACAGCAACAAAAGAGCGAAAGAAAAAGAGAGAGAGAAAATGATAAAGAAAAAAGAGAAAGGTAAAAGAAAAAAAAGAGAGTGAAAGAGAGAAAAAGAATGAGAGAATGAGGGGAAAAGAATGAGAAAGAAAAATTAAAGACAGAGAAATAGAAAGAAAGAAAAAGAAGTGTGAGGAAAAATGACACCAAAAAAATGGAGGGGATGAGAAGAAATGACAAAAAAGAAATAAAGGTCCACAAAACCAAAAATAATGACATATTATGTGGTGAAAACAAAAAAAAGAACCTTTTATTAAAATATACTTGTTTAAAACATATTTGTATGATATATTTTTATTTACAGGGGTTAAAATGTTTCTGTTAAGTCTCCTTTAAAATAAAATGATAAAAGTTACAAAAACTGTCCAGTACTGCAGTTTTCATCATTGACCACAAGATGACGCCAACTTACCATTTAGACAAGGTCTATTGTTGCAACGGTCGAGTTTTTTCTCGCAGTTGGAGCCAGTGTAGCTGGAGGGGCAATTGCAAGTGTAGCCCCCTGCTTGGCTCTCCACGCATGTGCCGCCATTAAAGCAGGGGCCGTCCGCACAAGTCATTGCAATTATTTCACAGTTTTTGCCGTAAAATCCTTGTGGGCACGTGCACGAGTAGTCATTTTCCAGATCCTGCACAGGGAAAGAACAACCACTTTGATTTTTGGAACATTTGTACATCAAGTTCAAATATTTTGTTTTTTTTTAAAGAGATGAACCAAATGTTAAGTTTTTACACAATATTGTTCTGCAGAAGATTTTAAAAATCATGTACTATTCAATTGAGGTTTTTAATATATATATATATTTAAGGTTTTATTTTTCATAACTCGAAGCTTCTAAAAATGTATTGCTTAAATGTTAACTGTTTAAGCTTTTCAATATTAACCCAAGCCTCACCTTATGGTGAGGCACATTACATATTTTTAACGTTTGGGTTCAGCTCATTGGATGATTTGATCTGGACAGCCATGAATATCCCAGTATGTTAAACAAATCTCGAGTCAGTTTCTAGCTAAAGTTAAGATTTTTTAAATAGACACCAAACTAATGCTCTGCTTGAATTTGTATAGCGTGGTGGTTGGGTACAGGTGTAAAACAGCATTAATTCAACTGATAATATAAATCAGTTGAGGCATTCTATATCAAACATGAAATCTTGTTTTCCTTATTGTTTGTGAATAAATGAGTTTTGTTGAGAAAATATCTTTTGTCATCTGTGATTATGATGTGTAGGGTAGGTTACCAATGTAGGATGAATGATTAAAGCATAATACTGAAAAACAAAGCTAAAACTTGGAATTTGACATTGTTGTACTGATCTGGCCTGCCTGAAAACACAAAGTCGGAATCCGGACCCAGAGCCAAACTGAGTTTGCCATCCCTGCTCGAACACCTTTTTGTTTGTCATCTGTACCACCAGAGTTAGAGTGGTAAAGTGTCTGCTCACTCACCACAATGACAGGGTTTTGAATTCCGCTGCAAACAATGTAAGGGTTCAGCGATGACAATCGATTGATCAGATCAATCATAGCTCGTATCCGGAAATATAATTTAAAACCTTGTGTAGTAACGCATACTTATAACTACCGTAATTTATGGATATTCAGGATCTTTTGGCGTATTCTGTGGTACATGTATATAAGGCCTAATTAATGTTTTTAGGTGCGCCTTACAGTCAAAAAACACGGTATCTACAATTATAAAAAGTAAAACTTACATTGCAGCTGCCTCCATTTTTGCAGGGGTTGCTGTCGCACTCGTTGGTTTCCAGCTCACAATTGTTGCCCCCGTAACCGGGCCTGCAGGTGCAAGTGTAACTGCCCTGCCCCGTGTTGCTGCAGGTGGCTCCGTGGGCGCAAGGCTTGTGATTGGTGCAGTAGTTGAGATCTTGGTCGCAAAAGAGTCCTCCCCAACCTTCCTGACAATTACACTGCCAGGGTTGGCTGCAGGTGCCGTGCAGGCAGCCCGGGTAGCGCACGCAATCGTTGCAGGAGGGCCCCTGCCACCCCATGCGACATTTGCAGCCCCCAGGGGCCTCACAATAGCCGTGCTTCTCGCTGCAGTCCGCAGAGCAGATGGCTGAAGGGGGAAGGAGGAGAAAGACAGATTACAATAGGCACGCCTTGGCGTACGTCGTATGCAAACATATAGGGGGCCCCTGTCTGACCCCCAGCCCCTTTCAGGGCTTCACTGTTTGTTAAGTATTCGGCAAGCAGCTGGCAGGCACGCTGCCTGGGGAATGGGGAAGCTTCTCTTTCATTCATCGGCTGCGTGAAAACATCACCTTCAAAAAAGAGTGTGTATTTTTATCTACCCGATTCCACAGAACATAAGGTGGATAGAACCAAACTATGCAAAATGGGAATTCTTTATTATGGACTACAGTTAGAAGTTTCTTACAGATACCCATACCATGTATCAGTATTACTAATACTTTACTACATCAAATTGTATTTTAGCTTGGTAACATGAAAAATAAGACTAATACACTTACAAGTATAATTTACGTCATGCACATCTATCCACATTTCTATATATGCAGAATAGGGATGTGGTATGGGTGGAATGGTAGTTAGAGATAAGAGTGAGAAAAAGCCTTATGTTTAGGTCTAGAGGCCTCTACTTGCAATAATGGCTCAAAGTGACTCTTTATGGGACCTTGTTTGGGAGCAATTTGTGCAGACGAGATATAGTTTGGGTGATTACGCAGAGTTCTGAGTTTAATAACACGAGATTTTTGGTTCATTAGAGACAAAATGTCTACTAGTGATGACTTGTGATTGGAGTAAAATAAGTGAATTATAGTTATATTACGAATTTTATTTTTCTCTCTTTGATTTTGAACTTTCAATGAGAACAGGGAGAGAAACCAGACCTCAGATAAGAGATTCCAACCTGTTCTTAAGGTCCTCCACTGAGCTTTTCCTTTTAGTAAATCTTCTATGTCACAAAAGAGTGTGGGATTCGAAGATTAGCAAGATGATTGGTCGATATCGATAATAATGTAAAACGTACATAGTAGTCAAAACAATGAAAAGCACTGCATAATATTAGTTGAAATAATGACCTGGCATCTAATGCAGGTGTCCAATGCTAGAAACAGAGAGTTATCAGGTATCGAGTACTCCTCTGGGCGATAAAACTATTGGTTGACTAACTTGTACAACCACATATTTTAATTGGGATTTTTTTAGATACATTTATTCTCAACAGTGCACATTTATATGATAATTTGTGCATGTTATTTGGATCAATATCTTTTTTTTTTTTTTTTTCAAATAATCACGTTTTTTACCACTAGGGAGCGCAAAAAATCTTACTGTTTATTCAATTGAACATAGCTATGCTAGCGTGATAAAATGAGAAAAGGTAGGTAAGTATCCAAAATGAGATCAAGTATATAGGTAAGTAGGTAAAATTAGATTGGAAGTCGGTAAGTAGTTAGTTAGTTCTTTTTGTGGTATTCAGGAAAAATGATAAAGGTTTGATGATTACTGCATTTAAGAAATACTTTGGCCAAGTGGGTTGCCAAATGTAATGTTTGCAGGGGCAAAAATTAAATTTGAAATAGACTTACGTTCGGAGCAGTAGTTTCCTTTCCATCCATCAAGGCAGATGCGGTTGCCCTCCTCGTCGCAAGTGTAGTGACCGAGCGTATCGTCTCGGGGACGGCAGTACTCTGCGCAGCCGTCTCCGAAGTAGTATTCGTCGCAAAAAACGTGGTAAGAATAACGCAGCTCGCTCTGCTCTCCGAAGTGAACATCCTGCGACCAGTCTTCTCCGATAGCGAGCCTCCTCCGGGTCGCCAGACGACTTACTAGGTTATTTTGGTTGTCTGCAAATACACGAAACGGAAAAACAGTGATTGTGTGTTCCATGGCTCTTGTTAAAGAGAAAGTGTGTATTATTTGATTGCTAGATGTCGCTGTATTACAAAGTGGAGCTAAAACAAATGCTAGAAAAACACAAGAAGCCATATAAACTACAGAGACTCAGAGAGACCATAGGGTCCTTTTGGTTCTAATTCTTTTTATCCTGTGTTCAACTGGGAATTAAATTAAATGGTTTTATTGTATTTTAGGTTTATAATCTGTATGCCTTACTGTCTCATAATTGATTCCTATAAAAGGAAAATAAAACTAAAGTACATGAGTTGTGACACTGCTTCCTGGTCTCTTGGAGAATGAAAAAGGATCATGGATTCTGATTTTGTCCTTCGCATGTTGGTTGAATTTTGGGTGAGGAGAATGTTTATAAATTAAGAGGCTGGAGATGAACTGCTGCAATAAGTTTTTTTGGAAAGAATATATTCTCGAGACCCCCGCAGTACAAGTCTTCAATCGGACAATTATAGCAATAGTCTCTCTATGACGTTTTGAAGCAAGATTTTTATAGCTTTTTGAGACGTTGAATAAGTGAACAACAAACTGCAACTTCAGTTTTCTGGTTGTTTTTAAAGTTTCAGTTGCACCTTATTGTTTTTAACAGCCTTTTTTGAAAATTCCCTCAACCCCTGTTCATACCTTGGTTTTGTGGTTACTTGACATGAGACTGAACTTTATTATTTCGCTTAAAGTTCCTGACATTAGTTTGAACTTGTAGCTTACACTGAAAATATCAATTTATAATAAAAGCTGACATACTTCATGTACAATGGGTCTACAGGAGGAAAAACAAAAAAAACAAAAACAAAAATGCAGCCTTTAGGAAGGTTTTTGGTTTTCGGGTATACCCGAAGCAGAAAGACGGCGGACAATCATGTCAGCTCCCTTTAGGTGAGCCTCATGTTATGTAAAATAAGTGAAAGATTCTTGACCTATGAGTATTTCTAAAAAATACATGTTTGTATGGTAGTTTTTTTTTTTTTACCCAGTTTTAAAATAAATTTGTTTTTATGAATTTAGTTTTTTTACACCACTAAGAGGCGCTAAATGATACACACCGTGCCTTTTAAGCACAGTTTTCCAATGTGGTGACCGTGGGCCACAGGAAGCACCTAAGAAGGCGTGAGTAGCTTGTGGACCGATTTTGAAAATAGCTTACCAGGGATGGTTCATCGTGATTTTCTCGGATATATTATTTCAATGCCATTGTTTGTTTTAGTGGTTGACAGTGTCTTTTTTAACAACAGAGTAAGAAAACAAGTCGTTTTTTGCGGAATACTTAGCAAATTGGTCGCCCATCGTGCCTGTCAGTAACAAAAAAGTAGCTCTGAGCTTCAAACAGGTTGGGATCCCTGCTTTAAATAGAGGCGCTAAATAATAGAAAATATACCGTTAAAAGGGATCATTATTTTTTTCTTTATGGTGAAAGAAATCTTCACTTTTAAGAAAAGCATTATTGATTTGAATAATAATCAAATGTACATGAACTATCCAATAAACATGCAATTTTTTAAATACTTGTAGGTCCGGAATTATTTAATTATTTTACATAACATGAGGGAGCTGACAAAACCATCTGACATCTTGCTGCTACAGATAAACCAAAGACTAAGTGAAAGCCTGGGTAAAGACACATGTTGCGGTTTTGTTACTGTGAGTCTCCTTAGTTTGTTTTCTTCCTTGTTCTTTATAACACTTGTTTTCAGTTACACTACACAATACAGCAACATCTAGTGATCAAATATTACACAGTGCCCCTTTAAGGTAGCATCCTACACAAACTAGAGTAAGCATTTTACATACCTGTGTACTCAGTAGGGGATTCTGCATTCCAGGCTTCGATAATCAACGAAAACGTACCCTGAAAAACAAATTAAATGATGCTCCCATCTTCTCCAAATCACAGTTCAAACGTCTCTTGGTTGTGTTTTCCTTACCGGCCATTTAAAGTGAAAAGGCACCCTGATTGGGGCACTGCTGGAAATGGAGGTGTGATCGGCCCTGATGACATTTGTCTGCCCGGTCCCGAATGTGCAAGGCGGTTCCGCAGAGATGACATCTTCCGGATGCTTCAGACAAATTCGGAAAAATATGTGACAGTCTCGATGTCTCCTGCAAATGCGCTGCGCCGTGTGGAAGGAATTGATCTTCAGCTCAAAGACACCCGACGTCAACACCTGGAAACAGCATGGTGTCAACAAATATCTACGTTTTTAGACTATTACATACCTGTCAAGCTCAACCAATTACTCCCTTTATTACTGCTTGTAATTCCACTTATTAAGCATTTATTAAGCTTACAAACACAGCACGGTGTCTATTTACTCACAACAAGACTATGTTGAATAAAAACAAAGATAACTTTTGTATTTAAACAACAGAAATAATGCTTTGACCATCTTGTACTTTTTCCACATGACTGAAAACTCTTACTTATTAGACGAAGGCAGAACCAGAACTTTGTAAAACTCTTTCATCAATGGAAAGCAATATGGCTGAAACAAACCTTTGTAATTTAAATATTTCAGGCCAAAAGACTCCTAATTAAGTGGTCTTCCATCTTGGCTTTTCTAAGTAATTAAAGCATCGTTTTTTGTGAATAACGGCTTCACAAATAGTATGATTTAACATGACATCCATTTTTTGCTGCCTTTTATCATCATGGTCTTTTTTTCTATTAAAAATCTTGATTACATACTTTCCCTGGAGTGTCTTGTTGCATACAATGTTTACTGCGTTGTTATCAATAACAATGATCTTTAAATTGGGCTCTGAGTAGAAAGGGATAAGACGAGATCGGTTTAACTAAAAGCAAGCCTGGGTTTTTGTTTTTGTTTGTTCATTTATATCGTTTTAAATGTTTGTTTTTTCATGTTAAGTCACGTCAAGTTTTTATGACACCCTCCCCTGATCTAAAACCAACATGAAGGCAAGGAAAAACTCAAAAACCTCAGGATTAGAAAAATTAAGAAAACTTGGAGTCTCAAAGGGCTGCACAGACCACTGACTTTTGCCAACTATAGACATTTATTTCACCATCTGATCTGTAACATAAATGAGGTACCACCGTATTTGTATTTTTTTGCAATTGCAGAGGAAAGGTCCTGGATCTTATCGCCAGGACTCTAATGACAAATCATTTTCCAAATTCCCTTTTTTTTAGGGGATTTAAAGTGTTTTTTTTTCATCCTTTTAGAAGAAATGCATTTTGGGGATAGGAACTAGCGATGGGCAAGTATTGATACCCGGTATCAATACCTAAATCAGTTTTCACATGAGAGCAACACACTTCAAACTATATAATACGACCTACACTATTTGAAATGATCAAGAAACGAATAAAATAGAAAAGAAACTCCACTTACAGCGTGCACCGAGGCCAAAACCAATAGGTATCTCAGGTGTGCGTGTGCCATTTTCTTCTGCAACTTGTTTTTAGTCCCAGTAGTAGTTCCGGAAAAAATCTACTCCAAAAAGAAGCCAATCCTTTACTAATCACTCTTCTTATTTTTCTCTAATTCTACATAACATTTGGCCCTTTACTTATGTTCTGGCTTCTGCTGCGTAAAGTTTGTTTTTATACTCGAGATTTCTGTACGTCACAAAAAGAGGCGGAGCTTAAACGGACCTCAGGGGAGTCGTGATGGAAATTCCGTCTCTTTTTAGAGAAGAGGTTTTTTCGGCTCGGGTCACTGAAGAAAATCCGTCCTTTTCGACTCCCATACGGTTCTTTAGATTGTCTTTGTTGTCTTAATTAATATATTACCTAATTAGTATGTAACATTATGCACAAAAGGACTTGCAAAAAAGGGGGATGGGAAGCGGGGTAAACAAAAAAAAGGAAAAATGAAACAAAAGAAGACAGAAAGAGAAAACAAGAAAAACGAGAGGAGAAAAATGCAAGAAGAAAACGAAGTAAAAAGCTAGGAAAACAAAAAAACAAAAGAAAAAAAATAGTTTTGAAAAAAGGAGAATTGAAGAATGGTGGAAATTAATAAAAATACGTAACCACTCGTAACAATAGTGGAAAAAGTACTAAGAAGTACGGGGAAAACTACTGAATAGTAGTGAAAATATAGTGAATCGTATGGAAACAGTATTGAAAAGTATAAGTATGTATTGAAAAGTTGCTGGGAAAATATGGAAAAGTTAGTAAAAAGGAAGGTAAAGCACTGAAAATAGTGAAAAGCATGGAAAAAGTTTTGAAGCGTAGTGAAAAAAACAATAAATCTATGGAAAATGTACTGATACATATGAAGATGTACTGAAAAGTATGAAAATATACTGAAAAGTACAGTAATTTGGTAAAATATAGTGACAAGTACAATAAAGTTAATAAAAATAAGTGAAAAAGTGAAAGGTCTAAAAAAAAGTACAGTAAAATACTGATAAGCAATGAAAAATAGTGAAACACACGGAAAGAGCTCTGAAAAGTATGTAAAGGTAAGGGAAATAGTTAGATGCTTGAAAAAAACTACGGAAATGTAATGAAAAAAAATAGCAAATGTTTGGAAAGGGTCCTGAAAAATATTAATTGTACCAAGCTGTACAACAAATTAGTAAAATGTATGGAAAAGTACGGCAAAGAATGAAAACGTTAAAAAAAGAAGTGAAATATTGTGAAAAGGATGGAAAAAGTAGAACAAAAATTTGTGAAAAATTATTGCTTCAATCAAATGCATTTTGACCATTTACAATAGAAAATAAGCGTGTCGAAGGGAGCCAGCTCCTTATTGATGGGGAGCCAGCTCGCCTTGTCAACTTCAAAGAGTCAGCTCACATAGCCAACTCGATTGCGAACGACACATCACTACTGCTTGGAGATATGGACAAGCCACTATGCATCTGGACGACGGAACATGCAAAATAAGTAAAAGTTATGGATGCATGGATAATACTCAAATAATTGGTGTCATTTATGTGTTTTAGCGCTTTTTCAGCCTTAAAACACAAGTTCCATTTCGAACTGAAGCCACACGTTTTCTTAAATCACCATAGATGTACTCACAGAGCATTTTATTATTTTGGGGGGGTGGAGGGCTGATAACTGCAAACAAAGGCCAGATAGGATAGCGCCTGCCACCCCCTCCTCTTTCTTTGAAGCACTAAAGCTTCTAATTGCTCCGACGCGTGTGAGGGAGAAAAGAAAACCCTCCCTGAATTGTGAGGTTGGGGGTATCAGGTTGCCTTTTGTCCTCAAGCGAACAGCTGTATGATAATAAGCGGCACATGGCCGCTCGTGTGCGGCGCCATCCCCACTATTGTCTCCCCAGATCAGGGCAACCCCCCCAAAACCTCCAAACACGCACACGTGAATGCTAGTTGCGCACACTTTTTGAGGATATGAACGCAACTGTTCTTTGTGGTGCTGACGGTTTAGGTAAATAACACCCCGGCTGTTGTTTATGATATATGAAGCTGATTTGTTGGGTAAAGGGACATGGTCAGGGTTGGGTAGGGTTACTTTAACTTGATTACTTTCAATTACTTTTGGATTACTCCAATACCAAATATGCTAATAAAAGACAAAATAAACTAAATATGAATAAAATTATGACTCACAACACGTGGTAAGCTTTCTCTCCTGGCTTTGATCTCCGGCAAAACTAACATAAACTGCGACAGAAACAAAATGAAAATAAATCCAAAAAGCTTGCCAACATCATTTTTGCCGTTCCATGTATTCCGTTACTCCCCAAGCCTGCACAAAATTTAGTAATTTTATTCATATTGAGTTTATTTTGTCTTTTATTTAGCATATTTGGTATTGGAGTAATCCAAAAGTAATTGAAAGTAATCAAGTTAAAGTAACCCTACCCAACCCTGGACATAGTGTATTATTTAGGATCGCCTCGTGCATTGGTCGACCAGCGGGTCATTTTGTACTGGTCCCGTTGTTTCAACATCATCAGAAAAACCTGGATTCCAAGAAGGCGTTTGACAGGGTATAGCTAGCTCCCGTGTGAGCCACAGTGAAAAAGTACAGCATGGGCCAGAAACTAGCTCAGATCATTGAACAGCTGTACGCTAATACCAGCAGAGCTCTGCTGTTCAATGGTACCTCTGGATCGGTCAGTGTGAGACAAGGCTGCATTCTCTCGCCAACTTTATTCAACATCTTCCTGGAGAGGATCGTAATCAAAACACTGGACCAACACGAAGGCAGTTAGCATTGGGGGACACAACGTCACTAACCTCCGTTTTGTTGATGATATTCGAGACTGGCAGGAGTCGAACAGGAACTCAGAGATCTGGTCAATCGCCTGGACTAAGCATCAACCCAGTATGGGGTGGAAAAAGGCACAGAAAAAAAATCCCTTTAGGTATCACCACAAACATCACCAACAACCACCAAGAGCTTGAACCTGTTACCAAATTTATGTATCTGGGAGCTGTCCTATCAGAGCCAGAAATCATGGCCACAATAGCTCAAACTTGCCAGACTTAAGCCCAGACTCCTGCCGGACTCCCTCAAACGCTTGTTACTTCCATCTTCCTTTATCCTTGCGAGACATGGACTCTGACGGGAAAGCATGAAAAAAAAATCCAGCCAATGGAGATGCCATGCTACAGGGAACTTCTAGGTGTCAGATACATAGCTGATGTGACAAACGAAATACCCTTAGAGGGCTCATTGGATCCTACCGAAAACTCTTGATGAAAACTGCAGTGGTATGGTCACGTTACAAGATCATCAGGACAGGCTGAGATCATTCCCCAGGACACAGTCCAAGTGGGCAGAAGAAGAACTGGGCCAACAACATCAAGGAATAGACTGGTGCCAATTTTACCATGACCTAAACTCAGGCCAGCAACTGTTATCAGTGGAAAAAGTTGTCCAGTGTTGCATCCTCAGTGGTGCCTCGATGACCAAGGTGGTTAATGGATCCGTGAACCGTGAACTGATTCCGTTATGATTGCTCACAAATTTTTCAGCTATCTTTTAAACATAGCCTTGGAAAAAATCTATCAAATTATCTATATACCCCCTGGTGGTAGGTGGCTTGAGTCAAGAACACATTCACAATTACCAAACATTCATTCCTCTTGGGAAAATATACACAATTGAAATTGACTTCAGAAGAAAGTAATTTTTTGAGCTCTAATAGATATCATGTTTTGCACTTTTTGGGAAAAAACAAAACAAAAAAGGAACAATGATTTTATGAGAAATAATCTTGGATCAGATAAAATGAGCTCCTAAGAATAGCATCCATCCATTGTCTGCTCCACTTATCCTCATTAGGGTCACGGGGGTTGCTGGAGCCATCCCTCTTATCCTCTGGGAGTGGGCAGGAATACATTTAAAAAAATGAATCACGTATTCTATTCCTGTACTCAACACAAACACAGGGCACACAACACGTTAGGGCGCGGGTTCCCTCTGCTGCGGCCGCCTTAAAAAACACAGACAAGCATACAAGTGTGCGTAATGGAAATTATAGCGGGAGCAAAACTGAGTTTGGTAGTTTTTATTACAAAGTAAAACACAAAAATAAGAAATTGTCGACATTTGTTTTTCAGCTTCCTCCACTTGCGAGCCATCGTTTTTTTTCCTTCAATTTTTTTGTGGCTGCTCTGTTTCCATGTTGTCCCGCGTAGAGCGTAAATCAACACATCATGGCAGACGAAAACACGTAAAGCAATCAATGCAGGGAAAGTGAGGTTTTGGACTTAATTAATATTTTGGGGGACAATTCTGTTTGGCCTCCGGTAGCAAAATAACTTGTAAATTTCTAGATATGCTAGTGTTAGCATCCATGGGTACTTCCGCAAACAATGGACGAATTGCGTGTGACGTCACCCGTCCTCTTCTGCACAAGCGGGACATGGTGGTGTTAACACAGGAGACACACAGAAGTCCAAGGAGAGCACACCCAAGTTGCATTTAGTTGGGAATGAGAATGATTCCACAAAAACAATGGATTTCACCCCAAATTGTTGTAAGTCTTATGTAAGACTCAAACCTGTGACCTCTCAGTCTCGGAACGAGCGCCCGACTCTAAGGCCGTCGATCTTGTTTACATCCGCCGCTCTATATCACACACAGGGCGCACTACACGATAGAGCAAGTCAGTTTGAAGAAAATCTTGTCATGATTTGCCCAATGCCCTCACCTGTGCTCGCTCGTTTGGCTCCAGCTGCTGCTCGTTTCCTGATTGGTTCCCCTTCCATTTAAACTCAACACTCTCATTCACTCCTTGTCAGTCTGTCAGCGAACCTCCACACATGCAAGGCAAGCACTTTTTGACTCCGTCCGTCCCGTCTATCCTGTATCCTACTCGTCAGCCCCTGGCTTCACGATCGTCTCCGGCTACCTGACTCGATTTCTTCCTCTGACCCCGCTCCGATCTCCCGTCATGGCTGCTCAACTCGTATCCGCCCTCCAACCTCGCTCCGATATCGTGGGCTTCCTGCTTCTCCTGCCCAGAGATCACAGAATCGCTGGCGTTGGTTTTCCTGACTTCTCCGCTTCCGCAATAAAGCTTGATGTGAAACGTTACACATTTGGGTCCAACGTCTTTTCTGCCCCTGACAAATCTGAGATTTATGTACGCCTCATGGTTGTGAAAATATGGTAGTATCATTGTCTAAAAGCATCACTTTATTGATGTTGTTGATTTCATTACTCCAGTACATTCATGCCTTAACAAAAATAGTTTGTAGCAACAGAATCAATTATTTCACTTTGTCATGTACAATACTGTTCAAAAGTCATCCTGACAATTTTATGTTTTCCATGAAAAAACCACACAAATTTATGAAATGACTTGTTTATCAAATGTCTGTTCTTTTTACCCATATGAATATCTTTCTTTTGTTGCCCAGTCTCAGATATGGCTTTTTTTTTGCTACTCTGCCTTAAAGGCCAGCACCTCAGAGTCGCCGCTTCACTGTAGATGTTGGCACTAGTGTTTTGCAGCTACTAATTAATGATAGCTAGTTGAGGACCTGCAATGAGTCTATTTCTCAAACTTGATGTTCTAATGTACTTTTTCTCTTGCTTGGTTGCGCATGCTTCTGTTTTTACTCTCGTTAGAGCATTTTTTTCGTGCAGTTCTCTGAAGGAAGTAGTACACACTGTTGTGGGAGATCTTCAGTTTGTTGACAATTTCTCAAATCAAACAGCCTTAATTTCTGTGAACAAGAATAAATAGTCATGTTTTGCAAGAAAGTCATCTTTTTCTGGCCATTCTGAAAGTTTAATCACATCCACAAATGTGACGCTCCAGATACTCGACTAGCTAAATAAGGTCTGTTTTATAGCTTCTCTAACCAGCTCAACCGTTTTTGGGTATGCCAGCATCATTGTACAAAGTTTTTCCAAGCAAACCTTTTAACACAATTAGCAAACAAAATGTACTATTGGAACCCTGGAGTGCTGGTTTCCAAAAATGTACCTCTGTAGGGTAGATGTTGCATTAGAAAGCATATATTTTCAGCTAAAATAGTCATCTACAACAGTAACAATGAATGGGGTGTATTTCTAATTAGTTTCATGTCATTTTTCCTGAAAATATGCAGTGCTTTTCTTTAAAAATAAGGACTTGGTGGTGTTCATCAGGGTTCAGTACTTGGCCCCCTTCTTTTCAGCATTTACATGCTTCCATTAGGTAATCTTATTCGCAAGTATAATATCAGTTTCCATTGCGACACAGATGACACTCAACTATATTTTTTGATGGAGAAATCTGCCACACTGAACTGTGGAAATTTGGAGGCCTGCCTCACTGAGATAAAAGAATGGATGTCACTCAACTTCTTGCACCTTAACTCTGAAAAGACCGAAATGTTAGTTATTGGTCCATTTATATGCCGTGACTTGTTCTCAAAAACTGTTCTGACCATTGAAAAATGTAATATCACCTAAAGTGAAAATTTAGGTGTCATATTTGACCCCAATCTGTCCTTTCAAACACACGTTAAGAATATTACTAGAACAGCTTTTTTCCATCTTTGCAACATTGTTAAAATTCGCCCTATGCTGTCTCAGTCGGATGCCGAGATTACAATTCATGCGTTTGTTACCTCCCATCTCGATTACTGTAATGCACAACTCTCCGGTCTCCCGAAGTCTAAAATCAAGAGCCTTCAGCTGGTACAAAATGCTGCAGCGAGGCTTTTAACTAAGACAAGAAAGTTTGATCACATTACCCCCGATTTTAGCTAACCTGCATTGCCTCCCTGTTAGATTAAGATGCAATTTTAAGGTTCTGTTGGTAGTATACAAAATCACGCATGGACTTGCTCCCTCATATCTTTCAGATTTAATTTCGCCCTATGTTCCGGTCCGGAGCCTTCGCTCTGAAAATGCTGGTCTACTCGTGATCCCAAAAGCTAAGAAGAGATCCGCAGGTTCGAGAGCGTTCTCCATTCGGGCCCCAGTGCTGTGGATTGCTCTTCCCCCTGAGATTTGATCTGCAACCTCAGTGGAAATGTTTGAATATAAGCTTAAAACACACTTCTATTATATAGCATATGAATAAACCTATTTTTTATGTTGACAATATCTGTGTATTGTTTGTTATTGCAACATCCATGGCAGCCTGGTCGACCTGGAAGGGGATTACATCATGTGGGGTCCCTTCTCAAGGTTCTTCATTTTCCTCATGTTGAGGTTTTAGAGTTTTTCCCAGACTTTGGAAGTGAGGGATGGGAGTCCAAGGCCCCTGTCAGAATATCAAAATTGAGTGCAAGTCCAGCCCACAGTAACGATGGATTAATTTATTACTAATTGATTGAACTATCTTCCCATTTTTAGTTTGTTTATTTTGTGTAGATTAAGTTAATATCTGAAAAGAGTGGAATGCTCTTCCCCCTGAGATTCGATCTGCAACCTCAGTGGAAATGTTTAAATCTAAGCTTAAAACACACTTCTACTCTATAGCATATGAATAATATGCTTTTATGTTGATTTTATGTTGATAATATGTGTATTATTTGCCCTTATGTAGGTTTTAGATGAGGGGATGATGTCATAATAGTCTGTAGTTTGCAATAGTCTTTGATCTATTCAGCCCTTTGAGACTCTTTGTGATTAGGGGCTATACAAAGAAACATGACTTGACTTGAATCAAAGATTTTTTTGTGAAAACCCCAGCCCAACCTCACCCTGGCATGATTATTGACGTGACTCAGCTGTGCCCGCTCATTTGGCGCCAACCGCCACGGGTTCTGATTGGCTCCCTGTCACCATTTGAACCCAGTCCTGTCCGTCCACTGTTGTCAGTCCATCTGCGAACCTCAGTATATACTAGGCAAGCCTTTTTCGACCCTGACTCCCACCTGTCCCGTTTTTGCTCCCGTCTGTCTCCGGCTACGACCTGTTTTGCTCGTGACCTTGTCTGTTCTCCCGTCCTGGGTTACTACCTCTTCATGTCCACTACGTCTACTCTCCCGTTCTGGCTTACGACTCATTTACAAACCCGACCACGCCTTGCTCTCCCAGTCCCGGCTACCGACCAGTTTTTCCATCCACTTCCGTGTTCGGATCCCAGTCCGTATCAGAGAGCAACTTGCTTCTTGCGTCCAGCTAACACCGGATCGTGGGCGCAGCCCTTCCTCTTTCTTCCAATAAAACTTGCGGTAAACGTCATGCAATTGGGTCCTGTTTCCGTTCTGGTCCTGACAATTTTCTGTACAGTCAGTTGTTTTAATGGCTTGCAACCACAGGTGCGTTTAAAAAAGGCTGCTCCCTCTTAGAATCCCAAAAGCAAATGTGTTCCTTAAAATTACCAATCAGGCACCTGTACACAAAACTGGGTATGTTGTCCTTTTAAAGTGCTACTCTAAAACCCAACTCAACATACAAATCTTATACCTGTCAACCTCCACGGCTCCATGCCCTTACAAAATGTTGTATTTTCCCTTACAAAATACAAAATACAAAATAATCTTAACCATAATTTTTTTTTTGGGGTCCTGACACACCCGGACTAGAGTTTCATCGTCCCCCAAGACATTGAGTTTAAGACCTCTGATCCAAACAAAAAAATAAGTCTATAAGTATCTCTATTTTTTGCAAAACAGAAAACACAAAGACACCACCTAAAATATGCATTTTGTCAGGCAGAACAACATGTGTCATTGAAGTCTTCGCCTTGGGTGTTTTATCGATCGGCAAAGCCTGATGCGTATCTGTGCGGTGGGGGAGAACGTTCACATCTTTGTGTCGGATGAGCAGATGGAGAACGCAGCCGCTCTCTTGTTATAAGTATTATTTGCAAAAGTGTGGCATGAGTGTGCCATTGCGAATGGGAACCTGAGAGGAGTCATCTCACCCCCCTGACGGACCTCTATTAGAAAGGCCAGCGTCTGCTTCTTCCAGGGCTCACCAAGAGCAGCTTGAAAACCTTTTCCCCAAGGACGCACGAAGGAAAACGGGGGAGTTCCTGCAAACCTGACCCCAAAACTGACTCTCTGGGGAAAAATCAGCCATCCCTCGCTATCTGATTGCATGTGTGTAGCTTGTGCATGCGAATGTGAATGTATGTATGTAATCTGCATGATTGGTAGATCTCATTAAAGTGCTTGACAATTACAAAGTGCTAAAAGAGGCCCATGGAACCCCAGTAAGCAGATTGGGAGTCAATGGGGGCCACCAAATGTCTAGGATGTGCTTTGTCAGGCAAATCAGCGACTGAGCATAAAAAGCATCAAAATACTGTATCTTATTGCTTAATTCATTCCAGGATTGTGCTTGTAGCTCGAATTGCTCATGTAACAAGCAAATTTTCCCAATATGAAGAACAGTTATTAAAAATGAATTTGTTCTCTAGAAAGCATCCAAGTGAAACCTAAGGAACTATAAAAACACAGCTCCCTGATCACTAGAAATATATTAAATTAGTAATTAAATATAAAAGGAACTACCGTAATAAAATCAATAAAATGATATTAACAAAATAAGAAGTGAGTTAATTATACTTAAAATGGAGACAGCTGCCATAACAAAGGTGTGTGTGTGGCGCGGAGGAATGGGGAGTGGACGCTCCATCGTCATTGTGACTTTCTAGTAAACTTTTTTTCACTGGTTGACTGAGTTTGTTAAACCATACTTCAAAAAATATCCTTAATAACATACTTATATGAACCTTACTCATACATTCCATACAATTTATAGCACTGAAGCAACATACCAACAAATTCAAATTACGAACGATCGTCCAGGACCTATCAAAAAAACAGTGCCAGAAAACATCCAAAAATTGTTCACTCGGAAAGAGGGAAATTATAACTTAAGGGGCTGTAGTAAATTCAAAATCCCAACGGTGAGAACTACCAGGAAAAGTATGTGTGTGTCCGCATGTGGAGCCAAACTTTGGAACAATTTACAAGACGAGATCAAACAATGAATGAAAACTTTTATTTCGAACATAAAAATAAAAACAGGACAAAAACAATGAGTCAACAACAGAACACGTGTTCAAATTTAAATACAAAAAACATTACTGGCAGAATACAGAGATGAACAAAATGGGTTATGAGTGATACTAGAGATTGAAAATACTGCGTTTACAACTATAGATAACCTTGTTGTTACTGTGACTATTATTCTATCATAACTGTTATTATTGCTATAGTTGTTATTATCATTGGTGTCACAATATTTAGTGACTAGTAGCATTATCACATTGATAGATGGGTCCTACGATGATTAATGTATAAAATATGTGACTATTGTTATCATAATTATTGATATCCGACTTATGTAATATTTATATATGTGAGATTTTGTCATATTTAGACACAAAAGAGAAGGTATCTGTAAAATGTATTTAATAGGGAAGATGAAGGTCTAGGGAAAGTAAGTGTCTGCTTCTTATTACCCCTTTTCGAACATGTTATGTTCACAATATTTTTGTTGTAGAGTCATCGTTTTTGTCCTGTTTTTATTTTATAATGTTCAAAATAAAGTTTTTATTCATTCATTCATTTCAAATGTATATGGATGCCGCTTCTGAACGCTCTCAGCTTGAAAAAGGTAGGAGACCCCTGCACAATATAATACATGCTCTGCTTTTAAAAATATTTTATCAATTTTATATTTTATAAATATTTAGATTATGAATACATACCAAACACTAAATTGCCCTGATATATTGTCTCGCGGATATTTTTACAACTTCAATTAGAATGAAGGGTTTCTAAATAACAAAACACAAAACAACCCCACACAATAAAATGGTCGTATATCTGAATTACTGCCCCCTACCTAGTACAAGAGTGTGCAGTGGAAGTGAACTGTTAGACTATAGGCAGCAGATGTATAATTCCTCTTTTGAGACAGAGACCCCCCCGTGGCCCCAATTCTACCTTTCCTGGTCCCTAAACCAGACACTGCAGCAGCAGCTTCTGCAGCAGATGGGGGATGAAAGGAGAAGCAGGGAGTGGAGGGCCCCATGCAAACTGTGGGCGGGCGGACCTTATGCAAACTGCACACATAACAACTGAAAAAAAGAAAGGGCACACAGGTCAAATCTGGCAATAGAAGGAGGGAGAAAACTTGCAGGAGCACAAATCAATATGTATGTTTGCCTCTTTTATACGGGAGGCCTCTCACTCTGGGTGTCTTTCTTCCAGATGTCAACTATTCCAATGGGTTTTAGTTCTTGTCGGAGTCCACTGTATCTATCCGGGTATAACGCACATTTTTTTGTACCCCAAAAATATCTCAAATTTTGCGTGCATATTATAGAAAAGGTTTCATGGAAGTACATTATTGTATTCGATTATTGATTGATTAGTCAAAACATATCACTGACCACATTTTCTAAAAATTGGATGCAATGGGATTTGAAACTGGATCACGGCAGTGAGAGAAGCGACTGTTATCCAATAGAGCACTAAGGTTACTGATAACATGAAAAATTGTTCAATTTTATCTCGTCATCACAGTATTATTACTTGGTGCTATGTTGTTGAATACGTAGCAATTAAAATCATGTACAAACGCTCCCTTACTTACGACCATTCGACTTAAAGGTTTTCGGGATGTCAAAAAATATCCGGACGTTGCTGTAAGTTAGATTTTGTATTGTGTCTACCTTTTCCCGAGTAGAGGACAGTACTGTAGCGCTTCTTTCCGTTGCGTAGCGCTGTGAGAAGTTACCCAGCATCCACCCCGAAGAAGAAATCTGGCTTCTACTTCCTGGCTCGTGTGTGATCATAACAACGTGTACTGTATCGCTTTTGTTGTTTAACATCTCTTGCATCCATTCAATATGGTTGGTGTAAAGTGTCAAGAAGTGGCGAGCCGTTTCTTTTGAAATGAAAGTGGAATAAGAAAGCTTGATGTGGTTGAGACAATGGTCGGAACGCTTTTTTTTTGGCTACTTTTTACCACGGAGCAGGACCTCTTGAAACGCATCTTCCAAAAGTAAGTTAAACTCAACTTTATATATCTTTATAGAGCATATTATTTAATGAAGTGTTTGTTTTTCAGTACAAAACAATACAGGTTACTTATACAAGCCTTAAACATACTTCAATGAACCTTACACATACATTCCATACAAAACATAGCAATTAGGCAACTTACGAACAAATTCAAATTACAAACGGTCGCCCGGAACCTATCTCGTTTGTAAGTAGAGCAGCGTCTGTGTTGACAATGTAAACTATGAACAGAATACCAAAATAAAACTTACAATGTGTTTGTATAAAGTATGATTCAATCTTAATAAATTGTTTGAATTACAACCCCACATATTCAGCAAAGTACCGTGAAAATAGTGTGATGATGGGATAAAATCAAATGCCCTTTCCTCGTGTCAAGGCACCCCCAATAAATACTAACAAAATCAATAAACATCTGATTTCATGGGATCTGCTGGCCAAATTTGGTACTGCACCCCCGACAACTCCAAGAAGCCAAATACAATATTTTAATGGCCCGGTCACACCGAGCCCTTTTGCTTGTACGGTATACGCAAAAAATGAGGCAAACTTTATTCATTTCTGTGGGGCATCGTACCAAACGACCCATGGTCCGGTACGCGGCCCAGTGGTTGCTTACCACTGCACTAGTGCCATCATTTTATGTAAAATAGATACAAATTTCTCAACCTATAAGTGTCACGGTTGCCATGGCGCCCAATTGGCCTCGCCCGTGTGACGCCAGCTGCGCCGCGTTGACAGATTGGCTTTCCGTCTATTTAAGCTCAGTGCTCTCACTCTTCTTGTGTCAGTCCGTCAACGAACCTCTGCCCCGCACGATGTGGGTTTTGACTCGGTCGTGTTTCCTGTTGGCATTTCCTGTCCGGTATTGTTCCTGTTTATTATTGTCCTGTTTAATATCGGTTTCCAGTTTCGTTCCCGTCTATTTTTGTCCTGTTCACTATTCTCTTCAGTTTTCGTTCCCGTCTAGTTGGTCCCGTTTTTTTTCAATATCCTGTTTCATTAGCAATCCTGTCTGTCCCGTCCTGTCCGGTATTGACCCCATCCGTCCGATATCTACTCGGCAGTTGGTTTCGATCTCGTCGGCCTCTGGCTCCCTATCGATTCACGCCAGACTGCTGCCTAACGTACATAACGCACCATTTCCCGTAAAATAAAAGGTTTGTGTGAGAAACGTCACACGTTTGGGTCCTGATCCGGTTCCAGTTCATGACAACAAGTATGTTTGTATGATAGTTCGTGTATTATTGTTTTTTATTTAAATCAATAAAACACACTTCTATTCTATAGCTTATGAATGACCTGTATTTCATGTCGACAATATCTGTGTATTATTTGTTAGGAAGGGGGGATTACCTCAAGGTTTCTTCATTTTCCTCATGTTGAGGTTTTTGAGTTTTTCCTTGCCCTCATGTAGGTTTTAGATCAGGGGATGGTGTCATAATAGTCGGTAGTCTGTAATAGTCCGTGGTCTGTGCATCCCTTTAAGTCTCTTCGTAATAAAGGGCGTCACAAATAAACATGACATGACTTGATTATTAAGGTTTCTTTTAATGAAGGATTTTTTTACCACTAGGAAGTGCTAAATAATACTCAATGTCCCTTTGAGCTGTGTTTAAGGGCTTCCTACAAAGTTCGAGCAAAAGACCTTTTCAAGGGTGAACATAAAAGCCCCACCCCGCTGCTTTTTGCCTTGCAGCTAAATGTGAAGCCGCACTATAGTTTTGCACTTCTGTCCAGCTGCCACACGCCGGCTCGAATATGGCAGCTGTTTAAATAGCGAAGACAACAGGGGAATGTGCAAAATGCAAATTGAATTATGGCCTATTCAGGTTCCTTTTCTTACTGTGTCTACTTGAAAGTGCTGAATTCTCATTTGAAAAACAGTGCACGTGTTAATGATACTGTAATTTAAATCGACACGTTCAAAGGGGTGCTTTTATTTCAATTCATTTTTTTTTATGACAGCAACGTTTTCGAGCATAAAGTGTACAAACATTAATACTTCAAGTTGAAAAATCTGCTGAAATTTCCTCACCATAAACAGCACCTATCTAAACCACACCCAATACATTTTTTAAGGAAAAAACATTTTGCTCATCAGCTATTTAGGGCCTCGCAACCACTAGGGGACCCCCAAGAGTGGTTAAATTTTTTTGGTCCCCATTGTCACTTTGTGTCCACTCGAAAATATTTCTACAGAAATACAACAAAAATACTACACAGTAACGACAAAACTAAATATCAAATATAGTGCTTAAAAACAAGGACCTCACATATTACTTTATTTTCATTCTGACAATAAAAAACAGAATATAATTACTACAAAAATACTATAACAGTTATGCTGTATTACCAAATACTACTCCAGAATTATTTACTCCAAAAGTACGACAGTAATATTACAAAATACTAAAGAAATATGACAAAATACTACTATGGAAATACTACAAAAATAATACTGAAATAAGGTTTTGGAAATACATCAATTATACTTCTACTGAAATACTAAAAATACATAAATACCTAATACTATAATACAAAAACTACTAGAGAAATACTACTACAAAAATAATACTGCAAGAGGTTTACATCAGAAATACTGCAAATTAAACCTATAACGATACTACAAAAATTCTCCTATGGAAATATCCAAAAAATCAAACTACAGTAACACTGAACTACAACGATACTATAGGTATACTTCATTTATACCACAAACATTCTTGTAGGGAAATACTACAAAATGCTAAAAAATAAAAAAGTTACAGTAATCCTATAAAACTATTATAATCATAATACTACTGCAATAATACAAAAATACTACGAAAATACTACAGATATACAACCAAAAAAAATCAACTTTCGAAATACAACAATAGTACTACAGAAATACTAAAAAAAGACTATTATGGAAATACTACATAAAAATGACTACAAAAATACTACAAAATAGTATAAAAATAAAACTACACTAACACTACAAAAAAACTAGAGAACTTCAATAAATATTCGACTTCAGAAATTAAAAAAAAAAACAAAAACAAAAACCCTACAGTAATACTTCAAAACTAACTAACAAATGAAGTTTTTAAAACAAGGACCTAATATTTTACTATTATTGTGGTCATTTCAAAACCAATTTGATGAAACTAATTTATTTTAAAAGAAGTATAAAATGTCACATGCGGCCCCCGACTCCAAATAGTTGCCCACCCATGGAGTAGAACAGGAATGAGTTCTAGTATGGATGCAAATGATCAAGTAATAGGGAGCCCCAAATCTAATTTTGCTTAGGGCCCCATGAAGGCTTGGGCCAGTCCTGGTGTAATGCAACCAAAAACAAGCGCTACAAAGTACAAGGGAGAATGCTGTCTACATGGACTCAAAGTGTAAAACCACATCATTTTTCTTGACCAGCCTTTCACAAGGGTAACCCTCATTCAAAATTGAGTTAGAAATATTAGGTGAAAGGATAATTTATATAAAGTATTCAAATTTGATTTGAAGCACATTATAGTATATAATTGATCATTTTACCAAATTATCAAATGAAATCATTTATTTTAATTAGCAAATAATGGTTTGTTTTTCTCTGTTTCAACAAAGATTTGTAAGAAAAAGGCATGATAGAAACAATAGTACGTCTTTCATCAAGGCTATGGGCAGAACAGGCATGTCAGCATTCACGACAGACAGGATCTGAGACATTGCATAGAAAAACCAAATAACTCCTTTTCTTCTTTTTGACTATGTAAGTCACAATGGCCGAAAACCTAACCTATACGAGTTTGGGCCAGGTTTTTTTCTCTCTGGAGAAAATTCCTCGATTCCTTGGATTATTAGAAACCTTGGTGAGCTACAGCAGATTAAGAATGCAGCCGGGATCAGATTAATCATAGAGCTTCACATCAAGGTCGTGGTGGGAATCGGAGTATTCCATTGATATCGACTGTGAACTTTGAGAAACCAGAGATAACGAGGAAGTTATGATTCCCTGAAGTGGAAAACATTGAAATTGGGTTTTCTTTGCCATTTTGATTAACTAACTTGTCCCCATTTTAATTGTCGTTGAAATTTGATGTCTATTTAATTCTAACATTGTCAGAACCAGAACAGGAGGAGGACCCAGATGCGTACCGTTTCTCACACAAGCTTTATTTTACGGGAATGGGTCAGTCATGCACGTTAACACAAACGCCAGCGATTCGGTGATCGCTGGGCGGAAGAAGTAAGGCAGAAGTTCGGCGTGGAAAAACAGGAAGCCAGAGGCCGACAAGACAATACCAAATGCACAAGCAGATACCAGACAGACGGGGTCAATAACGGACAGGACGAGACAGACAGGATCGATACCGGAAACTTGAGACTGGCGAAAGATATCCGACGGGATGAGACAGGCGGGATCGATACCGGATATTGTAGCAAGGTATCAGACAGGACGAGACAGACGGGGTCGATACCATACACTGGAGACTGGAGTCCGATATCAAACAGGACGAGATAGACGGGAACAATACCCAATACTGGAGATTGTAGCGAAGTATCAGACAGGACGAGACAAACGGGAACGATACCGGACAGGATACACAAGCAGGACACTGGACAGAGTTGAAACACAAGTCTTGCAGGTGCAGAAGTTTGTTGACGGACTGACAAAGGGTAAGTGAGAGCTCTGAGATCAAATAGGGGGGAAGACAATCAGTCAACGAGCCGCTGCTGGCGCCAAACGGGCTGGGCCAATTGGGGGCAATGGGCAACTGTGACAAATACAAACCAGATTTTGGTCGATTCTAAGAAATAAACATAAATGTAAATTTTGTGACTAGCTTATCAACCAAAACCCGACTTAACTTGGTCATCAAACTGAAAAAGAAATAAAACAGGCTTAGTAAACCAAGATTAACCAAACTAGTATTTCTTATCTAGAACCTTAAACCAAATAGGAGTCTTTTACTGTAAATAATGTTGAATGTTGTTTATTTACTCGTTCATTGTTTATAAAACTGATGTCTTTTGCTAAAATTAATTTTGACTTTGGTTTTTCTTCTATTAATCTTACCACTCATCAAACCTAGAACTAGTTCATTAGCTTTCCTTCCCTCTGCCTAAGCTACACATGGTTTTGGGGTTTTGAGAGTACCTGTAGCAGCAAGATGGCGACAATTATGTCATCTCCCCTAAGGTGACCAATTTTTGCTTCACGGCAGGAGTGTCAAACCCATTTTTACTCGGGGGACAACATGATAGAAAAAACATTCTCTCGGGGGCTGGACTAGTAGATTAGAAAAAAAGAACAAAGAGAGAAACAAATAAGAGAAAGAGAAAGGGAGAGAAAAAGAAAGGGTGTGGGATATAGATAGATAGATAGATAGATAGATAGATAGATAGATAGATAGATAGATAGATACTTTGTTCATCCCCGAAGGGAAATTGATATGGATATAGAGAAAGGGAGAGAGAGTGAGAGAGAGAGAGAGAGAGAGAGAGAGAGAGAGACAAGAGAGAGAGAGAGAATGTGAGAAACAAAAGGGATAAAAAGAGAAATAGTGAGAGAGGGGGAAAGAAAGAGAGAGAAAGTAAGAAATCCAAAAAGAAACAGAAACAGAGGAGAGAAAACAAGAAGGGGGAAAGAGAGAAGGGGTTAGCAACAGAGAAAGAGAGAATAGAGAGGATAAGGAAAAAAGGAAGAGAGAGCAAAAGAAGGTAAAAAGACACAGAGAGAGAATGTGACAAAGAGGAACAAAGAAAGAGAAAAAGAGAAACAGAGAGTGTGAAAGAGAGAGAGACAGAGAGTAAGAGAAAAACGGAGGGAGAGAGAGAGAGAGAGAGAGAGAGAGAGAGAGAGAGAGAGAGAGAGAGAGAGAGAGAGAGAGAGAGAGAGAGAGAGAGAGAGAGAGAGAGAGAGAGAGAGAGAGAGAAAGAAATACAAGTACAGTTTTTGTGAGAGGCACCTGGCTTTGGCAACATCAAGTGGACATATTTCAACTCACAGCTCGTTTTTCTCCTGCGCTTCCCCCAGCGTTGTCTCGCGGGCTGGATTCAATCCCTTAGCGGGTCTGATCCGGCCCACGGGCCGCCTGCTTGACACCCCTGCTTTACACGAAAGAGTTAAGAAAGATGTTAAAAGGAGTGTTTTTGTTGTTTATTTGGTAAATTAAAGAAACTTGTTTTACACAAATGATCTCACTCTACACTGTCTGGCTATGAGTAAATAGGTGCCGTGTTATGTTTGCAAGGTTGATTATCCCATAATAGGGACGATTAATAACGAGGGTAGCAACTGGCTGAGTTTAAAAGGTATGTTAATAATCCAAACAAAAGTGTTTACCAAACACCCTCAAATGTAAATAGGTGCGTTCAAAATATGGTGCTGACCTACTAAAGATAACGTTCGAGGGGGTGAAGCTTCTCCAGGGCAGACTCCAGCTGGTCCTTTTGTTTTCCTTTCTGGAATCCTGCCACGCCATGCAACTGCAAAGTGTCTTCAAGGTTCAACCGTCCCTATTCAGAAACGTCAGAGGTTCGAAATAAAAACACCCCATACTTGACTCAATTCGAGTTAGGCGTTCTTAAAATGAAAGTCAGGTGGATTCATTGATTCCCATTTCAGATCTAAGTTGACCAAGATCTGGTTTTATTGTGTAGGGATGTGGTGCGTTTTTTGAGGTGTCCTCAAAAGTTGAAAGTGGAATATTTTCTCTATTTAAGTCAAATGACCTCACTCTACACAGTCTGTAAGCAAGTCAAGTCATGCTTATTTGTGACACCCTTAATCACAATGAGTCCCAAAGAGCTGCAAAGAACACAGAATATAATTTAAAAAAAAAAAATCCAAAAGTTTTAAAGAATTCAATTATTTTTAATTATTATTATTTATGCCAACTATCTTTTTTATCACAATCTTTTATGACATATTTATTCTGGAGTTTAATCTCGTAAACAATGTTTGATGAATGACACGGAAGACAATTGTAACTCTAATTATTTATTTTCTACATGAGAAGAAAAGTACCTAAACAAGGTTTTGTGCTAATGGGGCAAGAGGTTTTCTTGTGTGAGTGTCCATCTATTATCTGCACCGCTTATCCTCAGTAGGGTCGCGGTGGTGCTGGAGCCCATCCCAGCTATCTTCAGGCAGAAGAAACCGGAATGCCCGGAGGAAACCCCCGCAAACACAGGGAGAACATGCAAACCACACAGGAGGTTTGATCTCATGACCTCAGAACTGTACCACACACGCGCAAACCACTGCGCCGCCGTGCTGCCAAAAGTAGTGGAGATGCCGGGGATTGAACCCGGGACTTCATACATGCGAAGCATGCGCTCTACTACTGAGCTACATCCCCTCTTTTTGTGTGAGTGTTTGTGTGAAATATACATAAACCCATAGAGGACAAAGTATTTTCAGATTTACGGTAACACTGAAAATGCTACCAAAAAAGAAGGCTGGCCTCCTTCAACATCTGCAAAAAGCTCCTGAAAATATTCTATGAGACAGTAGTGGCCAGCGCCCTCTTCTATGCGGCAGCGTATTGGGGAGGCAGCGTCAAGAAGAAGGATGCCTCTCGTCTCAATAAACTGGCTAGGAAAGCGAGCTCTGTTGTGGGCAAAGAGCTGGACAGCCTAACAACAGTAGCTGAGAGACGAGCACTGAAAAAGCTGAGGTCAATCATGGACAATCCATCGCATCCACTACACAGCATTATCTCCAGACAGAAGAGCAGTTTCAGCGACAGACTGCTGTCACTGTCTTGTACTACGGACAGACTGAAGAGATCTTTTCTTCCTCATGCCATGAGGCTCTTTAACTCCACCCGGCAGAGTAAAGGCCCACATTAAACCACACCACCTACATTGGATATTACCGAATCTTACTGCAATATGTATTCTGTGTAGCACTATTTAGTTACTCTATATAACACGCTACAGTGGGCATTTGCACGTCACACTGGGTATTTGTATATTGCATTCTTTTGGCTTTATTATTGTACTGTTCTCAGCTCAGGGATGCTGCTGGAAATGTGAATTTCCCTTCGGGGATGAATAAAGTATCTATCTATCTATCTAAAAAATTAAGTACGTGACTGTGACAAAGTCATGTTTATTTGTGACACCCTTAATCACAAAGAGTCTCAAAGTGCTGCACAGACCACAGATTACTGCAAACCACAGACTATTATTACACCATCCCCTGATCTAAAACCTACAAGATGGCAGGGAAAAACTTAAAAACCTCAATGTGAGGAAAATGAAGAAACCTTCAGAAGGGACCACACGTGAGCTTATTTTCCCTTCCAGGTCAAAATGGATGTTGCAATAACAAATAATACACAGATAGTTTTAGGATTATTTAAAATGTTTGGTTCAACAAAAAAACAATGCAATATGTTAATTTCTATTACATTTGATTTGAAAACAGTTAAAATTCAGAATCAGTTCAACTCATTTTGTTCTCTTGAGGTGTATTTGAGTAGTTTGTCACTGTACTCGTGTCTGCCACTTGTGGCATTAAGCATAACTGCTTTAGTGTGTGTTAACATTCCACAACTGAGTTCAAACAGCCCTTATGTTTTCCCCCACTGCACTTAACTGCTTTTATCATACTTTTAGGAAAGCTGTTTGGGGAAGAAACACATCAGGAAAAAAATGGTGGGTCATGGGGGCAGAGTGTGTTTTCATGCTCGTCCCCAAGTTTTTTGGTGGGGTGGCACGAAAATGGTGAAAGTAAGAAAATGCCTGTTTCAAGTACAGATGCTGCCCTACTTGAATTTGTTCTTAAGTTGCTTCAGAGCTATATTTTGTATGTTTAAGGTTCATATAAGTATGTTTAATGCTTGTATAAGTAACCTGTATTGTTTGGTACTGAAAAATAAACATTTCATAAAATAATATGCTCCATAGAGATAATTAAAGTTAAGTCTAACTTACTATTGGAAGATGGGCTTCAAGAGGTAGGCGCCTTCTTCCTCCGTGGTAAAAAGTGGCTGAAAAAAAGCGATCCAATATTCTCAACCGCATCAATCTTTCTTATTCCACTTCCATTTTAAAAGAAACGACTCGCCTCTTCTTTACACTTTACATTACCATATTGAATGGATGCACAAGATATTAAACAATAAAAACATCAAAGTTCTTAGAGCGCTAGAGATACAGGACTGTATACATAGTATGTTTATACACTAACAAGGAAGTGGAAGCCGGATTTCTTCTTCGGGTGCCGGGTGACCACTCACAGCGCCACCACACGCCGGTAGCGGCAAAAAGAAGCTCTTTAGTACGGTCCTGTACTCGGAAAAAGGTGCACACAATGCAAAATCTAACCAACAACAGTGTCCGGCTATTTTTCGACATCCCGAATTTTTTTTCGGATCCACCGTTTTTCGTAAGTCGAATGGTCCTAAGTAGGGGGGTGTCTGTCGGTCCAAACGCTGACCCAAAACCCCCAAAAGATGAAAAAAAATCGTTTATACAAGCACATCTAAGAATGCACGTACTTGCACGAGCATCATAAACGGGCTTTCTTAGGCTGCAATGATAACACGAGCCAGGAGGTGGCGGGAGTGACTAAAAAGGTTCCAAATTCTATACAGCATCTTTAGGAATGACAGAAATTGTTCAGACCATAATCTTGTCTTGATAAAATTCCCGGCAACTGCCAAAAAAGAGCTCAGTGTTACTGTTATGTGCTCATTTCTCATGTTATTATCACGCTTTAAATCAAATATGAGTGTGCAGTGAGGTATTTTATTCGGCCTTTATAACAATAATAATATTGAATTTGTTTTCTTTAATTGTATCAACTATACAAGCGTCTTAGTGTTTTCACCATTCCTGTGGACTTATATGTTCCCCCTTGTTTGATGTTTTTTGATCATCTCAAATTGAGTAAATTTGATGACATTTGTTTTAAAGGAAAAAAAAATATTTGCGTGACCAATCTCGTGTTGCCCATTTTGGCTCTAATTCTGAGCGTTTTAGTATCAGTGGGGACAAAACTGAGATGCTGAAAGAATAGTTTATGTTGTTTATTTGGTAAATAAAACTAAATTTACTCTAAATACCTTTGTTTTCATTCTACACAGTATGGTTTGCTGTGAGTAAATAGGTGCAGTGTTGTGTCAGTAAGGTTCGTCATTGCTTAATAATGGGGATTCATAATGAAGTGATTGGCTCAGGATTACATGTTTGTTTTTTTCAGAATGTTATATATATATATATATATATATATATATATATATATATGCACACCCGCGATCAAAATTAGAGGACAACTCATACAAAATTAAATAACTTTTAAATAATACCCTCTTCACTGCTCAACAGTTTAAGGACAATTTGTTGTGTCTATACCACCCTCCTACAACAATCTTTCACAAAATGAATAAGGTATTTCAACAAAAAAAAAAAAAGCATTTTGCTTAAAATGCACTGATCAAAATTAGGGAACACTTATCATTTTGCTAATTTCCTTGATTAGCTGCCAACCCCTATTTAACTGGCACTCTAACTGCCAGTTTCACTGGCTTTCCAAGATGGTGGGCTGTTCTAAAGTAACTGGAAGCCTCCGGCAGCAGGTTCTCCAAAAGAAAACGTAAGGGATAACCCTATATGCCATAGCAGGACAAGTCGATTTGTTCCAATACTGGCATTTCAAGAATATCAAAATTTATAAAATTACAAACTCATTCAAGTCGCCCAAGAAGGCTTGGAGTCTTATGCGATAATCATATGGTCCAGAGTTCACTTCAGTGATGGAAGGAAATCTAATTTATTTGGGTCTGATGGGAAGCATTATGTTTGCGGACACATTGGAAAAAGACTGAACCCAAAGTGTGTAAAAAGCGAGCGTACGGTGGAGGAGGAAGTGTCATGGTTTGGGGCATGTTTTTTGCAGCAGGAGTCAAGCTTCTTGTACAGCTACATGGCCGAGTGAATATAAATGTATATCAGAACCTTCTTCAACAGCACATGGTTCTTTCCATGTGTTCATCGCCTGATCAGCCTGCAGTCTTCATGTAGGACAATGCTCCATGTCACACAGCAAATCGGGTAAAGAATTTCCTTGAAAGTAAAAACATTGAATCATAGCATGACCTGCCCAGAGTCCTTATTTCAAACCAATAGAGAACTTATGGGAAATCCTTGGTGACAAAGTTATGGTCAAGAAACCCACTGCAATCACCCAACTGTGGAGGAGGCTGGAAGAAGAATGGACCAAAATCACACCAGAGCAGTGTAAGAGACCAGTGCTATCCTGTGGCCGAAGATGTACTGAAGTCATTCACAGCAGAGGCCTGTTCATTTCTTAACACATTTCTGACTTTTTTAAACTTTAGATTTTTTTCCATGCCAAAGTAATTGTTGTTTTCTGAATTTGATCAGTGGGTTTTCCAATTTATTTATTGGGTGAAAGGCATTTAGTTATTTTGTGAAAAAAGGGGGTTGAAGTACCATGATATCGACACAACAAAATGTCCTTAAACTGTCGAGCAGTGAAGATGGCATTATTTTGAAAGTATCATTTTGTTTTGTAAGTTATTCTCTAAATTTTATCTCCACTGTAGTTATATTAGTAAATAAAATCAGAAAAAAACAACACAACAGTAAAGATGAGATCTGTACATTTAATTTTGAATCCGTTTTTACTGGTACTTTGCCTGCATGGTAATTCTTAACGATAGTTTTGCAGTCTAGCTCAAAAGCAAACAATCCAGAATATTCTGAACGTTTGAATAAGGTGTGTTAAAGAAGCAAAATCTCTAAAATACAAAGAATAGGGGCACTTGCACTGACACAAGGATACACTGCCTTCTACTTTCAAAGTAACTACCACAGCGCTCTCTTGTGGCCTTTAAAGGCAGTAGAACAGGGGTCTCACACTCAATTGAGTTGAGGCCGCTGAAGCTAGGGTCCGAGAGAGGTTATGTCGAATGCGGTTCTCCACAAAATATGTGCTAGTAAACATGTTTCCACTATTCTTAAAGGGACAGTGTTTCATATTTGTCCACTAGATGTTGCTGGAATGTGTAGTGCAACAAATATGAGTCCAAGGACGACTACCAACTACAGGGACTGAAAGTGAGCAAAAAAAGCACCCTTTTTCTTCACATTTTTACCCAGCTTTTCTCAAAGATAAAAAGAAAGGAAAATTATTTTAAGGAATAGAAAATAGGGAAGAAAAAGAGGCAAAAAAGGAAAACGGAATATGAAGAAAAGTAGCGGAAACAGTAGAAAAAACAACTAAAAAGTAGGAAAAAAGGAAAGAAAAGGATTAAAGAGAAAAAAAAGACAAAAAAGAAAATATGCAATTTTCTCTCTTTTTGTTTCTTATTCTTATTTTTCCTTTTACCCCGCATTTTTTGTTTCTTGGGTTTTACTTTTGTCATTTTTCTCTCTTTATTTTTTTATTTCTATTCTTTTTGAAAGTAATAAAGGTGCATTTTCAGTTTTCTTCCATTGTGCTTTTAGCACTTGTTGTCAGTGGCAGGACAATACATTCGACATCCAGTGGAAAAAAATAATACACTGTCCCTGTAACTTTCTCATTAAGGCGGGGATCTCAAACTATCATGCTGGGGGCCGCATTTGGCCCAGGGCCGAGAGTTCGAGACTCCTGGAGTAGAACATGCGCCTAATGCAAATGCTCTTCTAATGGAAAAATACAAAAACATCTTTCAATTATGACTTTGCAATAACGGTACACATATTACCTACAATGGAAAAAACACCAGAGTAATTTACATATGATTTATTCCACATTTTCAAGGAAACTTTTATTTTACCAATCTTCTAAAATGTACAATACATCGGGGGGTGTAAAAATAAGCATAGCTTTAAGATATTAGGACCATATAATGGCCAGGCGCTGAAAACTACTGAAGGGAACAGTAAGAATAATTTTCATTCTCTTTACACTGATGGAAGGGAACATGAGCATACAGAACAGGCAGAATTTGACAATTCAAATTCAATGACCCACTCCTCAATTTCAACAATAAAACAAGGCTTTAAAAAAAAGGTGGTAGTTTTTACAATGCAGTGACAAACATCACTCTCAGTAGCATAAAGAAAAATACATTGGATCCACTCAGGCTTTCAACACTTTTGGTGTCCATATTTTCAAAATTAAAAACTGGGACACTACTACTAAAGAAATCAAATATCGTGCATTAGAAATTCTTACCTGTTAATTTGGTGACCCGCGGATGATTGATTTCTTTAGCCAAAGCTATAAGGAATTTAAAATTACAATTCAAAGCAATTCAACAATACACTCATTATCCTTCAAGTGGTACCGCATTGAAAGATGAGGAATTTGCCACTTGAAAAGCTAATGCTTTGACTCAAGAGTACGTTTACATGCAGGCAATAGTCTGATTCAAATTGGATTAATGTCGGTATTCTGGTTATGTAAAGCGATGTAAACACAGACACCCATTTAAGTCTTAATCGGACCGTGTGTTGTTCAATTGAAAGAGTTTTGCAAATACTTTCCAATGAGTCATTTCAATTCTGATGGCAATGACTATGTATAGCCATCAGAATTATCGGTTTGCCTGTGCGCATTACTACAAAGCACTGTGGAGTAATACTACAGAGACAAATGATGCACGCCAACTCCTGATTTGTTAGGACAAATCAAGCAATTCAGATTTAATAATAATAATAATAATTTCCTTGTATTGTCATTCTGTGTAACAATGTACACAGAACGAAATGTCGATCGCACCTGACCCATTTAGAGTGCGTCATCCATTCCTACTTCACAAGAACAAAGTGCAACACTAACGAAGAAGATAAAATTGCGAGTATGCACATGAGGCATCATCCATCCATTATCTGCACCGCTTATCCTCAATAGGGTTGCGGGGGGTGCTGGAGCCCATCCCAGCTATCCTTGCGCAGTGGCCATCCAGTTGCAGGGCACACAGAGACTGAGAACTCACTTGCTCATTCACACCTAGGGACAATTTACATTGGCCAATTAACCTGACATGCATGTTTTGGGAATGTGGGAGCAAACCGGAGTTCCCGGAGGAAACTCACGCAAGCACGGGGAGAACATGCAAACTGTGCCACACACGCGCTAACCACTGCGCCGTCGGGCTGCCCCCAAATGAGGCTTCAGATAAACCAAATTGGTTGATTTAAAGTAGTCCATCTAGGAAGAAGCATATCAACTTTCAACTCTTACCTCTTTTCAAAATATGAGCATAATCTGATTTTGTGCCTATATACACTAGTTTTCAAAACACATTTGTGTTTTCCATGAAAAACCCACTTATATGAAATAAGTTGTACAATGTCTGCGGTCTTTTGCCCATATTAATCTACTTTTGTTGGCTTTTTCTTGACCATTTTGCCTTGAAGGCCAGCATCTCAGAGTCACCTCTTCACTGTTGATGTTGAGATAGGTGTTTAGTGGGTACTATTTAAGCTGACTGCTAGTTGAAGACCGGAAAGGCGTCTAGTTCTGGGAAAAAAAGGACTAATGTACTTGTCCTCTTGCTTGGTTACAACTCCCACTCCTCTTTCTACTCTGGTTAGATCCTAGTTGTGCTAATCTCTGAAAAGGTTAGTAACTTTTCACATGAAATAGCCTTCTAAGAATCCAAATAGACTGCAGTGTTTCACGCAATAGTTCTCTTTTTCTGACCATTCTGAAAGTTTAATCACACCCACAAATGTGAAACTTCACATACTGGACTAGCTCAAAGGATGGTCAGTCTTCTAGCTTCTCTGACCAAATGTTTTCAGCTGTGCAGAGTTGATTGTACAAGGGTTTTCTAATCATCCATTAGCCTTCTAACACAATTAGCAAACACAGAGTACTATCAAAACACTGGAGTGCTGGTTGATGAAAATGGTCCTATTAACACCCATACATAAAATCCACCGCTTATCCTCAGTAGGGTCGCAGGGATGCTGGAGCCCGTACCAGGCATCTTTAGGTAGGTGGCAGAGAAACTCCTGAACTGGTTGTCAGCCAGTCGCTGGGCAAATGTATATATATTTATATATATATATATATATATATATATATATATATGATTATATTATATAGTCCATTAAAAAATACATTTTCAGCCCAAATGGTCATTGAACTAACTTTAAAGAAGATGACCTAAAACAAAAAAAAACACAAAAAAACCCAGTTATTTTCCTTCAAAAAAATAAAATAAGGACATTTCTGAACAACCTCAAACTTTTGACCAGTACTGTACACATAGCCTTAGAAAACCCAAATATCGACAATTCTCTGATCTTATCGAACATTTCCTTGCATGTAAACGTACAGCGGCATATCATATTATAAATACAACGACCAGTGTAAAATCTAAGTATAATAAAAAGTTATAATGGGACTGAGCCCATTTATAAAGTCAATGATTAATGTGCCAACTATAACGCAGGCCTTCCATTTAATTTGTCATGCATGAGAGTAATGGCGCTGCCTGTAAAGTCTCGCAGAACCTGAACGGTTTCCCTCTGGAGCTGCAAGGACTCTCGTACAAATTCCTGCTGAGTCTCGGCGAGTTGCTGCACTGACTCGGACAAAAGCTCCAGGGAACGGGAAACAGTTTCCAGCAAGATGTTGGTGGCGTGCTGCTCCTGGAGGCTGAGCGAAGCGTTCTGGAGGATACTTTCCCTTGCGTTAGCTTGACCCGTGGCTGGAAAGGAGGCCGTCAAAGTCGAAGCGCCCGAGGAAGTTTGAGGTTGCTCTCGTTTTTCTAGGCCATTGTTTCCTTGATGGTCCCCTCTTAGTGTGGTTGTTCGAACTGATGGCAGGACGTCGTCTTTATCATCATTATCCCAGTCTGCCTCCCAAAAAATAATGTTTGAGTTAAAAAAGAATTAAGGACCAACTCAATATCAGATGTTTCAAAACCTCCACTATTCCTGCTTCAAATATGGATTAACAGGCTTCTGACAAGCTTGTTGATCTGATAAATTGATCAAGGAAATAATTTTAAAGTCGTGAGCAGCGTGAAGCCCATACCAAATAATAAATGGGGAACCTAAGGACATTCATTTCATTACGGAAAGTACCCCCCACCTCTTAGTGTAGCGAGGAAGTAGCACTACCCTGAGGAGAGCTTGGAGGTATAGTGTTGCAAGAAACCAAAATAAGGAATTAAGCCGGGATATGTTAGTTATCTTGGCTAAAAAATGTTGGTTGCATGAAAGCAGGTTAAGTTAAGCTTTGTTCAGTTATTCAGGTGATTAATTCTCCAAACCAGGCTAATAATAAGGCTAAGATTATCCCTAAAGATACAGATGGGAGATTTACTGTCAATCAGGTGAAAATAAATGGGTTTTGTAGCATTTCCATGGACGTTTTTGGTATTTCTTCTTATTGTAATTGTCCTGCATTAAAATTCAACATTTAGGCTATATTGTCATTTCATCAAACGTTCACTGCAACCATAATCTTATAGTCATTTAGTAGGCGCATTTATTGCTGGCCCGCCATGTGTTTTATTGATATGCAAATTAAGAATGCTTGTCAAATGGCCATCAAGCTTGACAAATATGTATCATATAGCTGTTTTTAAGATTTTTTTTAAAATTACGCAAAAATTTGCATCAATAACCTCAAGCGTAAAATAGTAGATACAGGTACAACTCCTACTTATCTGATGCCTCGATCAATGAAATAAAACAAAAAAGGTATCGTTAAATGGATAAGAATTAAAGTCAGAATTGTCTTTGCTGTCACTGACAACAGCGTAGTGAACATTGTTTACAATGAAATCAGACATGGAACTCCAGGATAAACAGGCAATTAAAGACTTAAAATTTTAAAAGAAGCAAAGAATATTAGGATAAATAGGCAAAACAATTGTCTTTTTTGCATTGGCCGGGAATCGGCAGGCAAAAATGGTATCACTGAAAGCACTTCAAATGCCATCTACAAATAGCGTTCACGTTCATCTGGCCGTGCGAAATTTGTTTTGTTCTATTCCTTATTAATACTGCTCATGTAACTTTATTTTCTTTTAATTTTTTTCACATCTTCATGAAATTCCATAAGGGGCTGTTGTTCGGCGGCTGTAAAAGACAATGGCGTTTTCCATTTTCTGATCCATGATTGACATTGATCTTGGGTTCTGGGTGAGGACGTCATGAAAGCGCATTTATCCCAAATTTGTACAGCCTAGAGGTAATATCTTGGGCCGAGACCCGGCCCAAAATTCGGGCATAAAATATCAATCATTAAGTCAGGCCAGGCTTCTCTCTCAACGTTTTTTCTTTTTACTTTTTGGAGGATCTGCACGGCATGCACTTACTTTTACTCAAGTAATTATTGGGAGGACTATTTTTTACTATTACTTGAGTGATGTTATTCTGAAGTAAATTTACTTTTACCTGAGTAACACTTTGGCGCTGCACCTCAAGCCAAAATGCGCAGAACAGACTAGATAAAGCTTGCTCAGTTTGCCGGGATTTCTTTGTTCCACTTTTGTTCAATACCCACGGCTGACACTGCTAATGCTGACAAATGGCAACAGTGCATTCTTACATGTGTATTTGACTGCTTGACAGAGGTCATTGTTGACCCATTTCCGGTTCTGCTGAAGTCTAAAAATAGCAATTGTTCGGTACCCTTCGGTGGATTGATCTGGATATAGGTTGATGAGAACTCACCATCTGAATGGGGGATTTCAAACTGCATATCGAAGGCAGTATGTGATGAGTCTCCTGAAAAATAGACAATAAAAATGCATTGAAAGGAGTACAATAGAATGAGGTTGTAACCCAAAGAACGCCATTGTGCTAAATAGGGGTTTAATAATACATTTTTTTCTATTTTTAGGAGTATTTCTGTAGTAGTGTTATGTATTCTAGTATTACTGTCGTAGTATTTTTGTAGTACTTCTATTCTTTTTGAAATAAAAGCAAACTAATATATTAGGTAGCTGTTTTAACACTAAATGTGTTATTTAGTTTTCTAGAAATTTGGCAGTGTTTCTGTAGTATTTTTTGTTGTGTACAAGCAAAAGGGCGGTTAACGGGCAGCCCCGCGGTTCTGTGGTCAAGGGTTTGATTCCAGCTACCCGCAGCCTCCTTATGCCAGGTTTGCATGTTAACCCTGTACTTGCGGGGGTTTTCTGTGGGCACTCCGGTTTCCACACACATTCAAAAAATGTGCATGTCAGGTTAATTGCCCAGTAAAAATTGTCCTGAGGTGTGAATGAGCGAGTGAGTTGTCTGTGTGTCCTGCAACTGACTGGCAAGCAGTTCAGGGTGCCCCCTTCGCACTGCCCGAAGATAGCTGGGATGGGCTCCAGCTCCCCCGCAACCCTGGAGAGGATAAGCGACGGAGAAAATGGATGGATGAATGGACGTATATTGGTTATATTGGCAGGTTGGATAATAAAGCCTGATGGGCCGTATGTGGCCTGCAAGCTGTAGATTGCCTAATACTGGATTAAATTTTGGATTTGGGCTTGTTACTATTATCATTGTTGTTATTTTCATTATTCAAGGTTAGTACACTATTTTTCCTAGCCAAATTTAAGCACTTTATATGGACATTCAAAGCCAAATTTCCAATTTCTCCAGTACCATTAAATGACAAAATTCGGTTCTAATCACGTATTTAGCCAGAAAAATATATGCAATTTACATATGCAATTTTTAATCTTGCATGCTCCTTTATCAAGACATTTTTAGATCTCGAGTAAATCACGAACATATTTGTGGATCAGAACAATATGCCTGTAAATATTTTTGAGACAAATTTCTCGCCATTTAGGTGTTGTCAGAAAAAGATGGTAATGTGCACCTAAAATTTTTAGTTGCAGGAAAGTCTTCCTATTAAAATGTACCACTGGGAAACGCTACCTCGATGTTTTGCATGGCCTATAAAAAATGTCCACTATTGATCGATAATCCTTGCACTAATACACATTTCATAGGGCTTATAAAATAAGTAAAACTTTTGGAAAACATGCTTAAATGTGACACATCAGCGTCAATGAGCCGATCGTGACTTATTTTAACATTGTAGTCGGGATTCAATACCCGAGGTTTAGTACATTATAAAACAAAATATGAACTCAAATAGATTTTCCTCTTTGGTACCTGAAGGAGAAGAGAAATTCATTTGTGGAGGCTTGGACAAGTCATCAGCACCATTTGGTGAACTTTGCATTCCGGCCATGTCGTCCTCCTCCATTCCTTCAACATCATCATCGTCACACAAAGGCCCCAAGTCACTGTTGATGTGGTCTACCTGATCCATCTCCAGAATCTGGAGCACCACTTTCTCCGTTGCATTAAGGTCTTTAGATAAACGGGAATTGATGCCCCTGTTTGGCACTTTGCCCGAGCGCATGGCGGCGACTTTGCGTTTGGTGTCGCACTTCAGGTCCGACCACTTCTTGATGACTTCAATGACTTCTCTCTGACACTCGCCAATTTCGTTGACGCGGGCTGCAATGTCAGCCCATGTGCGCTTCTTCACATCCGTTGACACGCCGCGGTTGAATTTTCCTGGAAAAGGACAGAAAAGCAATCCGATGAGTTACAAAAAAAAAATCAGATCTCCAATTCTAAGAAAAATGTTTAATGATGATAAACCAGATACAATGCAACATATAACATATTTTTAAGAGTACAGTAATCCCTTGCCATATCGCAGTTTTGCTACTTTTGAGTTTTGAACTGTTCGCAATACAGGTAGGTTTTTGAAGTCTAGGGATCAACTTGTGCTGGAAGTGCCAGGGTCAAAATAGAAATGCTGTGGTATGAGACTGTTTTTGTTGCTGCCCCCAGGCTCTGAAATCAGCTCCCAGCCTTATTTCTGACGTGGGCCTCTTAAAATCCAGGCTAAAAACGTGGATAGCTTGGAATACTCCAAAGTATGACGACACTTATTTTTTTTAATCCTAATCTTATTTGACAGTTGTATCTCATCCCTTTTATTGTTTTCATTTACCTTTTTGTTTGGTTTTTACTTATGGCTTCTGTTATTACTGTAGAGCGCTTTGGGTCACCAAAAGGATTGTGGTAAAGGGCTGTATAACGCAAGTACATTTACTTCACAGATTTTCACCGAGCATTGTGTTCTGCATTCTGATTGACTCAACAGTCGCCCCGACCCTTTTTTTGCCTGTGCGTCAATGACATTTTAGTCGGAGTTGTACATACTCTATATGTAAAACAGCTTGATGAACCTACATTACGTACTCGCATATCTTTTTCAATCTCAAAAGTCTCTAAGGCATGTTAAAAAATGCCCTGGACCAACAAATGCATAAAAAGCAGAGAAAGATGGTTTCTATCGAGAAAAAGTTCAATTTCTCCACCCACTATAACTTGCTCTGGAGCCTCATGTGACTCTTTGTCATTCCCTTGTGGTTCCCCTGGTTTCAAAAATGTTTAATAATGTAAAAATATAACGTTTACTTAGGAGGGTAACAGCACACAAATATTCTTAACGTTTTCCAATTAATATTGATTCAGTATGTGTTTTCTTCTTTCTAAGGCTAACATAAGGCTTTTATTTTTTGCAGCCCCAGAGTTGTGTGTGCATATATATATATATATATATATATATATATATATATATATATATATATATATATATAAATATTTTAGATTTTGTCCAATATGGCTCTTTTAGCATTTTGGGTTGCTGATGACTAGAGAAAGATAGAAGCAGTTTTTCATAACACCCACATGATGGCGATCAAACATAATACGAAGTAAAAACATTGTGTCCTGAAATCATATCTAACTCTAAATGCAAAACACGCAGCATGCTTATTTTTAGAATTATAATTAAACATAACAGAATTTATTTGAAAAAAAAAATAGGAAAACCAATAATTACAGTTTGTTTATTTGTTAAATGCTTCAGCCTGCAAATTGGGTTTATTATTTGGTTTCAATGTATAGTATTTATTCATCTAATAAATACATGAACTGATGTTTCTACGTCTCGGGTTTTGACTATCGCGGAACCTTTTAATTCTAAACATTAAACACAAAAGCAGTTTTATTTTCCTTAATTCTGCCAAAACCAAAAATGCATTTGGTCAATTTCGGCACTAACATTTTTAGTGTTGAAAATAAGGTGAATCCATAACAATGTCTGTTTTTTTTTTTTTCTCCAAAAAATGTTTCATTTTCTTCCCCCTTTTTTCTTTCCTCATTCTGATTTGTTTTTGGGTTTTTTCTGAGAAGAAAATAAAAACAATTGGCTCTTAATTACATGTGTAATGCACAAAAGTGAACATTTGAATTAGCAGTTTTTAGCCTGAATAATTGATACGTTAAACAAAAGCGCACTTCTTGTCTCCCACCACCAGAGGTTGTTGCCTAGTCTCAGTTCCGAAAACCAACTAAAATAAGACTCTTTCATGCCATGATGGATAACAGTTAACTTGAAAATGGTGTTATACAGTAGTTTAATTGCTCAGTGGAATATAATTCAGCCCTGCGACTGGCTGGCAACTGGTTCAGGGTGTCCCCTGCCCACTACCCGAAGACAGCTGGGATGGGCTTCAGCACCCCAGCGAGAATAAGCGGCACAAAAAATGGATGGATGGATGAAACATCACAAGTTAAGGTATGATCAATGTTTAAAGACATACCCACAAGAATAGATCGGTGTTTCCTCACTTCATCTAAAAGTATGTGGACCTCACTGAAAGTGAAACGGGCTTTTCTTTTCTTGAAGCGCACACTGTCTTGGTTGTAGAGTAACGTTGACGACATCCTCCACTAAACAGCGTCACTGCTTCTTTGGTCGCTTGGTAATAGTAGCCTCTCGGCTCCAACTTCCAGTAAAGCTGTGAAGAAGTGTCAATGTTACATTGCGATTGGTACATTTGAAACCAACGCATAATCGTATAATAACAAAACATGTGGCTTAAGGTTTCATACTTTCAACCTCAGCCAATTGCTCACCGCAACAATCGTTGCAATTATCCTTATGCAATTTTTAACCTTACAAACACAACATATCACGCTACAGGTCACACAAAACAAAAACAAACAGACTCAGAGCCATCACCACCCTTAACACACACTGCACAAAATCTGAAACTCTTGCAAACACACTACCTCATATAGATGTAAAATTGTATTCATGCCTATGCTTACTTTGCACAATGTTGCCTATTTTGCACTACCGCATATTGCACTAATACGATCCCAAAACTGTATGTAAACACCCTACAGGCCCACACTTTTTTGTGAAAACATTGTGTCAATTATCCTTTATCTTTTTTGTTATTTTTGATTCTCACAGTAAAATGTGAAAATGGAGTGCCACGTCCAATTTTGTTGTCACAACATGTTCAACCCATTTTGTAACAATGATAATAAAAGGTATATTCAATTCTATTCTATTCTATATTCTCACAGCAAGACAGACTATTCATTTTAGCAATCTTTGATGATTATTTGCAGCAACATTTTAGTGTCGTAATTTTTTAAATAAATAAATACAGAATTAATAATAATAATAATAATAACAGAAAACAATATGTTTCGTGTTTTTATATCTTTTATCACAATACAAGGTTTAACACAAATAAATACATTGTGGTCCAGCTCAGGGATGGATACAACTATAATTATAGCTTGTTTTCATAAACAGTCTCTGAATGTTTTCTACCCTGCCATTTCCAAACAAACATGGAAATTATTTTACCAACAAATCTTATTTTATAAAAATATTTTGCTCATAAACACATATATCCATACAATATGAAGTTAATAATAATAATAATGCTAAAATAACACTATTATTACTATCAATATATCACTCCCCAAGCTAATTTGCCCCCTGTTAGGTGTCCACTCCAACCTGTTAGGTTCATAGACCTAATGAGGTGGAACCTAACAGGGTATATATTTTTTACCTAATCTAGCTGTATCTCTTTAGCTAATCAACTTTTACCTTGCCAACTTTAAACATATTAACAAAACGAATAAATAAATCTGATCTGTTCTTGTGCTGTGGTTAGAACATTCGCCCAACACACGTAAAGTCCCCGGTTCGAGACCGGGTGGAAATATATGTTGGGCTGCAAAGGGATGGTTGCAACCAGGCTGTACTTACCCAAGACACACCACAGGAAATGGTGCCCCTACAACCCTATTGGTTAAGGGATTCAGCCAAGCAACTCAAAACAGTTTCCATAATTTGCCATAAAAGGAAAGAATTTTACGAGTGCAAAAAACAAGTGTAAGACATTTAAAATAAAATAAAAAGTAAGAAGAGTAAAAGTTGAAGCTTACGTCTTTTTCCAGTTGAACTCCTGCCAAAGTCAAACCATGTCACTTCTAGTAAATGGCTTTAATGAATTGTGCACATTCTAACAGTGTGGAAAATTACTACTGGTACAAGTATACTTTGAACAAAATTATAAATGGTAATGTTGAATATCATAATCAAATTAAGTTTAGTGCAGTTCATCAAAATGTTAACGAAAAAAGATTTTATAATCTTATGGCCTATCCCCTTTGAGGAAGTTAATTACATTATAATACTGCGGACACAATACAATTAGAAAAGTGTGTCACCAAACGTTATCTAGAATACAAAATATTATTTGAAAGCTATTTTATTTAAGGTTAAATATTTGCAAACAATCAGAGTGAATAATTGAAATGCCTTTTACATACATTACGAGGATTTTAAATAAAAATCCGTTTAGGAGAAAGTTGCAGACATGAAATGTTGCTACAAACAGAAAATCGCCCAACAGTGAGCAAGACGATCTGGATTAATGCCTAAAAGGAAAGACGAGATCGGTCTAGCAAAAGTTATGTTGTTGTTGTTGAACGTCTACAAAGGCAGCACGGCGCCGCAGTGATTAGCGCGTGTGCGGCACAGTTATGAGGTCATGAGATCGAACCCCCTGTGTGGAGTTTGCATGTTCTGCCCGTGCTTGCGTGAGTTTCCTCCGGGCACTCCGGTTTCCTCGCACATTCCAAAAACATGCATGTTGGGTTAATTGGCCGGTCAAAATTGTCCCTCAGTGTGAATAAGAAAGCGAATTGTCTGTCCCTGTGTACCTTGCGACTGGCTGGCAACCAGTTCAGGGTGTCCCCTGCCCGAAGATGGCTGGGATGGGCTCCAGCGCCCCCGCGACCCTACTGAGGATAAGCGGTGTAGCTAATGAGATGAGATAATTTCAACAGGGCAGCACGGCGGCGCAGTTGTAAGGTCTTGGGAACCTCCTATGTGGGTTCCAATCCAGCTACCGGAATTCCTTTGCAGAGTTTGTATGTTCTCCCCGTGCTTGCGTGAGTTTCCTCCGGGCACTCCGGTTTCCTCACACATTCCAAAGACATCCATTTCAGGTGGATTGTCCGTACCAAATTGTCCCTAGGTGTGAATGAGCGAGCGAGTTGTCTGTCCCTGTGTCCCCTGCGATTGGCTGGCAACTAGTTCAGGGTGTCCCCTGCCCACTGCCCGATGATTGCAGGGATGGGCTCCAGCACCCCCGCGGCCCTTCTAAGGATAAGCGGTGCAGATAATGGATGGACGTTCTATGTCGATTTTTCAAAGAATGCAATTAAAACTATGCATACAACCCCCTAACATTTAAATAAGGTACAACAAAAACTCTAGGAAATGTTCACGATAATAAGATTGACAGCCCAATGATGTGTTTCAGAATTGGTAACTTCAATGCAGCTAAAATCCTACACGGACAGTAGGTAAGAGTAACGTTGCATATAAGCACTCTCCCACCGAATTCATATTAGAATACTTCAATTGCAATTATTTTAGTGTATTTGCCCAGAATATAACTGAACAATGAAAACGCACTTGCAATAGCCTAGCTTGAATAGACATAGTTTCGCATGACTTCACACGAATATATGCTTTATCCACACCGATTTCAAACAATCGTTAAGATTAATTGAAGTCCTACTTTTGACAAACACTTATTCAGACGTAGGATTTTTTAACGTAGGCTCAGTTGCATCTGTGAGGTTTTGGGGCTAAAGCTAGTATTATAATGTATGATGCATCGATCAATAAATCCCCACCGCTTGGAGTATATAAACTACGCATGTTATACACAAGTTCAGGATAATTCACCCAAACTTCAATTAGTAAATCGCTAGACTTTATTTACAGTGTTTGCTTTGTTGCAGCTCTGACAGTCAAACTCAACGATGCTTACTTTGCTGCAAGATGGAGAAGGCTAACGCTAATACTAAGCTAGGAAATAGGGAAGTATTCACACGTGCTGCTTGTAGGACGTTGGTACAATTTCACAAGCGTACTCAACTAAATTCTGAACTCACCTGAAAGTCCAAATAATATTTTGTCAAGAAGCGTTAACATAAAACGTCCTTAAAACGGGCTAGCTAGTGTAAAGCTAGCGGGGAGACTGCCGTTCAGTCGAGCGTGTCCGGTAAGGAGTTACGTGGTAGTCTTCAAAATGCGCAGGCATGTTAAAATATGCAAACGCAGATATCAATTGGATTTAAGAAAATCTTTTTCTTTCTGGTTGCGAAAAAATCCAAACAATATTATCTTAATTCACTGGTAAATTTGTCATTGCCTTTCTTCAAATTGTAAATTACTCTTATTCTGAAAGAATCAAGACGGAGATCGTGTCAGAGATCGTTAGAGAGAGAGAGGGAGAGAGAGAGAGAGATAGAAGAGGGGGTTGATGTAAAAAAATATGTAATACAATTCATGGATTTTGTTTCCCATTTCCTTTTTTACTTTTGAGGGTCGTAAAATCGTCTACTCAGGGGTCTCCAATCTGGTGCCCGCGGGGACCTGGGTGCCCTCTAAGGACAGCTGGAGTGCCTATAGACCTGTTCTGAAAATAACCCCCCAGTGCTGGGTCATTGTGATCTCATTAGCTGCACCGCTTATCCTCAGTAGGGTCGCGGGGGTGCTGGAGCCCATCCCAGCAATCATCGGGCAGTGGGCAGGAGATACCCTGAACTGGTTGCCAGCCAATCGCAGGGCACACAGGGACAGACAACTCGCTCGCCCATTCACACCTAGGGACAATTTGGACCTGCCAATCCACCTGAAATGCATGTCTTTGGAATGTGGGAGGAAACCGGAGTGCCCAGAGGAAACCCACGCAAGCACGGGGAGAACATACAAACTCCGCACAGTAGGTCCGGTGGGTCATTGTGATTTTCTAGTAAAATATTTTTTTTTGTAGTTGACTTAGTCAAATTAACCCTACTTCTTACTTATCTTTCTTCTTTTGTTTCCCTTTCTCTCCCTCTCTCTTTCTCCTCTTCTTTCTCCATCATTTTTTCTTTCTCCCTTTCTTTTCCCCTCTCACTCCCTCAATTGTTCTCTTTCTCTCTCACTCAGTAGAATCTACTTCATCATTTCACTTGACCAATATTTTAGGACAGGGTGTGCCAAATGCATTCAACTCGGGGGCCACATGGTAGAAAAAACATTCTCATTCCAGACTAGTAAATTAGTGGCATAATGTGTGCCTTGGGGTCTTTTCATAAGCTGATGATTTATCTATGACACGGGATTTTGAAATTTGATCATATAACTGTTATTGTATTCTTTTCCTTAATTGTTTTTTCCTCGACTTAGATTTAATCAATGTCTATTTAGCTCAGGGAAACTTATGCATACTGGAATGTGACAAAAAAATAGCAAACAAAAACTAAATTAAATGATCATTTTAATGTTTTAAAAGTATTTCTGCATTTTATTTTTATTTATCTATGAAAATGTTAACCTAATTATGGGAATATCTCTGTTAGATTTCATTTCCATCCTAGAAATGAGATAACGTTTCTTTAAACTTCTGCAAAGACACCAAGGGGCCATTTTGTATTTTTCGTATAACCTTAAACAGCACAATCTTGACTTCTTTTATAAGTAAAATGAATCAGGATGGGTTTCCTCGATGTTCTCTGGTTAATTGTAGTTAATGGTAGTCAGCAAATACAGCTAAAGCAGATGCTATGCAAGTGGCGCCTGGTTTTGGCGACATCCACTGGACATATTCAAAACTGCAATTCATTGTTTGGAGCAATGCTCATTTTTCTCTTATGCTTCTCTCAGCACTGCTTAAGGGCCACAAAAAAATGATGTGGGCACCACATTTAGCTTGTGCGCTTCGAGTTTGACTCGAGTTTTAGGATATACTGTATTAGTAAAGATTTAAATCTAAAAACCTGGTTTTATTAAAAAATTATTCTAAAGGTCATCATCGTTTTTGAAGCTTAGAGTAACTTCTTTGTTACTGATTAGTGTGAAAAGCAACCAGCTTTATGTACAATTCGGAAATAACTTGTTCATACGATGATATAACTAAGTTCCAAGCAGTCCACCAAGAATAGGCAGTCAACCACAAAAGCATCTTCCTCAAAAAAGGGAGCTGGGATAATTAGCGAAATGTGATTCTAAAAAAATGATTCGGGTATTATTAAAATGTCATCACGTATGTTAAAAGAAGGGGCAGTATGGCAGCGCACGTGCGACACAGTTCTGAGGTCATAAGATTGAACCTTCCTGTGTGGAGTTTGCATGTTCTCCCCATGCTTGCGTGGGTTTCTTCCAGGCACTCCGGTTTCCTCCCACATTCCAAAAACATGCATGTCAGGTTAATTGGCCAGTTCAAATTGTCCCTAGGTTTAAATGACCGAGTTGTCTGTGTGTCCTGAGACTGACTGGCAATCAGTTTAGGGTGTCCCCTGCCCACTGCCCGAAGACAACTGAGATGGGCTCCAGGGGATACGTGTTTGTTCTGATTTCTTATTGTTCTATTTTTGCTATCGAACACCTGCTAGGCAGTTTGCTGAGGATGCCAGGGTTATTTTAACTGTTATTTCTCACTGCTGTTCATGATTTTGTCTGTTATGCTCTGTTCACATCATAGGCACTATTGGAGAATCATGTTGCTGTTTTGTTTTCGACATCCTTTGGGACTGATCTGCTTTTTGTAACCCAAATATAATTAAAGGACCATAAGAACAGGTTGGAATTTTCTTAAATGAGGGTTTTTGCAGTCTTCTGTTTTTACTTGAGGGTTCAAAATTTATGTTTTGACCCTGATCTATCCTTTGAAACGCATGTAAAGAAAATTACTAGAACCGCTTCCTTCCATCTTTGTAACATTGCTAAAATCCGTTCAATACTGTCTCAGTCGGATGCAGAAATTATAATTCATCTGTTTGTTACCTCCCGTCTCGATTACTGTAATGCACTACTCTCTGGTCTCCCAAAGTCTAGATTCAAGTCTCTTCAGCTGGTACAAAATGCTGCAGCGAGGCTTTTAACTAGGACAAAAAAGTACGATCACATAACACCGATTTTGGCTAACCTGCATTGGCTCCCAGTTAGCCTTAGATGTGATTTCAAGGTTCTCTTAGTATTATACAAAATCATACATGGACTTGCTCCCTCTTATCTTTCAGATCTGATTTCCCCCTATGTCCCGGTTCGAAGCCTACGATCTGAGAGTGCCGGTCTTCTGGTGATCCCAAGAGCAAAGAAGTGTTCTGCTGGTTCGAGAGCGTTCTCCATCCGGGCACCGGTGCTGTGGAATGCTCTTCCCCCTGAGATCCGATCTGCAACCTCAGTGGAAATGTTTAAATCTAAGCTTAAAACTCACTTCTACTCCATAGCATATGAATAACCTACTCTTCTCGTCGGCTGACAAATAGTCTGTGTAATATAGTGTAATAATCTGTGAAGCCCTTTGAGACTCTTCGTGATTTAGAGCTATACAAATAAAAATGACTTGACTTCTTGTTTAGTGGTACCACCAGGCTTCACTTGCCCAAGGCACACCACAGGAAATAGTGCCCCTACAACCCCAGCAAAGAAATAATCATGGATCAAGTTTGTGACAAACCAGTGTTCACCAACATACTTTAAACACACTTTATTTGCAACACACATGTCTATGTCATCAACTAATGGAAGTGGTTATAAATGACAATGACATTATTGATGAAAAAGGCCCCTTGATTATTGACTGCATGCATCGTAGCGTACACGTCATATTGTTTATTATTTCACAAATGCTGGTTAAGGCATATCCACAGAATGCAAAACTGTAAAAAATAATTCAGAAAACCATGGGCATATGGCACAAAAACGTCACAGAAAACAGCCGGTCCTAGCACAACATTGTTTTTGTATGTTAAAGCTGTATTCTTAATTGTCATTTTTTGATGTAGAAGTATAGCATACTTATAATGCTAGATATGCAATTGAAATTTTACAATTATAGTTTTTATTAGCGCCACAAACAGAAGCTGGCCCATATATTCTCATGCAATACAAGATTATGTTTCTATAGGTGATTTCGTATCAATTATTCTAAATTGTCTTTAAATGTTAACTACTGGTGAAATGTATCCTATTCAGTCCAAATATTTCATATTATAATTTGGAGTCCCATATTCACATTTAATGTAGACATTAGTGCAGCTCATATTTGAATGTCAAACAGCAACCAGAATAGTGTAAACCCAGCATGCAATTCATCACACTGGCTAAGTGCTTTCTTTTTACCTGCGTGAACATTATCAGTGAATTCTTGTGCTTCCCTTACATGAACTAGCATCATTTGTGTCTTACAAGTGATATCACAGTCAGCAAATCTGTAATTCTCTTATGACCAGATTTTGCTTAAAAACATTTGCTGACAATGATTGTTAAAAATCAAATTGGAAGGTGGAGAAAAAATATCTATTATTGTCAACTGTAGAACATCCAAACAAATAGAGCACACGGTGGAGTTTCCTTCTGGGCTCAAGAGTACATCGTCAATTGAAGCCACTAAAAGAACAAGCAAAGGCAGAATTAATTAATCAAATAACTGTTAATGAAGATATTTAGATGTCAAACAAAAAGTAAATGACATACCTCTTGAACATTGACTTTGATCGTTCCATTGTTGTCTTTATCCAGAGTTTTAAAAGCACCTAAACAAGAGAGCTCGGGTCAATATTAGAGTCTGAACTGCTTAAGATCAAAAATGACAAAAATGTTAAACCCGTGTCGGACTGTAAACTTACGGCACATGGCATCCAGCCTCACGAGACAGCCAATGTAATTGTCAAAATCCATGTTGCCACTCTCGTCGCAATACCTGCGGATGATCATCTGGTTCAGCTGCTCACTTAGAGGAAAGCCTGCAGAAGAAAAACAATTTCAAAAATCCTAGATCAAAGGTGATTTCCGGAACTTCAAAATATTCTACTCGCTGATGCCATCTTTTGGCTTAAATCATCATTGCAGCCTCTTTTAAGATGCTTGTACAAGCAAGTACGTGACTTTCTTAAATGCGCTCAAATAAACTCTTTTTTGGGGGAGTTTGAGTTGGCATTTGGACTGTATTTGTAAAAATTATTTTCTTACTTTCACCATTTTCATCCTCGAATAAAAGAAAACAGCGAATATGCGCCTGAGATCACACTTAAACGTTTTACTTAAATGTTTTACAGGCTCAAGAATTTATTTAACAGGTAACTACTGTACAGTCAAAGAGTAAGCAGAAAGACTGTTTAGCCAATCAGAATGCAGAACACTATGGAAACCAGCTAAGTAGTGAGACTGTGAAAAATGAACCGTGTTAGAGCGAAAGATCAATGTATTAAAGCGCAATACATTACAATCAGTTTACGTATGCTCATTACTGAGCATGTGCATTTTCCATCATCCGGGATAATTTGGTGCGGCAAAAGCACTGTGGACTTACAAATGATTTACACTAATTATACTAAGTCGCCAGTTTAATGTGTATCGCGTATGTTGTCTATTGTATCTCTTGATTTTAAAGGGACAGTCCTGTAGTATTTTCTGCCTCCATGGCAAAAACGACAGTTACATCCATCCATATACAGCAGAAAAAAGTCCGGCCCGCAGGCCAGATACGACCTGTGATCAAATGTTAACTGGCCACGACCTCTGTGATAAAATTCTATGATATGTGGCTGGCCAGTAATGTTAACCGCAGTATAAAATTAATTCGTCACCATTTCACCAGGTGGGGGCAGTAGCCCCATTTCTGACATGGCAAATGTAGATTAAAAAAAGGAACCTTGACTGTGAGGGCCGCCGCTTTCACAACAAGTGGAAATTTGAGTATTTTTTTAAAAACAAAAACGGAAACAGCTGTGCTGCCTGCATTTAAAATGGGAGCGCGCACGTTAATGTGCAATTGGAGCTTGAGCCAAGAGAACTTCAAATTTTAGCGTGCGTCAAGCGAAGCGCCACCAGTAAGTCCTCCTTCATTTTGCTCCAGTTTGAGCGTTATCATTTCCTTGAGCACGTGTTGTTTTTTGTAACTTCAAATAGTTTAGTATCGCCGTCTTCGTGATCAATGTTTTAGTTGAAATTTGCAGTTCGCAAATGTTTACACATGACCACACTTCCGCAGCATGGTGATTTATAGGCATTGTAGTTGTTCTGTTCAAATGTTTGTGGGGAGTTAGGATAGTGAATGTTGCTTTAAAATGTAAATCATTTAATTGCTTTTTTGTTTTTTTTAACTTGAAATTAAAGTAAATGATTTTTCACTTATTGTAGGCTTATAACCTACCTGACTGTTTGAATGACTGAATGGTGTTGGTAGATCCATTTAAATACACTAAACCTACAGCAAGAGTTGTAAACCGATTTAGCTTCTTTGGCAACCCTTTCCATGGGGAGAAACCAAAAAACAAACACCACAAGTCAATTGAAAATGCTAGGAGGCTGTGACATTGATCACCAAGCATTGCAAAGCTTTCACCAAGGGTGAATTTATTAAAGACGGTGTCATAAAAATTGTAGAGAAAATCGGCCCTCACATATTTTCAGCTTACCAAATCAGCCCCGCTTACTAGTTTGGACACCCTAGATATATAATGTAAATCCATGCTTCTGTCAAGTAACATAAGAGCCTCAACTTGTAAACGGATGAGACACGGCAGTGAAGCACACTTTTGGAGCCAACAAGAGCGGCACTTGTTTTTGGTGAGTAATATGAATGTAATCATCCTTTTTTTAATGTCAAAACAAATGTGGAAATGACGTCACTCGTGCTTGGATGCGAAAATGACAAACAAGACATTTTTCATGATGTTGAAATAACCAAATGACTAGCAAAACAAAAACTTACCAGCAGCTTTGAAAGCATTAGGCAATTCATCAGCCCCGATAACACCAGAACCATCTACATCATAGGACTTGTATACTCCCTGAACAGCAAGAATTGACAATATTAAATTATGCATAGATATTTGGAAAGATTTACAAATTGATTATACAGGTATAAAATATTAAAAATCATTGGTTCTCAAATGGGAGTGCACATACCCCAGGGTTACAGAAGAGCCCTCCAGGGGGTACAAAATAAAAAAAGAATTCTAAAAAAATCGTAATAAAATAATTCAAATGTTATTGATAAATAAAATCATTGTTCAGGAAATAAGTGTATAAAATGACTTTAGTTAAAGAAATACTGGCCTTCTGAATATAAGTTAGTAATAAGTTCTCAATTTCGTTTTTAGAGTAACCAACAACCCTTAAGAGGACTTCTAATGGTGATGTTTTATGTGTACCCCGCAAAAATAAGTACATAGATAAAAATATTGTTTTGCTTTGAATATAAGTAAGCAATGCGTTAATAATTTATTTTTTTTCAACCTTTGAGAGGACCTATACACTGCATCGATAAATGCATACATAAAATATAAATCTTCTTTTGTTGGCGTATAATTATGGTTATTACACATGATGATTATTTCAAAATAAAAATGTTAAAATAATTAAATGTATGCTTGTTATTTTAAAGCCTTTCTATTATATTAATCATGAATGAAGAAAATGTCAACCATATGAAAACATTTTACTGGGTAAAATAATAACTTTTAATACTTTTCCCCCCACAATATTTTAACATGTTTGCGGTATGCCTAATATTGTTACATATATTTTGGGGGTCATACTTTTTTTTTTATAAATAAATGGTTAAAAATACAGTTAAATTAAAGTAAATCATATCAAATAATTTTATTCAACTTGATCTATTTTACTGTATTAATACCGAGCCGCTCTGAAACAGGTAGTTACTTCTAGTATTAAATAGAATAAAAAGAAGAATAAAAACGGAAATTGATTTTCAATTGTTTAATTGATTCATCCAATCTTTCTAATATCATTATAGTCCCCACCCCTAGATTGCACTAGTGCTATTGTTGCACAGTAACGACCACAGGCTTTCTTTCCATCTGACTCACTGGTTATGATTAACAGCGACCACAGGAATGCAGAGACACAAAAAGGAAACACCCATGTACAATAAATGCGCCATGTCGGCAATACTTGCCTGCCATTTCTTTATGTTATTCCAGAGGTATTTGAATTCATGGAAGCCAAGTTTTCCAGTACTGTCACTCTACAACATCATTAAGGTCCTTAAACTTTATTAGACGAACATGTTATATTTCCCTGAATCCTCATTCAGTTGGACACCCCCAGTATATAATAAAATAGTTGCAGCTGTTTGCCTTTCAAAAGCTAATGTAAGCGTGAAATGTGCGACAATAGGCAGCTCACACACTAAATGTATGAACAACATACTTGTTAAAGCACAATCCCAACTAGTATTGGTGGGAATCTTTGGGTACTTCACGATTTGATCACCATTCACAACTATGAAATTGAATTAGTATTTTATCCAATATATCTTCCTGTCGGAAATATTTAAACACTAATAACAATTAATAACTTTGCATTAATAGCAAAGCAAAATAAAAAAATATTTTCTGAAATTGTTTTTGCAAATTGCAAACTCATGGAAGACACAAACACCAATTTAAGTTTAAATTAAGCCTCAGTATCTGAAGGATAAAGCCCTAGTGTGTAACATTTGAACACTAATGGGCACTGTTGTTTAATGCCACAGCACAGTTCTGAGGTAATGGGTTCAAATCCAGCTACCAGCCTTCCTGTACAGTTTGCATGTTCTCCCCGTGGGATTCCTCTGGGCACTCCGGTTTCCTCCCACATTCCAAAAAACATGCATGTCAGGTTAATTGGCCGGTCCAAACTGCCCCTATGTGTGAATGAGCGAAGGAGTTGTCTGTCTCTGTGAGCCCCGTGACTAGTTGGTAACCAGTTCAGGGTGTCCCCTGCCCACTGCCCGTAGATAGCTGGGATGAGCTCTATTACACCCGCGACCCTACTGAGGGTAAGCGGTGCAGATAATGAATGAATGATAGTTCATGTATTTTTGCCTCGTATTCAATGTTTTTTATTTTTACTGAATAAAAAAATGGTACCACTAGGAGGCACTAAATATGTTTTGTTGCTTTTTTATTTACCATTTACCATTATTGACCTTTTTTTTTAACACTTCCTTGAGTTTTTGAATGACCCAGTTTTTTTCCGTTTTTTTAAAATCCATATGCAAACATTCGGTTTCCAATAACTCATAGCATTGTCACAGTTTCCGGTTTTAACGTCACTTGCCAAAAAAGGCCCTCAGAAGTATAAGTCACACCAGGCAAGAAAATGCATAATTGAGGAAAAACCATGAATAAGTCGCACTGGAGTACAAGTTGCATTTTTGGGGGAAATTTATTTGATAAAACCCAACACCTAAAACATACATGTCCTCTTGAAAAGCAATCTAAAATATAAGAATAGAATAGAATATACCGATCACGTTTACTTGCCACACGTTTTGGAAAAGATTAATTGGCTTCATTCAGGTCTTTTAATTATGACTAGCTCAAAGTTCTTTTGATCTGAGCTAAATTTATTCCTTTGATGGTACTGAAAATTAACAAACACTTGGCCTTGAAAGTGCTTGAAAAGTGCTTGAATTTGACCATGAAAAGGCGTACGAACCGTGCCGTTTGTTTACAAGCTGAAGTGTACTTGACTTTCTAGAAAAATACTTTTAACCACATAAAATATGCTCAAAACATAATGTCATAATTGTACATGATTCAAATTGAATCGTTTCTTCCGGCGCCGTCACGAATGGCAGCCACTCCAGCAGCTTCCGTGTTATTTTCGATTGTTCTCGATTGTTTGTTCTCAGCTCAGGGATGCTGCTGGAAATGTGAATTTCCCTTCGGGGATGAACAAAGTATCTATCTATCTATCTATCTATCTATCTAGCAGTAATCAATGATTCAGTTAAGAGAAATGTCCACATACCAGTAACAAGTGAGTAGCCTTTGTCAGCGGAACCCATTACTATTTATTTTAAGTAGAATAACGTCTGGTAGTATCATCTACCTGAGCTCACACACCATCTGACAAAGATGGGAAGTTTCTGGTTTACCGGCAGGGCAGCAAATACAATGCGGGGAGCAAGCAGTTGGGGTTTATGTTCTAGCACATGGGTTGGCCACCCAAAATAATGAAAAAGCCATATTGGACAAAGAACAAAGAAAACAAAAATAAAATATCGTATTTGGAGCAGCTAAAAAATAAAAGCTTTATATAATCCTCTTATTTGCTATTTTTTCCAACATCCATTCCAACTTGGTCATCCTGGAAGGGGGGTTACCTGGAAGGGGGATTACCTCATGTGCCTTCTCAAGGTTTCTTGATTTTCCTCCTGTTGAGGTTTTTGAGTTTTTCCTTGCCCTCGTGTAGGTTTTAGCTCAGGGGATGGTGTAATAATTGTCTGTGGTTTGCAATAATCTATGGTCTGTGCAGCCCTTTTAGACTCTTTGTGATTAAGGGCTAACAAATAAACATGACTTGACATGAGTCTTTTAGAAACCATATAATTTTCCATTATCAAACATTTTTGAAAAAGCACTAAAGAACCGCATGCTCCTGAGGCGCTTGTTGGGGACCCCCATTCTAGTGTGACCCATCTAGTATATTAATTCACTTTAGTGTTTTGTGTTCTACTATTGACATTGCAGAAGGCAAACAGCTTCAACACATTTACATTTGAATGAGAATCTGTCTGTTTACAAGGACCTGCTTAACGTGTCCAGGATGTTAAACAGAATCTCGCTTCTTTGTTCCTCCCTGCTTACAACCAGTTTTCAGGTGGTTTGACATTTATGTGTTTAAAATTCGGATTTTTTACATGTCAGAACCACAATCCATGCAAGAACAAAAAATGTCCCCAACCCCTTGTTAACTCCTGTAGTATGAGCCGAATTCTTGTTTCGAAGCCATCACAGTAGCAGGTTGTTCCGGGTGGGAATTTGCAGTGTTTTCCTATCACGAGTGAGCCCGAAACTAAAATTTAGATAACATTACCAGAAAATGTAAAAATGCTATTTGTTCCCTTTGTACCATTAGTTTAAAATCACTCAAAAAAATCCTCAGACATAAACAATATAAATGATGGACTATATTAATATCTCACACTTGCGTTTTTGTTCTGTGATCTCTACCTGATGGTTTATGCCAGTAAAATTGTGGCCATTTTAATTAAAAGATTCAGTAACATGTTTCTTGTTGCCAATCCTGTTCTAAACACCAGGTAAAGTCCTGTAAATAGTGAAAGGATACATCCATGACAGCCACCATGCTTCTGCAAGACTCAATAGTGAAACCATCTGTCCTCAGATCTCCATCTGAAACACAAAAATCTAATGGCTTTTGCAATGTAGTACACAGTGCAATTTACATTAAGGTGGGATTCAGCTCAGTTCCCGTAGAAATAAAATATAAAGCATTATATACATCAGGAATTGTTTTGCTATGTGTCAACTGTATGGAAATGCTATATTACAGACAAAATAACTTACGTTTTCCAATGATTTTGTTTAAGATATTCATCAGTTCAGCGGGACTCACTTCCATGTCCTGTGGGGAAAAAAAACAATTTCAAAGAGTTACAGTGCAATGAAGGTTTATTTTCAAATGGTTAAACACATTTGTAAAATTTTGAAAATATATCCTCACAATCATAGACTTGTTACAATTTCTAGTCAAAGCCTGGCCTCAAACTAAGATTTTACAAACCGATTTTTCCTCGATAACTATTTTTAAAACCTATAACAACTATATTCTTTCTCAATGGTCGCGGACCGAACAAGATAAACATTTATTGAATACACTAGAACTTGACCTTTTTTATTTTTAAACATAAACATGAATTCAAAACAGACAGGAATATTATTCCAGAACAAATGTAAACATTAAATAACTTAACATAGTTTGTTCTCCATGAGGATATATTTTGTCAAAAATAGACAAATCCAATATATAAAAAATATAAATAAATATAAATAAAATGTGGGCTTTTCATCAGAAAGGTGTGCTTTAACATGAATATATTATTCCAGAATAAACTTAATCATTAAATAACCTCATGTAATTTCTTCTCCATAAGAAGATATCCTGTCAAAATTATACACGTTCAAAATATGAAAAAAAAAAAAACGGAAATATAAATAAAATTAGTGCTTTTCCCCAAAAACGTGTGCTTTTAACATGAATTCAAAACTGAAAAATATATTATTCTAGAATAAACTAATGTAAACATTAAATAATTTCACATACTTTGTTCTCCATTGAAATCATATCGTATTGAAAGGCTCGGTTTTAAGCATCATTTTTTCTTTTGGCTGCCTGTCTCCATTTAGTCTTCCTTTGCAGCATGATATATAGATTCTCCTGACACTTCGAATTCACTTTTAAAGGCCGATGTTGTTTGTTAGTAGACTAGTTTGTTAGTAGTTTTAACAGTGGCTGCGCTCGTCGGGCTCAAGCTAATCGAATGATGCGGGAATGCGGCAGGGAAGTCTTGCGGCGGGGCAGCTGAAGCGCTGCATTATTGGATTTGTAGTCTGAAAGTTATCAGCGCTTCATCTAGCCGGTACGGATAGAATTGTACACTGGGCCGGATGTGGCCCACAGGCTGTGAGTTTGACACCTATAATTTAGACCAGGAGTGCCAAACAGCCGGCCCGCGGGCCAGATCGGGCCCACTAAGGGATTGAATCCGGCCCGCGAGACAACGCTCAGAAGCGCAAGAGAAAAACAAGCTGCATGTTGAAATATGTCCACTTGATGTCTTTCACTCTCTATAACTCTCTCTGTCCCTATTTTCTCCTTCTTTGTTCCTCTTTGTCTCTTTCTCTCTGTGTCTTTTTACCTTCTTTTGCTCTTTCTTCCTTTTTTCATTTTCTCTCTTGCTTTCCCCTTCTCTCTTTCTCTCCTCTTTTCTTCCCATTTCTCTTTGGATTTCTTTCTCTCTCTCTCTTTCTTTCCCCCTCTCTCACTATTATTTTTGTATCTCTTTTGTTTCTCACACACTCTCTTTGTCTCTCTCTTTCTTTGTTCAATCCTCTCCCTCTTTTTCTCTCTTTTTTTCTTTCCCTCTAATCTACTAGTCCGGCCACCAAGAGAAGGTTTCTTCTATCGTGTGGCCCCAGAGTTAAAATGAATTTGACACCCCTGATTTAGACTATCATTTGAGGCGATTAAATGGATAGGCGTGTCAAGGCATATTCACATCTCCAGCCAGTTGCTGGAAGACTCTACGAAACTGTTTCTCTTCATCGCTCTCATGCTGCTCTGCATATGCAAGAGGTCTGCGAGGTGGAGGCTGAAAGAACAATACACAATTAACAGTCGTTTGAGTTCATGATACAATGATGCAAACATTGAGTCCAATGGGAAAACGTCTGTCATCTCACAGGTTCAGATGGAATGAACTGGGCAGGGTCGATATTCCTGTAAAGGCACAACAGGAGAAGTTTCAAAACCAATGTGTCATATTTTATTTTTAGAATATCCTTTGCGCGGTATCTCACCCGATGACATTAATCAAGCCACCAATGAACTTCCTGGCAAATGACATCTTGAGTTAGCTGTGAATTTTAGATGTAACATGAATTATTCAAAAAGTCAAGACAAGGTGAAGTTATGCTAAAGTCATTTGTCATAAGAGTATGCTTAAATACAGCCCTAACGTAAGGTTGTCTTAATTCCCATTAAATGGAATGATGCCAAGGAATAATTAAGTCATTATTGTGACCTTTTAAAACTCTCAGCATCAATAATTCTATCTCTTTTAGTTAAAACACATGAAAAGGTTAATAAGAACAACCTTTTACCCTTTACTGTCAGAGACTCTTTAAAATCATGTGGTTATTGTTGTTGGACGCTCCACCTTGGTGGTTGGGATAAGTCCCCTTAGCTTTTTAAGAGTGCCACAAATAAAATAAATGTCTCATCTCATCAGCTGCACCGCTTATCCTCAGTAGGGTCGCAGGGGTGCTGGAGCCCATTCCAGCAATCATTGGGCAGTGGGCAGGGGACACCCTGAACTGGTTGCCAGCCAATCGCAGGGCACACAGGGACAGACAACTCGCACGCTCATTCACACCTAGGAACAATTTGGACCGGCCAATCCACCTGAAATGCATGTCTTTGGAATGTGGGAGGAAACCGGAGTGCCCGGAGGAAACCCACGCAAGCACGGGGAGAACATACAAACTCCACACAGTAAGTCCGGTAGCTGGATTTGAACCCACACAGGAGGTTCCCAAGACCTTAGAACTGTGCCGCACACGCGCTAACCACTGCGCCGCCGTGCTGCAGATAAACCTATAATGGTGGGTTTGCAGGACAAACTTAATTTCTAAAACAAATTTTATAAAACAGCCCAAGTCAAACAAAGGGGTTTTCATCCTTTATAACTGGGGAAACTACGACTCAAGGGCTTTTTAATCCAGCCAAATGTTAAAAATCTAATGATGATATGTATAAAATGGCTAAAAAAGGTACTACTATTCAGAAATTGTTGACTTGGTGACACTCTTGTCCCCAATATTCCAAAAGCTGGCATTTGTCTACTTGCTACCGTATTTATTTTTATTACATAAGACATTTTGCAGAGGAAAAAAACACTTGTGAGCCAACCCTTGTGTATTTTGAGTTTTTCAATGAATATTAAGAAATGTTGTGCTTAAAACAGGGACATTACATATGTGACATCTCATTGGTTCTGATTGTTTCAAATCCAATTTGATGAAATGAAGCAATTTATACACAAGTATAATATAAAATACAACATGTACATGAAGATGTATGCAGGTTTATTTATTCATGAATCAATATAATCACTACTGTTAAAAGAATGTCTCAAATGTTTTGTCATTTTCTATTTTTGGAATGGAATGAATGGAATGTTTACAATGAAAAAATGCTTAGAAATTGATCTTTTTTTTTTTAAACAACAGAGCTGATTTGAGAAATAGGCCTAATTATCTTTGTCCCTTATGTATTGCCAAGGTATCCAATTTGAGACAATCAGCAGGTAGGAAAAATAAAATGTGTATACTTTTTTCCTTGCGGCCCAGCCCTTTTGCCATTTTTTTCAAACCCAATATCGCTCACGGCTCACAAGCTTTGTCCGCAATTGCTTTATAAGATATTTAAAGCCATGTCACCCAACCTTATCAGAACTTAAAGGTGCTGTACGGAATTTGGAACTTTCTTACTCCCTGCTGCCCTCTCCTGGCTTGTGTCATCTTTACGGCATATAACAAGCTCCTTATGATGCGGGTTGATTAAACTCTTCTTTATTAGGGTTCAACGTTTGGGTTATACTTGAAACAGGCCCTATCTTACTTTCACCATTTTTATGCTACACCAATAAACAAAAACAGAATACATGGGGACAGAAATAAAGCCACTCGACACCCGCTTACCCATTCATCATTCTTTACCTATTGTGTTCCGGCCCGAACAGCTTTGCTAAAAGTAAGATAAAAGCAAATAGGCGCAGAGGAAAATAAAAGATAAGGGCTCTTTAAACTCAGTTGGGAATTGGTGAAACATACTTTAAAGAGAAAATAATTTACTTGAGATTTTAAGGACACAAACAACACCCAACCTTTATACACGAGTATTATTTTACTTCTCGTTTTACGTTGATTCTTGTTACAAACCCACCATTCAAATGATGTATCCGGGTTGAAAAACGAAACCGCACCCGAACGTTAAAGATGAACAGCAAAGTTTATTTTTTTCTAGTTGTTATTTGACCTTAAAATCTACACAACTCTGAGGTCCACACAACCCTTTCAGTAAGAAAGCAAATACGTGTTATCCTTTCTTAAACATTTGAAATTTGGTAATGAATATTGTTGTTTGTCTACTTTTTATTCAATCGGATGAATTACTCGAGGTATTTTCTCGCCCAGGAAAAAAAAAGTCTATTTTGTATGTACCGTTGCCGCATTGCTGATTTTGGAAAACCCCTGACATTAAAACAGCGACATTTTAGCTAACACGGAACCAGCTAACACGAAGCTAGCCAGTTGCCGCGAGCGAGGGACATACCTCGCCTGTCAAACCGAATCGAACTATAGACAGTATTTGGCTAATAGTATAACCGTCCTTACGAGAATGTACAATGTTATAACATGCTCAATAACTTACCGTGGTCGACGGCAACACTCGAGTTGTAAGCTGAGCCGCAGTTTGACAAGTTATTGCCACTTGGATCAGTAAACAAAACACACCCTAAGTTCAGCCACAAGCTAGCAGAGAGGCTCAACCGAACAAGGGTATGTATTACAACACGAATCCATTCCGTCCTCCTGCCAGAACCGCACCTACAGTATCTTGTTTTGTTAAAGATGACTGCCATCTACTGGTTTTGAACCAAACCGCACGCACCATCGCTCCACCAGCACTACAAGATAAGCAGAAACAAAGATTACTTAAATGTATCATCATTTCCCTTGTTTACTTTAAATACAAAAACAGGAATGGCCATCATCCCCCAAGGTATCACCACAGATATCACAATCAACCACCTGTAACCAAATTTAAATATCTTGAAGCTGTTATATCAGAAGAGGGGTCAGAAGCAGAAATCATGGCTAGGATATCTCAAACCACACCCACACTTGCGACACTTAAACCCCTCTGAAGGGACAAGAACACAGCAGTGAAATCAAAGATCAGACTCATGGGAGCACTGGTTACTTCTACCCCTTGAGAGAGATGGACTCACAGCAAAGCTGGAAAAGAAAATCCAGATCATGGAGATGCAATGCAACAGGAAAACTTCTAGGCATCATCTAAATAGCCCATGTGACAAACCAAACGGTGCGCAACACCATCAGAGGGCACATTGGACCATACAAAGAACTTTTGACGAAAACATTAGTGGTGTGGTCACGTCACAAGATTATCAGGAATGGCAGAGATAATTATACAGGGCACAAACCAGGAGGCAGGAGGAGAGGAAGACCAAAAAAGAACCGGGCCGACCACATCAAGGAATGGACTGGTGCTATCTGTGCCACGACCCAAAAACAGGCTAGAAGCCGTCAGCAGTGGAGCAAGCTATCCAGAGTTGTGTCCTCGGTTATGCTCTGACGACCCAGGCAGTTGAGGTATCTGTGAACCTTGGACTGTTGCCTGGTTAGTGGTGAACATAGCAAGAACTTCACTTGCAATGGGCCCTTCTGAGATAGTGGACGCACGTTATAAACCCTAGGTCAGGGGTGGCAAACACGGTCCTTGGGAACCGAAAGTCCTGCATGTTTCTGGAGTTTCTCTGCTCCAATGTAGGTGATTCCAATCACCTGGATCATCATCAAGTTCCCACAATGCTTGCTAACAAGCTGAACATTTGCATCACTTGTGTTGGAGAAGAGAAACCTCCAAAACATGCAGGACATGCGGCTCTCGAGGACTGGACCGACCGCCCCTGCCCTAGACAAAATCTTTGCGCCGTTTCTTGGCCAATGAGCCCCAAAGGAAACCCCGGGTGTTCCTAAAAGCCTGGACTAAAAGACTACACTTTTATCTGGTGAGTGGAGGGCAGAGATAGGCTCGGACCAAATGAAGGCAATGTGATCCTCTGAGATGGCGTGGATACGCTAAAACACCTTGCTGATGATAGTGTTCCGTTCCCAGGCCGAAACTAGCCTTATTTGAACCTGAACCCTAACATCAACACGCTTATCTCTAGCGAGTACGGTTCTTATTCGTAAAACGGTGAACATTTGTTGTTGTAACTTAAGCCCAAACGTTTAACGACAGCAAAACTAGAGCTTTGATTGCCATATTTCGGATGTCAATCGCAATAATAATGAGTGAGGTAAACTTGCACCATCCATCATGGCCGCCAATACTCTGGTTGCCCGGATGTTGTCCACGTGGTTGGGAACTATCTATAATGTTAACTGTGTATTTAATAAATTTTATTTAATAAAACAATTTTTGTGCGTTGTAACGCGCATACCCGTACGTAGAGAATCGGCCTTATTGGTTGGGTCCAACAGACGCGCTTTGATGTTATAATGGGTCTACACCGTTATGTTATTGGCTGTTTAAATAAATGGAATGTTTAAGGCGTTTTTTTTTGTCTCCCTGCTATAGTTACCTCTCAGGGTGAGAGAAGAAAGGAATTGTCAACGAACATGGTTATGGAGGCTTATGTAGAGCAGACCTAACATCCAAATCATATCTGGCTGTTCTGAAAATTTCATAAACGGTAGGTGATCCGGAACACAAAGTCATTTTAGAAGGAATAATAGGGAAATATGGTATGTCTTGTTAACTGCCGTTTGGGTAAACAGGTAACTTAACATAGTTTGTCAGGCCAGAGATTTGTTTTACCAGGTATCACATTATCAGCACTTGGTCTCTTCCTCAGGCTATCAACGATCCATACTTTTCTCTAATTCTTTCCATATAAGTCAAAAACAGTCATGCTTATTTACATATTGTGAGTATACAGCCTCAAACTCGTATTGAACTAGTTATTAACTTGTTACTGAACCTTTTATCAACAGGAAACCCATATGTCCTGTACTATAATGATGGCACAGGCTGGACCCCTTCTCTAAAAAATTTTCATGGAAAACCCAATTTAGCCAGACCTCACCCAGACCCTAACTCTGGCTGCCCCCAGGTAAGACAGATACCCTGGATGTAAACGTACTGTCACGGTTGCCATGGCCCCCAATTGGCCCCGCTTTCCATCTATTTAAGTCTATTTAAGCTCAGTGCTCTCACTCTCCGTTTGTCAGTCCGTCAACGAACCTTTGCCCTGCAAGACGTGGGTTTTTGACTCGGTCTTGTTTCCTGTTGGCATTTCCTGTCCTATATTGTTGCAGTTTATTTTTGTCCTGTTTAATATTGGTTTCCAGTTTCGTTTCCGTCTATTTTTGTCCTGTTTATCATTCTCTGCAGTTTTCGTTCCCGTCTAGTTTGTCCTGTTTTATTTCGATTTCCTGTTTCATTATCTATCCTGTGTCAGTACCTGCCTCTCTTAAAGGGACATTGTCCGTTATTTGGCGCCTTCTTGTGGTCAAAAAAAACCCCTTCATTCATTAAAACTGTGGTTAGCAGCACAGGATCTCCGCAGGGGACCGTGCTCTTTCCGTTCCTATTCACTCTGTATACATCGGACTTTCAGAACAACTCTGAGTCCTGCCACGTGCAAAAGTTTGCTGATGACACTGCGATCGTGGGATGTATCAGAAGTGGGCAGGAGGAGGAGTACAGGAAATTGATTCAGGACTTTGTCCAATGGAGCGACGCAACCCACCTGCACCTGAACACCACCAAGACCAGGGAGATGGTGGTGGACTTCAGGAGTAACCATCAAAGGAAAAGGTGTAGAATTTGTCCAGACCTACAAATACCTGGGTGTGCAGCTGGACAACAAACTGGACTGGACTGCCAACACAGAAGCTCTATGTAGGAAAGGTCAAAGCTGACTTTACTTCCTCAGAAGGCTGGCCTCCTTCAACATCTGGAAAAAGCTCCTGAAAATATTCTATGAGACCGTTGTGGCAATCGCCATCTTCTATGCGGCAGCGTGTTGGGGAGGCAGCGTCAAGAAGAAGGATGCCTCTCGTCTCAATGAACTGGCGAGGAAAGCGAGCTCTGTTGTGGGCACAGAGCTGGACAGCCTGACAACAGTAGCTGAGAGACGAGCACTGAAAAAGTTGCGGTCAATCATGGACAATTCATCACATCCACTACACAGCATTATATCCAGACAGAAGAGCATCTTCAGCGACAGACTGCTGTCACTGTCTTGTACCACGGACAGGCTGAAGAGATCTTTTCTTCCTCATGCCATGAGGCTCTTTAACTCCACCCGGCGGAGTAAAGGCCCACATTAAACCACACCTCCTACGTTGCATATTACTGTACTTTTATTGCAGTGTGTATTTTATGTAGCACTATTTAAATACTCTATACAACACGCTACAGTGGTTATTAGCACGTCACATTGGGTATTTGTATATTGTATTCCTTTTGCTTTATTATTGTATTGTTCTCAGCGAAGGAATGCTGCTGGAAATGTGAATTTCCCTGCGGGGATGAATAAAGTATTTATCTATCTAAAAAAAAACAATATCGATTCAAATAATCGGTAAAAAACTCAAAAACATTTCTCCCAAGTAATATTATTTAAAGACCCCACCCATATATGTCATTCTTCTATTCATTTTGCGCACTGACAATTGGCAACTAAAGACAGTCCCAACTGACTGTGTTGGAGCGGAATACCCTTATACAGATTCACACCCTTTGGCAATTTATAGTTTCATTACCCTTTAATGCATGTTTAACAATGTGGGGACGACTCGGACAACCCACAGTATGGACAGAGAGAAATACAGACATGGAACGTTTTTTTTTTTTTTTGGTCAACTTTCCATGTAATATTTAGAATTGTAGTCATGGTCCTGCAATTGTTTGGCAACCAGTCATTAGTGTCTTGCTCCAACCCTTGTGGCCCCGGGGGTTGAGGATAAACGTTTGGACAATGAATGAATTAATAGTATTTGTGAAATATTGGAATTTAGACATTTTGTGTAGCAGTGTACAACGTGCAATGCAGAGAGGAATATCTATCTGTTGGATCCCACTCCAGCTAAAATTACTCCATCCGTAAAACAGAGGTATCCATGGTTACATCAGGAACCATGTTAAAGGGTGCCTGAGTGTGTTTCTATACTCAAGCAGTCATTCCCCCTCCAAGCGCCACCCCACCCACCCCAATTCATCATTTCAATACAGCGCTCTGTCACCTCAAGGTTTTCTAAAGCTAAGATTTCCTTTGACAAAGGAGATTTGCAGTCTACGGGTGCGATCATTTTGATGATGATAGACTGCTTATTAAAGACCTTTAAATTATGAATGCAAATACAACTTCGGCAATTACCTGCATGACTTTGAAGGATTGAAAAGGAGAGCTCCATTTTTTTCAGTGGTATTGGGGGCTGCAGGTTGAAACATTGTATCGTAGCATCCCAGTGAGACATATTTGCAGTCTTCAGAACAACCTGTTTCCTTGACAACGCAGTTTTATCATTCAAGCCCATTGCTACCCTGTTTCAAAGCATGAATCAGATGTGGCTTAGGTTTGTGTTGCAGCAGGGATTCACACAATTTGAAGGAACATGGTGGATATTTTGAGATGTGCCAAAACAAAGGCGAACATTTTCTAGCGCGGTCGTAAAAAGTGAGTCTTTGTTTCCATGTCCAGTGTATGAAAGCAAATATTTGGCTTGAATGTATACGCTATGGACACTTTCAGACATAGATTCAAAAAGCCAGTGATTTATACAAAGTGTTGAATACATTTTGGACAATGCAATCAAAAACTGGTAAAGGAGTTAATGAACTTAAGAAATAATTGGCATCGGTTCCAGCTTTGCCTTCAATTGAGGAAAGTAGATGGATGGGAAATTAAATTAGTATTGCTTACTGACTTGTAATAAACTATTTTATTTCTAGCATTCCAACAACCATTTAACCACTCTTTTTAAAGGGACACTCTGTTATAGTTGACCACTAGATCTTTCTATATTATGTAGTGCAGGGGTCAGGAACCTTTTTGAGCAGAAAAACTATAAAAGCAAACATATTTTGATTATATTTTTTCATATGAAGAAGCCACACCATATTTTAAGAAAAAATTCAACAAAATCACCAAACCCGCTCTCCCGACAAAAGCTAATTCTTCAGCACATTTTATTTCACTGTGTGATGTTTAATTAGATGAAATCTATGAATTAATAAAAATGCCAGTGCCTGTGTCCCATATGAATATAAATATACCACTTAAAACGTGCCTCAGACCTGCAGTTACTTAAGAGTGTTGAGGCTCATTTTGACAGTCATTTTTGTTTTAAATAATGGTTTCAAAACAAGATGCGAGTATAGTTATTTTGTAAAAATACCACAAAATACTGGAAACGAGGATAACAACGTATTTACCTTCAGTGCAGACGGCCCTGAGTGAGGAGGAGTGCGCACTTCTTGTGTACATCTTCGCCCATTCCTACCGCTAACACAACCAAATTGATATAAGTGCTTTGCTAGAGCTTTTGGGTTGTTGAAGTTTGTATTGTGGCTTTTCATTAAAAGTGCATTAACAATGAACATGGATTGTTTAATGAGCCTCCATATAAAGGATTATTTAGCGATTTACAGTTAAAACTGGGTCTGTTGGTGTGACACCTTAACTGTAAACTCGAGTTAATATTAGGTCCCTATATATACTGGACCGAACCCTTTGAGCATTCTGTTTTATCCCAACTTCGCAATTGCGTAAATTTGCTCCGCGTGTGACAGTAGATAGTCTTATCTTATCTCTGAGCCACATGTACTCATTAAAAGACCCATACATGGCTCGCGAGCCATAGGTTCCCAACTCCTCGTGTGGTGCAACCAAAAACAAGTGCTAAAATTCACAAGGAAGAACACCAACTACAGAAACTTTTAAGTGACCAAAACGCACCATTTTATTTTTTGCCCATCCTTTTTGTGGATATTGGGTACCTGTAGAAGCAAGATGTTAGACAATTATGTAAGCTCCCTTAGGCTCATGAGGTTAGGCTCATGGTATGTAAAACAAATGTAAATTTATCTACCACAAATAATTTTAAAAAATGAATGTTAATTCTGTATGATTGTTTCTGTACTTCTTATTATTTAAATGAATATTACTTTTTTTGTATGGACGTTTTCCCTTTTAGAGGCACTTAATACACACTGTCCCTTATGAGAATTGTGTTGCTGTCGTACCTGGCAATGTTGTTTTTTGCTTGCTTGTACAAAAAAAAACGTTCCTACATTTCTATTTCACTTGATGATGCACTATTTCTAAGACTAGTAGTGCAGTTGGTGTGAAATGTACTGAATCACAACGTAGGTAAAACTGAATATCTGGTCAGGAAATCAGTGCAGAAAAATATAACATAGCCATACAAGAACAAAGCCAATGCACATTTGGTGAGTGTTGCGGTTTTGTCGACCTAAAAACACACGCACTGCGTGATGCAAAAAGTTCGTCTTTAAAGAAGAATTGGAATTGATGTTGTCATTGTTTAGCGTTTTAAAATAGGAATATGGAAACCTACAATATGATATATATTGTATATCACAGATGGTATGAATTTTGCTCCACATCAATTTTGTATTGTTAAATAATGCATATCATGAAATGAATTTATAGGACACTAGTATTAGTTCCGATCTTGCTGTTTCCAGTAATTAACCCGTGATATATCATAATTTGTTTATGATTAAGTGATATTTTGGGACAGCTTTTTGAGGGGCTAGGTTCTATGTTGGCCTGGAGAGGAATGGGCACTACCAGGCTGTACTTGCCCAAGACACACAACAGTGGTTAAGGGATCCAACCAACCAATTAACAAACCAACTCGCAAAACTGTTAAGGAATCACGCCAGTGGAAGGCTTTCTGTTGTTTACATGGTCATTTTCACTGTTTTGGATTGAACCTGAAAAAAACTGATACTTGCATTGCGAACAATAACCCCAATTAACTTACCTGGATAGATTAGGTTTAACACTTATGCTGTGTTAGGTTTTCCAGTGAACTGTTGCAGGGTTATAAAATGTAATATGTGATGTGTCTCAAGGGCCATAAAATCAAGTTACATTGGGGATATATGGTTATGGATGCATATGTGTGTTAGGATGTAGTATTAACTATATGCATATTCAGTTATAATCCTTTCTTTTTGTGGTCTGGACTGAGTTAGACCCCAGTTAAAAAATTGAGCAATTTACAATGGTTAGTAGTGCCAATTCCTAATACAGCATGAAGGTTAAATATGTATAATCAATCAATCAAACCCAACACTAAAAAAAAAATAATCCTCATTTAAAATAAATGTCTTCACTCAATCAGGACAGATTAGTCAGATGCTAAGGAATCCCATTGGTAGGCCATATCAAACCTTGAATCAGAATTGCTAAATTTCCAGCAAGAGTACTTCAGTGTTCATGGTTGACCGTAGAGAAAATCTTTCTGCTTAATTAAAAAACTAATTTGGATCGTGCTATTTTAAAATATTATTGATACTTAAAGATAATTTGTCAACTATTGAAGGCTTAAAGGCATATTTGCTCTGTGTGTAAAGGGCCTAATTGAGTAGCTTGTTATACATACACGGTACTGTACCTTTGTGACGAACCACATTGTCAAATTCAAATGAATTGTAATTGCCATTCATGCAGATTTATATTGTTTATATTTCCTTTTACTCACAACTTCTTCTTCAGATTCAATAATAGATACCCAATATCACATTTCAGCTTCATGAAATGTAAGGTTTGCTGTTCTTTGTCAGACAGACTCAAGTGAACAAGGTGGAGAAAACAAAGAAACAAGACAAGAGAAGTTAAAATGAACATTTATAATGACTCTGTTGCCGTCGCAAAAATAATTTTTAAAAAACAATTCATTATTAACACAGAAATGCTGACTTCACTGGTTGTCCACGAGTCATAAAACACAACTCACTGATTTTCTTTTACAAACACAGTACTACATTACATTAAATAGTCATTACTGTTAAATCTATTTATGAATAATGTTAAATTAAACACATAAAACAATGACACTTTTTTTTTAAGTCGTCCCGCTCTTCCCCACGCCTTGTAGCTGTCTTTGTCTTCAACAATAGGTTAATCATCTAGAAAACATTCCGCTTCTGAGATGTTTCTTTGACAAAAGCCAAAAACAGACTGGCAGCATAACAATTGTGCCTGAGCGCTCATGTCTTCAAATTAGGGTGATGTTTGTCAAGAGGAATGGATCCCAAAAACATTCAAGTCAACTAACACTATGTTATGAAGGCTTGCCGCCTTTTGGCTCAGTACATAATTATTTGGCACTCATTCAGACAAAAAAAGGCCACAAAATTCTTTCACACATTTTCCACATTGGTACTATAAGGCATTGTCCTTACATTTGTTAGTACATGAGAATTTGTGTTTTATATTGTGGCCTTAAAAGCCCCTAAGGTTGTTAACATTAGATATTCCCTTTATGAATATGAAAAAAAAGCATCCGCAATCCAAATCACTTTTGCTTTCGTTCAATAATTAGCATGTATGCTGTCAGTCCATTTTTTCTCTGAGTAATAACAGAGGTAAACTGATTTAAAAAAGAAAATTACAGTGTACACATTTCAACAATCCGGCATGCCCTCTTTGATGTACATTTTGCAAATAAACATTCAACCCTGCACATTAGCAAAAGAACCAGAAAAGAAACACAACTCTCGCAGTTTGCAAGTCAACACAGTGAAACATCCGAAATATGCATGAGTTCTTGGGCATGTAGGATTTAACCAAGTTCTTGGGAGGTTACCAGGGTCAAAGTAAAAAAACAAAACAAAAAAAGTCTACAGTTGTTTGGCAAAGATCTTCTCAGGTGAAATATTTTAAAGGGTGCTCTTCCAATGGAGAAAGTGAGGCGCAAGTAAATGAGGTTCTAAGGGTGGCTGGGAGTAATGTTTTGTGGGTAGTGGGATGGAGCAGCCGTGGCCACTCTGTCATTTTTAGCAGTCCTTGCCTTCATGCTTCATGGAGGCCAATGAATGTCCAGAACACATGTGGAGTGAATACACTTTTGGAATGGTACAGTAATTCATTTGGCATTCAGATATGAAGCAGCAAATGCAATACAGTAAGTGAGGGCTGAAAGCCTAAGAGAATGAGACCAAAATATTACTTGTGTAAGCAGGCCTTTAACATTCCATGCCTAATTGTATTCCCTTTTTAGAGGGGGAGTCATGTTAAGGTGGCAGAGAGAATATCCTTTTTGCTGGTGCTGATAATGCTTCTCAGACTGGACTATAAAATGCAACACTTAGTGCTTCCAGCCCCCAGGAGAATCGGTTTGAGAATTTGCATGCGTTTTGTCATTTCCAAGACACGTTTAACAAAGACAGATATAAAAAAGACGAACTATAGATCTCTTAGGGTCACTCGCGTATTATTTAAAAAGAAAGCACTCACACAAACATCTCTTGAAGGGAATGTGAAGGACGATGCTTTTTGACAGAAGGAACACGCACGACTCTGTTTTATAGGAGAATGCTGCCCTTTACGTCTTGACCCAAAATAATTAAAAACAAACTACATCCGAAAAACAACAACTATGTAGTTTGCTTCATCTCACACCTACTGTGACCACATTATCAGCAAAGTGCAATTATCGAACACCTAACAAACAAGATCATGTTAACAGTGAATTGGAAATGGAGTTGAATATATCTGGTTTATGACAATGGCCATGAAAGGCCTACCTGACTATAGATGAAATCAGACATAGATATTAACTCTACATGTTTGTGACATTCTTGCCCTGATTAATTTCTTTTTTACATTAAAGGCTGATCAAATCAAATAAAAAGATGTAATGGGTACATTCATTGATTGGAAGTAGGCTTTCAAGCTCTGGCTGACAAAATAAACATTATATAAGATTAATAAACCTGTTAAAGAAAATTTCTACTTGTATCTGATATTCGTAAAAGAGTTGCCAATTACATCTTCAGATTTGGTATTTTCCATTTTCTAAACTTTCTGAACCCATAAACAAAAAAAAAATAATATCTGAAGATATCTGGAGATATCAAGATATGGGTACTCTGTCAGTGCTGTTTTTCTGGGCCAACATGACAATAATAAATTCCTTTCCAACTCACAACATTAAAACACAACTCCATAATAAACATGAGGCGATTGAACTTAAAGGCTCTACATTTGACTGCATGCGGGGTTCTGAATGTTTTACATGCGAGTCGCCTCGCCAATTTTTGCAATTTTTTTAGTCCTCCAGAATTTTTCTCTGATACCATGCATTACAAAACGTGCAAAAAGATAACACCTAACTCCACAAACACATTTTTGATTGTTAATGGCTATGTTATGAATGCTTATAACATGTTATGCTTAGTCCATGCTGGCCATTAAAGACGTTGTGAGAAAACAGCAGTACTTAAGCCACAGGTCAAACAAACACGCAAGAGATGCATGGAGTGTAAAACAGCATGAATCCATAAAAAAAAAAAAATATCACAAGCTTATCCTCTTTTTCTATGTACTTATGGGATAAAACGATGCACAGACAGTTTCTTGTCCTTTGTTTTCTTACATCATGTATTTGATTATCTTTTTTTATCTTAGAAGACAGTTTTTGGTTGGCACTTGTTTAGCACTTCTAAAACAAGGTATTGATGTCTAACAATTGAGCGCACACCAACAATTTCAGAAGCTGCAGAGGTCTAGTTTGGCACAGGTTGTACTATGGAGTCTATTATTACTTTTATCATCTTATCATTACTGCAATATTCTATACACCTCATCTGACACTCCCATCCTTGTGAGCATATTTCTAATCCACCGATCAGACATATTTTCCACTAAAATATTTCGTAGAGTTGACTTATCAAATAGCAGCATCTTTGTAACTTACAAAAAGTACATGTAAACCTATTCATTCAAAATTTTAGTAAATTCAAAAGGTTCATACAACAGACATAAAACACAAAAACAGGACAACATGCTACTATATTGCTTCCAATATTCTTTACATTTTCTTACTGTCAAACTAAATAATCAGTGACAGAAATATGGACACCACTGGTTGATGAGTCATCATAATGCACAAACAAATTGCAAAGCTAATCTTAATCAGGCGTAGTTGGCACTCTCATCATCCACACGAGTATAACATATAGTAGTTCACATTGTATTGACAACGCTGGACTGCATTTAGACTACAAACTAGAATAGCTACAATAAAGTACATATAGATCATATGACATGACATATTGTATTCCACAGAAATTAATTCTAGTCATTTTTAGATAAGAGGATATGCATAAAAGATGTCATCGTTTAAGCTTGAGGTCACAAACGAGTTCCCGATATACTTTCTTTTATCTTATATGCATTCCGTTCATATTGTTAAGAGGCTGTGACACTAGCTCCGTTTTTCAGCCGGCGTGACGATTAATGAATGCTCAACCAATATCTGCTTTCATTTGAGGAAAGAAATGTTCTTTTATTTTTTTATTCTTTTTTAGAAGTCCTATTTGTTCTGGACCAAATTGGACTTTTTGCTTTAAAATTGCTGGTTGATCTGTTTGTGTCACAGTTTTGGAGGCAGGTGTTTTGTGCATTTTTCGGCTTGTGAACCTGGCCGCATGGCAAAATAGTCGCGTACCCTTTTGACCAAATGCATAAGTCCCACCAGCAGCACACCCAACACCGCTCATGAGAAGATGAGACAGGAGAAAGAGGGGGAGAAAGAGAGCACATTGTACTGTACAGAGAGGAAAAAGACACAGAACGTCAACAGGTCAAAGTTAGGACCTAAAAAATGATGACAAACGGCAACATGAAAAGACGAATCAGATGTTGAGAGAAAGAGGAAAGCGAATGAGGTGCAGAAACAAAGACTATTTGGCACTGCTTTGATCAGAAGTTTGAGGAAAAGCTCCCTGCACTCAAACAGTCCAGTTGCATTGATAATCCCCCCTTGGTTTGTGCTTGTATTGTATTGTACGCTAAAACAGAGAGCAGTACAATGGTGTTTTTAACAATTATTTCACAAAAATCTAAATTTGTAGTAATGTTAAATAACGCGTTGCGAAGCATTTGTGATCATTTTTACTCCTCGAGATGGCAATTCAAATGTTATTAAATTCCATTACACGAGCCTTTGTTTTAAAGACTCGAAAAAAGTGCTTCATGAAGATTCAGTTTCCCATGACTAAAAATTGGTAACGAGTTCTTTATAGTCGTCCAGGAGAGAGAGGCCCAATGTGAAAATGGTCTCACATAATGTTCACACAGACAATTTGTTTGTGTTCAGAAATGGTTTGAATAACCAAGAAGAGCAGTGGGACGAAAGACTCTAGGTTAAAAATTTCCACAAAAATATATCAACATTTTCTCAGGTACTAAGCAAACCCTCACAGCGGACCAGTCTGACAGCTGATCATAGAGCTTTGACAAAAAGGGACAATTGGAAGATGGATGTCTTATTTCAAAATTGGGAGGTAGGCGAGCATTGGTATGATAGAATTTGGGAGGAAAAAACATAAATTTACTGATCAGAACACGTCCTCGAATTTAAGTGCAGTGTGCCTGTGCTGAAGGACATTGGAAGATAAATGCGTTTATAGAGCTCTCCCTCTTGTCAGGTCTTGCCTTGAAAAAGTAGATCCCAGGCGGGACAGACAAGCCTAACATTGTGTTCGTAATGTCTCACAGTGCAGTCTTCATAGACAAAGCGTACTCAAGATGAACACAATGGATAGCAGCTCACAGGGAGGCCAAGGTACTCTTGAGTGCTTAAGTAGTTGCCCCTCCCACTTTCGATTCAGTATTATCTATGAAAGAAGTAAATTGCAAAAATTTACGTGATGTTTTATTTATAAGTTAGCGATGAGTTACGTGTTTTGGGGATTGAGAAAAGGCTGCCTCAATGAATTGAAGGAATCACTTTTATCTGGATGCAAATTGAGAAAGATGGCTCACACGAGACCCGTGACCAAGCCTTCTTTTAAAGTGTCACTTGATTTCCCTTTCATTAGAGGATACCTGTGAAGAATATTTGGTACCCTGAATGTAAAGGCAATAGTTCATTTGTTCACAGATATCGTTTCATACAGCATTTCAAACCAAAATGCTCTTGCTAGTGCTTTGTTCCCTTTGCACTGAACAGGACAACCAACACAACTCAGTACGTGTCTGATGTTTAAGTTGTTCATTAAGTTATTCACATATGACAATAAGGCAAATACTGTTAGGTATATTCTGGCCGATGGCAATTTTAATGAAATAAGGATAGGCTTGAGAACAGTGGCGTGCACAGACTATTGTGGTGTTTAAGTCCTGCCTCTCGTAAAAAAAATATTTTGCATTGTTTTGCTTATAACAACTCATACTTTCTTAAAATAATTTTTACCCCCCTTCGGAACACTCCCTCATAACATTTCTGTGCACGCCAGTGTTTGAGACTCTAATACGGGATTGAACTGCTGATGTCGATCGACCCTTCTGGTTTTGTTACAGCATGGGTGACATCTACTCATAGCAGGGCAATAAATCGGCAAAGTCTGACTTGGAGTTTGGGAGGTGAATATAGGAAAGGTTTATTTCCAATCCTGTAGCACCATTAAAAGGGTTAAACAAGGACTTATTTCGGGGTGTTTTATGCCGTTACTGGATATTATTTAAATGTTTGTGTTTGTGGGAGCATTGGCAAGGTCTTTTTATGTTCATTATATTAATACATTCCTGTGTGTCTCCTCTATCCTCTCACATGGATTATTGAGCCCCTGAACTATACTTGCTGACTCGAACTGTAAAGTTCATAATGGGCTTGGCTAATACATTTCTTTCACTCTAAAACTTTTGATCCCTGTAAATAAAAAATATCAATAGGCATTTTTTTTACATTCAGATCAACCTGCATGTGCAGGTTTAAATACTGATTTCATTGAATCGGATTGTACTAATAAATAATAGCTAAAATATAAAATACCCAATTTTAGAAAAATTCAATTACAATGTAAGATTTAAACCAATGTCAACATAGGTATTAATTAAATTATTTGCTTCTCGTAAACGTGTTTGCTTTGAAGCGGCTCCCTTTAACAGTGCCTCCTACATTGTATACAAAGAAAAAGAGTTGTAAAACAGCCCCATTAGTTGACTGTAATCTCAGTAGATGCACCCAACTCACCGGGAGCTGAGGTCTGCAACATACAATAAAACCAATGAACCAAAATAAAAAAAATAGAAAAAACAAAAAAAACAAAAAGTCAGCAATGAGGTTTTTGAGGAAGGTGAAACCATATGCCTCACCCTTAGATCTGCAGCTTGGCAGTGGACCAGTTCAGCTTGCTCGAATCCCCATCATCAGAAAGGAATCGACGCAAACGTTTAAAAAACATCAGGACACATCAGTCCCAGAACACATTCAAATATCACACACACTTGTCTTCGGTGCTTCCCCCTCTTCCTCCTTTTTTGATCCTCCCATTAAATTCTGAAAAATTAAATACATATTTGGACGTTTCCCTATCTTCATTATTGTGCCCCTTGAGAATTCCTCTCTAGCTCTGTTCTCATCTTTTCCTTCTTTCCTTTCTTCTCTCTCTCTCTCTTGGATTTAACCCACTTTTTGTGGGTTAGTAGCGCGCACGCCCTGCTCATAAGTGATTCGCTGGCTGATCAGATATTGCGCTGCTTGTGTAGCTGCTGGCGACCCTGTGATGGTGACTTTACGGTTCCGAGTACCAGGGATGAACTCTCCCTTTTTGGATATCTGGATGCGAGCTCCCGTTAGCTCCTGGTACTCCACCAGCGTTTTTCCTCCTTTCCCCAAAATTGCACCGACCAGATTCTCGGGAACAGCGATTTCGACCACGTCCTTGGCTCCGTCTGCGAGCTTTTCTGTTGCTAGAAGGGAGGAGGCCATCAGTGGTGATGAAGCGTTTAGGTAACCATTGGAAGCACCTGTTGCAGCTGCAAGGGAACCGAGGGAGAAACCGCCAAGCCCTGACGCAGGGTGGCCAGCGCTGCTGGACGCGTCGCTAGCATAGGAGGCGAGGAGGTTAGCCGCTGCAGCGGCTGCAGGGTTAGCGCTAGCCGCCACGGCAGCGAGGACGCCCGAGGCTGCTGAGGGGTTAAGGCCCAAGCCTAAGGTGTTGGTATTGTAGCCATAGCTGGCCAGAGTGTTGAGGGCTGATGTGATGGCCAGAAGGTCATTGCCAGAGAAGCTGGACATGGCAGTGGGAAAGGCACCCATTCCTGTCAAGCCAGCCTGGCCCAGAAGGCTGGAGGCAGTGGCGGCTGCAGCCGCTGCGTTCGGCAAAACCTCGGCCGTGTTAGCGTAGGGCGATCCGGTAGGGTTTGAGTTAGCCACTGGGCCAGAGACGTTGGAATAACTGATGTTGAGGCAGCTACTGCTCTGAGGGTCCTCTTGGATTTTCTGTACTATGATTTCCACTGCCTTGCGGTTTTGTTCGGGTTCACCACTGATAGTTACCACTCGTTCCTGCAGGTTGATGCCCTCCGGCTTCTGGGAGAGTTGCACCCAAGCCCCTGACTGCTCCATTACTGCTTTCACAGTGGCTCCACCCTTGCCAATAATCAGACCCGCAGTGCTGTTGGGCACAATCAGTTTGGCCTGCAGAAAAATATTAACAATTTAAGGTAAAGGAAAATGTACAGGAAAACCTTTTTACTAGGGGTACAGCAAACGGCTATTGTAGTAGTCGACAAGTAACCAAATATTTAAACGATTAGTTGAGTTATCTGATAGAAAACTTATTTTTTTTAAAAACAAGGATAATGGGTACAATGAAATGTACCTCTTTTATTGAACATACTCCGGATTCACTCAAATATTTAATACAAATGCTAAAACCAATTAGGTACATTGCTTGGTCAGTAGAGACCTAAATTCACTGAGAAACCTATGTCTACTTTTTAGGGACAGGCAAATAAACAATAAATAAAATCAAGCTAATATTTTTTACCCCTGTAAACCAGGGGTCTGGCACCTTTTTGACCCAAAAGGCCATAAAAGCAAAAATGTTTTGCTTTTTTTTTTTTTTTTTTACACGAGAGTCACACCATATATTTGAAGACAAAATTCAACAAATCCGCCAAACCCTTTCGCCAGCACATTTTATTTCACTGTGTGACGTTGGATGATTCGATCAAATCTATGAAATAATAATCATGCCAGAGCCTGTGTCCCATATCAATATAAATGTACCGTTTAAAATTCGTCTCCCACCAGCAATTACTTTAAAGTGTTGAGGTTCATTTTGGCTGTCTATTTTGTCCTAAATAATTGTTTCAAAACAAGGTCCAAGCAAAGTTGTTTTATTAAAAATGTCACAAAATACTGCTTACGAGGATACTAACTACTTACCTTCAGTGCAGACAGCGCTGGGGAAAGGAGAAAGAGTGTGCATGCCTTGTCTATAGCTCTGCACTCTCTTACCTCTTATCCAGTCAAATTGCATTGCAAAGTGCTTTGCTAAAGCTTCTGGGTAGAACGTTTGTTTTTGGTTTAAGCTTGTTCTGTGGCTTTTCATCATAAAGTGTCTCAAAATGAACATATAATAATTGAGCTTTCATATAAAGCAGGGGTCAGGAACCCATGGCTCGCAGGCCATATATGGCTCTTTTCATGAGTATGTATGGCTCAGAGACAAAATTGATTCCAGCAACTTTTCTCCATTTCGTTCCAAATTGGAGAGAGTGAAGTCTATTATAGTGCACGCGAAGCCATACCACTGCTGATAGTCAAAGCAGTACTGTCCAGTACATACTGGACTGTCTCAGAAAATTAGAATATTGTGATAAAGTTCTTTATTTTCTGTAATGCAATTAAAAAAACAAAAATGTCATACATTCTGGATTCATTACACATCAACTGAACTATTTCAAGCCTTTTATTATTTTAATATTGCTGAATTTGGCTTACAGCTTAAAAAAACTCAAAAATCCTATCTCAAAATATTAGAATATCATGAAAAAGTATACAAGTAGGCTATTCAACTAATCACCTGAATCATCTAATTAACTCGAAACACCTTGCGAGGGTTTCCTGAGCCTTAAAAACACTCAGCTTGGTTCAGTAAACTAAATCACAAGTATGGGGAAGACTGCTGATCTGACTGCTGTCCAGAGGACCATCATTGATACCCTCCTGATGGAGGGTAAGACACAAAAAGAAATTTCTCAAAGAGCAGGCTGTTCACAGAGTGCAGTTTCAAAGCATATCCACAAAAAGTCTGTTGGAAGGGAAAAATGTGGCCGGAAACGCTGCACAACCAAGAGAGATGACCGCAGCCTTAACAAAATTGTGAAGAAGAGCCGCTTCCAGAATTTGGGGGAGCTTCAAAGACAGTGGGCTGAAGCTGGAGTCCAGGTATCAAAAGCCACAGTTCACAGACGTGTCCGGGAAATGGGCTACAATAGCCGTATTCCCATGGTCAAGCCACTTCTGAACTCAAGACAACGGAAGAAGCGTCTGACTTGGGCTATGGAGAAGAAGCACTGGACAGTTGCAGAGTGGTCCAAAGTCCTCTTTTCAGACGAAAGCAAGTTTTGCATTTCTTTTGGAAGTCAAGGCGCCAGAGTCGGGAGAAAGGCTGGAGAGGAGCAAAATCCAAGTTGCTTGAAATCCAGTGTGAAGTTCCCACAGTCAGCAATGGTTTGGGGAGCCATGTCAGCTGCTGGTGTTGGTCCACTGTGTTTCATCAAGTCCAGAGTAAATGCAACTGTGTACCAAGAGATTTTAGAGCACTACATGCTTCCATCTGCTGAAAAGCTCTATGGAGATGAGGATTTCATTTTACAGCATGATCTGGCACCTGCCCACAGTGCCAAAACCACCAGTAACTGGTGCACTGACCATGGCATCACTGTCCTTGATTGGCCTGCTAATTCCCCTGACCTGAACCCCATCGAGAATTTGTGGGGTATAGTTAAGAAGAAGATGAAAGACACCAGACCTACAAATGCAAATGAGCTGAAGGCCGCTATCGAAGCATCCTGGGCATCAATAACACCTCAGCAATGCCACAGGCTGATTGCCTCCATGCCATGCCGGATTGATGCAGTAATCCGTGCAAAAGGATTTCCAACCAAGTACTGAGTGCATCAATGGACATTTTCAAATGTTTGATTTAGTTTTGCTGTTATAAAATTATTTTTTTACTTGGTCTGAGGAAGTATTCTAATATTTTGAGATAGGATTTTTGAGTTTTTTTCAGCTGTAAGCCAAAATCAGCAATATTCAAATAATAAAAGGCTTGAAATAGTTCAGTTGATGTGTAATGAATCCAGAATGTATGACATTTTTGTTTTTTTAATTGCATTACAGAAAATAAAGAACTTTATCACAATATTCTAATTTTCTGAGACAGTCCAGTATACTCATGAAACGAGCCAAAGGATCCCGACCCCAGCTAGAAACCCAGAAAAGGCATATAAGCAGCAGTACTAGAGTAAATAAAACAAGTATGATGTATATTTTGTTAACTCCACTCAGTGGTCAACAGCAAAGTCTGTAACTAAAGTATGTAACGATTCAAATGTTTGAAATCAAACAGTTTTAACTACTGCTGTTTGTTCTTTGGACTGCATGCAATTAATTTCAAATATGTTTTTATGCTCAAGCTCTGTTTTATAGCAAAACACACACAGATAATACGTACAATCATGTAATTAAAATATTATTGGCTTAAATGTTACTTGAATCCCTCCTGAGGCAAGTCGCACTTCGTTTCGTGTTTCATGTTTGTACGTCACCAATCTACCACTATGATACGAAAGGCCTGCTTTGGAAACATTTCATCTAGTCTTTTTAATTGCTGTACCAAGGCTAAAATGCTCCAAAACTTTAGAAGTTTTGGTACACATTGTTGATGTTGACACCGACATTTCTGTATGATTATGTTCCTGCTCAAGACAGAGGCGTTGTTTGCTACTGCGCATGCGCGACTCTCAGCAGAGATTATGTCCATGGAGAGATGCCTCTCTTTGTCGGGGAAACGTGTCAGGCGACTATTTCTATTATTGATCTTTGTCGACAACGTCGACTCATGATTACAGCCCTACTTTTAACAGCATCAAGAAATCTAGGAACTGCCCCTTCTGAAGTGGACCTATGCCAGCGCCTGCTTTACTCAGCAATTTGTTAATCCTGGGGGTTTAAGTTACAGCTGTTACATGCTTATCTTGCTATGAAAAATTGCAGGTAAAAATAACCACCTACCGTCACTTTTTCCTGACCTTGCCAGCCTGTGGGTCATGGCCCAGAAAATGCTGTGGTAATGAACAAACACGCTGTCCTAAATGTGAACTGTGCCTACCAGACAGCAATCACACTCAACATATTTAGCGTGTGCACTATAATGGATGATGTTAAAAACAAAAATATCTTTATTTGCCCATCATGGCTGACTGGGGTATTTTGTAATCAGGACTATTCTGTGTTATATATAAGGTTGAAAAGTCATATTGAGATAAATGTCTTATAATTAGGTCACGATGGCCATAGAATACCATAGAAACCATAAACTAGATATTTCCTTTTTGGTTAGATGACAGAAAATCATTATCCTGGGATGATCTTCACTGCACCTGTTTGATTCGATCAGGGTTGACTGTGGTCTGTGGCTGCAGTATGCTGACTGGTTCCGGCTTCTGAGCACTCTGGGGCATTTCTCGGACTTTATCTGCGATGAAGTTGTGGACACCATTGAGGGCTTCAACAGTACCCTGTATCAGACAAACACGCTCCGTTGTTCCTGTAATGATAGAATAATGACAAAGACTACAGATCAGTTCGATAATACGCTTGGAACAGATTTGGAGTTGCCCTAAATCTACGTTGCTATGAAGACTTCTTGGTTGAGAGAGAATGTTCCTTGAACTTCTGGAAAGACACAACTGCTCTCCTATTCCATGGAACGCTTATTTAGCCCCATATATGAGACTGGGGTGACAATTAACTGGAATATTTTAAACTCAATTTGTATACATTTTAAACATCCTAGTTGGCAAAGTTGTGACTCAAAGCTGACTGTGCTTGGAGAGTGGGTTAATGGTCTGGTTGGGTCGTCATCGGCAGGAATTCTTATGGAGGGTTACCTTTTGAACCCAGTTCAGCAAAGGTGATAGTCTATTAAAATTAATAACTCCTTACAATCCTTGGGATGCAACTTGCAGTCCTAAAGTCGACTGGTTTGCTGGTTGGGAGGAGACTTAACTTGACTTTCTGCCATGCAGTTTAGTAGTAGAGTTTTAATGCTTTTGTTTGTGTGATTATGGGACGTGGGGTAGAAGTATGCACCAATCAGAAAAATCAACAAAAAGATGAGTAGCTCGAAGCTGCTTAAACAGGAGATGAAAAGACAAAAATCAATGAGCTGAATAGAGATGAAGCCTCTGGGCAGCAGCAGTACCTACGCCTGTATTTCTGTATAGTTAACAAGCTGTACACCTAACAAATACCTGGTAAACATAACCATATAACTACCAAACATATCCAGATTACAAGCCACTAATGCAAGAGCACCAGGGCAGAATTTAGCAAAAGTATGAATTACTGGACTGAGAATACCCTTTTTCCCCTTAACCTTTTTCACACTTCAAACTGAGGGTTTATTTCTCAAGCGAGTCAGCTTACTGTCTATTCTAGATTGGTTTTGCACTTTTTTTATACACATATGCTCATTAGAAACCAGCAGAGAACGCAATATTCATTCTGACTTTCTAGGTTTGATTAGTGGTTTGCTGAAGTCGAAAGTACAAGCGACACACGCACATGCACACAAATCACAAGCGTGAATATGGCCTACTTTCAACCCTCCTTTTAGAACCTAGGTCTGAGAGCGCAATACAGTACTTCCAGTCCGTGGGATCTTACTACAGAGGCTGCTGTATATTTCAATGGAATCGGCTAGGAAAATTGTTACCCATCAGTTTCAACTTTGTCAGCATCGACTGGCATCACATTTCTTTAAATGATTAAAATATTTAATGACTTTCGAAATGAAAATTTCAGATAAATAATCTTTGTGAGAGTTTTTTAATGGATAACAGGCCACATTTTTGCCTTAACAACCTTTTGTTTATTATAGCTTCAGGTGGAGGAGTATTTGTCGAGGAAATTTACTGGCGCCTAAGTTAAAGGCCATTGATTTTAACCGCCTAATTCTCTTGTAGTTATGTTAAATACAGATAATTTAATGATGAGCAACCTCACTGCCCATTCTAATATTTTACTCGCTCCTGAAAAAAAAAATTGTTGGCAGCTTTTTAAAATAACCTCTGATCCAAATTATCCATCCATCCATTATCTGCACCGCTTATCCACAGTAGGGAGCCCATCCCAGCTATCTTCAGGGAGTGGGTAGGTGACACCCTGAACTGGTTGCCAGACAGTTGCACAGCACACAGAGACAGACAACTCACTTGCTCATTCACACATAAAGACAATTTGGACGGGCCAATTTTACCCAATATGCATGTTTTTGGGAATATGGGAGGAAACCCGAGAGCCCGGAAGAAACCCACGCAAGCACGGGGAGAACATGCAAACTACACACGAAGAGGCTGCGGTAGCTGGCTGATCCAAATTAATGATAACAAATTTATAATACAATTAAAAACTAACCTTGTATACGTTTTTATGGGTTTGTTTCAAAACGAAGCAAAATAATAAAAGCATAGTGTGCTTTGTAAGTTACAAGTAAAGTTTTACTTGAAGTGGAAATTTCAGTTCGAAAAAGAGTCATGAATAAAAGCCCAAGTTTGAGCCATCAAAGGATTTTTTTCCCCTCCATTCCAAAAACCATAAAGTTCCAATGTGAACAGTCTACTCTATTGAAAAAGTGTTGCTTGACCACGGAACTTCCCTTATTCAGAATTGTTGTAAAATTGAGGTTATTAAAAATATCACACAAACAAACAGTTATAAAAAATTAACCACACAGTTCCTCGTGTTAGTAAAAACACAACTTTTAATTACTATTAATTGTCTGTGTTTATTCATTGGTTTCCTATGTGTAAACGGCCGTTGTCAAGTGCTGTGCCAAGCTTAAATTAAATAAATAAATGAATTAAGTTTATTTGGGCACAATACAAACAGCATCAACCACTAATTAACAATAGTGAACAACAAAATATCTGCACAAAACAAAAAACAAAACAGCTGAATAATAAAATAATAGGCTGCGATTGGCTACAGTGACATATTGCTGGGGCAGCTGCTGTCAATGCCGAGGTCCGGCTCATCACTGAAGAAGGGAAGGACGCCTTACACTGTCAAGAACGGTGACCAGGTGATGAAGGTGCTGTAACTGAGTCAGATCAGGAGGCTTCCCCTGCTACTGGCAACTATTGAAACCAGTACTATCTGTTTGTTGTAGGGGAGCAAACCCAAAACCAGTGGTCTTCTGCAGCCTAAGGCCTCGACATCAAATACCCCATGCAGTTGGCGCCATACATGCGCCTGGGCTTCGAATGTTACAAATCGACATAAATTAGTTTATTTGTATGGCTGTTTAGGCCTGCGTCATAAAATCCGGCGTGGCTTGTACAAAACCCAAATTTGAGTTTAGTTTTAAATCTGAAAATGAGACTTTTAATCAGGCGCGCCCTGTAGTTCGGAATTTACAGTAGTCGACTAACTCCAATATCTGATCTGATATTGTTATGATGAGATAAGGGAGTGACATTCTGTCTTGTATAGGCATCCAACCCTTCCATGTTATCGCACTGGATCAAGATTGAGGTTGTTACTTTACTGAATTCAAATCATAAGTGCCGACATCTCTACTCTCTTAGCAGCTGCTTAAACACAGCAATGTGAATCACTGGGTGAGTGGGTGTGTGTATATTCCATGTGCACTGTGCGAGTGGGCACATGCAAAGTAAAGTGCGCTAGCATACACGGAGGCTCAGCAAATTCAGCCTGGCAAAGTTTTGGCATCAGGCCTAATGTGAAAACTTGTGAAAAGAATGTGGTCCATGGTGGGTGTGCAAGTCTAATGAAAGTGTGTTGTCAACATATCGGGCACAAGGAAGCAATCAAGGAAGATATGGGTGGGTTAACGGAATAAGGAACTTGGCTTGTGTTGAAGTAGCTTGGATACAGCTGGGAGAGGGGTCGAGTCTACAGAGAGATTGAAAAAGGCTATTTCTGGGATGGCCTGCCTGTCCCCTCTCACATACAATCATGCATCATCCCCACTCCTCACTATCTCCATCCCTGCCATTCACACCGAGGCCTCATATTACAGGACATCCCTGTATCCACAATTTTATGTTTCTCACAGCCTGTGAGGTACAGCTGAGGTAGTCTGTCTGAACCGTCACAGGAGAAAATGGCTGCGCCGGTTCTTGTCCCCCGATTTCTCTTTTGTGTTATTGCGCCAGTGTTGGAGAGGGCTCAAGAAGCTTCAGAAAGACAGATGAAGGTGTGAACTGTGTCTAATGGTATTAGCATGCTGGTTGGTTGATTGGATCTCTTAAACACTAGGGTCGTGGGGGCACCATTTCCAGTGGTGCGTCTTCGGCAAGTACAGCCTCGAACATTAACTAAAATGGAAAGCGATTTATCAAAGGTTAGCCGTTTGGAAGAAATATCTGTTGGGTTGAAGTACAATTTCAAATGAAGGTACTTACACTACCATTCAAAGGTTTGTGGGTCGTTTAGAAATGTCCTTAGTTTTTGAGGAAGATAACTTTTTTTCTATGTAGATAACATTAATCAGAAATACACCCCATGCATTGTTAACATGGCAAATTACTATTTGAGCTGCAAATGTCTGTTTTGAATGCAATATGTAAATAGTTTTATAGAAGTCCATTTCCAGCAACCAGCAATGCAGAGTTCTAATAGTACATTGTTTGGTAATTGCGTTAGAAGGCTAATGGTTGATGACAAAACCTTTGTGCAATGATATTAACACAGCTAAAAAAAGTTTAGCTGGTTAGAAAAGCTATAAAACTGACCATCCTTTCAACTGGTCAAGTATTTGGGTGTGATTTAACTTTCAGAATATTCAGAAAAAGAGAAAGTTCAGATGAAAAATGCTAAAAAAAAAAAAAAAAAAAACGCCAAGAAGATATCCAAGATCTCCAACAACGACGTGTACTACTCCCTTAAGAGAACGGTACAAAAAGGCTCTTACCGGAGTGGAAAGAAAAATTGGAGGCACAACCACACAAGAGTGTAGTTTGAGAAATAGATGCCTTTCAGGTCCTCAACTAGCAGTTTTGTAAATAGTACCCAGAAACACCAGTGTCAACATTTACAGTGTAGAGGCAACTCTGCGATGCTGATAGGAAAAGAAAAAGCCATATCTAAGACTTACCAACAAAAGGAAGAGATTTGTATAGGCAAAAGAACACAAGCATTGGACAACTCATATGACAGATAAAAGTGTATCTTTTTCATGGAAAATACAAAATTGTCTGGGTCACCCCAAAACTTTTGATCGGTAGTGTAAGTTTTGTCAACCTGTCAGTCAACTCTGATATTGTGCACGTCACAGAAGCGGTTGCTTCATATTACTTCGACAACTGCCCTATCAAATCCTTGCCAGCAGCCTCTCTATGAACTCATCTTGTCACTCATCACAATTATGAGAAGGGCAGAGCAAATGGGCAGAGCAAATGGGCAGAGCAGGCGGCGGCCTAAAAATATATCAATAATACAAAGAGAATTACAGTATGTATAATAATTTATGTATTGGTACTTTTGTAAATAAATGAATTAATGAATACATGTACTTACAATACGGTTCAAAAGATTGTGGTTAGTTTAGAAATGTCCTTATTTTTTTAAGGATTGTTTTTTCCCATTAAGATAACATGACACTAATAAGGAATTTGACCCATACATTGTTAACGTGGTAAAGGACTATCTTAACTGCAAATGTCTGTTTTTAATGTAATATCAGTCTGACTACCTCAGCTGTACCTCGGGGCCTGTGCATACAGAGATGTCCTGTAATACAAGGCCTTGGTGCGAATGGCAGGGCGAACAGGACAGTGGCAATCTTGACAAAATCGCTAGTAACTATGATACTGAAGAAAGGAAACTTTAAACTATGCAACACCAACAGTCTCATCTGCCATGCAAGTAAAGTTTTGCTAAAGGTTCTACTGAACAGACTGAAACCACAGGCTGAAAACATCCTAGCCAAAGAACAGGCATGTTTAAGGGAGGAGAGGAGCATCACAAAACAGATTTTTAATGTGCGCATCCTCTGTGAGAAATTTCAATAACATCAGAGAAACCTCTATCACGTTTTTGTTGATTTCATGAAGGTGTTTGACAGAATATGGCAACAGTGCTGTACTAATCGATGGTACCATTGGAGCATGGTTTATAACCACAATCGTGAGACAAAGCTGCCTTCTTTATTCAACATCTTCCTGGAAAGGATCATCTCTGAAGCTCTAGAGCAACATGAAGATACAGTCAGTATTATGGGACATAAAATCCCTAACCTCCGTTTTGCTGATGATATTGCCGCATTGTCAGGAGATAAACAGGAACTCAGAGATCTGGTCAATTGCCTGGAGAAGGATCAATCCAGTATGGGATGGAAATCGGCACAGGAAAAATAAAAGTAATGACCAACAATCCCCAAGGTATCACCACAAGCATCACTTCAGCCACAGAGAGCTAGAACCTGTCACCAAATCTAATTATGTTGGAGCTGTCATATAAGAAGAGGGGTCAGAACCAGAGATCATGGGCAGAATAGCTCAAACCACAACATCACTTTCCAGACATAAACCCATCTGGACGGACAAGAACCTGGCAGTGAAATCAAAGATCAGACTCATGCAAGCGCTGGTTACTTCCACTACACTTGCAAGACATGGACTCTTACAGCAAAACTAGAAAAAGAAATCCAGGCTATGGAGATGCGATGCTACAGGAAACTTCTAGGCATAAGGTATTTGGCCCATGTGAAAAAACGAAACAGTGCGCATCACCATCAGAGGGAACATTGGACCCTACAAAGAACTGTTGAGGTATGGTCCCACACAAGATCATCAGGACTGACCAAGATAATTTTCCAGGGCACAGTCAAAGGGGGCAGGAGGAGAAGAAGACCGAAAAAGAACTAGGCCGGCGACATTAAGGAATAGCTTGGTGCTAACTTCTCTACGACCCAAGGACAGGCCAGATACCGTCAACAGTGGAGAAGGCTGTCCAGAGTTGCCTACTCATTGGTTCCCAGACGAACCATGCAGTTAAAGGATCCGTGAACTGTGAACTTTTGTAAACACTTGAGCCCTGTGCAACTGTGATCACGGTACATCTTTACCCAGCAGCAGTTATCAAAGATGAATAAAGTGGATTTTGGTTGTAAATTGAGTCAGCAAAAACAGAATACTTCACTTAAACCAGTGGGCAGAACATATTATTGTAAAGAAAATTTTCTTTAGGAGAGAGGTGGACAACATATGTCCTGCATGTTTTTAGAGGATTACCTTTATCAATTAAGGGGATTCCAATCACCATGATCGTTAACTGAGAGTTAGGATCCCTAACCCTGTTGTGAGCAACATGAATAAAATCATCTATTAAATGTCACTAGTTAAATGCAGAAATTATGTTAATTTGTGCAATGACCTTAACAATAGGTCGTTGTTCCAAACCGATTTTCCCCAAACTCTTGTCACTAGTAAACACATTAATCCGATTGGTCAATTGGTCCATTGGGATGGTGTAATTGTAACCTGTGTAGTCCTTTGAGACATTTTGTGATTAAGGGCTATACAAATACATGTGACTTGACCAGACTTGACTCCAAAAACCCAAATTCTTCATTCTTCTGTAGTATCTAATTTATTGCACGGACTAAAAATAATCATATATTTACTCATAGAACCTGGCAAAACTGTAATACTCTCTGTCACACTTAGGACTATATGCTAGGCCTATCGGCATGGTTGTGAGGGTTACTTTAAAAATGTAATGAACAGGTTCTAGTTACAAGTTGAAAATTATAATCAGTAATCTGAAATGTAACTTAATTATTTTGGATTACTAGTTTAAAGTTTTACTAGTTTGAAGTGGCGATGCCAAACCTCTTATACTATTCAACTCTATTAGGCTGAGTAAAATATTCTCACAATATAACGATACAGTAATTATATAGTGATTTTGAAAATCAATTAACTGCAAAATACAAAAAGGAGACAATCAATCATGTTTACTCAATATCCCTGAACGTATCTCTAGAGTGCAACTGCGCTGACCGCACCAAACTGCAGGCTCACGCCACTTCAACAAAATAGCCACAACTTGTCTCTCGGCGCATTACATATATGTAAATATAGTTTTAAATATGATTGTAATCCTGCAAAGTAATCCTTATTTTAACTGACAGTGCCTGTAATCTAATGAGGTATTTTTTCTGTAACTGCAACGGAATACAATTAAAATGATTTTGTATCCTAATTACTTAACACCGTTACATTTATTCCATTACTCCCCAACCCTGCCCATCAGGTTTCTATCAAGCTCCGTTTATCAATTACAATACCTGTGAATTTGACCCCCTACCAGCTGCATGTAATTCACGGGTAATGTATTGTATGTTCCAAGCTATTTCTTAAAAAAAAAAAATCTATTCATTTTTGTTTTGTTCACAATTGGAAGATGGCCCTTGGTATCAGCTTAATAGTACCAAAGCCTTGCATAAATACAATTACTCCCTTATCCCTATTAATTACAATTTCATGTTAGGCATTGACAAAAATGACTTATTAAATTAGCTATTCTGGAAAATACTTGTGTTATACATAGTGATCAGGCAAATGGTAAATGGTCTGCATTTATGAAGCAGGGGAGCCTTGTTTTATCTTTGTTGCCCAAAGACTCTTACTTTTTTTTCTATCTTAAGGCCTTACATTGGGCTTATGTCAACCGAGGTGGACTTTAATGTGAGGGATGCAGTACATATCATTTGATGTAACATAGATCTTACCTTCTTTTTTACAGGGGTGTTTTACAATCTTACACAAGCCAGGAAGCCTATGTAGGACTAATCTTGTCGTATGTAGAAATACACGTATAAATACAAAAATAGATACCTACAAATATATGCCATATAAACAAATGAACATAAATTAAGTCCTCCCCGAGCCCTTTTATTAAATATCCTAGGTTACAAAAAGCAGATCAGCTCTAAGAGGTGTGTGTATCAAAGACCAGCTACATGAATGGCCAATAGTGACAATAAAGTAAACACATTAATAGTCAAAAAAACAAACAAGCGTGAGCCCAATTAAGGAACAACCGTATGCAATAATAGTCAGAAAACTTCTTTCCAGGTGATTTAATTATCATTTTCCCTTTTTTAAATAAGAAACAAACGGATTATACAAAGTTTTTACTCCAAAAGACAGAATAACAAACATTAAATGATTTACCTAAAGGGACAGTGTGTAATATTTAGTGCCTCCTAACAGTAAAAAAACATTAATCTGAATACTAGGCAAAAAATACATGAACTATTTTAATTTCTAATAATAATAAATAAATCATGGTTCGAAAAATGGGTATTTCTTTTTTATTGTGGAATCCCTTCTTGGATCAGCACAATATTCTTCTGGCATCCTACTGCCATCCCTTGCAGGGCCATCTATTGGTCAAATACTACACATTGGGGCTTTAACACTACATGATCTCCGAAGAAGAGCTCTTGCAGTTTATCAGTGCAGTTTATGTCTGACAATCTCATACACAGACCCCAAGTGCATCCATCTCAAATTCCACAAAAGAAGGAATAATGTGCACGGCTACAACATTTTTGAAAACAATAAGGAGGCATCATCAGTTGGGTGTGTTCCACCCCAACCCAGTCCAGATTAGAGGTAAGATCGGGCCCAAAAAAAGCACCCGAGCCCGACGCAGGCCCGAGGGGTATTAAACCCGACCCGGACCGAGCCCGACTAATTAACTGGATTTGCTGGCCCGGCCCGAGGGGGCCCGAAATTACATATTTTATTTATAAGGAGGGGTGATTTATGATAACAAATTAAACTCTGCCTTTTGTTACAACATCTAGGCCTTAGTTAAATAAAACTGTATAAACATTTACATCTTTTATATTTCTGTGTCTGCACTGCAGATGTTACATTAAGCGACAATCTGTCATTGACGGGTTTTTTTTTTTGAGGTAGCGAAAACATTTAAGGGCGTCCGTCATTTTGACGACTTGATCATTGGGCCATAATCCACAGCAGCAGTAGTAGTACGTCCTTAAGATTTTAGCGCGGCACTATCATTGAGGGGGTGTTGACGTGTTGTGCCCTTTTCCGACTCCTATGCAAATCCCCCCCCCCTGATCGTATTCTATATAAAACGCTTATTAAAACAATAAAGCGAGCTAATTATAATAATTGGGAGATCCTAGTCTATATAACGCGTTTATTTAAACAATAAAGCGTGATTTTATTCTGCAAATTGCGTTTTTTAACGCGGATGAAAATGTCACCAACGTCAATGTACACTTCCGACAAAAGCGATCGTATTCTATATAAAACGCTTATTAAAACTCTTACCAGAGTGCGTTTTCCTCGTCAGTTCTCCTCTCTTGAGTTTATCCTTAACTTCTTGTTGGTCCGACTCCATATCGGGGATACCAGGCCAAAATCACGCGAATTTGCGGAGGGGAAGATTATTAAGAGGACAGCGTTCACGTCACGTCACGTGCACAGAGCATGCTCTGGCTCCGTTAAAAGCAATTACAGCTCCTTCTCCGTTTTATCCAAATTATTTATTTTATAACAAGTATTCCTTGGTCTAGTATCCATACATAGTTTAAGTATATATTTTTAATGAACATATATTTATAATTATTAATTAATTAAAAAAAAAAAAAAAAAAAAAAAAAAGCAGGACCGAACCCGACCCGACCCGACCGTATGACTGACATTTCAGGCCCGACCCGGCCCGAAATTGCCTCGGGTTCGGGTTCGGGCTCGGGCCATGAATCTTAGCTCTAGTCCAGATAAATCCTAATGTGTCTGCGCTAGTAAAGCAAAATATAATTTCCCATATATAGGAACATTGTGGTGAGCCGCCAGGGCTTAACTGGTCCTCCAAGAGTCTCATGAACTAATATTATAATATTTAAATATGTAAAAATGTGAAGTTAATCAAAATAACTCTCATTGCATACTGTAAATGATGGAAAACGCCATGGAGTGTATTTGTGCTACATATCTCTTGTCAGTCAGGAGGAATTTTGGTCAGTCCGTCCCTCACTCTGTGACGACATTCAGTTGTTTCAGCATTTAGGCCGCCCTGTGATTGTTAAATGTCACGATATCCCCAACTTGAACATATTACAACTGTTGGCCAGCAAAAAAAAAGATTCAACGCCAGGCGTTCTGCGCAGAAAACCTGCCTGGCGCTTCGTCGCACTGGTAGCGTTTTTAATGGAGTGTAAAAACGTGGCGCTGCTATTGCAAGCAATTAGAAAAATTAACTCAAAGCAGGAAAATGCTCTGGTGGACATAGGGCCTAACTACAGACCATGAACTGCACTAGCAATGACCTCCATTAAACCATCAAAGAGGAACCGGCCTCCAGTTAAAGAAGCAATTACAAAAGCAGGGGTACTTTTATTCAATACAGTGGAACCTCGGTTTTCGAACGCCTCTCAGTTCGAACAAATTGGTTCTCGACCAAACATTTCGAGAAATTCTTGCTTCGCTTTTCGTTCAAAAAATCGGAGTTCGAACGCCGGTACGCTAGGGTGCGATGCTGAGCGGCGTACGGGTGTAGATCGTGTAAATTGCCCCCACCCCTCGTGAAGAACTGTTATGACGTGCGCGCCCACTTCTTTTCGCTTTCGCTTTTGATATCGGTGAACGGAGTGTTTTAGGCCCTAATTATGCCTCCGAAGAAGGTCGGTGCAAGCAGCAAAGTTGCTACAGGTGAAAAAAGAAGAGTAGTGCATACAACTATTGCATTTAAGAAAGAAATAATAGCAAAATGAAGAAGGTGTGCGAGTTTCCCTTCTTTCGAGACAACCACAAAGTTAAGAAATCCTAATCATAATTCTTTTCTTTATCCTTTAACCGCTCACCACTTTTTGTGGAGACCCGGGTGCTAAACGACGTGTAAACAACCTGATTTTTTTAATTTTTACACGTTCATGTTAGCGTAATCTTTAATACGAAAGATTACACTAACGCGAACGTACGGTTAGCCTGGGTTAGCTTTACGTTCATGGTAAACATTCAGGGTGTTGGAACGGATTAAAACTATTTTACATTACTTTTAATGGGAAAAACGATTTCGGTGATCGAATAAATCGGTTTTCGAACAGGGTTATGGAACAGATTATGGTCAAGAACCGAGGTTCCACTGTACTGTGATTTACCAAATTATCGATATAAATACTACATTCAATCAAATTTATTAACTTAAATCTCTGATTTGGTCCGTTTACCCACCAATAAGATAACTTAAAATAGTACAGCATTAGAATTAGAACAATATTAGTTATTTTAATTGGATTAGTAGATTTTTTGCATTAAACTCCTGTCTTGTTTACCATGCTTTGTGGGTGTTCATCAGTTGCTGGGTCATTGCCTTTCATAACTAGTGTATTTATGATCCAATAGTTTACAAGGGTACACATTCATCATAGATCTTGATTTTAATCTGAAAATGCACCAAATCAGTGCTTTTGAATTTAAAATGTCCAACATTTTCGTCGGAAGCATGCCCCTGGACTTCCCTAGACTGTCCACCAGGGTCTCACAAAATTATATTTACTGAACGAGAAAACTCCACCCTTCCACATAATTACAGCACTTTGTATTCGTCTTAAGCAGGACATGAAAATTCTCAATTTTTCTTCTCAATTAACTCGTACTATTTAATGTTACCTCTCCATGAGGCAAACAGTCCTGGGTGGTGTCCGCCTTTTTTGCAGAATCAGCTGGGATTGGTGCCAGTTCCTTGCAACTCTGAGCAGCATAAACAGTATAGAAAACCAATGGATGGATTTCAAATGGGTCCCGTTATTATGATTCTTCATGGTGGTACTTATCATTAGTATTTAGTGCTCCATTTAAGAACCTTGTTCACTACTGGGCACAGTACGTTGCTGATTTAGTTCTCTGATATCCCAGTGGAACACACCTCATTATATATCTTTGATTGCAGCCATTTTATTAAAATTTGGGCTGAATAAGCAGCAAAATATACAACATCTGTTACCTTTTTTTCCAAGCATCCCCTGAGGCATGAAGGGCAAACACAGATTTTTTTCCGGCTCAGACATTTGTGTATGAGGAGATATTAGAGCATCCTGTAACGTTTGCAAAGTCAATAATTGACTTAATACCCCACGTCCATGAAGTTGAATTTTGATCCCATGTAAATCATTGGCTGCTCTCTGACCAGTTTGGAAGACATTGCCGGCTTCAATACAGCAGCACAGCCATTAATACTATAAAGGAATTTTCTCACTTCGCCACACCTTTTTGACCTGGTAGGCGCTTACAGATCTTAAAACAACTAACAGGTTCATGGACAGTTCCTTACCCAGGGCCATGACCCCCCTGAACAAGCACACAAAATTGTGGAAAATATATATCCTGCATTTTATTTAGGAATTTGTGTTGCTGCTGATTGCTATTGCACTACTCTTCTTTGCAAATCGGTTATGATACACTAGTTTTCATTGCTCCATTATTACAACTTAGGCCAGTCTCCAAGCACTACCTTGTAAATATTCTGACTTATTATCTTGACATTCTTTCCTTTTATTTTTCTCTCTAAAGTCTTTAATACATATTTATCCTTGAGTGCTATGTCAAATCTTGTCAACAAAAACAATGTTCAATAATTATAAATGACAAAAACAATTCAATTCAACATTAAGGAATTGGAAAAATGGGAACCTATCACAAAGCTAGTTGAGCTTTGAATTACAGTTAGACATACAGTGCACATTTAATGTCTACACACCCCTTTCCAACCCTTTATTTATGTGATATTGAGAGCCAAATATGTTTTCTATTTTTCACTCTAATCATTTTGACATTCAAACAGTAAGACACAATTGCATAAATAGGCATAACCTAGTAACACTAATACTCTCACTTTAAGTGTCGTGAAAAAGCATTTGCCCACTTCCTGAATTCTGTGATTATTTGGCATATTTCTCACTCACAAAGGTTCCAGATCATCAAACCAATTTTAATATTACACAGAGACCACACAAGGAAGAGTTAATATATATTATTAAGGCACAAAAAAAATCAAAACTTATTTAGCCCTACGAGAAAAAGTCATTGCCCCCTAAACCTAATAGCAAGTTGGGCACCCTTAGGCAGCAGTAACATAAATCAAACATTTATGATCATTTGTAATGAGTCTTACACAACGCTGTGAAAGAATTTTGGCCTACTGTTCTTTGCAAAATTGTTTCAAATCTGCCATATTGGAGGATTTTCTAGCATGAATTGCCCGTTTAGGGTCACACCACAGCATTTCAATTGGATCTAATTCTGGAATTGGACTTGGCCACTCAAGAACCCATATTTTGTTTTGTTTTTAGCCATTGTGAGATGGACATGCTGGTGTGTTTTGGATCTTTGTTCTGCTGCATTATCTAAGAGCGCTTGACTTTGAGGGCACAAACTGATTGCCGGACATTCTCCTTCAGGATCTTCTGGTAGACACCAGAATCATTATCCCGCCAACCACAACAGATGTCCTGTTCCTGAGGCAGCAAAGCAGCCCCAGACAATCACACTGCCACCACCTAGCTTTACTGTTAGCATAATGTCCTTTTTGTCAAATTCTGTGCCATTTTTACACCATATATAATGGGCTGCACACCTTCCAAAAAGTTGAATTTTGACTGATCCGTCCCCATAATGTTTCTCCAAAAGTCTTGAGGAAAATCAAGATGCTTTTTGGCAATTGTGACACGATTCTTTGGGTTCTTTTGTGACAGCAGTGGTTTTCATCTGGCAACTCTGTCATGGATGTCATTTTAGGCCAGTGTTTTTCTGATAGGGCAGTCATGAACACTGACTTAAACTGACGTCAGTGAGCCCTGCAGTTCCTTGGATGTTTTTCAAGATTTTTGTAACCTCCTGGATACGTCGTCATTGCACTCCTGTAGTTAATTCTTAGATGGTTGACCACACCTGGGAAGGTTTTTCACTGTTCCCAGATTTCTCCATGTGTAGATAATGGCTCTGACAGTGGTTCACTGGAGCCCTAAAGCCATGGAAATAGCTTTGTAACCTGTTCTGGTTTAATAGATTTCAATAACCTTTTTCTGGAATTTCTTTTGTAGACTACAATACTTCAATTCAAGTAATTTCTCGAGAAATTTCTTAACACAGATGGTGGCAATAAATTTAGCATGTGGCCTTAGTGACAGTTACTTTGTGGTTTACCAAGGGGGGCAATTACTTTTTCACATAGGGCCAGATAAGTTTAGATAATTTTTTTGTACCTTAATAAATGGAATTAACGTTTCAAAACTCCTTTTCCTTGGGTTGTCTCCGTGTGATATTAAAATTGGTTAAATGGTCTAAAATATTTGTGGGTGATATGCAAAAAACACAGAATTCAGGAATTTTGACTGATCAGTCCACATAATGTTTCTCAAAGTCTTGAGGATAATCAAGTTGCTTTTTGGCAATTGTGACACGATCCTTTGTGTTCTTTTGTGACAGCAGTGGTACTGTATATTACTTGTCTTTCATCGGTGTTGGATTGACATTGAGTTCTTGTTAGTGCTGCTGTTTTGCCACATTTATTTCTACTTGATGTTAGCTTTAATACGAGCAGTCTTTGGGGACCATGTTATGGGCTAAGGGATGTGACAACAAATATGACAGCAAACCCGGTTTTAACATCTGAACTTGGGGCAATCCAAGGTACCGGTACTCTAAATACAAGCATCTGGGCGCTGACTATCATTTAGAAGTATTTTCTGTGTTTGGTTTATTTTAAAAGAAAAAGTGTATGCATGCGTTTTTTTTCTTCTCCACCTAACCAAAGCTTGTACTTGTGAGAAAATCAACCGGTTTATCTTGATCTGTTGAATTTTTAAAATCCACTCTTATGCCTCATGCATAAGAGCTTTAATAAAAATTATGAAAGAACCCTCCTTACCTGGGTAGAAATCTTTGGATTTCGATAGCTTAATGGTGGCACCCGTCTCTTTCTGTAGTTGAACAATAGTCTGGCCGCCCTTGCCAATTATAGAGCCGGCTGCATAGCTGGGAATCAGCACCTTCAGGAAGTATTCGCCCTCCTCTGTGAAAGACATGATGCAAAAAAAGGCTCATTGACTCATAAAGTTGCCCTGCAAGATTATTATTCACACTGGGGTGTCAGACTTGCTAATTCAAGGTATTCCCAAACAGAATTTTTTTCAATTAGGCACATAACGTGTAGTGTTTCTCCCAACAATTATGCAAATATGCTGAAAAATATTCCACACACTGGAAGACCCGAGAAATGTAGTCTCAAAGGTGACCCATCTGGCTTTTAACCTTAGGGCTGTGATGTAATTGAAAGAACACAACACTTTCAAATGGAAACTCCCATTCACACAACATGTGAGGCCAGCTCCCAAGCTGACTGTGTTGTATAGCACTCATTTTTGCTTGGAGGTAGGCCATTGTGGCTTTTTTTTGTGTTTTTCATCAAGTGTGTCGTGTTATAACTTTGTTCAGTAGGCTCCCAGTTAGCATCAGATTTGCAGAGGGCTTTCCTGTATTGTTTGCTCCCGGTTGGGGCTCGCTGGCTTCCCACCATGTGTTATTTGGGTGGCTGGCTGGCCAAGTCCCTTGGTTTGTTTATTCCCGCTTCACGTTTATCGCCATAACAGTTGCTATTTTGTTGTTGGTTCACAGTTAGCCTGGCTGCTCACTGCATGTTTTTTGATCTGCTATCCTGGCGATAGTGCCGGTTTTGCTGTGTTCATTAGTTTGTCTATTCCTGACAGCTTTCGTGTTTTTTGCTGTAGCGGTTGCCGCGTTTTGTTGTCTGTTGCCGATTAGCCTGGCTGTTCACTGCGTGTTCCTTGGTCGGCAGAGGCTGCGGCTGCCTTTCGTTGATAAATCCCGGTTAGGCTGTGGGTTTTTTTTGCCAGTTAGCTTCTTTTTGGCTACTCGGCCTTTGTTGTACCATTACTGCAACTACCTGCAACACAACACTTATGCATTCTCCTCAACAACTACCAAAACTATGCTCAAAATACTCGTAACCTTTTGACTAATTAACACGTAATACAATATGGCGCCTGGCTTGCTAAAGTGCTGGTGTTCCTCCGATGACGTCACAGCTTAGATAACAAAAACAAGGCATGCTGTCTTCAAAATGCATTATCTTAGAAAAATATTGGAATATATAACTACAGCGTATATATTACATACATTTTATGCAAAAACCATGTACTATTTCCTAACATTATGCATAATTAAAAATTTGGGATTACCTTTCAGAGGACACAGACAGTCTAATTTGATGTCAACTTGGCCAGAATAGTAACATATTTGGAATGGATTAAGCAAATTCCATTAAGTTAGTCTCTTTATTATCATTTTAATGTGTGTATTTAATGAACTATCCTTTACTTTGTTTCTAATATTGGACACCTGGAAATTTTATTGCGTGTTATTTTGACCAGTATTTAACACTTCTGTTCATTGTTTTGACTAATAAACTGCTTACACCAGATATGGGCAACCCGGTCTTCCAAGTGCCCCATGCCTTTTGCTTGCATGTTTTTTCATATTTTTGTTCTTCAACTCAGGTGATATCAATCAGTTGAGTTTCACATGAGAAACCTCCAAAATCATGTAGAACATGCAGCCCTCGACGACCAGGTTGCCCACCTCTGGTTCCCATTAATTGACAGTATTAGATAATTGTGTTGCTGTTTTCTAATTCCCACACCTTTTAGGGTGAATGTGCTGTTGTAAACTAGGAGTTTGAATAAAAAGAAAGGGCTCAAAGGAGGAATTTAGAACAGGTTCCAATTTCTCATCAAAGGTATGGGCTCTCTCCACTCTTCTCCTTTTTAAGTTCAAAATCCATCGCTGTCTTCTCTCCTTATTTCGAGTGTCTACTAACATTTAAATTTACCAGTTTAATACCCTGAACAAATAACATAGCCGAGTTTCATTTTATTTAATTTTTATTTTCCCTTACCATCAACACAGTCGAAATGCGTCGAGCTGCGTTGTGGCCGTCATAGACTTTCTGGACTAGTTTACAGGCTGGGGGCATCGCTACCGTCATGCACTTTCCGGAAAAAAATTTCAACATGTTACCTAGTTTTTACTATGATTGTGTACTGTAATGCTAGATCTAATTCACCCTGGTCATCCTGGAAGGGGGATTACCACTTGTGAGGTCCCTTCTCAAGGTTTCTCTTTTTCCTCACGCTGAGGTTTTGAGTTGTTCCTTGCCCGCATGTTGGTTTAAGATTAGGTAATTGTGTCATTGTAATCCTGTGCAGTCCTTTGAGACATTTTTGTGATTAAGGGCTATATAAACGACTGTGACTTGACTTGACTCGAACAACAACTAAGAAAAAAAGTTCTGTAGCACTAGTACCTCATTTATCTCATGACGTGTTATGCATCCTGTTCCAGATATTTTTAGGGGAAACGATGACCTTCTTTCATTTTCTGCAAGGGTCTAATGGTGTTTTCAATGCATTTTAAGCTGTCTCTGTCTAAATGCAGTGTTTCCCGTACATAAGAAGAATCTGGCAAACCGGCAGGGTTTCATTGGTCCCGCCAGAGTCACATAAATGTGTATTGTTAAAAATAAAACAAAATTAAATATATATAAATGCAAAGTGAATCAAAATAATTTTAGATACCACATTATATGAATGATGACATTCGGTTGTTGCTGTGTTTGTCCCGCCCAGCATGAACTATGATGATTAGACGGCTGGGTAAAATATGATATTGTCAAGCTTCACATTTTCCTTAAGTTGAACATTTTTCCAACTCTCGCAACCAGAAAAAAAACGGTTTAGCGCCAAGATTTCTGCACAGACAACCTGCATAATGCTTCGTCGCTGCCATTTTTGCTTTCATTTCAATGGCAATCTACTTCATAAATTGCGTGTTACAATAACCTCCGGTAAACCACTGAAGAAGAAGAACCGGCATCCTGTCGCAGCAGCAATCGCAAAAGCAGCTGTACTGGTATTTAATACTGTAATGTACCAAGTCACCAATATGAGTATTACATTTACCGGTAATTAAAATGTATATAGGTGATTTGGTCAGTTTACTCACCGAATAGTACAACATCGGCATTGGAATAAGGGTAGTTATTTTTTAGTCAAATTAGATGATGAGTAGATTACTATGCTTTGTCGGTGGGACTTGTTTGCTGTGTCATTGCCCCTATAAGTAGTATATTTATGATTCAATAGCTTAGAAGGGCACACTTCCATCAAATATCTAGCTTCTTGATATTGCTTAAAAAATGCACCAGATCGATGCGCTTGAATTTAAAATATGTTCCAAATTGTTCTTCCGGGGGAGCGTGCCAATGGACCTTCCTAGATTCTATAGGGAAACACAGAAATCCACAGCTGTATTAGTGTCCGTCGGTGTTATTCGTAAAGGAATGATACCAATCCATGATTGCCGCATCAAACTGATCTATCCTCACAATGAGTACACAGGAGAGAAATGCATGGCAACCTCGTACACTAATTAGTTTAGATTATTTCATTTTTGAAAGGAGCTTAGTCTGTAGACTGCCAAATGTGTTTCTCCCTTGCAAATGCGAAATGACTTTCATTACAGTAAGTAATTGACGACAATACATTTGCTGCCAATAAAATCCCGACCATAATGAGTGGGTTACATTTTGATTTACCCTAAATGCAAAACACAAAAAAATGTATCAATTTTATGACCATTTCCAAAGGAGTGAGGGAATAATGAAAAAATATATATCGATTGACGATGTCATTAATTCGTTCTTCATGTTACGGCCAGATACAGATTGATCCTTTCCCACGCCGCATCCCGATTCTGATACACTGACGTCATGTTCAATCTTGTTCCGCTGCCTCAAGGGTGACACCGCTTGAGTCGGCAGAGCAGTAAAAAAAACACGGGACGGATCGTCCTTTCCATTTGTTGTTATTTATTTAGTGCTGATCAAGTGGACATGAAATGGAATCCGCCCAATCCCCTATAATTGTAAAGACCTGTTGCCTCATTATTGAACACATTTGAGTTACAACGCAGCGTTGTAACGTAAAAGTGCATAGCCTCAACGCTAGCTCCTGTCTCCCTTACATTAGCATGCCCCTCGTGTTACGTTCAGGCACACATTTGTTTCCAGTGCACCACCCATAATGAAAGGTTAAAGCAAATAGAAAGGTGAATACGTGATGGCTGATAAAATGATGACAACAATGCCACTTCATGGACACGCACATGTAAATCCTCGTTAAGTGATCAAACTACTATGATCTACCATTTCCAAAATGATTGTCAGAGAGAAAAAATAAGCGGTACCAGCGTGAGTGTTTTCCGCAAAGGCCGTTCCCTAATCTTTAGGGTTCTGCGATTTGTGCGCAATCCGCACACCGGATAATGATAAAATGACCTTGGTGAAAAAGGAAAGATCATGCATGATCAGCATGAATGCTCTGAAATATTTGAACTCGCCAAATTAGTATGTCATGCTATCACTAAGAATTTAAACGGAATGGCGCTGGCAGTAGAATGCGAATGTCGATTGACCTGTTGTTGATAGACAAGCCCAAACCCACTGCGTAACTTTCAGCCTTAACATCAAATAATCCCGGGTGAAGGAGGGGGCGGGGTGCCAGAGAACCGCTATGGTTCTCTCCATCACCCTTGCAGTCATTTTCGCAGTCATTAGTTAATAATTACAACCTAATGTCTGAGTAACAAGTTCGAATAGTATCATATGGAAGAGTCAACAGGAAACTGTTGCTGCCACCCGCCAAGGAAGTCGAACCGTGGGGCACTCCGGCAGGCGTCGGTTCGAACCCGATTCTCGAGCTACAGCAAGCCAAATGGATTTAGTTAAGTCATCCAGGGAGGAGAAACCGTTGGACCATCTACACTCGTTCCCACAACTGGTACCAATCCCACCCATAATCTGGCAAAACAGCTTCTCTTAATGAGCAATCTATTCAACAAGTCAAAGAAAAAGAGTTTTGAGGGCTTACCCATTCTGAGATCTGCTGCTTCTCAAGTCCTACGTCAGATCGCCATCAACGCCGGGGCGCAATGTCGAAAGGGGTTCTTAACATTAGCCTGGCATAGGTGCGACCGTAGTGTTGAGGAATGTGGCCGGCGGACCCTTTTTTACCAAAGTCCGTTTCATCGGCCAGATTTCACTGCGGCGTTTGAGCCATGCCTGCAGCTGGCCGCAGCCTCAATTGTCTGGCAAAATGCTAATGCAGACTCGCAGTGTTTTCAGTGAAAGACGGCACGCATTGTTCGAGCCTGCATCGGTGTGAAGAAAGAAGGGGGTTGTGGGGGGTGTGCGTTTTGCGTGGGGGGGGGTCTTCCCTGCCGCATCACCCTTTTCACTGCTCTCATCCATATTCATCGAGTGGCCTGTCCATCTGCGGCGCAGCGCTGGAATGACACTCGGCTCGACCAATGGCTGGCTTCCTCCCGTCGCCCCGTCACGTCCCCGCCTCCTTGAAGCCAGTCCCCAAAAATTGAATTTTCTCCCTAAACTCCGCCCCCTTTGACGCAGAACTATAAAGTATGCCAGTCCCTTCGCTCGCTTATTTTTTCTCTTTTTTTGCCCTGAAAACAGACAAGGTGATGAGATGGGGGTGGTAGAGTTGCGCGGCGTGACTTTCGACGGGCGTATTGATGAAACTGGGAGGAGTTTTGGGTAACGGCGTGCCGTACATTGCGCCCACTCGAATATCCCACCCACCCCAGTCTCTCAGACGGCCATGTTTGAGAGGGCGGAGGGGCTCATCAACCATTGCAAATGGCAGTGCCGCAGAATAGCGGGGTTGGGGGGGGGCGATGAAGCCAATCACTACGCCTATAAATCCCACACTGAGCGCTATCTTAAGAGAGCGCTCAAAAACACTGCAACGTGTATGTGGATGCAAGCGAGGTTTAACATGGAATTGTCCAAAAAAATAATACAAAATAAGAGGTAGGATTACTACAGCACCCTTCTATCAAGGCCTAATATTGATACTGGAGCCTTCCGGAATATATACTGACAGTATATAGACACAGCTTCCCCTTAGACTTCATCAATCTCTCACTTTGCAGCCTATTCCTTCCTATCCCTCTGGCTTGTTTTTTCTTTCACTGGCACCTGGCAAATTCTCAGTCCGCTCACGTCACATCGCTCTGCAAGGGCACCTGTGTCCTTTCCACCCTAAAATTCAATCCCCAAAAAGAGGGAACTAAATCTCACACTTCCTTCTATTGGCAACAGTGATTTCCTATATTTCTGCATATCCGCCCATGCTTAAAATGGATTAAATTTTTGCGTTTTGAGAGGAGAAGAGGTCAGCGCCGATGAGGGAAAAAGGGATGAGTGTGTCTGCGGCTTGTAAAGCCGGCCGAGGTGGGTGGGGTGATGGGAGGCTCTCAGCTGAAGGAGCATGGGCTCTTTTTCTTTGTTACGACTAACAGTGGTGTTAATGATCAGTTGGCTACAAGGAAAATGATCAATAGCAAATGCGGACAAGAAGATAGCAATTATAGCGGAGGTTCACCACCACCGTGCTGTTGGCGTACTGCGGATATCGGTGCTATGTTTACGCGATGTAAAGGGACGTGTAGATGAACTATTCTAATTTGTAGTTTATTCTGTAACACAAATTAGAGGTAGTATTTAAAGGGACAGTGTGTATTATTTAGCCACAAGATATTGCGCAGGGTTACTACAGTTTAAGACAAGTTAACTCAAGACTTTTAAAGACTTTTTAATGCCTTTTAAATTCAAATTTAAGACCAAGTCAACCAAAAAAACAATTGAAAAAAAACAAAAAACACATATTTCTTGCACACGATACATCGTGCCTCGTACACATTACCATAACTACAGATAGGAATCACCTGTGCCCGCTCATTTGGCACCAACCGCTGCGGGTTCTGATTGGCTCCCTGTCACTATTTGAACCCAGTTCTGTCAGTCCCCTGTGGTCAGTCTGTCTACGAACCTAAGTGAATACTAGGCAAGCCTTTTTCGACCCTGACTCCCACCTGTCACGTTTTTGTTCCCGTCTGTCTCTGGCTACGACCCCTTTTGATCCTGACTACGTCTGCTCTCCCGTCCCGGTTTACGACCTCTTTTTGTCCCCGACTAGGTGTACTCTCCCATTCTGGCTTACGACTCGTTTCTACCCCGACCACCCCTTGCTCTCCCAGTCCCGGCCACCAACCCGTTTTTCCGTCCCTGACACCGCCATTGCTCGCTACGGAAGATCCACTTCCGTGTTCGGATCACAATTGGAGTACAAGAGCAACTTGCTTCCCGCGCCCAGCGTACACCGGATCGTGGGCGCAGCCCTTCCCCTTTCCTTTAATAGAACTTGTGAGAAACGTAACGCGATTCGGTTCTGTTTCTGTTCTGGTCTTGACACTTTTAGCCACGGTGAAAAACATTCTTCGGACAGCCAGTTCTCATTAAATGTACTCTTTCCGGACGTGGTCCAAAGTAAACCTCTCGGTATGAAGTTGCTATGTGTATTGTGGGAAGACCTTCAACAAGCATCTGTTCTTAAAGGCTCGACTGAAACCACATCACTGTTTTGATTGTCACGCGATGTTGCCACAAAAGTAAATCAATGAATTATTAGAGAAGACAATTGATAGATATTTGTAAATACTATTAGTTCAACAATTATAAATCCTAATAATGTTTTCACATTCTTAAGACTTCCTAAAACTGAAATTACGACATTTCAGAGCCAATTAAGGCCTTATCTTTAGAATATTGCCTTTTAAGACTTTTCAAGGATCCTCGGGAACCCTGTCGGTGTAGTGTACATGTGACAAACCAATGACAAATTTTGTTGTGTATTTTGTTGCGTAATTTGTCATGTATTTTGTACCAAGAATATGTTATTCAAATGAGGGGGCGGGTCAAACTGGCTGAGCTTTTCACCTATTGGTTGATCGACGAGTGCACCGATCAACGGCAATGCCTTTCTCTCATCAGTTAGTAGGCAGCCATCAAGGGCCAGGCAACAAGACATTAGTAGACGATTCGTTCATCATTTAAATAACATGTTGCTGTGACGTAATACACGACGAAATTGCTTGATTCTTGGATAATTGGAAATCTCGGTGATCCGGGTGGCGAGCTACCCCAAACCAGGAATCCAACGAGGATTTTATTTGCTCATTTGATGAACACTTTTACCATTGGAATTTGAAGTGTATTATTGTGTGACTCAATTCTGACAGCAAACAGATTTAGGTTAAGTCCTCTTGATGTCCATACAAGTAAATTTAATCAACCAAAATCAGAATTTATGACGTCATCAAACTGAATTTGAAATTAGACAGAGTTATTAAACCGAGATTTACCAGATTTAGAATTTCTCATTCAACACCTTAAACAGGTGAGTGTTCTTTACTATAATTTATGTTAAATGTTGTCTATTATCTTGCCTATTGTTCATTAAATTGCTGGCTATTGTTCAAATGAATTTTGACTCCAGTGTTTCCTCTATCAATCTGTGATGTCTGTGTATTGTCTGTTGATGCCCTTGCAACATCCATTGCAGCCTCGTCATTCCTGAAAGGGGATTACCCTTATGTGTAGCCCCTTCTCAAGGTTTCTTTATTTTTACCATCCTGAAGTTTTTGTGTTTTTTTCTAGCCTGGTGTACGTTTCAGATCAGGGGAGGGTGTAATGGTGGTCTGTGCAGCCCTTTGAGACTTTTTGTGATTAAGGGCTATACGAACGAACATGACTTAACTGGACCACTCATCAAACCTGGACCTAGTAGTCCAGTAGCTTTTCTTTCCGCTGCTACACTAGTTAGGGGAAGCAGTAAAGAGGATGAATGGATGATCAATAGATTATTACTGGGGGGAATAGTTCAAAATGTCTCCTTTGCTTTATTGAGGGGTACTTTGAATGACTGACCACTCCACATTTGCTCTGAATAGCTTCATAAGAGTGAGGCAAGGAGGGGGCTACGATGATATACTAAAAGACCTCCTGCAGAAAGGCCATTTTGTTAAGACATATTGAAGTAACAATTGCAGTACTAGTACACACTAAAACCGAAAGCACATAGGAAAGGTTAATGACGGAAATTCCGCCTCTTTTTAGAGAAGTGCCCCTTTTGGCCCGGCTCACTGAAGAGAGCTTGCTGTATTGGCTCCCAAATTGTTCATTAGCTTTCTGGGGTTTTCAATGTCATATTACCACTAATAATGGAACATTACGCACTGAATTGGTTAATTTTGAAAATTTGTTGTCACATTTTATTATAATAACCTTCATTGTTTCAGTATACAGCGACTTTTACTTCATCTAATTTTTCAAATTGTTTATACTAAGCAAACAACACAAAGATCATGCCACTTGTATTGACCTGTCATGAGTGCCTACAAGAATGGGGGAGTAATTAAGAGAAAACAGAGAGAGAGAGAAAGCAGGGAGCAGAGAGAGAGAAAAAGAGAGCAACAGAGAGAATGAGAGCGAAAGAGAAAGTTAGAATGATAGAGATAAAGAGAAACAGGAAAAGGGAAAGCAAAAGAAAGATCGAGAGAAAGACAGTTAGAGAAAAAGAGAGAGAGAGCGCAAGAGAAAGAAAGGGACACAGAGGGAAACAGAAAGAAAGCGGGAGAGACAAAGATAAAAAGGGGAGGAGAGTGAGAGATAAAGATGGAAATAGTGAAAGAGAGACAGCAAAGAGAGACAGCAAGAGAGCAAGAAAAAGAGTGAGAAAGAGAGAGTGAGAACGAGATAGGGGGAGAATGAGAGACTGAGAGAACGAGCAGAGAGAGAGAGAGAGAGAGAGCGAGCGAAAAAGAGTAAGAAAGAGAGACAGAAAGAGAGGGAGAAAGAGAGAGCAACAAAGGAAATGAGGAAGCAAGAGGGCATGTTTTAAAGATAGCCAGCTCCTTATTGACAGGGAGCCTGCTGTCGACGTTCACTTCAAAAAGCCAGCTCATAGAGCAGTTTCGTTCGCGAACGCCCCGCCACTAGCACAGGTGCAGCATGACGAAATTGAACCCATAACTTTACAAATAAGCTACGCGAAGCAGTGCACAAAATCACGGGGGAGAGTGATGAAGGTATGAATCGCTACTTGATGTTGCCCTGTCCTCACCTCCGACATTAGTGCGTTTGGTAGAGGCGTCCTCCTCCTCCGTTTGAGTTTCCAGTGGCCGCTTTCGGGAGTCCAAGTTGCTCTCCTCCATGTGGTTCTGCTGCGGGTTGTGGAGGTTCGCCGTTGCGTATATTCCGTTATGCTCCATTGCTGGCTCGCAACCGTCCAACATTTTTCCTTCTGCCAGAGCTTAACATCAAATTTGGAGTCGACCCACTTTCACATTCAACACAGAGCACTCTGAACAGCAGCAGCACGGGATGCTGCGCGACGCCAAATGGGCAAGTTTAGGTTAGTCCTGTGTCGTTCGCGAAAGGAACGTCTCTATGAGCCGGCTCTTTGAATAACCGCGGGAGCCCGCTCCCCACCCATCAGGAGCATGTTGAAACCAAACTTGTTAAACCTCAGCCAATATTTTCTCCTTATTGGTGATAGCGAACAAACCTTGCAAACACACTGCACCACCTATTTACTCACAGCAAGACAGGCTATGCAGAGCAGGGGTGGGCAAACTTTTTGAGTCGTAAAGCACATTGGTTTGGAAACATTTGTGAAAGCGCTGGGCTGCAAAGAAGAACTAGCTGATAAATGTATTTATTTTTTTGGTAAATGCCAATAAATCCAAATAAGGAAAATACATAACATAAGCAAAAACATGTTTCCCATGTGCATTTACCCGCACAATTGTTGTTTCATTGTCTATTTGTTTTTGATAAAACCAAGTATATAAATATATATATATTATTTTACAAATTAAGAGTAATAGCAAAGTAATATCTCCCTTTTTAAGCATTAAATTTGATAATGTACATTGAAAATCTCAATACAATACTACTTAATAGTGTATTATTGATGAAATTGATTTATAAAAACAGGGTTCCCGTGGATCCTTGAAAAGTCTTAAATAGCATTGAATTCATGATTCTAAAAATAAGGCATTAATTTAAATCCGATTTTTAAAAGTCTTAAAAATGTGAACAAAGACTACTATTTTAAATTAAATAACATCTGGTTAATAGATGGTTGTCATCATATACAGCTACAGTGGGTGGTTTGGAGTGGTGCGTGGCTTTGGCGACATCCAGTGGATATCTCTAAAACTGCAGTCATTGTTTGATGAGAAGCAGCAATTTTTTTTCTTATACATCTCATTGGCCAGATTAAATCCACTGTAAGGCCTAATATGGCCCGTGGGCCGTAGTTTGCCAACTCTTGATGTAGAATAAAAATAAAAAACATTTGTACATCATAAAATGGTATAGGCTGGTATGTCACTCGTACCAGACAACACAGTGCCATCTAGTGGTAATAATACACACTGTGTCTTTAAGGGATATGAGGTGTCTGCCTAAGAGTAGCAGGACAAATAGGTGGTGGGAGGGTGAGAAGAGTCCTTTATAATGTTGTTGGCTCCACTGCCATATCGTGTGAAGCCGATGATTTCCTGTGCTGTGTTGATTCCTCTTAGTAAAGTTTTTCTGTCTGCAGCAGACCTGCTTCTAGAGACAAGTACTGCTAAGTATTTTCAAAACGACATGCTATATCTAGAATAAATAAACAAATAAAAACAATTATATGTGTCTTTGTTTTTATATACATTTACAATTACAAGTATCCAGCTCTAGTAACTATGTCTCAGAAATATTAGGAAGGGATCAGGTACCTGTCTCACATCATGTAAAAGAAGAGAAGACCAAGAAATGCTACCCATGCCGGAGTGGCTAATCTGGTAGAACGGGAGATTTCCCGAAGGACCGGCTCATGTCAAGAGAGAGTTTGGGCTGGCCAGATGAGAAACATAATTAAAACATGTTTCTGTCACTTGCACCCCATAAACCTACTTGTGTGTCCATTCTTAAATCATCTATTTGGCAGGATTCGGCGCAACAGATGAGGTGAGTTTTACCATCTGAGGGAATTTGAAAATGGTTTAGCCCACCACCAGTCTTTTCTTTAGCAGTAAAATTAACACAGATTACCGTTAATGATACATACCTGTCAACCTCCATGGTTCTATGCCTATATAAACTGTCGTATTTTCCCTTAAAAATACAATAAAATCGTACACCATATTTTCTTTTCGGGAATGATGCATGAGGGGAAATCCCCAGGCAGCAGACGCATGCGCACAGTAGCATCAAACCGCTCGCTTCGTTTGCAACAAAAAAAACGATACCGAGATAGAGGCTACCGCGGCGAACTCGTTAGACTTGATTAATTTGCAGTTTCGTGATAGTCGGTGTTTACCGGATGGTACCCATCATTGACAAATTTGCGTTTTTCCGTACAGATTTTCTTGTACGTCGTACACGTCTTAAAATGCATAATAAACGTACTTTGTACGGCAAAAACGTACAGGTTGACAGGTATGATGATATGAGGGAGGTCCGGTGGAGGGCAGAAAGGTCAAGTCATTTTTTTTAACTTTTGTATAGCCGTTAATCACAAAGAGTCTCAAAGGGCTGCACAGGTTATTGCACAGACTATTATTACTATTATTACACCATCCCCTGATCTGAAACCAACATGAGGGCAAGGGTGTGCTAGTTAGAGCCAAAAAAGCAAGGGGAAAAAAACACATTAAAACAAGGGCTGTTATCATTCACTTTACTCATCTTTGCCTATCATCTGTGTCTCTCCGGGTTTGTGCTGTACTACGTGTTTGCAAGATTTAGCAGTTAAATGCCTTCACCGGGTAGCTCCTCTCACTCAAACTCGTAGTGATGGGAATTGCGTCTCTTTTTCGAGAAGCGTCTCTTTTGGCTTAGCTCACTGAAAAGAGCCGACTCTTTCAGCTCCCTAAAGCCTCTTCTGGTTGGTTTTGTTGTTTGTATCCTTATATTATTTTTTTAATGTAACATTATGCACAAAATTACTATTGGGGGACAAATAACATTAAAAAAGACGATTGAAAACTAAACAACGGAAGAAAAATAAATGCAAAAAAGAATATGATAACCTACTCTGGGTACTTTTGATATTGATTTTTTTTTTAAATTTAGAATTGTCTTAGTCATTGATAACAGTTTATTTAAGCGCGTCCAAGAAATGCACTTACTTGCACGCGTATCATAAACGAGCTGACTAAGGCTGCAATGTCAACACAATTGAGATGTTTTTGACTTTGATTCTAAAACAGTTGTTGCAATAGAAGTATCTTATTTTCGTACTGCACCTCAGCTGCCCTCAGTAGTTGAAGACCCCTGATTTAGAAAGACGAGTGCCCGAAAATGATACGCATCAGTCAGTTTATATGATTTTGTCGTATTTGTATGACTTATGGTGGCACAGCAGCGCAGTGGTTAGCGCGTGCGCAGCACAGTTCTGATGTCATGGGTTCAAATCCAGCCACCAGCCAATCGCAGGGCACACAGGGACAGACAAGTCGCTCGCTCATTCACACCTACGGACAATTTGGACCGGCCAATCCACCTGAAATGCATGTCTGAAATGCGTTTTCAGTTTGCATGTTCTCCTCATGCTTGCGTGTGTTTCCTCCGGGCACTCCGGTTCCCTCCCACATTCCAAAAACATGTATGTCAGGTTTATTGGCTAGTCCAAATTATCTTTAGGCGTGTCCTTCGACTGACTGGAAACCAGTTCAGGGTGTCCCACTGCCCGAAGTTCGCTGGGATGGGCTCCAGCACCCCCGTGACCCTAGTGAGGATAAGCAGTGCAGATGATGGACGGATGCCTTTTTGCGCGATGTGATTTTTTTTGTGCCTATGGTGCAGATTTACTTGCTCTTAAACATGCTGTGCCTTGAAGATTCAATTTTTGTCATTGCTGTTTCTTTAGACATTAGCATCTTCTTTGACGTGTTCAATCTTTCAGAAGTTGTGACACAGCATGTGTCAGACTCTCCGCTTTAACTCTTTTGTGCGTATTTGACTCTGCAAGTGCAGTAGTCCTTAATCTCTTAGTTTTATGAAAATTATTCATTTGAAAATGGGAATTTGTGCCTGTGCTAAGTTTATGGTGTCACTTTGGATTTGTTAGTATTTAGTGCTTCCTTGTGGACATTCTGTGTAAAAAGTCCTTAAAAAAATGTATTTGAGGAAATGTCAGTTTTGACGTTTTAACTGGGCATAGTCCGATTTGAAGCACGGTTATGCAGACATAGACAGGCCAAACCAAGTGGATGAGGAAAGATTGTTTCTGATGTAATCCATAAACCCAAACTACAACATAAATGCTAAAGTTTGTCGTCTAGGAAATTAATTATGTCCAAGTTTAAAGATGTTAGTACACTTTTTTTTTAAAGTATCTATAATTAGATATGTATGTTCACGAGGTAATTGGTAGATGATACGTTTATTCTGCTTGTTCGGTTTTTAATATTGGACACCTGCAAAGCAGATTGCATAGGATGCTAGTATAACATTTTGTCTATTATTTCTCACTGTTTGCAATTTTGACTAGTATGCACTGTGTACAACATTGTTACTATCGGGCAATAATGTTGCTGTTCTTTGATTCCCACACCCTCTATGGCAGATCTGTTCTTAGTAACATATATTTCATAAAAATGGCTTCGGGGAGGGCCTTTGGAACAGATTTGGAAGTTGGGAGTGTGAGGATTCTTTTTATACAGTCCTCTCCTTTTCTCATTGCAGGTTAAAGAAATAATTGATGTCTTCTCTCCTTACTATGTGTCTACTAAACTACAAGCGTATCAAAAGTGGTATGACCTGATAAGTAGATCCTTCCTAGAGTGACTGTATAAAATATCTTTATTTGTTTATTTTGGTTTACCAAATATGATTTCTAAACTAAAGCGAACAAATGTTTTTGAGTGATGGTTACATGTAAGAAATAAAATAAAAAGGTGAAATTATACAGTAGACTTTAATTTGCTTATGAATTCAAAATGCAAACACAGTCAAACAGGAGCTTCTTCAACTGCAACATCTCCCTTGGGGTCCACATTGAATTTTGGGGTTTTCGATCGATTTCTTGACTCTTGCTTGGAATCCACCTTCAGAGCTTCAACCCTCTTTGCGAGACGTTTAAGGACCAGGTCAGCAGTGCTGGTGAGACTATGCTGCAATCAAACCATAGACACACACGTTACTTTCAACAAACATGGAATGAATCAATTAAAGACTTGAAATTGACCATAAGTGTGAATCTGTGTGGTTGTGTACTACATGGACTATGTTTACAGTATTGGACTATTGCCAGTTTTCCGATTATGTAAAGCAGTGTAAACTCGCACTGAAATGCGATTAAAAGGACACCGTGTATCATTTGACCCCTAGACGTTGCTGAATGTTGTCCAACCAAACAAATTCTACAAAGCAAACAAAACAAAACAAAAATACAGTCTACAGATATTCAAAGTGACCAAATTGCAAGATTTGAGTTCTCTTTGTGTGCAAAGGACTGGTGTTCTGCTGAAAGGTCCTACCCTGTTAAAACGTCCTAACAGCAACATATTTGCAATACAAAGTATTACCATGCTCTTTTAGCTTTTTTTGTCAATTCATGAAGGTATACTGGTCTTAATAATTCATTATTAGAATATTTACACATAAATACAAGCAGGTAAGATGTTGATAATGAGTATGATGATTGAATAAACCCTCTTATAAGGGTAGAATATCCCTAATAATTTGTTCATGGAATAAAATGTAGATGCTAGTAGGTAAAACATTCTGACAATTTAAATAACCAACAAATATGTCCTGGCATAACCAGGTGGGATATTGTAAATTACTCCATTTACCCTTGCGTGCATGCTCACTAGGCATTGGTAGGACGTCTAAATGTGTGGGATGGAGTTTCAGAACGCTGGCTCATCTCTGAAGTGCCAAAGGATACTTTGCACAAACAACTACGGTGATGAAGGTGCTGTATCCGAGTATGATCAGGAGGCTTCTGCTACTGGTAACCATGGAAACCAGTACTCTTCATTTCATGAGGGCGAGCAAATCCCTCCACCCCCCCAAAAAAAAAAAAACGCCTGGAGAGAGATGAGGACCGCCAGGCTAATCTTGCCCATGAATGTGACACCTGGGTCTTATAGTGTTAAAGATGATATAGCATTCTTTAGCAGAATGTGCTCTACTTCAGAGATGCCACTGTAGTTGTTATTATCCTCCAGATGACCGTTTAAGTCCAGCTATAGAGTTTCACACTTTTGTGCTGAGTCGGTGAGATAGTCAAATACACAGAGGCAAACGCTACACCCGTGTCACTGTGGCTTGTTATTGCAATCGTAAATCTCTAAATTGGTTTTGGTGCCATCTACCTGCAAGATATGGAGTCCCTTTAGCGTTAGGACAGCGAGCTCTCTCAAACCATCCCCCGTCAGGTCCAGGTAGATGATAGACAGTAGAGGACTTTTAAAACTTCGTCGCCAGGACAACTCAAAATGTCCTCCTCCTGCCTTTGGCTGGAATTTATAACAGAGAAGTTCCTACACAGGTGGATGAAAAACAGGTCGGGTCAGGGGTGACTTGGAGGTTTATCTAGCCCTCTGGTCCATAATTCTAGACCAGAACAGATCTGAACGCAGTGGCACCTCTTCTTACGAGCTTTTTAGCACAAATTGCTGTATAACAAGCAATTTTTCTGTTATTAAATCATTAAAAACTGGTGTTCTCCCGTCCTCCCTACAGCATCCATATATACAAGAGGTAATATTTTAGGCCTGGTCTTATGATGACAATCATTAAGTCGGGCCAGCCGGGCTTCTCTCTCGCCGTATGTTTCCTTCCACTTTTCGGCCACTTTTTACCAGGAAGGACGAACTCTTGAAGCGCATCTTCCAAAACTAAGTTAAACTCAACTTTATTTATCTTTAAAGAGCATATTATTTTATGAAAGGTTTATTTTTTTAGCACAAAACAATACAGTTTACTTATACAAGTCTTAAAACATACTTGTATGAACCATAAACATACAAAATATAGCACTGAAGCAACTAAATCTCTAAAGGCTGCACAGACCGCCATTGCACCAGTATATTGATTTTTAGTATATACGCAGTTAAGTAATTATTGTTTTTTAAGTACACTGTTTTTTAAATATTTTGGGCACGAACTTTTATGAGTATGTTGCTATTTGAGAGCAGTTTTGGTGGGTCGCTTATATGCGATTGAGGCTTATTTGTGAGAATAGCCGATACTTGAAGATGCTTTGGTTTTGCTGGTGATTTTGTTTTTTGGGAAAAAATAAGGTGGGGGGTGTTATATTCTACATTACAGATTTAAACTGCAAAATCATTTTGCTAAATTTGAGGAATTGAAATGTTTTTCTTGATTTGTGTCGCAGCCTGTGGTCCTCAGGTCAGACCAGTCCAGAACCACTGCTATATAACACATCTTTCTGATTACTAAAAACACAACCAAATAGTGGTAGGGGTAGCTGCTGGGCCTGCTCGTGAACTGGAATTTCCTTTGTACAGCAGGGTAGATTTTTGTTAAACTCTAATATAGAAATTTTCGCATTTAGAGACGCTCGTAAAAACAAGTACCACAGTCATTGTGTTTATCTTCCAACTTTCAGACCTGTCCATACGTCCCCAGCAGGACCTCCTTCTGGCCGTCAAAATCCAAGTCGATAACCAGAGCGCAAAGCACCGCATCCCATTGGTCGCTGTCAGCAAGACTTAGCGACTGGGACAAGCCTCTCTCGCTGACATTTCTGGGAAAAAAAACAATGCTACGTTAAAGCTGCTATATTTAAGGTTATTCTCTTTTTACTATTGGACAACAAGAAAGAAGATTGCATAAGATGCCAGTTTGTTATTTTGACTATAATACCTCACTGATGTTGACTATTTTGCACTAGTTACATCATTTAATCATGTTGCTGTTCTTTGATATCCACACCCTTAAGGGCAAATCTGCTTATGTAACCCATGAAATGTAATAAAAAAGGGCTCAGGTAGGACTTTTTGAACAGGTTAGAATATCTGACTGAAGGTTTGGGATCTCCCTTGTTCTCCTTGAAAGTTCAAAATCTATTGATGTCTTCTCTTCTTATTTTGAGCGTCAACCAGATGTTGTATTGGAAAACCGCTGGGTGCCGCTAGGCTGTACTTGCCCCAACAACCCTGGAGGTTAAAGCAGTGTTTTTCAACCACATTTCTTTCATTGAAAAAAATCTCACGGAACACCACCATTGCATCTCTGGTAAAAGTTTATCCACATGACATTTAGCTTCTGCTAGACCACACAGGCACCCAATTTGGATAATGACCCACAGTACAGTACGACAATAAACCAGTGCTTGAAAAACACTGGGTTAAGGGATCCTTAAACCGTGAACTAAACTATAACCTTAACAAAAGCCAAGTGCCTTGGTGTATTTATGTTCCAAGAATTTGCACACCATTTCATCCAATTTCTGCGCCGTTTATCCTCACTAGGGTCACAGGGATGCAGGAGCCTATCCCAGCCATGTTGGTTGCCAGCCAGGGACAATTTGGACCGACATGCAAGTTTTTGGAATGAGGGAGAAAACCGGAGTGCCCGGAGGAAACCCACACAGGGACAGACAGAACATGCAAACTGCACACTGGGTGGCCGGGTAACTGGAATGGAAATTTGGACCTCTGCACTGTGGGGCTACGCGCTAACCACCCATCCACCGTGCCGCCCACATCCACGTTAAATAACAGCAAAAACATCATCCATAAGATTCAATCATCACCTGTAGACAACTGCCATCTCTATTGTGCTTGTTACTAGAAGGTTGTAACCCTCCACTTCAAAATCTGGGAAGAAATAAAACACATTTTAATACTTACACTACTTCAATGCTCATTTTGATTTCAATAGTGAAAGAGAAATCTGTGTATTAGTCCTTTCTGTTTTTGACTGGGCGGATCAATCCAATTGCCGATGTTATCGATACTAAGCAAGTTAGGGGGTTAGTGGATTGTAAGATTACACACACATTATAACTTTCAACTTTAATCCAATAATCTGTACACTAAATTTGACCTGATGACTTTATTTTATAATTATTGTGCAATTAAAGGTATGTTAGTTGTTGACATTGTTATACAGTATATGGATTTTTGTTTCATTGTTGATTTTTTTTGAGGTTTCACTCTCTTGACTTTTGTTTTGAAACACTTGTTACAGTAGAAGTGTTGTATTTATATATTGTTAAAGGTTTTTACATTGTTATTATTATTTGCACCTTTTGACTTTATTTCCAAAATACTGTGCAATGGAAAGTATGACAGTTATCTCGTTGACATCGTTATACTGTATTTGTATTTTGGTTTGACTCTCTTGACTTTTGTTTTGAAACTGTTGTTGTAGTAGAAGTATTTTATTTTTAGACTTAAATATTGACTTGTACCTTTCACCGTTTCACTGCTTCACAAATTTTCCTCTTGCATTATGTTCGGCATTCTGATTGGCTAAACAGTCCCTACTTGCTTGGTAGAAAAAACAAGTGTTTACAGGTACAATACAGAGTACTTTTATTTGTTCACAGAATACTTGGGCACGTAAAGAGGGTTTGTTTTTCAGTTTCAATGTATAGTAGAGTATATAATTGAGTCATAATTACTACTTCACAGATTTTGCCTACCACGGGTTCTTTTTGGTTCACTGCACTGACTCATTATCCTCAAAGAGGGCAGCAGAGTATTAATAACAAGTAGTATTTGCACACCTGTATCAGAACTGCCACATCTCCCATTATTATATATTTCAGTGTGTTCTATATGGTTTTCTGTTTTCTTTCTGTTTAGCATTATTGCAGAGAAATCCTTTTCATTGTATGTTTTTCAGTGATGATCAATTGAAATGGTTGGGAAGAAAAATGTACAAAGAGTTTGATGAAATACTTTTTTCTCCACTAGGTTGTTCTGGATCTCCCTGGTAGTTAAGTGGGAAGAGAGACACGATGGAGATCGGGCTGTCAAACTGAACACGCCAGGTCTGTAAAACCTCTGTTGAAAACACAATACAGTGTATCAATACACAAAAATCCTACAATTCTTACACTTCACAAGTCACAAAAATGTCAAATATATTTCTTGAGTATCAATACAAACTTGCATGCATTCGGTCATGAATAACATTCTGATGCTGATAGTGCGGTCCACCAATCATAAACACTTAAGTCTGTTCGAAAAGAAAACCATCGCATATTTCCACTCGACTCTTCTGGAATCTCAAACTTTTCTTTTTTTGGGGGCCCTTTTAGGTAACCGCACAGGAAGATGCGAAAGCTATGCTTTCAGATAGAGGGATCAACTAGCTTCAGAGAGTAGAATAATTAGGACCAATCCAGCCATATATAGAATGTATAAATAAACACATACAATTATATACCATACAAATATATCATGTATTACCAAATATTATATCTAGTATATTAATTTATTTGTGTATTTTGTCATTTATTTTATCATTTCTTTATTTCTTTATATATTTTGCTATATATTTGGCACAACCAAATTTTATTCAAATGAAGAAGCGTCCCAGTTGCCTGAGCTTTTCAATCATTGGTTGATCAGTATTACTGTTCAACCAATAGATAGATAGATAGATACTTTATTCATTCCCAAAGGGAAATTCACATTTCCAGCAGCATCCCTGAGCTGAGAACAATAGGTGAAAAGCTTAGCCATTATGACCCGCCCCCTAATTTGAACAAGTCAAGTCATGTTTATTTGGATAGCCCTTAATGCTCTGCAAATGGTAAATGGTCTGCATTTATATAGCACTTTTCAAGTCACAGTGCTTTACAATGTGCTTCACACTTTGTATGTTTTTCAGTGATGATCAATTGAAATGGTTGGGAACAAAAATGTAGTTGGGAACAAAAATGTAGTTACACACTAACTAACTGATAGCAGCGTCAGCCAGGCCGGATTCAATTCCTTGGCGGGCCTGATCCGCCTGTTTGACACCCCTGCTCTCTAACACTAAATTTAGTACTGCCTTACCTGGCCCGTGCTGTTTGACCAGAGCCAGTCCAACGCAACCATTTTGGCAACCGAATGCAGAAAGTCTTCGAACTCCGGGTATGCATAACATGTCCATCCATAAAACACTGTCAGGATGGAAGAGACACAACTTTAAAATAACTAATGTGAAGCCGGGTAAAAAAAGGAAACAATTGTAAATCGCTATGAATGACACCAGTGTTTCCCATCGAATTTTGTGCATTGTAACTCATTGTAATTCATATCATTGTGACATCTGAAACACACAAAGAAATTAACATTAGTCTCTGGTATCTGTTGTTAAACCACTGGCGGTTTAGTGGTTAGAATTTGGCGCTCTCGCTGCTGCAAACTGGGTTCGATTCCTGTTGCATTCAACATCAAATTTTGAGCTGAGAAAAAAACGAGACAAGATTTTATACTCATTTCTAATCAAAAATTAGGGGTGCGCGTTATGCACGCCATTAAATACGCTATATTTAAAAATACTATATTTTTAATAAAACAAGTTTATAAGAAAGACTTTGGTGGGACCAATTAAACGCTGGGGGCCTGCCAGGATCTTCCTATTGCAAACAACAATATACATTTATTATCATTTATCCATTTACACACCTGTATCGGGACAAACAAAAACAAAACTAGGAACGCACCACATTTTCGGCACCGAAAGTTTTTCTGCCCAAAATCAACCAAATGGCATATTCGGTTTTACCCTATAGAAAAACAAAACTGGTAAAAAAAAAAATCCCCCTCAAGAACGACTATTAGTGTGGATGAGCCACCCTCAGGTCCCTTTTCTCACATGGTTGGTCTGTGCCCTGCCATAATGTTAAATAATTTGATTATTATGTCATCTACTTCCCATTAACCACGAAAAACTAGAGATTATAGTATTCACTCTAAAAATCAGAAATATCCCAAAAATATGTACAAAGGCTGCCCTACTTACGAATGAGACGATTGTTCGTAAGTTGAATTTGTTCTTAACTTGCTTCAGTGCTATATAGTGTATGGGATTTTTGTTTAAGGTTTATATAAGTATGTTTGAGGCTTGTATAAGTAACCTGTATTGTTTTGTACTAAAAAAAATAAACGTTTTATAAAATAATATGCTCTATAAAGATAAAGTTGAGTTTAACTTACTTTTGGAAGATGCGCTTAAAGAGGTCCTAAGTGCCCAAAAAAAACCTTCCGACCATTTTCTCAACCGCATCAAGGTTGCTTATTCCACTTTCATTTCAAAAGAAACGGATTGTCTCTTCTCTACATGTTACACCAACCATATTGAATGGATGCACGAGATATTAACCAGTAAAAGTGTTTTGTTTTTGTTTTGTTTTTTCAGTTTTTGAGGGGGTTGGGGAGGATGGGGCTACTCAAAGCAGCAAGATAACTGACAATTATGCAGGCTCCTTCTAGGTGAGGTTTATGTCATGTAAAATAGCTGCAAATTTCTTGACCTATGTATTAAAAAAACACGCATTTATATCATATTTTTACTATTCAAATTCACATTTATGTTTAGTTAATTAAGTTGTTTAAATTCACAAAGGGGTGCAAAAATAATACACAATGTCTTTTCAAGCACTTAAATGTCTTTTTGTTGTTTTATGTGAAGATGAATCTAGTAATAGGCCTGTCAAATATTTATCATTTTATAAAAGACCCTTTTCATCAAGTGCATGCAAAATTTTTATTGATAGATTTATGGATTTTTAGAGGGTTGATTCTTTTTTTTTCCTGTCCAAGCGTTTCACATTTGCCGTTTCGGACCCCAGTTTTCATGTTGGCGCACCCCTCAAGAAAACAAATTAAATGTAGACCGACTAACTTGCTCGGCAACTGCTGGAGCTCTGGGAAAAGTATCTCGACCAGCTGCTCTTCAAATTGGTGGAGTGAGGCGTTCTGTTGAAAACCAAAGTTTTGTGATTGGTTAAGAAAGCTACGTGACAAAATATTGGCTCGTTCTCTGAAAGTACCACACCTCCATAACTCATCCCAAACACAAACCTCCTTGTAAAGGTGAATCCTCTGATCGTGACCACTGAGCAAAAACACTGTCTCTTTGCTTCCATCATCACTCTGAACTCTGACAAAGAAGAGATACATTTATGAGATCTAGCAAGAAAATGAATATACAACAGTTAACTTATTTTTTTAGACAACAAGGCGCACCTAAGAACCCCAGTTTAGTCAGAAACTTGAAAGTGCGCCTTATAAGCCAGTGTGCCTTTATATATATATATATATATATATATATATATATATATATATATATCGCAGAATACGTCTGATAAAATTGGAACTGCATACAATAATTATAAATATACATAACAATAACAAATTGCTAAACATCATTGGCTTAAATTGCATATATGTATATATTTTTGGTTTGAACAATTTTATTGACACTATTAACAGCAAATAAACAATGTTATTATATTGGATGGAATAGAATTTGACCTAAATTGGTACAAATAAGATGCAAGATAGCATTAGAGATAACCTCATTATCACACTATTATTACTCATGGTGCCGGCAACACTGATTTGCATAGTGCATTCCGATAGGTTCAACGGTCCCATCACTTCTTCACCAACAAATGTTAGAGAATGGAGAAAACAAAGTATTTCAACAAAACACTATACAGGCTTGTACACACACATACTAATCCAAGAGGTTATTGACGCACAGCTCAAGAAGTGAAGAGAGAATTTATCCTTTCAGAATGCACTATGTAAATCAGCGTTGCAGCACAGAGAGTAGAAATAGTGTGATCATGGGATAAGCTCGAATGCCATTTCATGTCATCTGTACCGCTGGTGGTCTAATGATAGAGTGACGTAGCTCTTGTTGTCACTCCTCTGATTCGATCACCATAGCATAAAATGTTTTTATTATTGCATTACATTAATGCATTAAAATTAATATGTACCCGTACACATATAGTCTCTTGGCTGCGGCTGCATCGGGTCAGATGCAATCGACATTTCGTTCTGTGTACATTGTTACACAGAATGACAATACAAGGAAATTATTATTATTATTATTATTATTATTATATAACCTCTTACTGTAGTCTTACTTTCACACGCCTAGTGGTCCGGTGCGCTTCATGTATGAAAAATATTTTTGGGGAGTGCCCTTTATAATCCGGTGCGCCTGATAGAGCGGAAATTATGGTGACTTACTCTGTGTGGTATAGCTGGAAGGGTGTAAATTGCAACTCCAGATTTAGGCAACTTTCTGTCCAGAAATGTATAGACACATGTGTTTATGAAGCATCGAGGAGATAAAGACATTCAATGGCCACAGGTAGACTTACGTGCAATAGATTCCAGGTTAAACTCTGAGCCAGGCTCATAGTCACAGTAAATATTCAAGAAAGGAGTGGCCTTGTCACCAGAGTCCTGTTGAAAGATCAGACTGATGAAATAATTCCAGTCGAGTAAACATCTGTATGTTTTCTTAATTGCTTAATTTACCTTTATGAATGTGATGCCCACCACAAGGCCTCGCTTTGGCGAGGACTTGTTGAATGCATCGATTGATACAATTTCTGCATCAACTAGGTCACCAAAAAGAAAGAGGAACATAAAAAAATGCCTTTTTGTTATTTAAAGGGACAGCAGTGTTTCCCATACATAGAAAGATTCTGGCGTTCTGCCAGGGTTTTATTGGTCTCGACAGGGTCTAATAAACTTGTATTATATAGATATAGATATATATCTATATATTACATAAATGCTAAGTTCATCAAATAACTTTTAGATTTCTCATTATATACAGTGGAGAAAATAAATCATGGAGGGGTCTGAAATTTTCAGCGTAGGTGCATGTCCATTGTGAGAGACAAAAAACTAAAAAGGAAAATCCAGAAACCACAATGCATGATTTTTTAATGATTTATTTGAATAATATAGCTGCAAATATGGATTTGAACACTTAAGAAAATGAATTTTAATATTTGGTACAGTAGCCTTTGTTTGCTATTACAGAGGTCAAATGTTTACTATGGTCTTTCACCAGGTTTGCACACACTGCACGAGGGATCTTGGCCCACTCCTCCACACAGATCTTCTCTAGATCAGTCAGGTTTCTAAGCTGTCACAGAGAAACACGGAGTTTGATGTCCCTCTAAAGATTTTCGATCAGGTTCCGGTCTGGAGACTGGCTGGACCATGCTAGAACCTTGATATGCTTCTTACAGAGCCACTCCTTGGTTTTCCTGGCAGTGTGCTTCGGGTCGTTGGTGTATTGAAAGACCCAGCTATGACTTATTTTCAATGATCTGACTGAGGAAAGGAGGTTGTTCCCAAAGATCTCACAATAAACGGCCTCAGTCACCTTCTCTTTAATGCACTGCACTCATCCTGTCCCATGTGCAGAAAAACACCCCAACGCATGATGTTACCACCCCCATGCTTCAAAGTAGGGATGGTGTTCTGCGGATTTTACTCTTCATTCAAACACGTTTAATGGAGTAATGACCAAAACGTTCTATTTTGGTCTCATCTGACCACAAAACTTTCTCCCATGACATGCCTTGACATGTGCTGGTTTAAGCAGGGGAACCTTTCGTGCCATGCATGATTTCAAATCATGACGTCTTAGTGTATTACCTACAGTAACCTTGGAGAAAGTGGCCCCAGCTCTTTTCAAATCATTGACCAACTCCTGTCGTGTAGTTCTGGGCTGATTCCTTACCTTTCTTAGAATCATTGAGACCCCACGAGGTGATATCTTGCCCCACCCCGATTGAGATTGACCATCATGTTTAGCTTTTTCCATTTCTAATGATTGCTCCAACAGTGGACCTTTTTTCACCAAGCTGCTTGGCAATTGCTCCGTAGCCTTTTCCAGCCTTGTGGAGGTGTACAATTTTGTCTCTGGTGTCTTTGGACAGCTCTTTGGTCTTCGCCATGTTACAAGTTTAAGTCTTACTGATTGTATGGGGTGGACAGGTGTCTTTATGCAGCTAACAACCTCAAACAGGTGCATCTGATTCAGGATTATACATAGAGTGCAGGTAGACTTCTAACGGGCAGACTAACAGGTCTTTAAGGGTCAGAATTACAAATAGATGATACACAGGTGTTCAAATACTTATGTGCAACTGTATGACACAAAGAAATTGTTTGAAAAAAATCATGAATTGTGATTTCTGGATTTTTATTTTTAGTTTATCTCTCTCACAGTCGGCATGCACCTACAATGAAAATTACAGAACCCTCCCTGATTAGTATCAGTTTTTGTACCGTTCCTTAAACTGATTGACATTTTTAATTCATTATTATTTTAAGTATTGTAGCTGTGGAAAATTAAATGTGACTGTACCTGGTATGTAGGTGAACTGAACTTCTTTGGCCACCGGTCTTATTTTCTGTTGCAATTCTTGATAGGTGAAGCTAACCACTTTCCCTTTGAGCGTAGCCGCAAGCAACTCTTGCTCCCCGGCTTGACAAAGTCCATAAATGTTACTCTGCGAAGGAAAGCGACTAAAACTGTCTTCTGCGAACGGATATAACTCTCCGAACATGATGCACAACGCCAATTAACAGGTTTTCACAAAAAACAGTGAGGTTGTGACTTCATTTTTTTGCCCATTTTTTTCCACAATTCCATCGTTTTGATAGTTAACAAGTACAGTATTCAAAATTATTAACAAGTACAGTGTTTAAAAAAACATAAAGACAAAAACCGGGTATAACGTTTAATATGACACAAGTTCTTGTTTATATCGCTCTTTTTCCGGTGTTTCTTCTTCGTCTTCTTCCTAGGGATGTGTCTTCCGCGAACGATGAGGCTTTATGAGCCGACTCTTGGAAGTGAACGACGGGGGCCGGCTCATCGGGAGCCGGTTCCCGCTCAAACGCTTTTTTTCCTTTTGTAATTAGTTGATATGCATTTTTAGTGGATTTCACGTTGTTGGCTTTACATTTGTGAGTATGTAAAACTGGGTTTGGCCGTTATTTGAAGTCAGGGCCCGCATTGGGTTAGAAATTTTGGCTAAGGGGCCAATCCTTCAAAAAGATCCCATTTTTATAGTTCTTTAGATTTGTTTTCAAATAGATTGAGTTCATCACTTTGATTCAGAAACACAATTACAGCAAAATAAAATTTGAGGTTACCGTTTTAAGTACTAAATTTGTAGGATTACACAATTTTTTTTTGTAGTATTTCTGTCGTAATAGTTATGTAGCTGAATTTATAGTATTTCTGTTGTAACATTTTTGTGGTAGTATATTTGTATCATGGTATTACTGTAGTGGTATTTTTTAGTATTAGATGTATTTTTGAAGTATTTCCATTGTAGTGTTTGCAGTATAAATGTAGTTTTATTTTTAACCTATTTCTGCAGTGTTATTCTTGTAATATTTCCTTAGTAGTATTTCTCTATTTTTTTGTAGTATTTACATAGTTTATTTTTTGTAGGACATCTGTAGTCTTTTTATAGTATTTCTATTGTATTATTTATGTGTTAGTATTTTTGTACTATAGTATTACTGTAGTGGTACTGTATATTTGTTGCATTTCCGAAGAAGTATTTTTGTCATATCTCTGTGGAAGTACATTTGAAGTATTTCCTTATATTTCATTTTTTTCCTAAAATATGTAGCATTTCTTTATTATTTTTGTCGTATTTCCTTAGTAGTATTTTTGTAGCATTTGTTTGGTATTTTTGTAATATTACTGTAGTATTTTTCTTGTAGTATTTCTGTTGTATTTCTATAGTATTTTTTTCTTTTCAGAATGAAGCAAAAATAATACATTCCATCCCTGTTTTTATGCACTATATTTGACATTTGGTTTTGCAGTAATTTTATAGTATTTTGGTAGTATTTTGTCGTAGTACTTTTGTTGTAGGCACAGAAAGGGACATTGAGGACGCCGAAAAAAATGTTTTTATTAGTACTCCATTTTTTTACTATTATGTATATTTCAACCATTTCCGTCGGTGGGCTGGACAAAAAAGCTTAACGAGTTACATATGGCCTGCAGGCCATGGTTTGCCTATCCCTGATGTTAAAGTTTCAAATTGTTATGTATTTTTATAAACACACACATCCAGTCCAGCATACAATTACATCTGGCCCGTGAAATAATTTTATTTACTTTCATTATAATGGCCTGGCTCTATGAAACGCTGATCACTCTCAAATTACAGATCCCACAATGCAGCGCTTCAGTGTGCCGCCACAAGATTTCCCAAAAATGTTTCTGCAATCCATCCAGTTAGCTGTGGCCTGTAACCTTTAAAAACTAGGTCCGGACAAATAAGTTCAAAACAAGGGGGTTTAATAGTAAGTCTTTAGTGTCAGGAAGCAGAGACGTGACGTCCGGGGACAGACTTCTATATATCACAATGTGATCGAAGGCTAAATGGAGAAAAGCAGGGTGACTTTTCTGTTGCTGTGGATTACGCGGACCCTCACAATGGCCGAGCAAAATGTTGATTTGTAAACAGAGCCTTACAAAACCGAGGAGAGGCTGAATATTGACATTGCCTGTAAACCCGTATGTCTTCTTTGTGAAGGTTGTGTCGCCTTAATTTAGGAATTTAATGTAAAACAGCACTCCAAGACAAAACATCAGAGTAAGCTGAAAAACCCAAATGAAGAGCGGAAGATACAGAAAGTTAAAGAGTTAAAGAAGAATATGAGGATCCAGCACATGTTTTTCACCAAAGCAAAATTCCCACCGTGAAAAGCAATTTTTTTAATTTATATTTCCGTTTTTTTTTTTCATATTCTGAATCTGTATAGTTTTGACAGGAGATATTTTTATTGAGAGCAAAGTTTTCTAAGATATATAATGTTTAAGTTTGTTTATTCTAGAATAATATTCCTGACAGTTATAAATTCATATTTACGTTTTTTAAAAAAGTCAAGTTTTAGTGTATTCATTAAATATTTATTCTGTTTGGCCCGCAACCAAAGGTGTGGTTTGAGTTTTGAATTGACTTTGCACCTCTGCTACTGTACAATGTATGATATCCGACCACTGGGTGACACTGTAACACACCTGTCAACCTTACCCAATTGTTCCTTATGAATCACCTAAATTATTAAGCGATTAAAAAAAAACTTTCAAACACAGGCGTCACATATTTGTAGAATGTAAATAAAGATAATTTGTGTACTAGATAAACAGCAAAAATAATTATTTCAGCATCTTTCTAAGTTATTTCCCAACTTGTAAATTCTGTGTTGGTTATTATATGTAGCAGTGTATTTAACAAAATGTTCCGCTACAAAAATTGTTAAACGGCGTACACAATTGGAAATGATCAAAAAACATATAAAATGCGAGGAAAAGGTACGGAACTGTCATTATCCTAATAAGAGCTCCTGCTTTTATCTATCCATCCATCCATTATCTGCACCGCTTATCCTCAGCAGGGTTGCGAGGGTGTTGGAGCCCATTCCAGCAATCATCGGGCAGGGGGAGGGGACACCTTGAACTGGTTAGGGACAATTTGTCTGGCCAATTAACCTGACATGCATGTTTTTGGAGTGTGGGAGGAAACCGGAGTGTCAAGACCAGAACGGAGACAGGACCCACTCGCATAATGTTTCTTACAGTTTTATTGGGAAGAAAGGAAAGGAGCGCACACACGATCCAGAGATCGCTGGTCGCAGAGAGTAGGTTGCTCAGACGCGGAAGTGGGACTTCCGTGGCAAACGATGGCGGTGTCGGGAACAGAAATAACTGGTCAGCAGCCGGGATAGAAGAGCAAAAACGTGATCGGGATCGGTAACGAGTCCAAAGCCAGTAGAGGAGAGTAGACGTGGTCGATATAAAAAATGGTCGTAATTCGGGACAGGAGAGCAGACGTGGTCTAGCTCAAAACAGATCGTAAAGGGAGACTAACAGGAGCAGAAAACAGGCGGAAAAAAAACTTGCCGTGTAAAAACAGAGATTCGCAGACAGACCGACAAAAAAGGGACTGACAGGACAGAGTTTAAATACTGACAGGGAGCCAATCTGTCAACAAGCTGCAGCTGGCGCCACATGGGTGCCATGGCAACCATGACAGAAGCTGGCGCCACACGGGCGGGGCCAATTGGGCGCCATGGCAACCGTGACACGGAGTGCCTGGAGGAAACCAAGACAGGTACAGGGAGAACATGCAAACTCCACATGAGGAGGTTCGATCCCATGACCTCAGAACTGTGCCGCGGATGCGCTTACCACTCCCGCCATGCTTCTTCCTTTTACTTTTATTTTTATTTTTTCCAAAAGTTGTTTGCTTTCTTAAAGTTATGCTTTTACCTTATTTCTAATCCCTATAAGAAATTTAATTTCGACCCCGATTTTTATGCATTGGCTGCACTAACTTGCTTTTAAAGGGACACTGTGCAACATTTGGTCACAAGATCATGCGGTGACGCTGAAAATGAGTGCTACAGAGTACAGGGAATAATAAAAACTACAACGACTCAAAGAGTCCAGACTGCACTATTTTTCCTTCTATCTTTTGCCCATCCTTCTACGATGATTTTGGCTTTTGGAGTACCAGTAGCAGCAAGATGGCAAACAAGCATGTCAGCTCCCTCTAAGATGAATAGAAATTTCTTTACCTACGAGTAATTTAAAAAAAATCATGGAAGTATTTTTGCTTATTATTCAATGATTATTTAATGATTGAGCCACTAAACATTACACAGGGTCCCTTTAACATGTGTGTTTATTTATTATTTACTGAGATGGTCACTGTAGACTTAAGACAAATTATAAAACTAAATCTAAGTTAATTTTTTTCATGTTAAGTCTTTTTTCATAAATCACCTTTTAAAACTTTTTTTAATGCAAAATAAGAAAATAACACCCCACATTTTATATATTTTTTGTGAAATAGATTTTAAAATCATGAAAACATTATTTAAAAAGTGGGGTGCATAGTTTGTGGTGTCGTTTAAAAGTTTCAAATTAAATACTTTCTATATTAAGTGTGTTTTAAAAATGCCCAACTGAGTTCAAAGAGCCTTTATATATTTTTCCACAGGGCCTCAAATCTTTTATCTTACAGTTAACATCGGCCATAAAGCACATTACGCTAAAGGGAAAGAGTTGGGAGGGAACAGAATGTTATCACGCACGGTCATGGTTTTCATTCATACCAGGCTGAAACTGGTGAAAATAAGAAAAAAGGGCAGTCCAAATGCCAACCCAAACACCCAAAAAGATAAGAAAGAATATTTTATTCAAGTGTGTCTAAGAATTTCACATCCTTGCACGCGCAACAAAAGGAGCTGCAATGATGATTTCAGCCAAATGATTGCATCAGCAAGTAGTCCATATTTGAAGTTCCATACAACAACTTGAAGTATTTCTTGAGGTTGTCATTGGACATTTTGTAAAGTTGACGTAAGCATACTGACATCGGCATTCGGGTGGTTGAAAATAATTATTTTGTAGTAGTTTCTTTTTACCACTAGGTGGTGCTAACTAATACACAATGTCCTATAAATCACAAAAGCTGGTCATAGACTTTCAACGAGCGTTGCATCTCCACTTGTTATCCTGTTAGCGTTCATTCTAGTGTGTGAGCAAATAATATTTATAATCTTTATTGTTCATCTGACCCGAGGTACTGTATCCACCTTTTAATTCATTTTAAACTGCTCGTATTATAACTGCTTATTGTGACCTTTGCAACAATCATTTGTTTCTTGCCTATGTTCAATTGAATGCACCCTAGGGACAGCTGAGGTGCCCGCGCACCTGTTCCGGAAATAGCTCACCAGTGCTGGGTTATTGTGATTGTCTAGTAAAATTATTATTTTTTTTCGAGGTAGACTGAGTCTATTTACCCCAAGCATGTCCAAAGGCCAGCCCAGACAGTTATGATACGTGATCAAAATTTTACTGGCCTGTGTGGCCTGCTAGTAATGTTACTTTTTCACCAGATGATGGCAGTAGCTCTTTGGCCACCTTGCCTTTGGCTTTCTGTGAGAATTTCAACCCACCCCATTTCCGAAACGGACGTGTAAATAAAAAACGGAAAGTTGACTGTGAGGTCTGCGACTGCCAAGTTTGCCAAAAGACTTTGACTGTTTTCAAAGAATATAATATCAAGTGGCACTGCCCGACAAATCATGCTGACTAGGACAAGCTAACTGGAATTTGTTATTGCAACATCCATTTTGGCCTGGTCATCCTGGAAGGGGGATTACCTTCTCAAGGTGTCTTTCTTTTTCCTCATGTTGAGGTTTTTGAGTTTTTCCTTGCCCTCATGTAGGATTTAGATCAGGAGATGGTGACATAATAGTTTGTAGTTTGCAATAATCCGTGGTCTGTGCAGACCTTTGAGACTCCTTGTGATTAAGGGCGTCCCAAATAAACATGACTTGACTTGAGTTTGAGTTACAGATAATAAATTGAATTCTACATTTAAAAGGCGTCAACGATTGAAGGAAACTCACCCTTGAATTAAACACAGTTCTCGTGCCCTTCAAAATCCCGATCATTTCTTTATTTCATTTTCGACCTTCTTATCCTCACTAAGGGATGTAGAGTGAGAGGAGACACCCTGGACCTCATATGTCCATGTCAAGGTCCGCGGGCCAGATGTAGCCCGCGAGAAGGTGTTCTATGTCCCCTGTGATGATCTTTAGACATTATTTCATCATACGCAAGGAATCTATTTTTGTTTTTTTCTCTATGAAGAAAGTGTCATTTTTGGTTAATAGATTCAAGTCACGTTGATTTGTATAGCCCTTAATCACAAAGGAGTCTCAAATGGCTGCACAGACCATAGACTATTGCAAACTACAGACTATTATTCCACCATCCCCTGATCTAATACCTACATGAGGGCAAGGAAAAACTCAAAAACTTCAACATGAGGAAAATGAAGAAGACTGCACATGAGGTCATCCCCTTCCAGGATGACCAGGCTGCAATGGATGTTGCAGTAACAAAAAACACACAGATATTGTCAACAGGAAATATTGGTCATTCATAAGCTGTAAAATAGAAGCGTGTTTTAAGCTTAGATTTAAAAATTTCCATGGAGGTTGCAAATCGAATATCAGAGGGCAGAGCATTCCACAGCACCAGGGCCAGAATGGAGAACGCTCTCAAACCTGCGGATCTCTTCTTGGCTCTTGGGATCACTAGTAGACCAGCATTTTCAGAGCGAAGGCTCCGTACCGGAACATAGGGGGGAATTAAATCTGAAAGCTATGAGGCGGCAAGTCCTTGCATGATTTTGTATACTACCAAGAAAACCTTAAAATCACATCTGAAGCTAACAGGGAGCCGATGCAGGTTAGCTAAAATCGGAGTAATGTGATCAAACTTTTTTGTCTTAGTTAAAAGCCTCGCTGCAGCATTTTGTGCCAGCTGCGGGCTCTTGATTTTGGCCATCAGGGGACCGGAGAGTAGTACAATACAGCAATCTAGAAAGAATCTGCTGGACTCAACTGTGGAAATGTGGAGGCCTGAGATAATAAGATGGATGTCACTTATCTTCTTGCGCCTCAACCCTGAAAACACCGAAATAATAATTATCGGTCCACCTAAATGCAGTGACTTGTTCTCTGAATATTCTTTCCCTTTATTCAATTACATTTCAATTGAATTATATATATTTTTTTTTAAGTTTAGTTGAGTGAACGAAGAAGAGTGGTCATCAATATTTTTTCTTTGAAATAAAATTAGCCCACTTTTGCTAAAATAGAAATTATAGTATACTGACGGTTCCTTGAATACTAGTGCCTAGCATCAATCCTCTCAATTAAATAATTGGAAACCTTGAAAATGAACGCACATAATAAACCACAAAAATACAGAGAACATACTGAGCTTCAGCAGTTAGCTGTTAGCTTAGTTATCTGTATTGTCATTGCTTAAGGTGGCGCTAGCTTTGATTAACACAACATTTTCAACTACCTTTGCTCAAAGCCTCAAAGTGTAATATTTGACCACTAGATGGCACTGTGTGGTCCGGTTCGAGCAATAGTCAGTGATATACAGCAGAGCGTGTCGGCAGGATAACGGACAAACATGGTGTCAACCTAAGTAGGGATTCCACGGTGTAAAATAAATACAAATTCCTCGACCTATTATATTTCCATATAATTTAACATTGGTATGAGTTCAATTATTTTTGCCTAGTATTCAAATCAGTGTTTTGTTTTGTTTTCTGGATGAAAGTTTGTTGTACTACTAGGCACTAAACAACAGCTAAAACACAGATGCTGTCACCAGCTGCTTTAGCATTAGTAACTAACTTTGACAACTAGCTTTTAGAACCAGAACAGATGGTAGACCCAAACGCGTAACATTTCACAATAAACCTTATTGCGGAAGCTGAGAAGTCAGGTATGGGAAAGTAAGCGCCAGCAATCCGGCGATCGCTGGCCAGGAGGAGCAGGGTGGTCGAAGGAAGGAAAAAGTCAGGGAGCCGGAGACGATCGGGAAGCCGCGGGAAGACAAGCAGGATACATGTAAGGACGGGACAGAAGGGAGCCAGAGTCAAATAGTGCTTGCCTTGAATGTGCAGAGGTTTGCTGACGGACTGACAAGGAGTGAATGGAAGGGCTGAGTTTAAATAGGAGGGGAACCAATCAGGCAATGAGCAGCAGCTAGCGTCAAATGAGCAGCACAGGGTCATCGTGACACTAGCATTAGCATCTTGTGTTGCTCCATTACAACATTAGAAAAGTGAATACACTGCACATAAATCATGTTTTTATTATAAGTATTATCTTTCTTTGATTTTGTGCTGTCATCAGCTTGAACTGAGCTCATCTTTAACTTTAGCAGTTCGCTGTTAGCTTTACTATTCTCTAGCATTGCTTTAGGGGTCGCTAGCTGCAACTAGCTTTAGCAGCTTCTTTCATTTTCAACATTTCATCAGTCTGGTCTTTGGCTTGTAGTCAATTTTTTGATTTGGCCCTCCGTCCATTTGACTTAGGCACCCCTGCCCTATGAAATGAAATGATCTGCATTTATATAGCGCTTTTCAAGTCAATGACTTCCCAAAGCGCTCTACAGTGTGCTTCACATTTCCCAATATCGGCCTTGTATTGCAGCCATGTAAGACGCTAACCTGCTTATTGGGGGTATTAGGGGTTCACTGTCTTACCCAAGGACACTTCGACATGTAACACGGACAAGCCGGGATTCGAACTGGGATCCCTTGATCCCAAGACGAGCGCTCTGACTCCTGAGCTACTACCGCCCAAAATAATTTTGCCATAAACCTGCATTAGCTGGGAATCGAACCCAGGTCAGCTGCTTGGAAGGCAGCTATGCTAACCACTATACCACTAATGCTTCACAGGGGTCTCCAACGTGGTGCCCGCAGGGAAAAGTGTGCCCCTTAAAGACAGCTGAGGAGCCCGCGAATCTGTTCTGAAAGAAGTGCTGCGTCATTGTGTCTTAAGTAAACCTACTTCCAACTGTTTATCTGGTAATAACATAGTAATAACACAGTAATAACAAGAAAAGTATTTATCTTAGAAATGCATATCAAACTGGGTGCCCAACGTGTTAATTAGTAACAAAAAGAAGCTCTCGGGTTGAAAAATGTTGTACACCCCTGCCCTAGACTGATTGCCAGCCGAACACAGGGCACACATAGACGTATAACTTTTCACTTTGCAAGTTTTTTGATTGAATTTGTGTCTTTTAGTTTCCTTTATCAATCAAATGACACATATAATAATTGCTTTCTGTTGACTCAATAGAATCAGGTGTACATTGGTTGTGGGGGGCAATGCAGATGGAGGTGAGGCCTGGCTATCTGTTGTTCCATATTAAGACAGTTCAGAGGTGACAGTATGTTACAGCCCCCACTTCTCCTAATCCCACTTGATAATCCATCTACAGGATTACTGTCCCTTGTAATCACTCATCCTCCATACAGAAACACCTCAGCTCACAATGCAACTCCTTACTCGGAACGCTCCAACCCATGGACATGTACACTACTGTTCAAAAGTTTGGGGTCACCCGCACGATTTTGTATCTTCTGTGAAAAAGTCACACTTTTAATCGTCAAAGGAGTTGTCCAATGTCTATGTTCTTTTGCCTGTTTTAATATCTTCCTTTTGTTGGCCACTCTCAGACGTTGCTTCTTCTTTGCAACTATGCCTTGAAGGACAGCATCTCAGAGTCGCCTGTTCACTATAGATTCTATGCGGCCACTATTTAACCAACATGCTAATTGAGGCCTTGTAATGCCATTATTTCTCAAAGTGAAGACTCTAATGAACTTTTCCTCTTGCTTGGTTGTGTCTCTCACTTTTCTTTCTACTCTAGTCACAGCCTGTGTGTGAGTTCTCTAAAGGGAGTAGTACACACCGTTGCGGGAGATCTTGAGCTTTTGAGGAATTTCTTGCATGGAAAAGTTCGATTTCTTGACGAGAATAAACTGTTGAGTTCCACATGAAAGTTGTCTTAAGGTAATTTCTAATTGACCTCAAACCTTTCAACGGGAGTGTACCCGACAGAGACATGTCCATAAAATTGAGGTCAGAGTAACTTTTGTCACTACAATCACTGTCTGTTTCAGAACTGGCCTCACATGTTGTGTTAATGGAATTCCCCATTTTGAAAAAGTTTTGTTTCTTCAATGACGTCACACTTCTAGAGGACACGAGCAAAAACTTTAAGACTACATTTCTAAAAGTCCCCCGGGATGCGGAATGTTTTGCAACCTATTAGGGTAATTGTGGGGAGGAACACAACACTTTTTGTGCTTAATTAAAACAAAATTTGTTTGAAAATACCTTTGAATCAGTGAAAAATACAATAAAAATATGTTTGGACTCCAAAAGGGGGTTGGGTGCTTGACTAGTATCAATCTATGCTGAGCTGCTGGTGGCACCTGCTTTGCACAGAAGAGATTACCGAGCATTCGTGCGTGTTCGTGTACGAGTGTGTTGCTCGTGTGCAACGTTGTGCGTTTGTGTTGTTTGCGTGCATGTGAAATTGTGCGTGTGCGTGTATGCAGCAAGTGAGTGATTGGGACTGACAGCGGCTTGTGAATTGCTGGCTGGCATGCAGATTTAGCCGACCTGCTTTAGAAGCTTTAATCTGGATTAAGTGCAGCAGTGTGTCAGTGGGGACTGCAAACTGGATCCTTCCCTCATCTTCTCCCTGCCCCTTCACCTGCTTCCTACCTTCATCTCCACCTGTCTTCCTTCCTTCCTTCCTTCCTTCCTTCCTTCCTTCCTTCCTTCCTTCCTTCCTTCCTTCCTTCCTTCCTTCCTTCCTTCCTTCCTTCCTTCCTTCCTTCCTTCCTTCCTTCCTTCCTGTCTGTTTTTTTCTCTTCTCTTCTTTTTCTTCTCTTCTCTTCTCTTCTTATTTTCCTTTTTCATCTGTCCGTCTCTTTTTCTCCTTCTCTCCTTCTCTCTTTCTCTCTCTCTCTATTCACTATCTTCATGTACTTTCCCCAAATACCTGTCAACTTGTCCATTTCCCTTTGTATTATTAATCTATCGATCATTTCAAATAGTGTATGCCGTATAAAAAAAAAAAGTACAGGTTTTTTTAATATACTGGATGTTCCAAAAGTCTTAGGCACATTTTGACATTGCTCATCTCAGAATCTATTAAGCATACAAAACCTATCTGGTAAATTTATAAAATTTGGAATCACAATTTTGACATGGAATGTTCAAAGATGCTCTATGTGAGAACTATTGGTCACACAACACACATCAAATTTTTGCCAAACAATGCATTGCATTGTCAATGGTTTAACCACTTCTGTTATTTGTGCCTTCAGCTCATCAACTTCTCTTAAGGGAGCACATAAACCAATCCTTTAACATATCCCCACAAAAAGAAATGGCACGGTGTGAGATCTGGAGATTTGAGATGGTCATCAATCTGCCCAAAACATCTGTCTGGCAGTCTAACCTTAAGGCTCCAGTGTGATGGTGCCCGATCCTGTTGTAGAATGAAGTCATCAGACTCTTTCTCACTCAATTCATCCGTGAATCAGTTTTCCAGCATGTTGAGGTATGAATCACCATTGACTGTTGCTCTTTCAAAGAAGAGCGGTCCATAAACAGCTTTCTTCGCTGTAACACTAAACACGGTCACCTTTAGAATATCTTGCTGATGCTCAAGAAGTTCATGTGGGGTCTCAGTACCCCATATGAGAGTGTTACTGTTTACATAGAAAGTTGCCTCATCGCTAAAAAAAAGACAGACGGCAAATCCCTCATCTTCCATCTTCTGTTGCATTGTAATGCAAAAGTCAGAACCAGCTAGTTTATCCATGTACTTCAAAAGTTGGACTACCTGTAGCTGGTATGGCATCATGTGCAGTCTTCTTCTTGAGACCAGCCAAACAGTTGTTGTAGACACCAAAGTTCCCTATACTGGCTCTTCTGATGGATTTGTGGGGTTATACTGGAAAGCAGTTCCAACTTGTTCAATTACATCTTACGAAGTTGAGGGGCGTCCCGTTCTTTTAGCTCAGCATAACCTATTTGTTATGAATTTACCATGCAGTCTCAGTATGGACTTCCTCTATAGTGGCTCCTTTCTGAATCTCATTTGCCAAATGCACGTCGAACAACAGTCCATTTTTTAGTTTTTTGCAAATTAAGCACACAAAAGAAAAACGCAAATTATGTGTCTGAAAATAAATAAGAAAATTAAAATGTCATGATTACCGATGTGAATCACCTGTGCCCGCTCATTTGGCGCCAACCACTGCGGGCTCTGATTGGCTCCCTGTCCCTAATAACACTCAGTCCTGTCAATCTCCTGTTGTCAGTCCATCTGCAAACCTCTGTTTTTACAAGGCAAGCCTTTTTCCACCCTGACTCCCGCCTGTCCCATTTTTGCTCCTGTTTGTCTCCCCAGCTACGACCCGTTTTGATCCCGACCACATCGGCTCTCCAGTACTGACTTACGACTCGTTTCTGACCCGACCACGTTTTTGCTCCCCCGTCACGGCTATCGATCTCTTTTTCCGTTCCTGACACTGCCATCGCGCGCGACGGAAGATCCTCTTCCGTATTCGGATCACAATCCGATTGCGAGAGCGACTTGCTTCCCGCGTCCAGCAAGTATCGGATCATATCCTCTTTCTTTCAATAAAATTGTGAGAAAACGTTACGCGATTGATTCTACCCTATGTGCTGGTCTTGACATAAAAGCCTTACAAAAAATTTGATTCGAAATGGCACAAATATTTCGATAGTAGTAGGTCGCTACTATCCATAGTTAAGGACATATGGAAACCTCAAATGTGTCCAAGACTTTTGGATCACCCTGTTCTGCTACATATAGTAAGTAATACTGAATTAACTGCAGTTAAGTGGGGGAAGAACTGCAAGACGCAAACCTATTTTTTATGTTGTTAATTTGATGAATATAATAAACTTGTTAACATAAATGATCTTTGTTTTTATTCTACATAGTCTGTCTCGCTGTAAGGAGATACCGCGTTGTGTTTGTAAGGTTTATAATCGTTTAACAAGGTATATTGTAGATATTAATATGGGCAGTGGGCTGAGCTTGACAGGTATACGGTCCCAACATCTTTATTTTCTTTCATTTGATTTATTCTGAATCCAGCGCGCATCTAACGTCTTGCAACTGCGCATGCGTGGGTGCAGTGGGCGTGACTACGTCCCAAAATCGATTTGCGTCCTCTAATTAGCAGCGGCGTGCAGGGGAACGTCCTCACTCCAGCATCTTCCTCTTCTCTCATCAACAAGAGTTACAATCATGCTAGAAATTCAACTTTTATGAACTCGTATTTTTTTCACGCTCCAAACTCAACTTTTATAAAGTCTGTTTTTTTTTGATGCGCAGATTTGGAATCAAGGCAGTCGAATAACTCGGCGCTTCAGTTGAGTTGCCTCGCTTTTTGTGTTGCGTCCATTATATCTTGAGTTTTAAGAGTGCGTCCTTTTAGATTTTGATTTAAAAGTCAGCAGTCAAGATGATGTCCTACATAAAACAACCTCATTACACCATGAACGGCTTAAATTTGCCCGGCCCGGGGATGGATGTGCTTCATACGACCGTCGCTTATCCCTGTAAGTATAAACACGCACACCCCCAAAAAGGGGATAAAATAGCATGTTTTTCTATCATTTTGATCGTTAATATAAACGTAAAAATGAACTACTGTTCCAAAATACCTTTTGATTGTCTTGGATTTCGTTGATTTAATACATATTGTTAATGAGAAACATGTCATTTTGGTTATTATTATCATTTGTAGTATTATAGGAATGCGTGTATTTCGTTTTCATGTTTTCCTGTTTATTCCAAATGACGCTGCAAAATCACCCAAAAGGAGAGAAAGGGGGGATAGAATAGCGTTTTTTTGACAGTGATTGTAACGTTAAAAATAACCATTACTCGCCAGATAGTTTAATATTTACAACAACAGAACTATTGGAAAAATTGACTTCGATTACGTTATCCTATAAGTGTTCTAAACTAAGATACTTTTGTCAGCGGGAATGTGTTTTGCGGAGGACAAACGTCAGTTTATATATTAATATGAGTGCGTGTAATTCGTTCCATTTGTTCCGTTTATCCAAAATCACCAGAAAATAACTGAAAATGGAAAGAAAGAGTACCCCTACCGTACAATAGCATGTTTTTTCCCATCATTTTTAATTGAATTCACTTGTCTTTATTGTCATTGGCATCAACGTTATGAAACATTGTATGCAACGAGATTGGACATGTCACTCCAGGGTAAACAGGGGCTTTAAATAGATAAGAGACTATCAGGGCAATTGGCAGAAAACGTATTTACAAGGTAGTGCCGAGAGACTGGCCTAAGTCATTATAATAATTCAATGTTCGTTAATAAAAGTATAATAGTGCATCGTAACGATAGTGCAATGAAAAGCAGTGCAACCAAATTTAGCAGCTTAAACAAACAAAAAATAAATAAATAAATAAATAAATAGGTCTCAATATGCATATATTCACACTTTCGAGCAATAGCATTTAGCAGCAACAAAAAAAGAAAAAGAAAAAAAAAGTCGCAAATTCGTTTTCACCGTTTTGTGCGCTCGTTTAGGGTGGTGGTTGTGATTGTGATTGTAACGTAAAAATAACCAACTGTTGCCAAATACTGTTGAATATTTAGAGCTGCAGAATTACTAGAATAAATGACTTGGATTAAGTTAACGAAAATTGCATTGCCAGGGAGAAGGTGTTCGTGGAGGACAAACACGTCTTTTTAGCTATTATCGATCGACATGTCTTTTTGCTGAATATCAAATGCAAGGTTACAATGAGTTTAAAATCATTAACTTTGATGGAAAATTGAGGAAAAACAAGCTAGAACGTATCTTGGTAGCGTCCCCTTGACAATCCAAAGACTTTTTACATCAAATCATGTCATCAAATACAAAAAGTTATTATATGTAATATGTATCACATGTTGTTATCCCATTTTAATCATAAACACATTTTAAAAAACATGAGAAAATAAATGTAGTATTTACTGTATATTTTCTTCATCACTTCGTTTGATTCAACACAAGCACGCAAAATTAGACTAAACCATTTTAACAGATGGATATACGTGTGTTTTTATTATTATTATTTGTTTTATTTTCATTAACGTTTTCTCTCCCTTCACCTTGCCATCTTCTCTTTATTTTGGATCGCGTCCCAATTTTGTTTTCAATTGGTATCAGAAGAGCCAAATACTATTTCTAGCAGTAGGACTATGTTATAGTGCGTATTTACGTTCTATTTTTTCAGGTTTATACAAAATTACTAGGAAATCACTTAAATGGGAAAAAAGGAAATACAACAGCATGTTTTTTCATCATTTTGATTGTAAACGTAAAAATAACCAACTGTTCCCACATAGATTCAGATTCAGAATATTTATTGTCATTGTCAAAAAGGCCAACGAAACTTCGTTTGGAGCATCTATTTATCCGTTAATTAAAACAAAATCAGAAAATCCACGGAAAAAAATATTCAGGATAAATATCAATAATACCCCAAACCCCTTAATAACCCAATGTATTCGTTAAAAGTGTGGACATGGTATACCATCAAATCTTAACAGCAGCACAAGTCAATGTTGAAGTGCAACAGTGTCCAAAATATTGTTTGATAATTACAGCAGTAGAATAATTATTATTGACTTAGATAACATTGTCGTATATTTATTTTTAGAATTAAAACAGTGTTGTCAGAGAGAAGGTCTGGTTTGGAGGACAAACGTATCATTTTAGTTAAGTAGTAAATATAATTTTTATGACATTTGTTCAGATATAATTGAATTAGTGTGCAAAAACAACAATAATGATATAAATATTTAGTAAACATACACACACACACACACACACACACACATACACACACACACATATATATATATATATATATATATATATATATATATATATATATATATATATATATATATATATATATATATATTATTTTTTTTGTTGTTGTTGTTGCTGCTAAATGTTATCACACTTATTTTATTGCACTTAGGCCAGTCTCCAAGTACTATGTTGTAAATATTTTGGACCATTTATCCTGACAGTCTTTTATTTTATTTCATTTTCAAAGTCTATAATACGTGTTTATCCTGGAGTACCATCCACGCCTAAGGTTGTTGCATACAATGTTTTACTACGTTGTTATCAATGACCATAAAAACAACTCAACTTCATTAATCCTACTCAAGTATTATTATTTATATGGAATGGCGTGTATGTTTTTCCGTTTTTTTTTCCACGTTTTTCCAAATTACGCTGCAAAATCACCTGCATGTGTATCTATTTAAAATGATTAAACAATTAGATTATTGTTGAATTGGAACAGGAGGAGGACCCAGATGCGTGACGTTTCTCACACAAGCTTTATTTTACGGGAAATGGGGCAGTCATGCATGTTGACCTAAACGCCAGTGATTCGGCGATCTTTGGGCGGAGGACGTAAGGCAGCAGTCTGGCATGGAATGACAGAAAGCCAGAGGCCGACAAGATCGATACCAATTGCACGAGCAGATATGGGATAGATGGGGTCGATACTAGACAGGACGGAACAAACAGGATTGATATCAGGCACTGGAGACTGGAGTCCGATAACAAGCAGGACGAGATAGACGGAAATGATACCAGACACTGGAGATCGAAATTAAACCGGACAAAATAGCCGGGAACAAAACTGGAGATCAATATTAAACGGGACAAAATAGACGGGAACGATAGCGGAGAGGAAACACAAGCAGGAAACCGGACAACCGGAGTAAAAACCCACGTCTTGCGGGTGCAGACGTTCGTTGACGGACTGACAAAGGGTGAGTGAGAGCACTGAGATTAAATAGGAGGGAAGCAATCATTCAGCCGGCGCCAAATGGGTGGGGCCAAATGGGCACCATGGGCAACCGTGACAATTATATTAAAATCCTAGATAGCCTAATTACATGGGAGAGAGGATGCTTTGCTTTATTTTTTCCGTGACGTGTAACAATTTAGACCGGGGGTCAGGAACAAGTGGGTCTGGAGTAGCATGTGGCTCTTTGTCGCTCCCTAGCGGATACCTGGCCGATTTACAAGCATGTTTGATAATGGAAAATGATATGGTTTCTGTAGGAATACAAACAAGAAACATGCTTAACGTTTTCCAATAATTATGGATATATTTACACATAGTATGTTTCCTTCCTTATAACACTAATGGAAAGCTTTTAATTTTTTGTGGTTTCCAAAAGGTTTTGCTTTTGTTTTGGTCTAATATCACTCTTTTACCATTTTGGGTTGCCCTCGCATGCTTTCGACGGACATACGGGCTCTTTAAAAGGACAAAAGCAGATTTTTCCAATCATAAATATGTTAAATTGAGGTTTTTTATTTTAATTTAATTCGCCCCTGCAGTCACCTTTTTCGGAACTGTTCAGTTAAATGTCGCTGAGCAGTAGAGGCAATAAAAATAATTCCTCTCGTGTTCCTCACTTAACTTGTTCCGAAACAAACACTGTGAGGCGTTTGGCCCCCCACAGGACAAATAATTTTCACATTAACTGCGCAAACTAAAGTCGAACCAGTCAAGTTTTTTTCCTCCTCTCGGGGGGAAAACTGACACCACAAACTTGAATATTTCAGTATAATGAGCAAATAGTCGCCAAACGCTCCCTGCAGCAAAGTCAAGATCACTGCAGGAGATTCCCAACTGCCTGTTTGTTGTCACACCGACCTGCTTAAGGAAAACCGTATGAGGTACAGTGGTATTTTACGAGCTAAGCCAGTTGTCGGCAACCTCCGGGCCGCGGGCCGTTTGATACCGGGCCAGATTACAACACTGAGAGCGCTGAATCCTGACCACTAGACCAGGGTGTCCAACTCATCTTCACTGAGGACCATATCAGCGTCATTGCTGTCCTGAAAGGGCCTGAGGTAGCTTAGAAATATTTATAGAGATAATTGGTATGTATTATAAAAGTAACTACTCCTTTACGTAAAGTAACTCTGGATGTAATAACTATTCAAGTCCCTACTATCCCTACACATATAAGTCATGTTGTAAACTAAATATCACGGTTCACTGATCCCTTCACTGCCAGGGTTGTTGCAGAACTACTTTCTGTGGTGCGTCTTGGGCAAGTGCAGCCTCGTAGCGACGATCCCTCTCCGAAACGATTTTTGGGTAGGGGTTCGCTCCCTCACATGAAACAAATAGTACTAACAAAATAAAATAAAAATTATTGGATATTTATTTATCAATTCCATTTACTGGCATTAGCATGAATATATTGGCTTGTAGTAGCGCTGAGCCATTACTTCCTGTGTAATATTGTTGACAAGCATTGTGGAAAACAAAGTTTTCAGTTAAATATAGTCTTTTGACCTATTTATTTTCATTCTTTTATTTTATGCTCTGCCACATAAACGTATGGCAGGCCACTTTCTGCCCGCGAACCATATGTCTGTCACAGATGCACTTACTTGTCTATCAGGATTGTAGATGATAAGGGAAAAGGCATTTGATTATATCTCATCATCACATTATTTTACTCACGGTTTTATAACGGTGTCACGGAGCATTATGGGAAATAGTTCCGCCAGATCAATGATGTGCAACATCATACCATGAGTGAAAATAGTGTGATGATGGGATAAAATTGAATACCTTTTCCTGTGTCATCTAGATCTTTAGTGGTCTAGTTGTCAGTATCTGGCGTGCCATTTTTGCACCAACTGGGTACAGAACAACACACCTGTCTCCAATCTCTCCACACCTGGTTGTGATTACCCCACCCTTTATAAGGACTTGTTGGAAAACATACTGGGTCGTGTCAGAATCCATAACGCCGTCACACAGGTTCCCAGTTCCATCCTGGTTTGCGAGGTTTGCTTTTTTGTTTCTAGTTTGGACAGTTTTGTTGTCTCATGACTTATTTTGTTTGGACAATTTTACATATTACTTAGGTTTTTAATTGACTATGTTTTGTGTATTGTTACCCAATGCATCATTTATCGCGGCCTGTTCATCCTGTGGCCCCTCCTCAAGATTTCTTATTTTCCTCATGTTAAACCTTTTGAGTTTTTCATTGCCCGCATGTTGATTTTAGATCAGGGGATGGTGTAAATGTGGGATGTGCAATCCTTTGACACATTTTCTGATTAAGGCCTGTACAAATAAATGTAACTTGACTTGGTTTTTATTAAATGTCATTCTTTTTTTAGCACTCCAACCTCTACTCATGCTTCCTTGCATTTGGGTCCTAAGTTGTAATTGTAACACTAGTGATAACCTAGTGGTTTAAGGTTAATCATCATTATTATTGTTATTATTCTTGTCATCATCATTGTTATTATTATTGTTATTATTTCAATTATTATTATTAACAATTTATTATTGGACCGGCCTGCAAGAATATAGTCAGACATAAAACTGGTCTTTGGTACAGAAAAGGTTTTACCGTTTAAAAAAAAAACTACACATTTTTGGCAATTTAAAAAGCTAAAAAATCTTGACTCGAGACTAGTAATTTAGTCTACCGCTGCTTTATTTTGAAACAAGACTAAGTCTTTGCACTAATACGATCCCAAAACTGTATGTAACCTTCTACATGCCCACATTTCTTGTGTAAATATTGTGTAAATTATAACTTTTATCAATTTTGTTCCTTTATCTTCTTTGTTTTCTTTTATCCTCACTGTGAAATGTGAAACTGGAGTGCCACGTCCAATTTCGTTGTCACAATATGTTCAACCCATTTTGTAACAATGACAATAAAGATATATTTTATTCTTCTATTCTGTTCTATTCTATTGTGAATGAATAAACTGCTCCACCTATCGCATTAGGTTGGCATGTCGGGAGTGTGCTTAACTTTAACAATTATTTCCATTTACAGCTACGCCCAGAAAACAACGAAGAGAAAGGACCACTTTCACGAGAACACAACTGGATATCCTGGAGGCTCTCTTTTCCAAAACTCGCTACCCGGATATTTTCATGAGAGAGGAGGTGGCGCTCAAGATCAACCTGCCTGAGTCTCGTGTGCAGGTAAAAGGAGAAAAGGGGGATTTTAACATAGATTGAACTTAAAGAGAGTTAAAAGTTACACATTTTCTCTATTAGGTATGTGTTAACAATGCCCAACTGAGTTCAAAGAGCCCATATCCTTTATTTCCCACTGAACCTTTGTGCTTTTTCTTACTTTTGGCAAAGCTGTTCGGGGGGGAACACATTGGGTAGGAGGAATGTGGGGTAGAGGAGAGTGAATTTCATATTTCACAACAACGATTAATTGGTCACCTATAATGCTTAAAGCAGAATAGAAAAATATAATAGAATTTATTGTCATTATAACATGTAAAATGTGCGATAGAATTGACATTCGTTCCTGGTACCGTGACTAAAAACAGTGTGATAATTTACTGCTTTTTCAAATGTCATCCGTATAACTGGTAGTGCAGTCAGGAATATGGTCCCTCACAGCCGTGGCCCAGGACCGATTCCCATTGCATCCAACCCCAAAGTTTGGGCTAAGAAAAAGTGAAACCAAATTTTCCAAAGTGCTAATCTCTAGGCCCATCCCAGCTATGATTTTAGAATGTGGGAGGAAACCAAAGTGCCAGAAGGCATGGGGAAAACATGCAAACTCAACCCAGGGAGGCCAGTAGCTGGAATTGAATCTGGGACCTCTGAATATTGAGACATACTTGCTAATAGTGACACACTCTGGTCATTATCTTAACGTTTAACCCAAGTCGTCGAATCGATCCACCAAGTACTGTAGTTTCTGAACCGTAAGGCACACCTGATTATAGAAATAGGCTTTGGTGATATATTTTCATACATAGGGCGCACCAGACTATAAGGCACATGTAATTTAAACCACAGTCAGAGCTAATGTGGCATGAAAAACAAATGAATACATTAAAATTAAAATGATGTATTTTTTATAGAACATAGATTGGCTTTATGACATCGGGTTCACCACTAAAATAAATTCATTCATTAGGAAATCGTTACTGTGCTGTCCTCACTCCGAATTATCCCCTTTTTCGCTAGCTAGACAGCTAGTGAACGACACCCCGAATAAGCAGACCTTTTTTCTTTAGATGCTGACAATGCCCTCAACCATTACTCTTAAAGGGTCGCCGTAGAATTAGAAACAAAGTACAAATTTTCATTGGCTTTCTAGCTATGCAGATACAGTATATTCTAAGCTAAGCCAAGACATGCTAACAGCAATTCAAACAAGAGTTACCGTGAACAAAAATCTTCATTCAAGTAATCACAATACGTTTGATACTTATGGGTGGTTATTGTCCAAAGCAACAACAAAAGAGGATTTGCAATGAGCATTTGAAAGTTGGCATCTGAGCTACCATCGAAGTTTATATATATATATATATATATATATATATATATATATATATATATATATCCAGGGTTGGGTAGGGTTACTTTAACTCGATTACTTTCAATTACTTTAGGATTTTTCCAATACCAAATATGCTCATAAAAGACAAAAGAAATTAAATATGAATAAAATTATGACTCACAACACGTGGTAAGCTTTCTCTCCTGGCTTTGATCTCTTTGATCTCCGGCAAAACTAACATAAAATGCGACAGAAACAAAATGAAAATAAATCCAAACAGCTTGCCAACATCATTTTTGACGTTCCATGTATTCCGTTACTCCCCACGCCTGCACAGTTTCTAGCAGTATCACTATTCATTTTCAACTGTATCCACTGTATTCTCGGGTATATGAGCCGCACTTTCAAATATCTGGCCAATTTAGTTTTTTTTTGTCTGCCTTGTTGTCTGGAAACACGGTAATTAAAAATACAAACTCACCGAATGATGTGGTCTCGGTGTCGTAATCTTCCACGGCTATGAGGGAGCAAAATCCTAACCACTGTACTACCAGTTGTATGGATTGCATTTGAAAAAGTTAATAAATGTTACCTCATTATCGTACTATTCTTAGTCAGAGACGAATGTTAATTTTGTCGTGCATCCATACATCTTCAAATTCTGTTGCCAAACGTTTTCAATGGCGACAAGTTTGTTTAACGTCTTTGACGTAGTGGGCTGCAGTTGACTATTCTCCACACTGATTGGCTATAAGAGCAGAAATGTGGTCGGATAGATCCTTTGCTGTAGCTCCCACGGGCGGGGATCCTCGTTTTCTACGTGACACTTGCAACTGCCCAACCGACAACTGCACATGGCCAATGGAATTGCACTGATTTGAATTTAAACTCACCGTCTCAAACTCCTGTAACGGTAGCAATGGCAGTTCAAAACCATTATAAGCGAAAAAATAATGGAAATTATCTTTCTTCCTCTGCGTCATGGTACCAAATAATGCCCTATAGCCCGGTACTGGTCCGTTCACCCGGTGGTTGCCTACCCCTGATTTCATTCAAAAGTCATAAGAGAGAAAAGTTTCTTTTATAATGAGGCCTTCTTGTATATGTTCAGGTGTGGTTCAAGAACCGGCGGGCTAAGTGCCGTCAGCAGCAGCAGCAGAGTACTGGCCAGTCCAAGCCCCGTCCTCCAAAGAAGAAGTCCTCCCCAGTACAGGAGGCCACCGCCCCGGAACCCATTCCAAACCCGCCCGGTTCCTTCAGCCCCTCATCAGCGCAGTCGGGCGTTGGCCTGGTGCAGAGTTCTGGGGCTGGAAACACGGCTGTTTCCATCTGGAGCCCGGCTATTTCCCCTCTCCCGGACCCCCTGGCCTCCTCAACAGCCCCTTGTATGCAGAGGCCCTCACCTTACCCTATGAGCTACGGCCAACCGTCGGCCTACGCACAAGGCTACGCTAGCACCACCTCTTACTTTACAGGCCTGGACTGCAGTGCCTACCTGTCCCCCATGCACTCGCAGCTGTCCGGCACAGGGGGCGCTCTCAGCCCCATCACGGTGCCCTCCATGGGGGGCTCCTTGAGCCAGTCGCCCGCCTCGCTGTCTTCCCAGGGATACAGCACTGCCTCATCCCTCGGCTTCACCTCAGTGGACTGCCTGGACTACAAAGACCAGCAGGCCTGGAAACTAGGATTCACTACGATGGACTGTCTAGACCATAAGGACCAAAACTCCTGGAAGTTCCAGGTCCTTTAGAAAGTTATTGTGAGGCTTGTGAGGGGGAGGGTTGAAGCAAAGGATGAATTTGATTTTCAAGTTAGACTTGTAGGAATCAGGCACACGCATTAGAGGTAAGATCGGGTATTAAAAACCCAGCCTGACTCAACCCAGGTCTACAGGTATTAAAGCAAGACCTAGCCCGAGCCCGACCAATTGACTTCATTTGAACGACCTAGCCCAGAGCATACACAAAGTGTAATTTTATTTATGAGGACTTGGGAGGAAGAGCTGATTTATGATGACTTTTGTAACCAAAATCTTAGTTAAACAAGACTGTATAAACATTTACATATTTTCATATTTCTGTATCTGCAGAAGTGATACCAACCAACAATTTTCCAAATTGACAGATTCGTCAGGAATTGACAGGAAACTTTTAAGGGCGACTGTCATTTTAAAAGGTTGAAAATTGGGCCATAAACCATAGCAGCAGTATGTCCTTAAGAATCTAGCACTGCGCTTAAAGAGAGAAAAAGGCAGAAGGACAAAGGCGAACAATGACGGGTGGATAATGATAATAAAAAGAATGGCAGCGCGAGAAGTTATTGATTGACATTTGAGGCCTGACCCGGCCTCGGGTCAGGCTCGGGCTTGGGTTTAAGATCTTAATTCTGACACACGTAAACATTTTTGGGTGGGATCGCAGTAGTAAACAAAAACAAATTATGTTTTTTAAAACGGTTGTATTGTTATGTATATATTTTTTCTCAATACTATTATGTCTACATTGAAAGGAGCTAGCTGAAGTGGCTCGGGCATCTAGTCTGGGTGCATCCTGAACAATTCCCTTAAGAGGGGATCCCGGGCATGTCCCACGGGCAGGGGGGTCCTGGGTTTGACCCAGGACAAGCTGCAGAGACTGTATCTCTAGACTGGATTGGAAAGGCCTTGGGATCTCGTTGCTGGATTAAGTGGTTGGGGGTATGGATGTCTTCCCTGGACTTCCCTGCTGAGGTTGCTGACCCCATGACTCAAACTCTATAGGCTATCAACACTAGCACTTCTATTCATTCATGGCCAGCTCAACAAAATTAGAATACAGTTTGACGCATAAATCCGTCAATGGCATCGAATGTTCTCAACTCCATGACGGGCTAAGAGTCGAGTTAGAGTGGATGACGGGACTTGAGGGGTGGTACTGAAGCACAACTCAGGTCAACATACCTTTTGGAAATCATTTAATTTCATATTTTATTTAATCAAGAGATCTAAAAGCCTTTCTGTTTGTTGGAAGCCTGCAAACCAAAACACACTTAGCTCACTCTTATAGTATGCTGGGGAGAGCTGCAGGCATCTTAACCTTCAACCACTTGTGGTTTCCTCCTTTATATCGTTTTGCGGCATCCAGCACCAAATGTCTTTTGGATGTTGGGCTACATCTAGTCCGGTCTTTTTCAGACCCAATTAAGTCCAAAAAATAGACGTCTACAATTGGGTTGTCTCTAGCCGATCCAATGTGGACCAAATTTAGTCTTTGTCGTGTTTACCTCGTCTATTGTGGTCCAAATTTAGCCCCCCCGCAAAGTCTTCTTTTCAACGTCTCGAGAACGACGGGATTTTATTTTGCAACCGAATAAAGACATCTTTTAGGCGTCTCTTTAACATCTTTTCAACCAGTTTTTGCTGGACGAGTATCATTTTGAGCGTTCGTGTTCTGTTGTACAGAGAGAAATTTTAGTGTTGTCATCCAGATTTGTTCAAAAGGGATGACTTATTAGGACTTTCTGTTTTTAGTGGTGTGTCACATTAAAGTGTTTTACTGGCTTTTTGGTATCCTATCATCATTCTCCGAGGACGGACATTCAGCAATTGACGTAGTTTGTTCCAGTTAGTTAGAGGTCAGTACGAACACACTGTGTTCCGATCAGATCTGGACCGTCGTGTTCGTCATTTCCTCAGTCTGTCTTGGTTATTTTAGTTGAGCTGGTTCTGGAAACGTCCACAATCCTCTTAGCCTTCCTTCAGCAAAGCCCTAAGTGAATTAGTTGGGATTATGGCCCTCAACTTCTCTTTTTGTCTCCTTCCTTTAGCTATCTTTTATATTTAACATTTTACACATCAAGTTGACAGCGGATGAAAAATGATGAATTACAATGGAAGTCTATTTTAGAAACATTATAGGTACAAGGGCCAATTTCACAATTCTTTCAATCATTAGAATAAAATATTATCGATAACAACGTCGTGAACATGGTTTGCAACGAGACTGGACATGGCACTCGAGTTAAATCAGTTAAAATCTGTGTAATATGATTAAGCTTTCATATCCCAGTCCAGTGGTTTTCAAACAGTGGGGCGAGCCCCCCTTAATCGAGGAACTTACTTTCTCAGAATAAATTGCAATCGTACCTCCCCTACACTATTGAGTATGTAGTGTGGACACAAAGTGTAGCAGACCCTCAAGTGACACGGTGAAAAAATATCTAGCACGGATACAGGGACAGGCGAAGAGAGTCGGGGCGAAGAGAAAAATGAACGTCTCCTCCAAAAAGCTATGACGAGGAAGTTCACCTCACTGCGACCACTTCACTTCTATGTTAAAAATGTTGGCAGCGGACAGCACGAAGCCAAATCAAGCTGTCCCTTAAAGACACTTGATTAGTTTTTCAGGGAACTGTGTCAAAAGACGCACAGTTGGAATAGATGGAGGTAACGTGTCACCCATAATAATAAACAATTGTTGTTTTGTTCCCACCAATATTATGTGATCAATTGAAAAAAAAACAAGATCAATAATGGACGGTGGGTGGGTGGCTTAGGTGATTGCCAGAGCATTTCTTCTTACGAGAGTGGGCTTGACAGAAAGTTATTGAGAAGCACTGTCCTAGTCAAAAGTCTCACTGGAGCATTTTGCATCAGCAACAAGCTTTTGAAGCCAGACATTGGGAGACCAATGTCAAAATAATCGAGGTGAAAGGTAACAAACGCATTAATTTGAATCTTAGTCTAAGATTGGGACAGAATCGGGCGAACAGTGTTGGCGCTAGCACGTTATTCCTCGAAAAGCAGTTACTTTTCTCGCAAGCTAATACTGTAACGCATTATCAATAACATTTCATGACTCTAATGTCGTTACTATTTGTCGCGTTAGTGCATTATTCCATTTCTTATTTAATGCAGGTCATAAATTACACTGAACTCTGATGGCTGAATACTCCTGCCTCACTTCCATTGTCACACACAACCCTTGATCTGCCAGAAATACCACATAAAAGGTGGACCAGGTGAGCCTTTTTGTATTAACCTCAAGTACAACAAAATAGTTTTATGGTGGCACTGTCTAAAGCACAGAGTACGTAATAACTAAATTTCTCCTAATGAAGATATTCTCCCTACAGTTCATACTTGCATTCAAGTTGAGTTTACCACTATCAAATAAAATGCTGAAATCAGGGGATCACCTTATATGCGCATATTTGGTCAGTAATAAATAGTGGGCTCCGTGTGGGGACGCGGGCCGGTTTATACCAGAACGACAAACCAACAAAAAAAAACAATGAGGGAAACGTGAGCACAGAATTTACAATGAAAGTGTGCCGAAATTTGTTATTGGGGAAAATTATTTTTGCAATACACTGTGCCTGAAGAAAATAAAAAACATCTTGGAAAGTCCCCCCGAATGGAGGAGATCTTCAAGTCGTTTGAGGCTCAAAAACAAAATGTATATGGAGTGTCTCGGAAAAGTGTTCGTTTGCAAATCCTCAAGATTGCACAAGCTAAGAAATATGAAAGCTTCACTGCTTCCACAGGTTGGTGCATGTGTTTTCTTCCATTTCTTTTAATATGTGGCTGTTTTTAAGACGTTTTAGGGGGTCAGCTTCTATGCACGTATACTGTATACAGTAATTTGTAACTAGACAGTAGTTACTTTAAGAGTAATGCGCCAATTTTGTGAGGTAGTAAACTGGGGGGTAACTGAATTACTTTTTAAATGAAACGTAGCACAACACGTTCATTCACAAACAATGGAATAAAGTGATTTCGAACCAACTCTCCACAAACATCACACACATTAACCAACTCAAGTGGGAGCTATAAATAAATACTGTTCTAAAATGGATCAAAAAGAAATACAAAATTAGTTTTAGCAGTGAACGGCAATGACATTAGACGAACCTACTGTATTTTAATGAACATAGGGCGCACCGTGTTAAATGGCCCAGTCTCCGTAGCTGGTTCTATTTCTGTATATAACACTACACAGGGCGCAACACAAGAAACAACACTTTATTGCGACCACTGTACAACATCACAGTCAAGCTGCAACCTTAAAGTGAAATATACAATAGAAGCAAAACTAAGTTTGATTGTGTTTTTTCTAAGTATTGATTGCAGAGTAAAACACACTGATAAAACACTTTTTTTTTTTTTTTTTTTTTTTTTCAAAAGAGCTGGTGCAAAATATTTTGGTGCTCAGATTTTTAACCACAGAAAACAAAGCTGACAAAATCCTCTTCCTCTGTTTCTGATCAGAACCGCTTCACTAAATCTCCATTAAAAGGTTTACTTCCTTCACTTTCCGGAAACTCGAACAACAATCCCGGCAGGAAAATTAGCCCAGGCATTGACAATCCATTATTTTCATTATAATCCTCTGGAAGTTTCAGCGCCACCGTAGTCCTGGCCTAGGTGGAAAATGACACTGTTACATGAAAAAGAGCACCAAGATGATAACAATACCTTTCAAATTCCTAGATACGCCACGGCCTTAGCATCCATGAGTACTTCCACAAACAATTTGCTCATTACGTGTTGGTGTTGACACTGGACAAGGCATACAAGTCACAGGAGATCGAACGGACGGTTTTGGTTGAGTAATGGTTTTGCTAGAGGCTAGGTTTATGGTTTTGGTTGGAGTTAGGGTTAGAATTTTTGCTGAAACCAAGGTTGTTAGTCCGTTAGTTTTGTAGCTAGGGTCAGGGTTAGCATTTTGGTTGGAATTTTCAATAGCAATGGCATAATTCATGTATTATACTCACAGCGTTGTGAAATTGTTTCCCAGTCAGGGCAGTATAAAATCCAGGGTTAGGGTTTTGTTGGAAGCTATGGTTTAACCTATCTCGGTTCTGTACTGCCTTGCCTAGAGATTGAACAAAAACCCCATGATGGATGTGGAAATCAGGCATATTATTAATTAAGCACCCAGTAATATTGAAAAATTAAAACCCTAACCTTAGTTCCAACCAAAACCCATATACAGTATATTAACCAACAAAGCCTTTGTTGATACTATATTTGGAAGTTTTTCCCTGTATCTTTTTAGAATATCGAAAACAGCAATAATATACTTATTCATCAAAGGTCCAATGGTCATTTGACAAGCATTCTTAATGTCAGGACCAGAACGGAAACAGGACCCAATTGCGTAACGTTTCTAACGTTTCTCATTTTATTGGAGGAAGAGAGGAAGGGCTGCACCCACGATCCGGTGTTCGCTAGGCGCGGGAAGCAATTCGCTCTTGTACTCGGATTGTGATCCGAACACGGAAGTGGATCTTCCGTAGCGAAACGTGGTCAGGGTCAGAAAGGGGTCGTAAGCCGGGACAGGAGAGCACACATGGTCGGGATCAAAACGGGTCGTAGCCGGAGACAGACGGGAGCAAAAACGGGACAGGTGGGAGTCAGGGTCGAAAAAGGCTTGCCTAGTATACACTGAGATTCACAGACGGACTGACAAAAGGGGACGGACAGGACTGGGTTCAAATACTGACAGGGAGCCAATCAGAACCCCCCGCAGTTGGCGCAAAATGAGCGGGCGCAGGTGATTCCAATCAGTAATCATGACACTTTATCGACATATCAATAAAACACATAGCCTGACAATGATACTGTACACTTACTACATAAATGGCTATAAAATGACTGTTGCAATTATTCATTCAACAGGTGTTAATCAAACAACAATATAGCCTACACGTACAATTTTGATTCGGGGTAATTAAAACAATGCAACATATAAAAGAGATTCAAGGAAATGCTATAAAATGTATTGGTTTTTCACAAAATAGGCAGTAGAGGTGCCAGATGTATATCTGAGGATACTCTTAGCCTGGTGGTTAGCTGCTGAAGCTAGTTGAAGAGAATAAATCACTACAGTAACAGAGCCGGTTTAATTTGACCTGCTTTCATGCAACCGACTCAGGGTTAAATAAAAAACATATCGAGGCCTAATCCATTACCGTGGTTTTGTGCATACCCCAGGAGTTCATATCTCCTGAAGATGACTGAAACATGGTCCGGTTCGACTGATTTCAATATTTAGTCGAATTGCAGCATACCCAAAGATATTTCGTCCACACACTTTTTATCACCTGACCCTTTTTCCTGCTTGAGTGATAGTAAAACAAGATTTTATTCGTTGTTTCGAATGCATAGTGACCTTTTTTGAATATTTTCACGTCAAAGCAATTTTTATTTGTGTACTGGCATTGACTTAATCCCACTCTGTTGCACAACGTAATCTCTTCCGACCTCGTTCCCTCCCTGCGTGGTGTGATTGGTTAATCCCTGCCTCTGTGCATGCTGATTGGTTAACCTCTTGGAGAGGGCACATGCATTTGTGTGACCCCCCACGACACACGCAAAAACACACGAACACACAATGCTACTGTAATCCTGGTGAGGGAGCAGATGTGATGGGGGAGGGACACGAAGTGCAGAGGACGAGAGATATAAATTTAAGTGCACGTGCAAAATATGTTGCCTAACAATAACAGGCAGGATAACAATATTGTTTTATGGAATTTTACAGAATTGGTTTATCAATGAGACAACATTTGTATTTTGTCATGTATCGTGTCGTGTATTGTATCGCAATAAAATGTTATTCAAACGAGGAGGTGGTTAATTGGTTAATAGATGAGTAGATCGATCAACCGCAATGCCTTTCTTTATAACTGATCGACCAATAGATGAAAAGCTCAGGCAACTAAGGCGTCTCCTCAATTGAATAATATTTTGTTGTGACAAAATACACTACAGAATAAAAAACAACATACACGGAAAATACATACATGATTTTTACAAATGCAAGTACTGAACAACCAGGTATTTGAATGTTGGCCTTGAGTGCAGGACAGATTAATACTATATGCAAACTATTCTTTTTCATTGGGCATACACAAAGGGACACTGGGGATTAGAATGACACCAAATCTATAAATCCTTGATAGCAAGTTACCGCAGACGCCCTGTGTGGAGTTTGCATGTTCTTCCCGTGCTTGCGTGGGTTTTCTCCGGTTTCTTCCCACATTCCAAAAACATGTTTGTAAGGTTAATTGGCCAGTCCAAATTGTCCCTAGGTGTAAACGAGCGAGTGAGTTGTCTGTCCCTGTGTGCCCTGGCTGGCAACCAGTTCAGGGTTTCCCCTGCCCACTGCCCGAAGATAGCTGGGATGGTCTCCAGCACCCCTGTGACCCTACTGAGGATAATGAATGGATATATATCTCATCTCATCTCATCAGCCGTACCGCTTATCCTCATTAGGGTCGCGGGGGGGGGGGGGCTGGAGCCCATCCCAGCCATCTCCGGGCAGTGGGCAGGGGACACCCTGAACTGGTTGCCAGCCAATCGCAGGGCACACAGGGACAGACAATGCATTCGCTCATTCACACCTAGGGACAATTTGGACCGGCCAATTCACCTGAAATGCATGTTTTTGGAACGTGGGAGGAAACCGGAGTGCCCGGAGGAAACCCACGCAAGCACGGGGAGAACATACAAACTCCGCACAGGAAGTCTGGAGCTGGATTTGAACCCACGACAGGTTCCCATGACATGAAGTGTGCCGCACAAGCGCTAACCACTGCGCCGCCGTGGTGCCTATGGATATATATATATATATATATATATATATATATATATATATATATATATGCCCTGCGATTGGCTGGCAACCAGTTCAGGGTGTCCCCTGCCCACTGCCCGGAGATGGCTGGGATGGGCTCCAGCCCCCCCGCGACCCTAATGAGGATAAGCGGTACGGCTGATGAGATGAGATGAGATATATATATATATATATACACTTTTCCCTTTATATTTTCACCAACTTTGTTTGGCAGGCCGAATTTAAAACCCTGAAAGGCCGCACATGGCCCGCGGTCTGTAGTTTACCCACCTTTGCACAAGGAGAACATTCATAGTCCACAGTGGGAGTTAAAACTAGGACCACCGTGCTGCAACCTTATGTTTTAGAAATGAATATATGTAAAAGAGGCTACGTATTATCTTAAATATATATATATATATATATATATATATATATATATATATATATATATATATATATATATATATATTTTTTTTTTAATATATATATTTTCCTTTGAACTTTATTTTAGATTTTATTTTAAATGTAGAATATAAATGTATAAATAAATTTTGTGTCAGGACAAAATTGTTCTATTTATTCATTTAATGAAAAAAAATGTTTGAGATTGACATTGTGTCATTTTTGAGCGCTAGGTGTCGCTATCGTGCGTAATGCAACCAAAAATGATTGTTACAAGCAGAAGGAAAATTGAAAACTTTGTCGACTCAAAGTGACCAAACCATTTTTATTCAAATTCTTTTACCCATCCCTTAACAGCTCCCTCTAAGTGAGGTTCATGGTATGTCAAATCAATAGAGAATTCTCGAAATACAAGTAAAAAGCATATTTATACAGTTCATGTATTTTTGTTTGTTATTAAATCAATATTGTTTTTTAAAGGTACATTGTGTAATATTCGACCACTAGATGGCACTGTCTAATGCAAAGGAAAATCGGTGGCAAATGAGCCCAGCGTAGCAGCAAAATGTCATACAAGCATGGCAGCAACTATGAGGTATTGATTCTTCAAGAAATACACATTTCTCGACCTATGAATATTTATGAAAATTAACATTGGTGTGATAATTCATGTAGTTTTGCCCATTATTTAAGTCAATGTTTTTTTTTACCATATGAAAGTGTATACCAGTAGGAGGCAGAAAATATTAGACACTGTCACTTTAAATGAATGTAGTGTTTGTTTTTACCACTAGAAGGCGCTAAATACCAAACAATGTCCCTTTAACAAGTGTGTTCATTTATTTTACCGACTTAAACACAGGAGACTAAAAAGACAAATTATAAAATCAGTTGTAGTTCTATTGTTTTGTTCATTTTGAGTATTGTCTCATAATGTGGCTTTTTCAAACGTTTGTGTTAAAATAAGAAAATAACACCTGGCAAAATGTATTCTTTTTTTTTTTGTAAAAACATTGATAATCAGGAAAACATGTTACAATAAAATAGTTTTAAAAATAATATGTTTTACGAAAAGCCCAAAATACCCGAGAGCTTCATTCGTCATTGCAAGTCCTACTTATCTTATTTTTGTCATATTTGCATTCAATAGGATTTTACTGACCCCTGGTGGTTATTCTGCTTAATGTATTTTGAAAAGGAGCTGTTTTGATTTAAATCGCCCAACAACGTTTTTAGCGGAATTGTCAGAGCTTTAAATGTAATTAAACTTTGAAATATAATCGTTACTGTCACGTGAAAGCACCTCAGTTTTTTTTTCGAGAGAGAATGAATACACAATTGGATTATGACCAAAAACGAATTTGGGAGATTTCTCATTTCCCTGTAAACGATATTTTTTGACGAATTTAGGAAGTGAATACTTCTTAAATAACATAAACTACTGACGGGCAACGCCAATAATGAAGGGAAAATCATTTCAAATGAACAATTTTTTCACGTCAACGACGTTATGCAAAACCTCAAAAAACTAAATGCAAAATATGTTGGGTCATATTTTTCGAGTTTTCTTGGGTATTTTATAGTAGTTGCTAGCAACATTTGATACGTCATTTCTGTTTTCTAATGTTTTTTTATGGGATAAAAAAATGACATAAACTAGGATCTTAATATTACTCCATTCGGGCACATGTCTATGTATATTATTGTATTTTACAGCTGTTTTTGGAGCAAATATATAGTTTCCTTTTGTTAAAGGATTTTTATTTCGGCACTACAAAACAAAAACGGGGGCAGCACGGTGGAACAGTGGTTAGCGCTTGTGCGGCACAGTTCATGTCATGGGAAGCTGTTGTGGGTTCAAAACCAGACTTCCTGTGCGGAGTTTGTATGTTCTCCCCATGCTTGCGTGAGTTTCCTCCGGGCACTCCGGTTTCCTCCCACGTTCCAAAAACATGCATTTCAGGTGAATTGGCCGGTCCAAATTGTCCGTAGGTGAGAATGAGCGAATGAGTTGTCTGTCCCTTTGTGCCCTGCCGTTGGCCGGCAACCAGTTCGGGGTGTCCCCTGCCCATTGCCCGGAGATGGCTGGGATGGGCTCCAGCCCCCCTGCGACCCTAATGAGGATAAGCGGTACGGCTAATGAGATGAAAACAAAAACGAATTATCTCCATTATTGCAAACCCTTATTTTGTTTTGAATATTCCCGAAATATCTGTTAGCGATGATGGATATTTACAGAAGGTCTCCGTAGTGCAGTGGTTAGCACATTCAAAACATGTGTTGGCCTGGAGAGGGATGGGCGCCATCAGGCTGTATTTGCCAATGACACACCATGGGAAATGGTGACCCCAAATCCAGATTGCTTTGAAAAATTGAGTGGTTTAGAAAAGATGAAAGGCAAATTATATGTCATTTAATAAAAAGAGGTTCACTTTGTATGCAAACATATGGGACATTGTTTAATTTGATGATAAAACAATCCTCAAAGACAACAGGAACTGCAAAAATGTATCCTGACCTAATTGACAAAGAGAAACAGACATATGAAAGAGAGGTAACCTTGTTAAATATATTAAGGCGTCTCTTATTAAGCTAGGTGTAACGAAGTTGAAATTTGATTGTTTTGAGTTTTTTGAATTCTCACAAAATCTGTGTTTTTGTTGCATTACTGTGAACTCTGGTACCGCATTCATTTGTTAAGCCATTGGCGTGTGCAACTGTCTTTTTCGTTTGGCAATTTATGGGCTTCTGCGCTTGCCGTACCTTCAGCTATATCACCTCGTGCTGAAGATATATGCAGACGCCCTGACTTATTTGTATTGTTTATTGAATGCAGGCAATAAACCGAGTGACTGTGAACCCTTGTGTCGAGCATGATTGAGGGTTGTTACATAGGTAACATATTCAATAGTTCTTTAAGGCGTGTGGTTAAGGGATATCGTTTGTAGTTTATCTGACTGCTATTGTGATTGAGGTACATCACATAATATTTTACTAACATCTCAAAATCCTACTTGCAGGGAACCACACACACACACACACACACTTCTTTTCAACATTTATTTAATGCTACCATGAGACATTTTTAAAACAGAGCAGATTTGCTCATTCATATATATGAAAACCTTGAGCAATTACCGAAAATATGAAGGAAATCAATGAGTTTGTGGTGTGTGTATTACAAACTTGGGGTAGGGATCAAGTAAAATAATAAAACAGCTGTATGTTTTGCCAAATTGTGTTGTCAAAACAAAAAGGAAACCACTATGCCCCTTAGTGGAAACAATCCAAAACCCCTCCCCCTCAGATTTGCTTTCTCATGCGTTAACCTCCCAAGTGATGAATGGAATGATTAGCAACAACGAATAAAACACTGGCCATGCAAAATATTCAATCTTTATGTTTTTTTTTTCTTTTTGACTACAGTTGGTAGAAAGAAGAGGTCACACATGTGCACAAATAGACTGCCCGCACACATTTCAGAGGCAGCTGTGTGCTTTGAGGGCATCTTGCTTTTAGCCCGAGCTGAGAGGGACTCGGGGGGGAAAGCCGAACGAAGGACGAGGGGCCGAAGCGTCGGGACTAGTTTTATACAGCACCCTGCTGTGGAAGTTGCAGCTCCCCTTAAGCAGACTAGCTCCTCCGCTTGCCCCCCAAAAGGTGCCACTTTTGTCCGGACCCGAACCCCTCAAACCCGGTCTGATCTACACCACTTCAAAAAGGTACCCAAAAAGATTTTGTTAAAAAAAAAATACTTCAGAGAACAGACATCGATCGATATGATTCTACCTCTTAAAAGTCTACCAAGAAGCTGAGGAGGATAGTAGTAAGTGAGGAAAAAGAAAAGTAGAAAGTTGTTGTGTATTTCTAAGCACGTTCCCCGCGGATGCGGCGTGCCAGCTGGATGTCCTTGGGCATGATGGTGACCCTCTTTGCGTGGATGGCACACAGGTTGGTGTCCTCAAATAGTCCCACCAGGTAGGCTTCACTGGCCTCCTGGCAGAACAAAAACAGACACCAATCACATGACGCACTGAGAAGTTTCGAGTTTGGTAGACACTCAAAGAAAGAGAGAAGACACCAATGGATTTTGAACATGCAAGGAAAACAGGGGAGAGCCCCAATGGTAAATGGTCTGCATTTATATATTGCTTGCCAAGTTACTGAAGATCTCCCAAAGCGCTTTACAATGTGCTTAACACTGACACCCCAGGATCATTTTTCCATATGGACCACGCTTAAATAAAATTATAAATAATTAACCAAAATATCTAACAAAATTAACGGGTGGGCAAACTACCGCTTTTTACTCAGAGCGGTCAAGTAAAAATATTATTTATATATATATATATATATTTTTTTTTTAAGTGCCACTTTTGTCCCCAGTGTCCCTTATTGTGTGCTCCCCATGAAAACGTTTTTTAATGTACATTTTTTTCTATTCTGTCATGTATTTTTTAAATCAAGCTTTCTATCAAATCCCATGAAAAAAAACCACTTATGAGCTAGCCTTCTTTCATACTTAATTTTTTCAAAGTATAACATCCAACTTAAAGGGACACATTATACTACTTTGCTTAATTCTGAGTCTTTCAAACCTAATGAGATGTAATAGTCTATTTATAAACAATTATAAGATCAAATATATTCGAGTGTTTCATTCGAAGTGCGTATGGAAAAAAACATTTTTTCTCTTCTATTGTGGTATCAGATTCAAGACTCTGTATCAAATGAATTAATGAATCATCAATATTTTTTTCCTCTTAGTCCCGTACTTCGTCCAATTTTTTCAACCAAATGTGACCCGCAACTCAAAATGTTTTCCCAGCCCTGTCCCAAAGCTGAAAAAAAATAAATAAATATATGAACTATGTGAAACCAGGAAGATCCTGGGACAAACCGACCTGCAGAGCCCCAATGGCAGCGCTCTGAAAACGCAAGTCGGTCTTGAAGTCTTGCGCAATCTCTCGAACCAGCCGCTGAAAGGGGAGCTTACGGATCAGAAGCTCAGTCGATTTCTGGTAACGACGAATCTCTCGTAGAGCAACCGTGCCGGGCCTAAAAACAATACAGAGTTCTCCGTTAATCTGACTTTCTAGCGTGAAATAAAACCTTCAAAAACGGCACCCCACAAAGTTGGTGGTACAATTCATTTTTTGACAAATTATGAACTGTTGTCTAGAACGTGGGTCAAGAACCTTGCAAAATATTTAGATTTGTTCTCTAGTGAGAGCTACACTACATATTTCAAGACAAAACTAAACAAGGCTGGTAAACCGGGGATGTCGAACTCAGACATCAGGCGGTCCGAATCGAGAAAAAAAAACATCAACTTTAAAACTTAAGCTTGCTGTAGTATTCAAGTACAGTAGAACATCGGTTTTCGAACGCCTCTCAGTTCGAACAAATCGGTTCTCAACCAAAAATTTAGAGAAATTCTTGCTTTGCTTTTCGTTAAAAAAATCGGAGTTCGAACGCCGGTACGCTAGGGGCGATGCTGAGCGGCGTACGGGTGTAGATTGTCGCCACCCCTCGTGAAGAACTGTTGTCACGTGAGCGCGCACTTTTTTTGCTTTCGATTTGAATATCGGTGAACGGAGTGTTTTAACCCCTAATTATGCCTCGGAAGAAGGTCGGTGCAAGCAGCAAAGTTGCTACAGGTGAAAAAAGAAGATTAGTGCATACAACTATTGCATTTAAGAAAGAAATAATAGCAAAATATGAAGATGTGCGAGTTTCCCTTCTTTCGAGGGAATAGTGCATGGCTTCTGCAGACCACCACAAAGGTAAGAAATCCTATTCATAAATCTTTTCTTTATCCTTTAACCGCTCACCACTTGTTGTGGAGACCCGGGTGCTAAATGACCTGATTTTTTTATTTTTACACATTCATGTTAGCGTAATCTTTCGTACGGAAGATTACGCTAACGCGAACGTACGATTAGCCTGGGTTAGCTTCATCTTTACGTTCGTGGTAAACATCCAGGGTGTTGGAACGGATTAAAACGATTTTACATTACTTTTAATGGGAAAAATGATTTTCTGTGATCGACCAAATCGGTTTTCGAACAGGGTTCTGGAACGGATTATGGTCGAGAACCAAGGTTCCACTGTATTATGCTCTATCATTCAGCCTACTCTAGTAGCAATTACACTACATATTATAACCATGGATGACAAAAGATATTTTCTAAGCATAACCCATTTATTCACAAACAATGGGGAAAAAAATGAATTTCATGTTCGGCATTGAATGCGTTAACTAGACTAACAGTTGCGTGATTGCAGTTTCACACCTGAACCAACAACAAATTCGAGTGGGAGCTATGAAAAAAATGTTTTTGCCTTAATTGTCATCCTGGTTTGAAATGAATGAAAACAAAATGCAAAATAACAGTTTTAGCAGTGCATGGGTGATAAGACTAGATATCATCAGGTCAAACTACTAGGCTGGGCCTACTCAAGCTGATAATATATCCTTTATTTCCTTCTAGCAACGAGAGGGAGCATTTGGTTTGCATTTATTTTAAAAAACATAACTTTCGATAGAAATGACCTAGAAACTTGCTTCTTTTTTTACATACTCAGAAATCCATAGCTGGGACTGAATTCATTATCAAACAGGCTGTCTGCCCGCCGTCTGTATGTTAGACATACCTGTGCTAAACCTTATCTCAAGACAAAAACTAAGTGCATTTTGTTTCACTGTGTGATGTTTGATGATTTCGTCAAACATATGAGATGAGAATATATCAGAGCCTTTGTCTCCTAACAACAATATCCCAGTTAAAATGTGTCTCACTCCCACAGTTATGATCGTTAATGTTCATTTTGACCATCATTTTTGACATAATGATTTCAAAACTAGGTACGAGCAGAGACCTTTTGTAAAAATGTCACAAAATACTGCAAAAAAGATAAGGATGTATTAACCTTTAACGATGGGACATGGTCACAGTTTTATTCTAACGTGCGCAGACTACATGCTTAAAAAAATTATCCAGGAAATGGTCAAAGGCAGTCACACTCGCATGCCAATTCTGTTGCATCTCATTGGCTGGTAAAAATAATGGCATTTCTTTTTACCAACCTTTAAGGTAGAAAAGTGCTACAGTGCTCCTGCTGCTAGTGGTAAAAATGTATTACAGTGGGACCTTGCTACTTTGCGCTTCGACGTTCGCGGCCTGTAATAGTAAAAAAAAATCAATTGAAAAAAATAAAAAATTAATAATAATGAAAAATATTACATTCAAATTAGAAATTACATTATTTTCAAAAAAATTAGTAATTGCATCATTTTACAAAATTTTAAAACACAAAGAAATGCACGTATACGCCAAGCGTCACGGCCATAAACGCAAGCTCATTGGCCAGCACTCGCTGAATACTCGTCTCTCCATTGGCCCATTCACTACAGTATCCCACGCATATCTCGTACATATACTGTACAGCACAATACAGTACGCTTCTCGCCATCACTGTAGCCTTTGTCTTTTAAAGTCCTCGTGATGGCTCCTAAACGGTCTTCATCCCTTGGTGCAGATTGTGAACCGAAGAAAAAGCGAAAGATGCTAACAATTACCGAAAAAGTGAGTTTATTGGACAAATTGAAAGCAGGAAATAGCTACGCTAGCATAGCCCGACAAGATCCATTACGCCGCCTCCTGCAGCTTCCCCTGCATTGTCTGCGCCGTCATCCGAGGAGCGGTAAAGCTCTTCCGGCCCCTGTGCAGTCATTCATCGTTATTACCTCATCGTACTGCACAGGTCTTATTATCAACCATGCTTAAAATAACTTATTGTAAGAGGTAAATTAAGTTTTGTTTTATTGTTTAACAAGAATCTCTCTCTCTAACCGTATTCCATATGGTGTACTGTATTGTACTGTATACAGGGGGGGTGTACTGCAAAGGTTTTTTTTTGAAGGGGAGTCACTACTTCGCAGATTTTCACTTTTTGCGGGTGGTTTTGGTCCCCATTAACCGGGTCTAAAAAATAATAATAAAAAAAATTAAAGGTGCGCTGCTACTTCGCTGATTTTCACTTATAGCAGGTGGTTTTGGTCCCCCATTAACCGCGATAACCGAGGTCCCACTGTAATGTACTACTGCCTTCAAGGCGATAAAATAGTGGACTTTATCTCCAAGCCAGATGTACTCGTGAAAAGAGCCGTACGTTCCTGACCCCTGGTCTGAACAAATGGCCCTCTTACCTGTAACGATGAGGCTTTTTGACGCCACCAGTTGAGGGGGCGCTCTTGCGAGCAGCCTTGGTAGCCAGCTGCTTACGAGGAGCCTTTCCTCCTGTGGATTTACGGGCAGTTTGCTTGGTACGAGCCATAACAACAAAGTATCAACCTGGGAGATTTAACAAAAGTAAACATGGTATTAGACATTAATGCAACGGGAGAAAAAAAGCAGGGCTTCAATAATTTGTGGACTTGGCGACATATATAAAAAATAGAAATAGTTGACAATGAATTTCCTTGTCGACTTTTGTCGCTGGACACCTTTTTTCATCTCTACATAAATATAATCGCTGCCGAGAGTAGGTCATGCCACGCCTGGAAAGGTAACATAAACATAAGGAAATGGTGACGTCAACATCAACTAACATCAAGTACACATAGGGCTGCACGATTAACCAAAATCGAATTGATATCGCGATGTGACGTAGTGCGATAGTGTAACCGCAAAACACAGCAGTTTTTTTCAAGGATTAATAGTTTCAGTTTGTTATTTGAGTGATATAGTTTTTGTCCAACGAGAATTGTCATGTTTCATGGTTTAGCACTGCCGACCAATCAGAAGCAGGTTTTAAATGACACCAGCCAATAAAGGCGAGACAAAGTTTGCAAGACGTGTGTGCACGACTGTGATATTTTCTGTTTTTTTTTGTCTAGTATTCAAATCAATGTATTTTATTTACTGAATTAACATTTTTTGTACCACTAGGAGGCACTTATGATTACACACTGTCCCTTTAGGACTCCTAACGCTCCCCATATCTATGCGGCAATAATGTTTTATTTTCAAACAATTGGCTCTTTTGAAAAACCTTATTCATATAAATATGAAGTAATTATTTTTTGTTTTTGGTTAAATTGGTCAACGTTGAAGGATTAAACCAATCCACTTTTTATTCCTGAAACTGGCTAATAGACTGAGCCGCTTTGAACCCAGCCAATAAGCGTCGGCCTGTGTTGGAAACCAACCAATGAGATGTCATGTTGCTGTCGTTGGGGGCGGAACGCGACAATATAGCTGGTTTCTTGACTGCAGGGTTTATGGCTTCATATGAAACGTTTAATTGTGTTTACATTAAACGCGCCTACCACTCCCCCAACGATTCACTATCATTTAAACTACTACTAAAACCTAAATGACAAGTGCTCGTGCTAATTAAACTATAAAAGCGGTTGCTAATGTGAAGCTTATTTTTCCAAAATCGTCGATAAAAAGAACACCATCGGCTGAGAAGCCGCTTCGTCTCGGCTGCTCAGGGGGGCAGCTTTTTCCGCTTGATCGTATACGTTGAAATTGTATCCCTCTTTAAGCCCACATCTGTGTATTTAACCGACAAACTAGTCACATAAGACATAAAAATTAACTCTATAAAAAACTTATCGAATTGGACTCACCGCGGCTAGTTTATAGCGTTATATCCTCGCTTGTTGTTATGTCGGATAGTTTCTATCTTGCACACAATGGAAGCGCGGGGAGCAAAATGGCGCCCTTGTCAACCATATATCCCACAATGCAACAGTCGGCAAATGTAAACAAACAAATCTTCATTTACCTGCAGTGCTCAACACAATTTAAATTCTAAAATTTGTTTTTAGGAAAGTGTTTTTTTCTACGCCATTCGTGAAAATAAAACGAGAACACGAGCTAAACGCCCCAATGCAAGAATTCTCATAGTCATCATAGTCTGTCATTTGCTCCCTTTGTTAATTATTTTATTTCCTCTTATTAAAGTGATACCTTAAATCTAAATCATACAAAATGTGAGAAAAATCGTACATGTTTTTTGGCTATATATTATGTGACACATTATATATGTCATTGATATATTCCAATTATTTTCTAAGATTATGCATTTTAACGTGTCTGTCTCGTTTTTGACTTCTGAGCTCCGACGTCATGTGAAGCACTCAAAAAGGTTTTGAATTAGTCAAAAAGGTTGATTGTTTTAAGCCTCGTTTTAGTAATTTTGTGTTGCAGGTGGGTGCAGCAATGGTATAACGAAATTGTAAATATGCTTAATTGCTGCTAAAATTATCGAGAAAAAATGTTCAAACCTCACATTGTTTTTTGCTGTTAATAGTGTCAATAAAATTGTTCCAAAAAAAAAAAAAAAATGTAGAGCAGCCAAAATGGGGCGATTCAGCAAAAATAACAGAGCTAACAGGGGTCGGGTGGGTGCAGACGATTCTTCTTTATGGCTGCGTCCTAGGCCCACCGCTCGCAGATTGTGTGGTATCTGCAGCCATTTGGATTATCGTTCCTAAAAACTATCAGAACGGATGTGTCTTTACTACAAGAATGCTGCATCCCCTTTCTCAAAAAATTAAAAACAGTGGGAAGAGAGGGGGGAACCGAGGCTACACTGTGGGGGTCCCGGCAGCAACGGCCTGGGTTGTGGAAAGTAGAAGTAAGAAGGGAGAGGACCCACACAGAGGACTGGAGGATGCTGCTTGGGAGGGTGGGATGGCAGAGCTATGCCTTTGCACAATAGTATTGCCCTTTACACGTTGGTTAACTACTGTTAAAAGATAATAACTCTGAAATTGTTTGATTGATGTTGAAAATGTCAGGAAAAAATGTTAAAACTTCATATCGTCACGTCATATTGTCAGATATAACAAAATTGTGAATATGCTTAATGGCTGTTGAGATTGTCGTGTTTGTTTTGCTGCTGTTGGTGTCGGTGGATTTGTTCAGACCAAAAACAATCGACTTTGGCCTGGACGGATCTATTGACACTAACAAAGATGTTATATAACGAAATTGTGAATATGCTTGATTGCTATTAAGATTTTCGAGAAGGGTTGTTCAAACCTCACATTGTGTTTGCTGTTAAACGTCATGTTGAAATATAATATTGTGAATGTGCTTGATTGCTGTTGAGATTGTCAAGATTGTTTTCTGTTATTAGTGTCAATAAATTTCTTCAAACCCCCCAAAAAAAAAAAACGGGTTAAACCCGCCGGGACACGGCAGGCTCACTGGCTGCTAAAAATTGCTAACTGGGACCGATTACAAAAAAACAGCAGTAAGCACCCAGGATAACCGCGAGCCAACGACAAAAAAATTACCAGCAAGAAACAAACCGACCCGGGTGAGAAAAACTGAGCACAGCAAGCAAGTCACCTAGCTGAATGCTAAGGGGACTAATCTAGACCAAAACAAATACTGGAAGTCTTTGGAAGCCCTCACGTTAACCGGGAACTATCATTATTATATTAATTGCAAAAAATGTGAATAACAAGGAAGGAAAAAAAATCATAGTCACATACCTAGGAGGAAGTAAAGGCAAAAAGGGAACGCACACTGTATAAAACAGCAGGAAGACTTGCCATACACAGCTTGAGGTGTTCAAAGCAAGCACTTCAGGCGAAGCAGTCACAAGTCTCCTAGCGACACATTGAGCAAATTTCCAATTACAAGCGTAATAAGCGCTATTCATTCGCTGATCACGACAATCACCGTCTGTTTTTCAACAGGGCGCGCCATTGTTTTTGACATTCAGTGTAGTCAAAGATCTAGGGGATATGAGATCCAACGGTCTACTTTGTAAATTATTTCTTTGAGATCCATGTCGCGTGGAATATTTCGAAACATATCTGCATGATTGTGGGGAGGAACACTAAACATTCTGTGCCTAATAAAAAAAAATGGTGTCATTTCTTATCCCTTGAAGCGACAATTAGCCATAGAATACCGCGGCAATGATAGCAATCTACAGTGACGTCTGCTACAGTGACTGAAACGTTCCGGATAAGACCCAAAATGGGAAAGATGACAAATTTTTACACATTACCTATGTATTATTTTTATTGATTTTCACTATCTATGCCAAGTCTGCGATTGGCTGGTAACCAGTTCAGGGTGTCCCCTGTCCACTGCCCGGAGATGGCTGGGATGGGCTCCAACCCCCCCTGCGACCCTAATAAGGATAAGCGGTACAGCTAATGAGATGAGAGATGAGACTATGTATTCTGTACTGTTTCCCAATGCTAAATCTATGGCACCCTGGTCATCCTGGAAGGGGGATTACAACACCTTGAGGTTTCTTATTTTCCTCATGCTGAAGTTTTGAGTTTTTCTTTGCCCGCATGTTTGTTCAAAATCAGGGGATTGTTGGATTGTAACCTGTACATTCCCTTGAGGTATTTTGTGATTAAGGGCTATACAAATAAATGTGACTTGACATGAGATCAGTCTAACAAATCAAACCAGTTTTAAAAAATATATGGATATCATCTGCACCGCTTATCCTCAATAGGGTCGTGGGGGTGCTGGAGCCCATTCAAACCATATTCAAGGACACCCTGAACTGGTTGCCAGACAGTCTCAGCGCAATTTGGTTATATTTGTTACACAATTAGAAATGACCCCAAAAATGTATAAAATACTGGAAAATTTTAAAAGTTGACAGGTAAGAATTCTGGCATGTGACCTGATAAATATTAACAGCTGATGAAGCCTTAAAAGAACAAGTTTGATGACCAATTTCATCAGATTTTGCAAATGACAAAAGCTTTAACTGTCAACAAATCATAATATATCAGCATATGTTTGTTCGGAAAGAAAACTTGAATGGCACAAAAAAAACATTGCTCAGTGACATCCATCCATCCATTATCTGCACCCCTTATCCTCAGTGGGGTCGCGGGGGTGCAGGAGCCCATCCCAGCTATCTTCGGGCAGTGGGCAGGGGACAGCCTGAACTGGTTGCCAGCCAATCGCAGGGCACACAGAGACCGACAACTCACTCGCTCATTCACACTGAAGGACAATTTGGACCGGACAATTAACCTGACATGCATGTTTTTGGAATGTGGGAGGAAACCGGAGTGCCCAGAGGAAACCCACGCAAGCACGGGGAGAACATGCAAACTCCACACAGGAGGTTCGATCTCATGACCTCAGAACTGTGCCGCACACACGCTACCCGCTGCACCGCCGTGCTGCGCTCAGGGACATATTTATTTTTAATTTTATCATAAGCAAGGGGGTATATATTGTTAGAGGTGTAATTTAAAAATCAAATCTTAACTTTTTACAATTATGTATGCGTTAACAATGCCCAACTAAGTTTAAAGAGCCTTTATGGTTTATTTTCCACCACACCTCTGTGCTTCAACCGTACTTTTTGCAAAGCTGATCGGGGTGGAAAAAATAGGTTTCAGGAATGGGGCCTGGGGGATGCGCTGGAGTGTGATGCTCGTTCCTGCAAGTTTTTTTTTCTATTCGTAAGTTTAGCATAAAAACTGAGAAAGTAAAAAAAAGGCCTCCTTCAGATAATATCCAAACGCCAACCCAATCCCCAAGAAAGATGAAAAAAGTTTATTTAAGAGTAAGAAAGTAAGAAATGCTCATACTTGTACTTTCATCATGAATGAGTGGACACAAGCCAGTATATGGCAGCTGTGAGTATAACAGTTAGGCTCCTTTAAAATATGTGTAGGTTGAGACATTAGCATCATCTTACATAACATGAGCCTCGCCTGAAAGGAACGGACATAATTGTCCCCCACCTTGCTACTACGGGTATCCAAACACTTTGAAAAGACTGGGCAAAACAGTGTTTTAGTCTGAGTCTAGTTTGTATTCTTCCTTGTGCTTTTAAGAAGTTGTTTTTGATTGCAGGGATGAGCATCATATTACTAGTCAAATAATAAACTGTCCCTGTAAAGAGGGATTTAAAACAAATCTAAACTAAATAAACCGCCGAAACAGGTCCTAAAAAGCAAAATGCAAGCCTAGCGCTTTTTCCTGCCTGATGAATATTTACTTAATACTACCTAAGAAAAATCAAAATATACTCTACAACTCTCATTTTGACTTTTCAATTTGTACCAATAAAGGAGAAAGCTTAATTCAAAACTCAAATCAGCTCCTTAACCAATGGCAGAGATGATCAATTTCTTAAGGCCAATCCCCAAATCTTGAAATATCAGATGCTAATACCAATTACATTAGCACACAAAATGTATTGCCTCTGGAAAATACAACCAATGTGTATAATCTAAAATAAATATCTTTAAATCTATGTCTAAATATTGCAATTATTAAAGACCCGATTGTTAAATGGCTACTAAACGGCAGTCAATTCTGCTGCCAAGCAGTCTGCATTTATATAACGCTTTTCAAGTCAATGAGGACCTCCCAAAGCGCTTTACAATGTGCTTCACACTTTTCCCTTTTACACAATAACCGATAGAAGCGTCAGCCATGCAGGGCAACTACCCGATATCGGGGGTATTAGGGATTCAGTGTCTTCCCCAAGGACACTTCGACATATAACACAGAGGAGCTGGGAATCAAACCTGCGACCCCTTGATCCCAAGATGAGCGCTTTACCACCTGAGCCAATGCTGCCCAGCTATTAGTCAGCTATAAGTGTCCATAAAAAAGGTCAGTAGCAATACCTGCTTTTGCCATTATAAACATCTCACACATATTTACATAAATGTGTTTTGGAATATGTTCTGCACTATTATGGGAATAAAGTAGCAGCTGGCCTGGAGAGGGCTCGGCACTACCAGGCGGTACTTGACCAAGACACACCACAGAAAACGGTGCCTCTCCAACCCTAGTGGTTAAGGGATCCAAACAACCTAGTAAAAATGACACCATCGGTACCAAGTGCTCCATTATTGACCAATTATACCCGTTTACTAAAGCTGTGTCATGATTTGGTGTTATCAGATGAGAGCAACTATAATGCCACTGTTTCCAGGGTTCTTACACCCTTTTCATGACCAAATTCAAGCACTTTTTAAAGACTTTCAAGGCAGTTTTTCAATTTCTTCAGTACCGTTAAAAGAAAAAAAAACAGTGTGAATCATGTATTTTACAGAGCCCCAAATATATCTGGGATTTTAATCTCGTGTGTGCATTAATCAAGACATGATTTTTGTATATCTTGAGTCAATCTTGAATACATGTTTTTGTGATCTCTCCCCATATAGTGTACATGTAGGATAAAAATGACTACTACTAATAATATGTAGGTTACATTTTCAGTTGCAAGAAGTTCTTTTCATTCAATTGTACCACTGGGATATAGGACTTAAATTCTTTGAATGGTCCATAATTGATATGTAATCCTTGCACTAATACACATTTCATAGTGCCCTGTTGAAGTGTAGCATGCACCTGTCTTCTTGGGCAATGCCGTACAAACTAATACCAGCTGTCATTCATCACAGGGGAAGAAGAAATGCGATGGCAAAGCGAAGCAACCAGAGAGCAGTGTCTGCATCATTTTTAAGCAGGCTTGTTGAGACACAGTAACAATTCCAAGCATTTACAAGCACTTCACCCAAAATTCAAGCATTTTTTAATCCTTGAAAACAGAACACTAAAATTCAAGCATTTTCAAAGATTTTAAGCACCCGTCCGAAACTTAATAAAAGGTGGCAAATGGCTGCACACTAGGATGAGAAAAAAATCGTTGGATTTTGCTTAACTCATTCTGCAACTGCACTATTGACTGTTACATATTTAGACCTAAGTGTGGTCACATACATCATAAAATTGTACGAACCATCTTATTTGATTTGCAAACCTGTTTCTGGAACTGCAAAAATATTATCAGATAAACCTCCGGCTTGCTCCTGTGATCCAAAAACATACATTGTAAACTACTTTTAATGATTCTGCTTGTGAATAATTTAAGAATCTTTATAATTTTCCGTTCTTAGTTTATAAAGGAAATGAGGAAGATTGATGAAATTTTGTAAAATTATTATTGTATCGGATATTTTTTATAATGTTAAAATTTATCTCCTACTTAAAGAATAGTAATTATTATAAGATCATGCAACTGACACACCTTGTCCTCAAATATTTTCATTAGGGCTGGTCCTCGGATTATTGGCTTTGCCAACATGGGTGTCATGATTGTTATAGCGTAATGATTACTTGCATATCTGTCAACTTGACTAAAACATGGTAAACCAGTATGTAAAAAAAAAAAGAAGCAAGTCTTTTAGACATTTCTATCAAGTTATTTAAAAAAAAAAATGCTAATTAAATGCTCTCTTTGGCCGGTAAACGTCAAGTGTTAAGTTTGCAATTAGAGGTGAGTCGGTTCAGGTGTAAAACTGTATTCCATCAACTGTTAAAACGAAGTTAACAACACATTCAATTGTAAACATTAAAAAAAAAAATGTTCCCGTTGTTTGCGAATAAATGTGTTGTGTTTAGAAAAGATCCCTAGATCCCATGATTATCTTATGTAAGGTAGTTTACTAATCTAAATGAAATACAAAATTAACCTTTGGAGTTGACATTCTTTTACTGATCTGGCCCCCTCAGAACCAAAAGTCTTGACCCAGGCCCCAGAGCCTAACTCTCTTTGACATCCCTGCGTTACACCAAGCAAGAAAAGGTTAGCAGCATCTTAGACACATTATTGAGTGCAATTCCTTTACATTTTATTTGATAACTAAATGATAGGCACCCATTAAACAGAGGCAAGAACTTCACATAAAACAACGCTTTACTTGCGCCTCACCTGGTAAGAAAGAGGCTTCAGGTAAGGGATGAGCAACATCTGCAAGCAATACATTGATTACAATGTTTACAGAATCCAACCTGCTAGTTTAGCAAACAACAGGTACGGTTATTGAAATTCTGCTGGGCAGAATCAGATGTGTACTTTACATAAGGGTCCTGACCCAAACCCTACACATTTAGGTTCTAAGTGGTAAAATACCATTTTAACTCATTTTTGCTTCTAAGTAGGATCAAAAAGTTTATTTTAGATTAAACTATTTCAGCGTTTATTATTCATAAATCACATTTCACAAATACATAATCATCATGGGAAAATAAAATGCAAATAAAACTCTTTTTCATACCCTTACCCGATATTTACCATCAGTAGTTCCCGTTTACTCTGGTTAACTTAACAGACCTTGTTCCCCCTTCAAATGACCAATATTTGATTATAAATGAATTTGATTTTGAGAAATGTACATAAAACAGTACAGGTAAAGAACATAGGAGACAAATGACACCCACTGTTTGAACTTAATAAGATCCATAACAGATCGTCGTAAAACTCACATAGTAGTATTTTCAAAAGATAAGCATGGAGACAGTATACTGCATACCTGTGTGCGTAATTGTGAAAGGAGTGGGTGGTGGCGCACACATCCATTCTCTGTCTACTTTGTGCTGCGATGTTTAAAAAGAACCCAAAGGTAAATGAAGTACACAGAACCGTTACCGAGTGCATGCATTTTTAAAATGCAAACCATATTCTATTTATGGTCTAAACCAGCGGCCGCACCTTAAAAAAATACAGCTTCCACATTTTACTATAGACTCATACATTTATATACTGTATGTATATGTATATATACTTTATCTATATATATATAAATATATAGATGTATCATTATATTGCAACATGAACATTTGTAGTTTCTGTTTAAAGTATTTTACATCCTGCATATCACATACTGTACTTTGACAATTATCTCACTTAAACTCAGCAAAATTGGGCTCCTGGACAAAAACTTCAGGTACATTCAGGACTTTCAGTAAAAAGTAATACATATTCCTTTAAAATCCGTTGAAAATACCGAAAAATTATTTTTGGTGCAACAGACCACTGTCCTGCAGAGGCTGCTCAACCATCGCTCAGTGTCTTTCTAATTAAGGACATTTAAAAGTTCTCTTGGTACAAAGGTTTCATTCTGTACATATCTCTGGTTCTGGCCTCTGGATCCCCATGTCAGTCTGAAGGAAGGCTCCCTGGCCCAATGCTGTGGAATACGCTCTGTTGTTTTGCGCCTGGTAGGACTTACTGTTGCTGCGTTTTTGAACAGGTCCCTGGGGTTGAGGTCCTGGGTGGTAATCATCTAAGTTGTCATACTGGGATTGCACATTTTTTTGGTATGAGTAGTCTTGGTCCAGTTTGGTGTTGCTGTGGCTGTAAAGATGTTGCTTGTGAGCTTCTTGTGATTGTTCTAGTTTACAGCGGGCGAGCGTCTCTATGGGAGCGACAGGCATATCTTCTCGGCCGTAATGGTTGCTTGTGGTTTTTACTTTATTGTGGTGGCGGTCGGCATCGTTGCCCTGGAAGCTCTTGCTTGAGTGCTCCGGCTGCTGGTACTTACCAGGTTGTTTGCCTGAAATTTCATGCTTGCCTTCCTGTTGGCCGCTCTCCTGTTGATGGGAGAGTCCGCTCAGTGTTGCTGGAATGGAATGAGATGATTGGCATTTCTTGGAGAAGCTTTGCCTTGTCGATTCTTCTGACTTTTCTCCGGCCAGGCCGACTTGGAGATGCTCCGAACATAAAACATTGGGGTCTGAGGCTAAATGTCGGGGGAAAGTGCGACAGTTTTGGCTCTCAGTTGAAGGTTTTCCAGGGTCAGACTTACTGCGAGAATGCAGTGTGTCATAGCCAGCTATGTCAAGTGGTGAGAAGGAGCCAACATTGTCATATTGTGAGAGCACAGGACCTTTAATTTTTTGTCTGGCCCGACTCTCTCTACGGATAGACTGTGAACGTAGGCATTCAGACTCCTCTGGGTCCCAAGAGATGTAAGAAGGGACTTCCTTGGTGCCGTGACCAGGCGGCATGTCCATGCTCACAAAACTGTGCTCCTTCCCTGGGGGGAGGATGTTGCGAGCGAGGTAATGGTACCCGGTAGCTTTCCCGCTAGGCCTGTAAAGAACAGCTCCTGAATCTCGAGTGGCTGAATGGACAGGGCGCACACGGATGGTGCCGTAAGGGTCAATGTCATAATAAGGATCTACGAAGGGAATGGAACCAGAATATGGACTGTAGCGGTACTGGACCCGGCCATTCTCGAAATAAGGTTGTAGTTGAGTGACGTGATAGTCTGCTTGGGAGGACTGCTGATGAAAGGGTTTGCACTGATGCACAGGGCGGTGGTAATAGAACAAGTCATCCGGAGGAACTTCAGTCCTTTGGATGGGTACTGTTTGGATAGTGGCGGGAACATGAAGCGAGTGCACTCGGCGAATTGTGGGGTAGCCGGGGTTTCGGTCATGGCTATAACCCTGATGTCCTAGCGGCCCATAAACACTGCGGGTGTTTCCTCTTGACCTAATGGAATGATGGTAGGACCTAGGCCCTAAAGTGCTGAATCTGTTGTCTACTCGGGCACTGTAAGGTATTTGAGGTTCGGACTTTGAAACATAAGGGAGGTGTGAAGCGACATTGTTGGATCTGTTGTGGTGTGGCATGGGCTTTGAACCCATTGACACAGGTCTCTGCTGGTAGTACGCAACTCCTGGTGGCTCAGTGAGGACCGCTTCGCTTTTAGCATGGTAGTGGAAAGACTTTCGGGAAGAAAGTGGATGGCGGGGAAGGGCATCGTCCTGTTGGCCTGCATTAGAATTCACATCCAGGTTATGGTAAGAAGCTTCACCTTGACTAAGGGCAGCCGTCGCCAGTTTGCTTTCCATAGTTCGGACTGGAGGGGCTGGTGGTGTGGGTCCACCTGGGATGTATTTGGCAAACTCCAGGCATGGCTGCATTGGATTTATGTTTTCCCTTGGTCTGTCAAGATGCTCAGGAGAAATCGGTGCTATTCCTGAACTGCCCCTTATAGGCAGCGCTGTGTGTGCTTTATTTTGTGTTTGATGCTGCATCTGAATTGGGCACGGCCGCTTTGTTTCAATTTGAGGTTGGGATGGGGACAAGATGGGCTTTTTGGCCTTTGGAAGTGCTGGGGGCTGCTGCTCTGATGATGGTTTTGGGAGACTTGTGGACTTAGCCTCTTCCTTTGACTTGACCTGAGAAAGTTAAATGAATGGTGTCAGCGGATAAGTTTCACTATATTTCAATAATGCTTTTCTCTATTAAAAACATGTTCTAGATTATTTGATTTTTTTTAACCTCTCCCAATGCAAGTATTATTTTTTTCAGTACTTACAAGCATGTGGCAAGTACTTTTACCTGCACTATTATAACTTAGGCCAGTGTCTAAGCACTATGTTGTATTTTTTTTCCTATTTACTAACAGTCTAGTTTTTTTCCCTTAAAAGGTGTTTTCCTAGGAGTGCCATGTTTGATCTTGTTGCATACAATTTTTCACAACTTTAGTATCAATTACAATAAAGACAATCCAATTCAATTTCCTTAAAAAAGCTGTAAACATGAATGTAGCAAATTTCCTTATGATAAAAAAACTAAATTGTAATTTTCTAGTATTTCCCCGCATTGGTTTATAAAGGATATTCTTTGTAGAACACATATTTGGGTGTCTTAACCCCTTAACGTTCCTGTACAATTTGCCCAAAAAAACAATCCAAGACGTACCCAAAGCAAATTGAATGCTGTACTTGAACCGTTAAGAGAATATGGACAGTTTTGGTCTCTTTTGAAAGGTAAGACCTTAAAGTTTATATATAATAAAACACTGCAAGTGATACGAACATTGAGTAATCAGAGTTGGAACACACAGAAATAGAAGTTTTATTTTCTCGCCTGAATGTATTTTTTGCAATAAAATGCCTGGTGACTGGTGACATCGTACGGACACATATTCGTTTTTCAACAGTCTAGCAGCCCGCAGGTGGGCTATCGAAAAGTTAAGTGTTTAAATTGTGACAGCTGTCATCCATAGAGAAAATTTTCCTCATTTTTTTCTTATAATTTAACCTTTACTTGTTTCTATATTAAAATAACAAAATCTAAACCTTCAAATGAGTGAAATTATCCGATTTAGCAAATGGTATATAGTTGTTCTCATTGAGTAGAAACATAATACATTTTAAGTACAGTTTTATTAAAAATAGCAGTAATATAAGTCACATATTTGAACATGCATTCTTCAGTTCCAAGTGATCTTGTTCACCAGTGTGAATGATAGTTTAAAATATTGTATTTATATTCAAAATTTAATTTATATCTATATATCTATAAACCAAAGCCATATCCCCCAAGTGGGAGGAGGCTTAAGTCATGAACACACTCACATTCACCAAACATTCATTCCCCTTTGCTCTTCCCAACCTGACACAGAACATTAAGCCCACAAGACAACAGTGAAGGAGTGGCTGTGCCATGCAACACTTCAATTTAAAAAAAAGAAAAAACAATCTATTGAAATTTTTAAATATAGTTTTTATTTTTAAAAATGTGCATTTCCAAATGATTATTCTCAGAATGAATGAGAACACCTCACACTACGCTATTTCAGCTGAAAATATATTTTCACAAAATTCATCAAAAAGAGAAATGCCTTAAAAAAGGAGACGGGACATCTCTATGTAGCATACACACAAAAAATAAGCAAATGAAAAGAGGCTCACCTCTGAAATGCATTGTCGAGATGTCTCTTTGCCAATGCTACTGGTAATCGGATGCACTGCACCGCTTTCAAAGGTTGCCGAACTGTTGCTCACTTGTTTGGTACTGGTAATGCTAGTAGAGATCGAATCTTGTACAAAATAGGAGTGAACTTCTTGACTTGTGACTGGGGAACTCAAGTTGTCTGTAACTTTAGGAACAGGGGTGTCTGTAGGAATACAGTCAGTTTCTTGTGGTTTTACAGACGGAGTTGTTGATTGATTGGCACTGTCTGGCGGCCTGTTGGTTAACTCAAGCACTTGGTGTTCTTTCGACGGTTGAATGGAGGAGATGGACACACTGCTGTTCTGTAAAATTGAACTTCCTCTTTCAGCTTTTTCTTCGGAAGTCAGGAAATGTGGACCTGAAACTTGCGCCAGGAGCTTGCTAGACCGAGGTCGGGACTGCTTGGTATGTTGTTGTGCGGACTCAGCAAGAACCAACATTCTGGTGTATTCTTTACCATGAAGTGGGGGAGCGCTTGATTTAGCATGAGTGCTGATGAAATGTGAGGTGATTTCCTTGGATTCTGGGCCTTTTCCTCCTAGCAAGGATATAAATTGGTTTAATAAACATCTGTAGTGTATAAACACAGTATATTACTCTAGTATTAGTTTTTTTCCGACTATTGGGGTCTCCTAAAAACCCCAATTTGGCCAGAAATTTGAAAGTGCGCCTATAACCAGGTAGGCCTTATATGCCGCAAAGTTTTGGGGAAATCCATACAGTAATTAGATATGTGTTACCATTCAAGGTTTTATAGTAACACTGTATTTGAATGGAGAAATAAAGTCATCAAAAAACCTTTCATATCGAGAAATTCCGCTCGTTACACAAGCACTTTAGCTATAAGCTTAGATGAAGAGGTACAGCTGTACTTAATTCTACAAACTTACCAACCCAGCCCTAAGCATTTGTCTTTGCAGAAAACTAAGCATGTTTTAAATGTTGTTATGTTTCCTGAGGATGCCCGGTATTACATTGGCCAGAAGCGCTGCCTATCCCAAGCTAAGAACATTATCAGGGACCCCTCTAACCCCCATCATGGACTGTTCACTCTGCTAGCCTCTGGGAAGAGGTACTGCAGTGTGTGGTGCAGGACCACCAGGTTCCACAATAGTCTTGTCCCCCTGGCCATTAGACTGTTAAACGGTCAATCAAACACATAGTAAATCTAAACTGCTGCTAATCTGTACATCTGTTGGTTTTGTTTGACTTTTTGCACTACTGGCAGTTCTTTATAGCTAGCCACTCCTTGTACATCTGTTTCTCTGCACTATTGTACTTACAGCGTTATTGTTACAGTGTTATTGTTACTGTTTACCTGACTTGTTTACCTGACTGCCCATTTTGCACATCTGGTTAGCTGCTCCTCTTGCACTATTTGCGCTACTGTAAAATACTATACATAGCCATAATTATTTAGTATATTATTAGTACTCAATACTCCAACTCAATACAACATTTTATTTATATCTGTACATTCAAGGAAACTGTGCGGGTCAGATGTATCGACATTTCGTTCTGTATACACGTGTACTAGAATGACAATAAAGTAGATCTGAATCTGAATCTTACATATGTAAAAACAGAACCGCAGATTTTTTTTTTTCTTAATCGAAACTCCTTCATCTTACCTTGATGTTGGTGGTTTTCACGATGTGGTACCTTTTGAACACTTTTCTCCCACTCTGCCTCTCCACAATCCGCAATGTCAAAGGTGGCCAGCTTAGAGTGAAGCTCCATTTGGAACGCTTCACTTAAGGAAGGCTCTGCTTTTACAGAACCAGGAGAGTCTTTTGGGGCAGGAGTTAATGCTTCTGGAGGTCCTGCCTCTTCACTGCTTGTCCTGTCAGGCACCTCTACAGAATGGAACTCACAAGTGGCTGGCTTTACACTTCTGATGGGAGACACGGCTTGTGTGGGTTTGTCAGAGTAAGAATAGGAAGTGGCGAGTTTCTGGCTTTCCTTTTTCTCTCCTGCTGTCAGGTTGTAGTCTGGGGGCAGCATAGATGATTTGGAGTTGTCGAGGAAAGAAGATGAGATGAGGTCAGATCCATTGCCACTCCTGTGGCTTCGCTTTAACGTAGCGCCTTCTGCAACAGCCTTCAAATCAAGCCCAGGAAAGGCATAGGCTGCATCAGGGAGACTGCACTGGAAAGACATGGGATCAAAATCCAAGGAAGCTACGTTCATGTCTGGCGGGCTAAGGTCCAGGTCTTCGCGTGGGGGCGAAATGAGAGCTGGCACACAAATGTGGCCGTCTTCACAGTCACCGTCCTTGCTAGCGCCCAGGGTTTCATATGAGTTTCGGTGCTGTCCACCATCCAACAAGGAGCCATTAAATGAGCCCGAAAGGGCGTCGCTGCTTGATCGTGGCCGCCGTGGACGGTACACCTTGGACTCGCCTGGGAATATTAAGCAAGACAGGAATCACTACGGATCACACCTAAATGACCAACTAAATCAATAAGTGAACTGCTACAATCTTATCTGCTTTCAGCTGAAACTAAGAAAAAAGATATCTTCAATATTCTAAAGCCAATCTAATAAAAGTGATTCATAACCTCACTACAATTACAAGTAGTTTCACATCAGAGTAAAGATTTAAAGCCCGAGCCCAACCCAAATTTTGGACTGGGCCTTAAAAATCAATCATTACATTCAGGTAGGGCCTAGCTTCTTCAATAAAGTATCCACTCAGCATTGTTCTTTTTTTGTCTCTCTGGTTCTCATTTGTAAATTTCCGCGCTTGATTCTTGAGGACATAATGGTTTATGGCCAAATTTTCAACCGTGAAAATGATTGAACGGCCTTAAAATTTTCCGGTCAACTCCATCAATAATGAATAATTGTCTGTTAATAGAACCCAAGCAGACATAAAAATATAAAAGAAGTTAATGTTTATGTGTCTTGTTTAAGTTAGATTTGGTTCATTCGTTATCATAAACTACACCTACCGAGTCCTCACAAATAAAATATCAAATTTTAGGAAACTGGTCAAGCTCGGGCTGGGCCAGGAACAATACCCGCGGGCCTGTGTTGGTCTGGATTTTATAGGGCACATCTTATTACAGTTTTACAATACAGTATGCCGAATTTATGTTCATTTTTGATAGGATTGATTCGATCTGGGTATATTCTTGTTTTAAAATTCAAAAAGTAAAAGTAATCTATATCTAATATTGTGAAATTTGTTAATAAACCAAGTAAAATAACGCGGATACATATGAATATTTTTCTCCAGGAAACTCGCTGAGCCTGTTGTTCTGTGATGGAACATACTAAAGAGCAAAAATCGGTAACAGACAGTAGTTATCACACTAAGAATGGTATCTGCAACTCATTGGAATGATGTGTAGCTGTCCATTTTGAGGTGAACGAAAGGGCTGGAAGTAGTAGATGAGAGGTAGAAGTTTGTACGTCTGTTAGAATTCTATTTTCCTGATAATCTTGTGGGGGGACTACAAAAGCTTGGTGGCTCAATGAGCTTATAAAAAATGGGAGAAACCCTATCTGGATCCAGAACAATTTACTACCCAGATCTCATGTAAACCAGGCCTCAGCAAACGTTTTGAAACTAAATGCTACTTCTTTGTTACTCAAAAATACAAAAGGGCTACAAGTTCAATCTTAGCTCTTTCTTTGGGGCTACCTGATGCACACAACCACGTTAGTGACCCCTGCTGTAAATAAGTTTACCAAAAAATAAAATATCCCATGCAGACGTGATGTATGCAGTATAATGAAAAAAGATGATGTGTTTACCTTCAACATTATGCAAAGAACTCAGTGACTCCTCACTTTTAGCAGATCTCAATGTGGCTGTATCCCCTCGGCCACCTAAAACAATTGCGTCACAAATATGTAACAGTGATCAGCCTGTTTTTATGAAACATCCCAAAAGAGTTGGGCAAAAGCAATTGAGCAGGGAAAAACACACCAGCAAGAGCCATGGCCTTCAATTCATTTGGTTCACTTGGGTTGCGCTGCAGCTTGCGCTTGGACATAGAGGAGGACTTGCCCAGGTTGAAGAAAGAACGCCAACTACCCACAGGGGATTTCTTAGATTTCACAGGAGGCCTCTTCCTATGATTCCCCAAAAAGAGAATCAATCATGCAGGATATGAAAACAAGTTCTGAAGAAAATTAAAGAAAAAACAGCATTGGACAAACCTCTCTGTAGGAAACTCAATGACTGTGTGAAACTTCCCCTGTAGGGCCGCTGGACCTTCTCCAACCTCAATGTATTTGCTATCTTCGGTGACCGGAGAGTTAATCTGAGCCTGAGTCCTGGCTTGAGCGTCCTCCAAACTTAGAAGTTTAGTAGAAGGTGAGGAAACAAGCAGGGACTTGGGTCTGGACAAGGTGTTGTGACCTGAAGGTTGTTATGTGTACCACAGTTATTACGATTTGGAGAATTATTCGAAATGAAGGGACTGACTGTTGTACCTGCTCCCTCTCGAATGAGTGAGCCAAGTTTGGTGCTGAATAGAACGTCCACGTGGTTGAGAATAAACTCCACGACAACCGATTGGATTCTGACTTCCATGAAGGCTGCCGTGCCACTGAAGCATGCAGATTCAATTTGCTTTGATCTGGGAGAACAAACGACGACAGTGTCAAATGTCAACTTTAGTTTATCGATTTCTTTAGCACAACACTAACATTTTTCTCTACGGTGACTCTGCCCTACTTTACAAATCCATTAAGAAAATGCCTTTTCTAGTAAGTTGATATCTCACCTCAGTAGGTTGGGGGCCCAGACAATGGCCAAGTTCTTACTGTGCATGTTGGTGATATAGCTGAATGCCGCCAGGCGTGAAAGATGTCGCATAAGGAACTCCAGAGTCCTACAAGAGTAAATATATTCATTTATTTATCTATCGTCATCTGGATATTCAGATTTACGTTTTTAAATTAAATTTTGACCCCCAGAGATTTTCACATACCCTGCTAAAACAAAATGTGCTAGACAAACAGTGGCATTGCTGGTTCTCAGTTGATTTTCAATAGAGGGTGCAACAATGCGAATAGCCGAGCCTCCTCCCATGTCACATTTTTTTTTTAATCAAGCCCAAAACACCCAAGTCCAGGTGTGTAGCCTTAATAAATTTACATTAATAGCCATTATTTATGAATGAGATGTTTGGCTGAATAATAACTGTTCAAATACTCTCCTTTATATACAGCTTAAGACAAAAAGTGTATTCTGACCTGTAATGAGGAGGAGGAAGTTGTTGAATGACGTCATGGATTTTAATAAGTCGCTCTTCATCTGTTGCTGCTGAGACAGCCTCCTGCCAAGTGGACACACAGATGAATGGACCAGTGTAACTACATCATGACGAAGCAGAAAATCCCATTTTTGAAACCAACTTACAGAAAATTTTTCATAGAGCTGATAAGTGAGCAGGGGGTTGGGCAATTCTCTGAAGTAGAGCTTGCACAGCGAGCCTACACAGTGAATATCCTGTATGTAAACATCTTTGGTCAGGTCGGGGATTTGCTCAGAGTCAAACTCGTGCCTGATGGAGGCAAAAAACAAACAAAACTAATTAGAACGTCAGGAAACTTTTGATTCAAGGTTGGACATGTATCAAAATTTAGATCCTTGTACGACAACAAACCAACTCAAAAAAACATCAGTTTCTCTTCCTCTCAACAGTCTTTTGTTCCTTAACAGAAGACTAATCCATCATGGATTTTTATCATCCATCAATTGGCTTGCAAAATTACTGCAATCCTCTTTTTTTATTCGGAATATTGTGCTCAATATACAAAAGTAATTATGTATAACTAAATAATCAATTTCTTCCTGCAGAGCCGTTAACAGGAAACATATCATTGCTCTTAGAAAGGCCACAACTGCTATGGGCCAAAAACCAGCCCACTGCCAATGTAATTTTCACCCTGCTAACTGATCCTTACCACATCTAAACGAGAACTGTTGTACTGTGTAAATTTACATTCAAGCAGAGGAGACACCTCGCACAAGAAAATGAATAACAGCTCTAAGATACATGGTGTAATGTATAAACCAGCTCAATTTGAGGCTTAATGAGGCCCCTACCGCAATTTCTGGATATTGGAAGCGATTCCAGACAGTCGGTAGATCCCGTCCACCACACCGTGCTTTTCGATGAACTCTGTGCAACTTTTAAGGACCTGGGGCACTGCACGCACACACACAAAAACATGTCACTCATATGCTGATTATATTCACCTTTGCTGAATGCTCCAATTTCAAGGATTGTACCTGCCGTTTTTACAGTAAAAGTAGCGTTGGAGAGTCTTTAGGAAAACTAAAGACAGGGGGCTGTTTGTTTTACTTGCTTTTTCAGAGGTGAAAACATTTGAATGTGGTTATCTTGCTTAAGCTCATGTGCTGTTGAATTCCTTTCTCAGACATCAGCCAAATGTTGGGGATAAAAAAAAGAGATATGGCAGTGTCTAGGGCAGTTAAAAGAAGAAACCTTTTTCTGCAAACCAAAATGGCGAACAGCGATTCCATACTGTTCTTTTCTGCTGGGGAAAAATTAAACTTTGCTTATCCTGTCTCAGTCTACTTTTAGGTAAGCAATTTTGCTTTTCGTTTGTGTTTTTTGCTGCTTGTCGCGGTTGGTATTATTTTGTCCGGCTTGCTCCCAGTTACATTGGGGCTGCCGATGGCTTTCCTGTTTTGTTTGCTCCTGGTCGGTGCTCATTTGCTGCCCACAATGTGTTGTTTGGCGCTAGTGTACCTTAGTTCATTCATTGCCGTAACCACTTTTCATTGTTGGTTCCAGGTTAGCATCTCTTCTCACTGTGTTTTTTGGCTCGGTTATCCTTACGTTTTTCCACCACATCAACTGCCAAAACTTGGCTTCTAACACTAGTTACCTCTTTGAATAACACGTAAAAAATTTGGCGACTAGCTTGCTAGGGTGCTGTTGTTCCCCCAATGACGTCACAGCTCAGGATAACAAAGACAAGACATGCTGTCTTCCAAATGCACCACCTCTAAAAACAAGTAATTGGAATATACCGATAAAATAGATTTTATGCAAAAACCATGTACTATTTTATCACATTTCGCATGTTTAAGAATTTTGGATTACCATTAAATACACGAAAGAAAAAGATATATTTCATGGATCTGCAAACAATAAATCACTGTTATTTAAGTATTTTTATTAGAGAACAGGAATAGAATAGTGGTCTCCAAGGTAGTGCCTGCGGCACCAGGTAGCCACTTAAGAAAACATAGTAAACACAAAATTTTTATTTTCGAACTGTATATCAAAATGGTAGGCCTTTGTGCCAACCAGTAAAAAGTAGCTAAAAAAACGGTTGGTGAACCCTGGTATAGAAGATTGCTTTTCAAATAATTACAAGTACTTCTGTACATGTTGAGCATGTCAAATGACCAAAATCATATCACTCCATTTAGGGGGTCAAGGCTCGCCACTAAATTCCAAACTCTGATTTGTGATCTCATGACTGCTTGGTACCAAGAAGGTGACTTTTCAATTGAAATGCATACCCAATTATTGGGATTGGTCGTTGAGGCTCTGCCCAATTTTCTTCGGGGGAGCATGTCCCCAGATTTTCCTAGACTGACCACCTAGCAGGGTCTCACAAAATTCTATGGAAAACACTGGAAACTGAAAGAAAACTACTGTGTTCTGTGACTCACCATCATGAGCGGAGTTTAGGAGATGCTCTCCCAGGTCGCAGCCGAAAACCCTCTCCCGAAGGATGCCCCTCTGCTTCAGCTTTTGCTTGCTGGGCCTCGACTTCATGAAGGAGCGTAAGAAGGTAATCAGCTTACCATGCTTCTTTGACACTGAAGAAAAAAAAAGTTAGAAGGAGAAATATGAGAACTGCTGCACAGAAAAGTCGCTTTTGCTCCATTTTATTTACAGCTGTCTACAGATGCCATTTTCAAGTCAAAAATTAGGATTTGCAAATTCAGTGATAAATAAGTTGCTTTTAAGAATTTTACCAACACTTCAAAATCCAGTATGTTAATGGAAAATATCCACTTTCGGTGGTCCTCCAATAAGTGGACTGATTATCTTTGTAATGAATTAAAAATAAACGTGTTTTCATTTGGGAAAACAAATACCCAATATTGTGTCCCCTTGTCTCATAGCAAAGGCCACGCAATTGAATCGCGTGATAGATGTTGCTGATAGCAGATTTGTATCCCTAATATATTCTAATACACTACACAATGTTTTAAAAAGCGTGATTCATCATGGAAAAAAACATCTTACAGATTAAGTTTACTGTAAAATTCAGACTATTAGCGGTGACCTTTTCCTAAAGCTTTCAACCCTGCGACTTATGCAACGATGCAGCCAACTTCTGCATTTTTTCTCTAACGGCCACCAGGGACGCCAAAGCAGTAAAGATAAGAGTGAGACACATGTGTCGAGTAAGACCCAAGTTTAATATAATTTCGGTCTTTGTTGCATGAATAAAATTAGCATGAAAAAACCCTCATCATGGATATGATGTCAATTTAAAGGTGAGCACTACCTACCCACATTGGGAATAATTAAGTCTCTATTTGTAATCTGAACTAATGTGGGGAAACGAACAGATTACAAGAAGCAACGTCCAAGAAAGCAGAAATGTTTAAGGCAGACTCCTATTTATCTGTCGGCAGTAGGAGTGAATATTTTGCACGGTTGGATTCTATGTATTGTCCTTGATGTGACAAAGCCATTTTTGCAGACATTCAAAGAAGTTGAAGACAGCCAGGGGACGTACTGGTGAGTTATGCCGGCTTTATAATTTTCGGGTATCGTGTTTCAAAATGATCGTGACGTTTCTCTGATGAGTGTATTTTGAAATGGTCATCATATCTTGAATGCCAAAAGCTTTCCAATGATATGTGGCATGATCAATTGGTTTGATTATAACCAGGGATTGTTGGTCTCAGTTTTTGTCAGTAAATCCAGTTAGAACCACTAGAAACAGGATTTCTTTGCGTAGCCAAGCAATTGAGCTAGTTAACAGATTATGTGGTGATGTTGGCTTTAAAGTTGTATTCCTGAAATTCTTCTTGACTTGTGTCTTGAGCCCAATATAAAGCTTTGAGTCAATATCATCGTTTAAGAATTTTGAAGTTTGCACTATTTAATGATGAGATCCTGCCCTAACTGGAGGATAGGGTATGAGCAGGAGATTATGTCTTGAATAAGACCAATGGAGAACAGACTATTGTTTGCAATTTTGCAGCGCTCACATAGAAAGAGCTGAGCTGAAAGGTGAAACCATTCATTTATAATAAAAAAAAGAAGCGTCTGACTTTCCTATGCTCAACCTGGTGACCCAACTACAAATGGTGTATCTGGAACATAATTGTTCAGTGGAATGGTGAGCTTTGCCAAACTGTCGCCAGTTTAGAGCATTATTTATGTCCGGTATTTTCTTTTTCTAGTAAATTTAAAAATGTACAGTAAATGATGCACTTCTTTCAATTTGTACACTATCATGTTTTCCAAAAGGAACAGTTTGACCAGGGGTGATCATAGTACAGGTCAATACTGCGTAACATTTCATTTTTATAAGTAGCTCATGTGAGCACCTCCGAGTTAAACCAAATGAACCACCAATGCAGTTATCTCTCGTGAGTTTTAAGCCCAGAAAACCGTATTGATGATCAAATGGATGCACTTTCTATGTCAAGCAATGGCAACATTTGCTATATTCTTCCTGTATGAAGTCAGCCCTCCACTTGTGAGTTTCAAACACAAAGCAGAAATGGAAGCATTCATTAACAATTTCCAAGAATTTTATGTGAGAATACAGCATCTAACCCACAAGCTGAAAACAATTTACCCCAAACCGCAAAAAACAATAGAAAAACATATACATTTTTAAGCACAGATGTTTATAATTTGATGGTATTTTCAAATAAAGTCATTCATCTTTGAGATGTGGGAGTCAAGTGAGACAGATGATGACATTTGAGCCTGAAACCCTGCTCTTGAATTTAAATTGAAAAAAGAAACACTTTAGAACAGGGGTGTCAAACCAGCTCAGGCCCCCCAAAGGCTTTTATTCGGCGCGCCTGGTGCTCCTTTATGTTTTTTTTTCCTTTTTTTGTATATTCCTTTTAATTGTTGGATGAATGAATGGTCCAAACAAAGTTAGATTGGTCTTTTTGAAAATAAATATTTGAAATCCGAACCAACTTAGAGAAGCACAAGAGAAAAATGAAACGCTGTTTACAATGTGTCCACTGGATGTTGCCAAAGCCAGGCGCCACTCACAAAGCAACTGTAGCTGGATCTCTCTCTCTCTCTATGCTTTTTATCTCTTTTTTTGTCTCCCATTGTCTCTCGCTCTCTTTCCTCCCTTTCTCTTTCTTTCTCCCCCTCTCGCTCTTTTCCACCCCTTTTTCCCCTTTACTCTCTCCTTTCCTCCCTTCAACTGCTCTAAAAAAAATGTAGCCCTCAACAGGAGTTGTAGCCTAGAAACCACTTGCATGTTTAAGTTACAGACTTAGAAGTGACAGAGAATTTCCCCGCTGAGGACTCGGCCCAAGTATCACATCAGAAAACAATTATCCACATGATAGCAATCGCTCATTTTTTCCCCAGGCTTCAAGCCCAAAGCCACAACCATGTCAATGCAATCACAGAAAGACATTTCAGATGAAGCAGTTGGGCACAACAATTTCACTGGCCTAGAAACACATGACTGCTGTTGTCGAAGAACTTCACTGAGACAAAGAAAAGGCTTAGGCCCGAGTTATCTGTTAAAATTACTGTGCATCATAATTGTCGTAATTGAGCTTCGTATATTCACTTTCGCCACAAGTCATGTCACATGTATTTATCCCCTGATCTGAAATCTGCATGCTTGCAAGGAAAGTCGTAAAAACCTCAGCATGAGGAAAGTGATAAACATTTTTAAAGGGACCACACAAGAAGTAATCCCCCTTTCAGGATGTCCAGGCTGCAATAGATGTTGCTTGTCAACATTAACCATAAATATAAGCAATACCCCCTCTGGATTCAACAGCCTTGTGGGTTCTAAGAAGGGAAACCCAACGCTCACCTGAAAAGAATTGTATTTTTTTTAACCCCAGTTTTTCTATGCTCAAAATAAACGTTAAAAAATGTCAATGCATTTTTTATAACAGTTAAGGTCCATTGCATAGTCGTGTCGTTTTGGAAAGCAATTATGTATATTATTTTGTCAAATTCATTACAATCATTATGACAAAGGCCATAAAAAGTGAGACCAAATAAACCATAAAGATAGTGCTCATCTTTTTTTCCATTTTTTTCCTCAACAAATAGACAAAATACAAATATTTAATTGAGGTTATTAGAAATTGTGTCGATTCTAATAATGTTTAATCCAAAGCGTATCCAAACGATTGATTTTCTAAAACAATGATTGTCGATTAGTTTGATAACAAATATTTGGAAACAAATTCATCAGTTTCTGCAACTCTAATTTGATTTTCTATCGATTTGCGATGATCAATAGTGACATAACACTTATCAATAAAGACAGACAGGGCCATCATTTATGTCCACTGGTGATATATATATGCATAGAAGCTGACCTAATTTTGATGTATTCTTTTAACATTTCAAACAAATTATTAAAATAACTAATACTCTCACCCACTGCGGTGATCACTGTGCCAAACAAGAGAATGTCCTAATAACAAGTTTATTTGTTTAAAATGGCGTAACCCACTTACTTGGTTGCAATTATTCTGGTAAAACATGGCACCTGAAATACCGTGCACCTCTTATTTTCCTTATGCAGCATGGGAAAAATACATGAGGGTCATATAGTTTTCAGTGAAAGAAATGGCAATTCACGTATATACAGGTGGGAATGAAAACATAATCCTTGAAAAATTATTTCTTTTTCATGCAAGGACAATTCATTTTAGGGGAAAACATTTTTTAATCCCTAGGTCTGTGACATTTTTTAATCACCTTTAAAATGCAATGGCATACCTGTCAAGCTCAAGCTTTATCAAGCGAGAATAAACGGTACAAACACATTATGGTACCTATTTACTTACAGACAGACTGTAGAATATAAAATAGAATTAATGTACACAAGTTCATCTTGTTTACTAAATAAACAACACAAACAATTCTTTTAGCATCTTTCCAAGTTCTTTCCCCAGTAAATTTAACGTTGCTTATTTTTATACGTTTATATATGTTATGTTTTCTACAGATGGGTTTAATCTGTAATAGAAACTGTCACAATTCAGTTTAGTTTGCAAAAAAGTTGCCAGAGTATCAGTTCCCATTATCTTCTTATACTTTTTATGTGCAGTACTTTCCTCACATGGCTGATAACTCTGTCGGCATTAGTGTGAAGGCAGAGCACACCATTTGAAATGATCAAAAAAACTTACAAATACAGAGAAAATTGACTGTTATGTAATAAAATAACTTTTTAAGGGCCAAAAATATCTTCTTACCTTATTTCTAGGGTAATGTATGAGACCTACCCCGGAAGCTTGACAACAGGGTAAAGTCCGACAGTACCTTCGGCTATCTCTTTAACAGACTTAAAACGGTAGTTAGGTGGACCAATTCAATGTCCGAAAGCAGTATGTAATTTACAAAAAAAAGGGAAAAAAAAGGAACGCATACCAGGCTATTGCCTCGAGTGTGGAAGCGAAAGACTTCTCACGCGTGCAACTCCAAGAGCTGCACTCAGTGCACTCAAACTTGCTTTACATATAGACTCCTGCTGCCTTTAAGTGCTCCAACAAATAGGGGAGATTTCAGACCTACACTGAAAGATATCATGTTTCTCCCTACCTCCCTATCTATTTTTATTGCCCCATCTCTTTTTTTCCTTTCTCTCTTTATTTTATCCTCCCACCTTTAGTTCTCTCTTTTCCTTCTCCCTCCCTATTTCCCACTCTCCCTTTTTCTTTCTCACTCCCTTTTTCTTTCACTCTCTTACTCCCGTTTTCATCTTTTTCACTTTTTTCTCTCTCCTTCTCCCTTCTATCTGTCTTTCTCTCTCCATTTCCATTTCTTTCTCTCCCTCGCCATTTCTCTCTCTCCCTCACATTTGTTTCTCATACTCCCTCTCCCCCTCTCCATTTATTTATCTCTCCATCTGTCTCTCCCTCCCTTTAAATTTGTCTCTATACTCTTTTCTTTCCATCCCTCTCCCACTCTCTCTCTCCCTCTCTCCATCTTTCTATTCTATTTCTTTTTTAAAAAGAAAATCTTCCTGTCATTAAGTGTCTGTAGGCCGGGGGGCATGTGGGGTGTAAATCTTACTAACGGTGTTAGTCAAAATATTGCTATGGAACATTCTCTAGTCTGTCCACATTCAGAAGAGGAAGTTAACAAAATACAACTACAAATATATATATATATATATATGTATATAAACCTATGAATAAAAAGGAAATCCAATGTTAACAGCACTAGTATCTGCATCCACTTTCACTTTTGGCTTTGCAAGTTGGTGGTGGCAGCAGCAATAGTAATAGTGTCATACCCTCATATAAGAATGGGAGAACTGTATTTTATTTGGAAAAGAATTGAACACAATTTATTTTGTTTTATCTATTTATCTACATGGTTGAAAACCAGAGAGAATTTACAGTATTGCTCTAGTGTGCTGTCATGGGGGTAGAAACCTTGGTGCGGTATCTGGGATCCGTAACAATAGCTTAGACATTAGCAGAATATAGAAAACAGGTCAGCGAGAACCAAAAAAACCCAAAAGAAGAGAAAGGAATGAGATACAATCTTACACACTTTCAAAATACTCAGATTACAAAAGTACTTATGTTCTTCACAATCTACCATCTTGATAGCCACCACCCCTAACCACAACCTTATATCCGGAAGAAACCCCAAAACATTTTGTAGTAGCAACATACAAAGTATGCATTTACCCCAAAGTAGGCTTACATTTGAACATAAAACATTTATTATGGATTTTATATTTCCTTTCAAGTGTACAACTTCAAGCTAACCCTGTAAATTTGTCAGTGATAAATTGCATTGGAAGTACAATAAAGCACAGAAGGGTGGTGTAGTTGACTATAGCTGTTATAGGTAGAGTGTAAATATGAAAGTGTTAAAACCCATATTAAAAAGGAAGCCCTCTCTGCTGTAGAATTCTGTATCCAAAATGTTCAGAACCACGAAGATTACTCATGAGGAGAAACAAGTTCCACAAGGGACCATGAGAATTTCGCAGTCAAGTGCTGGAGCCCCAGGAAGAGAGCCTTGTGAAGTGCAAGAATTACCGGGAATGAGACTTTCAGTCACTCACGCATTCTCTATTCAATCAATTCCTCGCTCCTTGGCATAGCCAGCTGTTTCAGCTCAATCAGTATTTGCTCAACCAACTGCCAAATTATAGGTCCCTAGACATGACAATAGATGTGAAAATAAGGGGAAGGGCTTCATCCGACAACTGACTCAGGAACTAGTAGACCTATAGTAGCTGTCAGAAACCTTTTCTGTACCACAGACCGGTTTTATGTCTGGATATATTTTCGCCGCTAGGCCTCACAACATAAGTAACAGTAACAATAATATTTAAAATCACTGTGTAATCACTAGAACATTACAGATCTAGATTGCAAACAAAAATGCATTCAATTTGATCTCATCACACAATTTTTACTCACAGTACCATGTAACAGAACATTTTTTTGGCCAAACTCTTTCCTTCAACAACATTGTACAAGGTGAGTAAAATTAGTGTCATGAGATCAACTCGAATGCCTTTTTTAATGTAATTTACAAACCCAGTGGTCTAGTAATTAGGAGTCAGCATTCTCACCACCGCAATCTGGGTTCGATTCCTGTTGTATCCAATGTTGAGCTAATAGGTCGGCAATATTTCTCTACTGATCATTCATTGCTCCATTATGGTGAAATACTAGTCAAGTCATGTTTATTTGTCACGCCCTTAATAACAAAGAGTCTCAAAGGGCTGCACAGAACACAGATTGTTTCAAACCATAGACTATCATTACTCGTCACATCCCATCACATACTGTAGATACAAAATCATATAACAATAACAGCGGCAAATACTTTGAGCAGATTGAAGATAAAATTATTGTAACTCTTACATCCCTCGTACACATTTAACAATATCATACCTGATGTTTGTTTGACACTGCTTTTAAGTAGTTTGCAGCAATTCACACTAAGTTCAGTGTGAGTGAACAAATTGGAAGGACATTCAATTTTAAGTAGTCCTTTTCAGACTAATACTATTATGTTCCTGATCCCCTAATAACCGTGGGGTATTTTACTGAATATATAAGCATTTTCTGCTGAACCGGGGTGTATGTTCAAAACAAGACATTTCATCGAGATGTAAAAGTATCCAAATGTCACGATGTAAAAAATGTGGACCTCATAATATGATATTCATAATAGTACTTTGGGGAGGGTTGGCGATATTAACAAGTTCAGGATTACTGTATAAAAACAAACAAAAAGAGTTATTAAATAAACATTTGTATGAAAAAGCAATATTTTGCTTTGTTGATAATGAAACAGTTAACAGTGAAAAATAATCCCGGTCGTGCAACATAACGGCTAAAATATTCTTGAGTAAAATGAACTGCAGTAAGAAATCTAAAACAGCAGAGAGTGCTAACAGCACACAAATGAAATTTCACCTCTCCTTTATAACACTTATATACATATATATATATATATATATATATATATATATATACAAAAAATGTTTTGATACTGCATAATTGCTTTTATCGCTAGTTCCTAATACAAGTAAATTTTTGTATGGGTGGTGGATTATGATACATTACAGACAAAAACAAAAGGGATTTAAAGATTCTGCCCTGGGAAATGAAATGGTATGCCTAACAGGAAGTTGCTCCCATAATCGTCTATGCGTGGGTGTTCAGGAAGATTAAGACCCTGTTTGCATTTTGGTGATTGTAAATTCCCTACCAGAGCTCACTGCAATATTTGCACCTGGCTAAAGGAAATTCCTCTTTTTGTCAGGGTTATCAAGAGACTCGTATAGCATCAGTTTCTGTCATTACACCAGGACATACAGGAGCAACAATTAGAAGATTGCAGATTGGATTAGGAGTACTAGTTTTTTTCCCCCTAGATGCATTCAGTTCCTGACTGGAATGTGCTCTTTCAGTCGCCATGGAGAAGGGGACAGTGATTCATACTGTTGCAGAACAAAGCTTAGCACTCAATGGATGGGTTTACAGGCCCCCCTTGCAGTGAAAGAATTAAATAAATCATGGCTGGTCAGGATCCAAAACCACGACACCCCTACTATGGTCTTTCAGTTTCGAACAAATGGACTCACACAAACACAGCTGGACCGCATCCAGACACAGGACAGAAACAGGATACGTTGCAAGGCTTTGAAAAAACGCCCCAGTAACCTGGCTTACCCCGAAAGTAATTTGCATCATACCTTGAGGGGCCAACACCGAAAGGGAACCGAGGCCTGGATTGTTTTCGATTGCTCTCTTGTGTAAACCCTATTCAAAGTCGGAATGCACAAACTAATCTCAACTACATGAAGATGTTCTTCTCTTACATAATGCATAGAAAAATTCCTAAATCTTAACTGGCATTTACAAAGACACCAAATATGAACACCACAGTAGTTGTGCAATCTAAAATGTCAACATTTCCTGATGTATCTATCCAAAACAATGTCATTGGGCAAGACACTGATTGTATAGATGACTTTGTCCTTTCAGGTCTGGGTACACCAATCTGACGTTTAATTAATGAGGCCGACACCATCTCCCCTGGTGCCGGCTCATCGTACAGGAAAAATGTGCAATTATACACCGAAAAAGACAGGGACTGTCATGGACCATTAAAGGGAGACATTCAGGAAATTAAAGCCTGTTCATACTAAATAATAGGCTTTTACATAATCACATATTATCTCTCACACATTGACAATACATTTTTAAGTATATTTTTAAAAATGTTGTTTTAAGAAGGGGGGCTACCTTGAGTGTATGTTAGATGTCTCAAAAAGCAGGTCATTGTAGGAAAACACAACTTTGATGGTGTTTTAAACAAGTAATTGGCATTTTAAAATAAATGGCCAAAAGCTGCAAAAAGTTGACTCAGCTAAATAGGTCTCCCCTTGGGAAGTATTATTTTTTTCAACATATTTTGTCTTTTTGCTTGTTTTGATGAGTTATCAAAACACTCAATGGAGGGCATTACGGAAGTAAAAAATAAATAAAACATGTACACGCAGCTAAGCCCCCCATGCCCACCCCCCAAAAACAACAACAACAAAACGGAAATGACAAAGTTATAACATTGCAAGGGCGTGGACATTGATGGCGTTTTTTTCTCCCCCTCAAGGTTTGAGTACCTTTTGCGAATACACGGAAAGTAGTACCCGTCTAGGTAATTGGGTGGCAGTAGCCACTCTTACTAAGGGGAAGAAAAATACCACCTTAAAGCTCTTTATGGAGGGGAATAAAACATATTCACAAATTACCCAGTTTCTTGTTGCCCACACTTTTACAACTCTCACTGGGAAAAAATAATTTTGCATGTTAAATGTATTTAATTTTAATGTTTCAATTGGTTGCCAACATTGAAATTATGTGTATACAAATAGTTAACCACATTTAAAAAGTACCTAAATCATCTCTGAATTTTACAGATACTTGACAAAGTATATTTTACAAAAAATCCCATTTTTAAATGCACAAAGAGCAAAACCATTTGCTGATTAAGATCGTCAACTTGTAAATTAAGTGACTTTATTTTTTAGAGCTGCATTAAAAAAATACGGTTTGATTTAGATTTTACTTTCAAAGTGCAAAACAATCTCCCTTTAGCTAGTGTGATAAAATTACGTTCTCAATTATCAAAAAGACATTGCACGTCCGAACGTGTGGGCAATAATGTGCAAAATAAGCAGCGTCTCCCTTTGATACATCACAGAAAACAGAAACCTATGAAAAAAGTGTAACTTTTAGTCCTGAATATATGGAATTTTGAACTTGCAAAGCTAACACACAGATCTTTCTGTGGGTAGCATACAAACAAATGACTGATAATATGGAGTTAATTGAGGGCAGCACACCAAGTGGCTTTATCTACCTGAACTTGGGCTGTAGTGGTTAAATGGGTCGGCCACCCATGTATTGTCCTCTATTACATTCTCCATCTCCAAATCTGCATGCATCCGGATCAACAGATGGGCCAAAGTAAAGATGGGTGGATGGATGGATGGATGGACATATCGGAGAAGCAACAGGGAGAGAAGCATTTAGAACAAAAAACAATTAATAATAAATTGAGGCTACAATTCACAACAATGTACCGTATTTTATGCACTATAAGGTGCACAGCATTATAATGCAGACGCACCTAATAATAGCATTTTGTGATTTTTTTTTTCCATATATAAGGCGAACCAGATTATAAAACAGATGGAATTAAAATTACACAAACGGCTAAGGTAAGGTTACACAATAAATAAAATAGGGTTGTGTTCCACTGACCAAAATTGCATACAACTTTGTAACATTGGCTGCAACAGGAATCAATCCCAGATTGCGGCTGGTAGTGTCCTGGATCTTATCCAATAGCCCAATATTTTTAGTCAGGGTTGTTGTTGTCATTATTCATCCGGGCCACAAGACTATTGACATTTAACTGTTTGGTCTGACAACTGAATTGAGAATTTATTAACAAGAGCATGAGATTCTGATCTAAAGAAAATGGCATTGTGGGAAGTAATTCGGTCACCCTGAAATGTATAAATAAAAGCATGGCTGCACGATTTCAGAACAATTGTCACTTGGATCAAGCTGAGAAAAAAGTGAGACAAAATGCTTTTAACGGTAACATATCTGGTACCGCGACTAAAAATAGTGTGATAGTGAGAGAAGATCTGATGCCTATTCATGTGTCATCTGTATCCCTAGTGGTCTAGTGGATTGGATGCGGTGCTTCTCCTGCTGTGATCTGGGTCCGATTCCCATTGCACTCTATGTTATGTAATTGTGAACCATCCATCTCCTAAACGGCTTGGTGGTGGTCTTCTTATACATTTGTCACCATTATCATGCAATTGTGGTCAATGATAACATTTATCGACTGATCAATAGTTTCACATATATTGTATTGCATTTCCAATTTATTCTGCAAATAAGGCGCACCGGATTATAAGGCGCATGTTTAAATGTATGGCCAATATGGAGTTTTTGGGTGCGTCTTATAGTCTCCTGAATACAGTAATTAGATCTGAAATCAACATTAATGGGACAAAAACTGCAACAGAATCATAACATTTATGTGAAGTTGTGTTTGTGATGGAGATATGCATGCAGAGGTGGTTGAATACCAAGACGCACAGGGTGGGAAGAGACTCCATGAGGCAGGCGGCAGGCCAGAGCACGCCGACGCTGAGGCAGAGGAGTTTGAGTCAAATGCAAGCATGCATACATACTGTACATACAGGTACATTGCATTTAACTGTGTGGGACCACATTTCTGTATTAAAGATGAATCATAGCAGCAGTGAGGACAAGCAATGCAGGTTATAGCACAGCGCCGTATCAGTTTGAGGACTGAAAACAATACTGGACCTTTGCTTGCCAATTTAGTATGACAGGGCTTTAGATTAGGGTTCCCCAAATGCCGGGTTGCAGACCGCCAGCACAGAAAGAAAAATGAATTCCAATATTTTTTGGTTATTGCTTTTTTGACACCGCTAAAGTCACACTGAATGTGAACTGAAAGACTGGGGTGGTGCATTTGAATTTGGGACGTCCTAATCGGAAATCAGGTGCAATCACTTGACTCTTGGGCCAAAATGATTGGGCAAAAAACACGTATGAAAAATCTTTCATGCATGTTTACATAAAATTGCATTTATGTTAATTATTTAAATCAATATATATATATATATATATATATATATATTTTCGATAAGGAGGCGCTAAACAATACATACTGACACTTTAAGCATTTTGTCATTTGTTGCAGAGCAGAAATTTAAAAAATATATCAAATTAAAGCCCAGTCCCCTTCATATAGTAGTTCAAAACGTCATAATGTTGGTCCCAGCTGTTGCCTGAAGTCTTGATGTAGTCCAGCCCAAGTTTGAAATCATTTGGATAAATCCTTTAAGATGAGTAAATGTCCAAAAATGGCCCGGAATTCTATATAGATGTCCTAATCCAAGGGTGCTAGTTGTTTTTTCGGCCCTTAACATATTGACTTAAGAATACGTACATTTCTGCCAGTCCTGACAAGTCTATCATATTTGGTATGATTTAAGATACGTTGATTACCTAAAAAATTAAATGAAAAGTTAATCCAGGCAAGACTCGCTACGAGGGCCCTAATAAATCAAACAACAACTTCAGTCAACTACAGCCGCCATTACGTTACCAAGTTTTGCTGGACTGCCTTTAGTACACGAGTAAATAAACTGGCAGCCATGGAAAAACCTTCGGCAATGGAGGACCAATTGATCATTGCAGTTTAGGAAAAATAAATCCCAACGTCAAAACAAGACAAACAACACACGGGGATCAAACAACACAATCACAATTTCTATCAGCGTCAGTTTACTTGCTGGTCCTGTATTTTGTCCTGCTTGGCACACAGTTATACGTAAGATTTTGCATTAGACGTTATGATAGCATCCAGAATGACTTGCAGTGAGTTAGGAAATATATTTCTATTTCATGTCACGGATGCAATCTTACAAGGACACCCGAGTGCCACTTGATTACAAAATGGATTAATGTTGGTGTGTATGTTTTATTGTTATTGTTGTTATTAGTTTTATTATTATCAACGTTATCCTTATTGTTACTGTTATTATCATTCATTTTTCCATTGTCATTATTACTATTTTTATGGAAAAAATACAAACACGTTGAATGCCGACCTTGGGCTGTTCCGTGAAAATATAGCCGGCATTGACTGGATCTGTTGCATAGATAAGGTTGGGAACCACTACTTAACAGCAGAGTTGTGACAAACAAATATCAGCTAATTGATGTCATAATAATGATTAAAAAAAACAACAAAATACCAGGTACAAAACCTATTTTCCCTGAAATTGAAAAAGCCTCTACTGTGCATGAAGAGGAAAATTGTGGAAACAAATGTATATTGTGTAAACCAAACAATAAGTGTGTACCAAAGCTGCAGGGGCTATAATACTATTGACATTAACATTTCTGTTATTCAAATTAGGTAAACATTTACATCACACTAAGTTAAACTAGTAAGAGGGTTAGTTTACACAAAACCATGCACGGTCAAAAGGATTATGTGTCTGATCGCGAGCCGCTTTCTGAAAAGTTAGCCCTATCTCAAAAGTTCACATCCCTTTGACATCATTTTACTCAATATCAAAGTATGAAAGTAAAGAAGGACATTACCTGGTTTTGGCACAGAGTTGCTCATAGACTGTGGCACTTTATCATTGATTAGCTCCACACACTCACTAGGAAAGTAGCCAACCTGGAGGGAATGCACAAATAAATAAATAAACAAACAAATAAATAAATAAATGTCCAGGCGAGTATAAGGTAGTGTAGGGAGATAGGGCCTCTATCTTCAAATGTTGTTAAATCAGTCAGCCCCCCCCTGCAAAAAAACTATTTTTAAACAACCTGCAGAATGACCTTCCTCTTACCAAATATAATTAACGTGTGAGGGATCCAGAATGAATGATTGATTTTTTGTCAATGGAGCACATTCACTTGAGTAACAAACTCCAAACCCCAACATTATCGATGCTAACCAGCAGTATTTCAAACATAGCCCCATGAGGTATTTAACCTGACAGGCATGGTTTCTGTATATTCTTGCTTTCCAACAGTGCTTTGGAAATAGCAGCAAAAGAACAAATGAGAAACTTCCTGATGCCTGACAGTGCACCAGCAATGTTAGACTAGACTTCTTGTAGGCAAAGAGACAAATGCGATTAAACAAAAGGCATCGCCGAAAAAGTGGGGCAGAGCAGTCAGAGAAAGTTCAGACTTCTGGAAAGTAGATTATTACTCATAAAATTGTTTTATTGTTTATGACTTGACTTGTATTTTTATTTCCAGGCATTGGAAGACCTTGTCTAAAAAAGTCATACTGTAAATTGGCTACTGACTTTGAGGTATGACATAGTTTTTAAATGTTACCTTTTTAAAACTGCTAAAACTTTCCATCAATAGCATAAGCTTTTTTTGAGGCACCGGTAGTTTTTTGGAGCTGTCCCTGAAGGCCTAGCCCGAGTGGCACAAGCTTTCCCTGTGAGAAAAAAATATGGCCCTTTGGGAAAACACATGCTCATTTTTACAACAAGAAATATAAACAATACAACCTTCATACTAAAGCAAATGAAATAGCTAAACAACTAATTGCTGTATTTCCCAGACTATAAAGCGAAACTCATAACCCAAATTTGGTCACAAATTTGAAAGTGCGGCTTATACGCGGTGCACCTTATATACCACAGAATACAGTGGATATGATTGGAAATGCATCAAGTAATTATAGGTACGCATTACCATACAAGGTTTTATGTCATACTACCATGAGCAATGATCGATCAAATTGATACATTAAATGAGTAAATAACAATCCTGACATATGCACGTTTTAAAAAGAAAGTGTCTGTTTTAGTTAGGTAATTTCAGATTTTTGTCAGTATGTATTATGAATGACACTTAGGGATATCATTTGTGTTTTGTTGCTTAGGCCCAAGGATGGGTGGGATGATTTGGTATAGGCAGAAAGATGCTGTTGCATTTTACAAACGCATTGACCTGTGACATTTACACAAAAATCCAACTTATAGTGTATTAATTTGATCATATTTAGCTTTATAAAAGGTTACCATTTTATTTTTATGAATGCTTGCTGCGTTTTATTGCACTCTTTTTGTAGTCAGATAAGCGGCACATTATGCACGTTCTATTTTGGGGTGTTTTTTTTTTTTCAGAATTCTGGATTATTTTATCTCTCAAATTTTATCAAAGCAATGTGACATACTTTAATTCATTATTATTGTAATGAAGTTACACTTGAGGTGGTATCCTACAACAAAATAGTCACATGGTTGACCATTCTCCATGGGATGTGCTGCATCCAACTGAGTCATAAAGATAGTAGGCCACTATTACTAATAAGGATACAAACAGGATGTGTTGCATTCATTAAGAGGCTCATAAGGCTTTTATTTTTTTTGCAGATCCAGACAAATTAAGTTTTTTTTTGTCCAAAATGGCCGTTTCAACATTTTGGGTTGCTGACCCCAGACATATACTGTAAGTGTATAAAGAGACCCCTTTTTACTTTGCGCTTTTGTTATCGCTGGATAACTTCTTCGCAGATTTTGAATTGAATTGTCTTTATTGTCAATGACATTAACGTAGCATTCATTGTGGTCGGACAGAGCACAGGCCAAGTGCTGCACCGGGCATATTGTAAGTGAGTGTATTGGGTGAGCATGACTGCCTGCGTACACGACTGTGGCAGGCTAGTGTATGAGTCAAACACGGGGCAAGCTCTCAAGTCGAATTCTAAAAACCAACACAAGTTGTGAAGTATAACAACCAATAGCTTTTCACGGCTCATGACATTAAATATAAAATTTAATCGGACTCTTAGGAAAGTCAGAGAGAGCGCAAAAAGCAGTGATCACCAGCTGGATGCTCCGTTGATTATTATCGGCTCCAGAAGAAACTCAATCAGCTTCCGAGAGAAGGCAAAACTGGTGCTGCCTGTCCGGATACTGCTACGGCTAGGCTAACAACTCTACTAAGCCACTGCTGCGGAACCTTTATTTTCAAACGCCAGGTCCATTAGCCATGGATCTGATCACCTGGAGCTACAAGTCGTGGAAAACTGTTGCATCCAGGATGGTTTTATTTTGATCAGCGCGCAGATCTGGTTCGTTTCGAGGACATCCCATGCTAGCGCGCATCTAGCCAGCCGCTCTCCAGATTACTTTCTTACACTGAAAGGAGAAGCCCTCCAATTTTGTTTTACCTTTGTATAGTGACAATAAAAATATTCATTCAACTGCAATTAAGTGTTGCGTGTTATTATTTCGTTACAGTCGTATACTCAGTCGGTATGATGTCATCTTGAGGTAAGTTCAACCCTCGGGCCTTTTATGAAGGTACTATGCTACTTTGCAGATTTTCAATTTTCGTAGTCGGTTCTGCTCCCCATTAACCGCGAAACCGTGGGATATTTGTATATACATGAATACACACGGTGGCTCTTACTGAAGTCTCACATGCCTTATAGTCCGGTGCGCCTTATTTATGAAAAAATTATAACAAACTATTTTAGAAGTTGTGCCTTATAATTTGTTGCAGCTTATAGTTATGGAAAATACAGTACTTATTAGCAAAAAATTAGCCACTCATCATTCAACAAAGAGCAAAAGAGCAGAGAAAGAGCTATGTTTTTATCTGTGGACAACTTTTTTACTACACTAATAGCATTGATTCTTTTCTTCTTATTTGTTTTTGAAAATGAAAAACATTGTAATAGATGTAATAAAATATATGTAATTCATCTAATTACTTTTCTTCGCAGGTGAATGGTAATTGGTTAGTGCTAGTGTCCCAAAAAAAGTGTAATTTCCTTTTCTCGCAACACTAAGTGGAAACATGGATTTTCTTAATAAAATGACAATACTGTTTTGGAAAATGAAGTCCAGTGTAGTTTGGTGTCATCTAGCCGTACATATGCCTAAAGTATACAAAAGAAACCATTCTAAATTAAGAAACCAACCAATACCCAGTTGTTTGGTATATGACGTTTAAATGGCAAACCTGAAAGCCGTGCTTCCCCCTCCACCAGGTGGTGTCTTCTTTAGGAGGCATGTCAATCACTGACACAATGTCACCAACCTGCAGCGAAAAGTGTTTTTCCATTTTTATTTCGTATGTATAAAATGTAATTTGCAAAGATGTATAAGTTCACAACGATGGTTTTAAAATTGGTCTTTATTGTATTGCTATGCAATTTTTTTAATGCTTAATTTGTGGGTTTGGAAAATTAATTAGCATTTGTTAGTAAAATTACACCAATAGACAACTACTTTCTGTGCTGTTTTTTTCTCTATAGCACTGAAAAGTTGTGCATTTTGAGATGGAGCCACGGAGATTGTGTGTTGGTGTCACCTCAAAGGACAACTCGTCCGACGCTTGTGCAATGTAACGCTTTATGACATGAGCAGCTGCAATTGCCGGCACATTGATGGATGACTCTTCGTGTACCAAAAGATGATTTCCTTTGTTGTCGATCTGGAAAACAAATATGTCAGTTCTGTAGGGCTGGCCAATAAATGCAACTCATCCGATACATTTCTCATTTTAAAAATCCACAATCTAAAAAATGTTTCTATTGATGGATGAAACGTTTTACACAAGATGAGATTAATCAAAAACTTGATTTAAAAAAATAAATAAATAAATCAATAAATAAAGATAAAGTATTTGGCACCCTGCAAATAAACTCAGAAGAACTTCCTTTGTAAAACTAAAAAACGCCATTCTTTTATTTTTCTCTGATGTATTTATTGGTATTGATCCCTAAAAGAAAAAGACCAACCACAAACAATAAATTGGGTGGGTGGGAATAAGTAGAGGTTAGAACTTGCACAAATATGACTCGAAGAATTTATTTCTGTATAACAATTATGTTACACGCCATACAAATAGGGAAGTACAAACAGAAATACTTGTGTGGGCTATAATGCATTTCTGATGGGCATTTTTCTCTCCCTTCTGTTTATTAATCTTTGGTGTTGTCTATTAGTTCAACCATCTTTAAATAGCAGGCAACCAAGCATGAACTAAATCAAAGTGGGTATTTCCAAAATTATGATTCCACAAAGACCTTATTTCTGTAGGTATAATGAATATGTCCAACATCATTCTACACCTTCTATACTGGATACCCCTACTAATAGATTAGTACTCGTGGAACTATTTGTGCAAGCTATAAAATGTATTAATAATTTTCTTGCTACTGGTAAACAATAACTTTTGACCAGATAAACATTGTGGATATTGTTTCCGGGACTTTGGTTCATCTACCAACGATAAATACTGTTAGGGTAGGGGTCTCTAACGAGGTGCCCACTATATATTTTTAATACATTTACAAAAATCTCCAGCAAAAAAAAATCACATTGTTATTTTGGAATGTTGAGGAAAAAATGAATTAATTCCCACTAGAATGCTGTGCCTTGAAAAACATGGGGAAAAAAGGAAACATCGTGAGAACTTTCCGGATGCACAGTAACTTTAAGACAGAAATGAAGCAAACCAAACAAGACCAACAAATGGTGCATTTACATGAGACTCAAAGTTGTAGCTAAAGCTAAGCGATTACTGTGAGTATTAACTTAGATCAATATTGTGAGGTACATCCTTTTTTTTCCCTTTATAACTCTTCTATCGTTTTACTTCAATTTACGTTTTATTGCACAGTTGTTATTAGAAAATATCAATGCACATCATGATGAAAGGTTGGCATATATTATATTATTTCCAAGTAAATATCAAGCATAAAACAATGTGTAAGCAGGTTTAATCAATTTATTGAAAACACTAACAGATTTCCAGCAAAGTTAAACATATGAAAATAATTACGGCAATTTACATCTGGTCCAATTTCAGTACGATTAAGGCATTCCAAACAGTTATCACTCCATATGATCTAATTATATGATATATTTTTTCAACAGATTCCATTGCATGTGAGGCAGGAGCATATGTTGGTACATACCTCCATCCATGTGAGGGCAGGCCCACAGTTAATCTTGTTGTCAGCAATGGCTGAAAGCCGGGAAAGATAACCCATCAACATCTGGGAAAAAGACTAAAATAGAAGGGGAAAAAAATCATATTAAGGAAATGTTTAAGTACGAATAAAAAAAAAGTCTCACATTGTTGATACGTGTCAATATAACTTCACATAGGTGCATAGGTAAAATGAACAGAAAAACGAAAATGAATTATCCTCATTTTTTCCCGCTAATTTCTTCAGACTAACAACCTTTGTATCATTCAACAATAGGGCACATGAATGAAGGCACCTAGACTGTTTTAAATTTAATACAACTATAGGAAAATATCCATTGTGTAAAGAGGACTCTAATAAACATTTCTGCCCAACCCATTTTTTGTTTGAAGTCCTGACACACATTCCCCCCAAAAAATAGCATTAACAATAGATACTTTAATTGTTGTTTTTTTTCTTGGCCGGCAGTTTTTGGGGGTTCATGACATTGCTTTAGTTTTTTGAAGCAATAAATCCATAAATATTACCGTATTTTCCAGACTACAAGGTTCACCTAGAAACCCCAATTTGGCAAGAAATTGGAAAGTGCGCCTTATAATCCAGTATAACACAGTATACAGCTGGTAAAATTGGAAATAGATACAGTAATTACAGGTGGGCATTCTGTTATACCACGCAAGGTCTTATTGTAATACCATATAAGAGTAATGATTGGAAATAATTGATCCAATTGATAAACATCACTGATCTAAATTGCAAACGTTAATTACAGCAGGAAACGAACCCAAAAAAATACTCACATATTACCACTAGACCACAACTTGTACAAATTACATATGAAAAGGCATTAGGGTCTACTGCATTGTCACACTATTTTTACTTATGGTGCCAGGAACACCGGTTTGCATAGTGCACTCTGATAGGTTAAAGAGTCTCTCTACTTCTATACCAATAAATGTTTGCGAATGGATAGAACAGAAAAGTCTTTCAATACAATACCATATAAACTCTTTTAAGTGTACATACATATTAAACAGCAGTGTCATTGATGCACAGGTGAAGAAGTGAAGAGACTTTTTTTTTAACCTATCAGAACCTCAATCAGTGTTTCTGGCGCCATGAATAAAAACAGTGTGATGATTAGATGAGCTCTAAAACCTTTTTTATGTTCTAAGTGGCACTGAGGATTTAGAGGAGATGTGTAGGTGCTCTCACCACCACTACTTGGGTTCGATTCAGACTGCTTACAATGTTTTGAATTTATATGTGCCTGCACACACGGAAGCTCTTACTGTAGTCTCAATTTTATGTCGCTTATGTATGAAAAATATATAACAAAAGTCTACTTTTTATGGGGAACGCCTTATAATCAAGTGTGCCTTATAGTGTGAAAAGTACTGTAGTTTATTGAGAAGGTTTAAAAGTTTCATGCAACATCCTTCAAAGCAGGAATACAGTGGATATGCACAACTAGGCGCAGACGGAGAGTTTTAAGAACTCACCTCTGGTTGATCAGTCAAACTTTCAACTCTTGGCAGTTCGGGGAGCTTGGAGAAATTACGGTCGTATATACAAAGGTGGAGGTGTTTGTCCAAGACACGGAAATCCTCATAGCTACGCTTCACAATCCAGCTTCGACCCTTCAAAGAAAAAAAGGGAGGCAAAGCAGGGGAACAGTAAATATTTGAGTGTGAGCAGATAATGGGAACACGCTTCTTAAAAAAAACATTTTGGCGCAAATGTGGACTAATGCTCAACATGGGGTAATTTGACCAAACTTCATCAGTGGTTTTGTAAAAACACTTACCCAACATGGCTTCTATGTGTCTGTTTGTACCCATAATGTTGCTAAATCCACAAGTTCTGGAGCAGGGGTCGGGAACCTTTTTGACCCAAAGAGCCAAAATATAAATATATTTTGAGTTGTTTTTTTTGAAAGAGCATTATCATATAGTAAAAAAAAAAAAAAAAAAAAAAAAAAAAACACACACACACACACACACAAAACCTGCTTTACAGACAAAAGCTACCTTTTTAGCGCATTTTATTTTCCTGTGTGACATTAGATTATTTGATACAATTTATGAAATAATAATAATGCTAGAGCCTGTGTACCATATCAACAAATATACCACTTAACTTGTCTCCCCCTAACAGTTACTTAAAAATGTTGAGGCTCATTTCGATAGTGGTTTCCAAACAAGGTACAAGCATTTTTTTGTAAAAATGTCACAAAAAAACTGCAAACGAAAATGTATTTCCTTTCAGCGCTGTGTGTGCGTGTGAGAGAGGGGAGCATGCTATTTGTGCAAAGATCCACCAACCCCATCAAACTGCTGTGTGTGTTTGGCTGCCATTTTTGTGTTTATAGTTGGTTCTGTGGGTTTTAATCATCAAGTTTTTGTACAGTGAACATACATTACTTAATGAGCTTCCATTTAAAGGTCCTTAGAGATGTAAAGCCAAAAAAGGGTCTTTTGGTGTGAAACTTGGACTATAAACTGTAGTGAGATTGCGCCCTTTATATACTGGACTGAACGTTTTGAGGTCTTAGTGTTGCTTTGGCTTTGCATCCACCAAAATTGTGAGCTAACCAAAATTGTATCTACAAGCCATATGTCCTAACGAAAAGAGTCATAAAGGGCTCACTAGCCATACGTTCTCGACCCTTGCCATCAGGCAAAGGCCCAATTAGCCTGAAAAGGCTGAATTAGCCTTTGCCTAATAGTTTTATAGTTTTTTTTGTTGTTGTTGTTTTTAATGGTCCCCAACAAAAGTTGCTATGGCAAAATGCAAAACAAACAGCAAGAACTGTACCCTACATTCAGCAATATTGAAGTAATCTCATATACCAGAAAGCCATCAGGTTTTTTCTTCTTGTCTCTTTCTCTACCAAGTCCAATTGCCAAAACAAATGAGAGAAAACTGCGGTGGATGAGGACTGTTCTTTTATTTGACCTAAAAAGATCCATCTGTACTGAGGCTAGCGGTTGAGCACTTGGATTACAACTGAACCCACTGATTTTTGTGGTTTGTAAAGCACTGGCTGTGGCATGCGAGGAAGAAAAGCCACTGTGGGCTCAGTGAACACATTCAGCTGTGCTGCCCGACTTTCATATGGGAACTCCAGCTACATCTGTTTCTGTAGCTATGAGCTAGTCTACAGTGGTACCTCTTCTTACGAGCATACTTCCTTCCAGGATCGCGCTCGTAGCTCGAATTTCTATTTTTTCCAATATCTAATAAATAAAAACGAATTAGTCTGCTCCAGTCCTTCCTAAAGCTTACAAGTGAACCCTAAAAATAGGGATAAAACACATCTCCCTGACCACTAAAACACATTCAAGTAGTAATTTCACATAATAAATACAGTAATAACAAAGTAAATTACATTAACGAAATAAAATGTGAACTTATTATAAACGCTGTAACAAATGTGTGTGTGTGTGTGTGCTGCGGAGGAAGGGGAATTAAATGATCGTACATACAAAAGATTTCCAGCACCATTTTTCATTTTTTTATTTGCCTGTAGTAGTTTGCATTTGCAAACTAGACAAGCTGATGCTGGCAATAAGCAGTCACGGGGGGTGAGCGGTCATGAGTGGACTCTAGTGGTAACCTCTGGGACTGCTAGTAAACTGTACTTTACTCCGTTGTAGCGAGGTAGATTTCTGTTAAACACTTAAATACCAAAATTCAGCTCTTTAGAGGTGCTCGTGTGAAGAGGTACCATTGTATTTCTATTCAAACTCTCTCCAAGCTGCAGTCTTTTTCTGAAAGCACTGGCGGAAAAATCAAATCATTTTAAAGGGGATCTTGGGGAGTGGAATTTTCAACTATGCAGTCACATACTTGTGTGTCACTGCCAAGGACACGGAAAAGGAATAACCTATGCGGATGGAAAGAAATGGAACAAAAACCATTGAGATTAGGGTGGAGCTGGTCTGAAGTTGGAGTAGGTTTTTTGTTATATTCGTTATATTTTATGCAGAAGTGTACATGTCATTTTAAAAACACAAAAGCAATTCCCCCAAACAGAATGTTCAATAAAGGAGGAAGATAAGGGCTAGAATACAAAAAAACAAGCTATCGCTCTACCAGGTTCCTGAACGTAAAAATTCATGATGGACAAAATCCGATGCTGAAAATTATAGTATAAATAATTGAGTTTGACCAGAAAATGTTACTGTTGTAACACTGCAGCCCTTTTAGTAGCTTTTTTTGATTCAGCATAATTAATAAACCAGACAGCTGGGAAAAGCAAAGAGCAACGTTTTCTGCATTTAGCAGTCTTAGGGCTGTTTTGCGCTTATCCTTTGCTTTTCCCCCTAAATTGTCTAATCAAAAATTCACTGTAATCAGCTACCTGATAGCGACAGTAATAGCATCGAATCCTATCCACCAAAATCATGTTGAAAACAAATTTCAATCAGGCTAGATTAACTCATCGGTGAGAAAAGTAATCCTCTACAAAAGATAATGATGCAGCAAAACGTGTGACGCAGACCTGACAGCACTCAGTAAAATTCACTTTGCTTTTCGCAGCGCTCTGAATATCCAAAGAAAGGAGAGATATTTTGCAGACATTTTAACCAACTTTCCACATCGGGCGATTTACAAAATCCTACTGCAGTAAACCCATCTTTTAAAACGTTTAAGATCAGTACTTAAATCTGACTGGAAGCAAAAAAGGAGAGTTTACCCTTTAATTGAAAAAAGTGGCTTCAGCTTTCTGTAAGCAGTGATACAATTCTGTTAAATTGTAAACATTTTTTTTTACAATTAAAGTTATGGTGTAGTACAGAAAAATCGGAATCACTTCATTCTGTTCTGTCATTGTACATGAATGTGTTTGGCATCGTTTCATGATGACTCAAGTCTTACCTGGCAGTAAATATGAACAAAATATACAAGCTCCTTGGTATCATGGCTGTTGCGCAATACTTCACTCTGCTCATCACCGAGAGACAACTGAAACACAAAACGGTAATGCAAATTATTAAATTGGAACTGTACGGTATTGCTTTTATTCTGATTTGATTCTGAAATGGAATGAAACAACTAGTCGTTTAGCACGGGAGTAGGCAACATTTTTGACTCGAGATTCTAAAATCTGGCTGAGGGGCCAAGCCAGGAATGGGGAAAATACATTTGATTGGTTTTTAAGTATTTGCTGATAGTCACTTTTCTGAGATGAAAGGAGAAAATAAGGAACTGTCAACGATGATGACAACTTTAATGAAATACAATCTTATTTTCTTCACAAGTAGCTGGAAAGCAAAAATGGCAGAAGGTTGACCACTGCTGCAACCACACAACCTAACTATTAAAAGTTGTCCTAAAGATATACAGAAATTTCCAGTGGGGCAAAAACCATAAACACCAGACTGCTCAAAACAGCAATTTAATATACATTGGGAATAACACACATGCAAGTAAGTTTTTCTGCTAAAGCAAGGCCCACACTGCAATCACAAGATACATTTATTCGGGAAAGGGTGGTAACCATTACTGCCAAAGTTGACATAAAGGTTCTAAACTGTAACACAAGTAGAAGAATATGTCGCTTTAAAAAGGGGTACAGGGGCAATGGATCCAATGATAATGTTTCACCACTGTGGTGCTTCCATGCAACACGTAGCCCCCAAAGAACATGTTTTTTTTTAAATGGCATACAAAATCATTAATTCAACACAACTCTAAATACATCTTTTTTTAACCACCCCATCAATTACATATTTAATAACCCAGTGTTTGTTTTCTTCCAATAAGAATACTTGAGGGTAACTGAGCATATTTTGGTACTACTCTTAATAATAAACGGTTAATAACGTAATAATGTCAACGTATTTTCCCCACTATAAAGGTGCACCCCCCAAAAATTATATTTATATATTTTTTTCACAAATGAGGCGCACCAGACTATAAGCAGCATTGAATCTAAACTACAGTAAGGGCTACAGTTGGACTATAAATGGATAAGTACCATTGTTGTGTATTGATAAATCAGTCAAAATATAGCTCTAATCACGATTGCAAAAATTGGATACATGAGGAATCATTGGCGCCAGATACCAGCAACATAACTACAAAGGATACTGGCGAGATCTCATTTTTCTAACATTTGTATCTAGTATTGTGACAAAAAATAGTGTGATAATGAGATAAGACCTATTGCTTTTTCCCATGTCATCGATGTCCCTAGTGGAGTGGTGGATAGGATTCAATGCTTTTACTGTCGCTATTTGGGTTTGATTGCTGTTGCCACCGCATTGTTATGAAATTGTGGTCAGCTATAAATATTAACTGATCAATAAATGCACAAATATAACACACTGATATGTATTTCCCATGTTTTTATGTGTATAAAGCTCACTGAATTGTAAGGCGCATGTTCAAATTTTTGGCTGTTTTTTTTGTGGCTTTTCGTCCGGAAAAAAACGGTGGTATCGTAATAGCCTAACCTTTAGGAGCTTTTTAGCCATACAAACAAAAAGAGAAATGTTCCGTAGACCATATTTTAAAGACAATGGTGAAATAGCTAGTGTATTCACATTAGAGTGATAATGAGTTGATAAAAAAGTAACCCCACAACACATAAGCTAGTCACGGCAATGTCAAGTCTGCATTTCATGTGATTGGCGTCTGCTGCACTTTCCTTCCCCCTTCATGCAGCATTAACACTGACTTTTGCCCCCCTCCTTTCGTAACCAACACCTGTCTCCAGACCCCATTTCTCATACAGTTTTACAGAGTCCAGTTTCACCCATCCAGAGAAAGATTGCAATGGACAAGACGTTAACTACTTGCTCTCCTGACTGTACCAGAACAGTATGAGCTCAATCGGATTATTTTTATAGAAAAAGAACAAGAAAAAAAAAAAGAAAATACTTGCAGCTTTAGATGATTAGAAGTGGTAATGTGCCCCGGTAATTCCTCAATTGAGCAGCTTTCATCTACTTAGTTTGCCCCTGGAAGTCCTACTGCAATTGTGATGAATCCCAATCCCAAATCTTCGTTTGCTTGGTTTTGAGTTTTCTTTCTATGCAGTCTACTGAGCAATAACACCATCTGGCCATTGCATTCAATCAGTAACATAAAAGAAAACTAAAAACTTTCCAGTCGTTTTCACAGCATAGTCCATGTGTGTCGTTTCTCCGTTTTCCCTTCTCGCCCCTGTCTGACATGCTTCTTCACCCCTCCCCCTTCTGTCCTCATATTCCCCTCCTTGGTTGGTAAATTCCCGGGACAAAGAGCAAGGATGGAACGAAAGAGCCGGAGTGAAAAGCGACTTGCAAGGGGATAGGGGCTAAATGAGGGTGAAAATGAGGCATAAAAAGTAGGAACGCTCAGTGCACTGGCGGAAAAACTAGTTTCTTCCCCCTCCATATGCACAGTCCTGCCCCCTGCCCGCCTTTTCTGCAGACTATAGAAGTCTAAATGAAAAAAAAAATCTACCAAAGGTTTTAATTCAAGTGTGATTAATTCTTATATTGATGAGCAAAGCAAAATCTCATCCATCTGTGGGCACCTGATTATAAAATTTATGTAAATACCACGTGAAACAAAATAATGATCATGCTCACACGAAGTAATGGGAAAAAAAAGTTCTAACAAATCACTCAGAACAATTGCAGCAAATTTCTTTTGTAAAATTCAAGATATGGAATAAATAATGGTTGCATTAACATTTTCATTTTGTTATTGCTGGAAAGGGGAGTAGAAATACATTGAAATAGTCACAGACTGAGAAAAAAACATGATCCAGGAGAGGTCACTAGGCAGCAGGTTAGAGTCTGCAACAGTCACATGGATGTGGTGCGTGTAGACAGAGTGCCTGTTCCTTTCACAATAAAAGAGAAAGAAAAGCATGGAAAATTGCTCCTGCATTCAAGAAACATGTCAAATGATTTGAGTGGCTGGAGCAGAATGAAATCAAATCTGCTTATGAATATAAAAATGATAATCCAAAGTTGACCTACTTAGTTCGACTCTGCAGTGCTCGTCTATGTCACAGTCTGGTTGCCAAGTGGTCTAAAAACATATGTCCTGACCATCAAATATTTTCAGTGAAGCAAGCACAAATACCTTGCCATTCAAAATACAAAGTGCATCACTTTGTGCCTAAAAGGTTACTATAATGCAGGGGAAAAAAAGAATGAAAATGAGTGACTTAGCTTTTTCAGAACATGATTGTAATTTGTCAATAATGTTGTTCCTTTCTTTTTCTTTTGAGCCATTATTTAGAGGCAGCATTAACGCTAGTGCCTTTTTTCCCCCTTAAGCGGGCAAACCATTCTAGCAAGGGCAAAAATGTAAATGGGGAAAGACTCTCTCAATAAAAATGCCTTACAAAACTCACAGAAATAGTTCTTCTTGTATTTTTTCTATTTATAAAATATTGTTTGACGTACCGTTTAGTGATATTAGTTGTTACAAACCCCCCGATCTAGTTTGTGGTGTGGCACCTAGTTTTTTTTTGGTTAACAAACAGGGGATAGTTGAACAAAAAGTGGGGAAATTTGCCTGACAAAAAAAAAAACATTATAGCCCTCAAAATGACTCATGCCTGAATTATTATTTTAAGGGTGTCCAATACTTTGAAAATGTTGGTTGAAAGAAATCAAGTCCTTTTTGGTCCAATCCCTCTGAGATCTTGTGACGCCCGCTTCCCTCTTTCTAGTTCCGATTTACGGACAGGCGCCGCAGACGCAACAAATCCAATGTGCATGGGCGTCTTGCAGATTCTGTATGGATGCCGCAACGCATTCGTACCGGATGCAATGTGAATCAGTCTAAAGGCTTTTGCGCATGCTTAGACACTTTTGCTGGAACATGTGGTCTACCTGGTAAGATCCTTTATTTCGATTTTCCCTCTGTTTCAATTTGGAAGTTAAAGTGGGGTGTATAGTACTAAAAGCTTTGAAAAACTAAAAAAAAAAAAATTACGTTTCATATTTTGTGTTTAGGATGCCCAAATGAGTTTGAAGAGCACTTGCGCTTTTTCCCCCAACTGTGCATATCTAATCTCAATTCAAGCAAAGCTGTTCGGGGCAGCACAGAAGGAATGGGGAAGACAGGGAGTCCCTGTTTTTTTCTTTCCATTTGTTAGTGTATCATACTACACTGCATAGGGAAACAAAGGCCCAACTTTCAGGAATCATGCTGAAAGTAGTAAGAGGCCTGCTTCAGGTACAGTACCAACACCCTGACAAAACCCAAGAAAGATAAAAAAGTGGAGTTTATTTGAGCGCATTTAAAATATGTAAGGCGCCATTTTTTTGTGCCCTCACATCCCTGTCCAAATTTCCAGTTTTGTTTTAATTTTTCTGTCCATATCAAGTCTGTTAATTGTTCACATCTACTTCAATAATCAGCTAAATGTGCGCTCTGGAACACAGCATTAGTGTACCTATTCTCATCAAAAGTGCTGGTAGCAATGAACTGCTAGGAAAAATAAGGGGAATGTTTATATGAGGCCAATCTGTGAAGTATGTTTTGAATAAGCCTTCAAGCTCCCATTGTGTTTCTGTGTCATAACTTATGTTGCCTCAAATACAGGCACGTACTTGCACGCGCACCATGAACAAACGTGACAGAGGCTGCAATGGTGACACATGCCAGAGGTGGCAGCTGTGAGTAGTTCCAAATTCCATTCAGCTCCTGTTGGCCCTCGAGTAAAAATGAGCGGAACAACAAAAAAAAAAGAAAAAAAGAAAAAAATACAGTGCACTAACAAGTTTTGACAGATCACTGCAATAATTAGCAGTTGCGATGCACATAACCATTAAGTGTTAAATGAGTGCTAATTGTATGATGACATGCAGGCTTGGTCCTCATGTTAACAAGCTCATAAATCAGTTGTGATTTTTGTTGATGAAAGAAGTCACACGTCCAAGACATCTATGTCACATTTTAGCAAGCACAAGCTTATAAACATTTTTCCTATTGGTCTGGCTTCACTGCCAAATTTTGGATGGCGAAGCGACCAGACTGTCAAAACTTAGGCCAGCTTCGTCTAGGCCAGAGTTAAAAAGAGTCACATTGTGTTTGACCTATGGGCAAATTCGTGTTTGTAATTTGCAAGGATGGGCGTGAGCAGGCCTCAGTGCATCACATCACAGTTGATGGATTGGCTCTTACTGGGGAGGGGAATTCATTCCTTTACAGAACCCTCGTTCTTTTGTACAAAGGCGGTACGTGAGCAGTTGGTGCATATAGTGTGCCTAGGCAATAGGGGTGAACACAGGGCAGTGGTGGAGGGGGAAAAAAAAATCGATAGAAAGATGGATGCACAGTAATTATGCAGACAAAATAAAGTGCGCAGAAATCCAAGGGTACTGTCAAGTCAGAGCCAAGCGGTAGAGGCTAATTTATCAGCCATGCAGAGCTGCACGGCAAGCTGGTCTACAAAGTAGGATGAACAAAGTGACAGTCTTAATTAACGGCATGATTGCATTCATAGAGAAAAAACATGGTGAATTTAATGGTGCAGACTTTTGTTGAAATGACAGAGGCACTCCATCAAACCTGTTATTCAAATAACTTTTCATAGTATGTCTAAACCAGGGGCCATGCCAATTGGCATAACTGCTTGTGTGCAACAATAGTTAACTATTTAAATGCACCCATCATTAACTGCATTCCTTGGGGAGTAATGGGTATTAACACACGTAGTCAGCAAATTCACACAGTTCACAGTAAAAAAAACCTCTTCAAGTCACTCATCAATATAAAATTGGCTGACTGGTGACCCCTACTGGCTTCAAAACAGAAAAGATGAGGACACCAGGGTAAGGAATCAGTGTTATTCTCGGGCTACAGTAGATATTATGTAGATCTGTCATTCAGGTATTTCATCAGTTTCAAAACAACCAGACAAAATGGCCATCCCTTAGCATAATCTAGTAAATGTTTTGCTTAAATAACTTTAATGACGTGTTAAACAGAAGTAAGGATAGTGAGACATTATTAAGCTGTTTTCAAAAACTTTGTCCCAGGACACCCTCAGCCAGTCCTCATCAATATTTTTGAACCCGAGGACTACTTGTTGGTTTCCGATTAGCGTGAAAGGCTAACAATTCAATATACATTTTCGAAACTTTTTTCATGTTATTACTTTGTTGATATTATTACGTTAATAATAGGTTCTATTTTTTAAGTGGGGATAGCCTCACTCAATCACAAGAAAAAAAAAGCTTTCTCAAAAAGGTCATCAGATAATCACATACAGAATATAATTGATAAGCTAATTGTAATTGCATTTTTATAAAGATAGATAATTTGTATTGTATGCAAATATAATGATCATGTCAATGTTGTCTTCTGCCAGAAAATGAATCAAATTCAAATGTACACATCCAAATGAGAATTACTTATCTGCGAGTGGTACTTTTGTGACCCTGTGAACTTCTCGTCCACATCTTGCAATTCGATGACTAGCACCCAAATTATGAGAAACTTGAGAAAAGTAAATTCCATACGTTTGTCTTGTATGTAAATGTGTGATGCTGTGTGCCCCAGATAATGTCAGAAAAATTACACATATATATATATATATGACAGAAAATTAAGCAAAAATGGATAAAAATGTGTATTACCTGTATTGTCCCGAAGTCCACATTTTCGTAATGGAAATGAGCGCATTCTGCCAGTTTGGGAAAGTGTCCCTTTGAAAAGCAAAGTCTAACAAGAAAACACAAAAAGAATATAGTCAGCAATCACTTTATATTCAAGCTGTAAAACTGTCGAGGATGTGGCACAATTAATCAGATTAAGGCAGAAATACATTTAAACCCGGGGGAGACATTATATTACAATTAAGAAGAGATGGATACAAGTGATGATTTAAAAAAGGGATTAAGTTGCTGTAATGTAGTGTGGACTAACTTTTTAACATTCTTGACCTTCATGCTCGCCGTGCTGCTGCTGCATGAGCGAGTCAGCTCACTTCGCAGCTCAGGGATCTCAGCACTTCTTGCCTAAAATATCACAAATAAGCAAACACAAATAAAATGCTTATGATGAAAAAAGGAAGAAAAGGGCATTGACCAGTACCATAATGGAATAGCTTTCCAACAATTATACTGTATTTTTAGACCAATAAAAAATAACTTCTGTAGCAAAACTATATTGAAAGATCCACCCCTCTTTTTTCACCAGAAATACCAAAAAAGTCTTGTGATATTTTTTTGCATGAAATTGCATGACAATGGTTGCAACAGGAATTGGAAAGAGAACCCACATTAAACTATTGCATCCAAAATCTGACTAAAGCATTTTGATTTGTTTAAAAGCAAATCATTTTCTTAACTTAAAATCACTACACATTCTGCACTGCTCTCTCGTATGGCCATATTAAAATTACTTGTTGAATTAATGTTGTCACATAGCCCCGATTTTAGCTTACCTGCATTGGCTCCCTGATAGCTTAAGATGTGATTTTAAGGTTCTGTTGGTAGTATACAGAATTATGCATAGACTTGCTCCCTCATATCTTTCAGATTTAATTTTCCCCTATGTTCCGGTCCAGAGCCTTCGCTCTGAAAATGCTGATCTACAAGTGATCCCAAGAGCCAAGAAGAGATCCGCAGGTTCGAGAGCGTTCTTCATTCGGGCCCCGGTGCTGTGTAATGCTCTTCCCCCTGAGATTCGATCAGCACCCTCAGTGGAACTGTATAAATGTAGGCTTAAAACACACTTATATTCTATAGCATATGAATAACCTTTTCTTATGTAGACAATATCTGTGTATTATTTATTATTGCAACATCCATTGCAGCCTGGTCATCCTGGAAGGGGGATTACCTCATGTGCGGTCCCTTCTCAAGGTTTCTTCATTCACCTCATGTTGAGGTTTTTGAGTTTTTCCTTGCCCTCAGTAAGGTTTTAGATCAGGGGATGGTCTAATAATAGTCTGTGGTTTGCAATAATATGTGGTCTGTGCAGCCCTTTGAGATTCTTTGTGATTAGGGGTTACACAAATAAACATGACTTTGTTGATTTGATCATTTAGTTTTCCCAAATGTATTTATATACATTTCCATTACAGTGTATTCTTATGTTTGGAATGGATGTTCAAAATGTCAATCAAAAAAAAAAATTATGAGAGTACGGTTGCCAGAGACTGGAAATAATACATATAAGGCATAAGATTCTTGATGTTGCGTATTATTTTCCAGAGCTACCAACCTGAATAAAAAATTAAAATATTTTGCAGAATAAGAGGCACGGCCTACATTGGGTCCATCCATCGTTTCTGAAATGCCCTTGCAGCAATTATGAAATTGTGTGCTGCTTTATTTAGATGCATACATGTCAGCAGCTTTAGCCAACAAGAGCAGCAATTTTCCCCTTGGTGTGTTCAACTTACAAAATAATGCCTGCACTAATTTTTGGACCATTATAGCAAATGGTAAAATGAAAATAATAATAATAATAATTAAATAAATAAAAAAGCTCTCTCTGTACTTTGCACCGCAAAATGTGTGTTGCAGGGCGTAGTCTATAACAAGAGGATTTATAAAGGAGGAAGGTCAACATTCTGTCATAGAAAAAGGCAGTGTAACCCCCCCCCCCTTTTTTTTTTTGATGAGCCGCCAAAGTGTTCTCTGGCATTGAAAACAGAAAACATCAAAACGATCAAAAGTATCACCCGCAGCCCCCAACAGACGAGGACCTCATTGAAATGACAATATATATTTTCACCTTGGTAACAAAATCTAGCATTGTAATCTTCGACAAAAAAAAAACATATATATATGGCTTGTTCTTCTAGTCCTAAAGCTAGTTTTATCTTCTGTAAAGAAAGCATTATCTTCATCTACTCAGAAGATTGGTGTGGTCATTGTTTGCAGTTTGTTTTTCAATAATTTTAGCCACATCATTCCACAATGTGACTTGATATACTCTCTATTTAGGGTTTTTTTTCTCCCAAATTTTGTATCCTAGCCAAGGAAGCCTGATATACTGGAGTGTCTTATTGCTCCAAAATAACTTTGAATTCTATACTGGAAGTTTGCATCTTTTGGTGATGATGTCAACATCTTTCTGGAACTGTTTCTGAATACTCGACAAACACTTGATTACACAAAGTTAGACGTCATTAACAACAAGAAAGTAAGAAATAAAACAGCCCAGTTCTGTTGACAACAAATTGTAATTACATCCTCAAAACGCCTGCAAATGTCCACATTCATTAACGTATGAGTTCCATATTCTGTCATTCTGTGTCTTTGTAAGAAGACTCAATACATCTTTAATACTCAGAAGAAGAGTTGCAACATTAGCAACGCAAATAAGATGGCATAGCTCAAACTATCTGCATTAACTGTTATTGTGTCAATGATAAGTAAATGAGAGTCAAGGGGCAAGTTCCTTATAAGTACTCTCAAAAAAGCATTTGAGGTACTTTACACATCATCTTCAAATTGAAACTTGGGAGGCTGGAACACTTCCCAATCCTGCTTGATGTATGACTTTAGTTGCTCATTAGTCCCAGATCTCCAATGTTGTATTTAAGACTTTCAATCACACCAAACATTTTGAACAAGAGACAGGACGTTAACCTGTTTGGATCTGACCTAGTTTGCTGGGTGGAACTTGGACATGTTGCCAGCTTTTCTCTATGAACTGGAATCTTTTTCTATCTTTGACAATTCCCCAGGGGGGTACTTTATCCTGTGCATTTCAGGTACACAACACATATATGATGCAGATTGGATGTAATTTCCAAAGAAGACCTATAGGACTCTCAAGGGGTACCTGCTCGGCCTATACCTCTTAGTGTGTTCAGCTAACCATGTACCAGTACTTGGGATTAATATGGGTATCGGATCAAAGGTGAAAATGTATTGGAACATCCCAAGTATTTGGTGCACCTTTGGAATGAACATAATTTATGTATTTTAAGTTTGGGTTAAGTGGGCTCATCTTTCAGTTGGAAGCCCAAAGATTTATAGCATAAGAACTTTGCCACACAATGCCTGTGGATGATCTGTAGTTAAGATCTACGTTTTTTTATTCTGTTAGCTTGTATTTCTTTCGTGTCGGTGCAAGGACAACATTATGAATTCCGCACCAAGATGAAAGTTATTTTACCTCAACCCTTGTGAGTACACTCATCCATCATCTGTGATGACACAGAACCAAAGTTTTACCATCACCAACTTAACAAGTCGCGGAGGAGAGTTGATGTGTATTTCTGTGTGTAGGATGTTCCTCGTACTGCCTCAATCTCCTTCAACATTAAAACAAGGTAGCTGATACAGCTTTGAAAGGATCAAAGAGGCGATAGAGAAAGAAGTCTAATGAGCCATTAAGCTCTGCACAATGTTCTCTATTCCCACTAACAAACATCGTGTCGGAATCAGTGCCAACTATCCACAATGCATCTTCAAACACGTCAGTTCCATTTGCAGCAAACCAAAGAACAATTACTCCACCCTGTTAGCCAATATTAGTTTTCAACTCAGGTCAGGTCAACCCCTCGTCACATTCCTCGTGAGTAAGATTTTCTATTCTCCAGAAAATTAGGCAAAAGACACAGGAGAGGTACACATGCAGACCAAGAATCACTGTCCTCTTGGGACAGCCGTTGTTAACCGGAATGGGTTTATGGTATACAAGTAAACCCAAAAGGAGGAGGGCCACACTGAAGAGAACGTTATATATGATGCTAATCACCTTTGTACAATAAACTCAACTCAAATCGCTCTAAATGGCTCCAACACAGCTGCGCACCAGTTTGCAGACGGACTTATGCATTACTTTCTCAGTTTTTTGAACCATATTTTCACGACCGTATGGCGCACACAAAAGTCTTCGATTTTCTTCAAATTGTGCACCACACTCTATTGTGCAGTTCACCCTGTGTCTCATGCACAGTGGTGGACATAAACCAGCTCGGTCGCCTAAGGGTTGGACACCCGCCCGAGAGACTGGGTGGTCACAGGTTCGAGCCTAGGCAGAGTCAAGACTTACACCAGTTTTGGGTAAAATGTGATGTTTTGATGAGATCATTCACATTTTCAACTTAATGTGACATGTATGCGATCCCCATTGATGTACATGTCTTCTCCCGTGTGGACACGACCAGTTTCCCACGAACAGAAGAGGACACGTGACGTCACACAAAATGCGGCCACACAATGACTACACCAATCTTCTGAGTAGATGAAGATAATGCTTTCTTTCCTGTAGCAATTTAAAGATTATTGTTATCACCTTGGTACTTCTCGCGGATTATAATGAAAACTATGGATTGTCGACACTTGGGCTCTTGTGTCTGCCGGGACTGTTCTAACTTTCAGAAAGTGACTCTAAAAGTGAAGAAAGTTAACTATTTAATGAAGATTTAGCTAAGCTGTTCTGGTCAGAAACAAAGGACAAGGATTGACAGTTTCGTTTGATATGGATTACTGGTAAAAAATAAGCACCAAACTCTTTTTTCCCCCTCGATTTATTTGTGTGTTTTACTTTGTGATCAATACTTAAATGAACCACACCGAAACTCCTCAGTTTTGCTTCCGTTGTATTTTTAAATAGGCACACTTGTATGCTTGTCTGTGTTGTTATAACGCGGCCGCAGCAGGCCCCCGCGCCCCAACGTGCGGGTGTGCCCTGTGTAGTGGTAAATACAGAAATAGAACTGGCTACGGAGACTGCGCCTTTTAACACGATGCGCCCTGTGGTCGTGAACATACGATATACACGTAGCCAGGTATGGAGACATTTTATACGGCTTGGCCTATCGTGCACGTGCAAACGCACATTTGGAGTATTAAAACTGAAGGTTTTAGAAAACTTTGATCCAAGTGAAGATTTGCGAGATTCTTTTGAAACATCACTGACCTAGAATAAACTTTGTTCCAAATGTTTACATTTGCAACCAGCATGGTTGACTAAGCAGTGGGATTAAAACTGATCCAACAGGCAGTTTTAGCGACTTTATGTTTACAAGCTCTTTCAGTGATATTATCTTAAAATTTCCCTAACTAAACTATGTTGCCTGAGGAGTGGTGTGAAAAGTTAGAGGACAGAACAAAGATAAGCTTCATGTTTTATTCCTCTCAGCCTTTTTTTCCATTTTTCATTAAAATTGTTGTTAATTTTAGGGTTTGGAATTTAATGTAACATTGCTTCTGGAAGAAATGGAAAAGAAAAAAATATAATGCAAATTAAATTCTGCATGTCCTCATTCCTGACATTGTCAGACTTATTGTGTCCTCATAGTGAAAAGGTACTAGCATACAATATCCTTTAAGCTTTCTTAAAAAAAGGTTACTTGCTTCCTCAAATACTTTTGATAGACTGGCTGTTGAAATAGTTTGGGTGACTGAAAGTAGTTGTGCCAACTTGTTTGTCAAGGAATGAAATACAGCAATTGTGCAGGAGGCTTCAAAATCTGTCTTAATGGGACAGTGTGTATTATTAAGCGCCTCCTAGTGATAAAAAAAAAACCCATCATTAATAAAAATGTTGATTTAAATATTAAGCAAAAATACATTAAGTATCACACAAACAAGCATTTTTAAAAACTCTTAGGTTGTGAAATTAGCATTTACTTTGCATAATATGAACCTCAAATAACTACATCTGACATCTTAGCCTCAAAAAGGCTGAGCAAAATATGAGAAGTAAAATGGTGCATTTTGGTCGCTTGGAGTCTCTATAGTTAGTATTCCTTCTTTTGCTTTTATGGACTCATGTTTGGTTGGTTATAGTGTTTTAATACTGCTATAAATGTTCAGAATCTACTGGTTGCCTCACTTGTAGTTACTTTAATACAAAGGGTTTGGGGAAAACATTTATGTTTCAAACATACAAAGAAATAAAACGCAAAAGGTTGATAAACACATTCACGTTTCATTGGTACACTGTGATGTATCTTGCAAATTTATTGTTTGGATGTGACAAAACTACTATGGTAGTCCCCCCAGTGCCTAGAGGCTCTGCCACTATTACCTTTGCTATCACTGAATAGTTAAGTCTAAGATCCAAACTCCTTCCTCCCATTGACAACCCCACTCCCTTTTTCACCCCAAACAAAAGAGAGATCTAAGCAACCCCACCAAGTAATGAATAGAATTCCATAGGGCTCTGTGATGTTAACAAAAAAGGAAATCTTGGTTTTATCAGTCAGTATGTGCAAGTAGGATTTTTTTTTAAGTGTTTTAAAAGAAAATACAGATCAGTTTGAATGAAAATTAACCTCGAGATGCTTCCATCAATGTATCAAATTATCATACAAGCTACTTTACCGTTTATAGCAATCATTGATGCTACATCAGGCATGTCTAACAAAGAGTCCGCGGGCCGGATCTGGCTTGCTGGATGATTTGATCTGGCCCTTTGTAAATTTTTGAGAATGTAAAAAGTGAAAGTCTCTTGCTAATTCCTATCAAAAGTTATTATTATTATTGTCATCATTTATAAATACTAACCAAATGCTCCTCCCCACCGCTAAAAGGACGTAAAGGTGTCAAAGAGCTGACATCCAGTCTGGTTTCATGTTAAAGACAATATTGTGCAGTATTTTCTCAGCTTCAGTAGATCCGGCCTAGTAGTTTGATCTGATGTTATTGCCTGGTCACATTATTTTGTAATTATTTTTTCCATTTATTTCAAAGCTGTATGACAATTGAGGCAAGCACATTTTTTTTCATAGCTCCCACTTGAGTTGGTTTATGTTTGTGGTGAGTTGGTTCAGATGTAAATCACAAGATGACTGTTAAAATAAACATATTATTCAATGCCAAACAAGAACATCTTTTTTGTTACATTGTTTGTGAATACATTTTGTGTGCTTAGAAAAGATCCCATAACATCTGTGATTATAATTTGTAAAGATGGCTAGAAAACATTCACTGTGAATTGCAGTCTCTTTTTTAAAAAATACTGAAAACAAATACCGTACTCTAAAAATTAGGAATACAGGGGGTAATGCTGAATTGCTGAAAGCTTCTTGTTAACTGCAAGAGACATAAATAAATAATATATGCTCCTTTCTCGGAATCTAAGAGCACTATCAAATGTTGAGTGAAGGCAAGTAGACAAAAGGCATGACAATTCAATATTCATTAGAAAGGTTTGCTTGTTGATCGTCTCCCTTTTGCCCAGTCAAAGAAGGCAATTGCAACAGACTCCAGCAATACAGAGAACACGTCTGCATGTTGCCATAGTGACGGCCTCATTTCCACCAACCTGTTCCAAGAGGTCAAACCCAACCGAGAAACTAGGTAAAAAAATATTGTTTGATGTTCATTGTATTTCACCCCCCCAAAGAATAGACATATAAAACACAATGCCTTGGTCACATAAACGGTGATGAAACCCAAGACAGAGAAAATATCAGACAAAAGGAGAAAAATATATGCTTGTGTGAAGAGCAGAAATAACATAAGTTAGATATCTGCTCTTTTTTTTTAATCAATTTGAGGCGTAGGTGTTTGAGAGAGAAATACACATAGTTTATATATTATAACAGGGAGGCACACAGCTACCAGAGATAATAGATAAGATCTTAAACCCAAGCCCAAATCCAAGCCCAACTGGGATGTGCCTAAAATATCAATCATTATGTTTGGGTCGGGCTTCTCTCTCTCAGACACACACACACACACACACACACACACACACACACACACACACACACACACACACACACACACACACATTTTATATATGTTTATATATATATTATAAAATGTTCATAAACATCCATACTAAAACGATAAAAATAATTTTTAAAAAGTGCATTTCTTGAAATAGGAAAAAAATAAAAACATCTGTCTATGCCTTGGCTACACTATCATCACAGTGCGCTGATGCGTTTAGAGGTTGTGGGTAGTTTTGGCCATGAGAGATCATGGCAAAAAACAAAAAACAGAAGTTGTCTCATAACAACATGTACTGTACCAAACAGTTATAATGTCAATTCAAAGAACTCCTTACTCTTTCAGTCCATTATCCACCTGTCATTGTTCTTCTTTGTCTCTCTCTCTCGCTCTCTCTTTAAGTGCCGTGCTAGATTCTGAAAACGTAATGCTGCAGAGGTTTACGGCCCTATTTTCAAACCGTCAAAATGACAGACAACCTTTAAATATTGTCGACAACAACAAAAAAAAATCTGTCAATGATTGATAATTGTCAGTTCATGTAACCTCCAGAGAATTGAAATATTAAAGAGGTTTATTTAACTTATGTTTAGTTATATAAGACGGGCTTTAATTTGTTATCATATATCACCTTTATCTTCCCGGGCCCTCACAAATAAAATGTTAAAATTCGGGTTTGCTTGGGGCTCGGTCCAGCAAATCAAGTTCATTGCTCGGGCTCGGGCTGGGTCGGGCTTTAATAATAATTACCTCATGTGCAGCCCCTTCTTAAGGTTTCTTCACTTTCCGCATGCTAAGATTTTTGAGTTTTTCTTTTCCCCTCATGTAGGGTTTGGATCAGGGGTTGGTGTATTGTTAGTCTGGAGTCTGTACAGCCTTTTGAGACTTCTTGTCACTAAGGGCTATACAAACAAACATGACTTGACTTAATAACCGCAGGGCTGGGTTGGGTCGGGATGGAATTTTAGGCCTTTACCTCTTACTTTTGGTTTGTATTTCACTTTTGTTTTTGACTGATGTCTGAATGATCAAAAACGTGTTTTTAATTCATGCATCTTACCATGGCACTAATGGTTTCTTCCCAGTCGGGTCTCTCTCTTGGATGAACGTGAGCCAGTTCAGGTACAATATCCTCGTCCTTAAGATGCTGTCCCAGTCGAACGTCCCTACATGAATGACAGATATAAATACAGAGTTCATAAATGTTAAAAATTTGTACAGGACTGTCTCAGAAAATTAGATTACAGACGCTGCCCTACTTATGAACGAGATTCCGGACCATCGTCCCTAAGTTGAATTTGTTCGCAAGTTGCTTCAGTGCTATATTTTGTATAGAATGTATGTTTAAGGTTTACATAAGTAGGTTTAAGGCTTGTATGAGTAACCTGTATTGTTTTGTACTAAAAAATAAACATTTCATAAAATAATATGGCTTGATAACATTCTTCCTATCCAAATCACGTACTACGGCAGTGTTGTTCGGTCAATACAGATCTTTTACCGAATAGAATGTTTTTGTCAACCGAAAAGTTAATAATTAAAAGTGGATATACTACGCTTGTTATGGAACCCTAAGTTTAAGTTTAACCAAGATGAAAATAACAATTTGGCGGCAATCACAGCTTAACAAGAATCTTGTGCTCCTACACTGTTTTAAGAAACCCGAGTGGTGAAATTTTGGTATCCAAATACTTTCTGTTCTTTTTCGATGCTCCTGTTTTGCCGTAGCCAGCTTAGGGTATGTCTTTTAGACAGCAGAAATAAATCATTAAAAAAGGCATATATCAAAACAAACAACACAACAGGCTCCAAGCTTAATTCAACTTTGAAGACTTACAAAACCGTTGAGTTTATTTGATTGAAACAGGCATAAAAAGATTCAAACACATTGTAAAATTCGAGTTTACAACTGCTTTAGTAGTATATATTTTTTGTTAATAATTACCATTTGAACATTTTGGCAGGGCACCAATTTGCCACTGATTAAGTGGATCAGATTGGCCATTCCTAGTTTTAATGTGCCTGAACCATCTAAACCGCTTCAGTTTCAGGGGTAACGTAAAATGTTTAAGTTGCAAGCAATACTTTCAAATTACCCAGACAATCATTGTTCAATTAGACACAACCATAATGACAGTCTTGAAACTTATTTTACCATTTCTTTTTAAAAGACTACAAAGCTCGCAGTCCAAAGGTGCATTTCACCTGCCTGCTGGCCTATTACTTCTAAGTACATATGAGTAAGGACAACCAAAACATTTCATGGATTCTTTTGAGAAAAGGCATGTAACAACAAACTGCCATGTCGAACACCTGCTTTGAGCAACAACCCAGTACAGTGAGGTACACCTCCGTGCACACAGAGATTACAATGTTTGTTTGACTAACACTTTAACACTACTATGGATTACAACGACATTAGTCAATGAACTCAAGTCTACCTGCACAACTGCAAATCAGAGCTACTGTAAAACCACAGTCCTTTGGCTAGCAAGATTAATTCAGAAATAGAAACATTTAGAGGGATGTTTTTGCCACAGCAGCTAAAAAGCATCATGCTTCATTGAGTTTTTTTTTTTTAATTAATCATTTGGTACACAAGATTTCTGAAGCATCTATCACCAAGCACAAACAAAAATAAAGTAAGGAGTGGATGTGTGTATGATTAGCAAAACACCCACCAGAGATAAGAATGTTTATATTAACCTGTTGGGTTGCCAATGCTAAGCGCCACTTGACAAGCTGTATTTGCAGACTACCATTTATCAACCAGAGATCATTTGAGGAAACAAAACATCCCAATGTTTTTTTACTTAAAGGGATTACAAAAGACCATTAATTTTTTCAATTAGGCACAGAACGAGTAGTGTTCCTCCCCATAATCATGCAGATGTGTGTTATGATATGCTACCAACCATGGAACTCAAGAAACTAATTCTCAAAGTAGACAGTTTGACCTAATATACCCTAGAGCTGTGACATCACTAGAAGACAACGAGAAATCAAAACAATGGCGTGTTCCGCTGAAGAACATACGGCGATTGTACTTATCAGCGAATGCACTGCGCTCATTTTTGCTTGAAGTAATTGGAACTTTGCTTACCGTGTCGCTGGGGGACTTTTGACTCGTGTGCTTTGGTCATCAAAGCTGGTAAGTTTACCTGCAGCCATGTACAGCATGCATTCTTTTTTTGCCTATGCCTCTTTTTAGGCACGTGATTGTGACCTTCCTTTTTGTGTTTTTTTGCAATGTCTTTATTATGCGGATAGCTCCCCCAAGTGTGCGGGCTTTTGAAGCCTTCCAGGTTAGATGCGTTGGCAATCGGCTAGCCTGCTGTGCTAATTGTTTTTTCCCTGGCTGGGTTTGTGTTTGTTGCTGTAATCGTTTTTTGTTGTTGGTTCCCGGTTACTGCAAGTTTTTGGTCAGCCAGCCTTTCTCTCATTTTTCCGCCGATCGGTCCCGGTTAGCCCTTTTTAGTAGCCGCCTAGCCTGCAGTGTCCCGGCTGGTTTACATTTTTTTAAATAATACAAAGAAAAAGCAGAAAGACTTATATTAATTCAATCAAGCATTTAAATAACTGTATGATTTTTTTTTCACTTCCTATTCTGCATACGTTTCTCAGCGTTAAATAAACTGTAGAAGTCAATTCAAATCAATTCAATTGTCGCCTTTTCCTAAAAAAATACATTAAAATAAATAAATAAATAAATGCAGTTGATACTACAACCGATTAAATATTAGTGAATGAACCTTATAAAAGATTTTATTATAAAACCAAACATCCCTGAATCATCATTTAATTGTGAGCCCTCGAAAAAACACCAAGTCCTCCAGCTAATGCAGTTTTTGTGCTGTTAATTTAATAGTCCAGCCTCCGTGAGAACGTTCTTTTTCTACCACTACTACCTTTGTGGCCCCTGAGCTAAAATGAGTTTGACACCCCTGCTTTGTGGAATAAAGCACATATAGAGAGCTTTACCACAATGGTTCGAATTGTAGTAACTATGCTATGCTAGGGATTGAACCCAAGACCCCATATGGCAGAAAAAAACGTAACCAGGTGATCTAGCAAGTATTTTGAACTGAACACAGCTAAACAATGGTGGTCTGCTTTAGAATGCAGAATTTACAGTTACTTCCATTTAAAAATATGTCAAATGACTTTAAGTTTAAATGAATTAATTTCCTCAATATAAACTGAATACAATTGAAAGCAGAAACGGACAACCAAATAGTAAGCTGTAAAACACGAACACAATCATTTTTAAATAAGCATATAATTTATATAATAATCACTCATTGCCCTTAAACAAGGCAGAGCATTTCGTGGTTGATGGAGCCTATTTGAACATTAATTTGAATAATTACAACATGGTAATAACATAACATAATATGTTTAATATGGATTTCTGAAATAATCTAAGAGTAGAAGACTGGACTTGGTACTAGAGTTTTCAGACATCAAAATAACCTATGAAGAAAAGTGACATAAGTATAATAATAATATTAACAATAATAACTACATACAACATAGGTGTTCCAGCACCAATGTTTCCTCTAATTTTTCACCGGTCTGAGCGTTCACACAAAGTCTGTGAGCAACGCTTGAAACAACAGTGAGCAACAGCAACCCCAAGTGTGGCAACTAAATCATTATCAAACATGTCCAAAACTTGACATTACGTTACATTTTGCCGGGTTTTTGGCAATGCAAAATTATTTTTCACTTTTGAATGAATTGACTAATGTACGACTGCAAAGGTTGTACGGCCTACAAACGTTGTTTGTTCTTACAATTCTTTCACAAGACGTCCATTTCTTTTATTCCTGGTATCTTTTGTCACATAATACTAACATTTTTGGGTGCTTATTTAGTCGGTTGCACGATACAGAACTGTATTTAGTTACATTTTTTAGTGGAAGTACAATGTTGGCAACAAGATTAACTTGATATAATTGGAAATTATTTGAATGCAACACCAACTTTTTTTCTCTTTTTCCGTTTTTTTCTCCTTTTATTTTCCTTTTTTAAAAAAATCTGTGTTTATTTTTTCCTAGCCGTTACTTTTTTCTTGCTTTCTTGTTCTCTATTACCTTTTTTCCCTTTATTTGCTTCTTTCGTTTCTTCTGGCTTTTTTTCTGAAAATTTCCTGCCCTTTTTTTCTCTTTTTCTCTTCTTTTGTTTGTTTTTTTCTCAGCTTTTCACTAATTTTTCATTTTGGTATTTTTTTCTTTTTTGTTCCAATTCCCACCCTTCCTTTAAGTCATTTAGTGCGCAATTTTACATAATATTTGGTCGTGTGGGGATTAAAGAAGCAAAAACAACCTGAAGAGCCGTTTGGGACCCGAAAGAGCTGGTTCTTTTTATCGAGCCAAGCCAAAGAAGCCGATTCTCGAAAAACTCGACTGACTTTACTCAACTTCGTTCTACTTTGACATTGACTTAAAAATACCGCATTCAGAACACAGCGTCAGGGGAACCCGTGTATTTTTACCTTCATGCACTATAACTTTGACTTAATTCACTTTTTAATTAGCAATTTCGAGCCCTCATTTTTGTGAGCTGTCTAGATTTTCTTGTGCACGGAAAAGCTCTAGCAATTGTGCACACACGCAGCTGAGAGGAAACATTGTCCAGCACTCCCACAAGAATGATTTAAAACAAAAACAAAAATAATTGAATGAATAAAATAATGAAACAAACTCCTAGAGTCTGGCTGCTAGTGTGCACTTCAGTATTTGAAAAAAATAAACAAAGTTATGATTACTTCAGAAATTTGCTCAACCCCATTTACTTTTAACTACAGCATAGTCCAGCCACAGAAACATTGCAACCCAGGGTTCATACGCCTTTTTCCTGGCCAAATTCAAGCACTTTTTAAGCACTTCAAAAGCTAAATTTTCCATTTTTTCCAGTACCAATAAAAAAATCATATATTCTGCAGATCTACAAACATATCTGCATTTTACATATGAGATTTTTTTAATCTTGTGTGTGTATTTATTAAAAAGTATTAATTTTATAGTTTGGCTAAATAGCGAATATATTTGTAATAAGTGTGTAAATATTTGAGACAAATCTCTCCCCTTACATTACATTTTCATTTGCATGAAGTTCTTCCCAATACAATTTACCACTGGGAAAAGATACCTCAAATTTTTACTTGGTCACTAATGAATGTCCTTAATTGATTCATCATGTGGGTTCTGACGAGTCAGACTGCTGAGAAAAACGGCTAGAATTTCAAGCATTTTTTCCCCAAAATTCAAGCATTTTCCTGATCTTGAAAAGGCAACATTAGAATTCAAGCATTTTCCCGGATTTCAAGCACCTATACCCGGACAACTTTAACAGAAGAATAATTTGTGAAATGCAAACGTGTCTTCAAATAAGCAATGAAATGAATTGAAGTGATCTGCATTTATATAGCACTTTTCAAGTCAATGAAGACTTCCCAAAGCGCTTTACAATGTGCTTCACATTTACCCATTCACACACACTCACACACCAATAGCGGCCGTGCAGCCATGCATGGCGCCAACTTGCTTATTGGAGGCATTAGGGGTTCAGTGTCTTACCCAAGGACACTTCGACATGTAACACGGAGGAGCCGGGATTCGAACCTGCGATCTCTTGATCCCAAGACGAGCGCGCTAACTTACATGTTAAGTGGTTGACAATTATACCGTTTCAAATTAATCCCTTTTCAGTCTTTTTTCTGTACTTTTCAAACAGTGTCTTTTGTATCAGTCGTCAACCATTCGTTAATGTATGCTAAGCTACTGCTGCCATGGTAACCCTGGGGCAGGACTTAGACCTTGTTCAGGATTGTGAGAACAGCTACCGAACACCACGGTATAAGTAAAATTACAGACTGCTCTCCATATACAAAGGCCATGGCGGATAGATTTACAATACACACACATTCACAGTTCATAAGTAGGACATCGATAGGGCAAAGTCAACCCTCGATACTCAAGGAGCCCTCTCTAGTGTTAACGCTAGCATTGTATGCGAGTGCCGCATCGGATTTCAGTTCATATTGTTTCATTGAATGATGCCATGGTAGGGTTATTTAATGAGACAGAGAGAGGGAAAAAATGCAGTGCTTCCCATAGAATCGTGTGAGTGGGTGGACAGTCTAGGGGGCATGATTTTTTTTACATTTTCAATTCAAACGCATCAATCTTGTGCATTTTTAGAGCAAAATAAAGAAGCTAGATCTAAGATGAACGTGTCTACTATTGAATAATTAATACACTAGTTATGAAAGGCAATGACAGCGCAAAAAACTCACACCCACAAAGCATGGTATGAAACAGGAGTTTAATGCAAAAAAAATAAAAATCATCATCTAACTTGAATCAAAACAAAATACTGCTGTTCCGATGCTGATGCTGTACCTTTAAAAAGTATCATAGATTGCAGAGTAAACAGCAAGTACAGCCTGGTGTACCCCACCCCTCTCCAGGCCAACATTTTATAGATAAAGTGAAGAAAAACACCCTGCTATTTTGCTATTTCTCCCACTTAAAAATTATGGAGGGGTCTGAAATTTTCATCGTAGCTGCATGTCCACTGTAAGAGACATAAACTAACAAAATATCCAGAAATCACAATGTATGATTTTATAACAATATATTTGGGTGATACAGCTGCAAATAAGTATTTGAACACCTGTGTATCATCTAGAATTCTGACCCTGAAAGACCTGTTAGTCCCCCCATTAGATGTCCACCTGCATTCCATCTACCATCCTGTATCAGATGCACCTGTTTGAGGTTGTTAGCTGCATAAAGACACCTGTCCACCCCATACAATCGGTACGACTTTAACTTGTAACATGGCTGTCAAAACACTCAAGAGACAAAATTGTACACCCCCACAAGGCTGGAAAAGGGCTACAGAGCAATTGCCAAGTACCTTGGTGAAATCATACATGGCACCAAAGGTTCCCCTGCTTGAACCAGCACATATCAAGGCCCGTCTTAATTTTGCATATGACCATTTGGATGATACAGAGGAGTCATTGGAGAAGGTTTTGTGTTCAAATAAGACCAAAATAAAACTTTTTGGTCATAATGCCACTAAGCATGTTTGGAGGAGGAAGAATGAAGAGTACAATCCAAAGAACACCATCCGTAATTTTTTGGGGGTGTTTTCCTGCACACGGGACAGGACAAGTGCACTGCATTAAAGAGAGGATGACTGGGGCCGTGTATTGTGAGATTTTGGGGAACAACATCCTTCCCTCAGTCAGAGCATTGAAGATTGAAGATGGGTCGAGGCTGGGTCTTCCAACAAATGGCTCCGTAAGAAGCATATCAAGGTTCTAGCACGGCCCGGCCAGTCTCCAGACCTGAACCCAATCGAGAATCTTTGGAGGGAGCTCAAACTCCATGTTTCTCACCGACATCCCAGAAACCTGACTGACCTAGAGAAGAGCTGTGTGGAGGAGTGGGCCAAGATCCCTCCTGCTGTGTGTGCAAACCTGGTGAAAGACTACAGGAAACGTTTGACCTCTGTAATAACAAACAAAGGCTACTGTACCAAATACTAATATTCATTTTCTCAGGTGTTCAAAAACTTATTTACAGCTATATCACAGAAATAAATTGTTAAAAAAATCATGCAAGATTGTGATTTCTGGATTTTTCTTTTTAGTTTATCTCTCACACAGTTGACATGCACCTACGATGAAAATTTTAGACCCCTCCATAACTTCTAAGTGGGAGAAATAGCAAAATAGCTACTAGTGTTTATATTATTATTGCTGCTTTATACTTTACTCCTTCCCCACATTATTGTGATAATTATTGTATTATGTGGTTCATACCGCAGAAAATACATATTGTTTTGCATGTCGTTAAAGCTCTCTTGGCTGTTGTGCAAAGTGCATAATCTGGTGCATTCACCCACTAGATGTGTAGAAACTCACAGGCATAAAAATTAGTTAAGCAAATGTAATCTAGAAATTGTGTTATCTCTCATGCACACAGTAACTAATGAGAAGTTTTCCAACCCCAGGAAATCATGCTCTGTAAAAGAAAAGGATATTTGTTTTGTGTTTGCACTGAGCTTAGCCAACATTATTTGGCTGCAAATGCAAAGGTGCAAGCAAAGCTTTTGCATGGTTTAAACAATTGAGGAAGAATTTATCATGACATACCAAGGTTATCGAGGTGTTAGTCATACAATGGCATAAGTAGCTGGAGCTGATACACTAGGGCTGTCAATTAAAATAACGCCAGTTAAAACAGTTGCGTGGGGGTTGAAATAAAATTAAGGGAACCCTCGATTCCAATGATGACAGTTATTGATGCCTATGGCCTAGTTTTTCTACAGGTAGACGAGATGTGGGTGGGGACTAAAGAGGAGGCGTGATGGTGAGTGTGCAAATTATTAGACTAACTCAACTACAGTGTTTGGGCATGTCGAACAATTCTTCATTTTCCTCTTTCCTCCTCCGCTTCTTCCTCCCCTGCATGCATATACAGGTATAATTTTATTTTTCCTCGAGGCACATGCAAAGCTAAGTAATCCCTTCTTCTATCAGCAAGACTCTTGCACATCTGACACATCCTGGTCACCTGCTTCTCAATCACAGGATGACAACAAATGCTCTAAAGCAATCACTACTGTTAACACGTCTAACTCAAAGCAAACTAGCATAAGGACCCTTAGAACAACCTAAGGTGTGGTCATCTTAACTCAAGCAATTGCTGCTTTAATGGTGCACAATGTTTCGAGTTTTATGTTGTGCAAATGCATGTGGCTTGTGAGAGCAGTCTCCTACCTGTCCAAGATGTCAAGACTGGACGAGGTTGAGGCTCCCAGCATTCCCAGCGTTCTCAGCGCTGCACTACCCACCACTGCGGCAGCCCCGCTGCCTGCCTCCATCATACTGAGTCACTGCAATGTGGAGCCTGCCAGAGAAGTCGAGAGAGAGGGAGGGAGGGAGAAAGAGAGAGGGAAATGTGTAGCCTACCAGAAGAATAAGAGTGTGGGGGCAATATAGAGAGAGGGGAGTAGGTGTAGAGAAGGAAGGGAAAAACAGATCAAATAAATCATATGAATGGATGCAAGAAGAAGGATGCTGACGGCTAGTGGTGGCTAAGGATAATAACAGACAAATAAAAAGGGAAACTGTCATTTGGGATGGAGACTAGCGTGGGTAAATTTAAAAAAAAATACTAAACACGAAAGCCAGTGTTTTAAACTATTTCCTGTTTAGAGCATGGTTCATCAAGCACTGGTCTCATCACATGCTAAAATGACCCCCAAAACAGCATAAACCAACAGTTAAAAAGGCACAACCCCCAGCACTTCAAGGTATCCTTTGGTGCCACTGTGTGACATCTCTCTTCAATCAACAATGTCCAATCCCTACTGAATTATGTCCAAATTAAAAATATCACAAGTCAATTTCAATTATTGCGCCATAAAAGTTTGAGATGGAGCAACATGTATGCTGGTTTTAAATGTCATCATTGACGATGCCTTGCACACACAGGAGTGACGGCAAGAATAGGAGGGGCCAAGGAGCCAGAGAAGTGAGAGCAGAGGGGAAACACACGGTACAGGAAGGGAGCCAAAGCTATTTTATCAATGCATCATGAAATGGGTAATAAATATATATATATATATATATATATATATATATGTATAGGGAGAGAGAAAGAGAGAAAGAGAAAGAGAGAGACACAATGGAAACACATGTTGGCCTGGAGAGTGATGGTTGCCACCAGGCAGTATTTGCCCCAGACACACCACAGGAAATGGTGCCCTATGGTTAGGGGATCTAACGAACCAACAATATATTATACATAAAAGAGGGAGGATACTATTTTCTTATTCTACATCATATGTATTTATATAAAACTTTGAGTTGCAATTACTGTATTTTCCGCACTATAGGGCGCACCGGGTTATAGGGCGCACCCCCAAAAAATAGTTTTTGGTCCTATATCTTCCATAGATAAGGCGCACCGGATTATAAGGCGCTACAATGGGAACGTCGACAAAACAGTCAGATGATTCAGTAAAACTGATTACCCCCTTAACATTTCCAAAGCTTGCAAAGAAGCAAATACGTGTCGTAGACACGTGCGGATGCGGTGTCCGTACGATGTCACTTAAATGCGTCATTTCAAATATCATTCGGAAGGTTGAAGTCTTGGGATTCAAGAAATGCCAAACATTTCTATGTTTCTATTTTCTTTTTCGCTCACAACTTTACTGTGCATATGACAATAAACACTTGGAATTGAGTTTAATTCACTCAACTCATCACAGCAACATCAAGATCGTTCTAAAACAAGATACCGGGAAAATATAAAGCCGCATAACTCACCTAAGTTCTCACGTTCAATAATGATACGCAATCATGGTCTTCTTACAACCGTTAGTGAAGTAAATCCAGGAGAGTAAATTATTTGCAAATACAGACTAATAAAACATGTTTCTTTATGGTGTACTTTAGCAAGCTTGCTAAGCTTGCTACGCCATTGCTAAACTCGGCCAATTGTAGGGTTTGTTTTTGCCATCTAGCCTATTGGAGGCTCTGAATAACTTCAGCCAATATCAATCGATTTAACTGATGATTGACACATCTTTTTCGGCCAATTGCAGGGTTTGTTTTGGCCATCTAGCCAATCCGAGGCTCCGAATAACTTCAGCCAATAGTGATCGATTCAAATGATGATTGACACATTGGTTAGCCAATGAAACGCCGGTATATAAATCCCAGCATACACCGCGGACCACTCCACGTTCGGGGTAAAATCGAGTCGGCGGCTGTTGAGTAAGTTGCGAGACCTTGCGAAATTAATATTGAGCCATATATAAGGCGCACTGTGTTATAAGGCGCATGGTCAGCTTTTGAAAAAAATTAAGACTTTTAGGTGCGCCTTATAGTGCGGAAAATACGGTAGTTGCCTGAAAATTGCTATAGAATTACATTCTGATTTTATAACAATGAATGTGAACGTTATCAACAACTTGTACCCGAAGAAAATGAAATGAAATGATCTGCATTTATATAGCGCTTTTCAAGTCAATGAAGAATTCCCAAAGCGCTTTACAATGTGCTTCACATTTCCCTATAGTGGCCGAGCAGCTATGTAAGGCGCTAACCTGCATATTGGGGGTATTAGGGGTTCAGTGTCTTACCCAAGGACACTTCGACATGTAACACGGAGGAGTCGGGATTCGAACCGCCGTCTACTGATCCCAAGAGGAGTGCTCTACCTCCTGAGCCACTGCCGCCCCACAAATCATGAGACCAACTCAAGTGGACTGAAGTGTGGTATCTCACATGATTTGAGTTTACAAGCCCTATTCAAAATAATTAGAAGAGCAACCAGCAAAAGCATAGATTTTTTAAAATAAATCCTTAAAAAAGTGCACATTTGGTCTTAATGAGTACAAAGACTGAACTCAACTATTACAAAAACACAATGGGAAATATTGAAATATTGACCTGCGTGCAATCAGCCATCATGACACCCATCAACCTAATTCACAGAATGGCAATGAGGCCATTGAAAAGTGGGCGTCTGACCTTTCAATGAACGCATTTGTGACCGACTTTCCAACTCAGCCTTATAAACAGAGGTGTTAAAAGACTGGAAAAAACTAGTGAAGACCCGGTCAGTCCATTGGCTTAATAAATCTATAGAACTAGTTTGAGTGGAAATCTTTTCATTTTTTTGAAAATTCTATGTTAAATATTATTGTAGGGTTGTGATAGATCCCAAAAAACTGATATCAAAACTACTTTGTGATAATTTCCGGTTCAGGTCACACATCTACAATTGAGGTACAGACGCTCCCCTACTTACGAACATTCGAGTTACGAAAGACGGTAGATCTGAACATTTTTTGGGGGAAGTCGAAAAATACTTGCACATTGCTGTAAGTTAGATTTTGTATTGTGCACCTTTTTCCGAGTACAGGACAGTGCTGTAGTGTTTCTTTCCACCACTACCGGCGTGTGGCGCTGTGAGAGATCACCCAGCAGCCACGCCGAAGAAGAAATCTGACTTCCTCTTCCTAGTTTGAGCGTAAACATACTATACTGTATCTCCAGCGCACTAAGAACTTTGAATTTTTTAATGTTTAATATCTAGTGCATCCATTCAATATGGTTGGTGTAAAGTGTAAAGAAGAGGCAAGCCATCTCTTTTGACATGAAAGTGCAATAGGAAAGATTGATGCGGTTGACAAAAAAGAGGATCGCTTTTATCCACTTTCTACCACGGAGGAGAAAGTCACCTAACTTTTGAAGCTCATTTTCCAATAGTAAGTTAGACTTAACTTTAATTATCTCTATGGAGCATATTACTTTATGAAATGTTTATTTTTGAATACAAATCAATCCATGTTACATATACAAACCTTAAACATACATTCCATACAAAATATAGCTATCAAGCAACCTACGAACAAATTCAACTTATGTAAGTAGGGCAGCGTCTGTGATAATGTTTTTTTTTCAAATATTACTTGACAATAATTTCCTCCATTACAAATGCTGAGTTTAATCCTTTAACACAATAAGTTTCCATGAATGCAAACAATTTTGTTGGGTCCTGATGTCATTATATTTACACTACATCTGTGTAAATACCATGAAAAATTTCGGATCATAGTCTGTGTTAATCCCAGGACTGTTTATGGAAGACTGGCAACTCTTTGGGGGCGCCATGGCACTGTGTAAAACTCCTAGGAAGACGCATGTCCAAGAGGGAGATGCTTTTTCACACCGTGTTTGGAAAGAATACAGCTTTCACTAATTGGAGAACTTCTTTAGATGGCCTGGTCGGTGCTGTGCATAATTAAAGAGTGCGAAGAAAGGAAACAATAAATGCCTTACTCTCACACATTGCACCAGTATCTAAAGCAAGTGGTCAGAGGTCAAGGCAAGAATTGTGTGTGAACTCCAAGACAGAGAAAAAGGAACCTTGCTGTTACTCGACGCTTTCTTTATGAAATAAATAACTCAAATATATTAATTTGCAGAGTTCGGGTGTAAGCACTAAGATTTTGTAATTACCCACTAAATGTACTTCACAAAAAGGACACCAGAGTCGTTTTATTTACTGTTCTATGCGATTGTTAATGTGCCCCATCTCGGTTAGAGAAATAAAAAAATGTTGATTTTTAATGTATTATTTATTTGCCCCTCCCTAAAAATGGACTGAGGTTTATTTATTGATTTATGTTGCTACGGACCGAGAAGAGTGTCAAATTTGTTTTATAGTTAGTGCATTTCCATTCACTTGCCACGTAATTAAATAACCGTCATGCTAAAATTAAGAAGAAGAAAAAACATAATTACTCGACTTATCGTTTAAATGTCAGGGAAGAGTCGACGATTAACAAAACATTACAATCAATGCATACCGTATTTTCACGACCATGAGGCACACATAAGTCTCAAATTTTCTTCAAATTGGGCGGCGCTCTATCGTGCAATGCCCCCAGTGTCTCATGTAAATCGGTGGACAGATACCGGTTTGGTGGTCTTAGGGTTGGGCACCTGCCCCCGACACTGGGAGGTCACGTGTTTAAACCTTGGCCGAGTCAAGACATACAACATTTTTTGGTTGAAATCTGATGTTTTTGTGAGACTGTACAAATTTCCAACTGAATGCGACATGTATTCAAGCTACTGTGACTTTTAGACCTTTTCCCACGTTCCACACAAGTTTCCCACAAGCAGAAAAGGACACGTAATGTCACACACAATGCATTGTCTGCGGAACCGCTCAGAGATCCTAACTCTGTAGTGTATCTAGCAATTTGAAAGTGATTGTTATCATCTTGGTGCTTTCGTTTCATTAAACAGTCATTTTTCCACCCGGACCAGGACTACGGTGGCACAGAAATATACAGTGGATCATAATGAAAAGAATGGAAGTTGCACGCTTGGGCGGGACTGTTGTTCAAGTATACGAAAAGCGACTCCGAACATAATTCTGAAAGTGAAGATGGCGAACTTTTTAATGGAGTTATAGCAAAGCAGTTCTGGTCAGAAACGGAAGACGAGGATTTTGATGCTTATGTTATGGATTAGAGCCAAACTGTTTTGCACCAGCTTTTTTTTTAATTTTATTTTATCTGTGTGTTTTACTTTGTAATAAAACTTAAACAAACCATAACAAAACTCAGTTTTGCTTCCGTTGTATTTTTAAATTCGCACACTTATATGCTTGTCTGTGTTGTCGTAACGCTGTCGCAAGCAGAGCATTATTGTGCCCTGTGAATGCGGTAAATAAAGAGAGAGAACCAGCTACGGAACTAGCTACGGAACCAGCGCCTTTTAACACGGTGCGCCCTATGGTCGTGAAAATACGGTACATCCTGTAAATAAGCTTACATTATTCGCTAAGTTCCATTTCAGAGTGACAGTTGAAACCAGTGAGAATACTTAACAGCTAAATTGAATCACATGATTCTTCAATATGCTTGGAATGCTACCAAGGTTTCAGTGTTCGTATTTATTTCCGTTCATAAAAGCCAAACACTGTTGAACAGGGACCTTGACAGCATAACCTAATGTAACATGTTTTGGTTCGACCTTCAAATCACATTAGGAATGTACTTCTGATCTAATTGCCAGCAGTAATAGATGAACAAGTATTTTAGTCTTACTGGCTATGAAATGTTGCACAGGGCAAAATAATTGGAAAACACTTTGCCCTCCTAAAGTTAATCTGCCTACACTGATGGTATTTTCTAACTAAATTACTCAGGTGATAAACAAATTGTGGTGCAATATCCACGTACACATTTTAGATGGACCGTGGACACAAAAGTGGAGTAAAGAAATCCAGGCTTACTGAATAAGCACAGCTTGATGTAGTCTGGCCAGGGCATTTTGGCTTAGCCAGTTGCACATTCGCCGAGCCGCAATGAAAATGTGCGGCTATGTCAAGCCAGATGTGGATATTGGAATAAAAACACTTTCATGGCATATTCAAATAGACCTTCAGGATTGATTTCAGAGTCATGGATGGGAAATGGAAACGTGTTGCTCATCGTCTTTTACCGCTTGGGACAATTGGGCACCGGCTCAATGGAAGTACCTGCTATTTGTGGGTTACAATGCCGTGTATTCAGTGGTTTAGTAATATGAATTCTGCCCGATACTTAGGAGTCCTGGGTTCGGTTCCCAGCCAATGCGACAAAGACGTATTTTTTCCCTATCTATCCTTCTTTGTTTTATCGTATCCTTCTTAAAAAAGTGGAGTGCGTAGTTTGAGGTGTCCTTAAAAAGTATAAAATTAAATATTTTCTCAAGTATAAGTTAACAACGCCACCTGAGCTCAAAGAGGTCTTATATATTTTTCTCCACCGCACCCATCTGCTTTTATCTTACTTTCCTTGGTGTTCCAGCCTCAGAGCGTGTTACGCTGGAGGAAAGGAGACAGGGGGGAAATTTCATTTGCATACTTGTGGTTTCCTTTTATTCGAGGATGAAAACGGTAAGAAAGAAAGAAAGTAAGAAAAAGACTCTTTCAAATACAGTCCAAATGCCAACCCAAATCCCCACGTAGATAAAAAAAGAAGTTTATTTGCACGTGTCCAAGATTACGTGAGTTCACACGCCACCGAAGCGGCTTGACAGAGGCGGCAATGGTGATTTCAGCCAGGGGATGGCGTCAGCAAGTAGAATATTTTCAAGCTACGTACACCACCGTTAAGATCAGTTGCATGGCAAGGAGAGCGTACAAGCTGCTGTAATTGTAAGTGCTTCTGATTTTTAGTCAATAGGGTAAATTGAGTTTCGTTTTGAGAATGATTTTTTGTCACGCTTCTATGTATATGCTAATGCAAATTTTAATAATATTGACTTTTGCACTAGCTCATTGACATTGAGAGCTGCGGGAAGAGTCTGCAATCAGGTGTCATAATCGCGGCATAACGGGTTACTTTTTTTATACTGGACAGTTCGCTGCTGATTCTACTAAGATCACGATGTTACTCAATAGGGACAGTGGGAATCCCTTTTATCTATTTATGCGCATCACTTATTAATGATGAGGCATTTGGCGAGCGAAGGGACTGATTTCCTGCACTTTGACATTCAGAGTACCCGGGTAGAGTTCCTTTGCGATGTTTTACTTTTAATTTACCCTTGAAATTTTGATAAAATATATTCCTTGGTGGATGAGTGGTTAGCGTGTTCGCAGCACAGTTCTGAGTTAATGGGATCAAACCTTCCTGTGTAGAGTTTGCATGTTCTCCTCGTGCTTGCATGGGTTTCCTCCGGTTTCCTCCCACATTCCAAAAACATGCATTCCAGGTTAATTGGCTGGTCCAAATCGTCCCTTGGTGTGGATGAGCAATTGAGCTGTCTGTCTCTGTGAGCCCTACGACTAGATGGCAACCAGTTCAGGGGGTCCCCTGCCCACTGCCTGAAGTCACCTGGGATGGGCTCCAGCACCCACGCGACCCTACTGAGGATAAGCGATGCGGTTAAAGGATGGATGGATGGATTTTCCCTGGTCCGCACCAGTTCTAAGCCATATGCTCGGTGACGGCCAGCTGGGGAGATCCTCATCGTATTGTAAGCCACAGTGTCTAATATGTGGAAATATAACCATCCTGCAATCCAGAATTTACTGTAATATGGGCTGTGAATTTTATGTATTTTCAACTGTTGGCAGTCATTTTGCCACTTTGCGTGAGAGCAAAAATGACGTCATAGATATCTTACGACCAATCATAGCTTCTTCTCTGAATAGAGTTGTGCAGTGATTGGTCCGCTGCCTGAGCAACTCCGCCTCCTGAGAGCAAGTGCCAAAATGGCTGCCACCCAAAATGAATACAAACAGGTTGGTTTTGCAGCATAATTAATACAATATTAATCAAAATCTTGCAGTTTTTAGACATGTGTGGACACTTAAAAATATGCTATTTGTGAAGAAAATGGTGTGACTTCCTTTGGAAAGGAATAGTGGTCTGAGAGGAAGCAAAAATAGAGTGGATCCTATCCTCATTGCTGGCATATTAGCCAAGTCAGTGGCGCTCACGAGTGGGGTGAGAGGCTCTTTCACTCACACATTATCGCCATTTCACACCATTTCACAACACTCCGCTTCTGGTCTCAAAACAAGAGCACTGGCTCCAACTCACACGGAGCACTAAAGTACGCCATTAGATGGAATGCACGCGTTAAATGGGCAACGGTTAAATCAGAATCACAAGTACCTCGCTTCTGGTGGAGCTTTCGGCGCTGGAGGGTCGGGTATCTTGACGAGTTCAACTTTCGCTGTCTGCCGCTTCTGTTCCTCTCAAATAAGTGATTTTGTCCCAATCCAGTTTTAGTCCGAAAAGAGACGACGGTCATTTGTATTTTGTAGCCATTTGAAAAGAAAGGGCGCCAAGATAATTGTAAAATTAAAAGACTTCTCGGGGGTCTCACCAACCGTTCCCAGTCAAATGGACGTGTAGGAAAAATGATACGTGTATTTCATGTTTTCATTTGCTTAAGAGGTGTCCGTTTTAAAATTTGGAAAAATGTCCGTTGTCTTCAGCCTCCAGGTTCCATGTGCATTGTGCAAGTGAGCCAAATAGGAAAGTCATTACAAGCTGGAACACAGCAGCAGCGCTCAACCGGTGTTGCGTTCGAGGGGATTCGGAAATAGTGGCTTCGAGTAACATCAATTAAAAAAAAGTGATGGATTCGAACGGGATGCTTGGTCGTCACCCAGACAGGGTCGCATTTGACGGTAATCTGAAATATTGGCTTCAAATAACAATTCAAAGAAAGGGCAGATTAGTGGATTACAAAAACAATTAAAATCGAAGAAAGACGTTGTTTTTGTCTTTCATTGTTTCTTTCGTATTTTTCTTTCTTTCCTTCTTTCTTTCTAACCCTGTCTTTCTTTCTTTTTTCCTCAGCCTTTCTCTTGTCTTTCTTTCCTCTCTTTTTTTTCTTCCTCTCTCTTTCTTTCTGTCTTTCCTATTCTATGTCTTTCTCTGTCTTTTTCTGTCTCTCTTTCCCTGTCTTTCTTTCATTTTCTTTCTTTCTCAGCCTTTTTCTGTCTTTCTTTTTCTGCCTTTCTTTCTCTCGGTCTTGCTTTCTTTGTTTTTCTTTTTCCGTTCTTTCTTTCTCTCTGTCTTTTTTCTCTTTCTTTGTTTCTTTCTTTTCTTCTCTGTCTTTCTTTCTCTCTCTGTCTTTTTTTCTCTTTCTGTCTTTCGTTCTTTCTTTCTCTGTGTTTCTTTCTCTCACTGTCATTTTTTTCTCTTTCTGTCTTTCTTTTGTTCTGTCTTTTTCTTTCTTTCTCTCTCTGTCTTTGTTTCTTTCTGTCTTTTTTCTTTCTCTCACTTTCTTCATTTCTTTTTTTCTCTGACTTTTTGCTGTTTCTGTCTTTCTTTCTTGTGCTGACTTTCTTTCTCTGTCTTCTTTTTCCTCCTTTCACTTTCTCTCTTTCTTTCTGACTCTATTGCTCTGATTTCATCGCTCTTATTTCTCTTGAATAGAGAACTTTATCATAATATTGAAATTTCTGAGTCCTGCATATGAGACTGGAAGGATTCCAGATTATTTGAATGCGCAATTAATGCCCAACGCCGATGTCTGCATTGTGTTTAGCCGATGAGCCATCTATTGTTTTCATGAAGACCAAAATCGAAAATCTTTCAGGAAAGTGTTTAAAAAAACAAGCAATGTGGCAAGAAAGAAGATACTGGAATGCACATTTTCCCTAAGGCAAGAAATAAGTCGCAACATTCCAACCAACATTCCCAAAAACTCCAGACTGCTCGTTTGTTTAAAATGAAAGAAGCTGCTAATGCTAGTTGCTAATGTTGTGCGAGGAGCAGCTAGCGATGCTACAAATTACTTAAGCTAAAACTGTGAACCGCAAAATCTCAAAATGTGCTCGGTCCAGGCTGACATGAGCCAAAATTCAAAGAAAAACATTTTTATTTTTTTTTAAATAAGAAAAAAATGATTTCTTTGTTGTGCATTAATTTAAAATTTTCCATGTTTTGATTGAGCGTAAAATGCCAATGTTAGTTGTTAATTGTAGCTGCTAACGCGAATACAGCTAGTTTCAAGGTCTGTGATGTCAGATGCTTAAGCAAAGCTACGTAGTTGCTAATGTTATGCGAGTCACAACAAGCGAGCCCTGAATCAAAAAATGATTTCTTTGTCGTGCATTCATTTAAAATTTTTCATGTTTTGATTGAGCGTAAAATGCCAATGCTAGTTGTTAATTGTAGCTGCTAACGTGAATACAGCTAGTTTCAGGGTCTGTGATGTCAGTTGCTAATGTTATGCAAGTCACAACTAGCGATCCCTGAATCAATGACGTATGAATATTTAAGCTAACTGCTTAAGAAAAACATTATCCATCCATTATCTGCGCCGCTTATCCTCAGTAGGGTCGCGGGGGTGCTGGAGCCCATCCCAGCTATCTTCGACCAGTGGGCAGGGTACACCCGGAATTGGTTGCCAACCAGTCGCAGGGCACACAGGAACCCCCAAGGCCACAGAGCTGAATGATAATAATAAAGTATAATAATTGTATTTGTTAAACAAATGCTTGAGCCTGTAAATAGGGTTTGTACTTTGGTTTTAATGAATAATAGTCAAGTCAGGTCATGTGTATTTGTGACGCCCTTAATCACAATGAGTCTCAAAGGGCTGCGCAGACTACAGATTATTATGACGCCATCCCCTGATCTAAAACCTACATGAGGGCAAGGAAAAACTCAAAAACCTCAGCATGAGGAAAATGAAGAAACCTCGAGAAGGGGCCACACATAAGGTACTCACCCTTCCAGGATGACTAGGCCAAAATGGTCACAGATCGAATCTCAGAGGCAGAGAAATGAATAAAGGTTTTGACTACGGCGGATCCTTTTTGGAATGCAACCCCTGCGATAAAACAGGGATTACTATACACCCTTTTTTACTTGCGGAGGAAATAAAGGGTTCAGGTTCTCGACAGTTTTCAAGACAACGTGAAGTTGTCTTCGTTTGCAAATCGACGACGAAGGAAATGAGTATGGACTTACTTGAAAAAAATATTTCCCATGTTTCCGAGAGATTGTCCGACACAACCAAGACTAAAACGATTTAGTATTGTTTTGTATCGTAAATACATTTCAGTTAGCTGACAACTGGAATGGGTAGATAATATTGTAGCCTGTTCCCAGTCCCCGTAGAATAATCTATTTAAAATAAAAAATAAAAAAGGTTTAGCAGCTTACACAAAGACAATAATCAAGCAGAGGGAAGATGAGTCTGCAGTGGAATTGAGTTTTGTAACACTGCAGGCTAGGCTTTGCCGCGTCAAGACTGAATTAAAAAAAGAAACATGGAGCCATTTTCATTAAAAAGCTACACAGTCCATATTGTTACACATTTTATTCATTTTGTGTCCATTTTGTCTTTTATTAGCATATTAGTTTGTACTTTTCGGTATTTTTTGTGCAGTTTAGTACTTTTTCCATGTCCTTTTGGGCTCATGTTATTTATTAATTGATCATAATCTCCACTACTTTTTAATACCTTTCAGTATTTTTTGTATATTTAGTATTTTTCCACATTATAGTACTTTTCATTCCTTTTTCTTACTTTTTGTCTTTTATTAGTATATTTGGTATTGGAGTATTCCAAAAGTATTTTAGAAACAATCAAGAGACAATTTTTTTCAGTACTTTTCACTACAATCTCATCATTTTCAGTACTTTTTTGTACTTTTTTAATGTTTTAGTACTTCCCAGGAATTTTTGTATTGTTTGGTACTTTTTAGTACGTACTTTTCATTAGTTTTTCTTACTTTTTGTTTTTTATTAGTGCATTTGGTATTGGGGTATTCCAAAATTATTTGAAAGTAATCAAAACACATTACTATAATATTATGGTATCTGGATTACTTTACTGAATACATTTTTCAACCGGTAACAAGTTACTGTATCCGATTATATTTTAGTTTTCCATATTTCTCACTTGTTTGTACTTTTCAGTACTTTTTGTAATGTTTTAGTACTTCCCAGAAGATTTTGTATTGTTTAGTACTTTTCAGTACTTTTCATGAGTTTCTCTGAACTTTTGTCTTTTATTATTATTTTTGGAATAGTATAAAAGTATTTGAATTGATCAAATTACTGCAATATTATGGTATTTGGATTACGTTACTGAATAAATATTTCAACAGGTAACCAGAAATGTATCAGATTACATTTGGTTTTGCATATTTTTCACTACTTGTTGATACTTTTTTAGTACTTTTTACTACAATATCATACTTTTCTGGACTTGTTCGTACTTTTCAGTACTTTTTGTAATGTTTCAATACTCCCCAGTTTTGGGAGGATTGTTTAGTACTTATCAGTTTTTTCATTCATTTTACTTACTTTTTGTCGTCGATTATTATATTTGGTATTACAGTAGTATAAAAGTATTTGAAAGTAATCAAATTACTGCAATATTATATTTGGATTACATTACTGAATGCATTTTTCAACAGGTAACCAGAAAGGTTTCGGATTGCATTTTGTTTAACATATTTTTTTTCACTACTCATTGATATTTTTAGCACTTTTTACAACAATTTCGTACTTTTCTGGGCTTGTTCGTACTTTTCAGTACATTTTGTAATGTTTTAATACTAAGAATAATCGAAATAAATAAGAATAATAGAAAGTATTTGAAAGTAATCAACTGCAATATTATGGTTTTTGGATTGCATAACAGAATACATTTTTTAACAGCTCACACTAGTAACGGTATCGGAGTACATTTCTGTTTTCCACATTTTGGCAACAATGCAAGACGTTATGTTTGCCGTAAAAGCAGCAGAGCTCATCACCCTCAACACACCATCCCGACAGTCAAACATGGTGGTGGCAGCATCGTGGTTTGGGCCTGCTTTTCTTCGGCAGGGACAGGGAAGATGGTTAAGATTGATGGGAAGATGGATGGAGCCAAATACCGGACCATTCTGGAAGAAAACCTGATGGAGTCCGCAAAAGACCTCGGACTGGGACGGAGATTTGTCTTCCAACAAGACAATGATCCGAAACATAAAGCAAAAGCTACAATGGAATGGTTCACCAAAAACATATCAAGGTGTTCGAATGGCCAAGTCAAAGTCCAGACCTCAATCCAACTGAGGATCTGTGGAAAGAACTGAAAACTGCTGTTCACTAACACTTTCCATCCAACCTCACTGAAGTCCGGTAGAGCTGTTTTGCAAGGAGGAATGGGCAAAAATATCAGTTTCTCGATGTGAAAAACTGCGACTTGCAGCTGTAATCGCAGCAAAAGGTGGCGCTACAAAGTAACTACAAGTAATTAACTCAATGGGGCCTAATAATTTTGCACACACACTTTTGCGTTTTTTTATTTGTTAAAAAAGTTTAAAATATCCAATAAAGTGTGTTCCACTTCATGATTGTTGTCCACTTATTGTTGATGCCTCACAATAAATTACAGTTTTATATCTTTATGTTTAAAGTCTGGAATTTGGCCAAAGGTCACAAAATTCAAGGGGGGCAAATAGTTTTGCAAGCCACTGTATACTACACAAATATCCAATGCAAATACTACAAAAATAAAGTAGAAATACCACAAAACTCTTCAAAAAAGTACAGTAATACTATAGAAAATATTACAGAAAGACTGCAAAAATAAAACCACATAAATATGACATAAATAACACAAAAATGCAACAAGAAAATTACAACAGAAATACAGGCTTATTACGCCCCCACCAAACATTATTTTCTTCACATTAACATTCGAAGGGTCATTACAGAATTGTGTTGTTCACACCAGAGTTCACCTCATTTGTGGCTTAATAATAAAACTCATGCAGTTAGTTGGTTGTTCTTTGGGCATTCTGTGGTACTTCTACTTTTAACTTTGTGTTTTGTCTTTTTAAAATATTTTTATAGAGTTGTTTAATGCCTAGACTGGCGATTGACTATATATGGCTATGTATATGGTTATGGTTGTATGTATAATTGTTATTGATTTACCTTGTTTTGCAAAATGAAAATAAAACATTGTGTAGAAAAGAATTAACCACTATTATTATTATTATTTTATTTTTAAGTCTTAAAATATCATCTTAACATTGATTTTGATATGCAAATAGTTTTTTCTGTGAGTTTCTTGTAAAATGTTAATATCTCAATGCGGTTGTTTGTAACTAGAATGCTGGTTCATAAATTTTTGTTTTAATAAATTGTTCGTTATATAGGGGGGAAAAAACATTTTTCCGTTTTTCTATTAAAAGAAAATCACATTTCTGTAATAACAGCACGTGTTGACAAGTTGCTTGCATGAAAATCGGTTGTAATACGAGTAAATTATGATTTATTTTCAATGTTCATTCATTGCCTTAACGGGGACATCTACCTGACGTTAGCAGACGTATCTGTGGGAATTCCGACCAGAATGACGTAAAAATCTTCGTCACTGCCGTAAAGCAGCAGAGGCGCTCACTTTATAAACCGATACCACCATCTACTGGACTTCACTATAATAAGATTCAAATTACACCACAATTCCATTGAAATTTGTAATTTTATACCTGATAATATTAACTATGGGTTCAAACGATTTTGGAGAACTTTGCTTGTGATATACGACTTCAAATTATATGAATTAAAGCCAAATTTAAACTTTATTGTCAATCTTATAAGCACTATAGCGCAATGCTACACTCATGTGCAGTAATCTCTTATCGCGTTTTAATGTAAAGTAAAACAATATATTTTGTCAATAAAGCTCCCCCACAAGCAGAAGCCCATTCAATTAATAAGTGTAAACATTTTGATAATTTTATGTAACTTTTGTTCAATAAAGAATTTTAAAAATAGTTTTAAAGAAGTATATCAAGATAAAAGCAATTCTGTTTTGTTGTCGGATCCGGAGACATTCATCTTTAACTTTAAGAAAACTGCCCAAAGCCCAAAAGATATATAATCGACTTAAAAACCCCCACTTGTATTGAATTGAACGGATCATAATATTATTTTTCTTTTTACTTGGTCCATTTTATTAATTTAAACTACTACTACGACTATTAATACAATGATGACGGCAACGACTACTACTACTACTACTACTACTACTAATACTACTACTACTACTATTAATACTATTACCATTACTTCTACTACTACGACAACAACGACCAATACCATTATTAATACTATTAATACTACTAATACTACTATGACGACGACTACTACTACTATTAATATTACTACTATTACTACTACTACTACTACTACTACTACGATGACGACTACTTTTACAACACTATTAATACTACTAATACTACTACTACGACTACTACTACTACAAGTAATACTATCAATCCTACTACTACTACTACTAATACTAATACTAATACTGATACTTATACTAATACTAACACTACTATTAAATGGTAAATGGTCTGCATTTATATAGCGCTTTTCAAGTCAATTACTTCCCAAAGTGCTTTACAATGTGCTTCACACTTACCCATTCATAATACTATTAATACTATTGATACTATTAATAACAATCACCCTTATCACCACCCTCATTATTATTATGATACATTTTCTTTTGAACGCCTTTCTGGAAACCCAAGGTTGTTGTACACAGATTATAAAACTGTGATATCAACAAATACAAAATTTTTTGTTTGGAATGGTGCAATGTTCAATAAAAATCATTTCAAAAATGATTTCAGTATGTAATATTTTTTTTAAATAAAAAAAGTTTAGATTAAATGGTTGATTCTTTTAACCTAAATGACCCTGTGTGCCCTGCGATTGGCTGGCAACCAGCTCAGGGTGTCCCCTGCCCACTGCCCGGAGATGGGCTTTTTAAATCGTGAATAGTAATTACCCATAAAAAGAATGCTTAAAACCATGTTTTGAAATGGAGACATCTTCTCTTTTTGCAACATTATTATTTGAACCGTTAGCTCGTCTTGGGATCAAGAGGTCGCAGGTTCGATTCCTGGCTCCTCCGTGTTGTATGTCGAAGTGTCCTAGGGCAAGACACTGAATCCCCAAAAAAGCAGGCCTTGGATGGCTGACTCCCTATTGGTGTGTGTGAAAGGCTAAGTGTGAAGCACATTGTAAAGCGGGAGGTCTTCATTGTCTTGAAAAGCGCTATATAAATGCAGACCATTTACCATTTAACCACTGACAAAATGTTCTCGCAAGATAATCAGCTCTGAATTATTCCTATCGTCTCTACTTTTTCCAACCATCAATATTATATTAAATCTAAATTTTTCCAACAAAAGGAGAATGATGAAAATTCAATCCATTTCATTTTATGTATAGCCAGGTTTTTTACCCACAAAAACAAGATAAAAAAGCAGCCCCCTTTTTGAAAAAAATTATCATCAAAAATAAATCTTAAAATGTGAAAAAAACTCCCAATGTACAAATTAGGTACACTATACCCCTTATGTTGAGTTAAACGCGTCCTAATTGTTGTTATTTTATGTCTTTATTTATTTATTTTCTTTCTATGTAATTTTGTAGTATTTATTGTTCCCTTGAAAAAATACATTTGTATTGTTATTTCCAAATTTTTATTCCAATTTTTATTTGGAGATGCGATGTAAAAAAAAGAAAAGAAACCCGGAAGTAGGGAAGCGCGAGAACCCTGCTAGGCCTTGTTGGGTGTCATTGCTACAATTGGTCGCTAGACGACGCCAGATCCTAACAGGTTTTGTAGTGTTTATCAACTGTGCATTTGTAAAAAAAAAAAAAAAATGTTTACCTTCACTGTTAGATTTCCTATCTATTTTAGAAAGAAGCAAAAGCTTTTATAAACACCCCTGGGCTATTTTTCAATTTGGTAATTTACAATTCAGATGCGAACTGAATAAAAAAGCCTAGTTTAGTACCAAATGATGAAGTTAAGAGAGGAATCCATGCACCACATGAGTGCAATTACATTGCCTTTAACAGTATGTTTCTGACTTTTATTCGAGGTAAAATAACATCGGAAATGGTGTTTCTGCAAATGTTCTCTGGTTGATAAATAGTAATAAGCAAATACAGTGGGTAAGCGCCCGCTTTGAGACTGGGAGGTCGGTGGTTCGCGCCCCGGCCGAGTCATTCCTAAGACTTAAAAAGTGGTCGGCGGCGCCCTCTGTTGGCTGCGGCTGCATCGGCTCGCTACAACGGGTCAGGTGCAATCGACATTTCGTTCTGTGTACATTGTTACACAGAATGACAATACAAGGAAATTATTATTATATTATATTATTATTTGCTTTGGGAGTTGTGCCTGGCTTCGGCAACATTCAGTGGACATAATGAAAACTGCGGGTCATTGTTTGACTTGATGCGTCTCATTTATCTCTTGTGCTTCTTGCTGTTCGGATGAAATCCGTTGAGGCGTGTGATCCAATATGTTTGACACCTCTGTTCCGTTTAGTGTGGAAATAAGATCTCAAGCCGAAGCCCGACCCGGATTTCATGCTGGGTCGCGCCTATAATTGTATTTGAGTGGGACCGGAATATTCTTTTAAATTTCTTTTATTTAAATTTTTTCAAAAATATGTATAGATATATACGTTTTTAAAAATGTATACTAAAACAGTGTGCTTGGTTTTTATTTTCTTTAGCATAGCATAAAAATCAGCAGACAATGCCGGACAAAAAACGGAAAGCATTTAATGGAGTGAAAGATATTTAATCCATATTTGGGGGGACAACTCTGTTCAGCCTCTGGTAGCACAGTAACTTTCAAATTGCTAGATACGCTACGGCGTTAGCATCCATGAGCACTTCCGCTAACAACACATTGTGTGTGGCATTACGCGTCCTCTTCCGCACAAGTCAGATGTGATGGCAATCAAACAAGAAACGACTAAAAGTCACAGGAGACGCATAGAAGTCACATTTAGTTGGAAATATAAACGATCTTACAAAAACATGGCATTGAACCCATTAAATGATGTGAATTTTGACTCGACCAAGGCTCGAACCTGTGACATTTCATTCTCAGGAGCGGGCGCTTAACCCTCGGGCCACTTTGCATGAGATACATGGGGCACTGCCTGATAGGGCAAAGAAAATCTGAGATTTATGTGCGCCCTACAGGCGTGAAAATACGGTACATTGTTATCATAAATCAGCTCTCCTCCTCCCGAGTCCTCACAAATCAAATATGAAATTTGGGTCCTGCAAATCAAGGGAATTGGTTGGGCTCGATCTGGGTCGGGCTGTAACACCCGCGGGGATGGGATGGTCTGACTTTTTTAAAACCTATCTTACCTCAAAGTGAAATTCCCCAAAACATTCCCAGGTTATAGGAGAACCCCTGTAAATTGTGTTAAGGCTAAAGATATTGTAAGGGAAATTATGGTCTAAAGTTGCCTTTTATACTACTATTGTATATCTTTATAGGTTTATAATTCTATAGTGCTCAATAAGTGTGTGGTTTTACGATTTCACAAACGCCTTCGGGGCCAGGAGAGTAGGTTTCCCAAGCCAAAGGAACTTTGTCTCTACAGCCTGGAGGCCACTGGGACTCTCCCAATCTGTTATCAAACACATGCACACAGCTCCTTTCTGCTAACCCATACAACGTGAAGGCCACTGGAAATTCTCTCAAGACTCCTGTTTTCTCCAAAAGAATGTGCTTATGATTAAAAAACTACAACGGGAAAGCTAGCTGGCTGTTCAAGCCAGTACTCATTTATTATACTTGCACGCCATCGAGTGACCAACATTATACACTGCATTTAAATATGTGATTCCTGTCTGAACCAATCACATTCATTTCCTGTGTTCATATCAACCAATAAGATGTGTAGTTTCCTTTTTGTGTTTTACAATAAATGAGCCTTTTGCCAAAGGAGGGGTTGTTCTTCTTTAAGTTGATCCTGGAAGCACGCACCTCTGTTGGAAGGGGCTATCAAAAACCCAAATCTACGACTCAGAGTGTGTTCTTTTCCTCTTTCTACTACAATCTCAAGTTTTAGCTTTGACAGATCATATTTATGATTTTGATGCCAGTAGGAGACTCTCAATGTGTCACTCTATCATTTCATGCTGCAATACTTTGTAAATAGGTTTCGTCCTTGTCAAGTGAGATTTTCTTCCTTCGTTCTGGCTTTCTTCACATGCTTTCTTGCTCACGCGATTCTGTCCTGATCATTTGGTGTGCTGCTGCATAAAAAGTACGATGTTTTTTTTGAGACCAAAGCAAAGGATCCATGAATTTTCCGTGCACACGGAACATTGTAAACACTGTCTAAATCAAAGTCAGTTCGGCTGTGGGGCTGGATCCAGTCTTTCTTTTTTCAGGTGGGCCAAACCATTAAAAAAAAAACGCCAAATATTTAGCTTTGTTTTTCAGTATTATGCTTTATCATTTCGCCATAATTTGTAGCCTACCCTACACATTATAAACAAGGATGATAAGGGACCTTGTCTAAGCACAACAAATGTATTCACAAACATTGGGAAAAAAAATGATTTTCATGTTTGGCATTGAAAGTGTTAACAATTTGTGAATCTTACCAGTTGAATAGATGCTGCTCTACATCTAAACCAACTCACCACACTGAACAAAGTCGAGTGGGTGCTAAGAAAACAAGTATGAAAGAAATAAAAAACAAAATAAGTTTTAGCAGTGAACGGGCAACAACAGATCAAACTACTAGGCTTGGCCTACTGAAGCTGAGAAAGTACTCCACAGTGTTGTATTAAACATGAAACCAGACTTACACCTTTGCTGCCCTCCTGGAGCTGGAAGAAGCATTTGGTTTGTAGGTATATAAAAAACATTAAATCAAGACTTTCTTTAACAGACTCAGAAATGTACAGCAGGCATGATTATATCATCCATCGGGCCAGATAGCCCGCAAGCCGTGTGTTTGACATGGTAGGGTCAAAGAATTGACACATGACATCTAAAGAAATATTTAGTCAATAAATGGCTATTTCCCACTTTGGCTGTTTATGCCATTTTTGTAACCTTATGACTTACACAAGTTAGTTATTTTTTTCTTTTTTTTCTCAAAAATCTTCTCATATAAATTGTATTTCTTTAACCATTAAAGCAGGGGTCTCAGACTCACTCTACTGAATTTTTAAAACCTAATTGATTCGAATTCCAATATAAAAAGGTGCAAAAAATCTATAACCATAAAACAACAAATTATCCAAGGAAAAGTACAGTACAGTGAAAAAAAATACACAATGATTTATTGTATGAGATACATTAATGAAATAATATCTCAGGGGCCGCAGAAAAATTCCTTGGTGGCAACATCTGGACCACAGGCCTTGACTTTGATATAAAGTAAGGAAATTAAATATTTGAACACCCTGCTATTTTTCTATTTATCCCACTTAGAAATCATGGATGGGTCTGAAATTTTCATCGTAAGAGCATGTCCACTGTGAGAAAGATAAACTAAAAAGAAAAATCCATAAATCACAATGCATGATTTTTTAACGATTTATTTGTTATATAGCTGCAAATAAGTATTTGAACACCTGAGAAAATGAATGTTAATATTTGGTACAGTAGCCTTTGTTTGCTATTACAGAGGTCAAACGTTCCCTGTAGTTTTTTTTACCAGGTTTGCAGACTGCAGGAGGGATCTTGGCCCACTCCTCCACACAGACCTTCTAGAGATCAGTCAGGTTTCTAGGCTGTCGGTGAGAAACACGGAGTTTGAGTTCCCTCCAAAGATTTTTGATTGGGTTCAGGTCTGGAGACTGGCTGGGCCATACTAGAACCCTGATATGCTTCTCATGGAGCCACTTCTTGGTTTTACAGGCTGTGTGCTTCGGGTCGTTGTCATGTTGGAAGACCCAGCCACGACCAATCTTAAATACTTTGACTGAAGGAAACTTAATGGAATTGTGACCAAAAAGTTCTATTTTGGTCTGAACCTTTTGTTTCATGCATGATTTCAAACAATGAAGTCTCATTACCTAGTTACCTTGGAAATAGTGGTCCAAACTCTTTTCAGGTCATTGAGCAACTCCTGTCGTGTAGTTCCAGGCTGATTCCTTAACTTACTTAGAATTATTGAGACCCCACGAGGTGATATCTCACATGGGGCTCCACTCCCATTGAGATTGACCATCATGTTTAGCTTCTTCCATTTTCTAACGATTGCTCCAACAGTGGACCTTTTTTCACCAAGCTGCTTGGCAATTGTTCTGTAGCCCTTTTCAGCCTTGTGGATGAGTACAATTTTGTCTCGGGTGTCTTTGGACAGCTCTTTGGTCTTCGCCATTTAACAAGTTAAAGTCGTACCGATTGTATGGGGTGGACAGGTGTCTTTATGGAGCTAACAACCTCAAACAGGTGCATCTGATTCAGGATGATAAATGGAGTGCAGGTGGACTTCTAATGGGTGGATTAACAGGTCTTTCAGGGTCCGAATTCTAAATGATACACAGTTGTTCAAATACTTATTTGCAGCTGTATCACACAAATAATTCATCATTAAAAATCATGCATTGTGATTTCTGGATTTTTGTTTTTAGTTTATCTCCCCCACAGTGAACATGCACCTACGATGACAATTTCAGACCCCTCCATGGTTTCTAAGTGGGGGAAATAGCAAAATAGCAGGGTGTTCATACTTATTTTCTTCACTGTAGGTGGTAAATTCACATGTGTACATACAGAATAACTATAAATATTTGCAACAGATACACGTGTATAGAAATACACACAAGAATCACTACACTTACTAGAAGTGAATTTTATTCATCACAAAAAGCAAAAATGGACAAATCCTGTATCCCTAGCAAACTGTCAAAGATGTTTATTTAGATGACAACTCTATTTTCATGGCATGGTGAAAAACATACACAGAAAGAGTGCCGCATAAAAACTCATTTCCGAGTAAAAGTAACCAGGGTGATATAGTCACATTATGTGTAACTGTCATAGACGGTGGAAACAATGTGAAATATTCAAGTTTGCATTATAACTGTTTCTACAAATGGCCATGGTGCATCTCATCCAAAAATATATTCCACTAGATTGAGGCACAACAGTAATATTTCTATCAATACTAATATCCTATACAACAAAAATATATATTCCAATTGGAGATATGTCAAGAAAGAAATGTGTGGTTGCATGAAACCTCCGGCAAAATAAGAATGGGGCGAGGATCTTTATTAACGGCAGAAGGCACTTGGTAGAATCAAATTTACACAATTAAACTTTCAAGAATGACATTTGTATAATTTAAGGAAGTGGTGGGGGTAGGTTTGGTTTGCGTGACTCCTTTACCTCAGTTTGGATCCATTAGTAACCTCAAACGACTTTGTGGCTGTGTTGACTCATTCCAGTTAGCAAGTTGTGTTAATATTTGATCAAAAACAGCCCTCTGGCAAATTTCTACGCACAAACATTTGGGGTCTCATTTATGATGATTGATAGACAATTGTGCAGGACGGCCAAAGCTTATTGTAGAGGAAACACGGAAAAGTGAGATAGTTTATTGTTAATATTAAGGGAAAATAATTGCCTATTTTCGCCATTATCTTGGAATTAATTCAAACACTACAAAAGTACCCGTTATATACTGTAAAACAATGGTCAGCAACCGTTTCTGTACCACAGACCGGTTAAGCGTCATCTATTATTCTCGTGTTCCGGCCCAATTACAACACTAGTATTGATTGTAATAACAATAATAAGCATAATGATAATAGGCCTAAATCCAATGTGTTATCACTAGATCGTAGGGATCTAAATGACATTGGAAAAGGTATTCGATTTGATATCATCCTCAGACAGTGTTTATTCACATTACCTTTTTTTTAACATCTTGAAGGCGGACTTAATTGGGAATCAAGCCCGGACACGGCAATGAGACCACCCTTGATAACATAGGAAAAAGCATGATTTTATCTCGTTGCGGAGTATTTTTACTCACAGTACCACGTTCTATTGCCTTTTTTATCTTGAGGGCGCACATTATTGGTCAATGTCTATCATGTTGTTTTGGCTGAACTCATTCCCATAATGCTCCAGTATTGTAACACGTTGTAGAATGTTGTAGTTTCATGTAATAATAATTAATGTATAATTTATACATTTTGTAATTTAATATTTTGTTGGTGATAGGAATGAGTGGAGAGGTGTTGTAAAAGGATAGTGGGATGTTTAGACGCGTTCTAAGGGATGGGCACGGCACCTGTATGATGCGGCAGGGGTAAACCAGTGAAAGCTGTCGGGCCCTGCTGTTGAACAGAGTGTTTTGCATCACCCTGACCCGAGTGACATGTCCACTTTCTTGCGTCCCGTTTCATCTGGAGGGACGAAAGCATGACCCACTTGGGTGCCGAGGTGCTTAACTTTTTTGGGCATTTGGGTTGGCCATGGTCCAAAAATGTTTGTGTGTGTTTTTTGCTACCTTTTCCCTTTTTTATTTACTTTTTTTTGTATGTGCTTGTCTTGCTGTCGGTCACCCCTCTCAAGGGATATGATCAGGGTAGATAGTAATTAAATAGCTTTTTCCTATGTCATCAACAGTGTTCTTATTGCCACTATCCAGGCTTGATTCCTGGTGCAGCAAATGTTGAGCAAATATAACCGATAGACTAACCATTGCCCAAATACTAGAATTTACCATCATACAATTAATAAGAGATAAGTAATAAGCAAGGCATTTTTTTTAAAAAACATGTGTTTGCTGTGCGGCCTGGTACTAAACAACCTATAGTCCGGTACCGTTCCGCGGTCCGCTGGTTGCCGACCACTGCTGTAAAATGAATGGAGCCCTTTGAGAAATGAACCTACATTTGTAAATAAATCCTTTACATTTCAGATTAGAACTAATTTATAACTTTTTACCAAAACTAGAAACCAAATGATAAGATATGACTACATAGTCTACATAAAACATGAAATCCTATTTTCAACACTTTCTGGTTCAAACAGATGATGTGTTGGAGTACTCACCAAGCATGATTTTTTCAATGTTAAAACAACGTTCCAGAATCCAACAATAATCTCGAATCACTTTAGAAATTTCATGAGTGCAAAATTTTACAGTTGAACACAAAAAACCAATGATAAAGAAGCAATGATATGGTCATAGGTAGAGAGAGTGGTTAGCAAGTTCGCCTCACAGTTAAGAGGTCCCGGCTTTGATTCCTAATTATAGATTAAGTGTAAAAGTATGTTTTTTTTATTTTTTTTAATCTATTTCACTTATTTTATGATTATATACATCTTTCTCACAGTACCTTGTGTCATTGTGTATTATTTAAGTCTGGATTCTGTGTCAAAAACCAATATAGGTGGCATGGGAGTTGACTGGTTAGCATGCCCGCCTCACTGTTTAGAGTTCCTGCGTTCAATTCCAGCTGGGTTGAGTTTGCATGTTCTATGCTTATCACTGAGCACTAAGGCCCTACAGTATATGTTTGTACTAGATCGCATCTCTTAAAATCATACCAAGGAACAATCGTATCATGCCCTGTATATCCAGAAGCGTACGGTATTCCCAGGTTCAATAAAAGACCCAGCACCCCAATGCTGAACGCAGTTGTATACGACAGCAACAGGACAGCAAATATATACAAGATGAACAAGCAAGCTGAGAAGGACACTTGAAAAATCAAGAAAACGCAGCCCTGATTGTTTACAGTGTTTTCACAGCATTCGACTGGCACTCTTGAAAAACCTATGACGATACAAACAAAACAAGTTTTTTTTCGTTTTTTTTTTAAACAACCAAATCCCGGTTATCCCAGCGGAGAGAGTTCAATATGCTAAACCGCCGATCATGAACCGTGCGTCGAGGTGCCGACACAATTCTGATTTAAGTCGTACTTTCTTTCATATAAATGCTGCCGGAGTGACGTAGCCTGGTAAAAGCAACACATTATAACCCACAGCCAAATAGTAGCTACAGTAAAAAAAGAACACAGTTAGTATTTTACAAATATTTTAAAAAGTAAACCTTTTTCTAGAGGCATTTAAATATATCCCATCAAAAATAGTCCAGGAAAATATCAACAATATAAAATAAATGTTACATTAATGACGAAAGGTTTGAGAAATGTTTCACGTGTGATTGTTCCGATGGCTTGTGTTGTCGATGGACCTTATGCACGCGTGGTTTTTGCATTTGTGTCTAGTCAGTCAAAATCGAGCTAATGAAAACCTTTAAAAAGTACGAAAAAAACTATTAAAAATCTATTTAAAAAATGGCGAGCGCATGATACTAAACTAACGATCGGGATGACTGTTCACATGGAGCGCTAACGCCAGTGCTAGGCGCTTATTCTTCCAAGCTTAGTGGAGCAACACTAAGAACAACAATACCATTCCAATTGTTATGCTATGCAGTCACATCGCGACACTGGTATGTGTTAAAATCCATAAAAATACACAAACCTGAAGTTGGCTCCACAGTCTTCAATGTTAATACTGTAGAAACCTTGCTAGCTTCAGGCTTTATACCTATTTACAACACTGACTTGTCAGTTGAAAGGATGGCATTTCCTTCTATCTAATACAGTTTTTACAAAATACCACACCAACACAATTTTAACGTGTGAGGTTATTTCCCCGGTTGGTGTCCCAGTGGATTGTACGACGTATTCTTCCCGGAACGATGTTGCTAGCTGCCGTGCATAAAGTCTATTGTTTCATCTGAGGGCATTTGATTTTCCACAAGTCCACAGTTTAGCACAGCAATTTGACAAAACAGTCCTATTGTACTAAATAGGATAAGATTTTTGCGATCTTGTCACCTTTGGCAAACTTGAAAAAAGTATTCACGCAGAGAGCACAAAGCGTGAAGTGGTGCGGGTCCGTAGACTGCTTGCTTGACTTGGCACTTCCTCGATGGCAGCTTTTCCTCACTTTCAGATCACAAATGACGACTTGTGTCGAAAGTCTCCCTGCGAAGTACATAACAGAAATATTCACATATTGGGACTGAGCTGGAGAGGAACAATCATCTACAAAGTTCTTAACTCGTTTACTTCCATCGATGGCTTTTAGCGCCAACTGATTGGCAATTTGCATTATGCTTTGGGCACTTTTTGGAGAAAAACGGAGCGACGCCAATGGCGTTTACATATAAATATATGTAATTATTTTGGCGCTCGGTTGCCAAATTCCTGAAGTGTGCGGGAGACAGAGGAAAACAGCAAACTGCCCTTTTCCAAAACCCATGCGCTTCCCCCCAGCCACCAGCTCTTTTAAGGTCCTTTAAAGACAGAAGTTCTTACTCTGGGCCATCCCGACCCAAAACTGTCATGATGACTGATTAATTGCACCTGTGCCCGCTCGTATGGCGCCAGCCGCTGCTGGCTTCCTGATTGGTTCCCAGTCCTTGCACTCGCCTGTGGTCAGTCTGTCAGCGAACCTCTGTTTCTACAAGGCAAGCATTTTGACTTTGACTCTGACTCCCGTCGGTCCCGCTTTTTTCACCCGTTTTCCACCTGTCCGTTCCTGATTTCCCCGTTTGTTTCCGGCTACGACCTGTTTTTTGACACCGACCACGTTTGCTCTCCTGTTTGTTTCCATCCTCGACACGCCATCTCCTGCTCCGGAAGATCCACTTCCGTGTTCGGAACACAATCCAATTGTGTGAGTGGCTTGCTTCCCGCGTCCAGCGAGCACCGAGTCGCGGGTGCTGCCCTTCCCCTTTTTATCAATGAACTTGTGAGAAACTTTATGCGATTGGGTCTACCCATTGTGCTGGTCGTGACAGAAACAAGACTGCTCAAATTAATATGCTGCATTTCATTTAGTAACCTTTTTGTTGCTGCTAAATGTTATTGCACAAAACTGAGAAGAAATGTATACTTTGTGACTCACGATGCACTATTCTTATCAATCTTTACAACACAATGTTGATATTAATTACAATAAAGACAATTCAATTACATTTTAAAATAAGGGTTTTCTAACGTCATAATACCAAGTTTAGTCACTTGAACAAATTCTAGAAACGCCTTTTGTAATTACACACTGGTATTAAATGTACACCAGTCTCAAAAGCGGCGATTGCAGGAACCATTTAAGTGGTTCTGTGGTGGTTGCAACGAGTGTGTTGGCTGTGACCTTTACTCTTTCATAATAAATGAAGTATTAGATCAATCTTGTATATATTGCACTCACAGTCACTCCTCGTTACTTTAAAGGCAAGGTTATATTATGGACAATCTTTTAATTGCTTAAAATCAAAGCTTTGACCATGCCTCATTCTAAACATCCAATCAAGATTCACGCTTCACGGAACCCTTAACTACATGGGTCGTCGGGGCATCAATGAGGAAGGAACTATGGACAGCTTTCTCCACTGTTGACGGTCCCTGTCCTGTTCTTGGGTTGTGGCAAAGCTGGCACCAGTCTATTCCCTAATATTGTCGCCCTAGTTCTTTTCCGGTCTTCCTCTCTTCCTGCCCCTTTGGACTGTGCCCTGGGGAATTATCTTATCCCCATTCAAACATAACTCCTTGGTAGCAGCCAACAAATCCAAACCATAAAAAACAAATGATAAAATTCACAACATAACGTCGATCCTCAAGCACAGAAGACTCATGATGAGCCAACTAATTATTCCTGATTGCCGTGGGTTTAACTAATGTTAAAGGAGTTTTGTCCAATATGCAACGACTGAGGTGGAGTTAGGCAGACGCGCTAGTTGCTACATGAAGTCCCTTGAGCTACTTACTGTTCATTTTAATGCTTACAACGGTCCTCAGGTTAGAGAAAACCAATCCTATTTATTTTGTTTAAAGTCCGTTTAAATATGCAAACTACAATTGACAGGCACAAACCAAATCTCGTCTTATTTTCCACAGTATGGTTGCCGTGGCGCTATGGTCTAAAAATATTGGGCTTATTTTAATGTGACACAGCCTTGTAATTATTGTATAGAGTACCGTACTGTCAAAGCGCCTCTTTTGTTCCGGTATGTATGATATGAATAATGTTGGCAAAAACATGGACTAATTTCTCTGGAAGGGTGTCGTAAATATTTTCAGACGTCAATGCAGTGTTTTGTATTTACAGCGCATGTTGTGGAGAAGAGTAGCTCGCTGTTTTTATTGGTGCCGCAAGAAAAACAAAAAACAAAGAATAAGCCGTATTCATATCCACAGTCTTAAGAATGTGGCAAAAAATAGCGGCTTTGTAGTCCAGAACCCTGAGGCAGATGTACTAAACTCAAGTTTTTTTTTTTAACAAAAATCCTCCAAAGTTTACCTTTGATACAAACACTCAAGTTTTATCAAAAGATAGTAATCATTTTCAAACTCGGCAGAAATTACAAACCTCATCTTCCGTTCTGACATAGTCCACCATGTCTCCTTTTGCTGGGACCTTGTAGCTACAACAAATACATCAATCAAATAACGGTAAATAGGTGTACAACATGTAGCTTTCATTGTCTGTTTTGGAGAACAGACTGATGACATCTTACTTGTTTCCTGCATGCTTTTGACTGGCGAAGTACCCTCGCTTATATGCACAGCAGATGCCAGCAGATATACATATAAGTACTACTAGCACCACCACTACTCCTAGTATAATCCCCACGACGTCAATATCATCTGTGAACATGACAGAAGGTATTGAAATGATGGTTCGGAAAGACACTTCTTCTGACTGTGAACCACTATAAACACTTAAGATCCCGATTTAAACGACGAGTACTTACAGACTTCCATCTTTTGAGGTGAACACTCAGCATATCCTGCATCGTTTTTAGCTCGGCAGTGGTATTCACCAGCGTCTTCTTTCCTGACTGAGATGAACTTCTGAATTGCGGAAAGAACAGAAGAGCAATTTAGTGTTGTCTCTGTAGGCATATAGCCAAACACACATAAGACCAAATACATTGAGGAAGAACTGTTTAAAGACTGTATGTAACTCAACTGTGACTCTGATCATTGGATAGAATAATGCTGCCTTTGTTCTTTTCCCATTCACAATAAACTGAAAATGTATATAAATTATAAAGCAGCCAATCTTAAAATCTGCCACTTTTTCACAAACGAATGTTAGAGAACGGAGAAAACGAGTTATTCGACAAAATACTATACAAGCTATTTTACGTACGCATATATATTGAACATAGAGGTTATTGACACACAGGTGAAGTGGTGAAGAAGTGGAGAGACAGTTTAACCTATCAGACTATACTATGCAAATTAGTGTTAAAATAAAGTGGGTGGATTTAGACAAAGAGGTCCAACCAGTGTGTCCCGAGTTTTTTCAACATGTCAACAAGAAAATCAAAAAAAAATCAAAGGTGGAATTTGAAGTTTTTCATATGAATCTTTCCATATGCTGGGAAGCATGCATTAAGCATGTATTTGAATATTTTTTAGAATATGATATTGCAGAATTCAACACAATACATTTACCAGTTAAATATGCATTGTTAAAGGGTTTTAACTGCTCTAGTGTTCTTCCAACAATGAACTAAGTAAAACGGGAACACACTAACCTCCAGTGCTGGTAAAAATAAATAGACTTTACAAAGGTTTTACACTATCACTCTAACACAGGGGTGTCAAACTCATTTTAACTCGGGGGCCACACGATAGAACAAACATTCTGTCGAGGGCCGTACTAGTAGATTAAAGAGAAAGAAAAAGAAGGATAAAGAAATAAGAGAAAGAGGGAGGGAAAAGGAGAGAGGGCGGGACAAAGAAAGAAAAAGAGAGAGGGGAGAGAGCGTGAGAAACAAAAGTGATAAAAAGTCATGAGAGAGGGGGAAAAGAAAGGAGGAGGAAGAAAGAAATCCAAAGAGAAATAGAAAGACAGAGTGAGAGAAAAGAGAAAAGCAAGCGTGAAGGGTAGGAAAAGAGAAAGAGAAAAGAGAGAAAAGGAAAAAGGGAAGTTAGAGCAAAAGAAGTTAAAAAGACACAGAGAAAGAAACAAAGAGCAACAAAGGAAGAGAAAAGGAGAGACAGAGTGAAAGAGTCAGAGACAGAGTGTGGGAGAAAAGGGGTGGGAAAGAGAGAGAGAGACAGAGAGAGAGAGAGAGAAAGAGAGAGAGGGAAAGAAATACAAGTACAGTGTCTTTGTTCGAGGCACCTGGCTTTGGCAACATCAAGTTGACATATTTCAACCTGCAGCTTGTTTTTCTCTTGCACTTCTCTGAGTGTTATCTCGCGGGCCGGATTCAATCCCTTAGCGGGCCTGATCTGGCCCGTTGGCCGCCTGTTTGACACCTGTGCTCTAACATATTCATTTTAGAGGTAATGCACCTACGGTAGGAGTAAAATACCTTTCCAGTGTAGAAAAGAATTGACCCTTGAAAGGGAAGAAAATATTCGAATATTAAACGTTTCAGGTATGTTGTTACAAATAAGTTATCCGTCAATGTTTTGTTGAACATGGTCGTAGGTATGTTACCATTTGCCCTTCAGTCAAAGTTAGGTGCGTGTCTTCAACTACAAGCTTTTAACGGATGGCATGATATCAATTTGGCAGCTCGCTTAGTGTTCCTTACTTTCCAACACAGAAAGCTATTTAAGAAAAGAAATAAAGAATAAAGATCATCCAAACCTAATTAATTTACAGCCCACGTTAACACTTTCTATGAAGTAATATTTCATTTGTTTGAGGCAAGCATGGAGAAAAGCAAGAAGAACCTTCGGCAGTGGAGAGATTGCAGACAACGCAAGTCCATTTAGGAATGTGCAAGCGAGGGCAGTAGATTCCCCTTCTGGCTCTAGTCCTCCTTTCCCATCAACTGTCTACCCAAAATATCTGGCCCACCCTTGGGCGTCGGACCACCGGGCCTATCCCACCCTACTGACTCATGCGTGTCCATGTCCAAACACATGCACACACATACTAACCAGAATTCCTGTTTCCGAGTTCAGCGTGTACGACGAGTTGAAGAACTTCATGCTGCTCTTCGGGTCGTCGGGAATTTCTTCCTTGTTCTTGAACCACTGGTACTGGGACTTGGGGAAGCCCTCCTCCTCCACACAACTCAACTCTGCTGACTTCCCGAAAGGAACCGATTGGGGGACGCTGCATTTTGGAACCACTGGCTTCACTGTTGTGGCCCCAAAAAAAGAACAATGTAAAATTGTGACAGTGCCGCATCTTTCAATGTAATTAAAAGTAAAGTAATCCCTTGCTGTATCGAGGTTTACTTATTGCTTTTCCGGTACTTTGCGGAGTTTCATCATGCATTGTGTTCTGCTTTCTGATAAACAGTCACCCCGCCTCTTTTCTGCCTGTGTCTGCGCGCGCGTCAAAGACGTTACGGGCTGAGTTGTACACAGACGTAAAATAGCTTGATGTACCAACATTATGCGCAAATCTTTTTCAATTGCAAGTTGCTCTAAAAGCTATCATGTCAAAAGGGAGAGGAAAATGCTTTCTATCCCAAACAAGGTTGGATTTCTTGACCCATTAAAATTGGATATGGTTCTTTAGTGCTCCGAAGTGGCTCCCTGGGTTTTTTTCAAAAATATCTGATAATGTCAAAATATATAGGTTCTTTGAATTGAAAACAGGACACATTCTTGACGTTTTGCAATGAAAATAATGTGCAGTTTGGTACTGGGCTACAAAAAAGAAAAATAAGTTGAATTTTTTACCTATTACTCTCTTACTGACTCTCAAGGATGGATGGATCCTTAATTCAAGAACACGACACAGAGACGACATAACACCTACAAGTTTTTTTGCAGGGTTGCTTCATTTGATGAATTAGTATTTCCAATGACTTGGCACACTGATTGACGTGACGTTTTGCGTCCTGTGTTACGATGGAAACCAGGGCGTGTTTCTTTTAGCACGTCCGCCTTGCAGTTTAGAGGTCCCGTGTTCAATTTCTACTACCGGCCTCCTTGTGTGGAGTGTGCATGTTCTCTCTGTGCCCTCTGGCACTCCAGTTTCCTCCTACGTTCCGAAAACATGACTGGGATGGGACTAGCACCCCTTAGTGATAAGAAATAAATTATGAGCGCTTAAGAAAATGAAAGAATGTGTTCCAAATATCATCAAAGTGGAATTACGCTCAATAGTAATAATGTTGTCTATCATAAATATTATCATTATCGTTATTATCGTCGTTAGTGGGATTTTAGAAAAGTACAAACATGTGCCCAGGCCGTGAAAATATTGGCAGACAATGAACCGGTCCCTGGCATAGAATAGTTTGCGGACCACTGCTGTATAGTCATTTGACCCGCGCTTATCATTTATAGTTCGGATGGGAACGCGATTTTTGAGCGATGCCAAAAAATGCCAGCAAAACATGTGACGCTGGCTTTCTTTAGCACTGTGATTCCGAGCATATGCAGTTTCAGAGGTTTCCTCTTATAGCCTGGAACATGCCGAGTAGGTCCAGTCCGGTCACAACACAGCCTCCCTCACATGTATGCCAAAGACTTGGTGCCACCTGCAATAGCTTCTCATCTTACTGTGAACTCACTGGGCAAGGTCTCTCTCTTTTAAGGGCATTCTAATTACGTTATGATTAGTCCAATTTGGAGTTATAGTCATATCACTAGGATGGCTACATTTTTTGAAAATTTCAAGACATAGTTTTGAGAAAAGGAATGCACTGCTTTATACCTGAATACTGTATTATGTTTTTTTACATGTTTTGTTCATAATATTTAAAGCAGTGGTTGGCAACCCCTGGGCTGCAGACTGGTATCAGGCCGTAGGTCCTAAATACAACAAAAACAAATTGCCTTACTTTTTGGTTATACCATATTTATTTGTGTAGACACAGAATTTTTTTAACCAAAAGATAAACTTAGTTTGAATGCATGTTTTAAGGTGTTGAGCAATGATTGATTAGTCGAAATACACCGGTGACCGCGTTTGCTCACCATTAGATGCAATGATGCAAAATCAATCGGATAACACCAGTGAGAACACTACAACCTAGCCACAAGAACTTTTGAAGTGGATAAGCAGTTAGGATCCAGCGCTCTCACCGTCGTGACCCGCGTTTGATTCCCATTGCATTTTTCTTATGTCACCTGTAACCTTAGTGGTTTTAACACTGGGGTTGGGAACCTTTTTGACACAAAGAACATTATAAGGCAAAACTAATAAAATTTTTGTTTTCGAGAGCCACACCATTATTTTTAAGACAAAATTAAACAATACCACCAAAGCCGTTCTCCAGACAAAAGCTCATTGCACTGCACATTTTATTCACTGTGTGCCATTTGATAATTTGATCAAACCTATGAAGTAATAATGCCAGAGCCTGTGTCCCTTATCAATATACATATATATACCAATTTAAATTTTGTCTTCCTCCCGCAGTTACTTAAGAGTGTTGAGGCTTTTTGACTGTCATTTTTGTCCTAAATAATGGTTTCAAAACAAGGTGCAAAGTTCTTTTAGTAAAAATGTCACAAAATACTGCAAACGATAAAGATATCGTCACATTTACCTTCGACGTACACTGCACTGAGTGAAAAGCGAGGGAAGCCTTGCGCACTGTGCCCAGATTCGCACACGTCTACTGCTCACCTAATCAAATTGCTCGGAGTGGTTTGCAGGCGTTTTCGGGTGTTTACAGAATGTTCTGTGGGTTTTCATCACAAGGTATCTGTATTCCATTTAAAGGATTTCTTAGCGACCTTCTACCAAAGTGGGGTATGTTGGTGTGCAACCCTGACTTTAAACGGTAATTGAGAATGTGCCCTATGTATACTGCACTATGTGATACTCAACGTTGGTTCGGCTTCGCATTTACCAATATCGGGATCTGACCACCTGAATTTGGAACGCCACAGAGAAATGTGTGTTAGTCAGATTTTATCTATGAGCTATATGTACTTATGAAAAGAGCCATAAGTTACCGACCCCTAGTCTAGCTATTAGAATCGGGCACTCTCACCACCGCGATCTGGGTTTGATTCCTGTTTCATCAAATGCTGAGCAAATTTGGTCAGCGGTAATTGCTGACTGATCCATTATCACTTAAATTGACTACCGGAAAACTTAATGTATATAGAAAAAATATGGTATAAGCAAAAACCCAGTAGTTGCCAACCACTGCTCTAGATAACATTTAATGCACAACGTAATTCAATATGCTTAACAAAAAATACAATAATACAACGTAGAATAAAAGTTACAAAGGTAAGGATATCTAAAAGCCAAGTAAAGTAAACAAAATCTGCTTAAAAGATAAATTGAATATTGGACACAGGTTTGTGTTATTCTCTGCATTTCAAAGTACATATTTCCTTTTTAAGAAACCCATTTTATAAATTTTATATATTACATTATTTGATGTTTACATACCTGCGACCCAACTGATAAGTGGTTCCAAAAAGAAATAAATGAATAAAATATATGTATGTGGTTTAAAAACTATAATACCTTCTGCTTTTAGAGATTCAAACGATTTATAGAGGCAGTGCACAAGTGAAAGATTGATGGGCTCCACTGATTGGGAGTACTATACCTCGAACAACAAGGTCAATCACAATCTCATCAAAGGACTTTTGGTCATCAGCAGCTGTGACCTCACAGCGATATTTGGCCGTGTCCATTCGAGTTGCATTGGTTATAACTAACGTGGCTGGTTCTCTGATTACTGCTCGGTTCTCCAAGTCACCTACACACAAAAAAAGAAAAGAAAAAACCTAAGCCACAAGTTATTGTCATTGGATAAACAGTGTGACAATGTTTTTGTTTATATGTATGAGGTATTCACCTGAAACCTTCTGGTTGAAGTACACATAGCTTGGTCCTTCGGGTTTGATCTTCTTCCATTCAATTCTGGGATTGCTTGTGGAAATTGAGTCGATCAAACATGATAACTCAATTCCTACAGAGAATCGATATCAGAAAAAGCAGCAAATAAGAGATGATTACTGTATTTTCCCAAGTATAAGGCACACCCAAAAACCCCAAACTGTCCAGAAATTTGAACATGCGCCTTATAATCCGTTGCACCTTACATATGGACAAAATTGGAAATGCGTTTCATTGCATTTGTGCAATTACTACTCAGTCAATAAATTCTAATGCTGATGGTGGCAAGCAGAGTCGAGACGGATAGCAAATGTTAGTGCACCAATATCTAACCAGTAGACTGCTAGAGACATAAATAGAATAGAATAGAATATACCTTTATTGTCATTGTTACAAAATGGGTTAACATATTGTGACAACAAAATCGGGCATGACACTCCAGTTTTACACATTCAAAGTGAGGTATGAGCCAAGAAGATAAAGGAACAGAGAAGATAAGGTTATAAAACAAGGGGGATAAGACTATAGTTATAATTTACATGGTCTTTACACAAGAAATATCGGCATGTGGGATGTAACATACAGTTGTTATCGTAATACCGTTCACAATTGCATAAAATTGAATGCAACAGAAATTTAACCCGGATGGCGGAGGAGAAAGCACCAAATAATGTCACCTAGACCACTCGAGATACAGACGACACAAAAAGGCATTATGTCTTATCTCATTATCACACTATTTTTAGTCACGATATCAGGTGTGTTAAAGTAAAGAATGTTGTTTGACTTTTTCTCAGCTCAAACCAAGCATTGTGAGTGACAAGCATTTGAAAGCGCGCGGTCATTCTTTTATTTCTATCTTTCAGGTCAACCAAATTACTGCCCACAATGGCGTTCAAGTCATTCAGTTCAGAATGACCAAACTGCTTCCCTGAAAGCCTTTAATGTTATTCAGTTCAGAATATCGTCTTCGCAAAGACTTTGCGGGTCGGCCATATCACAGACTCGTTTAATGTTCTAGGAACCTGGCCCAATATTTACAGCAACTTATTGGCACAGTGACTAAAAATTTTGTGATAAAACCTAATGCCTTTTCACGTGTCGTCTATATCCCTTGTGGTCTAGTCACAATTGTGGCCAACCCAGTCATCAAGAGCCGCATGTCTTGCATGTTTTTGAGGTTTCTCTTTTCCGACTGAGGTGATGCAAAATTTCAGCCTGTTAGCAAGCTGTGTGGGAGCTTGATAATGATCCAGGTGATTGAAATCACCTATAATGGAGAACAGAAACTCCAAAAACATGCAGGACATGCGGCTCTCGAGGACCGTGTTGGCCATCCCTTATTGAGTGATAGGATCCTTGCCACGATCTGGGTCTGATTCCAATCACATTTACTTTTTGCAATTGTGTGCAATTGTATGTGATCAGTGATATGTTCTGACTGATGAATCAAAGCTCTGATATAGCACTTTTTTCTGCAATTCTCGCCCTTAGAGTTATCAAACGCACATTACAATTCTGTGTGCCTTATATATGGAAACAATATCACAAAAGACAATTTCTGAGGGTTGCTACTTATAGTGCCTAAAAAAATTCTGATCATGCTTCTTACTGTCAAATTCATCAGTCCACGGCGAGTTGTTGTCCGTCCTCAGAACAACTGCCAACACGCTAAAGTAGCCTGCAAAACAAAAGAGGCAGTGTTAAACAAACATTTAAGCTACATTCATTAATGTGATAGTGACGATTAGGTGACATGTTTGAAAAGTGCTGCTATCATTTTAAAGGCATTCCCAACTTCTTAAACAAAAAATGTGAAGAAATAATACATGGTGTTTGATGTATATTTTATCGGTATATTACAAATATTATCCGGCATTTTAAAGACAGAATGCCTTGTCTTTGTCATCCTGAGCTGTGACATCATCAGAGGAACATCATCACTTTAGCAAGCCGCCAGTTGGCATATTGTTTTACCTGTTAATTAGTCCAAAAGGTTACGAGTGTTTTAAGCAAAATTTTGGTAGTTTTTGTGGAGAATGCCTAGGTGTTGCATCACAGGTGTATGGGCGAGCAGCTAAAACGGGATAACTGACACAAAAAAGAAACAGGCAGAGCTGCAGGCTAACAATGACCGATCAACGAAAGGGGGTCACAGCCTTGGCAAAAAAAAAAAAAAATAGAGATTGGGCAACTAAAGAGCACACAGTAAGTAGCCAGGCTAACGGGGAACCAACAATTAAAACCTGCAACGGCTTTGGTGACAAACGGAAAGACCGCCGGGAATAAACTGAGCGACACGGCAAAACGGTCTCAAACGCCAGGCTAGCTGGCCAAACAAACCACGGTGGGCAGACAACAAGCGCCAACAAGGAGCCAACAAAACAGGAAAGCCCTCTGCAGCTCCGACGGTCAGAGCTAGCTCGACAAAATGACATACACGGCGAAAAACACAAAGTAAAAGCTGCAATCCCAAGCAGAAATGAGCGGTAAACAATTGCAGTTTCCTACAATAGCTGTCCGTTTCGGAGCTGGCCTCACATGTTGTGTTAATAGGATTCACCATTTTGAAAGTGTTGTGTGCCTTCAATTACATCACAGTTCCATAGCAAACAAGTCAGATGGGTCGTGTTTGAAACTAAATTTATCGTAAAATATTTTGCAACATATTTTCATAAATGTGAGGAGGAACTAGGGCTGCACAATTAACCAAAATCTTATTGATATCGCGATGTGATGTAGTTCGATTGTGTGATCGTCAGACACCGCCTTTTTTCAAGGATTTATAGTTTGTCATTTGACTGATGGAGTGTTTGGCCAACTAGAACAGAGCTATGGTTCCAATCCAATTGATTCCTAGCACTGCTCTGGCGCTAGGGTCCAGGTAAACAGGGCCAAATCAAGTTTGCCACAAGAAAAGCTCTGATTAAAAACATTCTTCTGTTCTCTAATACCTTTTGTAATTTGCTACACAGAATAAGATCTAAAATACGATTAAGAACTACGCTGAAACTATAGATTCACAGACGAGGTGGCCGAGTGGTTAAGGCGATGGACTGCTAATCCATTGTGCTCTGCACGCATGGGTTCGAATCCCATTCTCGTCGGAGAATGTTTGATGGATTATTTTTCCAACTCAATACAAAATTTTATTTATATCTGTACATTCAAGAAAACTGCAGGTCAGATGTATCGACATTTTGTTCTGTATACACGTGTACAAGAATGACAATAAAGTATATCTGAATTTGAATCTGAATCTTAATGAATTAATGTGCACAAGTATAAATGAATCCATAATTTGCAAGGGTTTTACCAACATTAAAGGGACAATGTGTATTATTTGACCACTAGATATTGCTACAATGTGTAGTGAAAACAAAAAGAATCCAAACTCAAAGTGAGCAAAATGCACAATTTCACCCCACCATTTTCCAGCGGAGCCTTTTTGAGGTTTTTGGTTGCTCATACCAGCAGTAAGACAGACAATTAACTCATGTTATGTAACATAAATGTAAATTGTTAGAGGAATTAGTATTTTGAAAATTGCACGTTTATATCATAGTTTGTGTATTTTGGATTCTTTTTAAATCAATACTGTTATTTTTATTGAATGTTTTTTGTTCAACCACAAACGATCACCCCTGGCGCATGTTTGAGACCCCAGCCCTAGACTGTCCACCCACCGGAGTCTCACAAAATTTGATGGGAAACACTGCTCACTATGATTTAATTCTCACAAGTAAAGCACAGAAGATGCACTATTCTTTTAAAAATTGAGAAATCGCATCAAAATTGCAATTCAGGTACAATAATCATGCAGCCCTAGTAGGAACACTACATGTTGTGTGCCTCATTGGAAAAAAAAAATCTGTTTGGGAATACCTCTAAAACTCTATTTGAACATAAGCTCTTTTGAAATACTAGTGAAAAGAAAATTAATATCAATCCCACATGAGTGAGATAATCTTCCATTCTGGCACGCTTTGCCCTACTTTTGTTTTTGTTCATTTTCCGTTACTATTTGTGTTGGTCAAACTATCAGCGTGTGTGTTGAGGGTGGGGGAGATGTTTCCATACAGTGCATAATTGGGCAGGGAGGCATGCTCTCTTTGAGGGCAAGCTCGCCACGCCAGTAGCTCAACTGGCTGCTGAGCCCATTTTTCTCTCTCTTGTCTCTTTCTGGGCCTGATGCTATTACATGTGCCGGCCTGATGGTTCAAAAAACACTGACCCAGCTGGGTAGAGAGCGACCAAGCAATGGTACTGGCAGCTTTTATTCGGCATGCAAATTCCAGCTCAACCCCTTCCACAATAACTAAAAATAATAAAGGAATACATTCACAGCAAAAAAGAATTTGCTCCGAGGATGCTTGTCTGAACACTCACATATTCATTGGGCAAGGTCATAACTGCTAATCACATGGAGTTGTGTTACAATTTGAAACTGGAATACTTTGGCCAAATAAAAACTGTATTTTTTATTTATTTATCATGCTCATGCCTGTTTAAACTTCTGACAAAAGCCAATGCATGAGAGGAATGAGTGAACTTTGTTCTGAGATTTCAAATGTACTCCATGCACTCTGTAACTTTATACCAAATATAACTGGGCCAGGCATGCATAACAGTCTAAAATATCGGAATATGCCTACTGAAACAGAAACCAAAGATGAGATGACACTTAACAATTCCATGTGATTGATTCAGCACAATGTTCAATTAAATTCAAAATTTTGGTTTCCTTTTGGGACTTAAAAAGTGTGGGCAGTTTATCACCAATTCAGCAGGTATTAGGACAGATTAGGTGCCTGAGTTAGCTTGACGCAAAGATAAAAGGCTCTGCTATGGAAACAGCTGTCCAGGAAAACACATGAAAGCCATGCACAAAGGGATGAACTCACTCAACTTAAACATTGAGTCAATATAAAAGCCAAATATACGCACCAGTAATAAATGAGACTTTAGGCAACTATATTTGAAGATTACGCAACTTTATTTGAAGATAACTAAAATGTTTCAGTGCAAAAGATCAGGATGTTTAGCTTCCACACAAAAATATCTTACTGCATTTTCTGGACTAGTTGCACTGGAGTAAATTTTAGATGTGAAGCATTGTGGCCATAGAAAAAATATAGAGAAACTGACACTATGGGGTCCCAGCAACATTTAAGACAAAAGCACCATCTTGTTGCTTTCTGAAATTTGTAGGAAGCTGGAAATGTATAGGTCAGGGAGTCTAGTCACAGGGACAACCAGTCAATAAACAAGTGTGAAAAAATGGTTCTACACAATTCTTGGAAATTCTGTGCACCATAAATTGGTCTGAAAATATAATTCTATTTTTTATAAATGATGTATCAAATTTTACACCAACCAACAATATAAAGCAGACAAACAAATACTGTATGTGCAGTAAAAAAGGAAAACATATCGTACAACAGATTAAGCCATATTCGTAAAAACACTGTACTAAATTTTGAACAGTTATAGTTAGACTATATTTGCTATTCAAAGGAGACACTAGACCACCAATAATATAGATGACTGATTAAAAGACATTTGATTTATCTCTTTATTACACTATTTTTACTTGAGGTCCCAGGAAAGAATGTTAGAGAATGGAGAAATCAGAAAGTGATGCTGAAAGATATAAATAAATGCAAAAATGCCAACAAAGAAACTAACGGGTGTATCTGATGATGAATCAAACATTGAATGACATACATTCAATAAATATATTGTACATTTTCTGTTGGTATTGTGTTCACAGTTTACATTGTCAAGAAATTATTTTAATCATGATCGCACATACTCAGTAACATTTGTCGCTTACAATGTTTATTTTGAGCTGAGAAAAAGTGAAACAACTATTTTTAATTATAAAAAAATTGAGGACCATGTTATACACTAGTCTGCAGTCTACACAAATACATAGTTTATGCTTATGACCTTGATATGTGCTGTTGAATTCTGAAAACTTGTGTAATTGTATTAAGATAAGGACAGCAACTATGTGCCATTTTAGTGGAAGTTTTTTTAAGGGTTTGTCTGGAAAACATAAGCTACATGTTACCTATAATATTGTTGACTCTTGAGCCAGTGTTGAATGTAATTGCCCGGTCATACATCAAGGGAGACTTTACTTTCTAGCGCGCCAAGTCAAATCCAAATGAGCATGCATACAATACTATCCGTCCATCCGTTATCCACACTGCTTATCCTCAGTAGGCTCGTGGGGGTGCTGGAGCCCATCCCAGCTATCTTCGGGCAGTGGGAAGGGGACATCCTAAACTGGTTGCCAGCCAGTCGCAGTGCACACAGAGACGGACAACTCACCCGCTCATTCATACCTAGGGACAATTTGGACGGGCCGATTAACCTGACATGCATGTTTTTTTGGGGAATGTGGGTGGAAACCGAAGTGCCCAGAGAAAACCCACGCAAGCACGGGAAGAACATGCAAACTCCACACAGAAAGGTTTGATTTCATGACCTCAGAACTGCGGCGCACACGCGCTAACCACTGCACTGCCATGCTGCCCGCATACAAAACTATTGACGCCAAAATTTATAGAAATAGTCTGTCAACTCTGCAAGCCTAACCTTGCATCTTCTTTTGTACTTTTGCTTATGGCAAGATTGGGCTTCGATGGTAAACAATTACAAAGTACTGGGGCGGCAGTAGCTCAGGATGTAGAGCGCTCCTCTTGGGATCAAGGGATCCCAGTTCGAATCCCGGCTCGTCCGTGTTACATGTCGAAGTGTCCTTGGGTAAGACACTGAACCCCTAATACCCCCAATAAGCAGGTTAGCGCCTTACATGGCGGCGCATGGATACATGCTTGCGGCTCGTTGTCCAGCTAATCTTCTATTTATTGCCGTTCTCTTGTCTTTTTTGCTTTCACTTTTGGACACATGTGTGGCCAAAAACACTTACAGTAGGGACGAACTTATTCGGTTGGGTGGGCGTCTAAATTTCGACTTTTCGGGCACTTTTTATAACGCCAATGATATACCGAGCGAATTTCAAAGAGACCCGGCATCCTTGTGGACAGCTATTCCTCTTAATAAACGACGGCGGCGCCGTAAAGAAAGGAAACAGAAGCGTGGTTGCCGTGCAGGTAGATGTGTGAAGCGTGTGAAGTCCAAGCAGCAAGATGGACGCGAGGATGGACGCGAGGATGTAACTAATTCCACCATTCATTCCTCGCCGGACAACCGACGCTTTAAACTCAGCGCTCACGAACGGCCACAACGCCGGGAGCTTTTGAAGATCTCGACAAAGACTACAAAGAGTTCAGCTAAGTCAAATGATTCAGCAAAGCTGAAATTTGGTCTGTTAAATATTAGATCGCTTGCTCCAAAAGCTTTACTTGTTGATAACATTATTCGTGATTATAAACTTAACTGTATGGGTCTTTGTGAAACGTGGTTACGCCCGGATGAGCACTTAGCGCTAAATTATGCCTCTCCCCCAGACTACGAGAGTAGTCATATAGCACGCACGCTGAAAAGGGGTGGTGGTGTTGCGCTAATCTCTGAAAAATCGCTCAAATTTAATACACGTACCTCTAATAATTACAAAACGTTTGAGGCTCTTGTGATGCGGTCCCCTCAATTGTCAATTGATGTAATAACTATCTATCGTGCACCTGGGCCATACACAACTTTCTTAGACGAATTTGCTGAACTTTTGTCTGAACTAGTAACCTATGCAGACAAAATTATAATTATGGGAGACTTTAACATTCATATGAACTCCCCACACAGTTCACTTACTATTGCGTTTAGTTCTCTAATTGATGCATTTGGTTTTACTCAACTGGTTGACTTGCCAACCCATAAAAATGGGAACACGCTAGACTTGATTCTGACTCGAGGAGTTTTAACCTCAAACATTATGGTGCTACCGTGTACTACTGTTATCTCTGATCATTATTTAGTGACATTTGAGGTGCTAACTAAATGTAGATTAATAAAGCTGAGGGATTTAGCGGACGCAATATAAGCACTGGCACAGTTTCTGAGCTCTTTGAACTCCTTCCTGGAGCAGTTGCGTCCTTTCCTAAATACAATGGCTCGATTGACTCACTCATGAATGAGTTCAATACCACCCTGACTAGTGTGCTGGATTCAATAGCGCCCATAAAACTAAAATCACGTCCTAAAAGACGCACACCTTGGTTTACTGATGAAACTAGAACCCTTAAAAAAGAATGCAGGAAATGGGAGAGAAAATGGCGCGCTACCAAGCTTGAGGTTTTCCATCAAACCTGGTGTGACAGCTTGTTAAAGTATAAAGCGGCCCTTGCCTCTGCAAAATCGGCCTACCTTTCGAAGGTGATTGCGTCTCAAAAGAACAACCCCAAAGCCCTTTTTGACACTGTACCATCGCTTACAAGGCAACAGCCTATCGCAGACAGTTCAACACACTCTGCTCAGGAGTTAATGGTCTTCTTCACTAAGAAGATTCAATGCATACAGGAAGAAATTGCAAAAGATATTGTTAGTACCACACGTATTAAAGGACTGAAATTTACAGATGCACGACAGGGTGGCTGCCCTGGGAAAATGGCCGGTTTTAGTGAACTGTCACTTGATGATCTCAAACAAGTGGTGAATGCGGCCAAACCGACAACTTGCCAGTTCGACCCGCTCCCAGGTTCACTTATTAAAAGTCTTTTTAGCGTCCTTGGGCCTTCAGTTCTAAATATTATAAATACATCACTCTCCTCAGGTGTAGTTCCAGCAGCTTTTAAGTCCGCCGTTATTAAACCCACACTGAAACGACCCAACCTTGATCCAGAAATATTAAGTAATTACAGACCTGTGTCAAACCTACCTTTCCTCTCTAAAGTACTCGAAAGAGTAGTGGCACAGCAGCTGAATGCTTTCATATCGGAGAATAACCTTTTTGAATCCATGCAATCAGGATTCAGGGCTAACCACTCTACTGAGACAGCTCTGATCAAGGTAACAAATGATCTCCTAATGTCAATGGATTCTGGCGCTTCATCACTTTTGCTGTTGCTGGATCTTAGTGCTGCTTTTGACACAGTGCGCCACAATATCCTATTAGAACGGTTGGAAAAATGGATTGGTCTCTCAGGAGCCGTCCTTTCGTGGTTCAAATCCTACCTCTCAGATAGGACGCACTGTGTTAAATATGGTGAAACGACATCTGAGCCCTTTAATGTTACCTGCGGTGTTCCGCAGGGTTCAGTGCTCGGCCCCCTACTTTTCAACATTTACATGCTTCCATTAGGTGATATTATTCGCAAGTACAATATCAGCTTCCATTGCTACGCAGACGACACTCAGCTATATCTTCCGTTGGAGGAATCTTCCACACTAAACTGTGGAAATTTGGAGGCCTGTCTCACTGAGATAAAAGAGTGGATGTCACTCAATTTCTTGCGTCTTAACTCTGAAAAGACCGAAATGTTAGTCATTGGTCCTTCTAAATGCCGGGACTTATTCTCAAAAACTGCTGTGAACATTGACAAATGTCACATCACACAGAGTGACTCAGTTAAAAATTTAGGTGTCATATTTGACCCTGATCTATCCTTTGAGATGCATGTAAAGCAAACTACTAGAACTGCCTTCTTCCATCTTCGCAACATTGCTAAAATCCGTTCAATACTGTCTCAGTCTGATGCGGAAACAATAATTCATGCATTTGTTACCTCCCGTCTCGATTACTGCAATGCACTACTCTCCGGTCTCCCGAAGTCCAGAATCAAGTCTCTTCAGCTAGTACAAAATGCCGCAGCGAGGCTTTTAACCAGGACAAAAAAGTACGATCACATAACACCGATTTTGGCTAACCTGCATTGGCTCCCAGTTAGCCAAAGATGTGACTTCAAAGTTCTCTTAGTATTGTACAAAATCATACATGGACTTGCTCCCTCTTATCTTTCAGATCTGATCTGCCACTATGTCCCGGTCCGAAGCCTACGATCTGAGAGTGCTGGTCTTCTGATGATCCCGAGAGCAAAGAAGTCTTCTGCTGGTTCGAGAGCGTTCTCCATCCGGGCACCGGTGCTGTGGAATGCTCTTCCCCCTGAGATTCGATCTGCAACCTCAGTGGAAATGTTTAAATCTAAACTTAAAACTCACTTCTACTCCATTGCATACGAATAACCTACTCCTCTTGTCGGTTGAAAATAGTTTGTGTAATATAGTGTAACAATCTGTGAAGCCCTTTGAGACTCTTCGTGATTTAGGGCTATACAAATAAAAATGACTTGACTTGACTTGACTATTGGGAAATGTGGAGCACATTGTAAAGCGCTTTGGGAAGTCATTGACTTGAAAAGCGCTATATAAATGCAGATCATTTCATTTTCATTTACTGTATTAATTCACCCAAGTGCCTACATTTTGATTGAAAATCGATCTCAAATTTTGTTTTACTTTTTCTCGGCTTAAACTTTGTAAGTGACAAACGTTGTTAAATATATGCAACTATCATTGAAATTATATCTTGACAATATAAACTGAACGCAATAACACCATAACAATACAATTAGGGCTGCACGATTAATCGATATTGCGATGTGAAGTAGTGTGATAGTGTAACCACAAAACACTACGTTTTTCTTTCAAGTATTCATAGTTCTAGTTTGTTATTTATGTGATGGAGTGTTTGGCCAACAATAATTATCACATTTCGGGGTTTAAAATCGCCGGCCAACCAGAAGCAGGTTTTAATAGCACCAACCAATAAAGGCGAGGCAAAGTTTGCAAGACATGTGTGCATGACTTTGATAGGCTGGTGTAAGCTGCCAATCAGTCAAACAGCCCTTTCACATATGGCCACCAAAACAAACGCCACAGTTCATAGCTTTAGCGGCTCGTTACCTTGAAAATAAATTCATTAATTAAATCAGACTTTGAGGAGAGTCAGAAAAGCGCCAAAGAAAGCTGATTAATAGCTTGTGCTGCCTGGATTTTTATCGCGGGAATTGACTGAGGCGGCGTCAAAAGGGAAAGCTAACAGCTAGGCTAACAACTCTTAAACCACCACTGCCTAACTCGCTAGTGACCAAAGCCAGACCCATTACCAATGAAACAGACGACTTGGACCTGCTACTCGTGGAAAACCGCAACATTCGCTACTCTTGTATTTTAATCATCCCAAAGACCTTGCAGAAATCATGGTTACCTGACGCTAGCGTGTAGCTAGCCAGCCTCTCTCTAAAATGTTTTCTGACACTAAAAGGAGTAGCCCTCTAATTTAGTTGTACATTTGTATAATGACAATAAATACTTTTTATTCAAATTGCAATTCCATTTTTAGTTGTAGATCTAGTTATTTTTAACGTTACAGTCGTATAGTGTACTCTCAGTCTCTGAGGTCATTCAGATTCAGATTCAGATTCAGATCTACTTTATTGTCATTCTAGTACACGTGTATACAGAACGAAATGTCGATACCTTGAGGTAAGTTTGCATGTCACTATGTTTAAATTTTGCCCCAAAACAAAACAAGCACAGAAAAGCACTTTTCTTGTAAAATCGAAAATCGCAATTAGATTTTTTCGGTTCGTGCTTTTTTTAGTTTTATTTTTATCTTTCAGGAGGACTTTCTGTTTTCTGCATTCTCTAACATTCCCTGGAACCGTGAATAAAAATAGTGTGATAATGAAATGAAATAAATTGCCTTTTTGTATGTCATCTATATCACTGGTGGTCTGATGGTTACAATTATGTGCTTTCACCCCTTCAACTCAGGTTCAAAACCTGTTGCATCCAATGTTTAGCAAATGTGGTCAGTGGTATATTGCACAAATAATACCTTAAAACCTCGTGTATAATGCGTGCCCAAACGCTTGAGTTCTTTTTTTTGGGTTAAAAAATGCATTGTACAAAATAAATATGATACTTGTAGAATTCGTCAACTGTTTTCCATCGGTTTTCCATCATACAACATGGCCAATTTTGTCACTGCTGTTTTGAACAAGTTGCAGCGACTGCACCTGACCTTAGAAATAATTTAATTTATTTATTTGTATTTAAAATGAGTGTGAGTTTTTTAAACAAATTATATTCTGTAAAATATTAAGGGAATTGATTTGCAACCTCAGCTATAGAACGCAATATTACTCTGCAGATCTGTCTGCCACAGCTAATATGAAACTGAAAGTAGAGTGAGAAATGTACAGGGTTGAATTTAAAGTGAGGTTCAAATATCGTTTCAGGGTAACTGGAATGCATATTGAATTAGGTTTCAGGCGAGTGCATCATCATTGGCAGCAGTGATGATTGACATTAGTCCCAAGGTCTAATAAACGTCTTGTAAACCACCCATTCCGGTTCATGATACCAGATGAAGTTCACGACTCACAATACTGTTCGGTATAACATTATCTAAGATTAAGTTTAACATTAGAAGAAAAAGACAGTTATGCAATTACTGTCTTTTTGTTCTCTTTGATTTAACAAACGAGATATTTTTAACAATTTTGATTAATAAAATGAAACAATAAATGCATTGGATTCCTTGACAATAAAAGTTCTACAAAGTGTTTCCTCAGTTTTTTAATTTGGATTTCAGGAAATAGGGTAAGGCTAGGTGAGGAGCTTGATTGAAAAAAAGTGGAATCCTTGGCTTTGATCCAGTGGGTGGGTATTAAAAGACACTGAGCAACTTAAGACATTGCATCTATATGTAAGGTAACAAAGTTTCCACATTAAATTGCACCTCTACACAATTAGAAGAATTACTGCACAAAAGCACTTGCAAGGTTTTGGTGAGTTTATTGTACCGATAGATATTGAATTAATTATGAATAATGCTGGCAAAGAAACATGGACACATTTCTCTGGAGGGGCGTCATAAATGTTTTCAGACGTCACTGCATTTTTCTCTGTGCCCCCATACATAAACAGAAAAAAACAATAAGCAAACAATAAAATGTAGACAAAACTCTTAAGTCTCCATTGTAGGTTAATTCTTACATACTGCTATATATATTTTTCATGGTGCAGAATAGTCAAGAATACTTATCTTTTCTGTAAAATATAATAATCTGTTAGTTGTCACTTATTCAATGCAGCCCCATCCCAAGACAGAAATGGTAAACATTTCAGGAGAACTTCCAATTTAAACAAGAAAAAAAGTGATCCAATCATTAGTGAATCACCCAAGGCAGTCACGTCAGTGCTTTTGTAATACTGAGGTGTGCTCTGAAATCAAAAAAAGAGAATGCATGAGTCCCATTTCATGTTTTAAAAGCTTTTAACCTCTTTGGGATAACTGGTCCATCCATTATCTGCACTGCTTATCCTCAGTAGGGTCACGGGGGGGCTGGAGCCCATCCCAGACATCTTCTGGCAGTGGGCAGGGAACACCCTGAACTGGTTGCCAGCCAATCGCAGGGAACAGACAACTCACTCGCTCATTAACACCTACGGACAATTTGGACCAGCCAATTAATCTGACATGCATGTCTTTGGAATATGGGAGAAAACCGGAGTGCCTGGAGGAAACCCACGCAGACACGGGGAGAACATACAAATTCCACACAGGAAGGTTCGATATCATGACCTCAGAACTGTGTCGCACACGCGCTAACCACTGCTCTGCCGTGCTACGGGATGAATGGTGTTCATCCTACTTAGCCAATCATGACAGAGAAATCCTGTCTTCTTCCAAAGTCTCACAAGAAAGAACGCTTCTCACACTTGCTCTGGAATTTTTCTTCATCACTCCCTTATGCCATTTTTTGGGTTGTTTTTTTCCAACAAACCTAAATATCAACCTACAAAGGAAAATGTCCAAAGAAATGTAAACTGACGACATGGACTTAATAGAATAAGCTTTGGAATGACCGAAAGAATCAATGAATGAAACGAGAGAAACAATGAGTGAAATGAAAGAAGCATTTCCAAAGATAAGACTATCGCAAGAAATATCAACCCGAACCAAAACATGGAGGCAGTGGCTCAGAAATTTCAACCTAACTGTAAATGAAGACTTTATCGAGTTGTGTTATCAACTCCCCTTGCGTTGTAAGAGACCACCGTCTGTTTTAATCTGAGATGCCAACCGATTGAAGAACTTGCCATTTTGAAACAAGGATCCAAATTACAAGTGACAAAAACTGTACATAAATGAAAATCTCTTGTTAAAATGATTGATAGAAGAAGTGTCCAAAGTTGTTTTGGGGACGGATCCCTCATACCTCTTAGGCTTCAACTTGTCACCCCTTTTTTCTTTTCAAATGATTTGTCCATTTTTTGAGGTGATGTTACTAGCAACATGATTGAAAATAAAAATAAACGAGAAAATACAAAATACAGATCCTGTCTTGTATCCTTAGAGGAGAATGCGACCCCAATTATTTGAGACTCATCTCGTCTCCTTGGAGGGAAACGCAACCCCTCTTTTTCCGTTCTAACAGTGCCAAAGATAGGTTAACAGGGGCCAATGCAGTCCTCCACTTACATCCGATTGAGTTGACGGACAACTAAATCAATTTATATCAACAGAAACAAGAAAGACCTAGTTTGAGTTAAGGATGAAGATTGTGAGCTTGAATGCAAGGTGCATCTTTGGTGACCTATATTTGGTATCACTTTTCCTATGCTAAGTGAGATCTAGTAGTCAACAAATGTGTATCAAAGTTATTCTTTAATCCTTCCTGTTGACCCCTTGGTCGCAGGGTTTTCTTTATAATCTTCTTCTCTAATTCCTTTCTAAATTCCCCCTCCTTCAGTTTTACATCACTAAGGAACACAAGGAGTAGGTGGATTATTTAGATATTCCTAAAACGGGATTGCATCGATATTCTATTGATGGGAAACGGATAACATTTTTATGCATCAAAAGGAAACCACAAGTTACTTTTCTTTTTCTTAACGTCAAATTGGAAAGTGAGTCAGATGTTTTTGCGGACTTGCGCTGTTACTAAAACCAGCGGCAGGGGACCTAGCAACATGCTAGCAAGCCAAAAAACAAATTATTTGTCAGTGCCAATGACACCCCCCAACCTGAGGAAGTTCGCTATGTTTGATAAAAGAAACCTGCTTGAACGGGCAAATTTATATGAATATTTTATACATTCTTAATTCAAGTGGTTGCTGTTTTTTGGGAAAGGTCAAGCTTAATAGTTTGGCAATACAAAACACCAAAAAGATTGAATTTTAGCTCAATTGACTGCTCTCACGTTATTTACCTATCTAGACTGTGTTCAACCTGGTACTTTCATTAAAAATTAAATGTGTCTTTGTAATTAGCTACCATATTTTAGGAAGATGGTGGGTTTATGAGATGTGAAAACAACATAACATTTTGACTGAGGTAACCCTGGTCAGTTAAGATAGTATTCATCTCATCTCATTAGCTGTACCGCTTATCCTCATTAGGGTTGAGGGGGGGCTGGAGCCCATCCCAGCCATCTCCGGGCACTGGGCAGGGGACACCCTGAACTGGTTGCCAGCCAATCGCAGGGCACACGGGGACAGACAACTCACTCGCTCATTCACACCTAGGGACAATTTGGACCGGCCAATTCACCTGAAATGCATGTTTTTGGAATGTGGGACGGGGAGAACATACAAACTCTGCACAGGAAGTCTGGAGCTGGATTTGAACCCACGCAGGAGGTTCCCATGACATGAACTGTGCCGCACATGCGCTAACCACTGCGCCGCCGTGCTGCCCCTAAGATAGTATTGTGGAGTCCAAAAGATTTTCAGCGACATGTAGCCTATCCTACAACGGTGTCTGGCTTCAGAAAATAATGATACACCATTTTAATTGTTTTAAATACTCACTGATGCAATTTTACTTTTTCAAAATTGAGAGTAACAATTTACCATTTTTTTTTATAAAAAACAAACTAACCTTTAAAGGTTACATGGATTAGTTTCAAAGTAAAGCAAAATAATAAAAGTATGGTGTTTGGTAAGCTAGTGCCTCTTGTATTCCTTATTCTTTCTCTAGGTGGCCTACGAGGGGGAAAAAAGTAGGTCATGTTTCAGATAGAGTTGCCCTTTTTAAATAATGTGTACAGCGACTTTTGGTGACTTTTGGCGCTTTAAAATAATATGTATTATTATTATTATTATTATTATTATAATAAGGTATTGGGCTTTTTACTTTGACTACATTTAAGAAATAAGCATTAAGCACACTTTTATATGGTCAAATATTTACTGTATATTCCATAAGTTAATGAGCATTTAGGCCTCTTAGTGTATATTCTTGGACTGTATCGCATCATGTATACTATTGTGTGGAATCGTTTTGATGTAAAATTGTATCCTGTATTGAGGCGTATTCAAAGTTGTTGCTAGGTTCCAGGGTTCGTACACCCTTTTCACAGTCAAATTCAAGCAGGTTTTAAGGACTTTCAAAGTCAATTTTCCAATTTCTCCTGTACCATTAAAGATAGAAACCCGGTGTGAATTAAGCATTTTGCAGTGCCACAAGTTTATCTGTGATTTACATATGGGATTTTTGAATCTTGCGTGTGCATTTTTAAAAACATATGATTTATAGATCTTGAGTAAATCACAAGTACATTTTATCTCTCACCATATTGGTGTTGGGTAAAAAACACAGTGATATGAAGTTTATGTTTTTAGTTTCAGGAAGTTTTTCCCATTACAATTTACCACGCCCTCTGTTGGCTGCGGCTGCATCGGCTCGCTACAACGGGTCAGGTGTATCGACATTTCGTTCTGTGTACATTGTTACAAAGAATGACAATACAAAGGAAATTATTATTATTATTATTGGGAAACACAACTTTATTTTTTTTGCCTGGTCCCTAATAAAGATCCATAATTAATATGTAATCCTTGCACTAATGCAGATATAATAGTGCTCTTTTGGGGTGTAGAATGCATTCATCCTTTTGGGAGCGACCCGTAAGGGGGATGACGATTCATAAGCCAATGTTATACAAACTAATGCCAATGGCAGTAAATCACAAGTGAAGAAGAAATGCAATTAAAGGCCAAGCCGACAAAAAGCAGGATCAGCATCTTTGTTAAGACTTTTCAAGTATTTATAAGCACTTGCCCCAAAATTCAAGCAGTTTTCAATCAAAACACAACATTTAAATTCAAGCAATTTCAAAGATTTCAAGTACCTGTACAAACTCAGTGTGTTCATAATGATACCAGCCCCGAGGATTGAGCATTTTCATTTTTAAATCCTTGCACTGTTGTTTCACTCATTTGGTATTTGGGTGATGAATCCAGTGAGTTCTAGATCATATATAGAAAATTTGACCCAAGCAATCTAGTGCAATCAGCCGTAAAGCATATCTGCCTTGTCCATGTAAATACTTTTTTTGTGGCTGCTAAATGTTATTGTACTTTTTTTCCTTGCACTATTGTTACAATGAGCTATTCTTTTTCATTGCACTATTATTATAATTTAGGCCAGTCTCTAAGCACTACGTGGAAAATATTTTTGCCTATTTATCCTAACAGTCTTTTATCATTATTTTTCTTTGGAGTCCTTATTTCATGTTTACCCTGGAGTGCAATGTCTAATCCATCTGCATACAATACTGCACAACATTGATATCAATGACAAGAAAGACAATTCAATTCAATTAAGACTGTTTCAATACTTTCACAGCACCAACATCAAAGATTATACATGCACTTCACAAACACCAACCAGTTGCTGTTGTGTATTATATGGAGCAGTTTGGGATTTTATGTTTTAATCCGCTATACTATTCATGCAGCCGAGTACAGTCGGTTCAATAAATGTACACGGAAGATTAATTTTCTCTGCTAGTCTGACAAACAAAATCAGTGGAATAAACACAGTTGCTCTTCCCTGATCACCCGGACAGAACAAGGGCTTACATAACTCCAGGGCTGTGTCCTCTAACTGATACATTTTGCAACAGTTTATAAAAATGTCATCATGACATACTGCATGTGTCTAAAAATGTATGACCTTGATTGAACTTATCAAAGGCTGCAGAGGTTCTGCCACCTTTTCTCACGAGGGCTTAAGGGACTATGTGCATCAAAGCACTTTAAGGGGCCAGGTGCACGTACAGAGTATTTGTGCACAAACCATGCATTATCCTTCATAGCCCATATTTATTCTACGCTACAATTCCAATCCAATCCTAGCAAAACAGGTGAACAGAATGATAGCTACAGGTTTAGGACATATTTTGACAAAAGTCGTGACTTCTACAACAGTGGTCTGCAACCCTGTCCGTACCACAGACCGGTCTAATGTCTGACAATATTCTAGCGGCCTGGCACAATGATAACATTCGTCAAAATTACAATAATAACAATCATCCTAAATCCACTGTGTAATCAATAGACCAGTTGGGATGCAGATGACATAGGAAAAGACATTCAGTTTTGTATCATTTTGACACTATTTTTAGTCTTGATACCTACGCCTGAGACGCGAAAGATCCCCGGTTCGAGACCGGGTGGTAACATAAGTTGGCCAGGAGAGGGATGGGCACTACCAGGCTGTACTTGCCCAAGAAACACCACAGGAAATGGTGCCCCTACGACCCAAGTGGTTAAGGGACAAAACCAACCAACCAACCAACAATAAATCGGACTTTGAAGGTCCCATATGTAAAAAAGTGATGATGAGATAAAAACTTAAAACTTTCCCCAATGTCATCTACATCCCTAGTAGTCAATTGGTTAAAATTCAGCACTCTTATTTCCGCAATCTGGGTTTGATTTCCCTTGGATGCAATGTTGTGCAAATGTGTTATTTTTCAACTAATCAATCATTGGTCGAATACGGTGATATACTATTGTAAAGACTTGTGTAAAACGTGCACCCGAACCTTTGAGTTAATTTTGGGTTTGAAAAAAAGTGTTTTATGAATGAATAAATATGGTATAAATAGGAAATAAGGCTAATCTTTATTTCTTTTTGTGCGGCCCGGTTCCGCCGCCTGATGGTTTGCTATTCTACATGATGAACCTTTGGAACTGCAGTCTGTTGTACACTTGATAAATGTTCACTGGTAAACTCGACATTTGTAATCCCATAATAACAAAAATAATTGGTGATTCCCTATCCATGTGCACTAGTGAGTGGCTAATGCAGAACTGTATCGAATTTGATAAAGTTGTCCTTATGAAAGGAAATCAAGAACCGATTCTTGAGAATCTGTTCACTGTGTTTCAATTCTGTGGTATTGATGTTTTTCTTTACTGGCAGTTTCCTTATCAAATCCACGAAGAACGCGGACATCACCACAGGCAAGATATTACATTAGTAACAAGATGAGTGGCAAACATGGCACTGCACTTAAAAGTTTGGTGACATTCTTGCAACAAGGCACATTGAAACACTTGCAAAAAAGATATTTCTCAGTATTGGGTATCTGAGTTTGGGTTCACTACATATTAAATCATCCTCAAAATCTGGAATATTAAAACAAGACCATTTTGATTTTCATGACACTCCCATAATCGCTTCTACGAACCCTTCAACTAAGAGGACTATTTGATCAATTTAAAAAAACAGATATCGTTGAAAAGGGAATTGCACAAGTAAATAGGTGCACATTTTAGTAGTTTGAGCTTATGACAAATACTTGGACCTTGAAATTGATCTTGTGGATCACATGACAAAAAGCCAAATTCGTTATTAAATTTCCTTTCTCACATATTCTGTAAAACGCATATCCTTTTTGGTTGCTTTTCATTCATGTTTTAAAATTAATCAATTAATTTACTAGGTCCTTCAAATTGAGTATTGCATTACTTATCACTGCAATTTTAATGGATGCCAATTCATTCATATTTTAAAAGAAAAAAAAAAAGAAAATGTGACAAAAAGCCAAAATTGTTGACACTATTTCTTTGTCCAGAAAATGCAAGGTCGGTTGTAACTGCTGATAAGGATAACTAAAGAACTCTTATGAGAGCAGGTCAGGTCTATATATAGACTCTCAGCACCAATGTGAACCCACTTAGTCATGATGGGAAGCTCAAAGTTTAAGACTTTCAAAGTTCTTCTGACAAGTCTAATGAAATAATAGTCTGCTCATTTAGGTCTGACACTTAAAGGAGGCAGTCAAAGTAGAAGCAGGCACATTATCAACAGTGTGAGCAGGCCTCCCCTAGCGCAGCAATTAAGTTATGCGTACAATTTGACATGCCACACATGCTGGATGTCCACATGAAATGTAAAGCTCCGTGGCATCGGTTAAAAGGTCTTATACACGTGGGTGGCTACAGCGATTGGATAATTCAATTCTGCGAACAGTTTTTACACCTAAACCGAGTCAAATTTATTGAGGGCCTGTTATTATAAAAATGTATGCTCAATCACACCACACTTAGTGCCCGAATTAGCTCGCCACCACTCTGCACAGATGGCATCACTCGCGCTCATTACAAATTCTTCACATTCTAGTCCAGCTTGCCCGACCCCTTTCTTAATCCTAATTAGGAATGCAATTTCCAGACAGGCCCTTTCCACCGTGAGAGAAATAAATTGGTATAACTTCAGTAGTAGATAAGATAAGATAACATTTTGCAATTCCCAGATTTTACAGATTTTGTATGGAACACCTGTTACAAGCATAATGTTAAATCTAAAAAGGCTTTTTCAAAGTTTTGGGTTGACAACCACTGGACGAATTAAAATTCCACTGTCAGTATATCCCGCATGCAAATTGAATGGCGGTTACAAATGTACACTAAAAGAGTAATTTGAAAAATCCTTCCTTTTGCCCAAAATGCTGCCTAATTAAGTCTTAAGTCCTTTGGTTTGTGTAGCTAAGGTTATTTCTATGTTAAAATGGTGTAATTGTAGGACATGGGAGATAGCAAAGGTAATTTGCAGAGATCAGCAGGGACAGAGAGTATGGATAGCCACAACGGGCTAATGCTGAACTGACAACTGAACAATATACACAAAGGCACACAAAAGCCATATGTTGATTTAGCAGGTCCAAAATGCTTAATCTGCCTTACTTCCTGCCTGGGTAAAGGGCGTATGTTGACGGCTAACTGAAAGAGTGCTTTTTGTGCTGCAGATTCAGTCTGTATCAGATTCAGTAGATCCTCATTTTAACTTGCCGGGATAAACAAGTTACGTTGCATTGTCAAATCCAAACTAAATGCATAGAAGTCCACAGTAAAGTAACTCAGGACATCAAAGCCCACGTGGCACACAAGGTTTTGAATAGAGCAATACGTTTTGTGTTTAATACTGCATCATTTTGTCCCCGTTGCACTAGAACATTTATCAGTTATTTTGTGAGCCTAACTCCAGCACGGTCCCAACCAGACAGCAATGGATCTTGCTCAACCAACCGATAAGTAGCAAACCGCTTAAGTCCGGTCCCACACACATACAAATTGGATAAAATTAAACTACCGTATTTTCCGCACTATAGGCCGCACCGGGTTATAGGGCGCACCCCCAAAAAATAGTTTTTGGTCTTATATCTTCCATACATAAGGCGCACCGGATTATAAGGCGCTACAATGGGAATGTCGACAAAACAGTCAGATAGTTCAGTCAAACTTATTACCCCCTTAACATTCCGAAAGCTTGCAAAGAAGCAAATATGTGTCGTAGACACGTGCGGATGTGGTGTCCGTACGATGTCCCTCAAATGCATCGTTCCAAATATCATTCGGAAGGTTAAAGTCTTGGGATTCAAGAAATGCCAACCATTCCTTAGTTTCTATTTTCTTTTTCGCTCGCAACTTTACTGTGCATATGACAATAAACACTTGGAATTGAGTTTAATTTAAAAAAAAGACCCATCACAGAAACATCAAGATCACTCTGAAACAAGATACTGAGAAAATATATGGCCAGAGTAGCTCACCGAAGTCGTTGCGTTCAATAATAATGTGCAACCATGGTCCTCTTATATCCGTGAGTGTAGTAAATCCAGGAGAGTAAAATATTTACAAATACAGAATGGTAAAACATGTTTGCTCTATGCCGTAGACAACCAAACTTGCTATTCGCATTCATCTTTTTTGGCCAATTGCAGGCTTTGTTCTGCCCCTTTAGCCTATGCGAGCCTGTAAATGATAAAAAGGATCCGCCCCCTTTACCTCCAAATAACTTTAGCCAATAGTGATCGATTCAAATGATGATTGACACATTGGCTGGGAAATGAAACGCCGGCATATGTATCCCAGCATACACCGCGGACCACATCGCCTACGAGGAAAAATCTAGTCGGCGGCTGCTTGCCTTTGTTGCGAGACCTTGCGACTTAATATTGATCCATATATAAGGCGCACTGTATTATAAGGCGCATGGACACTTTTTGAAAAAAAATAAAGGCTTTTAGGTGCGCCTTATAGTGCGGAAAATACGGTACTTTAATTGAAGACCAGTTAAAACAAAATTTGCTCTACCAAACTTTTAACCATTCAAAGTAAATTAAAATATCTTGTGTAACAAATGCCCCAAAGCTGGATTGAATCTCCACTCGCTTTATAGGCTAACCCGCAATGAACAGTGGACAACTTAGCACACAGACTGACAACTGACTAGCCGCAAATTAACTATTTTACCACTATGGTAAAGGACTTTTCGCTTAAACAAAAAATATTTATTTCCCCACCGGCTAAATACGGTTGAGTTAAATACATTTACCAGCAGCGTTTTGCTCTGAAGCACGTTAAGCGAATGGGTTAAACTTGCATGTTTTGTACAGTAAAGTAATACATTGTGTCCCAATTAAGAGACTCATTTGTTGACTTGCTCAGGCAGCTGTCAATCATTTTCTATGAATTCTGAAATCTTAATTAAATTGGCAAACACAAACACACACAGGAATGGACAATAAAAGGCAGAAAACAACTCTCAATGTACTTGCTAAAGTTCAGAAGCCTGTACAATCACAACAGCCTGTACACATCCCGAAGTCAAGCGACTGGTTATGGCCGAGCTCTCTGATGCTACGCGTGCATTATGAAAAGATAGCGGATAGACGACAAAATTGTGCTACTACCTCTATAGAAAATCTATATACATTATAATTTGGAACCTTTCTAACAAGTGGTGTCGGCTGATTAAGTTACTTTTTGGGGTTCATGTACCCATGGGGTGGAAGCAAGAACTGGAGGCAGGATGCTCAAAAAGAGGGATTGCATTTAATATCAAATGGAGGTACAAAGTGACAAACAACCATGTGTACACAAAACAACGAAATGTCCAAACAAAACAAAACCTCAGAAAGTCCAAATAAGAAACAAAGACCAAAACTGGAAACAAACACCGCATGGAGCAAAGTAAAAGCAAAACAAGAATCACAGAAACCTGGAATGGTGATGGAAATGGTAAATGGTCTGCATTTATATAGTGGTTTTCAAGTCAATGAAGACCTCCCAAAGCGCTTTACAATGTGCTTCACACTTACCCATTCACACACACAATCACACACCAATAGCGGCCATGCAGCCATGCAAGGCTCCAACCTGCTTATTGGGGGCATTAGGGATTCAGTGTCTTGCCCAAGGACACTTCGACCTATAAATGAAATGTAAATGAGCCGACAATGTGTGCTGTTTGAAATGTCCTTATAAACGGGTGTTTAGGATAATTGGGCACAAGCTTGTTGTTATTGGACACACCTGGGCCCAGTTAAAACCCCAGTTGGGGCCCACTGGTGGTAGGAGGTGTACCCAAAGAGATTAAATAGATGGAACTGGTATGTTTGTCAGCCAGTGTCTCAATTGTATTTCTTTTGTCTAAACATTGCTCATTTGCAAATATTTTTAAGGAAAGAAGTCTTTAGACTCCATTTTTTGTTTTGCAAACTGGAAAAAAAGGTATTATACAAACACCCTCTAGGAGAGGCTAGCAGGGGTGGCCAACCCGGTCCTTGAGAACCGTATGTCCTGCATGTTTTGGAGGTTTCTCTTCTCCAACTCAGGTGATGCAGATTTTCAGCTTGTTAGCAAGCTGTGTTGGAGCTTGATAACGCTCCAGGTGATTGGAATCCCCTGTATTGGAACAGAGAAACTCCCAAAGCATGCAGGACATGCAGCCCTCGAAGACGGGGTTGGCCACCCCTGCGGTGTATTGCAATGCAAAACACCCTTTTGCGCTAAGCCATTTACCCTCATAGGCCAGAATGTGGCATTGATTCAAATGCTAATCAGCAGTCATTCTCCAGGAAATCTTATTAAATTATGCCTTGTTTTTTTCTGAGTTAGTCCCTTCTGGAGCCTAAAAAGTGAAATGTGAAAAGCTGAATGATGGCCCAAGAATCGTCTCTGGCATACGAAAACAGTATGATGGAAAAGAGGCATTGGAGTCCAAAGAGAATTTGAAATTCACCGTTGTAAGAACCAACTCAGACTAAATCAGGAATGCTACTCATTTCAAAACAAGGGCCCCTTTAACAACAAATGTGCATACAGTGACTTAAATAGTAAATAGTTTGTGAAGGCTTGCTGAGGTGTAGAAAAGGGAATGTAACTTCAACAACAGCTGGGGAGGGAAACCCTATGAGACGTCTACTGCTACGCACCACCAACCCAAAACCAACCGACCATTCCTGGAACTCAGAGTGGAATCCTTGATGGGTTTCCCTTGGAAATACCGGACAAGTCCTGGGCTTCTAAATTGCTTTATCATGCCACCCAGTCACTTTTCAGGAATAATGTTAATTAGGTATGATAAATAAATCCTTGGTCTTTTTCATGATTTAAAATTTGTCAAAAACGTGGCTTCTTGTGCCTGTTACAATCAGTTACTTGCATGTACAGTTAACCCATTAGTCATTACCAAGTTAGACATGGTATTTCTTGCTAACAGATCCAACTATGTTATCTATTTATGATTATTGGCTTATTGTTTTTTATTTATTTAAAACAAAAGGTTATGACTTATAGCCCAATTTTAAATCATACTTGGTTATGTTTAAAAGATAATAAATAAGGGATTTGGTCGAACCGAGACAGTATCCAACACTTCAGCCTTGAATGAATAGCATATAATTTATTGTCAATGTAGCATGTGAAATGCACAACAAAATGAAAACTGGCGACAACCAGTAGAAATCATTATCCATCCATCCATTATCTGCACCCCTTATCCTCAGTAGGGTCGCAGGGGTGCTGGAGCCCATCTCAGGTATCCTCAGGCAGTGGGCAGGGGACACCCTGAATTGGTTGCCAGCCAGTCGCAGGGCACACAGAAACAGATAACTCACTCGCTCATTCACCCCTAAGGACAATTTGGACCGGCTAATCAACCTGACATGCATGTTCTTGGAATGTGGGGGGAAACCGGAGCACCCGGAGGAAACCCATGCAGGCACGGGGAGGCTACGGTTGCTGGATTCGAACCCTGAACCTCTGCACCAAGATTGTATTTGTATAAGTGGAACAAAAATTGCTCTAAGCAATCTTTTTTACTTCCATTGTCATGTTTAGTCGGAGTGTTGAAGAACGCTGAAATCACTTTCTTTGGTTTGTTGGGGGAGTTTTTTATCAGGTCTGTTTTTATTGTTTCCTTTAAATAAATACACGAATACATATTTTTTTAAGAAATATACTAGAGAAATTAAGATAACTAACTGCCTCAGAAATGTATGTTAAAATTATTTTTAACATGTCTGCTGTTTGTAGGGTTGTATTTAAATTTGTATTCCATATAATGAAACCTTGGAGTTAAGGGGTGGTCCAAGACAATAATGGTCTGTGATAACTATGGCCCTCAGAGGAAGAATCTTCTTGCTGTAGATGAGTTTTTTAAGGTCAGGTTTATGCTTTACTAATGACCGTGGAATGTATCTTGATGAAGTCCGAGTGAGGAAATGGCTTTTGAGATTACGTTGGTCATTTGTACAATTGCTTACGATTACAGGATATAAAGGATGATTTAGATAATTGGTTTGTAATTACTCAAATTCCAAGCTTTTCTGCAAATATTTGAAAATTTTTAAAAAGTAAAATAAAAAAGCAGGGAATTGGAAACAAATTAACATAGAAATTAGGCTGCGTCTAAACAACTATTTAAATAATCAACTAGTCAATATTGAAAGGATTATTTGTCTAATCAGATAATCATTCTTTTTTCTTTATTTGCCATGGAGTTGATTTAACTATGTGGAATATGATAATAACCACAAGAAAAATCGGTACGATGAAATATACATCTTTATTAAACAAATGTATCTAAAACTAATAAGGCGCAATACCCTGTCAGACATAAATCCATAAATAAACTTCTCACTGTTTATTTAGAGACAGCCAAATAAATAATAAATTAAAATTAGGTTAACTTTTGTATCCTTGTAAAGTAAACCAAGAACAAGCTCATTAGCAGCAGTAATCAGTAAACAAAACAGATATTTGCATTTTGTGAAGTACATTCATTAGTCAACCACAAAGTCTGTAACAAAAGAAGGCAATGATTCTCAAATCAACAACTAACGTTTGTTCTTTGGACTGCATGCATTTTATTTCAAAGACGTTTTTTTAGGCAGAGTCTGGCATAACACTTGGGATCTCTTTGTTAACGAAATATATGTGAATAAAATGTACAATACATGTCATCAAAACTGTATTGGCTTGAGGATGCCTTGAATCTTACCCGAGGCAAGTCAGGCTGTTTTTCGTTAACCGTCCGACATGCTCGTTAAATAATCGAGCTACCACTATAATATGCACGGTCTATTTTGCAAACTTTGCAAGTAGTCTTTTCAGTTTTGGTATGCATACATGATGTTGACGACCCCATTTATGTATGGCATCGCTCAAAGAAGAGACGCCATTGCGCATGAGTGAATCTCAGCCGAAATTACGTTCATGTAGAGATGCCTCTGTTGGAAAAATGTGAAGTGACAATAGTTGACAATGTAATTAATTGTCGACTATTTCGACTATTATCCATTTTTTTACGTTGACTATTTGTTGAAGCCCTTATGGACATCCCAGCAAATATGTCTATGGAATGCTGCCTATCATGGTCAAGTTTTCCACCCCAATCAAATTCTAGACAGGGCTGAAATCTGTACATCTCAAACGTTATTAGAGACGGGTGACATGTGATAAAACTGATAAACATAGGCTGGTGAAAGCCTTTCAAGTAGCTTCTACTTGACTTTGGGTTTGTGACACAGAAAGCAAACAGGTCCATGTGCAAAGCCCCAATGCACATTCTATTGGAGCTCAGACAGAGGCCAGCCACCATGCTCCAAACGCATGACCTATGCTTGGCATCCTCACAACTATTTGAGGAACTCACTTACCCCCAAGTATGCGCTCACATACACACGTGGCAGCAGCGCCATATGAGTGTGAGAGCCCTCTTTAGCTTCCACAAATGCATGGGCACAGTGTTTAAGGTACAGACCATTTCAATACAGGTGATTTTTCTCTATAAAAATGTAGTACTGTTATGGTTCGTACACCTTTTTCATGGCCAAATTGGAGCACTTTTTAAAGACTTTCAAAGCCTATGTTTCAATTTCTTCAGTACAGTACCATCAAATGCTGCCCGTGTATTTGTGCATAATTTGGTGCTGAGTGTGTGTGTGTGTAGGCTGTTTCAGGAGAGATTTGCCTCCAAAATATTTACACGGGTTTTTCAGACCTTCAAATATATTCATGATTGACGCATGTATTTTTCAAATTCACAAATAGACACACAAACATTTTGCAAGTCCTCAAATATGTCCGTAATATTCATACATATTTTTCTGGTCCAGAAATATATCTGCGCTTTAAATATGCGAGTTTTAATCCTGCGTGTACATTTAGCAAGACATATGATTTTTAGATCTTGATCAAGAATATATTTGTGGATCTGAACAATATGTGGAAATAGCTCTCCCCAAATAGGTGTTGTGTAAAAATGATGGCAATATGAAGCTTACATTTGAAGTTGTGAAAAGTTCTTCCCATTGCAAACGCTACCCTAATTTTCTAGAAGGCCCAAAACAATTTCCTTAATTGATACATCATCCTTGCACTAATACTCATCTCGTCATTTCACAGAACCCTCTTTAGGTATAGCATGGAACTACAACGTAGCAAAAAAAGAAAAATCATACTTCACCTTTCATTTTACTGAAAAGAGCTGAGTCTGCCATTGTGAAGAGTTGGATCTCTCTTTTGCATACTTAGCAGCATGCTGTGTATGGATTGGTTCCACGTTTTAGCCATTGTTTGTATTTTCCGTTTTCAAGCTATTGTTCATTAAAACGACAGCCTCCAGGCTTATCACTGTTTTCACCTGCCTTCTTAGGCGCAACTCCAGGGGCAATGATGCTTCTCATGACAATGCCATACAAACTAAAGTCAGCTGCCATTAATCACAAGGGAAGAACTGCAATGGCAAAGCAAAGCCACTAGAACAGGCATGTCGGCGTAATCTTGAAGCGGACTTGTTTTATATTTCTTCATTTAATTCATGGTCTATAAAGTCACATCCCTGTGGAACATGGCAACAATTACAAGCATTTCACCAAGAACTTTTCCAACCTTGAAAATACAGCAATAATATTCAACCAATATCAAGAATTTCACGCATCCGTAAGAACAATGTGTTGTAATGTTTCGAACTATCGATTATCAATAAATATTTATTTATATTCTAATAATCAAGTTGCTGAATAAAAAGTTGCTTTTTTTCAGATGACTAGAATGGTTTAAAAGATATTTAAAGACAAAAACAGCTTAAGGGGTTGCATGGTCTAACTTTCAAATTTAATAATTTGACACCACAAAACAAAAACAATGGTACACTTCTGTCTCAAGTCAGTGCAGCTTTATACATAATTAGTACATCACGTGATGGAAATAAGTTACACTATTGAGTTCGCCCCCAGTCCAAATTTCACATTGCATTACCGATGTTCCAATTTAGTTTCACATTTTTTGGGTAGACATGCAAAATCTGATTACTCCTGCAGAGATCTGTAAGCGAGTCCACACTCTGGTGTTATGGTATCTATTCATTTTTACAAACCTCCTGATGATGTGTTACCTATTAAGCTAACAAAATAATTTTTGGATGGGTGTACTAAATGTATTTTGGAGGCATAAGGTTTGATTTTTTTCTGCGGCGATATGTGCCCAAAATTAGCATTCTTGCATTGCCATTTACATGAAGAAAATAACACTCACCATGTTTGAGTTGTGTAAAAACATAGGTACACACATAATTTCTTTAAACCCAAAATGTTTAAATTTAAACATAACTGTTAATTAATTGTACGGCTATGATGGACAACCTCATATTATGCTAGTAGTAATGTTGAAATGGGTACATCCATCCATCCATTAACTGCACCGCTTATCCTCAGCAGGGTCGCAGGGGTGCTTGAGCCCACCCCAGCTATCTTCAGGCAGTGGGCAGGGGACGCCCTGAACTGATTAACATCCGGTCGCGGGTCCCACAGAGACAGACAACTCACTCGCTATTTCACACCTAGGGACAATTAGGACCAGCCAATCAACCTGACATGCATGTTTTTGGAATGTGGGGCGAAACCTGAGTGCCAACCAATGCAGGCACGGGGAGGTGCGGTCGCTGGACTTGAACCCTGAACCTCTGCACCAAGATTGTATTTGTATGAGTGGAACAAAAATTGCTCGAATGCAATCTTTCTTACTTCCATTGTCATGTTTAAGTAGGACATTTTGTACTCCAACAACAACTAAATTGTAGTGATAACCTGTTCAGCTGTTGTTTCAACTCTGTCTGTTTGCGAACTTAAATTAAGTAAATGTTATATAGTGCTAAGACAATTTGCTGGCCTCATCATATTCTTGAAAATACACACACACATGAGAACACTCTTACCCATCACTTATAACTCACTTGAATGATCACCAAGATTTGTGCATCAGACACGACTTTACCCCAAGCACTGAAATACACCATCGTTGCCAAGTGTGGATGCACTGAGTCATTCATTTGTGCAATCAAGTCAGAAATAATGCTTCCGCCGTATCATGTTTGCCCTCAGGAACATTTTAAGAATATTATGATGAAATATATAGCTTTATGGGGCAGCACGGCGGGGCAGTGGTTAGCGCGTGTGCAGCACAGTTCTAAGGTCTTGGGAACCTCCTGTGTAGGTTTAAATCCAGCTACCGGACTTACTGTGTGGAGTTTGTATGTTCTCCCTGTGCTTGCGTGGGTTTCCTCCGGGCACTCCGGTTTCCTCCCACATTCCAAAGACATGCATTTCAGGTGGATTGGCCGGTCCAAATTGTCCCTAGGTGTGAATGAGCGAGCGAGTTGTCTGTCCCTGTGTGCCCTGCGATTGGCTGGCAACCAGTTCAGGGTGTCCCCTGCCCACTGCCCGATGATTGCTGAGATGGGCTCCAGCACCCCCGCGACCCTACTGAGGATAAGCGGTACAAGATGAGATATAGCTTTATGATATGCAAAGAAACTATAGGTTACAAAACATTTGCCAAAAATAAATGATTTGGTCATAGCAAAAGCTAGATGTCTGATTGTTATAAACAAAGGTTAATATCAAAATGTTAATGGCCAAATATGTTGTCATAGTATCCAACCCAATAGAGAATAATAAACACAATAATTTGTTACATTGAGCCAAGCCAAATATAATATCCGCTGACACCACTAGTTAGAAAGATTCCAAGTATTTATGTTCCTCCTTCTAATAGATTGTGATTTTCTATGTAGTAGAATCACAACTTGGTCATGTTTTCTTTTTACCTATTCAAGCATCGGGTAGCTCAGCCAAAATATGTCATATTAAATGAAATCTTATTTATACCTCACTTTTTAGATAAATTTAAACTCTGCTGTAAAAATGCATTTAATGAACAATTAAAAAAGATGCAGACAGCTAAGATAATGCAACTAGATAAGAATGAGCGATATACATTTTTGGCTCAAGGCACTTCTATAATGTTTAGAAGTGAAGTATTATCACACAATGATCACACCCACAATCATATACATAACCATTCTGCAATATCTTTATCAGGAATATGATGCTCGAAACAATATCATGTTAATAGAGTTTTTATAGTTATTACTGATAAACCAGGAAAATAAACAAACCTCTCCAAAATGGATATAAAGAGTGTGAAGTTGCCAAGAGGAAAAATACATTCTAATAGGTCGTTTTAGACAATCTTTAAAATCAGACAAAAATAAACTTATGCTTTTACAACTCATTTCAAAGATTTACGTCTACTATATGACACAGCGAATAAAGGAGATGTATGGAATTTGGAACTTTGTTACTCTCTGCCGCCATCTCCATGGTCAAAGTCATAATTACAGCCCAGTACATGCATTTTTTGAAGAGCTCAAATTAACTTTTTTTTTCTCATCCTTCTTGGGGTTTGGGTTGGCCTTTGGACTCTACTTGGGACAGGCCTTTTCTTACTTTCATTATTTTCAATTCTCAACTGACAAATAGAAATCAAAGAACCTGCGGGCGTCACTCTTTAGCACCCCTATGCCCCCTATCCTGAAAACTAATATGTTCCGCCCTGAACACCTCTGAAAAAGGATGAAAGCAGAAAGACGGTGGAAAATAAAGCAAAACACGTTTCCCTGCTACATTCTTCATTTGGAATTTTCTAGCTGCCCCTTTTCTACTATACAAGCAAACTTATCAACCGGGCTGGCTTTTATCTTGGAGGCAAACAGGTGGCTAAGATTGTTACACATACTGTAATGGAGGAGGTTTTCAAGCTCCATGTGTTTTCTATTTAGAATGTTACATTTGCTGGCACTGACCCTCAGGTTTGGGAGGGACCCTGTAGATATTTCTGATGACGCCTGACCACGCCACTGACTCAAACACCTCCACCCACTTCTGTTCAGCTGTTTCAGGCAATTCCACAGTAAGCAGCCATATGCCACAGTCACATTGATGTTATTCTGTGTCATGGCCACAATAGAACAAGATTTTCCTGTAAGGCATTCATATGATCAGTCATAAATCATCAATCATCAATCAGCAACTTTGTACAAATTTGACTGAACAGCAATCTGCCATGATCAGTCCCCAAAAATGATTCCTTTCTCAAAGTGACATCTGAGCCGAGAGCAAAATGTCAATATGCCAGGGCAGACTCTCACTCAGGGCTTTCTGATATGAATAACTCCTGACTTGTAACAAACAAATGCAGAGCATCAGACTGCTTCTGTTCATCTGCTGCCTGATATTGCTTGTTTATGACTACCCCACACAGAAATGTTGTCTGTATGTGACTTGCCCATAGCGGGCATTACGTGCCATTACGAATGTCCTCTAAACATTTGCTCACAAGCTTTGGGTGGGTCAGGAAACATCTCACAGCATACGGCTCCAAAGGGAGCAACTATCAGCAGTTAGCTTAGGGGATATTGACTCCTGTCTCGCCTAACGGCTGCACCACGCTAGCCAAAGTATGAGCCAACGGCTGACCTATGGCTTTATTTTAGACAAATGTTTTCAAACTGCCTGGCTATCAACATCTGACAGGAACCACAGTTATTTGTACATTTGAGAGGCTTCAAAGCTGTGTTGAGTGATAAAATAGCTTATCAGCGGACTACAAAGAGACAACAATCGAATGGACAGCTCACACAAAGAGATGCTCCAGTTGGATTTAGGTGTCATCCTTGAGTAAAAACAAATAAAAATGGGTCATAATTATAATAATTTATAATAATTATAATAATTTTATAGTCAGATCAATTGTAAAGAGACATTAGAGATTTCCCTGCGTTCATAATTTGGAGGCAACAATCCAGTCACCTGATTAATTTACAAAGCAAAAAGTCAAATAAAGACTGAATTCTTACCTTTACGTCAATCCCCATGCGCAAAAAAACGACAGTAAGCGCTAAGCCAGTCAATGAATTATCACTAATTTTGAGCCATTTCTAAAAAATATGGTCATCAAAATAAAATGAAAGTGCGGAACCAAATTAGAACACAGATACATTTCCCTTTCATCATACTGGGAAGTGGATTTTTTTTTCCCCATAATGTCATATTTTAGGTGCATTTGCCTTGGCTACCGTTCTACCAACACAATACCAAAGACAATGTAGGGGCGGCAGTAGCTGGAGGTAGAGCGCTCGTCTTGGAATCAAGCTATCCCAGTTCGAATCCCAGTTCGTCCGTGTTACATGTCAAAGTGTCCTTGGGTAAGACACTGAACCCCTAATACCCCCAATAAGCAGGTTAGCGCCTTACATGGCTGCAAGGCCGCTATTGGGAAATGTGGAGCACATTGTAAAGCGCTTTGGGAAGTCATTGACTTGAAAAGCGCTATACAAATGCAGATGATTTCATTTCATTTCATTTCATAGGCCACAGTTGACCATACATCACAATGATTGTGTAAAGCTGTTGCAGATGTCCAAAAATTCGGTTTGGTTTGCCCCTCACTGCATATTCCAAGGGTAGGGATGTCTGCTTCCAACATGACAAGCAACTGTGACCGCCCGTGTTAACCACACTAACTTCAATTCAAATGCACGGCCTCAAATGCTTAGTTCACACTAAGTGTGTCATCGCCGTGTTGGCAATACAATAAAAAAACAAAAAATAATGGATCTTTTTCGTCTATGTGGTGTGGTTTCAAATGACCCACGGCCCATCTAAGGACTAAATACGTACAGTGTCTGTCTGATCCACACTAATTCAATTTCAGGATTTTTCAGGCTCACACATAGTTTTGCTCCACTTTTGAGAAGAAGTCAATGATTATCTTTAGAATTATATCAGTGGCACTGCTTAGAAGAAGCAAATAATGCAAAATGTACATGCATTCCATTAGGTCAGATTTAAGAGTAGAGAGAGTAGAGACTTTGTGTCCATTAACAATGTTGTAGAATGCGGTTCCAATTTACATCAGCCAAAAAATAAATATATTCAATTGTGCTACTTGAGGAACAAGACCACAAGAGAGCAGCATTTGACTCAGTAAGGCTTCAAAAAAAATCAATCTTCCAATTATTATAGCTGATCAGTAGCTATTAGTAACTTACTTAACAGCCTATAGCTAGCTTTAATCTAGCCAGATTAATGGTGTCTCTAAGGAAAAGGCAATGCTGGCTTTGAGCCAAAAGACCACATGGCTAAGCTGCTGTCCAAGCCAGACAAAAGAAATTCTTAAATCTTCACCAGCTCATTGCTTCCTCTGAAATGTCATGTGTGCTCTTGGCATGCCCAGCGAAAGATTTACTTGGGGGCAAATACTATCAAAGGTACTGAACAACAGCACAAAAACATCAAGTTATACAATGAAAAATTGGATAAACTATTAAGACTCTACGAATTCACAAATCCTTAAATACCCTCATTCCTCAATGGTTGCCCGCATATCACAGGTGGTCAAGCTTGGTCCTGCATGTCCTGCATGTTTTTGGAGATGTTAGCTTCATGAAATGTCAATTAAACGACAAGTGTTGTTATCAAGCTACTGCAGCACTTTCTATCAAACTGATCATTCATAGCACTTGTGTTGGAGAGGAAGAAACTCAATTAAATGCAGGAAATATGTACATCCGAGACAGAATTGTCCAATCCCTGATATAAAATATTTATAAATACATACTTTGCCTTTTCAGTTTTCTACAGATAAACCAAAGTTACAGTCTAATTTTGGCTTATCTGTTATTTAGTAAATTATCACAAACTTCTTTTTTTTGGAGGAGTGTCTTTGCAATTGTTTTCATTTGAGGAAATTTCAATGCGGCACCAAAGTGGGTAAAAGTCAATGTAAAACATTGTTCAGCCCTCGGTTAAGGTAAGCCTTCATTCGGAAAATGCTGTTCTGCTAGTGATCCCAAGAGCCAAGAAGAGATCCGCATATGTATACATATAAATATATACTGTATGCATATATACATATCATAAATCTTTTATTTTTTAATAAAAACTTTCTTTTAAAAGGTAGATATAGTTATTTTTTTCCAGGCCCCTTACACATAAAAGTGGCTAACGTTTTTTTGCAAGTCATGTCATGTTCAGTTGGGTCAAGTCATGTTTATTTATATAGCCCTTAATCACAATAAGTCTCAAAGGGCTGCACATACCACAGACTATTAGAGACTACAGACTATTATTACTACTCCATCCCCTGATCTAAAGCCTCCATGAAAACAAGGAAAAACTCAAAACCTTAGAAAGAGGAAAATGAAAAAAAACCTTGAGAAGGGAACGCAAAAAGAATGTCTACACAACTCCTTGGCAATCCATGGAAAAGTTATTACTGCAAGTATCCATTTGGCACCGCAACAAAAGAAAAGCATACATCCGCATAACTTTCAAGCACAAGTGCTCTTAGCAAACACTAAATTGTGGAGTTTAATTAAATAAAAGATTCTCAAATTCAGGTTTAAATTGTTCCCTGGATTTTTGCAGTGAAAATTGTTTTACTTATGTATTTATGTAACTTACTATAAATAATTTGAGCCTTTTATCGATTACGAAAGCAAAGTTTGTTTTTTAACAAAAATATGAAGGCCACAATTGACGCAATGTACCATAAGACACTCAAAATTTACAAACAAAATAGTTTTTCGCCAGTGATTTAACATCAGTGTGAGTATTGTCACGCCTCGCTGCCTGTCAATCCCTAAGTGTCTGGCTCATCTCTTAAAAGCAGGACGTTTTACACTAAAAATCAACGGCTACCAGATGATAAAAGCAGTACTATCTGTTTTATATGGCGGAGCAAACCACAACCCCAAAAAAACGAGCTTGAAAGAGATAGGCGCCGGAAGACTGTACTTGCCCAAGGCACACCACAGGAAGTGGTGCCCTGACGTCATTGGCTTGTTAAGGAATCCGTGAACAGTGATCCATTAGAAGGAGAAACTATTAGGAGCAGTGTTTGAAGCAGGAAACAATCCAAAACCTAATTACTAGGGATGATCAATAGAAGGTTTACTCAGAATCCAATCCAAGTAAATACAGAGTACTATCAATTGATACCGATATGATGTTGATACTTTTTGCTTCAAAATGTCATGATCATTAAATAATTGAACACCACTTGCCTTAGTTTATAATTACGAGAAACACAGTACAAAGATTTTATGCACTACATGTTTTAACTTTTAATTAAAAAACTTCAATGAAACATGTGAAGTATAAGAAAATAAAAATAAATATTCCTATTACGGTTTCAGAACAAGAGTCAAGAGAGTCAAACCAAAACATAGCAGCAATGTAACGAAAAAACAAATACTGTATCACAATGTCTACAAGACAACTAAAATGCCATCAATGCAAATAAAGTGTAAAAACAATTGGATCAGATTCGAAAGTTATAATGTATGAATAATCTTACAACCCTTTAACAAGATTATAATAGCGCTTCTTTAAATGGGAAGACATTATCGATCCCAGGACAACTGTATCGATCCAATCCAAGTACTTCCTCAGTATCGATAAGCTTGATAAACGGATTGAAACGCCCACCCTTAAAGGTTAAGAAAATGGTTTCACAACAACCACGGCAACAAGTGCCTCATGTAACACTGAGTCAGTAGAATGAGGCAATTAAGAATACAGAATTAGTTTAACCCATTCAGCTTCCTGTACATTTCGCCTAAAATCCCAAACCAAGACAAACCCAAAGTAAATTAAATGCTATGCTTGAACCATTTGGAGAATATGGAATGTTTTGGTCTCTTTTGAATGGTAATACTCTGAAGTCTTGTGCCCTAAACTCAAATAATCACTGCCACTGCTGCTAACATTGAGTAATTTCTATTTATCTGTCAGCATTTTTGATGTTTTGGGGTAAATATTTTACACGGTTGGACTGTATGGATTGTCCTTGATGAAACGAAGCCATTTTCGCGGCCATTCAAGGAATTCGAAGATGGCCAAGGGACGTAACGGTAAATTACGCGGGCTTATAGTGTTTGAGTATCTTGTTTCAGACTTAGCGAGATGTTCCTCTGATGAGGTTTCCAATGATATGTGCAATGACGTATTTCAGTGACTGGTGACATCGTACGGACATGTATTTGTTTATCAAAAGTCCAGCTCCCCGCCGGCGGAAAATTAAAGGGTTAACAATGACATACCACCCGATTTAAATATCAAGCACTCGCCTCCAGATGTGTGTCCGTCACTTCCAGTTATATACCGGTCAAAATCAGTCAATTGTTCCCCTTATTAACTATTAAAGGAGCTGTGCGGAATATGTAACTTTTTGAGTCCATGCTGGCATTTCCTGGCTTGTGTTATCATTGCAGCTTAACCAGCTCATTTATTATGTGCATGCAAGTACTTGCATTTCTTAGATGCGCTCAAATACATTTTTCTTTACTCATCTTTGTTGAGGTTTGGGTTGGTGTTTGGACTCAACTTGAAGCAGGCCTTTTCTTACATTCACCATTTTCATGCTAGACTAACACATAAAAACAAAACAAAAACCCTCGGGAATGATCATGACGTCATTTTCCAGCAATCCCCCCATCCCCCTACATAGTGTGTTTGCTGCCTAAAGACAGCTTTACTAAAAGTCAGATCAAATAAAAGGCATGCAGTGGAAAATAAAGCACAAGAATTCTTTGAACTCAGATGAAAATGAGTAAAACATATTTAAAGGTAGTGTGCGTCATTTGAGATGTTTTTAAAAAGTTTGAAGTAGAATACATACCCTATTAAAGCTCTAGTGTGTAATATTTGACCACTAGATGGCACTGTTGTCTAATATAAACAAAAACGAGTGCCACAACAAGCAACAAAACATGGCGTCGACCTAAGTAGAGATTCGACTTAGGTCATAGGAATAATAATGTCTTAAACTATGATTTCTTTTATTTGTGAAAAATAACATTGGTAAGATTGTTTATGTATTTTTGCCTCGTATTCAAATATTTTCTTAGTTTGTTTTTTTGACCACTAGGAGGCACTAAATAGTACACACTGTTCCTTTAACTATTTGTTAACAATACCCAACTGAGTTAAGATAGCCTTTATATTTTCGTTTCCACTGCACCCATCTGCTTTTATCTTACTTTTAGTAAAGCTTTCTGCGACTCCTATCACATTAAGAAGCAGAAGGGAGAAGGGCACGACGAGGGATGGATAGTGATTTGATGCCTGTGCTTGTGGTTTTCTGTTAGTGTAGTATGAAAATGGTGAAAGTAAGAAAAGAACTGGCAGCACGGCGGCGCCGTGGTTAGCGCGTGTGCGGCACAGTTTTTGGGTCATGGGTTCGAACCTCCTGTGTGGAGTTTGCATGTTCTCCCTGTGCTTGCGTGGGTTTTCTCCCACAGTTCATAAACATGCATGTCAGGTTAATTGGCTTGTTCAAATTGTCCGTAGGAATGAACGAGGGAGTGAATTGTCTGTCCCAGTGTGCCCTACAACTGGCTGGCAACCAATTCAGGGTGTCCCCTGTCCACTGCCCGAGGATGGCTGGGATGGGCTCCAGCACCCCCGTGACCCTACTGTGGATAAGTGGTGCAGATAATGGATGGACGGATAAGAAAAGAACTGTTTCAAATACAGTCCAAAAACGAACCAAAACCCCCAAAAAGATAAAGATTAAGAGTTTATTCGAGTGTGTCTGGGAAAGTCTCATACTTGTACGTGCCAGACAAGCAGCTTGACAGAGGCTGAAACGAAGATGGTGCCGATAAGTAGAATAGTTCCAAATTCGGGACAGAACTTATACTCAAGTAAATCTTCTAAATTGGACTTTTGGGGGGTACCTCAAACAAGGAACCCCACCATGAAACGATAATAAACCTTACAAACACAACACAGCAACTATTTACTCACAGAAGAACAGACTATGTAGAATAACCGCAACGGTATGAGCAAACTACGATGACCGTCGTTTGCTACCAGTAACTGAGGACTGGATTAGTGACGAAAAATGTTATGCGGTGTACGCACTATGAAATAGTAAAAAAAAACGTTTAAAAAGCGGTAGAACTTTAAAAATTGACAAGTTTGTGGATAGCAAACAGGTTGCGGAGGACACTAGCCTGCCCGACTCCTCCCGCGGACAGCTTGCTTTATTCAGCCAGTCGTAAGAAAAAAACCGTTATCTCGCATCACTACTTGGAACATCTCCGTGCGGCTTCACGGCCACGCTAAATAGTTAACGCACGACCGCAAATCATGTTTAATTCACATTTACGAGAGGCCATCCTTTGAACTTTTAAAGACTGGAACTTTTCAGTTAAGTAAGCATAACGTGATGGGGCGCGCACGGGGAAGACTACTGTACAAGGAAAACGACAGCAAAATATGGATCCGGTTCGTAAATTGAAACAAAAATATATCCATTTTTGTTACATTCGTACGATAAAAGTATCTTCAAAGACGGATCGTTTTGTCCTTCGTTTGAACGAGGCTTTTGAGACTGTTTTGATTCGAAATCACGAGCGAACCCAGCTCGAAGTAAGTGTACCCAACGGGCGTGCTACTCACTGGGATAAAAAAAGAACAAATGTATCAATTTGGGTACTTACAGTGAGTTGAGAGCAGAGTGAGAAGAAAAGATAGACTTGCTTTCGCCATCTTGGAGTCTTCGTTATGCTAACAGACTAAGAAGTGCGAGCGCAAAGTAGCCTAAACACATTTGCCCTGGGAATGATTTGTCGTTCGCGAACGAAACGACTTTGTGAGCTAGCTCTTCGAAGTGGGCGACGGAAGCGCCTCTCTCTCTCTCTCTCTCTCTCTCTCTCTCTCTCTCTCTCTCTCTCTCTCTCTCTCTCTCTCTCTCTCTCCTTCATCTTTCTATATCTTATATTCTTTCTATACTATATAAAAAACGAGGACTATGTGCATATATTCTGTGTTGTATAGAGCCATCAAAGTGATGTTCTCCACTCTTTCCTTGCAAGCCTCTTTCTCTTTCTCTATGTATCTCTTTTTCTATCTTCTCCCTCCTTTCTTTCTCTATCTCTCTGTATCCCTCTATCTATATCCCTATCTTGCTAGCTCTCTCTTATCATTCTCTCTAACCTTTTGCCTTTTCTCTCTCTTCCTTTCTCTTAGTCTCCCTTTCCTGTCTCCGACTCATCTTTCACTTCTTTATCTATCCCTTCTCTTTTCTTCTCTTTCTTTAACTCTCTTTCTGTCTCTCGCTGTACTTCATTCTCTCTTTTTTTCTTTCCCTCTCTCTTTCTCTGTTTCTCCCATCATCTCTGTGTTGTTTGCTTAGTATAATCAATTTGAAAATGTAATTGACGTAAAAGCTCACTGTATATTGAAACAACAAGGCCTATTGCAATATAGTAACATAGTTGTTTGGTTGGTTGGTTGGATCCCTGAACCTCTAAGGCCGTAGGAGCACCATATCCTGTGGTGTGTCTTGAGCAAGTACAGCCCGGTGGCGCCCATCTCTCTCCAGGCCAACATATGTTTCCATCAGGTCTCGAACCAGGCACCTGTCGCGTGTCAGGCGAATGTGCTTACCACTGCCCACATTTTAAAATAATCTATTGATTAATTTGGTGCATAATGGTCATTATTAGTATTAATATATGAATTACAATAACAAATAACAATCTGAAGAGTTGTTTGGGAGCCGAAAGAAACGGCTCTATTTAGTGAGCCGAGCTGAAAAAGCCGCTTCTCTAAAAACAGGCGGAATTCCGATCAATGATGGAGAGAGGTATCTAAAGAGAGAGGGGGAGGGAGAAAGGCAGAGGGCGGGGCTAAAGTACAATTGTAGTCTGTTTCCATGGATACTGAAAGCGTCGACTGGTTGCCACGACTGTTAGTAAAAGACAGGATGGATTTATTTTGTGTGTTTTTGTTTGTTTGTTTGTTTGTTTTTTGCTTCTTGGGCCTTGTGCTGCCTTGCCACAAAAGAATCAAAGTGGAAAAAATAAAGAGAGACTGTATGCAACTTATCACAACTGGGATTTCCAATTGTACAACAGTATCTATTTATCTATCTATCTATCTATCTATCTATCTATCTATCTATCTATCTATCTATCTATCTATCTATCTATCTATCTGTATGTCCGTCCCTCCCTCCCTCCCTCCCTCCCTCCCTCCCTCTATCTATCTATCTATCTATCTATCTATCTATCTATCTATCTATCTATCTATCTATCTATCTATCTATCTATCTATCTATCTATCTATCTATCTATCTATCTATCTATCTATCTATCTATCTATCTATCTATCTATCTATCTATCTATCTATCTATCTATCTATCTATCTATCTATCTATCTATCTATCTATCTATCTATCTATCTATCTATCTATCTATCTATCTATCTATCTATCTATCTATCTATCTATCTATCTATCTATCTATCTATCTATCTATCTATCTATCTATCTATCTATCTATGTATGTATGTATGTATGTATGTATGTATGTATGTATGTATGTATGTATGTATGTATGTATGTATGTATGTATGTATGTATGTATGTATGTATGTATGTATGTATGTATGTATGTATGTATGTATGTATGTATGTATGTATGTATGTATGTATGTATGTATGTATGTATGTATGTATGTATGTATGTATGTATGTATGTATGTATGTATGTATGTATGTATGTATGTATGTATGTATGTATGTATGTATGTATGTATGTATGTATGTATGTATGTATGTATGTATGTATGTATGTATGTATGTATGTATGTATGTATGTATGTATGTATGTATGTATGTATGTATGTATGTATGTATGTATGTATGTATGTATGTATGTATGTATGTATGTATGTATGTATGTATGTATGTATGTATGTATGTATGTATGTATGTATGTATGTATGTATGTATGTATGTATGTATGTATGTATGTATGTATGTATGTATGTATGTATGTATGTATGTATGTATGTATGTATGTATGTATGTATGTATGTATGTATGTATGTATGTATGTATGTATGTATGTATGTATGTATGTATGTATGTATGTATGTATGTATGTATGTATGTATGTATGTATGTATGTATGTATGTATGTATGTATGTATGTATGTATGTATGTATGTATGTATGTATGTATGTATGTATGTATGTATGTATGTATGTATGTATGTATGTATGTATGTATGTATGTATGTATGTATGTATGTATGTATGTATGTATGTATGTATGTATGTATGTATGTATGTATGTATGTATCGTCAAGTCAAGTCATTTTTATTTGTATAGCCCTTAATCACAAAGAGTCTCAAAAGGCTTTGTCCTATAAAGGCTTTGTTAGAAGTCCTTTATTGAATTTCACCATTTCACCATTTTTATGCGACACTGACAAAAAAACCCTGCAGGAACAAGCATGATGTCCCTCACCAGCACTTTCCTCAGCCCCCATTCTTCAAACTTGATGAGTTCCGCCCCAAAAAATTCTGCCAAAAGTAAAATAAAAGCAGATAAGCACAATGGTATACAAAGCTTAAGGGTTCTTAACACATACTTGATAGACAAAACATTTAACTTTCAACTTTTTAAGGACACCTCAGACGACGCACATCACCATAAAATGAATTGGCTGTTCCTACTGCATGATCCAGTATTCAAGGCTCTCCATAAAATGGACTCTTAACTTTTTCATGACTGAGATTTATAGAGCTGTTGAAGAATGTGGGCCCAGTCATATCGTACTCCTCTGACATCCTTTATATGTGATTTTTCCCGGAGCTCTCGCGGTCCAATTCTCAAAGATACACACATACATATAAACACACATGTACAGTATATGCATAAATAGTTTGATATCATTGACAATAAAGACGATTTAATTTATATATATGTTTAGTGGGTACTATTTATCCAAGCTGGTAGTTGAAGACCTGTAAGGTGTCTAATTCTCAAACTAGAGACTCCAATGTACTTCTCGGCTTAACACTCTCTTTCTCCTCTCTTTATATTTGTGCTGTTCTCTGAAAGGAGTAGTACACACCGTTGTAGGAGATTATCAGTTTCTTTGCAATTTCTTGCATGTAACAGCCTTAGAACAAAAAATAATAGTTGAATTTTACACGGAAGTTCTCTTTTCTGTCCATACTGAAAAATGTGATGCTCCAGATACTGGACTAGCTCAAAGGAAGATCAATTTTATAGTTTATCTAACCAGTTAAATGGTTTTCAGCCACGCTAACATCAATTCACAAGGGTTTTCTAATCGCCCATTAGCAAACACAATGCACAAAATCTACTATTAGAACACTGGAATGCTGGTTGCTGAAACGGCCCTTATACACCTATGTAGGTGTTGCATTACAAATCAGGCATTAGCGTTTCTGATTAGTTTCATGTCATCTTGATTACATATATCTATCTATATATATACTACTCTCAGTCCCATATAAACTCCAACATACTAGTTTGTTGACATCCAATCAGAACACATTTCCACAATATGCATCATTATCTCCAGCCATGCATATAAGGCAGATCCGACTCAATCTGTCAGTTTGTCAATATTCTCACTGACATGTGAGACGGTTGCAATATCCACTGCACCCTCTATCGCTGGGAAAATTGTATGTTTAAAAATAGATCTATATCTAATTATGCCTTGCACGCATTTGAACTATATTGCATAATACATGCTAGTCTGCTATTCAAGTAAGACCCTGAAATGAATCAGATGCAGTCATTTTAAAAGGGCTGCTCCCTTAAGGCTCTGCTGTCTAGGTTTGCATTATAGCTCAGCAACCAGTCTTCTGCAGGATACTGAGTGTTTATTTTTTCCCCCCCAATTGTATTTTTGAAAGCCATTTAGACGTAAAGCAACAAGACAAGGTTCCGTTTTTAAAATTGTGTATAAACAAAAGCACAAACTGATTACCGTGTTTTCTGCACTATAAGGCGCACCCCCAAAAACTGTCTCTTGTCATATTTTGTCAGGCCCAGAACGGAAACAGGACCCAATTGCATAGCGTTTACCACAAGTTTTATTGAAAGAAAGAGGAAGGGCTGCGCCCACGATCCGGTGTTCGCTGGACGTGGGAAACAAGTCGCTCTCGTACTCCGATTGTGATCCGAACGCGGAAGTGGATCTTCCGTAGCGAGCGATGACGGTGTCAGGGACGGAAAAACTGGTCGGTAGCTGGGACTGGGAGAGCAAGGCGTGGTCAGGGTCGGGTCAGAGTCGTAAGCCAGAACGGGAGAGTAGACGTAGTCGGGACAAAAAAAGGTTGTAAGCCAGGATGGGAGAGCAGACGTGGTCAGGAGCAAAAAAAGTTGTAGCCAAAGACAGACGGGAGCAAAAACGAGACAGGTGGGAGTCAGGGTCGAAAAAAGCTTGCCTGGTATACACTGAAGTTCGCAGACGGACTTACAACAGGGGACAGACAGGACTGAGTTCAAATAGTGACAGGGAGCCAATCAGAACCTGCTGCGGTTGGCGCTAAATGAGCGGCCACAGCTGAGTCACATCACTAATCATGACATATTTTTTTCATATACAGTGTCGTAAAAAAGTATTTTCCCCTTTCCTGATTTCTATGTGTGTTTTTGCATATTTATCACTCACAATGGTTTCAAATCATCAAACTAATTTTAATATCACACAGAGACAACTCAAGAAAATACAAAACGCAATTTTGAAATTGTTTAGGGAGCACTGGAATTTAAGTTGCATAAAATGGAGACTACGGTAAGAGCTACTGTGTTTATTTGTGTATAACCTGCGCAAATAAAATCACCGGTGGTACAGATGACATAGGAAAAGGCATTAGAGTGAATCTTATCACACCGGTTTTACCCACAGTGCCAGAAATTTGCGTAGTGCATTTTGTTTTATGTTCTGATAGGTTAAAGCAGGCATGTCAGAATTACGGCCCTCAGGCCGCAAATGGCCTGTTAGATGGTTTAATCCAGACCGCTATACATTTCTGAGTACAGTATGTTATAAACAGATGCATGTCTTTTAGTAATTTTTTTCAAAAGTTATGATTTTTTTAATAAATGTAAACCAAATGCTCTCTCCAGCTGCTAGAAGATATTGTATATAACTGGATTCCAACCCGAGTCATGGCTGTGAGGTCGCCGACACTTTTCCATTACATCATGAGTGGTACAGAAAACATATCTAAAGGCGTAAGATATCACACAATTTTTACTCGTCGTTGCTGTCGTGCACTTTCCAGACATTTTCAACATCTTACCTAGTGTTTACTATGTTTGTGTACTGTAATGCTAAATGTAATTCACCCTGGTCATCCTGAAAGAGGGATACCACTTGTGAGGTCCCTTCTCAAGGTTTCTCTTTTTCCTCACACTGAGGTTTTGAGTTGTTCCTTAGGGGTTTTTAAATAAATTTGACTTGATTTGACTTGACTTGTCCATTCTGAGTGAGTCTTTCCTCCTCTTTACCTGTGCGTGAATAATTTTTCGATTTAATATGTATACATATGTGAAAAAGCTTTTATTATGTTTTTTTGAAAGCCTTTTCTTTTTCTGTTTCTTTCTCTTGCAATGTTATTAAACGTTTGTCAGGGCCCGAACAGACCGAGAACCCAGACGCGTATCGTTTTCACACAATTTTCCCCATTTTTTACGGAAATGGGGAAGTCATGCGCGTGAACACAAACGCCAGTGATTCGGTGATTGTGGGGCGTATGAAGTGAGACAGAGAAGTCAGGCGCAGGAAAACAGGAAGTCAGAGGCAGATGAGATCGAAACCGGACAGGACAGACGGGATTGATACCAGGTACAGGATACACGAGCAGATACCGAACAGGACGGGACAGATGGGATTGATACCGGATATTGGATCCTAGAGCAAGATACCGGACAGAGTCAAAATACACGTTTTGCAAGTGCAGAGGTTCGTTGACGGACTGACAAGGAGTGAATGAGAGCACTGAGTTTAAATAGGAGGGAAGCCAATCAGGCAATGAGCAGCAGCTGGTGCCTAACGAGCGGGCCCAAGTCAGGGCAATGGGCAACCGTGACAACGTTATCAGAATGCATAATGCAAATCAGTGTTTCTGGCACCGTGAGTAAAAATGGTGTGATTTTGAGATAAGCTCTAATGCCTTTTTGTATGTCATCTGTATCACTGGTGGTCTAGTAACAAACTGTCGGTGGCCTTTGATTTTTGCATTCCGGAGATGGAATAAGAGCTTGCTCTGTCCACTCCACGCATCGGCCCGGTATTGCAGTACCTCCGGGAACGGTGCATTCGCAATGATCGCAACAAGGCTTTAGGGCTAGGACCTTAGCTTGGCCTTTTGGCTGAGAGTAAGTGTCCCGGCTTCTAGGCTTTGTAGCGTATTCTGAACTGACCGATAACGGATAGTGAATAATGAATAACAAAGATAGATAAATAACCCTTAAAAAAACCCCCCTCTCACTGTCACCAGCCAAGAATATAGATTCATAAGTCATTTGTTAATTATTGCTCACTTACGATAGTACAACGTAAAACCTTGTGTGGTAATGTACACTTCAGGTACTTTATGCAATTCTATTCTTATCCACCAGCATTTGGCCCGCAGGCCATAAGTTTGACACACGTGCTATAGGTAGTCTGCGCTTCTCAATGTGTCCCGGCACCATTTTCAGTTGTCCCTTTTGGATGTATTAAAGCTGTCAATAATTCCTTTAATCTAGTTATAATCTCAACTAGGAACTTTTTCAATTAAAAAGCCAATTTTTGGTAATGGACTACTTTTTGTTTTTTTTCTTCTTCTATTGCAAGACAAACTTGTTTAACATACCAGGCAATCATACATGGGTTTGTTTTTCTTCCTATTAGAAAGAAGAAATAGATAATAAAAACATGTGATATTCAATATTCTCAATTATACAATATACTCAATATTCATAAAGAAGCAACCTCCCCAAACATACAAGCCTCTGAAATACCAGAATACAAAAACCAAAAATTAGAAGATAAAGAGAGAGAAAAAGGATGATAACAATAAATTAAAAATTGAAATTTAGAGTTAGGAGTCACCAGACCCTGACATCCAGGTCTATGTTTTTTCAAAATCCATTAATGTCTTCTGTCTTCTTTTTGAGTGTTTATCAAAGTCCAAACTTAACACTTTTATTATCGCTGAATATTTAATGTATGGAAATCATGGAACGTCTGTGTCCAGCAGTCATCATGGATCAACAGGCCAGATGGCATCAGACGATCCCAATGGACATGAAATTCCTGCCTTGTCTGTTATTACTGTCATGCCAAGATAATCCTTTTCCAGCTGGGAGCCTAACTGGGACCAAACTACAACCAGTATCTATTACTTTAACTGCATTAATATATAAAGTACATTGCTGGTGACCAGTTCAGGGTATAAGCTGTGTACTGTCTGAATTCAGATGGAGAGGTTATAGCAGCCACCATGACCCTTGTGAGGATAAGTGGTTAAGATAATGGACAGAAGAACAGATGGGTGGATTAATGGGAGGATGGATGAATGGGTGATAGAATACATGTCTGTTTCCCCATGAGTATGATTTGTTGATTAGTTGGTATGAATTTATCTGTAATTTATTGGATGTTGGTGTTTTTTTGCTTGGCGCATCTTAAAACCAAAGTAAAACCCTATTCGCTTTATATACCTGGATATGATTGGAAATGCACGCAGTAGTTTACTGCACGACATATGTGTGCAATGCTAGATCATTCGAAAATCCACCAAAATTGCAAATATTTCATTATTATATCCATTATCTCCACCGCTTGGAGGCCATCCCAGCCATTTTTGGGAAGTGGGCAGGGGACTCCCTGAACTGGTTGCCAGCCAGTCGTAGGGCACGCAGAGACCGACAACTCACTTGCTCATTTACACCTAGGAACAATTTGGACCGGCCAATTCACCTGACATGCATGTTTTTAGAATGTGGGAGGAAACCGGAGTGCCCGGAGGAAACCCACGCAAGCACGGGGAGAACATACAAACTCCGCACAGGAAGTCCGGTAGCGGGATTTGAACTCACACAGGAGGTTCCCAAGAACTTAGAACTGTGCCGCACACGCGCTAACCACTGCGCTGCCGTGCTGCCCTCCAAAGAAATCGGTGATGCAGAAATCATCCATCCGTTATCTGCGCTGCGTCTCCTCAATAGGGTCGAGGGGGTCCCACACAACCACAGGGAGAACATGCAAACTTCACACAGGAAGGTTCGATCTCATGACCTCAGAACTGTGCCACGGACGCGCTAACAAGTCAGCCACCGTGCTGCCCCTGCAAATATTGTATATAACGAAAATCCAACCGGGGCCACGGTGGCGCCGGGGCCGACAATTGATCACTAGACCACCGTTGACATTCAAAGACATTCGAAAAGGCGTTCAGTTTTATCACACTATGTTTACTCACGGTGCCAGCAACATAGATTTGCATAGTGAGTTTTCTTCTGCATTCTGATAGGTTAAACAGTCCATCCAGTTCTGAGAATGGAGTAAAGAGAAAGTCTTTCAACAAAATACTATACAAGGTCTTTACTTATGTATACAAATTAAACCACGAGGTTATTGACGTAAGGGTGAACAGTTGGCTATCTAAGAGAAGAGAAGAACATTTACCATTTCACTTAAAGATCTATCTCTTAGAGAACAAAAAGATTTGAATGAATGAATGAATGAATGAATGAAAATGTATTTCGAACATAGGAATTTTTTTTTAAACCAAAACAACAAGTCAAAAACCAAAAACAATGTGAACCTAACGTTTCCGAAAAGGAATAGATAGATAGATAGATAGATAGATAGATAGATAGATAGATAGATAGATAGATAGATAGATAGATAGATGGATACTTTATTCATCCCCGAAGGGAAATTCACATTTCCAGCAGCATCCCTGAGCTGAGAACAATACAATAATAAAGCAAAAAGAATACAATATACAAATACCCAGTGTGACGTGCAAATGCCCACTGTAGCGTGTTATATAGAATAACTAAATAGTGCTACACAGAATACATATTGCAATAAGATTCGGTAATATGCAATGTAGGTGGTGTGGTTTACTGTGGGCTTTTACTCTGCCGGGTAGAGTTAAAGAGCCTCATGGCATGAGGAAGAAAAGATCTCTTCAGTCTGTCCGTAGTACAAGACAGTGACAGCAGTCTGTCGCTGAAACTGCTCTTCTGTCTGGAGATAATGCTGTGTAGTGGATGCAATGGATTGTCCATGATTGACCGCAGCTTTTCCAGTGCCCGTCTCTCAGCTACTGTTGTTAGGCTGTCCAACTCTTTGCCCACAACAGAGCTCGCTTTCCTAGCCAGTTTATTGAGATGAGAGGCATCCTTCTTCTTGACGCTGCCTCCCCAACACGCTGCCGCATAGAAGAGGGCGCTTGCCACTACTGTCTCATAGAATATTTTCAGAAGCTTTTTGCAGATTTTTGTTGTTTGTTGTCCAGCTGCACACCCAGGAAGAAGTATATGCTTATTTGATCCTACCCCATTTTCTTAATAATTGTGTCTCATCTCTAAATATCCTGTGTATTTTCAAATAACAGACACCTCAAGAATCTACATATTTACATAAGTTCTGTGAATGCACAGTTACTCCGTCATCATCATCATCATCATCACTATTCTCACCGTCATCATCATTACCATTGCTGTCTCCATCCATTCTCAGCATACTATATAATAGGAGTATCTATTATAATAACAGCAATTCTTATTGGTGCTCATGATGACAACTGATTGCTATGTGGTGTGTTTTCAACATATCACCAATTTTCTTACTATGTTTAAAGATTTGAGTTTGAACAACTATATTGTAAATGTTATTTACCCATTCTCAGCCAAAGGTTCGAAATGCTTGCACCTGGCCAACTTTCCAAACACGTCTGTTTATGAGTTGTAAGGATAACTGGGTAGGAAATGTAAAGAAAATATATTGGTAAGACAATACAAACCATATATGACAGGGTTATGAAAGTATAATATGTGTACTCACCCATTTCTCTGATGATGTGTGTTTAATGCACTGATGTGTTATGAGGAAAGATGGGGTCAAATAGTTATGGTTCACTTAGCAGCGTACATTGTACTCCTTTATCATAGCAGTTTACTTGAATTTGCTGTATTGTGGTGTTTGTTTAGGAGCTATGTTGCGGATATGAGTGGTAAAAAAAATCATTCTAACAAACAATTTATTGACCAATTGAATTAAAAAGCAGAGTTTATTCTTTTCGAAACGCGTCTCTCCTTTTTGGAGCACCACGTATGTTTTTAGATCATTATGTCAGGAAAAACCTTTTCTTTTACTAATCATCTACTGAAGAAGCTTGAATAGAACACAAAACAATAATAAGAAAATGAAACAAAACTAGAAGTTGAGAACTAAAACTGGCACCATTCGGACAGACAACAACATTGGCTTGATTATAACGTTATTGTATTTTGAAAGAGTTCCCCCTTTAACGTCACACCAATACCTAGCAACAACGAGATGTTCTGTGAAGTTCTGCATCAATGAAGATGACGGCACAGTCTTTATGACCTCGCCTGTAGAGCGATGAGGAATCCCGGAAGGCTTGAGAACCAGTTGGGACAAGGACCACAGGATGCAGAGTGTTGAAGGAGAGACTCCTGGTGGCTTGAGGTTTCTCTGAGGTCGCTGGCTTTGCCCCACTGGTTTGGCCGCTAGCTTGATCGCGCTTGGCTGCTGACTTGGCAAGGTTCTCTGACTTCTATAAGACTTGGTCAGGACCGGCCAAAATTTTGGTCCAGTTCTTCTTGTTATGATATGCCCTCTCGCCGGCCAATTCAGACTGCCCTTGCGAGCTGAAATATGTCGCATCTCTTGGTTCTGGTCTCCTGGGACCGGCGGACCCCCCGTGGTGGAGTTGTCACGGCAGCGTTTGAAGCGCAAATGCAAGCTAACGCCCCCTCCCCAACCTCACATTTCACCAGTATCAGTCAGATAACATATCTATGTGATTGACTTAAAACACAGTATTCACTTCACATGTCCTGACATTGTTTGACCATTTTCTGACATTGCGAAACGGAATTCTGACCAAAGGTTGGATACTCTTCACTACATTGCATGTGATTAATTTTTTGGGGCGCTTCTACTGTGTCTTGGATGCTGAGATTTTAGGAGATGTCAAAAAGCCCTATAATATATGTAAATATAATTTTTGAGTTATTTTATTAAGCAGTAGGAAAGTCAGTGATATGTTCACATGTTACGTATCTACTCCTATTCCCCTACTCTTACTCTTCATGTTATTGACTGAAATCTATTCACTTAGACATCACTGATACGCTCAAAAAATAAATTCATACCCATCCATCCATCCATCCATTATCTGCACCGCTTATACTCAGTAGGGTAGCGGGGGTGCTGGAGCCCATCCCAGCCATCTCCGGGCAGTGGGAAGGGGACACCCTAAACTGGTTTCCAGCCAGTCGCAGGGCACACAGGGACTGACAATTCATACCCCGTAGGCATGAAGGCTGTAGACAACAAATCGCTAATGTAACTAAACCAAGCTAAATTTAACCTGCTTTCATGGAACCAACTTGAGGCTAAATTCAACCAAAATAACTAACATATCCCGGCTTAATCCCTTATCTTGTTTTTGTGAAATACCCCCTTGGGTTTGCGGTAGCTGTTTACTTGAACTCCCAAGGAGACTTAGCAAACACATTTAAATAAATGCTGATATACCACAAGTGGGATATGGTCCTAAAAAGCTAAGGCAAGATTTACCTCTTGAAAGAAAATTAAAATAAAAATTGGACTTGAAATGTTCATCAGGATCACTTTCGGGATTTTACTCTTCCGGAATCTCTCAATATCATGCGGTTCACTTTTCACAGTCTCACTGCTTCACGGATTTTCACCATGCAATGTGTTTTGTCTACCTACCTATCTATCCTGGTCATATGCCTCGAGAGGTGTGACCGACAGCAAGACAAACACATACAAAAAAAGAAAATAAAAAAGGGAAAAAGTAGCAAAAACACACACAAAAATGTTTTGGGACCATGGCTAACCTGAATGCCCAAACACCCAAACAAGTTAGGCACCTCGGCACCCAAGTTGGTCATTCAATTGTCCCTCCAGATGAAACGGGACACAAGAAAGTGGCCATGTCACTCGGGTCCGGTTGACACAACACACTCTTCTGTTCAACAGCAGGGCCCGACAGCTTTCACTGGTTTACCCCTGCCGCATCATACAGGTGCCCTGTTCATTTAGTAGAACATGTGTAAGCATCCCGCTCTCCTTTTACAACACCTCTCCACTCATTTCTATCACCAACAAGAGCTCTAGTTTCCACCATATTTAGACCTCTTCCTGCAGTGCACTCATAACACCAACCTGCATTCTGATTGGCTAAAACATTCTGAAGCGCAGGGGTGGGCAAACTACGGCCACGAAAAATGGTCAAAATATAATGACAATATACAGGACTGTCTCAGAAAATTAGAATATTGTGATAAAGTTCTTTATTTTCTGTAATGCAATTAAAAAAACAAAAATGTCATACATTCTGGATTCATTACACATCAACTGAACTATTTCAAGCCTTTTATTATTTGAATATTGCTGAATTTGGCTTACAGCTGAAAAAAACTCAAAAATCCTATCTCAAAATATTAGAATACTTCCTCAGACCAAGTAAAAAAATAATTTAATAACAGCAAAACTAAATCAAACATTTGAAAATGCCCATTGATGCACTCAGTACTTGGTTGGGAATCCTTTTGCACGGATTACTGCATCAATCCGGCGTGGCATGGAGGCAATCAGCCTGTGGCATTGCTGAGGTGTTATTGATGCCCAGGATGCTTCGATAGCGGCCTTCAGCTCATTTGCATTTGTAGGTCTGGTGTCTTTCATCTTCTTCTTAACTATACCCCACAAATTCTCGATGGGGTTCAGGTCAGGGGAATTAGCAGGCCAATCAAGGACAATGATGCCATGGTCAGTGCACCAGTTACTGGTGCTTTTGGCACTGTGGGCAGGTGCCAGATCATGCTGGAAAATGAAATCCTCATCTCCATAGAGCTTTTCAGCAGATGGAAGCATGTAGTGCTCTAAAATCTCTTGGTACACAGTTGCATTTACTCTGGACTTGATGAAACACAGTGGACCAACACCAGCAGCTGACATGGCTCCCCAAACCATTGCTGACTGTGGGAACTTCACACTGGATTTCAAGCAACTTGGATTTTGCTCCTCTCCAGCCTTTCTCCAGACTCTGGCGCCTTGACTTCCAAATGAAATGCAAAACTTGCTTTCGTCTGAAAAGAGGACTTTGGACCACTCTGCAACTGTCCAGTGCTTCTTCTCCATAGCCCAAGTCAGACGCTTCTTCCGTTGTCTTGAGTTCAGAAGTGGCTTGACCATGGGAATACGGCTATTGTAGCCCATTTCCTGGACACGTCTGTGAACTGTGGCTTTTGATACCTGGACTCAAGCTTCAGCCCACTGTCTTTGAAGCTCCCCCAAATTCTGGAAGCGGCTCTTCTTCACAATTTTGTTAAGGCTGCGGTCATCTCTCTTGGTTGTGCAGCGTTTCCGGCCACATTTTTCCCTTCCAACAGACTTTTTGTGGATATGCTTCGAAACTGCACTCTGTGAACAGCCTGCTCTTTGAGAAATTTCTTTTTGTGTCTTACCCTCCTGATGGAGGGTATCAATGATGGTCCTCTGGACAGCAGTCAGATCAGCAGTCTTCCCCATACTTGTGATTTAGTTTACTGAACCAAGCTGAGTGTTTTTAAGGCTCAGGAAACCCTCGCAAGGTGTTTCGAGTTAATTAGATGATTTAGGTGATTAGTTGAATAGCCTACTTGTATACTTTTTTATGATATTCTAATATTTTGAGATAGGATTTTTGAGTTTTCTTAAGCTGTAAGCCAAATTCAGCAATATTAAAATAATAAAAGGCTTGAAATAGTTCAGTTGATGTGTAATGAATCCAGAATGTATGACATTTTTGTTTTTTAATTGCATCACAGAAAATAAAGAACTTTATCACAATATTCTAATTTTCTGAGACAGTCCTGTATATAATTGTGAGAAAAAAAGCACTACCCTGCGACACGAGTAAGGAAAAGCGCTCCAGAAAATTGATGAATGGATAAAGTACTTCTAAAAAAATGTTTTCAAGCAAACTTTGTCCCCATTGTCTATTTGTGTGTCTACAACAAAATTACTACAGGAATACTACAAAAGTACAGAAGAACTAAATATCAAATTAAGTGATTAAAAGAAGGGACCTAATTTGTTTTGTTTTTATTTTGAAAATAAAAAATATTGAAATACTGCTAAAAATAAAACAAAATTACTACAACAGAAATATTAAACAAACACACCTGTCATGATTACTGCTTCACCTGTGCCACCTCCTTTTGCGCCAACTGCCTCGGACTCTGATTGGTTCTCTGGTTTTATTTGAACCCACTCCTATCTGTCCCCTGTTGTCAGTCCGTCTGCGAACCTCAGTTTACTGTAGGCAAGCTTTTCGACCCTGACTCACTCCTGTTTTTGCTCCCGTCTTTTTCATGGCTTCGACCTGTTTTTTTTATCTTGACCACGTCTACCACTACCAGCTACTGACCCGTTTTTTCCGTTCCCGACACCGCCATCGCTCGCGTCGGAAGTGCCACTTCCGCGTTCAGAGCGACCTGCTTCCTGCGACCAGTGATCACCGTATCGTGTGTGCAATCCTTTCCTTTCTTCCCAATAAAACTGAGAAAAACGTAACGCAAGTGGGTCCTGTCTCTGTTCTAGTCTTGAAAACAACCATGGTAATTTTACAGAAATACTTAAGAAATAGTACAAAAATAGTACAATGGAAATACTTTAAAAATACTTCTACAGAAATACTAATTCCCAATAATACGACGTAATTACCACAAAAAGTAATTACAGTAGTATTACCAAAGTACGACCGATATACTATAAAATTTGACTATGAAAATACCCCCCAAGAAATACATGAATACTACAAACCAACTTCAGAAATATTACAAAAACTAGACTGCTGAAGATTTACAAAAATGTTATAAAATACAACGACAGTAACACTAAAAACTCTAAATATCGAATCACTTAAAGAGTTCAAATATAATTTTCTTAAATTGTAAGTGTTTCAAAAGCAATTTAATATAAGTAATCTATTTAAAAGTATAACATGTAGATGACTGCAGGTATAGTTATTCAGGGCTAAAAAATTGTTCTCCAGGATCAGCCCCCATGCCCAAAGTTTCAACCCAGTGTGGCCCAAAACTCCAAATATTGGTAAAAAAAAGAAGAAAAATTACATTTTTAGTATAGAGCACTATAATTTGTCAAATGAATACTAAGGCCTGTAAAAAGGGTTCTTTTTCTATGATTTTAATGTTGAGTGTTTAAATGTAAATAATTAAAAAAATAAGGTTTGTATCTCAGGCAGTACGGCAGGTAAGTGGTTAGCGCGTCCGCGGCACAGTTCTGAGGTCATGGGTTCAAATCCAGCTACCAGCCTTCCTGTAAGGTGTTTCCATATCAGGTTAATTTGCTGGTGCAATTTGTCCCAAGGTGTTGAATGATTTTATACATTTGACTATACAGGATTTTATACGATTGAATACAAGTTACATTTATTGAGTGCAATGAAGATTTTCACCAAGTAGGCTATAGTTCAATGACAGATCGTCGTTCCAAATGTAGAACATTTTGACTAGGGAATTTTGATGACAGGACTCTGACGGAGAACGGCAGGCGATGTTTTGAGAACAAGGCCCTGATGACGTAGAAACGCTCGGTGTTGTTTTGAGTTTTCCAGACATCGCGACGCCCAGGGGGGGCTTCCTTGGCACGCCCATAGGAGGAGTCGAGACGCCATCTTGCAGGGAGACGTGGGCAGAGAGGAAAAAGCTCGAGGACTTCAGAGAAGGCTTGCCAGAGACTCTGACGACACTAATTTGACTAATTCGGCCATTTTCGATGGCGTACATATAGTTAAATTGTTAATGAAAGTAAATCTGCCCTCGTGTGAAAATGTCGGCTTTTCTTGTTCATCTTTTCCATCAAGAAACGAGCGCGCATTGTTCGGTGAATGTAGGTTGTGTTTGGGTAATGGAGTCAGATAACTAATTCGAACAATTTGGTCGGATAACTAATTCGAACAATTTGGTAAACAATACATTTTAATATTAAATTCCTAACAGTGTGGATGAGCGAGTGAGTTGTCTGTCCCTGTGTGCCCTGCGACTGACTGGCAACCAGTTCAGGGTGTCCCCTGCCCACTGCCCGAAGACAGCTGCAATGGGCACCAGGACCCCCTCGACCCTATTGAGGAGACGCAGCGCAGATAACGGATGGATGATTTCTGCATCACCGATTTCTTTGGAGGGCAGCACGGCAGCGCAGTGGTTAGCGCGTGTGCGGCACAGTTCTAAGTTCTTGGGAACCTCCTGTGTGAGTTCAAATCCTGCTACTGGACTTCCTGTGCGGAGTTTGTATGTTCTCCCCGTGCTTGCGTGGGTTTCCTCCGGGCACTCCGGTTTCCTCCCACATTCCTAAGACATGCATTTCAGGTGGAATGGCCGGTCCAAATTGTCCCTAGGTGTGAATGAGCGAGCGAGTTGTCTGTCCCTGTGTGCCCTGCTATTGGCTGGCAACCAGTTCAGGGTGTCCCCTGCCCACTGCCCGAAGACAGCTGCAATGGGCTCCAGGACCCACGCGACCCTACTGAGGATAAGCGGTGCAGCTAATGAGAAGAGATGAGATTTCTTTGGAACGTAGCCCCCAGGGAGAAGGGTCTCTGTATTCAACAAAAAATTGTGACGGCACCGTTGCTTTGGTTCCCCATAATAACAATAGTTTTAGATCCGTTACAGATCACGAAAGACAGGATGGTGTAAGACTTTTTTTAAATGTAGTTGAGTGAACAGAAACACGATGAGACATCAACCCCGTGAGTCACCCGAGCTGCACATGTACTTTATGCACTTCACTTATTTCCATCCAACAATGATGTTACATCCCCAAGAGCATAGGCAGATACAACACAACTAAATTATGCACCAAAAAGCTTCCTTTGTGGGCTTGATGGAAAGAAAAATAACTTTGCAACGAACACAAATGCACAAATACACTTACAAACGCACATTCACTCACTGCCTGTTGTTTTCATTGTGTGCCTTGTCTTTTGAATAATAGAAGGGACATGAGATGTATTGAATTCTCAGATTGACTTCCTAAGATAAGAACAACATTACAAAACCACCCACAAAAGCCATGAGCCTAAATTGTACTTTGATGTAGGGGTGGGCCATACTGGGAATTTTGCTGTTGGTCTGATCCGGGTACTGATCCGGGTATTGATATTCGTACCTTTTGCTCGGAAAGGTCATGGTTATTGAATAATTGTACCTTCTCTGTTTGGTTTATCATTAAGATAAACACGGCACAGAGATTTTAGGCACCAAAAATGTTGAATATTTCATCTAATTATAACATTTCAATTGTTGTAGTATAAAAGATTGCATAGAAACATTTCTAGTACAACTGTATCAGAACAAAAGCCAAGAGAATCAAACCAAAAAAGTAACAAAAATACAAATACTGTACAACAATGTTAACAGGACAACTAAAATAAATTCCATTACACAATATTTTAAAATGAAAGTCAGCATCTAAGTGTATATTGTCGCTTATTGGCTCTGTTGCCATAGTGACAACAGATGCACAGGTTTTTGTTCAGAAACTGTAACATCTTTACATTTCTTTGTTGCTGCTTGTTCCTCTCTGCAGAGGAAGATTTTTTCATGTGTTTATGTAAAATTGTGGTGTTGCAACAATAGGGGACCACTTTACCACACAAATTACAGGAATCCTCAGGAAATTGGTAGAGAACATTTCACATACCTGTACCCAGTTCCAAATTCGCTCGATGTCCCCTGGTGGAAGGTCTCGCAAAAGATCCTGACAAAGTGTTATATATTGGTAGTACCTTGATAAGTCTACATAGAAGACCAATTCCAACAAAGAAGTATCTCTGCTATTGATATGCAAAGCAACTACTGGAAACAGCAAACATTTACCATCATTTCAACATTATTTGACACATAAGAGTCTGGTGGACCATAGCTTGGCTATGCAACAGTATGTTGGTGGAAACGCAATGTCCTCAGCATGCTGCGTTGTTGGGCATAAAGCTGAGGGGCTAGTACACTCAGCAACCCGAGGTGAATTTCATTGCATGTGAGTGTTAGCCTTGAGCAAGGACTGCGTCCGATGACCTTCGTTATACAAGCACTTTTATGATGAGAATACATTGCTATCCAGTGTTGGTTACTGTAGTCATAGTTCTTCATTTAAAAAACTGTTTTGTCACCCCCCAGATTATTGACACCAAAAAGTGTGCGTTGCTTGTGCGTGATAAAAATGAAAACTAAAACGATGTTTGGACACCATGTACTGTAATAAGCTCTTGCAATATCGATTCGAACTCCTTCATATATCTGTTAAACAGCTGTCGTTGTTCTTCTTTGTCTCTCTCTGCCGCTTTGTGCTGCGCTAGATCTTTAAGGATGTACCTCTGCTGGGATTTATTGACCAATTTTCAAGCCGTCAAAATGATGAACGCCCTGTCAATTTTTGCCGCCAACCACTAGAAAAATCAGTCAATAATGGAAAATTCTTCGTTCGTGTAGCCAATGCAGAGACAAAATATGTTTATTTTACCTAATTTGGTTACAAAATACATGCGTTTTTGTTATCATTAATTAGCTATTCTTCTTCCAAGCCCTCACAAATAAAATGTGACATTTTAGGTTTGCCTGGGGGTCAGTTCTGGAAATCACGTTAATTGGTTGGGCTTCAATACCTGCAGGCCTGGTTTGCTTAGCCCTGAATTTCTAGGGCTAATTTTACCTCTAGTCAGAGGCAGATATCTGGGAGCTGGAGCTGAATTGAAAATATCATGTTCATGTTGTTCGTCTACAGCAAAAATGGACGTATTTTAACTCTCGTTTCCAAGATTTTTGCAGTAGTGTATGGCTGACCTTGAGGGGCACCAGCCACCGTAAACAATGTGAATTGTGGCACAGTGGTGTCCTCATTAAAGCTAACCTCGGCATGTGTGCCACCAGACTGCACATGAGCAAAGCCTTCTGCTGCAGATCTCTCCCCGGGCAAAAAATTGTTCATTCCTCTCGCAGAAACATACATCTCCACTTACCAAGGGGTACCGTCATTTCCGTACTATAGGCTGCACCACTTACATTTTTAAAGGTAAATACGTAAGTACGTGATAAATACATAAGCCACACCCGACTATAAGCTGCATGTGCCCATGTTGAAACATATCATATTTTGCGAGGGAGCTAGAACAAAGGCAGGTTCGCTGGTATATAATAACAACAGAAGGTACAGAGTATCACACAAACAACTGGTCAAAAAAACTTCAAAATGTCCAAACAATACCATGTGATAGTGGGAGACAGCAGAAACGACCCCGATATGAAAACCAGGATGACAATGACCCGACACAGGCGCTGTCTGAGCAGTCAATATAAAGTCTTGGCATAATTAGGAACAAATGTGGATATAAGGGCACAGGTATGTCTAGTTCCACACTCAGTTGGCACCCTCTGGGGGACTGTAGCAAGCCAGATCCTCACAAATATGAGATATTTACAAAGAAAGACTGTAACCAGAGCGAGTTTTTTAAGTTTTTAAAGTTTAAAGAAACTATTCCAGTAAATATCAATGAGACGCAGCAGCAAAAGTAAAAAACAGTAGCAAACAAAACACTAGGGAGATAAAATTTTGCAAGGTTGTGTAAAAAGTGTTATAAATGGCGCAATTTTGTGCTTATTAAATCATTGCATCTGGAAGCAACCTGTGAGAGCCCAGCTCGTCTACACAAGCTAGAGGGCGCCGTAGTGTTAAGATCGCTAATTGAGCAAACTGGGTCCTCATTAACTTTTGCAATTAAAAGCAGGGAGAACAAACATTTTCGTGTCGGATCGTCTGCTTTGAACACGAAAGATTGCCGCACCTCACTCACCAGTCAAGCTAAACTTTCGTAAGATTTTTCATTTTGACCGGATGCTTATTTTTGACCGTGTTTTTCTGTTTTTGGTTTCCTCCATCTGAGCGCTTTGTGTTCAACCCCCTTCTCCAATTAAAAACGTTCAAATTCCTGCCTTTGTCCGCACTTGTAGTCTGCCTCGTAACATAACACAACCATTGTTTTTCAATTCTCTAAGGTCGAGACATTTCTTTTTATTTTACATAACATTAGCCATCTTGCTGCTACGGGGACACCCCCCCCCCCCCCAAAACACCTAGTGAAAGGCTGTGCCAAAAACTAGAAGAAAAATGGGACTTAATGGTCACTTTGAGTCTCAGTTATTTTAATTGTTACATGTGATTTTTAGCACTCATTTACGGTTGCACAAGAGAATACTTCAACATCTCGTGGTCAAACATTGCACACTATCATTCAGCAAATGGCCTCCGGCTGTGAGTTTAAGACCCTTGTTGTAGTCTATTCATTCAATCTGTAAGACGTGACTCGAAACAAGGCATGACTCCAAAGAGTAATTTCTTTATTTTTCAATTCAAAACATACATTTAATTCAGTGTTCATTTTACCTCTGAAAAGCGATGAGTCCCTGGGACTCGCATGCTCAAAAATCTATGGGTCCCAACAGAGATCTATGGGTCCCCAAAATTTAGTGTTATCGAGGTTGAAATTGTAAATCGGTGACAAATATATAATAAAAATCTATATATTCATTCAGTTTTAATCATCAAATTATTAATTCATTTTCCGCATCAAATTATTCTTGGTAATATACCGATTAAAGGGATAACCACGAACCTGTCTTTTTTTCATTTTCTTCTTTTATACTTCCTTTTTTTCTTAACTTCTTTACAACATAATAAATCCTAATATAATGCATCAAGGCAAGTGAGCCGATTGAGAGCCGGCTCTCTTGAATGAGTTGAGCCGAAAAAGCTGGTTCTCTAAAAAGAGACGGACTTTTCACCACACAACTCGAGATCGGCGTGCAGACGAAAACTCGAACCGCGAGACCAAAACAACAATGGCGGATCTGCCTGACGAAAAGTTTGGAGTGCGATAAATCTTTGTTTAAAAAAATATAATCGGGTAATAATGACAATTTCATTTCATTTTCAATTTTGTGTCAAAAAAGTTGCGTCCCGGGGACGCACGTTGATTTTAGACTATGAGTCCCCAGCAAAAATGCTGCGTCTAGGACGCAGGGACGCGGGCAAACAAGAACACTGTTAATTAACTTGTTAATTCTGCGCATTGAAATAGTAATTGCATACTGCATACATTTCAAAAGTCTGTATTTTCCCGGGTCGAAGATGATTCTGGACCTCTATTATGTGTAATCTGTCAACACTTGTCTGAACACGATTTCTTTACTGTTATTTTTTCTCACTTGTCAACCTCATCAGTTCTGGTTCACTTCATCCTCCATATACAATGTACCGGTACGTGCACTGCGTATACATGGGTCAGGCCTTTCTACAGACACAGCATATAAATATGAGACAGCACAGATATACAATTTTATGATGTCAAGTATTCCTTGAAAGGAAAGAAATAGCACTATGAGATGCCCTTCGAGAAGTAAATCACACTCGCTCTCACATATAATATCATACTCACTCATGGTCAACTATACTGTCATACAGACAGTCATACCCATGCTTGTGCTACTGTACTTGTGTACATACTAACAAACTTGCACACTTACTACTATACTCTTATACACACACTACTATACTCTCTCTATGACAAATACACACGGATCAATGTGTGTCGCCATGTGAAATGAAATGATCTGCATTTATATAGCGCTTTTCAAGTCAATGACTTCCCAAAGCTCTTTACATTGTGCTTCACAGTTTCCAATAGCGGCCGTGATCTGTGCAGCCATGTAAGGCGCTAACCTGCTTATTGGGGGTATTGGGGTTTCAGTGTCTTACCCAAGGACACTCCGGCATGTAACACTGACAAGCCGGGATTCGAACTGGGATCTCTTAATCCTAAAACGATCGCTCTACCTCCTGAGCTACTGCCGCCCCATGGTTACCAAAAATAGGTGAGGTGAGAGTCACATTAGGTGTGAAAATCCACTATATTTGTTTGTTTGTGTGAGAAAGAAGTCGTGTGTGTATATAGAGTATAATCGTGTGTATGTGTCTAGTAGTGTGTATGAGAAAGTGCAATAGTGTGTGATAGAGTCTATAGTAGTGTGTGTGTGTGTGGGGGGGGGGGTATATAGTAGGATGTGTGTGAGAGTATAGAAGTTTGTTTGTGTAAGCATAATAGTGTGTATATGAGAGTACAGCGGTATATGTAAGATAGTGTAAAAGTGTGTATATGATAGTATGATGAAATGTGTAAGGGAGTATAGTAGTGTGTATGATAATATAGTAGTATTTGTTCATGGGCAGGATTGTGTCTGTATGAGAGTATAATTGTACATGGGTGAGAATGTTGATTGATTGACATTTTTTGATTGATTGACATTTACATTTTTTTTCCATTGGTCATCATATACAAGGTTACAATACGTTAAAAATCAACAGCTTTGATAAACAATCGACAAAATAGAATTAAAAAATGGGCAGAGTATGAAAGCTTAAAAGTATGAAGTTGTATGTGAATGGCCTCTCATACAGCGCTATCAGGCTGCGTGTTTACACTGCCTATCAGAAGAAGCGTTGGTTGAACACACATCATAATTGCAAAAAGTCCTTAACACTGAAGGAGTGCAATTACCCGTTCATGCGTTTGGCCCAGACGTGTCTAAACGTTTATTCCTGTGGGCCAAATACAAGTAGCCAAAGGGGCCATTTGGATTATGATTATGTTTGGGTATGTTGTTGTTGTTCTCATGTTTCCTCAAAAACAATATTATTTGAAAAGTCATACAAATTTAACAAAATAATGATGACTTTTGCTTCACAGAGAATGAGAGGCTGTCATGTCTCAGGTCAGAACCAGTTCTAGTATATTTTAAGCTTTATTCGGTTGATACATCAAAATGTATCAATCAACAACTGAAATGGACCACTAAGTGATTTAGATGAATAATTCATCCATCCATTATCTTCCGCTTATACGAGGTAGGGTCGCGGGGGCAGCAGCCTTAAAAGGAAAGCCCAGACGTCCCTATCCCCAGCCACCTCCTCCAGCTCATCCGACGGGATCCCGAGGCGTTCCCAAGCCAGCCGAGAGACATAGTCTCTCCAGCGTGCCCTGGGTCGCCCTCGGGGCCTCCTGCCGGTGGGACATGCCCGGAACACCTCCCGAGGGAGGCATCTAGGAGGCATCCTTATCAGCCACCTCCAATGGCTCCTCTCAATGCGGAGGAGCAGTGGCTCTACATAGAGTCCCTCCCGGATGACTGAGCTTCTCACCTTATCTCTAAGGGAAAACCCAGACACCCTGCGGAGGAAACTCATTTCGGCCACTTGTATCCGGGATTGTGTTCTTTCGGTCATGACCCAGAGTTCATGACCATAGGTGAGGATAGAAACGTAGATCGACCGGTAGATCGAGAGCTTTGCCTTTCGGCTCAGCTCCCTCTTCACCACGACGGACCGGTACAGGGTCCGAATGACGGCAGACGCTGCACCGACCCGTCTGTTGATCTCCCGTTCCATCCTACCCTCACTCGTGAACAAGACCTCCTCCTTGATCTGCTACCTTATCGTGGTGGAGGAGTTTGTGTGTCCCAATGATCCTAGGAGCTATGTTGTCAGGGGCTTTAAGCCCCTGGTAGGGTCACAAGAACATTGGTCCTCAATTTCCCTCGCCCAGACACGGGTTACCGGGCCCCCCTTCTGGAGCCAGGCCTGGAGGTGGGTTCCGCGGGCGAGCGCCTGGTGGCCGGACCTTTGCCCACGGGGTTCGGCTGGGCACAGCCCGAAGGGACGACGTGGGACCCTCTTCCCATGGGCTCACCACCTGTAGGAGGGGCTAAAGGGGTCAGGTGCGCAGAGAGCTGGGTAGCGGCCAAGGGAAGGGTTCTTGGCGCGACAATCCCCGGCTCCAGAAACTGGCTTTTTGAATAATTGTGGACATTAAAGACACCCATAGTTATCATTTTGTCTGCATACTGTAGGTTCGTTAATGGTTCACGGATCCTTTAACCGCCAGGGTCGTCGAGGCACCACTTTCTGTGGCGTGTCTTGGGCAAGTACAGAATGGCTTGACCCATCCATCTCCAGGTCGATTTTCTGAGTAGGGGTTTTTCTCCCCCATATGAAACAGATAGTACTGGTTTCCATGGTTACCAGTATCAGGAAAAGCCTCCTCGGATGACTCGGATAAAGCACCTTTATCATGTGGTTGACGTTGTTTTCGGTGTAAAGCGTATAGATTACAGGGGCAGTTCAAAATTTTGAGAATTCACCTAAGAAAACGAAGTATGATCTCGGGTGACCATAAACAACTAGATACATCGTCAGTGACAGAGAGAACCGAATGACGACAGCAGCAAACGTTTTGAACGCATTAGTAAACTCAAAAAGTAAGGGGCAGAAGCATCATTCATTGCTAAAAACCCTTTTGGGTTCAAAGATTTTAGATCACTAAAAAGAGCATAAACAAGCAACACTTTGGAAGGAAGTGATTCCACATTTCAGAGACCAAGTTCCCTTATGATGAGACTTCGACGAGATTTCGCTGCTCGGTTACAAACTTCGGACAGTGGCAGGTGCATGCTTAGCCAATGAAAAGAAAGATGATTGTGATTGGTCCTTATTTTGTATGCCCTCTGTAATTTAAAGAGATGATTGAAAGAAGAAAACACAAACATACGCAGGTTGGTCTGTAATCTGCGTATCACATTATTAGAAGAAAAACATAAAGTCTATGTGATGCAACATTCTCCAAACCAGGATTTTTTTCCTTCCCTCAGCTCCTCCTTAAAAGTTAAAGAGGTCAGTAATCTGCTACTTTAATGCAATATGAGTTAAAAAAAAAACAATTTTTTTTCTATGTAATTGACCCTGGGCTATAATGTGGAAGATGACATAAAAAAAGCAAGGAAAAGAAATGCAAAAATCGGAATAAAAAATAGGTCACACAGTATGTCACAAGCAATCATTTGTCAAGCTCAGCAAATTTGTCATGGAAGGATCACGAATGATGCTACTGTATTTATAAACGTTTGTACTATTTATTCAACTCCCCCCCACAAGGCTTAAGATTGGAAATAATTGTAATACATTCAGAATACTCTGCAAAGCTTCAAAAGTAAATACAGGCGATATCTATGAGCTTGAGTCATGTGTCTAGCAACTTCTACCTCTTTAATAATTTATTGATTGAGTGACTGTGTAGGTAATTGCTTCAGATTTATTAAGGGATTAATTAACGGCAAGCCAGCTGAGTTCTGAGCTCATGGGTTCAAATCTAGCTACTAGCCTTCCTGTGTGGAGTTTGCATGTTCTCCCCTTCCTTGCGTGGGTTTCCACCGGGCACTTCGGTCTCATCCCACATTCCAAAAACATCCACGTCAGATTAATTACACTGTCCAAATTGTCCCTCGAGAGAGTGAGTTGTCTGTCTCCCTGCGACTGGCTGGTAACCAGTTCAGGCTGTCGCCTGCCCACGAGGATAGATGGGTTGGGCTCCAGCACCCCTGCTACCCTACTGAGGATAAGTTGTACAGATAATGGACAGATGTTCTATACCAGGGGTCTCCAACCACCAGGCACGGACTGGCACTGAGCCGTGGTTCATCACAGAATAAGAAATATAAGTTCCAAGGGGGTCTGGGTTAGTGGATCAGGCAAAACAATCCTGTGGTCATCGTCTGCTTTGCCAGATAATTTTCCTTTACCAGATGCAAAACTTTACTGAGGTCAGTGCCAATCCGTATAAAATAAAAGAGGAATGAGAATGAGACCACCAACACAAGTATCTATCATTTAAATAATCTTGGGAAGATTTTTTCCCTGATTGATGGCTAGTGTGGTAGAAGAGCTGAACATGCAAGAATCCCATATCGAAAAGGGTGTAGGGCCCCAACAGGGCGACAGCCCCTACTAACCCCCACCTCAACTAACTCCCCGAGGCCTTTGAAGCACCCTGGCACGCCATTCCCAACCCCCGGGAGCGTTGCCCACCGAAGAACCGGCCCGTGGACTGTAGCAAGGCCACCGGGACAACCATCCACCCTTAGTGGTCAAATGTAACACAGTGTCCCTTTAATGGGTAGATAGAAAATACCACATTGTTTGTGTTGAAGTCACAGCAACTTGTTATTGTACTATTTGAATTTTATCTTACTGAGCTAAGTAAAAATGAAAGTCAGTCTCGTTTCACTCCCAGTTACTTCAGGGTATCACTCCAAGGACCAAGGATGGTTTTGTATTCAAGGCGAAGCTGTGAACCTCATGCTGTATTACACTTGCCTTATCGTGTAGCTATTTCGGGCTCATTTATGCTAAAACAAGCAGCTGAACCCACAACCTCAGGGATGGGAAAATATTGAACACAAATTGTTATGTGAGTGTGTTTGAGACCTGTCAGAAAAAAATCATTTCAGAAAGGAAGTGCGTATAATAAAAATGACCAAAAGAGAATGAACCTCTGATAAACGCCCTTCATTATATAATCCCATAATCCATACTCTGCTATTACATTTGCTCTTTCGAATTGTTTAATAATTTATTTTCTACTTCATTTCAATGAAAATGGTTGAAAGGGCTTAATTCCTCTTCTGTTTTCGTGCTTTAGTTTTAATGTCCTCATTGTCTACATTTTCTCATAATCTTCCTACCAAATTAATGGATATTAATGAGCTGAAATCCATTTGATATGACTCAGTGATCCAACTTTAAGGGACGAAACCCTCGGGCATCAGCGAGAAAATTACTGTGAATAACGTGAATGTGGGGTTCTCGTGCCTCTTCAGAGTTCCCATGAGGAAACTGCGAAGTTGTATCTGCGGAGGTGTCACAGTGGATCTCTGAACTAGAGAGGTGAGGTCGATGATCCTGACAGATAAAAACTTTGAAGTGGGAGCTCCTGTAAATTTGACAGAGAGGGGAGATGAAACCACTGTAGCATGACAGGCCTCATGAATTAAACAATGTTCTTATTAGCTACAGTGAACCACAGAACTCATGCAAACTTTTTTTCAGATGTCTTTCCAAAAATAACAGTGATACCTGTTCGACCACAGAGCTTCAGGAGAAAGCCTGGTAGAATGGCATTCAAAAGAGCGATGTGATGGTCCCGGAACAGAGTGCAGGCGAGACAAAAATGCAGGCCAGATGCATCATAATTCCAATTATGTAATGGGAGCTGACAGCAGGCATGAGCGAACCACACATGGACTCGAAGCTAGAGCGAAAGGCTCAATGGATCTTAACCAGCGGGCCGGCGGTTTGTGCACTTGCTGATCATACATCTAGGTGAAGGTGGTTAAGTCTTAAAGATTAATTGTTATCCTGTATTTGTGGCGTTAACCTGGCGGTTCATGGATCCCTTAAACGCAACTCTCCACTGCTGCCAATTCCTGGCCTGAGTTTTGGCCATAGCAAAGTCGGCATCTGTAGATCCCTTGATGTTGTTGGCCCAATTCTTGTTCTTTCCTCTTCTCCTTCTTCCTCCTTGGACTGGATCTTGTGACGTGACCACACCACGCCAGTTTTGTCCGCGCACAGTGGACAAAAGTTCTTTCTGTGGTCCAATGTGCACTCTTATGGTGTTGCACAACATTTTGTTTGTGTAGAGCTGGGGTGGCTAACCCGGTCCTGGGGAGCCGCATGTCCTGCATGTTTTGGAGGTTTCTCTGCTCCAATACAGGGGATTCCAATCACCCGTATCATTATCAAGCTCTCGCAAAGCTTGCTAACAAGCTGAAAATTGTCGTCACCTGTGTTGGAGCAAAGAAACCTCCAAAACATGCAGGATGTGCAGGTGTCTAGGACCGGGTTAGCCACCGTGTGTCTAGAGGTTTCCGGTAGCATGGCATCTTCATGGGCTGGATTATACTTTGCTCTGGTCATTGCCCTAAGCGTCCATGTCTCACAATTGTAGAGGAAGATGGAAGTATGTTGCATTAATCTGAGCTTCGATTTCACTGTTATGTTCTTGTCTCTCCAGATAGGTTTAAGTCTGGCAAGTGCGGCTGTGGTTTAAGCTATCCTGGCAATGATTTATGGTCCTGACGTCTCTTCTGATATGACATTTCCAAGATATTTACATTTGGGGACAAGTTCAGGCTTTTGCTGGTTGATGGCGATTTTTGTGGTGATATTTTGGGTGTTGTTGGTCTTTTTTTTTTAATACTGATTTCACTCCCATACTGGGTTGTTGCTTTGTCGAGGCAATCGATCAGTTCTGAGTTTCTGTTCTTCTCCTGCCAGTCCGGCATCATCATAGGCAAAACAGCAGTTCGTGATATGTCCCCCAATGCTGACTGTACACATGATCCTCTGCAATAAAATGAGGAATAAAGTTGTGGAGAAAATGCGGCCCCGTATAAGGTTATTTTGCACCGACAACGCCTACTCGTCTCTTTCTCTCCTCACACAAACACCCCACTATCACACACACACGGACACAAACGCGCAAAGCCATGCTAGTCTTTTCATTATTAAAGGCGGTAAGCCTGGATGATTTTTGCACATCTGGCCTCTCTACAACTTGCCCAATCTGTTCACTCCATCGTTACATTTGAAGTTCATCTCTTTCGCAGAATCCGCTCCTCAGATCTTGTTCTTCCACAAGCTGTTTTATAAGCATGGGAAGTTTACCTTAATTCTGTCTTTCATGGTGAAAATTATCCAAAAGCTTGGTGCCTATTAAAGGCTTGATCTCCTGTATACTGCTTTTCAACTTTTAAAATGGGTTCAAAATACATTGGAATTTACTGGACCTGGATTTAGCAGACAGAAAGCATTTATATACCGTAATTTCCGGACTAAAAGCCGCAACTATTGTCACGCAATTTCAACCCTGTGGCTTATGCAGAGATGCGGCTAATGTAAGCATTATTTTATAACGGCTGCCAGGGGCACTCAAACGGAACAGGTAAAGGTAAGACAAGTAGTGTCGGGAAATGAAGCCAAATAAACAACATATTATAAGAAATTTAACATACAGTAACATGCTTAGTGTCCGGATTTGGCTAGCCCCCTTACCGATGCAAACCAGCGGTGAAACTGGACACTCCTGAGCCCAATCTCCACACACCAGTTTCTAGTTATACCAAGACTTTATATTGACTGCTCGGACAGCAGACTGTGTCAGGTCATTGCTATTGTCATCCTTATTGCCTTTTCTATCCTGCTTCGATCCTGTCTTCTGTTACAATGGTATTTTTGTTTTTGGTTTCTAGTTGTTTTAATACCTGGTTTGTTTTTGTTTGTTGTTCTTGTTTTATGCTAGTAAATATCCTCATTTATTGAGCACAACTGCTTTCCTTCTGGCTTTCCCGCATTTGGGTCCACCTCAACAAATGTGACAATTTTAAGTAAACAAAATAATCATTTTTACCCCTAGAATTTTTTGTACGGAACTATTTCACTTTTATCATAAACAACGGCAGCTTACATCAGGTTTCTTTGTTTAAAACAATAGACAGCCACATCCCTTCTAGATGCCTTTCCCGCTTGTAATTGGTCAATATGCATTTTTATATGGATTCTGTGTTGTGGACTTTATATTCATTTGGAGTATATGAAGTACAAAAAGTATATAAGTAAATAAGTATAAAAAGGTTCGAAGTTTTAAATGAGTTAAAAGTTCAGTGAAAAAATTATTTTTTTTTATTAATTATTATCCTTTTTCTGTGCCGGTTATCCTCACTAGGGTTGTGGAGAGTGCTAGGGCCCATCCCAGCTATCTTCAGGCAGTGGGCGGAGGTGAGACACCTGGAACTGGTTGCCAGTCAGTCACAGGGCACACAAAGACAGACAACTCACTTGCTGATAGACACTTAGGGACAATTTCAACCTGACATTCATGTTTTTGGAATGTGGGGGGAAACTAGAGTGCCCGGAGAGAACATGCAGACTGCGCTTGGTGAGGTTGCGGTAGCTGGAATGGGGCTGTGCATTCAATTATTTTTGGTAATATAATGATCAAGTCTTTTTTTTTTCTTAATTTTTTCCTGCTTTTTTAATTTATTTCTCCTTCCCTTGTTTTCTTTTTTCTTAGCTTCTGACTTATTTTTTTCCATTTTTTTCATCTTTTGTTCTTCCTTTTCCCTTTTTATTTTTTATTTTTTGTTTTAATTTTTCTATAAAGGCTTTGTTTTTGGGTGGGCACCAAACTCGCAGTACCAATCCTAAAACATCTTGGTACGAGAAAAAAATTGATTAAAATAAGAAAATAATATATAGTAAAGTAATAGATTTAATAAAAAAACTACACAAAATACAAAATTTTTCATGTGTTCATTTTCAAGAGTCCACTTGGGGTGGTTCGGAAGCACAGTGCAGAAACACAGATTAGTGTAGTAACAGAGGTGTTGATTAAGGTAGGTTTTGGTACATGGCAAGTCAGGTAGCAAGGTAATAATTGTGGTTCAACAATCAAGTGAGGGGTCGGCGACCCAGTGAGTCTAAATAGCAAAAGCGACAGTTCAAAAGTTTGTCAGCCGGTACTCGTGTAAGGGTAAGGAACAGTTCAGTGTACTTGAATAACATGAGGGCTGAGGCAAGAGTGCTTGGGACGTGAAAAGGAAGGCAACGAAATGGCACAGAGCCAAGGGGACAGAGTGATCAGACAGAGATGAGGGTGAGTCGTGGTAGGAGGGAAATCAGAAGAAGTGGCCGCAATTATTGCAATTATTGTATCATTATTATAAGGGCTGCAATTGGCTGAGATTGATAGGTATGATTTTGCATGGTAGTCTAGTAAACATATGAGCTCAATCAAATGACGGCGAGTGCACCTGTCATTGATTCCAGCTGGCCAAGACTGCCTTCATGTGTGCGAAGTCCCCGCCTGCAGCTGTCACGAATGCTAACATTCCTGGCGTGCATGCTACACATGACAGCCAAGCCAACAAATTGCCTGCTTGCTAAAGTCTGAGTGAGCGCTCGCGAGCGACGGCATATTCCCTTGCCACCTCCGACCAGGCATAGAGCCAAAATTTGGTCCTCTCCGGCTGCCTGCGGGCCACACTTCCACATCGCCAATATGCAAACATCTGTGCAAAAACACGAGTCAGCTTTGGATATAATCAGCAAAATGAGGAAAAAAACGGACTGGCTCTGTGCTACGCTTCCAGATGCTTTACAAGTTTCATAATTTTCCGACAGTTCGCTCCACTGCTTTGTCTCTGCCAGACTCTGCTTACCCTAATGAGGCCAAAAGCTCACTGAGCTAATGCTAATTAACCGATTGCATCTGGGTTGTGTTTGATATAAAAATCTCCTCCTACCCCCCTGGTGGGTTGGTGTCTTTATAATCCTTAGACTAGGGTCATATACCAGGGGCCAGGGAGTTTCTATATATACAGTATGTATATAAACATATATATATATATATATATATATATATATATATATATATATATATATATATATATATATATATATATACACAGTTGAAAGTGACTGTAGTGCAATAGTCACTTCATGATCATTATTGTTTGAAATCTGCATCAAAAAACTGGCGAATGTATGTAATTTTTCTAACGGCCGCCAATGCGCTCGAGTACAAAAGGTAAGATTTAGACTGCAATTTCTTAGCTTGTGCAAAAATAAAATTAGCGTAGACATATCCTCATCATGCAAATTGCAAAAAGAAAGGCACATGACGCAACTTTCAAGCTAAACGCAATCGAGCAGTCCGATATAGAAGGAAACAGAGCTACCGTACGTAAACTTTTTGCGACATGATGCTAGCGTGTTCTTGTATAAGGGAGCGTGGGACAACGTCTATATGACAAGGTCTCTTTCCCATACTGAAGGAAGACGACTTTGATGACGTCAGTTATAAGGAGGAAGATGAGGACGGTTTACCATGGTTACCACAAGTACGGTATGAATTTTTAACAGAGCTGTTTACTGTGTTGCGAGCGTGTTGCTAGTAGCATTTTGCTACCCTTCACAGGCACGGTTTGGGATGAAAGTTATAATATTATTATTAAAGCTTTGAAAACTCTCTCGGTGTACCGTCTTTCTTTGTAAATTTGTGTAACCATGCATAATATGTATTTGCAACTGTATATTTTTGTAATGAATTTATTTTAGAAACTTATTCTGATATGTTTTGCACGAGCAAATGAGAAAGAAGGGGCGGGGCAAACGCGGGCTGACGGGTATCCTTTCAACTGCATGTAAAGAAAATTACTAGAACCGCTTTCTTCCATCTTCGTAACATTGCTAAAATCCGTTCAATACTGTCTCAGTCTGATGCGGAAATTATAATTCATGCATTTGTTACCTCCCGTCTCGATTACTGTAATGCACTACTCTCTGGTCTCCCGAAGTCTAGAATCAAGTCTCTTCAGCTGGTACGAAATGCCGCAGCGAGGCTTTTAACTAGGAGAAAAAAGTACGATCACATAACACCGATTTTGGCTAACCTGCATTGGCTCCCAGTTAGCCATAGATGTGATTTCAAGGTTCTCTTAGTATTGTACAAAATCATACATGGACTTGCTCCCTCTTATCTTTCAGATCTGATTTGCCCCTATGTCCCGGTCCGAAGCCTACGATCTGAGAGTGCCGGTCTTCTGGTGATCCCAAGAGCAAAGAAGTGTTCTGCTGGTTCGAGAGCGTTCTCCATCCGGGCACCGGTGCTGTGGAATGCTCTTCCCCCTGAGATCCGATCTGCAACCTCAGTGGAAATGTTTAAATCTAAACTTAAAACTCACTTCTACTCCATAGCATATGAATGACCTACTCTTCTCGTCGGCTGAAAAATAGTCTGTGTAATATAGTGTAATAATCTGTGAAGCCCTTTGAGACTCTTCGTGATTTAGGGCTATACAAATAAAAATGACTTGACTTGACTTGACTAGACGTGTTTGTGGACGCGGCCGACAATAGTGGATATATATTTTTCCCACCCTTACCTTTGGAAATATACACATTTTTCCTTGGTTTACTTTCAACGGGCACCCGGACTCTGCAGGTCTGCATTAAATGTTAAGTAGCGGTATCATTTTCCGTTCATTATGCCGGCTGTGTTTTTTGGACTGTATCGGGTATGGGTTAATTTCCTGTTTGTATTGCGTTTTTTCAATGTGGGCGCATGCGGCTAATATACAGGTGCGGCTTGTGTATGTACAAAATTGGTTTTCCTCCCGAAATGTGGTGGGTGCGGCTTATAATCAGGTGCGCTCTATAGTCCGGAATATACGGTATGTATATAAATATATATATAAATATATATATATATATATATATATATATATATATATATATATATATATATATATATATATATATATATATATGTATATGTGGATATTTGGAAAAATCCTGCTTCAGGTCAGTTCTGTTCTTGTCAAACCACGACCACTTTTCATATACAAACCACGGTCAGCCATTTTGTCGATGGTTGTTCAGGAAGGACTTGGTCCTGTTTGCAAGCCCAGAATATTCTGTTTATTTCTTATATAGTTTCATTTCATAACAAAAGACGTTAATAGAACTGCTCTCTTAAGCCCTTGTTTCTTCATCCCGAATTCGAAAGCCCGGATGTTGAAATGCGCGTGCGGTGGACCTTGTTCCAAAATGAAACTAAAAGGTTTGTAAAATATATTTCAGGACACTTGTCCTAGAAAGGACATCGCAATATTTATTTTTTGGTAAGCTCATGATGAATCAGCCTAAAATCACCTACACCTGCCTTACACTCTAAATAGTTGAAATATTTGAAATAGATAACAAAAAATAATAGCTTCTTGTGTTTGTAATTTCACATTTGATGTGAGAATGCACTCGAAAAGTCCAACTGTAAATGTAAATAGTTGTAGGCATACGGTATATATGTACAGATAATTAATTCCCAAGGTACAGTAGGAGAAGATATTCTATGTCTTTGATAAAGTACTATCAATACTTTTACAGTGGAATTTTTTTCGAGGATTTCATGAATGTTTGCAGCACATATTTCCAGCTGAAATTATTTTCATGAAGTGCATTCGCCATCTGGTCTCTATTTAATTTATCAAAGCCATATGATAAGTGACGGTGTTCTGAAATTCCTTCTTACCCTTGGAGCGATCTTATCAATGTCCAGTGCGCATGCACAACGCTGTTGGCGATTTGTGCCTTTGAAGGCGGTGAGTGCATATGATTTTGGTTTTTATTTGGTCTTATATGACTCTTTCACTGCTTCAGAATACTGTTTTCTAACATAGATTTTAAGCCTGTCGTGTGTATCAGTGGTAGCTTTTTATCATAGTGTTTATTAACTACGGTAATCAGGAATTGTATGTATGCATGCATGTCAACCCTCGTGTGATATCATCCGTAAAAGTTCTATTTGAAATAATTCTGACTTTCAGTGTTGTTGGTTTTACTTGATAGAAAGAAAACAAAATTGCTGTTGTCAGGTCAGCCTACGGTAGGACTCGACAGGGTAAGGAGGAACTTCATAACACTGGGGATGGCGTTGAAATAAGATATTTTTGACAAACCCCTGCAAAGACAATGTTGGGGAACCATTTTGATGTTCAAAATTGGGAGATTTAGTTGCATCAGAATAACATGCCTCTGTCAGACACTTGGTATGTGGCAAGAATTCCAACCTGTCAGAACAGCAAAACATCTAAATAGGATTGGGACAGATGCACCAGTATCTAGTTTCTTTAGCATTTAAAAATTGAGCAAACAATTAAGCATTTTTATCATCAGTTGAGATCCTCGTTTCAGGCTTGAGCGATCTGGGGGTTTTGGTATCGATCTGATCCAAGTAAATACATGGTAGTATTGGCCTAAACTGTGATAACATCATGACGAAAGGTAGTAAACTGTAGTAAACATTGAACAAGGCCAGTAAACAGTAGACCACAACAAAAAAGTTAGCCCTAACCCTTGTTTCTACTTACCTCCAATCAAACGTACCTTGTAAAAAATGCTTGTTGCTAATCCTGGAATAATTTGAGGGCTGCGAGTCCCTCCGTGTTGTTTGCAGATAAACATTGCCGTTTTCTACCTTAATCAAAACGGCCACCCTCCCCAGCTTTTTTTCCGCATTTGATGCTTTGTCTGACCCAAAGGTAATGCAACAAAGTGTTTTTGGTGCTGGGTATAAATATCATTATGACATGCTATGAAATAATTCATGATCATATAAATGAGTTGATTATCTTAAAACCGAGTTTATTGATCAGTACTTTAATTCCTGTTACAGAATTTCTTCCCACTCTGGCTCGCTACACCGCAAGTTCTTGTGTTCCTTGCATGGAAATAAATCATAGTTTGTTAGAATCAAACCACGCACATTATTTATTTGTGTGTCTATACATTTTTATTTTGGACTGATTAATCACTATCCAAGTCAAATAACTGAAAAATCAATCTTTTAAATATAAAAATACAATTTGCTGAGAGAATTGCTTCCTTCTTGGTGTTACAGAGACAAAATAGGCTATTTTGAGAACCAATTCGTTTGGGAAATCGTGAGCACCATCTCCCGGCCGAATTGGTAACCACCGAATTAGATTCTAAACGAAATAAATATAATTAAATCAATTTTCTCTGCACTGCTACCAGCTTCCTAATGAGAAAAGACCTCCAACTGTCTTTCTTTAAAAGATTGCCATTCTCAAAAAATATTCTAAATTGAGAGGAAAATCAGTCTATATCAATTGATCAATCAAAGATGAGATTGTTGCAGCAACATATTCGTCTTTTTTGTCCGTCAAATCAAAGAGGTAGTACATGAGCAGCACCATTTAAAATCCCCAAAAAGAATGAAATTCAAAGAAAATATATAAGTTGACACGTATGATAAGGGGAATTGCAACCATTAAAAGGTTCAAGTCAAGTTAAGTCACGTTTATTTGTATAGCCCTTAATTGCAATATGTTCTAAAGGACTGCACAAGCCACAAATACACCATTCCCTAATCTGATACCGGCATGCAGCAAGGGAAAACTCAAAAACCTCAGCAAGAGAAAAATAAGAACCTTTGAAGGGCCATCCAAGAGGTAATCCCCCTTCCAGGATAACCATGTACGGAATCAGGACCCAATTGCGTCACGTTTACCACAAGTTTTATTGAGAGAAAAAGGAAAGGATGCGCCCACGATCTGGTGTTCGCTGGACGCGGGAAGCAAGTTGCTCTCGTGATCCGAGTACAGAAGTGGATCTTCCATTGCAAGCAATGGCGGTGTAGGGACGGAAAAATAGGTCAGTAGCCAGGACAGAGAGAGCAAAAACGTGGTCGGGGTCAGAAACGAGTCAGAAGCCAGGACAGGAGAGTAGACGTAGTTGGGATCAAAAAATGGGTCGCAAACCACAATTATTTATAATCTCAAAATCTGATTTTGACAGAATCGGGTGACTCTTCACAATATTACGAAGTTGGAAGAAAGCTATTCTTGTAATATATTTCACAGGTAACTGAAGTGACAGATTTGGATCAAATATGACACCTACATTTTTAACCGAGTCCCTTTGGGTGATATTACTTTTGTCAAGGTTTCAGAACAAGTCATGACAATGAGCTGGACCAGCAATCAACATCTCTTTTTTTCTGGATTAAGGTGCAAAGATTTATGTCACATCCATATTTGTATCTCAGAAAGGCAAACCTCAAAATTTCCTTCATGGAAAGCTTGCCTTCATTGGCAGATACAGTTGAGTGCCATCTGCATCCCAATGAAAACCAATATCATAAATGCGAACAATACCACCAAGAGAAAGCATATAAATACTAAAAAGGCGCAATTTGCTGAGGTTGACATGTATGATGTAAGCAAAACCCGGGTGAAGGTGATTTAATTGGCCCGTCTAGGTCATGGGAGCTCACAGGCTACCTGCTTCCTACCTCCACTCAAAATCACTGGACATCATTCTGACATAAAATGAAATAAGGATAGCCAGAGGCGTGTGAATTGGCTCTGACAGCATGAAAAATAATGGGGGGGAAAGGGAAGAGCCAAGCCTGAGTTTACTGACCACATTGTGAATTATCCCTGGAGATTCATGCCTCAAGTTCTTTTTTGGTCTCCTAAGTGTTATTGCCCCCTCCAAGAAGCTGTGATTCATTTTCAGGCTTTGTAGCAAAACAGGTGAACCAAGTGCATCATTACAAGTGAATTTTTTTCTCGCTCACATGGTCAGCTGCTCAGCTTGGAAGCGGCACAATGCAACCGTTATTTATTTATAGACTTTATACTAGGGATAAGTGGTTAGCACATTCACCTAACACGCGAAAGGTCCCAGGTTCGAGACCGGGTGGAAACATATGTTGGCCAGGAGAGGGATGGGCACCACCAGGCTGTACTTGCCCATGACACACCGAAGGAAATGGTACTCCTACAGCCCTAGTGGTTAAGGGATATACTCACCCACCCACCTATAATAGATATAAAGGAAAACTTAGACAATATGATGGCGTTCTTTAAGACGTCTAATGCTTTGCACCAAAAAGTCTCCTTTTTAATTTTTTTTTATAAGAGACATCTTGCTACTTCCTGCTTCCGTTATCGCTAGTTCACTGCTCCACAGATTTTCATCGTGCATTGTATTCTGGATTCTGATTTGCTAAACAGAGCAAGATGCTTTCTATCACCAACAAAGTTGGACTTCTTCACCCGCTAAAGCTGCTCGGGAAACATGTGCGTTTCTTTGGCTCTCCCTAGTGGCTTCATGGCACTTTTTCAAAAAATGTTTGAAAAGATATATGGTTTCTGTAGGACAGAACCGAAAGGTAAATGGAGTTTTCTATTATAACACGTGATGGCGGCAAAGTATCATGTAATGTAAAGCGAATCGGGTCTTTAGTTCATAAAGTTGTACAACAAAACAGCTACCTCACTATAGGGCGCACCGGGTTATAGGGCGCGCCCCCAAAAAATAGTTTTTGGTCCTATATCTTCCATAGATAAGGCGCACCGGATTATAAGGCTCTACAATGGCAACGTCGACAAAACAGTCAGATGATTCAGTCAAACTGATTACCCCCTTAACATTCCGAAAGCTTGCAAAGAAGCAAATACGTGTCGTAGACACGTGCGGATGCGGTGTCCGTACGATGTCACTCAAATGCATCGTTTTAAATATCATTCGGAAGGTTAAAGTTTTGGGATTCAAGAAATGCCAACCATTCCTTAGTTTCTATTTTCTTTTTCGCTCGCAACTTTACTGTGCATATGACAATAAACACTTGGAATTGAGTTTAATTCACTCAACACATCACAGCAACATCAAGATCGTTCTAAAACAAGATACCGGGAAAATATAAAGCCGCATAGCTCACCTAAGTTCTCACGTTCAATAATGATACGCAATCATGGTCTTCTTACAACCGTGAGTGAAGTAAATCCAGGAGAGTAAAATATTTACAAATACAGACTAATGAAACATGTTTCTTTATGGCGTAGTTTAGCAAGCTTGCTATTCAGTCATCTTTTTCGGCCAATTGCAGGGTTTGTTTTGGCCCTCTAGCCTATCCGAGGCTCCGAATAACTTCAGCCAATAGCGATCGATTTAACGGATGATTGGCACATCTTTTTCGGCCACTTGCAGGGTTTGTTTCGGCCCTCTAGCCTATCCGAGGCTCCGAGTAGCTTTAGCCAATAGCGATCGATTCAAATGATGATTGACACATTGGTTAGCCAATGAAACGCCGGTATATAAATCCCAGCATACACCGCGGACTATTCCACGTTCGGGGGAAAATCGAGTCGGCGGCTGTTGCGTAAATTGCGAGACCTTGCGATTTAATATTGAGCCATATATAAGGCGCACTGTATTATAAGGCGCATGGTCAGCTTTTGAAAAAAATTAATACTTTTAGGTGCGCCTTATAGTGCGAAAAATACGGTATATTATTTTCATAACTATAATTAGACAGTACAGAGATTATCTGCAAATAACAAAACACAATAACCAAAAAAAAGTCTTTAAAGTACAGTTGGTTTTTGTTAAATGAATACTTGAGCCTGTAAATTAGGTCTGTTCTTGAATAATAAATATATAGTTCTATTTTGCAGATTTTCGCATTTTGCGGGGGGAAGTCTGTTTTCCATTTACCGTGGTCACCGAGGTCATAGTGTCCTAGCTTGTTAGGTTTTCGTGCAAAGCACGTTGTCCTGTGGGCCTGTTTTTACATATAGTGTCCTCTTGTGGTGAGCCAAAGACCGTCCCTCAGGCAAACAACAAAAACATGATAAATTCACTGATCCTTTTTTACACAGCAGGTCAATAATCGTACCAGGGGCTTTTCATGCTTTTTCTGTGTGGGTTCCTTAGACTGAGCCAGGGGTCTCACACTCAATTTTACTGACAAAACATTTCATCGTTTGCAAAGAAGTGCTAAAAAATTTGAATGGTGGTACAACAACCCCCTTACTATTTAAAGTTTTCTGGTACTCATTTTAATCTATGAGCATTTTAATTCATTTCGATGGGGTGAATGTAGTTGTTCTAGATCAGAAATAAATAGATGAATAAACTCATGCCTTTATTCATTTATTAAGTGGAAAATAAATATATAAACTCATTACGAAAGCACATTGCACTTTCAACACAGGCCAGTCTCCAAGAACTTCCTTGTAAATATTTTTGCATGTCTCATTTTTCTCTTGAATCTTTATTACATGTTTCCCTTGTTAATCCTCGAGTGCTCTATCGAATCCCCTTGGAAACAATACACACTATGTTGGTGTCAATGACAATAAAGCATAACTGTAAACTTATACCCCCTTCGGCCAAACATCAAGATACAAAGTGGGATATGTGTAATGTCTATTATTATTATCAGGACTCCAAATTGTTCCGCAGCCGAAACCAGCCTTCCGCTGGCGAGTGTGTCTGGACCAAAATAAAACAACAGCGTCCTTTAGCGGCAGTTTTGAGCAAATATGGCATTGGGCTAAAAGGTTCTGCATCTTTTGCATATTGGCACTTATGGAAACGTATATTTTTGCCTGATATGCCTCATCACGCCCTCGCCCTCTTCTAGCTTATGAAACCAACAAATAAGTAAATAAACAAAATGGTTGGAATGAGTATGTACAATGTTTTATCATTTTGTTTATATATTTTCTTTTAGTGTAGCTGATTTTGCAAATGCCCATCTAAAACAAAACCCTTAAATAGGTCAATTTTGCTCATTTTGAGAATTATTTTTCTTGCATTTACGTTTCTAGACATTTTTGCTCATTTCAAGAGATTGCAACACAAATTTTCTAAAGGAGATAAAACATACAAAATGTATTTAGAACAAGAATATTGTACACTATACAATTTCAAATACGAATTTGTCTTTCACTATAATTATTATTTTACAGAGACATTGTGTATTATTTGGTGTCATAAGTTAAAAAGACAGAAGACAGCACAGAAGCAATTTACATGGAGGGCAAAACTTTTATTTTCTTTTTTAAAATATATTTTATTTATTTTTTCTGTAAAAGCAAACAATATTTATTTATATCTAAGAAAATATTGGCAAAATTTAAAAAGTCACTTGGCGGCTGGAAAATTCCCTGGGTTATGTATTAAATGCTGATGTGAAATATGGTACCTGCAAGGATCAAAGTCTGTTAATGATTCAATGTACAATTTAGATAGATAGATAGATAGATAGATAGATAGATAGATAGATAGATAGATAGATAGATAGATAGATAGATAGATAGATAGATAGATAGATAGATAGATAGATAGATAGATAGATAGATAGATAGATAGATAGATAGATAGATAGATAGATAGATAGATAGATAGATAGATAGATAGATAGATAGATAGATAGATAGATAGATAGATAGATAGATAGATACTTTATTCATCCCCTAAGGGAAATTCACAATTTAGATTCCCATTGTCAAGTCAAGTCAAGTCATGTTAATTTGTGACTCTCTTAATCACAAGGAGTCTCAAAGGGCTGCACAGACCACGGATTATTGCAAACTACAGACTATTATGACACCATCCCCTGATCTAAAACCTACATGAGGGCAAGGAAAAACTCAAAAACCTCAACAAGAGGAAAATGAAGAAACCTTGAGAAGGGGCCGCACATGAGGTAATCCCCCTTCCAGGATGACCAGGCTGCAACATATGTTGCATTAAAAAACAATAATTGTCAACATGAAATATAGGTCGTTCATAAGCTATAGAATTGAAGTGTGTTTTAAGCTTGGATTGAAACAGTTCCACTGAGGTTGCAGAGCTTTTGTTTGAGATCCCGACACCTCAGCTACTTTTCTATTTATTACTGTCCTTTTGTCTATTTTGCTTTCTTTTGGGCAATTTTATGAAAAGAAAAAGGGAAAAAGAAGACATTAAGGAAAAAAAGAACAAGAACAATTAAGTAGAACGCTAAAAAAAGGAATCAAGAAGAAAAAAATTGAATTGAATTGTCTTAATGTCAGTAATATCAACGCCATGAAATATTGTTTGCAACAAGATTAGACATGGTACTCCAGGGTAAACATGTGAAAAAGACTTTTTAAAGAGAAAAAGAGAAGACTGTCAGGATAAATAGGCAACCTTAGGGTCAGACGAAGCATCAACACTATTTACCGCTTATTTGATCAAATAACGACTGTGTGGAACAGATTAAAATGGCAACCTGAAGTCACCTTTTGGTGTGTGTTTGTGAGCATGAACCATGTATGAAAAAATCTTCTTAGTCAGATAAAAATGTAAAGGAATCTGCTTAATTTTACTTTAGTTTCAGAGGGGAAATAGGTTGCTACCAAAATAACCAGTAGGTGGGGCTGGAGGTGTACCACCAAAAGTGGTTTAAAAAAAGTCTAATTTATTTCAATATTATTCTGAAAGAGCAATTCTCACAAAAATATCTTTTATTTTTACTTTTAGATAATTAGTTTTGAAGTTCATTTATTTTGATAATATCTATTGATTTGAAGGGGATGTAGACACTATCAGATGCATATGATGTGAATAACAAACTAAGATTTATTAATACAGGGCTAGAAAATCACTAGAACAAAGAAAAAATTGCATCAAGACGAAATCGTGCGTTCTAATTAACCATGGGTAACATGTTGGAAAGGGGCGAGGGATTGTGCAGCAATTGATCAATATGTCAAGAAACGGAACGGGAAGCAGGAAGTAGGAAGTAGGAACTAATTTGCTTAGACGTCTTCACACTTTAATTGAGAAAGAAAAGTTGTCCAAAACAAACGGACCAGACCAAAAAACAAAACGGGTCAAACACAGGCAAAACTACAAACTAGGCATTTCCAGAATCAAACAGAACTTGCAGGGAATCTCAGAATGTTACACCGAAGTGCAACAAAGTCCAACAAGCACATCAAGTATAACCATGCATAAACATGTTTTCCACAACGATCTGGCAAGGCACAGTACAAAAGGGCACGTTTAAGTACCCGCAGAAGTAATTAGTAAATGCGAGTCAGCCCGTGTCAAGGGGCGGTGCCAGCTGGGGGCCATGGCAACCGTGCAGAACCTGACACAATAGGCATCTTCATTCAGACACGCAATGTAAAAATTCTCTAGCATGATTCATTACATTGCAATTTATCACTTTGGGGATTCCGGAGTGGAAACCCACGGGGAGAACATCCAAACTCTGTACAGGAAGGCTGATAACTGGATTTGAACCCATAACCTCAGAAATGTGCCATGGACGCACTAACCCTCATGATGTTTCAGCAGGCAGCAGAAGTGGCAGTCCAAAAATTCATCATGGCGTTACTAGTGATTCAGAAGGCAAGCCAAGCCCTTCTTATACACTGTATCTGAAAAATCTGTGACAAGAGGAATTGGGACGTGTAAAGGAAAGAAAAAAACTAGAAGAGAGTGTTTAAATAGTGAAAAGGGAGAGGTCTGATTGGAGGTTAATCAGAACAAGCCTGGGGTGGAAATTTGAGCCAGGAGGGGAGTGACCAGATAAGGGAGGGCGAGTGAGAGAGAAAGAGAGAGAGGGGGGAGAGAGAGAGAGAGAGAGAGAGAGAGAGAAAGAGGGAGAAAATGGGAGAGAAAGAAAGAAAAAAGAAAGAAAGAAAAAAGAAAAAAGAAAAAAGAAAAAAGAAAAAAGAAAAAAGAAAAAGAAACCAAAACAGATGAAGAAAAAAAAGAAAGAAAGAACAAAATAAAGGCAGACAGAGAGAGAAAGAGAGAGAGACAGATAAAGAAGAGAGAGAGAGAAACAGAAAAAAAGAAAAAAAGAAAGAAAAGAAAAGAAAGAAGGAAAGGGAGAAACAGTTTTCAGAAAAGAGAGACAGATAAAGAAAAAGAAAGAAATAAAGACAGAAAGAGAGCGAGAAACAAATAAAGGAAATAAAAGAGAGAGAGCAAAACAGATAAAAAAGAAAGAACACAGACACATGAATAAAAGAGCGAGAGAGAGTGTGAGAGAGAGCGGAAAATACATTAAGAAAAAAAAGAGATAAAGAGAGAGTGAGAGAGAGTGAGAGAGAGAGAGAGAGTAACCAAACCTTGCTGCAGGATCTCATCTCTTCCCTGCCCACTGCCCAGCCATCTCCGGGCAGTGGGCAGGGGACACCCTAAACTGGTTGCCAGCCAATCACAAGCACACGGGGACAGACAACTCACTCACTCATTCACACCTAGGGACCAATTCACCTGAAATCTATGTTTTTGGAATGTGGGAGGAAACCGGAGTGCCCGGAGGAAACCCACGCAAGCACGTGGAGAACATAGAAACTCCGCACAGGAAGTCTGGAGCTGGATTTGAACCCACGCAGGAGGTTCCCATGACATGAACTGTGCCGCACAAGCGCTAACCACTGCGCCGCCGTGCTGCCCCTTGCTGCAGGATTGATGAGAATAATGATGGATGACTTGCGTGCGTAATGTGATGGTAGGCGGCTACAGGACTCACCTGCTGTGAAGTAGGCAGCAGAAAGGTTAGTAAGATTAGTCACCATCGTTTATCACCGGAGCCCACACACTCATGACGAGTTCAATTCGTAACTGGCTGTGAGTCAATGATGTCAGTGGGAGCTTTGGGATAGGGCAATATAGTATATTGAACTATCAAAGTGGTAAAAAGAATTCACCTAAAGTGTATGTAGCCACCCTTCAGAATAACTAAATAAGGTTTTTCATCCATTTTCTTGATCTATAAACGTATGTGGTGCTCCAAAAAGCGAGACGAGTTTTGAAAAGAATAAACTTGGCTCTTTAATTCAATTGGTCAATAAATTTTTTGTTAGAATATTTTAATTACCACACAAATTCGCTTTAATGTGTCGATGCAATGTTTGGAGAGAGGGATTAAGTTCACTGTTGTATTTTTTTAACTGCAGGCTTTTCATATTGCCACTCTCTTGAAATAAATGAAAATTATGGCACGGCGGTGCAGTGGTTAGCGCGTGTGCTGCACAGTTCTGAGGTCATGATATCGGACCTTCCTGTGTGGAGTTTGTATGTTCTCCTTGTGCCATCGTGGGTTTCCCCCGGGCAATCCGGTTTCCTCCCACATTCCAAAAACATGCATGTCAGGTTAATTGGCAGGTCCAAATTGTCTCTCGGTGTGAATGAGCGAGTGAGTTGTTTGTCTCTGTCCCTGTGTGCCATGCGACTGGCTGGCAACCAGTTCACGGTGTCCCCTGACCACTGCCCGAGGATAGCTGGGACGGGCTGACTTTTTCCTCAGCATGTTTGATGGTTCCAGATACAAAGAAGGCAGGATTTTAAAATTGAGGCTGAAAACAGATAAACAGTTCCAGGTGTCATGGTTTAGCGCCTGCTGTCTTTCCCGTACACCAAGGGATGTCAGCATTACCCCATTTCCATTCTCTCTCTCCATTCCCCTGTTCAGGCGCTCCTAATTGGCCAACTTTTACTATAAATACTCCGGTCTCCCACTCAATGTTGCTGAGTCATCTTGAACCCTTCTTAGTCTTTTCCCTCTCCAAGATGTCAAGCATCTTTTCCTAAGTCTTTCTTCACCAGTCCTTTTCCTTAACCCAAGTTTGTCCTCATCGAAAGTCCCGGTTCCACTCTCCCTTCTCACTAGTGATTTTAGTTTTACGTTTTTGAATAAACGCCTCTTATTGAGGTTTGATCAACCTCCCCGTTTTTCGTCTCCTGGTGTGCTGCATTTGGGTCTGTTCGACAAAACGTGACAACAGGTTTTATTAAAGAATATATTTTGAGCATACATGAGCTAGCAGACAATGGCTGTAGCAACTCAATTGTACCAAGGCATCAGTCTTTCGCAAAAAGAGTAGTCCATAAGATGATTGAAAATCTATTACAAGTCAAATATATAGTTGAATAGAGCAGTGTTTTTCAACCTTTTTTGAGCCAGGGCATGTTTTTTACATCGGAATAAATTTTGCGGCACACGACTAACCAAAAATGTTCTAAAATGACACTGAACAGTATGTTTGATTACAATATAATTTATAATACCCCCAGTTTTTACAGCACAGACACTTGACAATTACATTATATTTGCAGAAAATGATTCATAGATTAAAAAAAAATAAAAAATTAAAAAAGTGACACTGGATAATTTCTCACGACACACCTGACGATCTCTCACGGCACACTAGTGTGTCGCGGCACAGTGGGTGAAAATCACTGGAATAGAGCACTATTCTATTGATGTCCGCCTCGTCATCTATGGGGAAATTTTACTCAAACCTCTCAACTCTTGATGAGGAAATCAATTGTATTTTGATAAAACAGAAAAAAGCCGAAGTTTACTTGGTTTGATCTGCTCGGGAATGCCCTCCTCATGGACTGAAAATGGTGTTTCCCGTCAGGACCAGAACGGAAACAGGACCCAATTGCGTAACATTTACCACAAGTTTTATTGAAAGAAAGAAGAAGGACTGCGCCCCTGATCCCGTGTTCGCTGGACACAGGAAGCAAGTTGCTCTCGCACTCGGATTGTGATCCGGACATGGAAGTGGATCTTCCGTAGGGAGCAATGGCGGTGTCAGGGACGGAAAAACTTGTCGGTAGTGGCACTTGGAGAGCAAAGCGTGGTCGGGGTTGGAAACGAGTTGTAAACCAGGACTGGAGAGTAGACGTAGTCGGGATCTAAAATGGGTCGTAGCCGGAGACGAACCGGAGCAAAAACGGGACAGGCGGGAGTCAGGGTCGAAAAAAGGTTTGCCTTGTATAAACTGAGGTTTGCAGGCAGACTGACAACAGGGGATGGACAGGACTTGGTTTGAACAGGGACAGGGAGCCAATCAGAGCCCGCAGCGGTTGGCGCCAAATGAGCGGGCACAGGTGATTCACAACGATAATCATGACGGTTTCCTGTCTTACTTTGAGCATCACATTAAAAGAAGTAACGTTACATTGTCAAATAAAACACAACTGAAGTTAGATAATTGCAACTAAATAAATGAAGAAGTTACACATAAAGAAAGTACAGGTATATAATCATGGCTTATAATGAGCAGTGACATATTTCAATATTTTCAATGCCAGAGCAGGTAATAATGGTAATAACGACTGTCTGTATTGAGACATATGTGAGTAGATAGCCGACATAGCTTTGGAAGTTCATCTTACTGCATGCAAGATCAATCCTAGGGATAAAATCATTAAAAAAATAGTTTACTATCAAATATATTAATTTTCACCATTTTCAGTTATGTAAGGAATGGATGGATGATTTCTGCATCACCAATTTCTTTGGAGGGCAGCACGGCGGCACAGTGGTTAGCGCGTGTGTGGTCGTGGGAACCTCCTGCGTGGGTTCAAATCCAGCTTCCGGCCTTCCTGTGCGGAGTTTGTATGTTCTCCCCGTGCTTGCGCGGGATTCCTCCCACATTCCAAAGACAGGCATTTCAGGTGAATTGGCCGGTCCAAATTGTCCCTAGGTGTGACTGAGCGAGTGAGTTGTCTGTCCCCGTGTGCCCTGCGATTGGCTGGCAACCAGTTCAGGGTGTCCCCTGCCCACTGCCCGGAGATGGCTGGGATGGGCTCCAGCCCCCCCGCGACCCTAATAAGGATAAGCGGTACAGCTAATGAGATGAGATGAGACTTTCACTGTTTTGTTGATTGTTACCCAGTGCTAACTCTATTGCACCCTGGTCATCCTGGAAGGGGGATTACCAGCAGAGAGGCCCGTGTCAAGGTTTATTTTTTCCCTCATGCTGAGGTTTTTGAGTTTTTCTTTGCCTGCATGTTGGTTTAAGATCAGGGGATGGTGTGATTGGTTTTAAGGGCTACACAAATACATGTGGCTTGACTATGAAAGGGGTCATATTGCTGTTACGATATACCTGCACTTATCTTTAACGAGGGACACAAAATTAACATACATTAAAGGTACACTGTTTAATATTTGACCACTAGATTTCACTGTATTGTGTGGTGCAACAACAACTAAGGTGCTATAAGGAACAAGGAAGAATGCAAACTACAGAGACTCAAAGAAACTAAACTATGCCAATTTTTTATTCATTTTTGCCCAGCCTCCATGACGTCGCTGAGTACCTGTAGCAGCAAGATGGTGGACAATTATGTCAATTCACTCTAGGTGAAGCTGACATGTTAAATTAATGCAAAATTCTCCCCGTGCTTGCGTGGGTTTCCTCCGGGCACTCCGGTTTCCTCCCACATCTCAAAGACATGCATTTCAGGTGAATTGGCCGGTCCAAATTGTCCCTAGGTGTGACTGAGCGAGTGAGTTGTCTGTCCCTGCGATTGGCTGGCAACCAGTTCAGGGTGTCCCCTGCCCACTGCCCGGAGATGGCTGGGATGGGCTCCAGCCCCCCCGCGATCCGAATAAGGATAAGCGGTACAGCTGATGAGATGAGATGAGAATTTTAATGTAATCATTTACCCACGGAGGATAATTATGTGTTGTTTAAATCAAATATACTATTTTAGTTTAATTAGTAGACAATAATTGGCGTTATCCATAAATCATTTAATATATTTCCAAAATGTAGATGAAAAGGCAACAGAACAAAAATAAATAAAATAGATCCTGGCGATGTGTTGCAAAAGAAACATTTGACTTCAACATTAAGAAATTACAAATAGTGACGTCACAAGGATAATTTGTGAAATTCCAAGGTTTTTTTCGCAAGGCAGGATTTAAAGGGGTTTTGCGACATATTTCATCAACGGCGAGTTGATATTTGATTCAATAAGCGTGGACACGTTTGAGTGACAATTCCAGAGTGAGTAATGATTTAAAGGGAGAAGGTTTCCCCTGCTAGTTTTGCGCAGGATGATGCTGCAGCCAACCCACCTTGAAGGGTTTCCTCCGATGTGGCGTTTAAGAGCTCATGGAAATTGAAACGTCTTCACCAGAACTGCTCGTTTATGCACAAACCTTTAAGAAGTCTCGCAGAAGAAGGGTTCATTATATTGATTTCATACATGAATGCACCGTCCTATGAGGATGACTTTGCTTATTGATTTGACTGTAAATAAAACAGCGCTGTTTTGTACGCGTAAAAAAATCAAGAACCTCCAAAATGCCTCAAGATTACAGTTGAGTTTTGTCAGCGGTGACGTCATTCTTTCGGGTTGCTACACGGAAAATCCGAGTCAGGATAAGGCAAGTGAAAGTCTCCAACCAACACACTAACTGACATGGTATTGGACCAATGAATGATCGAAATATTACGGACACCACCAATGAAGAAAGCGTAAGGGCGGGTATCTGATGACATCACGGTTGTCACTCGGTCTCCAAGAGCGGTTTGCTTGCGTCCCATTGGCGCAGGTGATAAGAGAGGAGAGTGGCGGTGAGGCGAGGAAGGAAGGAGAGGGGAACACTCTCACGGATGGAGAAATGGAGCGCTTACAAATGAAGAGGATACCGGCTTTTTTCAACCAACAGTCGACGATGAGAACTTAGCCAAAACGGGCACCTTTGAGATGAAGAGGTTTCTTTTCGCTCGGGAATAGTACTATGATTTGGTATGTGGCCACTTTGATAGCAAGTGTATTCAGCAGCACCCGAGGAACGGCCGCTCAAGGTGAGTCAAGGCACAATTGCTTTTTAGCCACTTCTACTTAAAGTTCAACCAATGCCTTGCTTTAATTATAACGCATATAACATACCTGTCAACCTCAGCCCCTTATCAATAATTTCACTTCCCATTAATTAGTGATAATAAACCTTACAGACTCAACGCAGCACCTATCATACTAACCAACACTACCGTGTTATGCTAACTACCGCTTCCCCCCTTAAAAAAAGCATAACGATCTTATTAAAGGATCTACCTTTTTTTCAAATTTTGAAATGTCCTTAAGGTAAAGGTTAAATATTTTTTTTCTATCAAGTATATGTTAACGATCCCCAATTGAGTTCAAAGAGCCCTTATGCTTATTTTTCTACTGCTTTTATCTTACTTTTCTTAGAGCTGTTCGGGGTGGAACCCTTTAGGTAGGAGGAATGGGGTCTGGGGAGGGTACTGGAGAGTGATGTCATGCTCGTCCACGCTGATTTTCTTTTCTATTTGTCAGTGTAACATGAAAATGGTGCAAGTTAGAAAAAGCGGGATGGTAGGGGGATCTGTGGTGTGCTGGGAAAGAACATAGTGCTCATCCTGGAGTGTTTTTTTTTTTTTTTTTTTTTTTTTAAGTGTAAGTGTAGTGTGAAAATGGCAAAAGTAAGAAAAGGCCTGCTTCAAGTAGAGTCCAAAGATCAACCCAAACCCCCCAAAAGATGGAAAAAGAGGAGTTTATTTGAGCACATCTAAGAAATGCATGTACTTACATGCGCATCATGATTGAGCTGACTGAGGCTGTGATCATGACATTAAGCCAGGAGACAGCTCCTCTAAACAACAACAAAACAAACTTGACTCGTAACTGTTAATTTTGCCTCCGGCTGCTATATTTTGTTGTGAGACTAAGTCTTTGTGTCTGAATAAACTGCTCCAACGTTTGCACTTCGATTCCCGTTTTGGTAAGTTTGCCACTTTTGGTTCTAAACAAGCGCATGTTTTTTGTGAGATTTTCCAGAGTGATTGGGTCTTTGATGTAGTGCGTTTGAATTCGAATCTTCTGAATCTACCGTTTTTATTCGTGTGTAACGTTTAGTAGATTTTACTTTATTATCACACTGTTTTTATTCTTGGTACCAGAAATGAAAGTTAGAGAATGGGGAAAACAGTAAGTTGTTTTGAAATATATGAACTAGGGCTGCACAATTAATCGAAATCTAATCAACATTGCGATGTAGCGTAGTGCGACTTTTAAAAAACCTCTTCAGAATAGGGCGCTGATTACTTAAATTCAACATTTTAATAATCCTGTAAAATCTCAATCCAAGACGTACCAAAAGTCAATTAAATGCCGTTTCTTGAACCGTTTGGAGAATCTAGACGGTTTTGGTGTGTTTTGAACAGAAACACTCTCAAATTTTGTCCCCAACCGAAATCACTGAAAGTGCTACTAACATTTAACAATCTAAGTAAGAACACACAGAAATAGTAGGGTTTTATTCTGACCTAATTTTTTTTTTTTTTTTGCAATTACAAGCAAAATGATTGTAGCATAGGCATCTTAGCTGGAAAACAGCTGAAACAATATCATGACGCCTTACTTGGTCCCAGGTCGAAGTTGATAACCATCTAAAAAACTAAACAGGAGTATCTTATACATTTTCTAAGGGTATGTCGTGGTGTGACTGGTGACATCATACAGACGCCTCTTTGCTTCTCAACTGTCTGACGGCTCGTAGGCGGGTTAAAGCAGTGTTTTTCAACCCTTTTTGAACCAAGGTACACTTTTATTTATAAAAAAGTTCCGAGGCACACCGTTCGTCAAAAATATTTGAAAATGATGTTATGTAAAATATTTCACTGTACTATCTAATAAGCAGATAATTAGTATATAAAAAGAAGAAAATAATACTTAAAAATAAAAGAGAATGATCTGCCTGCGATTGGCTGGCAACCAGTTCAGGGTGTCCCCTGCCCACTGCCCGATGATTGCTGGGATGGGCTCCAGCACCCTCGCGACCCTACTAAGGATAAGCGGCGCAGCTAATAGAATAGAATAGAATAGAATAGAATATACCTTTATTGTCATTGTTACAAAATGGGTTAACATATTGTGACAACGAAATTGGGCATGACACTCCAGTTTTACATTCACAGTGAGGTATGAGCCAAGAAGATAAAGGAACAGAGAAGATAAGGTTATAAAACAAGGGGGATAAGGCTATAGTTATAATTGACATGGTATTTACACAAGAAATGTCGGCATGTGGGATGTTACATACAGTGTTGTCGTGATACCGTTGGTATCGTAAGGGTTGTGCAATATTGCATTTGGTGCAAAGTCATCATAGTGCAAAAAATAGTCAGCATATGCATTGGTGCAAACATAGACAACATAGTGCAGAAAAAAGGAAATGGTCAGACATTGTGCAAGGTGAGCAGTAAACGTAGTGCAGTCGACATGTGCAAGAACATAGACATTAGTACCATTATATTCGTATGAGGTAGTGTTGGCACAAGTTTTCAGGTTTTTTGTGCTGTGTCTGTTTTGAGCAGTGAACAAACATAGTGCAGACAGCATGTACGTGAGTACCATTTTACATTCGTGTGAGGTAGTTTTTTGCAACAGTTTTCAGTTTTTTTGTGCGGTGTCTGTTTAGGGTGGTAATGGCTGTGGGGAAGAAACTGTCTCTGAGTCTGTTTGTTTTTGCTTTGTGTGACCTGTAGCGCTTGCCGGAAGGCAGCAGGTCGAAGAGGTGGTGGCCGGGGTGAGAAAAGTCCATGATGATGTTTTCTGCTCTGCTGAGGTAGCGAGAGCAGGCAATGTCCTCCAGACTGGGCAGAGAGCAGCCGACGATTCTCTGGGCTGTTTTGATGATCCTCTGGAGCTTTTTCCTGTCTGCTGCTGTGCACCCAGCATACCACACCGTGATGCAGTATGTTAGGATGCTCTCCACTGATCCCGCAGCGCCAGTTCTGCTTACCAAAAGTGGCCCACTTGAGATGAGATGAGAATGATGTGCTTTATTTATGTTTTTATTTTTTACAGAGCAATCTTAAACCGCTTTGTTAAACAAATTAAGTTATTAAATGTACTGTGATACCTCATGAGCAGATATTTAGTATATAAAAAGCATATAAAAAACTACTGCCACCTACTGAAATGGATGACTATTACAGTTCCTCGTCTAAAGAGGGCAAAAATAATAATAATAATAATAATAATAATTTCCTTTGTATTGTCATTCTTTGTAACAATGTACACAGAACGAAATGTCGATACACCTGACCCGTTGTAGCGAGCCGATGCAGCCGCAGCCAACAGAGGGCGCCGCCATTATGAATAATGGCCTGATTTTTTGGAAAGATAAAAATCAGGAAAATTTCAGCGGCACACTAGACAAGGTCTCACGGCACACTAGTGTGCCCTGGCACATTGATTGAAAAACACTGGGTTAAAGCATGTCACTAGTATTAACCCTTGACTGCATAATTGGGTTAAAAAAATGACCCCATGGGTTGTTATTCTTCAAAATCTTTAAACATAAAACAGAGTTGTCATATTCCCAGGTATTCCTCATAAAACCTGTTTATGACATTATGACTTTTGTAATTTTAACCCCCCCCCCCCCCACTAATTACAGACTCCACTCATGGATGATTGAATGTACTGGTAGGCCATGCACCAAAGGGTTAAGTACGTACGGAAATCGCATCGAAATAGCAATACAGCCCTAATATGAACGCAAAAAAACACGACGAGGAAAACACCTTTTGGTGTATCTGATGATTAATTGGGCTTTAAAGAACATTAAATCAAAACATTTTGTATTGGTATTGTGTTCATAGTTGTCAATAAATGATTCGAATCATGGCCGCATGTATTCAACAATGTTTGTCACTTTCAATTCTTCGTTTGAGCCGAGAAAGGGTCTAACAAAATTTCATACCGATGTTTAGTCATATAAACAATTAAATACAATATTTCTTCCACGCCCTTCTCACACTTTTAAGCCTTGACCTATTGATGTTGGCTAATAGATACAGTACACCATTGCAGTGGGTTTCCGACAGAGCGTTTTTATATTTAAGCTTTTATATAAGTGAAAGGTGAGCGAGCGGTTGTAGACCGGCAGAATATTGGGTGTGAAATATAGTGACGTGGTGGGTTGTCCCCAGTCTTCCCATTTCTTCCTGCCAGAGAGAATGCTATTCGTGTGAGTGTTCTTTCCAAGGGGACAAAAAACCTTTAGGGACAGTGTGTAATATTCAGCACCTCTTAGTAGTTAAAAAAAGTAGTAAAAATAAGTAATAAAAGAAATGCATGAGCTATCATATAAACAAGCATTTTTAAAAAAAATCTCACAGGTCAAGAAACATGTATTTATATTTCGCAACATTAGGCTCACCTTGAGGGAGCTGATATGATTGTCCGTCACCTTGCTGCCAAGGGTACCCCCAAAAACCTTGTGAAAGGCTTGGCTATCGTTTAAGCATAATTATGGTGCGGTTTGCTCACTTTGAGGCTCCTAGGTTTGTTTTCGTCCTTGTGCTTTGTAACACTCGTTTTCTTTTGTACTACACGATGAAGCGACATTTAGTGGTTGAATATCACATGGTGTGCCTTCAAAATACATTTACCTCAATTCTGTTTTTCTTATTGGACTCTTGCAAAGGTAATTTAATCGGAGGCCATTTCATTATTTTGACTATTGTTGGACAATATTGTTTTGTTATTTTGACTATTAGATCATTGCTACGAATGGCCTTTAAACAGGTTAAACTTTTTTATCTGATGGCTTCTCCCCATGTCATCCTTGCAAGTTCAAAATCCATTGATGTCTTCTCTCTGTATTTTGAGAGCCTACTACAGTTTAAACTTATCACTAAGGCATGCAGATGAGATGGAGAATACTTTCGAGTCGCCTGATAGGAACAGAACCCCATCAAAATGTAAGGACCCGAAGTAAAAAAACGCCCACTTTCTTATTTTATTGATCGTTACTTAACATTTTCACAAGTAAAATCCTTATTCCCATCGAGGTCTATCGATTTACTCCAAGAATTTCGTCTGTTGTTTTCCCATTTTACTGTAAAATGAAGCTGAGCTATTTGAAAATGTGTGCCCATGATACGCTTAACGGAACAATAGATTCCCTCTATTTAGAATCATACACTTCAATACAAAATCTGAATTTAATTCTATGGCACATTTCAAAACCAAGTGGAAAATGCTAAGTAAATAAATTTACACAAATTTAGCCTCTGGGTAGTGAATGACAATGAAAGAATGACGTGCCAAAACCAATTTGTTGCATGATGGCATGGCTCTTATATTTTTTTGTGTGAAATGTACGTTAGGGGCTCAAGTTATTGATTGGTTAAGGGATTTTGCATGGGTTTGGGTCATATTCATATGCAGGTCAGCTTTTTAGTTACCTACTATACTCAATTTCTCCAAACCGCAAGTCCCTCAGTCATACATAATTGTGTCCTCGTGTCTCTTCACACACCTTACTGCTTGTGACACTCATACTAGTTTGTAAAAGATCCAAATGTTCTCGACAAATTGTTTTTATTTTGTTAGCTTACTTCAATATTTATTTTGAAAAATGACAGGAAAAAAACCCAGAAATATCATACTGTGACTTTTTGTTGCTTTTCCTCTTGTAATCCAACTCAATTCACAAAGGTTCTTAGTGGAGACCGGAGAATAATGAATATAGGACATACTGTATTTACAACGGGTAAGGAAAATATTTGGAACCCTTTACTTTTTAATTTTTTTTTACTTTTTGCCAAAATAAAGTTAGTTTTACTCCCAATTAATGTATTCTCTGCACCCCTTCTTGACAGGAGTAAGCCAAAAGGTAGAAAGTAAGGCTGCGACTAACGATTGTTAATAATCGATGAATCTGTCGATTATTTTTTCGATTAATCAACGAGTCAGAATAAAAAAAAAACACATTAATATCCTATTCTTTATTCAAATATTGAAGGTTTAGACAAGAGAATAGTGCACTAAACACAATAGTTTACAATATGAAACAAAAAAAGTCACAGTGTTTAACAAATAACAACAAAAATACATACAAATGTAAGCTAGAATCAATTACTTTGGTTCTAAAGTGAAAAAAAAAGAGAGGCATTTTTGTTGTTTAAGGGAGATGAGCTTTAGGAACAAGAAAAATGCAAATCTAAAAACCCAGTTACATAATTTTCACCATAACAGGAAAAAAGTAAACATGACCACTACCACTCTTCTGTCTTTGAAAACTTTGGATTGCAGATCATAAATGTGAGTATGTTACTGACAATCATGTTGAGGATGCTTTCAGTGTTGCCAGCTGCTTGCTATGGCCTGTATGGTGTCTTTCTCATTATAAACGCTTGTCATTTGCTGTTTTCAAATTAGATGTGAAAGAATAGTATGATAACGTATTATGGCACAATTTACAGGGACACAATAATCACTAGACTTTGCTAGAAAATTAAAACTTGAACCTTAATCTTAAATTTATTACCACCATTGTGTACAAGTTGAAAAAAAAAAGAATAAAATAAAGCACAATTAAACACTGCTCAAGATGATAAGGGTTACAGGGGTGGGGCACTTAAAAGCCTTGGCTCCTTTTGGGAATATGTTTGTGTTAACAATAATGTATTGTTCAGCTGTTTTTTTGTTTGGGGCAAAACATTTCTTGTTAACTCAGTGGTTGAGACATTTTTTTGTGCTAAATAAACGTCATTTATTTAGAATAGAATAGAATTTACTTTTATTGTCATTCTTTGTAACCATGCACACAGAACGAAATGTCGATACACGTGACCCGTACAGTTAAACTGTAGCGAGCCGATGCAGCCGCAGCCAAACAGGGCGCAGCCATTTTAGTCATCAGGTGACCAAACCCCCCAATTCCAACCCTTAATGCCGAGCGCCAAGCAGGGAGGCAATGTGTACCAATGTTGTAAGTCTTAGGTATGACTCGGCCGAGGCGCGAACCAGCGACCTCCCAGTCTCGGAGCGGACGCCCTACCATCTAGGCTACCGAGCTGGTATCAAAATGATCCCTTTCACATACAAACACCCTCACCGAGTCTTTGATCAGCCAACGCTAAAACTAAAACTTGATTCATAATATTACAAACATGTTAAAGTTTTGTATTTAAAAAAGACCAATTATACACTGCTTGCAGGCACACACACTCATTAATCAGCTAAAAATCGAACACTGGAATACGTGAGCTACCATATACTAACATTATGTTGCGTCACTTGAATATGCAAACAACAGACTAATAAAAACAAATAATGTAGTAGCTCACCCTGCTACTGAGCTGATTCTTGTCGGTGACTCCATGATACCTTTTAGGTGCTGGCTTATGAGTTCAATTTACCATAGCCTATGAAAATAGCGCCTTAGTTGGCACTCCACCTCCTTCTGCCATGCTCGCCGACATCACTGGCTCCAGAACGTGCTGAGTGACGCATACACAACGAATTGATGAATTTATTTGTTGCTCACGCTTTTAATCGTGGATTTTAATCGATTTGATCTATTTGTCGTTGCAGCCCCAGTGGTAAGGTTTGCAAAATAAACAAGAAAACTCAAGTATCACATGCTCATAAATGTTCAGATCCTTTTCAGTGATGTTAATCTTTACTTACGTGCAGTCCATACTTTTGAATCTTTCATTGGAGTTTAGCCGAGTACAATTAAACTGATTGGACTTGATTACGAAAGACACATGACTGTCTTTATTGGGCTTTACAGCTCACAGTTCGTGTCAGAGCCAATGAGAATCAGGTTTCAAGAACTGCTCAAGGAGCTCAGGGATAAAATTGTGTCAATGCACAGATATATAGTTTCTGCAGAACTCAAAGTTCCTAAGAGCACAATGGCCTACATCAGCCTCAAATGAAAGAAGTTTTGGAAAATTGTAACTCTGCCTTGCTTTTCTAACCAAAATGAGAAATCAGGGGAGAAGAGGCTTAGTGCAAGAGGTAAAGAAGCCAAAGATCACTGAGGCTGGCCTCCAGTGATACAGTAGGAAGATGGGTAAAAGTTTCACAAAGTCATCTATCACTGCAGCATTCCACCAAGTGGGTGTTTTATGGCAGAGTTGCCCAATGGAAGCCTTTCCTCAGCGCAAGACACTTGAAAGACAGTATACAGTTTACCCAAAACGCACGAAGGACTCTATTAATTTTAACGTTTATTAGACACTCAAAAAAAGGAGAGTAGACACAAATTAATTTTGAACTGCAAAGAGAGCAGGGAGAGAAGCCTTCAGGTAAGATAATTCCATTCCCTGTTCCAATAGCCTCTCCCTAGTCCTTTCTTTTTACTAAATCTTCAAGATTACAAATTCAGATCAGCGGTGATGAAAATCAAAGAACACTAAAATGATTTGCCGAAATCAACAATGATGTAATAGTAAAACAACGAGCAACAGTGTGCAATAACAGTCAAAAATGGAACTGTCATCCTATAAAATCTCCTTTGCATTTGACCATGATATAAAGTAAATACATTTATCAGAATCCCAGAGTATGAGGACAAGATTATTTGGTTTGATGGGGCCAATACAACCCGGACAGTAAAACATAGTGGCAGCTGGTTTCTGAGCTGCAGGGAAAAGACGGATGGTTGCAATTGAAAAAAACAGATGAATGTGGCCAATACAGAAATTTGGAAAACCTGGACCAGAGTACTCAAAACTTCAGACTAGGCTGAAGCTTCACCTTTCAACAAAACGATGACCCATATATATACCTAGAAACCCAAAACTGGCCACAAGGTTGAAAGTGTGCCTCATAACCCCATGCGCCTTATATATTGCAGAATGCAGTGGTTAAGATTGAAAATGCATTTAGTATTTGTAGGTGTGTGTTACTACATGAGGTTTTGTTGAGCAATCATCACAGGCCCAAATCGCAATCTATTGTATGCAATGGAATTCAAACCCGGGTCGTGGCGATGAGGGCGCTGACACTTTGTCACTGGATCACCAGTGGTAGAGATGACGTATGCCAGAAACACTGATTGTAAAAGACAGAAACAAAAAACAGAAAGTCTTTCAAAAAATAATACTCGAGTTCTTTTACGTAAGTATAAATATTAAACAAAGATGTTATTAAAACACAGGGGAAGAAGTGGACAAACTCTCTAACCTACCAGAATGTACAATGCATATCAATGTTTCTGGCACCCTGAGTAAAAATAGTGTCATAATGAGATAAGTTCTAATGCCTCTTTTATATTTCATCTGCACTTTTGGTAGTCTAGTGTAGAAGTGTCAGAGCCTTCACTACCGCGATCCAGGTTTAATTGCCGTTGCAGTTTCATTCAGCAACATTTATTGACTGATTAATCATTGCATCACTATACAGTACGCCTTACGTGAGTTATACCTGGTAGCTCAATTTAATGCGCCTTAGTCATTCCCGTGCGTTGTATGTATCAAAAATATATGACGAAAGCCTTTCTGTTTGGGGTGGAGGGGTAGACCTTATAATTCTGTGCAGAAAATATGATGCATCCTAACACGCCCCTGGGGTCTCTGATTGTATATGAATTAATCCCAATAGGGATGGTAGGGGGGTGGCAAAGGAAACTCTTCTGTGGTTTACTTCTCCATCATCTGTCGTCTGATTCCCGCTTTCATCATTAACAGTGAAGTAATTGCGCTCAGAGCGCTATCTCAGATGATGTCACCAGCAGCCAATCAACACCAAGTAAAGCGCGAAATTGTGTATTGTAAACCCTTGGGAATAGCTCACGTTCACTTATCATCTGGTTCTGCTATGTGGTCACTCATGCTTTACTGCTGTATAAGAAGAAATTAAAGGTGTAGAAAATATCAGCTACTAAGCATTAAATACATTTGTCAGGGTAAATTCCTTATTTAAGTTCCAAAACGGTTTTCTCCAAAATGCGTTGTTAACAAAAATCAGTGTTAAATACTGGGGGTATAGTGTAATGTGAAATGACTTTTGTTGTCTACTGCCACATTCGCATTTATTTAGCCTCGTTTGCATTGAATTGGATATTTCTATTGTAGATACCTTGCAAAATAAGCATTTAATTTTTTTAATATTAATGAACTTTTGTACGTTTTCCACTTTATTTGCTTTGAAAGCTAAACGTGTTTTTCTGCTGCTACTTGCCTTTCCCATATCAGAGACGGAATACTACTAGTGGGCGATACTTTAAATTTTGGTATCAATCTAATCCAAGTACAGTCAGAGTAGTATCAATCAATACCGGTCCAATACCAATACTTTTTGCTTGGAAATGTCACGATCAATGAATAATTAACTCCCCTTGATTTAGTTTATAATTGAAATTATGAATTGTAATTAGTAAATAAATGCATAGCTCGACAAGGGACAAGGGAAAAAAGATCTTTGGTGTACAGGTAGCTGATGAGTAAAAATAGTGTGATAATGAGATGTTTTCTGTATCATTGGTGGTCCCATTTTTAAGTGTTCACACTCAACCTGACGCAACACTCGTCCGATACCAGTTGCTCACAGTTACTCACAATTTTTTTCCGAATGTGGTCAGCGATGTTTTTCGATTGATTTATCATTGCACATACAGGGTAGTATACCATAAAAGCTATATATACTGTATCTACTCCCAATCTTTTCCACCGTATTTTGCACTGTGTAGAGGGCACACTGGGCAATGAGGCGCACTCTCAAATTTCTGACTAATTTGAATTAATCAATGGTCTTTATTGTCATGATATAATGTTGCTGTACAAAAAAATTGAAAGACTTTTAGTGCAAGAAGCGATGTGGAGAGCAGCCAGCTAGCTGCGAGCTAGCATTGGGGATCCTCAAATTGAGCCAGGTCTGTGTGATGGTTGAAATGGACAGTTGCAAATAGTCACAAATGTAGAGGTTTCCCACAAGGTGGAGACTGGGTTTTATGGGTTTTGGATCTGGTGTTGGTGAGATACAGACTTGGCAGGCTGGCTTGTATAAAAATAGGCCGCACCTGCAGCCCCACTTTTGCTTCCTCTCTTGACGCCGCCTTCATCTCTTCCCGGAGCCTATAGCAATCCGCAGAACATCTGGTGGTCCATCCAATTCTGCGGTGATGTTAAATCGATGCCGGTAGCCGGTGTCCACAAGTTCCTGTTGGGTGTCGTGATGCAACATAGATATATGCGTGAATAGAGTCTGAAGACAAACATATACAGATGCTGCCCTACTTACGAACGAGGTTCCCGACGATCGTTCGTAAATTGAATTTGTTCTTAAGTTGCTTCAATGCTATATTTTCTATGTTTAAGGTTTATATAAGTATATTTAAGGCTTGTATAAGTAACCTGTATTGTTTTGTACTCAAAAATAAACATTTTATAAAATAATATGCTCTATAAAGATAAATAAAGTTGAGTTTAACTTAAGTAGGGGAGCGTCCGTAGTAAGTACACAAAAAGCACTGAATGGGAGAGTAAAGGGCTGCTGTATTCGATCTCCTGGGTTTTTAGGTGCACCTTATAGTCCGGAAAGTACGGTAAACCAAATTGCTTGTTGGGTGCTATTGTTTCAATTGCAGTGCCAATTAAAAATCCACTTTTCATTTAGCCTTCTTTAGAGGTAAGTAGGCAGTGACCTGTCCTTGCTATTGTTGCAGGTGCCCACGGAGTGCAGGAGGAGCCCCAGTTTGTGACGGCACGTTCAGGCGAGAACGTCATCCTGGGATGTGATGTGTCGCACCCTTTAAATGGACAGCCCTATGTGGTGGAGTGGTTCAAGTATGGAATGCCAATCCCCTTTTTCATTAATTTTCGCTTTTATCCTCCTCACGTGGACCCAGAATATGCTGGTAAGTTGTCTTATATAGTGATCCTTGAGCTTAAAGAAATGCTTTTCAGGAACATTTTCTTCTGTTAAATATAAAAGCATACAGTAAATAAACTGCCATGTATTCCTAACCACAGTTTGCACCTGATTAATAGCCATATGCTGAAATATAAAAACAAATTTCCATTCAGTTTTTGTACGAGCCGAAACGGATTTTAAAATGCTGGCTTAAACAGTCATGAAGATTGAATAATTGAGGACAATTTCTCACATTTTAAGCCCGACGCACACCTTTTTCCATATTTCATGCCAACATTATTCAAAAATGAATTACAGGAGCAAAACAGTAGGTTTGACAATACTCTATTCAATATTTTTAACGTGCTCATAATATTTTGACTTTTTCACCCACAAATCAAGTCCTCTTTTAATACATCCAAATTAAACAACATTGGAAGTTATACTTCTCTTTACATATCATATGTGTCAATGTCAGGTCGCTAAAGTTTCTTTCATTCTTTGAGAAAAAATGATAGGAGAATGGAATTTGGTTAATTACTGCAGCAACCACAAATGACCACAACACAAAAAGACATGTCAGTGTTGCAAAATGGCACTATTGTCCACTGTATGGTCGCCCTGGCGCTGTCGCCTAGAAATATAGGGCTTTTATTTTATGCAATGCAGTGCTCATTCACGTTTTTTTTTCGCCACAGTAGTTAATATGTGCTCATCTTTGAAATCAATATCTTGAATGGTCACATGATCCAAATACACTTGACATAAACTTGGAGCAGAACAGAAAAACTGAAAACGGTGTCAGGTATGCAGGGGCATGGTGCTGTTGGCGTTCTACAGCTAAAGGCATCAACACCAAAAATCCCCAGGCGGTTGGCGCCAGGTTTGCGCCAGGCCTAAAATGTAAGAAATGGATGTGAATTAGTACATTTTTCTGTCTGTTTAGACCTGCGACTTTAAATCTTGTATGAACTAAATTTATACCTCTGTAGTTCTTAAATTTGAGCATGCGGATTTTAATCAGGTGTGCCCTCTACACGCGAGAGGAGTTGACAGCTTTATTGGGGGTAAAGGGAATAACAAAAAGCGCTCTTCATAGTGGAGGAAGTGAGAAAACGGGCAACACAAACACAGTCCAAAACCTACGGCTGGTGGAAGTTAAGAAGTCTTTCCTGTGGTTGATGAGCTCCATGAGAATTAGTCAAGTTGTCTACTGGCGCCTTCTTGAAAACACCGGCTTGCTGTATCTTCACATGGTTCTTAAACATTTGCATTTAAGATATGTATAAAGACATAACTGTCACTTGTAGTGACTGAACTGATCATGACTCAGAGGGCAGCTGTTAGATTTTACAACTGGTTGGCCATTAGGACCTGCAGGGGAGATGCTCTTACGACCAGCAGTAGGCCAGGACATGTTCACGTCAAATGTCTTGGTATCCAAAATAGGTGATTAATTATTGATTTAGACAGCTATAAAACACCACAATGACTAATTATTTTGTGGCTCCCTGGCAATCCAAGCATCTAAAATTGGCTAAAGCCAGTGTTTATATTGTGCTGTTGAACATGTCACTTCAGGGTCAGAAGAACTTGGAGACAAATGCAGAGTTAATGGGACGCGCTAGTACTTTATGACATAGAAACATCACTTACAGAGCAAGCATTGTCAAACAATAAAGATCTCACACTTTAATAGCCCAGGACCCATCTTCGTGAGGTTAACATTTAATACAATCATCTGACTTTGGTCAAAACATTCTCGTGAGCTAACCCGTGAAACATTCATCTGACACATTTTTTAGCTCCAAAGCATGAAGCATAGATCATAACGGACAAAAGATACATTTTCATATATGAAACAAATTAATGCAACTTTTCACAACAGTCATTGCTTATAAAGATCAAATAAAGATCAACTAGCATCAGAATAATGCCTACAGAACATAATGGAGAAGGAAAGCAAGCATCTCAAACAGGATTATGACATATTATGAACTGCCAGTAAATAATCACACTGGTGTTTAGTGATGTGGGTGAATGTAACAAACTGAAAAAAAACGTGATTTTACATTAAAGACAAGAGAAGGGCAAAATGAACAAGGACAACAAAATGAGCCCAAGTGTTACGAAAACAATCGTGAAGGTTAAGATGTTGTCAAAACTTTAAATCGGTCACAGTTTCCTCAAAATGACACACAAATGTCGGAGCTGACCAAAAGTATAATTTTGGGGGGATTAAAAACACTGCAAATTTCAGACACATTTAAGGAATGAAGCGAGGCAAAATGAGTCCGAAATAGTCACTATCACTAAGTAGAAAGAACGAAAGAGGCCAAAGGGATTATTGAGGCAGAGCTTGACTTTGATAATGCGGATGCTTTTGAGTAGGCATATACTCCCAGAAATCCTTTGTTTTACCCTTTTTGCCAAAAGACCATCTGCTATCATCCATTTACCAGATGGCATGGAAAAAAATGAATTTTAAACCCTGAAACTGACCACTCAACATTTGACACATACTGTAAAAGGAATATCCAGCAAACTTTCATCGATCCCATTTTGACCACTCTTTGCTATTAGGGCTGGCGCTAGCTAATATCTTAATAATTAGTTATTGTATTGTTTGATTGTACAAACAAGTAACAATCCAAAATATAGAAGTTGAACAAACAAAAACGAAAAATATTAAACACCCCGTTAATGTTCGAATTGAGTAGGATCTAGTCGTATCCCTCTTGTTCACATAAACTTGAAAGCTTGGTTGATAAGGACGGATCAGAATGGGGAAAAAATGGGGAAGAGGGGGATTTCGGAGTAAACAACATACATCAAATCCTATTCGGTGTTTGGCAGATTATTTTATTACAATTATCTATATAAGGACAGCAAAGTTTGGTTTGTTAGGCTTATAGAGCACTGAGGGACCCTGGATTTATTCAACCATATATTAAGGAATCAGATAAACTTGTATTTTTCAATTAAGTGTGTGTGGTTATTATTTAACTTATTGTAAATGATTATTGATTTTTTATTTAGTTCTGTGTTTCAAACATTGGTAGCGTATGTTTTGATGGCTGAGAATCATTTTGCTGCCATCACTATCAGTGTGGATGAGCCCCCATCTGGTCCTTTTCCTCACATGGTTAGTTGGTGCCTCCCCATAATCGTATTTATTTTTTACATTGTATTTGTATTTTTAATTATTTTCCATATTTTATTTTAAAGGTTCTGTGTTTCCGTGTTTTTGGTCTTCCGAGTTTTTGGATAGGGGAAAAAGTAGGGGATTTTCTTTTTCTATTGTACAATTTACTTTTTATACAGCACTTTTAGTGGCATTCATTGGCTCAAAAGTTTTTTACAAATACATTCGGATTTAATTTAGAAACACTGATTTGTTTATTAAACAAAGGGGCTTGATCTTGTTTAATATCCTTTTAATAACTGAATTATTTACTGATTTGGGCCAATGGTTTCTGAATATATATTTGCAAATCATTATTTGGATCAAATGCAAATTACAGTCTTCTTTCAAGAAGGAGTAGGCTAATTAGTGAAGATTTTTCTCTTTAGAGGCTCAAGTAAAATGAGGTTACTGATGATCAAAAGTTATTTAAATACTTCTAAAAAATTGCAAATGAAATAATTTTAGAAAAATAAATGACTTCATTTGGCAACTGTAAATACTAGTTTAGTATTTCCCATACCATAGAAAGTTACTGACGGGCTGCTAGAGTTGAATTTGTCCCGCCAGAGTCTCATAAACTTGTATTAATAAAATATATAATAAATATATATAAATGCAAAGTTAATCAAAATAACCTTTAGATAGATAGATAGATAGATAGATAGATAGATAGATAGATAGATACTTTATTCATCCCCGTAGGGAAATTCACACTTCCAGCAGTCTACCCTGTTGTTTATTAACAGATGAACATGATGCCCTAGGGGTGCTCGTAGCGAAGTGGATGACGTCACGCCAGTCCAAAATTTCGACATCCCTGCGGCAGATGGAAAACTTTTCTTTGTGAAAATCCAGGGATACACCACCTCGTGTTAGCAAGTCCGCCTCCTCTCCGATTCTCCCCGGTTTTCGTGTCTCTGTTTAGCGGCGTTGAAGCCGGATTGCTCCGGGTAGCTCCGGGTGGCTACACGTTAGCGTCCGGAATGCTAAACGTGAGCCACGTTTCCGCAAAACACAGCAACTGCGCTCCCTGTGCGCTTCAATGTTTTCCACCAGCTTTATTGAAATGCCATGATTTGTATTTGTGCTATGCATTTCCTCAAGAGCGCCGCTCGCTATGAAAATCGAGCTGCCCTTCTCTATCTCCGAGCGCCCTCAGCAAACTCAGTTTATGCCCGAATGTTTGAGTGACAGGAAGACTTTTAGCACCTCTCCCTACTTGGTCTGCTGTTCCATCCTGCCTCCCAGCAGAAGTGAGGGCCAAATCTATGCGCACACCCATACCAGAAGCTCGATAAACTGCAAGCTCAGTGTGGTGTAGACGTTTTTTTCATTCAGAGAAAAGGACCGTGCATACCTGTCAACTACAATACATTTTCTCTGGATTTTATTTGTTTTTTGATCATTTCAAATTGTGTACGCTGTCTTACAATTATTGGACGGAAAAAAACGCTCTTGTAATATAATAGAAATATTTCTATGGATTTTGTATACTGCAAAAATGTCTAAAATCTTTGTGCTGTGTTTATTGTAATTATAAACTAGCTCATGGCATTAGGGTTCAATTATTCAACGATCATGACATTTCCATGCAAAAAGTATTAGTATCTAATGGATGGGCAGGGCACATGTATGATGCGGCAGGGGAAAACCAGTGAAAACTGTGGGGCCCTGCTGTTTAACAGAAGAGTGTGTTGTGTCACCCTGACTCAAGTGACAAAACCGCTTTCTCGTGTCCCGTTTCGTCTGGAGGGACGAAATCATGATGAATTTGGGTGCCGAGGTGCTTAACTCGTTTGGGTGTTTGGACATTTGGGCTGGCCATGGTCCAAAAAAATGTGTTTGTGGTTTTTTGCTACTTTTCCCCTTTTTTATTTTCTTTGTTTTGTATGTGTTTGTCTTGCTGTCTGTCACCCCTCTGGAGGGATATGACCAGGGTAGATAGATAGATAGTTAAACTAGCTCAAGGGGTTACGGTTCAATTATTCAACAATCATGACATTTTTATGCAAAAAGTATTAGTATCATCATACATGAAGCTTTTTAAATTTTGCCCTTTCCACCAGATCGATGCGTTTGAATTTTTCTTTCTGAGAGCATGCCCCCGGACCCGCTTAGATTGTCCACCCACGGGGGCCTCACAAAATTCTATGGGAAACACTGTACTTTCTATACAGGTACTTATGTCCTGTCCTTATATCATAAACACTGCGCTCTGCTGATGAGAAGATGTGAGCCCTACTCAAGCTGACAGGTTTCATTTTGTATTTATGGCCCAAGTCAGTTTTGCACTTTGATGTTAATGCTGCTGCAGTGCTGCTCAGAAAAAGGGTGGCACACACAAATGTGACATAGAACTGTAACACACACTCTGCCTCCTCAGTTATTTATATTCCAGCTATTTGAAGCTCTAGTTGCTTCTTAATATTCTCTTGCCGTATTTCATCTTTTGACTTTTTTTGTTGAGACACGTTTGCCTCTCTAATTTACATCAAAGTACCCGACGATGAGAGGCCGTTTGACAAGTATTTGCTCTCACATATAACGTCATATTCTTGCACATGCACAACTAAACACTCTTACATACACAGTCATATCCATGCACAAACACTACTATACCCTCTCATGCATAGCACTATGCATGAGAGGGTATAGTATCGTTCTCAGACACATACTTCTACACTCTCACATATTCTATTATATTGTCTCATGCATACTATTATACTGGTAGCTCCAGTTTGATGTCGAACTGTACAACTTCAGATCAATGTGCATCGCCATGGTTACCAAAAGTACCCCAGGTAAACCAACACTGAGATGTGAGGTGATCATAACACCAGGTGTGAAAAACCCTTATAGTGATAGTAATTTTAATTGTGAGTGAAATACAACAGTAGTCTGTACCAGAGTCTATAGTAGTTGGTGTGTTGGTAAAGGAGTATGTGTTTGGGAGTACGCTAATATGTGTGTGAGCGTATAGTAGTATGTGTGTGACTGTCAAACTATAATCGTGTGTGTATAAGAGTAAAGTAGTATATGTGAGAGAGTATAGTAGTGGGTATGACTGTGTCTGTATGGGAGTATGGTTGTGCATGTGTAAGAGTATGATATTGAATGTGAGAGCAAGTATGATTTACTTCTCAATTGGCCTCTCATAGCCGTCTGCCATCTTGATTTTATGTGTTTTTCTCTAGGCCGGGCCAGTCTATACGGCAAGTCGTCCCTGCGGATAGAAAATATTCGTTCAAATGACCAAGGCTGGTATGAGTGTAAGGTGCTGATGCTGGAGAAGCAGTTTGATACTTTCCACAATGGCAGTTGGGTCTATCTAACTGTCAATGGTAAGAAAAATCTGAGCAATTAAAAAGTTATTTGTTTTTTTTCTTTTGCGAATCGAGCAAAACAATTTAACGAATACTTAAAGGTGGGGTGTGTTGTTAGCCTTGTTCTTAAAAAGTAAAAAGGTTAATATCTTCTCAAATAAGTGTGTGTTAACAATGTCCAACTGAGTTGAGTTCAAAGAGCCCTTATGCTTTATTTTCCACTGTACCTATCTGCTTTTATCTCTTTTTTTCAGCGCTGTTCGGGGTAAAACACATTCGGTTTGAGCAATAGGGGCTTGCGGGGATGCTGGAGACTGATCTCATGCTTGTCCCCGCATTTTTTCCCCCATTTGCTTTTAGTGAAGCATGAAAATGTTGAAAGTAAGAAAAGGCCTGCTTCAGATAGAGTTCAAATGCCATCCCAAAAAATGTAAAAATGAAATCAGCATCAGCTGGTGATCAGCTTTTCTTTTCGCTTTTTCTGACATTCCACAATTTAATTATTGTATTTATTTTCAATCTAACGAGACACTAAAGCTACGAGCTGTGGCGTTTGTTTTGGTGGCCATTTGCGCAAGGGCTGTTAAACTGACTGGCAGCTTACACCACCCTGTCAAAGTCGTGCACACACGTCTTGCAAACTTTCCCTAGCCTTAATTGTCTAGTGCCATTAAAACCTGCTTCTGATTGGCCGGCGCTGTTAAACCACAAAATGTGAGAATTCTTGTTGGCCAAACACTCCATCACTCGAATAAAAAACTGGAACTATGAATCCTTGAAAAAATGTGCAGTGTTTTGCGGTTACACTCTCGAACCATGTCACCTCGCGATATCGATTAGTTTTCGGTTAATCGTGCTGCCCTACTAGATGTTACTGTGTTGTGTGGTGCAAGCAAGGCCAGTGTTTTAGAGTACAGCGTTGTGGTATTCTGCCGGACAAACATGTCAGGGCCCTTAGTGGGATTTCACTGTGTAAAAGAAATCCATATTTCTCTATTATTTTTTAATAACATTGTTGTTTTAGTTCATGTATTTTTGCCTAGTATTCAAACCAATTTTTTTACTAAATGAAAGTGTTTTGTACAACTAGAGGCACTCTCCATTATATATTACACATTGTCCCTTTAAGGACACCTCAAATAATAATAATAATAATAATAATAATTGGAAATGGATGTGAATTTTGTGATGCAATTTTTACATATTCAACACTTTATTGATGTTTTAATCTTTGCTTTTTCTCAACCTTTTAGCTCCTCCTACATTCACAGATACGCCACCTCAGTATGTTGAAGCCAAGGAGGGAGGAAGCATTGTTTTGACCTGCATCGCTTTTGGCAATCCCAAACCTTCAGTCAGCTGGTTTCGGGACGGCAACCTTCTGGTCACTAGTGCCAAGTATAAGGTATGCATACACTATGTATCATGATTGAAAACATCAACAAACAAACACCTATAAGTAGTATTCGTAAAAATACACAAAAATAAAAAATAAGTGGACGTGAACATCTACCGAAATTCCGGACTACATGCCGCTACTTTTTTTCTACATTTAAACACTTTGGCTGAGAATATGACGCAACTTTGTCCACAGCTGTCTATCTTAATCAACTAGCACAACAATTGAATTTGCATTAGTATGTACGCAGAGTACAAAAACAAAATTCTCAAAACAAAACTCAATGGACCGTACTGACTAATATTCAGAAGCTTTTACAATTGCAACAGCTTGTACACACACATGCTGATCTTAATCTCTCCCATCCCTTGCCCACATGACAAAGTCATAGAGAGGGGACCAAATTTTACTACTGCAGGGCTGGGTCTTCTCCTTTTCTCCTTACAAGTTCAAAATCCATTGATGTCATCTCTCCATAAATTGAGTATCTTATTTATAAACTTATCAGTAGTCTTCCAATAGATAAAATGAAGTTGTTACAACCAACGCAAAAATGTATCATAAATTATCTGCACTTAAAGGTGTAAGAAAAATTAAATAAGAGATGACAAGGAAAGACCAAAAAGAAGCAACAAAATGTTGTCAAAAAGCGATTAAAGAGTCAAAGAAATACACCAAAATATAGGGAACTAAAGATAATTTTCCGTATTTTCTGAACTATAAGGCGCACTCAAAAACCCTAATTTGGCCAGAAATTGAAAGTGTGCCTCATATACCGCATATTGCGTTAGATAATATTGGTATTGCATTCAGTAATAAGTATGCTTTACCAAACGAGGTTTTACAGGATTCTTCCATATACTTGCATAATGAATGCAACCAGAACCAAACCAGAGAAGTGGTGAGAGTGCATACACTTACCACTAAGTTCAGTTAACAGATGATAAGGCATTTAGATCTTATCTCATTATCACCCTATTATTACCGTGCCAGAAACACTGATTTGCATAGTGCAATCTGATGCACTTCTCCGCCTCTTCACCAACAAATGTTAGAGAATGGAGAAAACAGATGTCTTAAACAAAATACTATATGAGCTCTTTTACGTACATATACACATTAAACCGAGAGGTTATTGACGCACAGGTGATTAAGTGGAGAGACTCTTTAACATATAAGAATCCACTTTGCAAATCAGTGTTTTGGGGACCCTGTGAGTAAAAATAGTGTGATAATAAGATAAGCTATAATGCGTTTTCGAAGGCAACCTGTACCACTGGTGGTGTAGTGGTAAAGTGTCGCCACACTCACTGCTATTACATAAGGTTCATTCAGATTGCATACTCCTTTGCAATTTTTGCATTAATATATACTGTAAGTGTATAAAGAGCCCAACGGTTTTACTCAAAGGCACACAATAGCGCTAACTGTTGTCTCAATTTAATGCTCCTTATAGTCTAGCGCAGCTTATGTTGAGAAAAATACGGTAATTATTCCATTGGAGTGAAGAAAAATCCTGACAGTAAAAAATTGGTTGTGTGTACAGGTATTTGATGGAAGTCTGACAGTGCTGTCAATTGCCCGGGAGGATCGCGGTGCCTATACGTGTCGAGCCTTTAGTCTCCAAGGAGAGGCCGTACACACAACACGCTTGCTAGTGCAAGGTGGGTCGCTACTTTCTTTTCACTATTTAATACTTGTTTTATGCATTTTTTTCTCTCTAAAAAGTTTCTTTTTTCGTAAAGAAAAATTTATGCACCATTCCTTACCCGTTTAATGTTACAAAAGTATAGGTACCATGCCCACTGCCTGAAGATAGCTTGGTGGGAGAAGAAGCATAGTAGAAAATAGATGTATGGATTAAAATGATCTCATTAGTGATTATGTCAACTTCTGTCAATTGCAACTCATAACATTAGGGTTATAAGTAATAGTGTGAAGTCATTACAAAATTGCCAAGTCATAATGAAGATTTTTTTTTTCATTAACTGTGCTATTTGTTCTAAAAATGGCCACTGCCAAAATTCTGAATGCCTCTTTGTTCTGTTTTTAAATCGACAAGATAAAAAATATTTCACAGCTTTGTCGACAAAGTAGAGGAAAAGCTTAAAACGTCATGAATGGAAAAACACTTGATTCACCTTAAGCTTTGAATTAAATGTCTGTTTTTGCACCTGAAGCAATCTATCAAGCTGCTATTTGCAACGATGGAAAAACTCTGAATGAATAATTCAGTTATTCAGAAATGATATAAGCAAACACTTTTACACTTCAAGAAACTGTAACTCTGAAACTTTGATCTGTTCAGCTTTGCTAATAAAAAGCTGAGGGTGGTTTTTTATACCTGATTAAAGTTTTACATTGTGGCAACAAATGCAATGACTAGCCAAACCAAACAGGGAAATGTGAAAATTATTTTTAATCACGGTTCACGCATCACAGATCCCTTAAATGTGCTGACCAGAATTTGGAACTTTTCTACTCGCTGACGCCCTATTTTGGCTTAAGTCATCTTTGCAGCCTCTGTCAAGATCTTTATATTGCTTGTGCATTTCTTAGATGCGCTATAATAAACTATTCCTCTTTGTTTTATTATCTTTTTGGGGGTTTTGGTTTGCGTTTGAACTGGACTTGACTTCCTACTTTCACCATTTTAGTGCAACAGTAGCAAAATTTTGCGGTGACGAGCTTAAAGTAACTTGCAACTCAGGCTTGCACTTAAAGGGATCATTTGTAAAAATATTTAGTAACTTATATCAATTGTCTTTTATAATAGTGAGCTCATTTAGTGGCAACATGGCGTGACCACAAGAATGGAAGAATCACAACGATGACGTGGTTTCAGTCAAACGCATGTCTTAGCTATAGCAATACACATAGCAACTTGGGACAAGAATGTTTACTTTGGACCAAGGGAAAGTGTCCATTCCATGAGAAGTGAACGTTTTCTGCCATGGCTGAAAGTTGTGCCAGGTAACGTGTACAAGGCACCATGAATTGTGTGCAAGACATATTTGTGTTTTTTTGTTTTGCATGTTCAATAGTGTTTTTTGTCGACTTGGTCTTATATTTGAGTTCAAAAGCATTGAAAAAGTCTTAAAAAAGTCTTGAATTTTACTTGGTTAAAACTGTATGAACACTGAAAAAGGTATGTCAGAAATTTGAAATGTTCTTACTCTCTGTCACCATCTCCTGACTCAAAGTACAAAAGTCAATTCCATTGAAGTTGGGAAAAAGTTTAAAATGTCAGTAAAATTAGAATAGAATGACTTGCAAACCTTTTCTAACCCATATTTAAATGAATACACCACAAAGACAAGATTATCCATGTTCAAACTCATAAACTTTATTTCCATAAGCAAATAATGATAAACTTAGAATTTTATAATTGCAACAAGTGCCAAAGTAGTTGGGAAAGGGGCTTCTTCACCATTGTGTTACATCACCTTTCCTTTTAATAACACTCAATAAACGTTTAGGAAGTGAGGAGACTAGTTGTTGAATCGTTGATAGTGGAATCCTTTCCCATTCTTGCTTTATGTACAGCTTCAGCTGTTCAACAGTCCGGGGTCTCCTTTGTCTTATTCTGCGCTTTATAATGCGCCACACATTTTCAATGGGAGACAGGTCAGGACTGCAGGCAGGCCAGTCAAGCACCCGCACCCTCTTACTACGAAGCCACGCTGTCGTGAGACGTGCAGTGTGTGGCTTGGCATTATCCTGCTGGAAGAAGCAAGGGCGCCCATGGTAAAGATTCTGTTTGGATGGCAACATACTTTGTTTCAAAACCTGAATGTACTTTTCTGCATTAATGGTGCCTTCACAGATGTGCAGGTTACCCATTCCTTGGCCACTCATGCACCCCCATACCATCACAGATGCTGGCTTTTGCACTTTGCGTGCATAACAGTCTGGGTGGTTCTGTTCTTCTTTGGACCGGAGGACACGACGTCCACAATTTCCAAACACAATTTGGAAAACTGACTCATCAGACCACAGAACACTTTTCCACTTTGTATCAGTCCATTTTAGATGGGCTCGGGCCCAGAGAACCCTGCGGCGTTTCTGGATGTTGTTGATGAATGGCTTACGCTTTGCAACATAAAGTTTTAACCCACACTTACGGATATAGCGTCGAACTGTATTGACTGACAGTGGTTTTCCAAAGTGTTCCTGAGCCCATGTGGTGATGTCCTTTACACATTGATGTCGGTTCTTAATGCAGTACCGCTTGAGGGCTCGGAGGTCACGGGCATTCAATAATGGTTTACGGCCATGCCGTTTACGCACAGTGATTTCTCCAGATTCCCTGAACCTTTTCACAATATTATGGACTGTAGATGATGATATCCCTAAATTCCTTGCAATTGTACTTTGAGGAATGTTGTTTTTAAACTGTTCAACAATTTGCTCACGCAGTTGTTCACAAAGAGGTGAACCTCGCCCCATCCTTGCATGTGAATGACTTAGCTTGTTCGGGTCTCCCTTTTTTATACCCAGTAACAACTCTCACCTGTTGCTAATTCATCTGTTCACCTGCAAATAGTTGGTTGATTTCCATTCATCCACTTTCTGAGTAGTTATTGACACCTGTCCCAACTATTTTGGCACGTGTTGCTGTCATCAAATTACAGAGTTGATGATTTTCTCCCAAAACAATAAAGTTTATGAGTGAAGACAATAAATATGTTGTCTTTGCTGTGCATTCATTTAAATATGGGTTGAAAAGAATTTGCAATTTACTTGGATCAATTTTTATTTGCAATTAACACACTTTCCCAACTTCATTGGAATTGAGTTTTGTATTAATCCCAGCTCATTCATCAGGTACTGGCATTTCTTAGATGCGCTCAAATAAACTCTTCTCTTTTATCTTTGTTGGAGTTTGGGTTGGTGTTTGGACTGGACTTGAAACAGGCCTTTATTTCCTTTTAATAGTGTCATGCTACACAAAAACTGTGCATAACGTCACCTAGAATAAATGACTGTCTCTATTTCAAATAAGTAAACATTATTCTTGACTTAAGACAAAAGAAAATTCTGCCTTATTGTGTAAATTGTGCCCGATATGTGTACCCGAAATATCAATATTCTTTAGACTATACAAATCCAGTAGCCTGAAATGTGCCAGTATGTTAAGTTGACCGGCTGGTATAGTTAATACTAGAGATGGATTAATAGAATTCCCTCTTGGAAAGCCACTGAGCTGCAGATCAACTCGGACTACACTGCCAGCAAATCTCCAACACTCATTTGGGTCCAAATAGGGCAGGTTGGCACACATTGGCCAAATACCCACAAAAACACACAGACAAACACAACACACAAACACATAAACAAATTGCTTTTCTGGCTAAAGGGGCTGCAGACCCTGCCTGTAAATGGACCAGAATGTGGACCACAGCTCAAAAATGACATATGGGACTAGCAATCTGACTGAATTGGGGTAACAGTTTTAGAGACAAATATGTTGTATGGATACCCGTATGTAGACAGTCAGCCATACTGGATAGGTCCAACAGACGTGGTTCGATGTTATCATGGGTCTACATGTCTACATCTATGTTATTGGCGGTTCAAATGAAAGTGGAAGAATCCAGGCATATTTTTTTCATCCTCCTGCTATAGTTAGTTCTCAGGGGGAGAGAAGTAAGGAAATGTCAGTGAAGATGCAATAAACATGCTTACAGAGCCTTAGCAGAGCAGCCCTAACACCCAAATCGTATCTGTCTGTTCTGAGTATTTCGTAAACGGTAGGTGATCAGGGACACAAAGTTGATTTAGAACATACAATATGGTTAAAGTCACAACATGAAGTTCTGTTTTTCCCCAAGAGGCTTGACAATGATATGAATCTATCTGGCATCAAGTATCACTTGAAAAATTGTCATAAATCTTTATTGAGGGGACCATTATGATGATACTGAAATAGGACAAAACAAATATTTGTATGTGCTTTTATTAATCCATTTGAGTTTTTGCACCTTGTTTTTAAACCATTATTTAGGACAACAATGAGCCTTCACGATTTTAATTACCTACGGGAAAGAGACACATTTTAAGTGGTATATTTCTTGATATTGAACACAGGCTCTGGCATTTTGAATATTTTATGTTTTTTGTTAAACTTTACACAGTGAAATAAAATGTGCTGAGAGCAGATTTAGCGGTTTTGTTGAATTTTGTCTTATATGTATATGGTGTGGCTCTCCTCAAAAAATTGTTTGCTTTCATGGCTCTTTAAGTCAAAAAGGTTCTGGACCCCGGAACTATACCAACGTTGTTTCACTGTCCAAACAAAAACATCAAAAAATACATTTTATATAGGGTGTTTTTGGACTTGACATTGTAGTTTGAGCAATATAGTCGAGTATATTCCTTTACTGTTTTCCCTGTCTTTCACCAGGCCCTCCCTTCATTGTGTTGCCGCCAGAAAACATTACAGTGAACATTTCACAAGACGCCTTCTTCACTTGCCAGGCGGAGGCCTACCCCCGGAACTTGACCTACACCTGGTTCTGGGAGGAAGACAATGTCTTTTTCAAAAAGTAAGACTCTGAGAGGTTCAGTTTTAATACATCGCATCATCCATATGTAGCGAATGTTGAGTTTAATTATTTGTTAAAGTTAAATACATGAATTTGCCCTTCTATACCAACTATGCTATAAATATCCAGCACAATTTGGATGTTATTCTAGAAAGCGATGTCAATCTTATGCGGTCATTTATTTTCCTTCTTACCTTTCAGTGACCTAAAGCGCAGAGTCAGTGTTCTGATCGATGGCTCCCTTATTATTGCTCAAATCAAGCCAGAGGATGCTGGCAAATACACTTGTGCTCCAAGCAACAGCCTTGGCCTACCACCAACTGCCTCTGCTTACCTGACTGTGCAATGTGAGTCGTGACCCCTCTTTTGGTTTTATACTGTACTTAAGGGTTGTGTCCTTATCTTCAAAATATTCAACTTGCTGATTTCATCTTCTGGCTAAAATAAACATTGCAGCCTCTTTCAATCTCATTGTGTTGCAAATGCAAGTATGTGAAATCCTTAGATGCGGTTGAATATACTCTTCCTTTTTATTCTTTTTGGGGGTTTGGGTTCGCATTTTCACTGTAAATGAAACAGGTTTTTTCTTACTTTCACCATTTTCATCTTGAACTAAAATGAAATAGTGAGTATGCCTGTAATATCACTCAACTCCCCCTCATACCCCCATCTCATTTCCTCCTGCATAATGCACTCAGTGGCCGGAACACTTAGGGTAAAACTAAGATAAAAGCAAATAGGCGCGGTGGGGGAAAAATATAAAGGCTCTCCAAACTCAGTGGAGCATTATCAACACATATTTAATAGAGAACATATTTAGTTTAAAATTTTTAAGGACACTTCGAACTATGCACCCCACCTTTCAAGTTGTTTTTTTAAGGAACAAGTGTGCTCCAAAAACTCATGTCACAGACTCTAACATTTTAGGCTAAATCTCCATGGGCAGCGCGTGCGCTGCACAATTCTGAGGTCATGAGATCAAACCTTCCTTTGTGGAGTTTGCATGTTCTCCCCGTGCTTGTGTGATTTCCTCCGGGCCCTCCGGTTTCCTCCTACATTTCCAAAAACATGCATGTCAGTTTAATTGGCCGGTCCAAATTGTCCCTAGGTGTGAATGAGCGAGTGAGTTGTCTTTCTTTGTGTGCCCTGCGACTGGCTGGCAACCAGTTCAGGGTGTCCCCTGCCCACTGCCCGAAGATAGCTGGAATGGGCTCCAGAACCTCCGCGACCCTACTGAGGATAAGCGGTGCAGATAATGACTGGATGGATGGATAATTCTCCATGTCTGTCCCCAGAAGGGCTTTTACAGATAAAAACCTACATAAAATACAAAATATTATAAAACAGCACAATCGCAGAGGCTTCAGGTGGTCACATATCTGACCTTTGAATAAAAAATATTTGGGTAACATACCCTTCTCAAGCATTTAAAAATAAATCCATCGATCTATTTCTGTTTTTTCAGGTTTTTTATTTTCAAGCATAAAATTCACCTCAAAGTTTCACATTTTTTTGTGGGGTCACAAATTATAAAAGGACCCACGATAGTCAAAATCCGCAATGTAGAAAACCTTTATTTATTCATTTTTAAAAATACTCTATTATACATTCAAATCAAAGAACAAACCCTATTTACATGGTCAAAAATTTGTTAAACAATAAAATGTACTGTACTTTATAATTTGTTTTTACAAATCAGTTCTGTGCCGTCAAATCTTTATTTAAAATATGATATTGCTGCTATACTGTATTTTAAATAGGAGTGGAAATTATTTCAGTCCACTACCTTTTTTCTTCAGATGATTTTTTGTTGCTCTCATGTGGATGTTTTTTTGAAAACAAAAATGTGACATAAAAATGCTTTTACTTTCCTTTAGCATGTCGAAAAGTCCAACTTTGTCAGCGATAGAGAGCGTCTTCCTCTGCCTTTCAGAGATTTTGTCGGTTCAGAGCATTTTGTGACACGATGGTTTTTAGAGAAACTCAACATTGAACAGGATTTGCGCTTATTCAGCATAGGTATGTCAAGCTGTTTGTGTACAACCTAGACCACAAGGTTATTCAGGTGCAGCCAGACACAGGCAGATAGGGGCAGGGGTGCTGTTTAGCCGATCATAAATCAGAACACAATGCACGATGAAAACCACCAACAATAATTACTGTCTTGACTTAAGTTTCAATCAGTAAAGTTTTAGTAATTGGGGGAAAAAAGTTTAAAATCTGAAACTGATGAGTTATCTAAAATGTTGCTTTATGAGACTCAGTAAAAGAAATAAGCCAAGATATTTTAAATCTACCCTTCTATCGTTCTTATGTCCTGTGTGCGGTCCTTATAAGAAAACGATTGGACCCCTCAGACAAAATACAAATTCAGTATGATGGGTGGCACCAACATATTGCATGAAAAGTGGGCATTATTGACCTACCTATTGAAAGTTTATTATATTTCTCAAAGCCTAAATTTCGTTTTCTTCTTCATTTTCAAATTTAAAAGCGGGTGGCATCCATCGCTTGGGTGCATTACCGCCCCCCTATAATTAAGGATATTTTTGCTGTTTTGCTGTTTTTTTAGCTAGCTATCTGGCTTCCTACATTTTTAGCTATTTAGCAAGCTATCTAGCTAGCTTTTTACATGTTTTGTATGCTATTTAGCTAACATTTTATCTTTTTTTTGCTACCTATCAAACTAAATTTTGTCCTCCTTTCTAACTAGCTATTTAACTTTGTTTTCAGCTTTATATCTGGCTGTTTGGGTGGCTTTTTATTCTTTCAACTAGCCATCTAGCTCTTTTTAAGTTTTTTTTATCAGTTTTCTTTTCTAGCGAACTCTCAAGCAACTTTAGCTATTTAGCAAGCTATCTAGCTATTCTTTTGCATTTTTTTGCATGCTATCTCGCTTACTTTTTTTTGTGCTAGTTATCAAGCTAAATTTTGGCCTGCTTTCTATCTGGCTATTTCGTTGGTTTTTACTATTTTTGATAGCGATTTAGCTCCCTTTTAGTTTCTTTTTTAATTAGTTTACTTTTCCATGCTAACTATCAAGCAACTATTTAGCTATTTAGCAAGCTTTCTAGTTAGACATATACCTTTTTGTATCCTATGTAGTTAATATTTTTATCATTTTGGCTAGTTATAAAGCATTTTTTTCCTCCTTTCTAGCTAGCTATCCAGTTCTTTTTAGTTTTCTATCTGGTTACTCAGTTGGATTTTCACTCTTTTAGCTAGCGATCTTGTTTTTTTTTTTTTTTTTTTTAGTTTTTTTTACTGGCTTATTAAACAGCTTTTTAGCTATTTAGCAAGCCATCTAGATAGGTTTCTATTTTAAAATGCATATCAAACTGGGTGGCCTTTGTGCTGATTAGTAACAACAAGTAAATCTCACCTTCTAAGAGGTTGGAGATCCCTGCTTGGCAGAATCTTCCTTATGACAATTTTCACACAACCCAGTGCCCCATTATTAAGTTTTGTTTAAGGCATTGTGTCCAATTCTCCCCTTTTCTGTGTTTGCCATGCTGTTTTAAAATTTTTATGTGGTCAGAATGTGTTGCTCCCGTCGCCACTACTCTGGATCGATGCCTGTTACTTTCAACTTCAAAGTGTAAATTTTGAAAAAAAATCAAACAAATTTTTTACAGATTTCTAATCAGAGGTTAGGGTGCGCCTTATACACAACTGCAGAAATCACAACAAATTGGAGCAGAATATCAACAATGTATTTGTCTATACTGACATCGTGGTCGTCATGGCAACTGATATTTTGCATTCCTTATTTGACTCCCTTTTGGGATTAAAACACATTAGTTTGTTTGCTGTGTATGACAGAAGCAAGCAACACAGTCTTGGAAAAGAGGGGATGGGAGGGTGAGAGACGGGATTACATCATTACTGTGATCGCAGGCATGTTTCTCAGTTAGACTACAGAGGGCTCTCCCTCTCACTCCTTCTCTTTTTCTCCTCTTTTTCTCCTTCTCAATAGCTCCCTTTTTCTTTCTCTCTCTTTCCCTGCCACTCATCAATGTTATCCAACAATACAAAACCTTAATTTGTTAAGATTCGTTTATAAATGAATTGTGTTTAAATCTTTCTCCCATGATATTACCCATTCCTGATATCTCTCCCAAGATATATAATATCGAATAACTATAACTAGTGGCGTCTGCTGGAGTCCAAACAAGCTGATCATTTTGATATCTGGTAGCTACAAAGGGAATCCCGACAGTGCCACAGTGACAACATGTCTTTTTTTGTCTGAAATTCACTCTAAAACAATATTTTTCATGTCATCTTCACTCATTTGAAATAATAGATGTCAGTCCAATAGTTCCACGCCTCCTCTACTGTTTCCGCCTGTGTTAGCTTCTCTACCTTACGTCATCTGAAACATCTCTCTCACTCTCTTTTTTTGCTTGCTCTCTCGCATACATCAGCTGCTTTCTCACATCTTACTCGTCCTTCCTCCGTTCATTCCATTTTATCACCCTCTTCCTTTCACTGTCACCTAATTCTTATTAAAGTAGTTAAATACACATTTTTTATCCCTATTTTAGGTAGTGTTTTGGACCAAATGATTAAATTGTGGATATTTTTCACATGCTCTGATACCAAAAGGGCAAAATCAAGTCACATTTTGTGCTAATAAAGTATTTTCCGGACTATAAGGCGCACCTAAAATGCCCCAAATGGCCAGAAATATGAAATTCTTCTACATGAGGTTTATTTGAGCAGTGATTAAACATTCAAAAATCATCGCTGGCCCTGTACGCAATTAGATTTGAATACGGCTTGTGAAGGTGATGAGGGCAACATTTTACCACTAACGCTTTATTGGTACAGATGACATGCAAAAAGGCATTAGAGCTTATCTCATTATTACACTACTTTTACTTACGGTGCCAAAAACACTGATTTGCATAGTGCATTGTGATATGTTGAACTGTTTATCCACTTTCCCACCCATAAGAAAACAGAAAGTAAACAAAATACTATACAAGCTCTTTTATGTACGTATACATATTAAGAGGTTATAAGAAAGACGTGGTTTTGGTCAACAGAGCACCCTTCGGTGAGAATCGGTGAGAATTGTCTCAACCAAAATAACTTAAGTCAAGACACCATATTAATGCCGAAGGTTTACGGTGAGATTAAAATCAAATGGCACGTGCCCTTGTAAAAAAATATTTCAGAAAAACAAAAATAATTGTTATCAGTGATGCGTGAATGATCTTCACAAGAAAGACAATCTACTGAAAATCGACAAAATACAAAAACTACATTTTATGTAAATTTCCTGTGGTATGAAATGGCAAGTGTCAAATGACATTTGCAGGGAATTATCGCAACCTACTCTCAAGGAGTTTAGCCCTCCTGTTGTCCTCGGGTCAAAATGACCCGGCACTTTGTTGTTAACACCCCCAAAAATCACCTTAATTATATTTTTTTAACATTACGTTTATGACTTTACCTAGATTGGTCTTTACATACAATAAAATTAAAAAAAAAACATTGTTTTTTTTTTTATTCATTTCGATGAAAACAGTATAAAAAAGTATAAAAATGTCCTTTAACTGAAGCCAACACAAGGGTTAAATGACCATGTTTTTTTAAAATTTGCTTAGCATTATTTTGCAAAGGCAAAGGCTTGCGACCCGCTGAAATTAGGTTGACCCAATTTAAGTTCGCAGACCACCAGTTGAGAAACACTGATTTTAAATGGCCTAGATTTTATCAGAATACTGCAGGGATTGCTGAGCAACCGATTTCACCTTACTCTTACTTTTAGAAACACCTCCTCGACCATTGCTCTGACAAACTTTTTAATGATCTAAACAAGCGTGCAAAACTGTGAAAATATATCAAATATATATCCTGCAACTTATCTGGCAAGTGTTATTGCATTACTTTCCATTGCACTTTTGTTAGGATGACTCTTGTCATAACTTGGGCCAGTTAATATTTTTCTCTTTAAAATCTTTACTACATGTTGACCCTTGAATGCCATGTCTAATCTCATTGATACAATGTTTCACTATGTTCGTATCAATGACAATAGAAACATTTTCTATTGTACTCTATTCTATTCTATTCTATTCTGTGTTTGAGTAGATCCTGCCCGTGTTGTAAACATGCCATCTGTACTCTACGTGGCCATTGGTCTGCCGGGCTTTATCCGATGCCCTGTAGACGCCCACCCACCTGTAATATTAATTAAGTGGAAGAAAGATGGTATTCCTCTCCGGATAGATAAGGTAAGATGAAGTACCTTTACTGTATGTATTGAAGAGATGCAACTAACAACTATTTAAATAGTCGTCAAGTCCCCGACTGTTTAAACGATTCTTCAAATAATCAGATAATTATTGTTGGTTTCTTAAATTTAGCATGAAGTTCCTTTTATGTTTTGGGTAATGATAATAAGAAAAATGGTTATGATTAAAAAATGCATCTTTTATTGAGCATACTGCTGATTTGTACAAAAACAAAACAAACATGTCGTATCTAAAACGAATTGGGCACAGTGTCCGGTCAGTAGAAACATTAAATACATAAATACACCTTTGTCCCTATTTTAAGGACAAGCCAAAAAAAAAAAAAAAAAAAATCAAGTTAACATTTTTCATCCCTGTAAACCAAGAACAGGCTCATTCGCAGCAATAGAATAGTATAATAAAGCAAACATGTGCATTTTGTTAAGTACAATCAGTGGTTAACTGCAAACTCTGTAATGAAAGAACTTAACAATTCTCAACAGTTTAAAATCAAATGGTTTTAACAACTGATGTTTTTTTTTTATTTTAACGTTTTAACAATTGGCATTCATCCTTTGGACTGCATGAATTTAATTTCAAATGTCTTTGTCAGGAAAAGTCTGGCATAACGCTCAGGCTCACTTTTAAAGTGAAATATAAGAGTAGACACTGTACAATGCATGTCATAAAAACCATAATAGATGGAACGTTACTTTAATCTTACTGAGGCAAGTCAGACTCTGTTTCGTTCAATTGCCTGACTTGCTTTCCTCTTGAAATGTTTAAATATCACGACTGCCATGATACGCAAGATCTACATTTTCTTCACCGTATCCAAGCTAAAATGCTCCTTAACTTTTAGAAGTTTTGGTCGGCTTACTTGATGTTGACAGACACTATTGAGCAAATGCGACTTTCAGAAGAGATTATATTCATGTAGGAATGGTTCACTCTGCTGGAAAAACGTGTTTGGTGACGATCGTGGACAATGGAATTCATTGTCTATTTGACTATTTCTGTTTTAGATTTTTTGTTGCAGCCCTTTTGTATGGGTTCAGTAATAATCAAACAACAATTAATCACATCTACAGTACCCTGGTTGGAGCCAATTGGAAGACGGGAACATCCGTGTTGCAGAGGTGACAGAGGACTCTCTCGGCACGTATTCCTGCATGCCTTACAATGCCCTGGGCTCCATGGGTTGGTCCCCTCCTGCTCCCTTGGTGCTAAAGGTAGATTTGTCAGGTTTTCTTATTTTAAAAAAATACCATCACAATGACACAAGTTTAATTACTACTCATGGAAGTGATCGTGTTTGTCTAAATTCGCAGTTTCTTTTGTCAATCTAAAATACAAAATTAATTGGAATCGGCACAGGCATGTCTGATGTCTGACTTGGGGGTAGTTACAGCCAGTGATCAACTATTTACTGTCCCGCGGCCTGTCATATAATTGAAAAACTATGGCCCGCCAGTAATGTTGACCGCAGTATAAAATCAATTTATAGCCCCCCCCCAACATATTCACCATTTAACCAGATGATAACCGGAGCTCTTTGGCCGCCTGGGGTTTTTTGTGAGAATTTTAGCCCAACCCTGTTCTGACATAGCAACTGTAAATAAAAAAGGAAATTTGACTGTGAGGGCTGCAGATTCCAGGACAAGTAAAATTTGAGTATTTTTTCCCCAAAATACGAAACAACCGCATAATTTGTCAAGAAACTGTGGCTGTTTTCAAAGAATATAATATCATGAGGCAGTGCCAGACAATACATGCTGACTAAGAAAAGCTAACTGGAAATGAACGTTGTGAAAGGGTGAAGCAACTGAAAGCTGTTTAAACTGCATAGCATCGCTTTTTTACAAAACCCCGCGAGTCAAGTTTAAATGCTACAAAGGCAAGCTACGAGCTGGAGACGCTGATCGCCAAGCACTGCAAAGCTTTCATGGAGGGTCAATTTATTAAAGACTATTCAAAGAATGCCAGGCTGAATAATAGGCCTTCAAACGTTTTCAGTTTACCAAAGCTGGCCTGCTTTCTGAAAGGTCTGAACACCCCTGTCTTAAAACATGTCATCTTTGGGAGGCCTCACCTTATTTTGGAGACAACAATATGCTTCTCAGAATGAGTAGGATGGGTAATACTTTATACAATTGCCACGCTATATACGAGACTAGTTTGTTACCAGATCAAGATTAGAATTTGATTAGATTAGAATTTGTTGCATCTCGATAAAAAATTCTCCATAAGTAATAACTAAAAAGCAATTAATCCGTTCCTGTTGTGACTCGGGTTCAATTCCCATTGCATACAATGATTTGAGATTTTGGTCAGCGATGTTTTGCGATTGATCAATCATTGCACAACTACAATAGCAAACCATAAAACTTTATTTGGTAACCAGGGTTTGTATTAGTGCTTGAAATCCTTGAAACTTCTTGAATCTCTTTTTTTGTTTTCAAGTACAAAAAGTGCTTGAATGTTGTCTGATTGCTCGTAAATGCTTGAAATTGTTGCCATGCTCAATGGATGATGATTAAAAAATAAACCAAGTCTGCTCATAATTGACGACAACATGCCTGCTCCAGTAGCTTGTTCACTTTGCCATTGCATTCCTTCTTTCCTCGTGACTAACGGCAGCTGGAATTAATTTGTATGCCATTGTCATGTGAAGCGTCATCCTCCTTTACGTGTCACGCTCAATAGGTGAAGAGACAAAGATGCTGGGTACTTGAGAAATTGAAAAATTGGCTTTGAAAGTGCTTGAATTTGGCCATGAAACAACAAACCCTGAGTAACGTACATGGATAAATACTATATGCATTTCCAAAATTTCCACCGAATTTTATGGTGTTTAAGGTGCACTGAAATATCAGGCACACTTTCAAATTTCTGGCCAATTTTGGGTTTTACGGTTCACCTAATAGTCTAGAAAATATGGTAATTATGGATTATTTCCAGGACCCACCTAAATTCTCAGTGGTCCCTGGAGGGGAGTATAGACAGGAGGCTGGGAGAGAACTGATTATCCCATGTGAGGCTGAAGGAGACCCCTTTCCTAATATAACATGGAGGAAGGTAAGACTCTTAAAATACCACACAATTATGTGGAACTAACTGGTATACTACTAGTGATTTAAAAGCTAATGCTAATGCAACCCAACTTCAACCTGATGGTAGCTCTGGCCACTCCAAGTAAATTCAGTTTGAGACCCCTGTTAGACATTGTTTTTGTAAATGCTTTTAAGTGTTAGATCTTTGCATTTGTGATGCACACTATGTATAAAATGTGCTTTTTAAATAAAAGTTCTCTTTTTGTTGTTTTGTTGTTGATTTTTTTGTAAACTTTAGGTGGGAAAACCCAGTAAAAGCAAGCACAACGTTTTGCCACGAGGCAGCATACAGTTCAAGTCAATTACAAAGGAGGACCATGGAGATTGGGAGTGTGTTGCCACCAACGTTGCTACAAGCATCACTGCCAGCACACATGTACAAGTCATAGGTAATACAAATACATAGCACAAATGCAAACCCAGGTCCCAAAACATGTTGACAAAATAATACAACTGTTTAGGGATTCATGAAATACAATAGAATAAAATAGAATTTGTATGTAAGTACCATACTTTCCGCAATTTATGGTGCACTGGATTCTAAAGAAAATAGTATTTTGTGACTTTTTTTCCATATATAACGTGCACCGGAGTATAAGGGGCATTGAATTAAAACAACACTATGGGCTAGGGTTGCACATAAAGAAAACAAGTACAGTACCATATTTGTGCATCTATTTATCAGTCAGATCAGAATATATAGCTCATCGAAATTGCATAATATTAGATGCTACGGGAATCCACCCCAAATCGCAGCTGGGAAAGCGCAGTTTCATACCCACTTGACCACTAGGGATACAGACGACATATGAAAAGGATAAAATGGAAAGTCGTCCTGAAAGATATAAATAAACACAAAAACGCACAAGAGGGGAAACAACTCTTTGGTGTATCTAATCACGAATGAGACTTTGAAGGACATGAAATAAATATATTGTATATTTTATTTTGGTATTGTGTTCATAGTTCATATTGTCAGTTAATGATTTTAATTATGGCCACAGATATTCAACAACGTTTGTCACTTACACTGCTCAGTTTGGTTCAGAAAAAGTGAAACATCATTCAATACCAATATCCAATCCCTTTCTGTTTTCTCCATTCTTTACCCTCTGTATCTGGTACCGTGACTAGATAATGTGATCATGAGGTAAGACCTAATGCCTTTTCATAGATCACCTGTGTTCCCTGTGGCATGGTGGTTAGCATTCGTTGCTCTCATCGTCACTACCTCAGTTCAACCCTTGTTGCCACCATTGTTATGCAATCGTGGTCAGCAATATTTTCCAGACTAATTAATTATTTTACAGCTATGGTAATTTACCACTATGCATTTCTTCCAGTTTTAGCTGTATATAATGCACAATGGATTATAATGTTCATATTTCTGGAGAATTTGCTTTTTTTTATGTGGCCCTATTAGTCCAGAAAATATGGTAATCTTCAGGAGTGTCCCCATCCGATTTAAATTATGAAAAATTACTTCGCAGTTTATAGTATGTAATTAGCTGTGATTTATCACATTTTTGTGGAAAAAAAATACATGTATGCATGTATTTGAGAGGAGAAGGATTAGAGCGAAAGTTGATAATACTAATGTGATTCGACTAAACTCATCCTATGTTACATCCAATTCAGTTGACAAAAAAAGAAAAACACAACAGCAGCATCAATACCTGTAATTTTGCTAATTTTGGATCGGATTAGAATTGAATAGAATAGAATAAAATTGTCTTTATTGTCATTGATAACAACGTAGTAAGGATTGTTTGCAATAAGATTAGAGATGGCACTGTTACCAAAACATCACAAATTATATATGGAATGTCTTTAATGTATACTTTCTGACTAAATCAAGATGAATCCTATAAGAGTTTTGTTATAAACCAACAGTCATTTTTTACAGGTTTTGTTATCATAATCTTGGGTTAAGACTTAATATGTATGCAGCATGTGTATTTTTTAACAAATGACTCATATGCCCTTTTGCAGGCACAAGCCCCCATGCACCCACAAATGTCCATGCGGTTGTGTCCTCAACCTGGGCAAACGTGTCGTGGGATGTGGGCTACAATGGCGGCTTCCAACAGACATTTTCAGTCTGGTACGGACATGTGTGAGTCATCCCAGCAAGCTTTGCAACCTGCTTATTTTTCCTTTCTCAAAACATTCTTCTCCCTGATATAAATTTCTGTATTGTTTCGTTTCTACTGTGCATTTTTTTTCTATCCCAAAAAGAACTCAAAACCTGGGTGCGTGTTGTACACAAGGTTTTGCCGTGTTTTGTCTTATTTGACCTAAAACAGAACTTAAAGTTTAGGTGTGCGTTATACACAAGGTTTTATCGTATTTAGCCGTGTATCACGCGCATATATCTTTACCTAAAAAGAGGCCAAAGCTTAGGTGTGCCTTATACACAAGATTTTCCATTTTTGTACAATGAATAATCTGAGGAATAATTATCGCTGACCACAATTGCAAAAAATCGGTTTGGATGCAACAAGAACCGAACCCTGGTCGTAGTGATGAGAGCGCAGAATCCTAACTACTGGACCTTCAGTGATATAGATGACACATCAAAAAGGAATCAGGTTTTATCTCATTATCACTATTTTTATTCATAGCGCCAAAGACAAATGTTAGAATGGAGAAAAACAAAAGTCATCCTGAACATTTAAACAAATGCAAAAATAAAATACCATAGAAGAATAGAATTTTTTGTCATTGTAAAATATAAAACTCACAATGAAATTAACATTCATCTGTTGCACCGAGTATTAAAATAGCGTGATGTTGAGATAAAAATCAAATGGCTTTTCGTATGTCATATAGATCACTGATTGTCCAGTATTTAGGGATCAACGCTCTGACCACCACGTCCCAGATTTTGATTACATCGAAACACAAAGTTTGAGCTGAGAAAAGTGAAATAGAATTTGATACCAATAAATTAGGGGTATGCGTGATACATGAGCGCCGCATTATACACGGATTCATCCAGTAGATGCCAGACTGAATTTATAGTCCTCTAATTTGTACCCTGAGAATATTTTGTACCTACTTGACGCTAATTGTCTGCTTCTGCTGCTGCTTTGCACTGCTTGCCAATTGCATGCTTTACTCCGTGTATGTTGATAATCTGACATTGAAACCAATGTTCCCTTCTATGTCAAACTAAGAAACAAGAAAGAAAGAAAAGTAAACGTTTTTAAACCAGGATTGTGTGGCCGTCAAACCTTAGTATGCCACAGAAAACTAGCTGAAAAGAAGAAAATAGTACTTAAATTGAGCTATATTACCAAAATGATCTACTATATCAGATATTGTTGAGCACAGCCAGAAATACGTATAAAACTGGATTGCACGTCACAGTCATCAGTAATAAAGAAGTAGCTCACCGCTTTTTGTATTGAACATCTTACAGTGATACCTCTTCTTACGAGCTTAATTTGTTCCAGAATCATTCTCATAGCTGGAATTGCTCCCATAACAATCAAATTTTAACAATTTGATAACATTAAAAACTTGTGGTTGCAAGGAAGAGTCACAGAGATTGCAAACCTGTCAACATATACGTTTTTCTTGTATTTCATACGTTTGTTGATATTTTCTTATTGTATACACCATAACAAGTTTTATATGGGAAAAAAACAACACACCAATCTCATCTTGCCCATTTCGGTTCTAATCCAGATCGTCTAGGGTCGTTTCAGTCACTCATAGCAGACAACAACGTCATCATAGATTTCTAATAGTGTTGCCGTCTTCTACATAGTCTGTCTTTCTATTAGTAAATGGGTGCCGCATTTTGTTTGTTAGTTTTAGTGGCGCTTATCAAGGAGGATTTGCAATCATTAATAAGGGGAGCAATTGGCTGAGGTTGACAGGTATGAGATCAAGAAACTTGATATATAAGTGCTTACTGTACACTTGAAATTAAAATTACTGTAACTTTAAATGAACAAACAGAAAAAGATGTTCACAGCACAATTGTTTATTTTTTTGACTGTAGTAGTTTGCATTCACAAACTGGACGAGTTGATGCTGTCGGTAAGCAGTCACGAGCGGTAAGTAATCTCTAGTGGTAGCCTCAGGGGTATTTTTTTTGGTGCAAATAAAACTCCTATACTGAAGTTCTTGTGTTTAATTGTGCTCGTACAAAGAGGTACCACTTGACACGCGGACTGCATTACTTGGGCAAAAGTAATAAAGTATGTCCATGTTTCGGTCCTACTCACCTCTTCCCCCTCTCCCCTTTCAGGCTGAAAAGGGAGCATTTAGGTCCACATGACTGGCTCTCAGTTCCCGTTCCAGGAGGCCAAGAGTGGATGGTGGTTCCTGGCTTGGAGCCCGAGAAGACATACCAGTGCAGTGTCCTGGCCCAAAACAAGCTTGGCACAGGACCCTTCAGTGAAGTTATTACTCTCAACACATTAGGTAAGCATTCTGGGCACCTCCTCCCTAAGAAAAGGTTTGTGTTTTTTTTGTATTTGAGTCAACTTGTTTTATTCTGTTTGTAAGGACCTGAATTTTTTTGTAGCAATAATTTGCAAAGAGCCATATCCAAACAAAGTTATAAATGTTCTTTCATATTTATACTTGCAGTATATTTCAACCAATAGATGTGGTCATTCTAAACCAGGGGTCTCCAATATGGTGCCCGTGGCACCAGGGGGCCCCCTGAGAACAGCTAAGGTGCGCGCGGACCTGTTCTGAAAATAGCTCACCAGTGCTAGGTCATTTTGATTTTCTCGTGAAATGATTGTTTAGTGGTTGACGGAGTCTTATTAAACCCTACTTTCAATCATTAACCTGGTGAGAAAATAGCAATAAGATGATTTATTTTAGAAATGCATATAAAACTTTGTGTCCTTTGTGCTCATTTGTAAATAAAAGTGACAAGATTGGAGGCCTCTGTTCTAAACATAATTAAGATAGAACTGCTTAACCCTCCTGTTGTCTCCACACCAAAATGACCTGCCGCTGTGGTAAAAATCCCAAAAGTCACCTAAATGTTTTTTTACTTAAAATCTCATCACTTTTCCTTAGGGGCCGGTCACACAGACATTTACGGCTGAATTCACGGCCAGAAATTTATGCCTTTGAGGCGGACGCTATTGGACGCATTGAGTTCGCCATTCAGACGAGATACAGCGGTGCTTAACACGAGGTCGGAAATTCGCGCGAAAAAGTTCTCGCGCTGCTCAATTCTTCAGAGCGCGGGTACACAGCCTTTCACGAGCGTATTGAGGCTGAACCACGGCCAGAAATTTCTGGCCGTGAAGCAGATGCTGTTGGGCGCTGTTGGACGTTTAGAGACCGCCATATAGACGAGATAGAGCAGTGCTTTACTCGCGGTCGGAAATTTTCACGTGGTTGGCCGCGTTCAAAACTTTTGAGCTGCTCAAAAGTTTGAGCACGTGTTAAACCGCGTGCCGCACACGTGGTCAACACGAAGTAATGACGCGGAAATGACGCGGAACGACATGCTCTGGCCGCGGCCAGGGCGTGGTTACACATGGGTAGGACGGGAAATTTCAGCGGGTAATCGTGGGTGGAGCATGGTAATAGCATGTTCTGCGCCTGTATCGCGGTGTTATTACGTGAAATTAGCGTGTTACGCGTGTGACAGTCAAACGCCTTTCTCCGCGTATGTACAGCGCGATTTGCCGATCACACGTCATTTGTGCTCGTGACGTCAAGGGGGTGAACATGGATCCCCGTCAGCGTAGTTTCTCTTCATTTCGAATAAATCTTTCGGTGCGTTCGCAGCAATGCTTTAATTCTGGGACCTTAGCTTCGCCTTTTGGTTGAGAGTAAGAGTCCCGGCTCCTAAGCTCTGTAGCGTAGTATGAATTGATCGATAATGGATAATGAATAAAGAAGATAGAACAATCACCCTTAACCTCCCCCCCCCCGTCAGCGTAGTGATCTCGTCTTAATCCATTTTTATTTCTAGGCATTTCTTTTCAAGATAATAAAATAAAAATGATGCCATAGGTTGAAATCTTGATCTTCACGGGACTGTGTTCTTGTGCGGTTATGATTGCTACAGCCCAGTGCCGAGATTTGCATTCCATCACTAATACAACCACCTTTACCTCGTTTTATCTCACTTTTAGGGAATGTAATGGCGAACATATAACTAAAACCACATCGTCTTGCATTTGTTGGAAATGTAATACAACTTAATCCACTCCGTCTTTGTTTTTGTTGTGAACGTAATCGAACAGTAATGCACACCGTATATAAAATCCCCCCCCCCCTCGCGTGAACGCGCATGTTGCGTAGGAGTCGGATTTGGGCACAACACCGGCTCGGGAGCTTTTATACCCGTGGTCCACACGAGAAAATGACGCAGAAATGACGCGATGAGGAAGCGGAACAGTCGCCGGCGTCTGTTTTGCGGGCATACCACCGATGAACAGCGGGTTAGCCAATTTTGCGCATTTTCCATCCCGGGCAACCACGGGCAAAAGAAAAACGCAAAATTTTAGCCGTGATTCAGCCGCAAACGGCTGTGTGACCGGCCCCTTAATTGGCCCTATCAGTCGAAAAAATTTGTGAATTTATGTTTTTTTACACATTTCCATGTAAGCTGTAGAAAAAAATGTTACACAGATGGTCTTTGGGTCACTTATTTGGTATCTGGTACTAGTGATCCCTAGAGCCAAGAAGAGATCCGCAAGTTCAAGAGGGTTCTCCATTTGGGCCCGAGTGCTGTGGAATGCTCTTTCCCCTGAGATTTGATCTGCAACCTCAGTGGAAATGTTTAAATCTAAGCTTAAAACACACTTCTATTCTATAGCATATGAATAACCTATATTTTATGTTGACAATATCTGTGTATTATTTGTTATACAACATCCATTGCAGCCTGGTCATCCTGGTCATGTTGAGGTTTTTGAGTTTTTCCTTGCCTTCATGTAGGTTTTAGATCAGGGGATGGTGTCATAAATTATGAAAGCCACAGACTATTATGACTGTGGTTTTCAATAATCTGTGGTCTGTGCAGCCCTTTGAGACTCTTTGTGATTAAGGGTTCAACAAATAAACATGACTTGATTTGACTTGACTATGTTTCGATCATATTATTACAACATGATAATGCATCAGATAATGAGCAATTTGGTCTGATATGGCAGATGTCAGATAATTTGGGTAATATAGTCAATATTAAGCATTTTTTACTTATTTTTGGACAATTTTCTAGGGCACGCTAAACAAAGTTTCATGTCATCGTAAAATGCCATGGTGCACAGGTTTACAAGCACTGATGTAAGAAATTTAATAAAGACCCAAAGCTAATATAGTTGTACAACTAAAGAAACCCTTTAGTTGATTTACTCCTGCGATTCCAACACTACAGTGATTTTCTTTCTGCATGTTTATTTCTAGTATTTCCTATAAGTACCCCCGAACCGCTGATGCTGCTTACCCCACCACGGTGCCTCACAGCCAATCGCACGCAGCAGGGAGTCCTGCTTACCTGGATCCCGCCAGCCAATCATACTTCACCCATCCAGCATTATGTCCTGGAGTTCCACTTGGGGGAACGATGGATGGTCCTGGACGACACTATCCCCCCCAGTGAGACAGAGTTTCTTGCTCGCGACCTCATTCAGGTAATCACAAACCAATCACAATTTAAGTTATGTTGTTTTCTTGGAATTGCCTTGATTAAAAAGACACAGAGGCACTGTTGCATAATGCTGAAATAATCATTAACTTACAAGCTTTTTGTGTGTATCTATAAATATCATATTTTCTGCAATATAATGCGCACCCTCAAACAATAGTATTTGGACACATATTTTTCAAACATAAGTTGCACCGGACATTAAGGATAATAAAATTGAGACTACAGTAAGAACTACTGTAATTATTTAACATTTACTGGATAAATGAGGGCAATGATTGATTAGAAGTGTCACAGACCAAAATCTTGAAACTCTGAAACTGTCATCAAACACGGGTTGCCGGAGTTAGAGCGCCGACACTTAACCACTGGACCATAGTTGGTACAAATGGCATATGAATTTGAATGAATTTTATTTTTACTTGCGAGTACTGTAATTCTGGTTGAATTTGCATGTCAATTTTGAGGCCTAGTTTTTGTTTAATAGATAGATTTTATAGTGCGTTGAGACTGTCTGAGCAGTGTGCAATTGCCCACACACGCAGATTAGTGGGAACATTGGTTGTCAGTATATCTTGATCTACCTACTCAGAAAATTATCCTTAACCACTGTTTTGGACTTCATGAACAATTTTTCATATTACCTACGGATATTGCTGATGTTGACTACATTTTGTGTATTGTTACCAAATGGAACATCTATTGCAGCCTGGTCATCCTGGAAGTGGATTACCTCTTGTGTGACCCCTTGTCAAGGTTTCTTATTTTCCTCATGCTGAGGTTTTTGAGTTTTTCCTTGCCTGCATGCAAGTTTCAGATCGAGGGATGTTGTTATTGTAGCTTGTACGGTCCTTTGATATTTTTTTGTAATTTAGGGTTATTCTAAAAAACTTGACTTTGACTTGACATTGTGGTTCTTATTTTAGGAAGCCTGGTACGAGTTTCGTGTCATGGCTGTTATGGATGACACCATCAGTGATGCGAGCAACACAGTCGGTGTGGCGAGCACAGGTAAGGCATTCTGACAAATGATATTAATTCAGATACCTGTAGAGGTAGATGGTCATAAAAAGGTAAGTTTGAAGAGGTGGGTTTTGAGTCCAGATTTGAAAGTGGACAGAGTGGCAGAATTCGGGAGGTCAGTCGGCAATGAGTTTCAGAGCTGGGGGGCAGGGCGGCTGAAAGCTCTGCTCCCCGTGGAGCTGAGATGGCCAATGGGTATAGTGAGATGGGGGGAGGAGGAGGATCTAAGGGTGCGGGATGGCGTGGCACCGTGAAGGAGGTCGGAAGGGTAGAAAGGGGAAAGGTTGTGAATGAACATGTAGGTGTCATCATATTTATTTATATAGCCCTAAATCACAAGGAGTCTCAAAGGGCTGTACTCCTCATCAGAGGTAAGGTCTTAAGCCCAAATCTGAGCCAGAGTCAGAGCCTGACACGAATTTTGGTTAGGGTCGGGCTTAAGATGGCTTCTTTCTTGCTGATGTTTTGAAAAATAAATAAATGTTTTAAAAGTGTATAAAAAATGACTTGTGAATAATAATTTGCAATAAAAAATGAATAACGCATTTATTGAAAAAGAAAAAAACATTTTCAAAAAACGACTTTTTTCATACTTTGGATCTTAGGGCCCGGTCACACAGCCGTTTGCGTCTGTATCGCGGGTAAAATTTTGCGGGTTTTTTTTTGCCCGTGGTTGCCCGCGATGGAAAATGCGCAAAATTGGCCAACCCGCTGTTCATCGGTGGTATGCCTGCAAAACAGACGCCGGCGACTGTTCCGCTTCCTCATCGCGTCATTTCCGCGTCATTTTCTCGTGTGGACCACGGGTATAAAAGCTGCCTAGCCGGCGTTATGCCGAGAAATGCATCCTTGCCGCTACTACAACCACTTTTACCTCGTTTTATTTAACTTTTATATCACTTTTAGGGAATTTAATGGCGAACATATAACCAAAACCACTTCGTCTTGCATTTGTTGGGAATGTAATACAACTTAAACCATTCTGTCTTTGTTTTTGTCGTGAATGTAATCGAACGGTAATGCATGCCGTATACAAATCACTTTTGAGCAGGTAACATGTTTATTTTGCCTTTTTCTATTCAAATCGCTCGTATTGAAACTGTTATGCACTCTACCGTAAAGCTTATTTCTGCATAATAAGCTTTACGGTAGAGTGCATAACAGTTCTCAAAAGTGATTTATATACGGTGTGCATTACCGTTCGATTACGTTCACAACAAAAACAAAGACGGAATGGTTTATGTTGTATTACATTCCCAACAAATGCAAGACGAAGTGGATTTGGTTATATGTTCGCCATTACATTCCCTAAAAGTGAGATAAAACGAGGTAAAAGTGGTTGTAGTAGCGAGGGGATGCAAATCTCGGCAGGGATGCATTTCTCGGCATAACACCGGGCTGTAGAAATCATAACCGCTCAAGACACAGTCCCGTGAAGATCAAGATTTCAAGCTATGGCACCGAAGAAGCCAATATGTTATTATTGTAATAGTTTTTCATTTTTATTTTATTATCTTGTTATGAAATGAAAAGAAATGTCAAGAAAAAAAAATGGATTAAGACGAGGTCACTACGGTGACGGGGATCCATGTCCACCCCTTGACGTCTCGAGCACAACTGACGTGTGCTCGGCAAATCGCGCTGTATTTACGCGAAGAAAGGCGTTTGACCATCACACGCGTAACACGCTAATTTCACGTAATAACACCGCGATACAGGCGCAGAACATGCTATGACCGTGCTCCACCCACGATTACCCGCTGAAATTTCGCGTCCTACCCATGTGTAACCACGCCCTGGCCGCGGCCAGAGCACGTCGTTCCGCGTCAATTCTGCGTCATTACCTCGAGTGCCGCCCGCGGTTAACACGTGGTCTAAAGTTTTGAGCAGCGCAAAACTTTTTCGCGCGGACAACCGCGTGTGAATTTCCGACCGCGTGTAAAGCACTACTGTATCTCGTCTATATGGCGATCTCAAAGCGTCCAACATCGTCTGCTTCATGGGCAGAAATTTCTGGCCGTGATTCAGCCTCGATACGCCCGTAAAAGGCTTGTTGACCGGGCCCTAAAGTTTTGAGCAGCGCAAAACATTTTCGCGCTGCCAATCGCGTGTGAATTTTCGACCGCGTGCAAAGCACTGCTGTATCTCGTCTGTATGGCAATCTCAAAGCGTCCAACAGCGTCTGCTTCACTGGCAGAAATTTCTGGCCGTGATTCAGACGCAAACGGCTGTGTGACCGGGCCCTTACTGACCTTACATTAAATGCATTTATTTCCCTTTTAGGAGGGTCCTCCTTGTAACGACAAATTGATCACATGGGTTACTGAATTTATGCAACTCTAAGACCATTCGATTTTGCTTAGGTCCACCTAGTTGTTACTTTACTGGTTCTTTCCTATTTACATTTGATTAACCAATCTTGTTAGTATTTGTGTTCTGATCTACAAGTTTTTTTCTGTTTATTCTATCTGTATTTTTGGTGGTTCATTATTTGTCAGACATTTTTGACGTTCCGACTTATTTATTAGCGTTTCATATATCTTGCATTTGTATGGAAAGCTAAACTAAAGAATAATTGTTATTTAAAAACATAAAACTTAGCTTCAGGCTCGCTCGCTCAAAATCAAGTGTATTGGTCGGCTCGGGCTCGTTCAGGCTAGATACACGTGGTGCTGGCTCGAATCGGGCTAATTTTTTTTAGGCCCGATCTTACACTACCTCTGCTTCTCATGCTCTGTTACATTATAACGAACTTTAATTACTCCGCAGATTTCTTCCCACCCCCTGAGATGTTCGAGGAATCAGGTTTGGCCAGACCAGTTGTGGCCGGCATCGTGGCCACCATCTGCTTCTTGGCTGCAGCCGTCCTTTTTAGTACAATGGCAGCTTGCTTTGTGAATAAGCAGCGAAAACAAAAGCTGAAAAGAAAAAAGGGTAAGGAAAATTGGCTGGGGTGTTATTGTATTTATTATTGTAGAAACTTTTAGACTTGGGTCACCAACATTTTCAAACAATGAACTATTTTATAGGTACCAAATGATTTGAGCGGTTACCCAATCCATACACCTGACTGCAATAGCGCATTTACGCATATCACCTTCAATATTATTGATTTGTCGTTTTCCATAGTATAATGGATTAGTTAGGGATTCCTGGCAGCATTGTTTATAAAACAGTTATGCGTAGAAAATTAATGAATATTCAACACCGTACTCCTTTAATATGTACTTCCACACTAAAAGGTGCACCGGATTATAAGACGCACCCCCAAAAATGGTCTTTTGTCAGATATGTTTCACACAAAAGGCTCACCTGACTATAAGACGCAAGAAATTGAGACTTTATCTAGAGTTATCGTGTTTCTTCGTGTATATCACCTTGTTTAATATATTAGTGCAATGATTCAGCAGTCAATAAGTGTCCATGACTAAAATCGCAAAACATTATTTGCAACAGAAATTGAACCCCAGTCATGGTATTTAGGCTTAGGGCATTGACAAATTACCTTTAGACCACCAGTAGTACCAGTAGTAAACCTCAACCTAAAGGCATTCAAACTTATCCCTTCCCATCATATTATTTTGACTAATGCTGCCAGAAACACTATTTTGCATGGTGGATTCTTTTGCAACGTTACTGACGCAGATAACACATTTCTAAATTTCTAGGAGAGTCCTGTAAACTTGTATGAGGGTTAAGCATTAATTATTAATTATTTATTCATTTCTTGAAGAGGAAATTATTGTTTGTTGTTTTATTTTGGTACAATGTCATAAAGGACAATAAGTACTTTTAAAAAAGGTTATTTGCAAGTTGTAATGTTTTCTAGTTGCTAGTTTTAATACAAATGCCCCAAGTAAACGTTACTTTTACCTTTTCTTGACTTTTTAAGTAAAATTGACAAATATGAATGAGTAAAATTTGCTTTTTTTTCTGTAGATCCACCTCTCTCTATCACCCACTTGAGAAAGAGTATGGCCACACCGTAAGTGTTTCTATTTTTTATGGTGAAAGATAAATCAATTTGTTTACATTCTTTATATTTAACATATAGGCAACAAAAACATATACAAAATCTTTAAAACTAGCTTATTGACTACTGATAGTAAATGAGTTTTACTGAGGACCAAAAATGTCCACTGTTCAAAATAAATGAATAAATATCAATGAAAAGATTTTTAAAAAGGGAAAACATGATACTGAATGAAAAATCACGGATATAAAAATCATAACACATTAATTAATTGATCAAAAATGAATGAAGGTTTTTAAAGATATTTGTGCTTTTTCATGGAATCACCAGCCTCATATTCCTGAAAAGGGTCTCAAAAATATTTATTAATCTTTTTTGTTCTTTCTTTCTTTCTTTCTTTCTTTCTTTCTTTCTTTCTTTTGTTCTTGCGTAATTGCGTTCTTTCATTCTTTTTTTCTTTCGTTCTTTCGTTCTTCATTTTGTTCTTTATTTCGTTGTTTCGTTCTTTATTTTGTTCTTTCGTTCTTTATTTTGTTCTTTCGTTCCTTCTTTCGGTCTACAGATACTATCTTTGTTTTTATTTGGTTGTCATTCTTACTTTGTTTGGTTGTTTTTCCCTACTGAACCCTCTTGGTCCTACTGCACGCAAGCAAGTGGATTTGTTTGCAAGTGTTTTATTAGATTTTACATTTTTAACTTTTTACAATAGTTTTTAAGATATTTCTCGCTCTAAAATAATCAAATAAATTAATACCTTTGAGAGACAGTTTTAGGAGGAACAGAAACCTTTAGCCAATTAACACCATCGTCCAATCGTCAAAATTGGTTTCGTCCCATGCTTACAGTCATGTATAGTCAAGTATTTGTATTTTGAATGAGTACTTAGGCAAACCCCATGTAATGAACACAGTGCCGGTGGCCTCCAATAGTTTATGTGCCCAAGACACACCACAGGAAAGTGTGCCCCTAGAAGTTAAAGGTTACCAAAACCCAACAAAAAACCCACAAAGACGCTTTTCTTGTCTTTGACGCATACATTCTACATATGTAAGGGAATGCTTCTTTTTATGCCCTATCTAAAAAATTACTCAAGCTAAATCATTTGATGCTTAGGCTGTTTAAACAAGTTTGATATCCATTGAATATTAATCATTCATTCTAATAGATAAATGTATTTTCCTGTACTAACTCACAATTAGATGGTTTGTATGTAAAAAGAGAAAAACAGTGATCTGCTGGCAACTTAGGCATGCTTGAGCATGTTTGGCTGGAACTGGATTACTGACTTGACGTATGCTGTCATTTCTATTACATTATCACATGGATTGCATTCTTTTATATAGGCAAACTTCAGGAAAACCAAGCCCAGAAAGCATTCGGTCAAAGACATCTATATCGAAAACATCTGAAGATAGTCAGGACTACATTGGAAAGAAACCGTTCCCAAGTCCAGGGAAAAGGGAGGAGATGTCTCTGTATAAAAAGACCAAAAGAGCAATAACAAGCAAGAGATACACCATTTCGAAGCATGAGTCTGATGCAACAACCCCGATTGAACTCATCAGCCGTGGCCCAGATGGACGCTTTGTCATTGATCCCACTGATTCCGAGTTTTCTTTAAAGCCCCGGCGAATCGAAGGTTTTCCCTTCGTGGAAGAATCTGATCTCTATCCTGAATTCCGGCAGTCAGATGAGGAGAATGATGATCTCAGACCTCTTCCACCAGTTATGGCCCCTCTCCGGCCTCACCAGATTTCACCCATCTCCAGTCATGAATCTTATCTCCAGCCTCCAGCCTACAGCCCACGTTTCCAGAAGCCTTTTGAAGGTATGACTTTCATGGAGAGCAGTCAGCTGCAGGCCACAGGGCAGATTCGAGGCTCACTCCATCACAGAGCGTTTTATGGCTACCTTGGTGATCCTCCTCCTGCTCCTCCTTTTTACATGACCGATAGCAGTCCGCTCAGCTCCGTCATGTCCTCTCCTCCCTACATGACTGAAAGTCCTTTTGGTTATCCTATAATTCCAGAAGACAGGGGGGAGGGTGATTTTACGCAATATACTGTATCTGGCTTCCCTTATCCTCTGACATTAGCTTCTTCCTCTCACTCACCAGAATTTTGGCGGGCTATGGATTTTACATTTTCAACTGTGGAAGGGCCCCAATTCCTTTTTCCACCCCAAAACTCTTTGCATCTCCGCCATGATGCTCCCTATCCAAATCCTGACCCTGGGCTTCCCCTCAGCCCTTTCCAGACCTCCACACTGCCAATGCCTACCTATCCTTCTGTTTTGCCACTAGAACCACCACAGAGCTACTTAAGTAAGTCTCCAAGCAAAGCTAGGCCCCGTGGCTCTCCTGCCAGGCATTTAACTATGCAAGAGGCTTATTTAGGGCAGCTAAGACGTACAGGCCATGGTAGGAAAATTCCAGTTTTGCCATTCAGCGATCCGATGGCCCATATCAACCCTAGCACTCTAAGCAGCCTTGATACAAGATGGTTCGAATCTGCCCCGCATTTCAGTCCAAGACAGACTCGTAGAATAGATCCTGGTGTGCATCAGGTGGTTCTCCAGCCCTCTCGACTTTCCCCTCTTACCCAAAGCCCCTTTAGTTCTTGCGAAGCCTCCCCAGAGATTGTCATACGACCCCGGCCGCGCCCAAACGTTATTCAAACTCCTATACCCCCAGAGATGTCTGAGATTACCCTCCTACCTCCTTCCACAGTGACCTTCTCTAGAAGATCATCCCCTTCTTCTTCGCCCGCCCTAGGCCATGGTAGCAGAAGATCCAGTCCTAGCTATCGTTCTCGCATGGCCTTTGCTTCATCTGCAACCAGCTATCCAGATTCCCAGTCCCCATCGCCGCCCATGGAAAGCAGCGACTTATTTGGGCAGGTGCCGTCTCACAGGAGAACTGAAGAAGAGCTCCTTCCGTCTGAACCTTTTCCATCCCAGTTATCATCTTCAGGGTAGGTGCATCAGCTATGTTGCTATATGGATTCTTTCATCTGCTAAAACCTATTATGCTTTGATGTGACTTGGCTTCAATACTAAACTTAATACTGCAACGCAAAATCCATCAATTTGGTAAATAGCATCTTAGAAAATGTCAGGTTTAAACTTTAGTAGACACTCAAAATAGGGAGAAAAAGACATCAATGGATTTTGAACCTGCAAGAAGGACACATAGAGAAGCCTTTAGATCACTCTCTATCTCTGTTCTGAGGATTTCCCCTGACCACCTTCTTTTTATTAAATCTAAAAGGTTCCAGAAAGCAGAACAGCCTTCAACGGTTTGGAAATTTAAAGAACAGCAACTCGATTAGCCAATAGCAATGACGTAATAGTCAAAACAACAAACAACAATACGCAATAGTAGTCAAAATAAGGCATCCTCTGAAATCTCCTTTGCGAATGTCCAATATTAAAACTAGAATAAACTTATCAGAAAGTTAACGATAAAACGATATATCTACATAATTTGTGCGTATTACTTCTTTATCTTCTTTTTTTCAAAACTTCTTTATTTTCACCAAATATGTTTCAAAAGGTGATACAGATAACTGATCCAATCCTGCCTCTGACATTATACAGTAGTAATCATCTCCAAAGAGTAGCTTTATTTAGTCAACCTATCAATTAATCACTTACTTCATACAAATATTAATTACAAATGAGTTTTACTTAGCCCTGGGAGCGTTGATAAAAATAAGACCCGAAACATTTTCTTGCTTACATTTATGTATTTTACACAAAGTTAATAATTCAACACGCTTAACACAAGGAGATCCAATAAAAACTAAATAATGTGTGAATAATACAGAAATTCCATATCTTTTTTTTTAATATTGTGTTTATATTATTGTATGTTGTTTTCTAGTTTTGTGTTATTTCCTTGTGTGAAGTTTGTTTATTCGATAAAATAAATAATATCATGCAAGCTTGCGCTCCATATCCATAACTGGCCTTGGCTTATGTGTGTTTTACCTAAATGTGGTTTCAAAATAAAGTTGCTCAGAATTTTTTTTTTGTTTTCCGTAAAACATTTGACTGATGACATATAATGCACAGTTGTAATACCCTGAGAGTAATTGTTCTTTTTACCCTTGGAAATGAGTTGGAATCTTTCACCCCTGTTTGAGAATTTTTTTATAACTTAAACAGGTTTCCGTGACAAAATGTCTTAAAAAAAACCTCAAAGATTTTATAAAGAATACCAAACCATCCTGTGTGTATTCTATAGCATTTCATAGATGAATTAAAAAACCCAAATGGTAGAAAGTTGCCAAAGCTTTCCCCGCACTAGGGGTAAAAAGTGCCAAAGTCTCCTGTCTTAAATGGATTAATGCTACTTTTCCATCAACATAACTTATATCAAACCTTGATAAATCTTAATGAATCACTTAAGATAAACAACACATTTGCCATTGGGATCCGTGACTTAACTTGTGCAGTTTGATCCCTCCCACGGAATTTGGTTGCTATTCAGACATTAGCTCAGTAATCCTTTTCTCCATTTAGATCCTACACCAGGCATGTCAAACTCAGTTTGGCTCTGGGGTCGGATCCAAAAATTTCTGTTCTCTGGTAGGCTGGATCAGCATAAAAAATGTCAACGAAAACTATTTAGCTTTGTTTTTCAGTACTATGCTTTATCATTCGGCCTCCATTTGTAGCCTAGTCTACAAATGATAATCACGGATGAAAATCTTTTCGAAAAACAGCCGTTATTTTTCACAAACAATAAGAAAAAATTGTGTTCGTGTTTGGCATTAAATTAGTTAACAAATTGTTTATTTCAACAGTTAAATGAGTACAGGTTTACATCCGAACAACACTTAAAAAAACTAATTTGGAGCTATGAATCAAAATATTCTTGCTTCAATTCTGATACTAGTTTGCAATAAATGAAAACGAAATACAAAATAAGAGTTTTAGCAGTAAACGGGCAACAACTAGAAAAATCTTATTTTTAATGATCCATGCAAACAAGTGTCACATCTTTTGCCCTCTCTCATTGCACATTGCACATGGATATAACCTTTCCTGGACATCGGCTTTTTTTTACACCTTTATGGCCCTCTAGTGGCTAAAAAAAGCATTTGGTTTGTATTTATTTAAAAAAAAAAAAAAAAAAACTTTTGATGGAAATGGGCGAGAAATTCGTTTGTTTTCTTTACCTACTCAGAAATTAACGGCGCGCGATATGATTTAATATGGCCCGTGGGCTATATATTTGACATGCCTGTCCTACAACAGCTCAATTTCAACTATCAAGAGCAATTCCCTATTTCCAGTTTAATATCCATTGTTATGCCTAGATGCAAGCGTTTGAGGATGCCTGTGTCATGCAGAGGGATGCTTTACGAAGAGTTCATCTTGGCAGGCCCTGCGGCCCATCCTCGGCCTGAGTAACCTGCTCATCGTGAATTTTCCCCCTCCATCTTTTCACTCCACTTCCCAATCTACTTTTCCTTTTGTTTCTGTATCCCTTCTTCTTAATGATCCCTTTGAAAAGCTCATTCCCAAAGGAAGGTTGTTGGGCCAAGTGTGTCTCAGGGCCTGTCTGCTTCTCATGTTCCGCAATGTTTTCATCATTATAACATTAGGGACAGTATGGTAAGTGCGTTTTTCTAGCCCAAGGAGTCTTATGTGCTTTTTTTTTGATTGATCTCAGCTATCTGGGCAGCGTTGTTGTGACCAAGTCGTCTACACCACAATAGGTAAGGGTTGGATCCATGTCTGAAAGGGGGTGGGGTAAGCAGGCGGGGCTTTTTTGATCACCACGTCCTTTAAAGGGGAATACAAGAGATGTGTCTTTGTTTAACTTTTCTTTCCATGTTGGTAGTTTCTGTTATTTCGATATGTTTCCACTTTTGCAAAGTGAGCATTGGTATTCATACCCAGTGCTGCAGTCTGAGAGCATTCTATGCTAAATGAGGAAAGTATCACAAATACTTTTATCTGGTTTTATCAGCAACCAACGGTTTCTGTTTTTATCTGTAAACCAGTGCCTGGCCATGTCTTTCACACCTTGGCCTTCAGTAGTGCTACATCTCAATCAATCCAACACTCAATAACTATTCTATGGATTTAAAACATTAACTCTAGCTACAGCTGTGACACATATAAAAAAGCATCAACAATCTTATAAAATTGCTGTATTATTTAGATAGATAGATAGATAGATATATACTTTATTCATCCCCGTAGGGAAATTCACACTTCCAGCAGTCTACCCCGTTGTTTATTAACAGATTAACATGATGCCCGAGGGTGCTTGTAGCGGAGTGGATGACGTCACGCCAGTCCAAAAGTTCGACATTCCTGCGGCAGATGGAAATCTTTTCTTTGTGAGAATCCAGGGATACACCACCTCGTGTTAGCAAGTCCGCCTCCTCTCCGATTCCCCCCGGCTTTCATGTCTCTGTTTAGCGACGTTGAAGCCGGATTTCTCCAGGTGGCTCCGGGTGGCTACACGTTAGCGTCCGGAATGCTAAACGTGAGCCACGTTTCCGCAAAACACAGCAACTGCGCTCCCTGTGCGCTTCGATGTTTTCAAAAAGCACTCGATGATCCTATTTGGTCGTGAGTTCGCATTTACCATGATTACGGATGGTACCGAAGACTTATAACGCCGCTAGCCGCTTCGCTAGCTTCGGCTTTTCTTCCACCATGGGCCCCTTCATCACGCCGGCACGAGAATTCCTCAGGGCAAGGAGTTGAAATACACGCATTTCTTGTGCGTTAAAACCCATGTCCATAGGATAGAAGTAATCCATAGTGTAGTTGTCAAAACGGGAAGAAAAAACACCGAAGATAGGAGCAGACAATAAAACAGTTGGGCAGCTGCTGGAAAAGGCAGCCGCTCGTGGCAGCGCCGCTTTGATCATCTATAGGAATCTAGCCACATTTTACTCACCCAAAATCCACCCCCTTTTTCTCTATTCAATGATGTGCAGATTTGATGTGCGTTTTAATTCATCAAGAAATTATTTTCTACCGCATTCAAAGCTAATGCTGAAAGTCGAACCTGTCCCGTCGTATTCCTGGCATTATTTTTAATAATTTTACTTCAGTAAATGTCTGACAGAATCAGTGGACACGGGGAAACTGTATTTTTCTCCACTTTTTCTCTTTGATACTTTCATTACTGCCTCCCTAACCAAAGTTAGTGAAACTGCTGACAACCGCAAGAGGTTTGAGCTGAGAAAAAGGGAAACAAAATATTATTATTATATTATTATATAATATCTATTTTTATTCAAAAAATACGGGTGCACGTTAGACATGCATACGCGTTATACAGTACACAAACAAATATGGTAACTAACCTTTATTGCAAATAGTGATGAAACGTTTCTGTCTGTCAGAAGGCAAGTGTCACACCATGTTCTGAGCACACAAAAGATTTTGGAACACACGATATAAAGTTGAGCTGATTTACTTGATAAAAAGTTTTTGACTGTATTCCCCTTTAAAGTTCTGTTCCATGTGCAAAGTGCCATGCATGTCATTGCTAAATCCTCCTTCGTTTAAAAAAAATAAAAAAATTCTATTGATGAATTCTTGTTACATTTCTTGTCCTAGTGCTTCGCTTTTCTTTGGCTTATTTTTCATGATGTGACTGTTCCCGCGTAGTCATTTCCCCTGCAGCCATCTCTCCCCCTGTCAGCATGGTGAAGCCCATTGTAGACAGTTTCCATGTTAATGAATACATATTGATAATGCTTTTTTGCTCTGCTGTGATTTTTTTCTTCCTGTTCTAATGATCCTTGGTTTGTTTCTACAGCCACTTTGGAAAGATGGCACCAATGTAATGCAAATTGTTTTCTGTGGTCCGTGACCTAAATAGGGTGCTGGCGTGTGAGTGGCAGAAATTTCACGAGTGCCTTCCTATAAATCTAAAGATTATTTTTTGATACAACCAGCAGCCACTGACAAGCCACACCACGAGTGGAGCGTTTGCATCAGTTGTCTTCAGCCTTGAAGTAGAGTAGTTCATTTAAAATAAATTCAGACTTAGTTTGTGATTGCAATGTCTCATAATATATGATATTTTAATGTTCTTTTCTGTAACACTCTATATGCCCTGTTAAAAGCCATTTCAATCATAGTTTATTGGATAGTTTTTAGGGCTGCAACTACCGACTGTTTTATTTTATGTATTTATTTATTTATCTATTTTTTGGCCACATCATTCCCGCAAACAAAAAACAAAACAAAAACTAGCGATTATTGTTGACTAGACACAGACCATTGAAACATTATCTATTTTTTTTCTTAAATTTTGCATGAAGTTGATTGAATTATGTGAAAAATGTTAATAATAAGATAAATAGGTACAAGGGAAAATGCACATTTTATTGAACATGCTCTAGATTTGTCCCCCAAAAAATAAAAAACAATTATTCACAGTGCTCAGTCAGTAGAGACATAAATCCATAAATAAACCATTTTTGTCCATGTTTTAGGGACAGGCAAATTAATAATATATTAAAATAAAGTTAAAAAAAAATTATCACTGTAAAGCAAAAACAGACTCATTAAGGCCCGGTCACACAGCCTTTCACGGGCGTATCGAGGCTGAATCACGGCCAGAAATTTCTGCCCGTGAAGCAGACGCTGTTGGACGCTTTTGAGATCGCGATACAGACGAGATACAGCCGTGCTTTACACGCGGTAAGAAATTCACACGCGGTTGGCCGCGCGAAAAAGTTTTGCGCTGCTCAAAACTTTAGACCACGGGTAACCGCGGGCGGCACAGCGATGCAGCCGCGGTTACCAGCGATAAGGACGCGGCCAATTTTGCACATTTTCCACGGTGGGCAACCACGGGCAAAAAAAAAAATCGCAGAATTTTACCCGCGATACAGACGCAAAAGGCTGTGTGACCGGGCCTTTAGCAGCAGTAGAACAGTAAATAAAACAAATATTATTCGTATTTTGTGTGGAACATTCAGTGGTCAACTGCAAAGTCCATAACTTAAAAACTGAGTGATTTGCAAAATTTTGAAATCAAACTGTTTTCACAACTGAAGTTTATTGTTTTAACATATGTCTGGATGCATTTAAATTCCAAATATGTCAGGCTGAGTCTGGCGTAATGATTTTTCATAGCAAAATATAAATTGTCCAATACATGTCATCAAAGTCGTATTGGCTTGAATGTTACTTGAATCTTAGGGGCCGGTCACACAGCAGTTTGCGGCTGAATCCCGGCCAGAAATTTCTGCCTGTGAGGCGGACGCTATTGGACGCTTTGAGATCGCCATACAGACGAGATACAGCAGTGCTTAACACGCGGTCGGAAATTCGCGCGCAATTCTTTAGAGCACGGGTACACAGCTTTTCACGGGCGTATCGAGGCTGAACCACGGCCAGAAATTTCTGGCCGTGAAGCAGACGCTGGTGGGCGCTGTTGGACGCTTTGAGACCGCTATATAGACGAGATACAGCAGTGCTTTACTCGCGGTCGGAAATTCACACGCGGTTGGCCGCGCGAAAAAGTTTTGAGCTGCTCAAAACTTTGAGCACGTGTTAACCGCGGGCGGCACACGAGGTAATGACGCGGAAATGACGCGGAACGACGTGCTCTGGCCGCGGCCAGGGCGTGGTTACACATGGGTAGGACGGGAAATTTCAGCGGGTAATCGTGGGTGGAGCATGGTCATAGCATGTTCTGCGCCTGTATTGCGGTGTTATTACGTGAAATTAGCGTGTTACGCGTGTGACGGTCAAACGCCTTTCTCCGCGTATATACAGCGCGATTTGCCGAGCACACGTCAGTTGTGCTCGAGACGTCAAGGGGTGAACATGGATTAAAAACGTCATATTGAAATATAATATTGTGAATGTGCTTAATTGCTGTTGAGATTGTCATGATTGTTTTCTGTTATTAGTGTCAATAAATTTGTTCAAACCAAAAACCCCGTCACCGTAGTGACCTCGTCTTAATTTGGATTTGGGCACAACACCGGCTCGGGAGCTTTTATACCCGTGGTCCACACGAGAAAATGACGCAGAAATGACGCGATGAGGAAGCGGAACAGTCGCCGGCGTCTGTTTTGCGGGCATACCACCGATGAACAGCGGGTTGGCCAATTTTGCGCATTTTCCATCGCGGGCAACCACGGGCAAAAAAAAACCGCAAAATTTTAGCCGTGATTCAGCCGCAAATGTCTGTGTGACCGGCCCCTTACTAAGGCGGGTCAGACTCAATTTTGCTCACCTGTCCAACTGTCACCCATCTACTGCTACAAGAGGTCTTCTCTGCAAACTTTGCAAGTAGTCTTTTTATTGGTCGTATCCAGGCTAAAATGCTCTAGTTGACGCTGAGATTATTGTCAGTTTATGTTCCCGCTCAAGGCAGAGACGCTATTTTGCATAAGCGATTCTCAGCAGAGGTTATATTCATGTAGAGATTACTTACTCTGTTGACAAATAAAGTGTGGTGGCAATAGTAAACATTGAAATCAATTATTTTGTTGCAGCCCTAATCTTTCACAAGAAAATCAAATTTTCTACTAAACCGCCACATTTTGTATTAACTAAATCACATAGCTCATCAAATCATAAATGGTTTTAGAAGCATTGTTGGCTTATTAGAATTATATTTCCAATAAGTGCCACTATTTAGCATGGTGTTACCCCTTTTTCCCTTTTTGTTCAACTAATTTAGAAAACGTCGAGGGGCGCTGAGTGTCCATTCGGCGTCTGAGAGGATTGATGCACTGAGATACCAACGGATTAGAAAGGCTAAGAAGATGTCAATCAATAACAATAATTCCAAGACTAGAAGGAAAGCAGGTATGTTGGTAACAGATTCTACAACCTTCGTTCTATTTTCACATCAGGAGCATATACAGTATGTCACAAAAGTGAGTACACCCCTCAGATTTCTGTAGATATTTCATTGTATTGTTTAATAGAACATCAGTGAAGAAACATCGCTTTGACAGAATGAGAAGAAGTCCGTCAACAAAGGCCATGTCTTACTTGAAAGATATCCTATGGTCCGATGAGAAATTTAATTCATTTGGCTCAGATGGTGTGAAATATGTGTGGCCAGGTGAGAAGTACAAACATGTTTGTCACTGGTCTTAGACCCAGTGATAATTTGTAAGGCTCTGGTGAAATCCCTGGCCAAGAGGATTAGAGTGGTTCCGCAAAATCATGGTGGCCGCGCAAAACCGAACAGAACTTTTAATTAAGAGTGTACTTCCTTTTCTTACCAGGGCTTTAGGTACTAATTCCTATATCGTGATTTATACATTTCTGAGGAGTAGGAATAAATAAAATAAAATTAAATGAAAAATAAAAATTAAATAAATTTACACTGCTATATGAGCTCTATACGTTTTACTTAGACTACCATTCATTGTGTCAAAATGACGTTTCTTCAGTGTTGAAAATGTGAGGGGTGTATTCACTTTTGTGACATACAGCAAAGTGGAGCCGTTGTTACTTCTAATGGGGGTTTGTTTTACAGAACATTTAATGTATTTTCCAGACTTTAAGTTGTATCTACATTTGTAAGCGTGCTGTTACTGTGATAAGTTTAAAGTTTAGTGGACTCTCAAAGTAAGGAGAAAGACGTCAATGTATTCTGAATCCCAAACCTCCAAGAATAAATTCCAACTTGTTTTCATTTGATTAAATCTAGGTTGAAAAAAAAAAAGCAGAGCCGCCCTAAAGGATGTGGGAATCAAAGAACAGCAACATGATTTGCCGTTCTTGACAATGATGTGAACAGTGCATAATACTCAAAACAATAAACAACAGTAAGATATAATAGTCAGAATAACCAACTGCCATTTTATGCAATCTCCTTTGCAGGTGTCCAATATCAAAAACAAATAAACTGTTTTAGATTCCACTGTACTCTCCGATTGCTTTTTGGACTTGTTTCCAATTTCACAATCAGGGCTCTCTGGACGTCCCTATACTAATGAGCTGAGCAGGACGCCACAATGGCCTACAGTCATACCCATAAGTTGTTTTTAGTTTAAAGTAACTGCAACCATGTAAACAGGGAACATATAAAGAATTTGTACGGCCAGAAACTGAGCAGTGTGGTTGGCTGCACAAAAAATACAACGAAATATACTACAGAAATCCTAGAAAAATCATACTACGGGAGGAATTAAAATATCCTACTACATGAATACTACAAAAATCCTACTACTGGAATATTAAAAAACCCTGCCACAGAAATACTACAAAAATCCTACTACGGAAATACCACAAAAATCCTAATACGGAAATACTACAAAACGCCTAAAATGGGAACAACTACAAATATCTTACTATAGAAATACTGTAAAAATCCTACTACAGAAATACTACATAAATACTAAAAAACTTAATATCAAATTAAGTGCTTAAAACAGAGACCAAATATATTATTTTGTTTTAATCGTGAGGGTTTCAAAACCAAATTGATGAAGCTAATCTATTTAAAAAAACACTATAACAATAAATATAATGTGAAGATATCTGCATGTACATACATTTATTCATAAATTACAAAAATTGTATTGGTCTTCATGACCAGCCCCTTAGCCACATTGCAGCCCGCGAATTCAAATGTTCCCCTACCCCTGATGTAATATGTTTACTATTTCAGGTGTTTCCACCTCTCAGACCCAGCAGGCACGCATCACTCAGGTACTTCAGCCCGAAGAAGCGTTCTACCTCCATAAGAAGAAAAAACGGGCTCTCCTCCATGACCCGTGCAATCGCTTCTCTGATCTGCTGTACCGCCGGCCCCATCGCGAAGACCAAAAGCCCATTTTGGCTTGTATGGACAACATAGACCTAGACCATGCCACCTTCCTATGAAAATCCTCACAAATGAAGGTCAACTCTTATTGTGCGTAGACATATTCTAAAACAATAACTGTAACCACTTTTCATAAACCTTTAACACAATGAGCAATACATTGAGGCATTTACATTTCAACACCCTGATTGACTAATTTAACCAATTACGTTTTAAAGACTTCAGGTTAGTATTCATTCAACCACGATGAGGATCTCCTCCTATTACAAAAGGTTTATTTGTAAATGCTTACCTCTGAAATCAATGTGCTATAGTCCATCTCCCTGTGGTTACAATTTGTTTACATTTCAAAACTAGGCTGTCAAGTGCTAGATTTACATTTTTCTTCCCACCAAATTTTCTGCCAAGAACCATTTTTTTCTGTTAAAACTAAAAAAGATCTGTATTTTCGGCACTATAAAGTGCACCGGATTCTAAGGCACACCCCCCAAAAAATGGTCTTTTGTCATATAGCTTTCATACATAAGGCGCACTAGACTGAAGATGTCTTGTGCTCTTTATACACTCACAGCAAATAATTGTGCATTGATTAATCAGTCGAAAATATCGCTGATCAAAATTGCATAGTATTGTTTACAATGGGAATCGAACCCAGATCACGGTGGTCATTTTAATCACGAGACCACTAGTGGTACAGATGACATTTAAAAGTGCGTTAACGCTTATCTCGTTCGCTTTTTTACGGTGCCAAAAACACTGATTTGCATAGTGCATTCTTATAGGTTAAAGAGTTTCTCCACTTCTTTACCTGTGCATAAACAACCTCTCAGTTTTATGTACGTAAAAGAGCTTGTATAGTATTTTGTTGAAAGACTTTGACGCAATGTGAAGAAGTGGAGAGACTGTTTAACCAATCCGAATGTACCATGCAAATCGATGTTTTTGACACTAAAATAGTGTGATAATGAAATAAGCCCTAATGCCTTTTCATTTGTAATTTGGTGCCTTCACCGCCTTGACGCGGGTTCCAATCTCATGGCATACTATGTAGGGAGATTTTGTCCGGAAATAATTGTCGATTGATCAATCATTGCTCAAATTTGGGAGTATACAGGAAAACCTACAATTACTCCATCCATTTTCAATATTATCACCTGTATTCTGCAGTATATAAGATGCACTTTCAAATTTCTGGCCAATTTGGGGGTTTTACTTGCGTCTTATATTCAGCAAAATTCAGTTTATCTCAAAGCACAGAAATTGGGGCCACATTCAACTGTCATAAGACTCAGTTCACTTGACTTGTTTTATCTATTTAGCTGAATATTGCACAAAGACTATCAAGCTGTGGCCTTGGCAAGTCTGAACAAGACAAAAAAATGATCAGTTGATCTAAACCCACTTTAATAATTTTTTTTGCGCAGGAGCAAAATATATTTGTTTCATTATTCACACTACATTTTCCATTTCTTCAATATATTCAATATAAGAGTACAGTGCTCAAAATTCCAATCTTAAATGGTCAAACCCAAAACAGATTAGTTAAAGCAGACGGTTACTTGAACGATTATCCTACAAATATTTTGTATAATGCGCCACTGGGAGTTGAAAAAAGCATTTTGTGCTCATATGAGTTGTGACGCAAAATATACCTTTTATATTCTAATTTTGGGACTTTGAGAGTAACCATCTAGATTCAAGAACAGCATTTAATTTACTTTGGGTACGTCTTGGATTGGGATTTTACAGGAACAGTGTTGGGGTAATGAAGTTCCTTGCGCCCCACTGATCTGATTGTTCGCAGTAACTAAAAACGATAACTCATGTAAACTGTCACGACCAGAATGGAATCAGTACCCAAATGCGTAGCGTTAACCACAAGTTTATTGATAGAAAGAGGAAGGGCAGCGACCGCGATCCGTTGCTCGCTGGACGCGGGAAGCAAGCCGCTCATACAATCAGATTGTGATCCGAATATGGAAGTGGATCTTCCGGAGCGGGAGATGGCGGTGTCAAGGATGGAAAAAACAGGTCAATAGCCGGGACAGGAGAGCAAAAACGTGGTCGGGATCAAAAACGGGTCGTAAGCCGGGACGGGAGAGCAAACGTGGTCGGGGTCAAAAGCAGGTCGAAGCTGGAGACAAACTGCGAGATCAGGAACGGACGGGTGGAAAACGGGTGTAAAAAGCGGGACCAACGGGAGTCAGAGTCAAAATGCTTGCCTTGTAGAAACAGAGGCTAACGGACTGACAAAGAGTGACCGAAAATGAAGGGCTTAAATAGGGAGAGGGATAATTAGGAAACGAGTGGCAGCTGGGGCTGAAATAAACTGAATAATCCACATTAACCTCACAAGGGAAATGTGTATCTCGGACGTTTGTTTTTAATTTTCTCTAAAGACGAGTTTATTTATTTTACAGGAAATTGCTATGCAGTATTAACACAAATAAGGGGCAATTTAGGAAAATATTACAAGTGCTGAGATATAAATAACTACACATTAAAAAATACAGTTGCATTGCATGAAATATAAACATACTTGTGTTGTACATTATTTTTCCAGAATAAAACACATTTATCAATTAAATTTAATCACTCAATGTAATGCATGGAGTTTAACATTGATATAAAGCAATTTTTTCACTCTCTTAAGATAATCTTAACTATTCATGTTTGTAGTTTGATAGTCAAAGCCAGAACTTAAAACACCCCCGGCTAACCAAGTACAATAATTCTTTAATAAATATTTATTACACTAAATAAATGGTGCAAAGAACAAAACGTCATCATTTTTTATTGCAGAGAAAAATCTTTAATATTTACTAATATTTCAACCCCTTATTGCCATTTTAAGGGGTGAGGAGTAAGCTGAATGTTTTGTTCAGTCTAATGTTTGGTAATGGATTTTAGATGGAAAACTCTTCGGAACATAGTACATAGTCACTTTAGTGATCTATCAACTGCTGTGTATCTTGTAAGTAAAATTATATTATAGCTGAATCCTTGTATTTTGCGAGGTATCAGATTTAAGGCTCTCTATCGGATTTAAGACTCTTATCTGCATAAATAACAAAAATGGCTCTTCGCCATTAGAGCATCACCCGCATTGAGACACAAAACCATTTTTGGGTGGTATTCCACTTTTTGGCCAAGCTGCTGAGGCCAAGTCAGCTTTTCTGGGCAGTTTCCACAACTGGGGTAACCTACCTGACTGCCCTTAAAATAGATTGTTGACATTGAATGGCGTTCTGGCCTCAGAAAGTGGAATGTCTTTCTTGGAAAAATGCTAAATCAACAAAACCAAACGTGCTGATTCAGCTTGTTTGGGCAGTTTCCACACCTGGGTAACCTACATGACTGCCTATGAAAGATGGTGGTCATATCTAAACTCCTTTACTCTTTTCTTGGGTGGACGGACACACAAACAGACAGACAAACTAACGAATACATATAAATACCTAGATCCCTAACAAAAACAATAAGGAACACCTTTGCTTCGCTCACGGGTGGTTAAAAAAAATAAAATGTCTAAATCAGTCATTTTTTTGCCGGGCCCCTATGCAGATTTTTTTAATCCAATGCGCCAGCCCTAGCTTTATAAGCTTTTGCCATGTGCACAAAATAACACATAGAAAAACTGTGGCTAACCCATGCTGCTCAATTCCAACATTTGTCCGTCACATATTCATTTGTTGTGGTGGGAAAATGAAGCAATATTTGTCACTCCTTCAAAAGGTACTGTAGGTCGGAAGATAAAGACTAGTGCAACAGAAATTCATCAAGTTTCAATTTCATCTAGAAGGAATGAAAACAATATCTAAAACACTTAATGAAGCTTCATTCGTGTATTGTTGTAAAAATGTTCTATTCCACAAAGTACATGACCTCAAACAGAGTTGGGCGGGTTGCCGAACTTTTTGTTAGGTTGGCCCTCGAGAGCCTCATGTCCTGCATGTTTTTGGTGGTTTTCGCTTCTTTAATTTAAATACATGAATATAAATACAGGTAATTCCAAACACCAGGATCATTATCAGTCGCCTGTAAAGATATCTATCTATCTATGAAATGAAATGATCTGCATTTATATAGCGCTTTTCAAGTCAATGACTTCCCAAAGCGCTTTACATTGTGCTTCACATTTCCCAATAGCGGCCGTGATCTGTGCAGCCATGTAAGGCGCTAACCTGCTTATTGGGGGTATTGGGGGTTCAGTGTCTTACCCAAGGACACTTCGGCATGTAACCTGGACAAGCCGGGATTCGACCTGGGATCCCTTAATCCTAAAACGATCGCTCTACCTCCTGAGCTACTGCCACCCCTATCTATCTATCTATCTATCTATCTATCTATCTATCTATCTATCTATCTATCTATCTATCTATCTGTCTGTCTGTCTGTGTCTGTCTGTCTGTCTGTCTGTCTGTCTAACTATCTGTCTATCTATCTATCTCTATCTCTCTACCCATGTCATATCCATCAAAAGGGGTGACACATACACAAAATCAAAGAAAAGAAAACAAGGAGAAAGTAGTAAAAAAAAATTTGACCATGGCCAACCCAAATGCCCAAAAACCCATACAAGTTAATCACCTCGGCACCCAAGTTAGTCATGCTTTCGTCCCTCCTAGATGAAACGGGACACAAGAAAACAGCCATGTCACTTGGGTCAGGGCGACACAACACACTCTTCTGTTCAACAGCAGGGCCCGACAGCTTTCACTGGTTTACCCCTGCCGCATCATACAAGTGCCCTGCCCATCCATTAGATAACTAACAAGCTGATAATTTAAATCAACTGAGTTGGAGAAGAGAACCATCCAAAAACATGCAGGATGTGCGGCACCCAAAATTATAATGCAATGTTATTAGTAGTCAGTCAATCATTTTCAAGCAAACTAAAATAATATTTAGTAATGTAGCTCATGAACAGGTGATATATAAAAACAAAATACTGCAAATTTCGTTTAGAAATATGTTAGTACTAGAGCAGCTGACTAAACACAGACTAATAAAAGCAACACAGAGAAAAAGTATTGCTACAATTACGTATCATTTTATTTATCTGTACAGTGATGAAAAAAAACATACTTGCAGTTTGTATATAACGTCTTGATAAAGCATCTTTTTTGTAGAGAAAGTAAACAGTACTGTAATAGTCACGTTGAAGATTTGAGTAGTTCAGTGAGAAGTGACTACAATGTAACAGAACTATGTCAAAGTGTGAATAAAAGACATCATCCAAAGATAGGAATTAGCTTATTAGAAATGAGAGGTATAAATACTCTTTATTTAAATATAATATACAAATTAATATGAAGAAGCAGAATGTCTCCGTATATTTGAGGACAGTTGGTTTTAAAGGAATGTACGAGTCTATATTTATTTTTATATCCATCTGTGCTTATATGGTAGCGGTGAAGCAAAAGAAAAAAAAAGAGAATGGTGCACTCTAATGGATTTCATGTACTGTATACAAACTCAGCAACCTATTTTTATAGCAATGTCTGCTTGCCATGAAGAGTAAATATATTGTAATATTGATTGTAGGCCATGTTGTTTTTAATGCATCATTTGAAATATGTTTCTTAGATGAGTAACCTGGAAACGCATTCGGGTTTACGGGAATTAACTTTCTATGGTGCTTCAATGGTATGATGAGTTCTCAAAATGGAAAAGAAACAACTGGATTGGTTTGACATACAGTGATACCTCTTCATACGAGCTTAATTGGTTCAAGGATTGTGCTTGTAGCTCGAATTTCTTGTGTAACAGGCAAATATTCTCAATATGTAATAGCTAAAAACAAATTGGCTTGTTCCTGACCTCCTTAGATAGCTATAACACACATCTTCCGAATAATTGGAAACACATTCAAATAGTAATTAAACATAAAAATACAGTATTAAAAAAGATTATAATAATGAAATAAAATGTAAGTTTATTATGGAGGGAGTCTCCAGTTTCAAACGTAAGAGGGTGTTGGGAGGGCCGGCGGGTAGATTGTGGGAAGAGTGATGTACAAGAGACTGTTTCTCTTAAAATATAGTTTGTGTAACTTGAAATAAACATACACATAAAACATTTTTAACAGCAAACTGTTTTAAATTTTCTTTTACTTTAACGGGGCAAGACGCTGGATGAATTCTTCCGCGGATTTGTTATCTGCACTCTCTTCATCTCCTTGCTGTAGAGTGTGTATGCCAGTTCTCTCATTGAACAAAAGCTGGCCTTGGAATTTATTCCGGTTATACTCAACGATGGCAGCACGGCGGCGCAGTGGTTAGCACGTGTGCGGCACAGTTGTGAGGTCGTGATATTGAACCCCCTGTGTGGAGTTTGCATGTTCTCCCCGTGCTTGCGTGGGTTTCCTCCGGGCACTCCGGTTTCCTCCCACATTCCAAAAACATGCATTTCAGGTTAATTGGCCGGTCCAAATTGTCCCAAGGTGTGACTGAACGAGAGAATTGTCTGTCCCTGTGTGCCCTGCGACTGGATGGCAACCAGTTCAGGGTGTCCCCTGCCCACTGCCCGAAGATAGCTGGGATGGGCTCCAGCGCTCCCGCGACCCTACTGAGGATAAGCGGTACAGATAATGGATGGATGGATGGATACTCAACGATGATTCACCCTCTGTTGACGCTGCCTCAAGTTTTCGGTCCCTTTAGATGGACAGCCACTTCTGCTCTCTGTGTTGCTATCTCACGCTAGCTCCTTGTCGTATTTCCATTGTAACAAAATTCCCTTTATCTCCTCTTCAATAGTGGTTCGCAATTTTGAAAGAACAGTCACGCTCCTGACGTTGAGAGATTTTTGCATACTCAAGCACACAAAACTCATTTTATGGTAGAATGAACACTATTAAAAGGTCTGAAAAGAAATTTTAAAAATCAATAGCATTACAAAAAACGTAACGTATTTAACTATAAATGGCACAACTTTTATCGTAATACCATTCATATTTTAGACGATATGGGGACTTCAAATATGCCCAAGACTTTTGGAACACCCTGTAAAAACAAGTGGGCGCATGTGCTAACTGGGACGAACTGATGCTGGTGGTGATTGGTAGGAGTGCTCTCTAGTGGTACCCTCTGGGACTGCTTGGATTTACCCTCGTACTTAGAGTAGGATTTATCTTCACAAGTAAACTCGTAAATCGAATTTCTCGTGTCAAGAGATGCTCGTATAAAGAGGTACTATTGTACATGTAATCCCCATGATACTTACAACTAGCTTTATGATTTCCAAACGTGTTTTACGTTCTGCTCTCTGTGCTGGCATGTTTTTGTTGATCTACTTTTAATGCCTTGATTTCCAAGCGCGTTACATCCTCCAGTTCAATGCCAAACAACAACACACATCACACATGGTGAAAACTGGTGCTATTTTTAAACAACTGTGGTGCTTTCTTTTAAGTTCATTGAATGTTCTTGCCTCAGACAAAATGTAGCCACATCGTCTGTTGTTTTTGCTTTTGTTTCTGAGACATGACAGTTGCAAAGTTGCACACGTCAGGGTTCGTACAGGTGCTCGAAATCCTTGAAAATGCTTAATTTTAATATTGTGTTTTCAAAGATTGAAAATTGCTTGAATTTTGTGCTAAGTGCTTGCGAATTCTGGCAATTGTTTCCATGTTTCTCAACAAGTCTGCTTAAAAATGAGGCCGACACTCGCTCTCTGAAGGCTCACTTTGCCTTTGCATTCCTTCTCCCCTCATGATTAAAAGCACCTGGCATTTGTTTGTATGCCATTGTCCTATGAAGCATTACTGCTCCCTGCAGGACAGGTGCATGCTCGCCTAAACAGGGCACTGTGAAATGTGTATTAGTGCAACTATTACGAATCAATTATGGACATTTATTAACGGCCATGCAAAATACAAATTTAGTGTTTCGCTGGTGGTAAACTGTAATGGGAAAAACTTGCCGCAACTAAAAATGGAAGATAAATATTACTGTCATTTTTACCCAACACCTCTCGGGGAAGATTGGTCTTAAAAACAAATATGTTCACGATTTACTCCAGATCTAAAAATCACGTCTTGAAAAAATGCACATGCACAATTAAAAATGTGTTGATCTGTTAAATACATGATTCACACCACATTTTTATTTTAATGGTTCACTGGAAAACATAGAAAATTGGCTTTGAAAGTCCTAAAAAAGTGCTTGAATTTGGTGGAAAAGGTGTTACCAACCCCGAGACATTTGAGTATTTTTCAATTTAACTTTAAAAGCTTTTGCCTTTTTGTTTGATATGCGGTATTTTTGTTTTCTTCACTGTTAAACAAGGTGCTTTCATTGGTGTGATACTACATGAATATTTACTGTGATGAAATTAACCACAAAAACGAAAATTGTGGTTTCCAATATCAACCACCCAAAAAAACAAGTTGCCATGAAAAGTAAAGCATTATAAAAAGGGTGTTTCATTTTTTTTATATATTCTTTGAATAGTATCATTTACGATAATAATATATGTATTTCCCTGCCCTAACTCACGAGTAGATAATTTCTACTTAAAAAGAAAAAAAAATAGTAATCTGCTAGCCAAGATATGCTTGGGCGTGTTTGGAAAGAGCAGGATTCCCAACTTGACGTTGGGCTTTTCTCAAGCGGCACAGTTTTGCGGTCATGGGATCAAACAAAGAAATACGTCCAAAACCAATCACCAAGTGGGACTATTAACGAGAATAAGAAGGCGATTAAAGTAAGGAAATATTCCGATGGCAAAATAATCCTTCCAAGAAGTAAAAAAATCACTTCTAATTTGAATCGGTCATCGCCTCTGCATCCACCCATTAACTTTACTCTACCACGTCGAGTTACATATTTTTTATCCTTTTATTTTTTTACCATAAATATGTGTATTCCCAATAAGTAGTTCTTATTACATATTATTTTATGATTTACTGTGGAATGTGTTAGCATACTCACTAATACTTTTTACATTAGACTGCTGCTTTTCAACCCTCAAAAACACTTAGCAATTTAGAATTTAAAAAAAAAATAAAAAAAAAAATATATATATATATATATATATATATATATATACACGCATTAGTGCATGTGCGGCACAGTTCTGAGGTCATGGGATCAAACCTTCCTGTGTGGAGTTTGCATGTTCTCCCTGTGGTTGCGTTGGTTTCCTACGGGCACTCCGATTTCCTCCCATTTTCCAAAAACATGCATGTAAGGTTAGATGCCCAGTCTAAATTGTCCCTAAGTGTGAATGAGCGAGTGAGGTTTCTGTCTCCGTTTGCCCTGCGACTGGCTGGCAACCAGTTCAGGGTGTCACCTGCCCACTGCCCAAAGGTAGCTGGGATGGGCTCCAGCACCCCGCGACCCTACTGAAGATAAGCGGTGCAGATAATGGATGGAATGGAAGGATATGTACTTCCTGTGATATTTACATCATAAAAGATATCAAATTTTTTGAAACACCCTGTATGTCCTTGACATTGGTTTTCAAGTTCATGCCACTCAAATTAAAATATGTGTTTCTGATTCCTGTACTTTGTTTGAAGGTACGTTGCGTATTATTGAGCTCCTTTCAGTAGTAAAAAAAACCCCCAAATAATTAATTCATTAAAGAAAAAAAATTGACTCAGATAATTCACAAAAATACGTGGACTAGCATAAACGTGTGTTTTTTTTAAAACAGTCATGAGTCGTGAAATAAGCATTTATTTTTTACAAAACATAAACCTCATCTAAAAGCAGCCAAAATCTGCCATCTTACTTCTACTGGTACCTTAAAAAAAACAACATGTAAAATGGTCACTTTGCATTTCTTAGTCAGTTTTTCATTCTAGAGGAATTAAATACACGAGTGTAGCATGATGCAATTGAAATAGCTGAACTAAACTTATAAATCTAATCATTTCCAAACTATTATTTTATTATTTAGCATGTATTTGTCATACCTAATATGACATGATTTTCTGCCATCTTTCTGCAGCGGGTACTCAAAAATCTCAAAAAGGCTTTTTCTCTTCTTTTTTCCTTTTTTGTTTTCATTTACTTTCTCTCTTTTTTCATCTTTTCTTCATTCTTGTTTGCTTGTTTCTTTCTTTTTTTTCAATTTTTGTCTACTCTATCTCTCTTTTCTTTTTTTGCAAAAGGCTTAGCAAAAAAATAACAAAAAACAAAAAGTGAAATGATGCCTTTTGGTTCCTTTGAGTCTCCGTAGTTTGTATTCTTGCTTTGATGCACAATACAGCGACGTCTAGTGATCAAATAATACACACTGTCCCTTTAAACCTATGAAAATGTTGACTACTTGTAAAGCAGTACAGTTGCAGCAATACAAATGGGGAAAATGTTAAATAATCATTGAATAAATGTGAAAATATATATATAAAGATATAAATGGATTTTCCTCAGAATAAGTACATGGAAAAGACATTGTGTCATTTTTACTCCTATTAGTGCTAAAAAAATGTTCATCAAAAGAGACATCTAGTGGTCAAATATTACACAGTGTCCCTTTAAAAACACTTGTATAATTAGTATTTCTGTTTTATTTTATTTGTAACAGCAGAACTTGCTATGTCAATTTGGGATGGAGTTAATAGTGCTTTACTTTTTATTGATAAACGGCAAATTGTTCCAAACTTTATTTAAATTCTCGATCGTACGGTCACTAAAGAACACGTTTCCCCGTTAACTGAATGCAATATCGTGCAAGAAAAACGGCTATATAATTTGGTCTTTCTCTTTTTTTGTCGTAGACAATAATATTGAGTGTACTCATAGTAACTCAACAGCTGGTACCTCAAAATGTATCTTTTTTCACAGGTTTTCATTTAAAATGTAGCTGTGTGAGACATTAACCTTTTGTTTTTTATGTTGAAAACATTTTGGATGTACCTGCTATGATTTAGCATTTTTGTTGATTTTTTTTTTGTTTTGTTTCCAATCTCTAAGAAATGGACGGAACTCCAAATGATTGAATTTTGAAATGTATCGGTATGCTTGTACTGTAGTAGTAAAAAAATCACAATGGTGTATATTACATCAGTTTTTATTTATTAAAAGGTTTTCCAAGCTATATGTCTCTTATTGCACAAATGTCAGCAAGTAGACAGGCAGGCATGCAACGTGCTATTTTTGTTCTACCTCTCTATCTAGAAATACTACTACAAAATACCAAAGAATTACTACCACGGACATATTACAAAAGTACTACTAAAGAAATACTACAAATATACAACAGAAATACCACAAAAGGAAATATATATATATATATATATATATATATATATATATATATATATAATTACCTGCTTAAATCAGGGATCTAATATATTGTTTTACTTTAATTTTGAGCTTTTCAAAACAAGTTTGATCAAACTAATCTACTGTATTTTCTGCACTATAAAACACACCAGATCATAAGATGCACCCCTCAAAATAGTCATTGGCATATATTTTTCATAAGGTGCATGGAATTAAACTACAGTAAGAACTAGGGTTGCGTTAACAAGAAATACATTTTATACATAAATGAACATTGTCACCACTAAATTTATTCATACTAACAAACAATTACAATGTTAACCTGAGTACTTGAAGACCAATCTATATGTTTTTTTAAAGGCAAAAAGTTACCATATGCAGTATAATTTCATTGTAACTCTGCATTTCAGATTTTATCCACCGTAGTTTCTGGTAAATAAGGTGCACTGGATTTCAAGGCGCACTTTTAAATTTCTGGCCAAGTTGGGGTTTTGAAGAAAAAATGGGGGAGGAAAATATATATGTATATTTGTTTGTGATGGTTTTATTTAGAATAAATATTAACAATTGAATGACTAACTTTTATATATAATCACCCTTTCTTCAAATTTAAACAAATTTTTATAAGGCTTTTCGTTTTTTTCTATTTTTTTCTTGTTTTCCTTTTTTGTTATTTCACCTTGCGTTTTACTTTTTTTTGTCGTTTTTTTACTCTCCTATCTTTTTCCTTTTTGTTCTCCCCCCTAGTTTTTTTCTCCTTTTTTACTTTTTCCCCTCTTTTGTTTCTTTTGAATTTTAATCATTTTTTCTTGATTTTTTTTTTCCTTTTTTACAGTCATTGGGTGCATAAGGTAAGATAATAATTGGTAATTTATGGATTAATGCAACAAGAAAAAATCTGAAGAACGGTTTAGGGGGCAAAGAGAGCCGGCGTTCTACCGAAACGTCCTAACTTGTGGAGACGTCCTACCATTGGCTTATCTGACAGCGAATTTTGTTTTCTTTATAGTTAAGTAAAAGCAGCAAAATACATACAGTTCGTGATTACTGTAGTTAGCAAACACCGTGATAAAAAGCTACAACAGAAAAACACGCCATTTCTTTTGAAGCAGTGTAATAGTCAAGACTAAATCAAACCGAAAACTGTCCGTAGTAAAGTGCAATCAGCATTGTGCGCATGCGCACTAGGCATCGGTAGGACACCTCGATTGGTAGGAAGGAAACTCGGAACACCGGTTCTCTAAAAAGAACCAGAATTCCCCTTTCGACTCCTTAATGACGTAACCGATGACGTAGAGGAAACCCCTCTAAGGATGACGCCTGCCGGAATGTGGCATAGATGATGTCGAAGACACTTCCGGGTTTCAACATACTCTCGCGAGAGTTGAGAGCGCTTGTTGTCAGGCAACCAACATAAACTAGCCAACAGCAGCGAAACACAAGTTATTTATTTCAACCAGTAAATGCGGTAAGTCTTTTTTTTGTTTCATTTTTAAAAAAGTTCTTGTTTAGGCGGAGCTTAAAAATGACGCAATACATTTTGAAATGAAATATTAATGTTTCCAATTAAGTTCGGACGTTAACAATATGAGAGTAGTTTATTCGTATCCCACTGTGTGGAAATGTTAAATACTCTATCTTTTTTAAATGTTGGTTACTGTTGGGTGCGTTACTGGGGTGAAAAAAGTTATTGATTACAGTCATAAGTAATTATGTTATCACCCCAGATTACCACCACCCCAAAGTATCAAGTTACTATTTACCGTAAATACTCACATTTAAGCTGACCCAATAAAACAGATTAAAAATATACACCTAATAAAAGAATTAGGAGCAAATATTTACACCAGCCTTCCTATTTCTTTGCTTTTGCAATCTCGTGAGCTTGCAAACAAACACTTAGCAGAGACACTCCATATCCGTTTTGTCTCTGGGCTTCAAACCACTTGAATAAGACCTTCCCCATATTTGGGTATTGTCCAAGATCTTTCCTTTTTTAGTTTTTTTTTTTTTTTTTTTTGCAAAAATAATTTCACAAATAAAAAGACCAAAATTCAGCACTCTTAAATTCGGTTCTCACGTTTGCCCAATTGATTTAGTTGTTCTTATATAACCTACATCCCCTCCCCCACACACTGCCTACCATTCGCCACTGGCTGATTTCAGTATTTTATTTTATAGTTTCTTAGATGCAAGTGAATACTTTAGGGTGAATATCTCTATGAAGAGAAATTCATTGTCCTTGTTCTCTTTGCTTGAGACGACGCTACCGTAACTGTATTTTGTTGTACTTTGTAGGAAGTTATGAATATAGTTAGGAGTAATGCGTTCCAAAGGAATGCCTTCCTGGAATGTAATTACTTTTTTTGGTGACAAGTACTTTAACTCAACGCTTGTAACAACATTATTTAAAGCAGATCATGAATCACAATGTATAAGTTATTTGAACTTAGCTAATGAAGTATTATACAATCTGCAGTCAGCCAGCAACACAATGCTAGTACATAATCTCTCCCTACTGATATTCTGATATTCTCAATACCGTTTATACTCTCATCAAAGTTGTATTTACAAAAGTAAAACAAAGTACTGAAATCAGGGGACAGTTTATATGCGCATATTTGGTTGCGTGTCACCAGTAGGGAATTGTCGGCAGCGAGTGGGGAGGGAGCGTGGCTTATATGTTTTTTAACTTGTTGATTTGTTTATTTTTCTTTTCTCATGTTTAAAATAAAAGGGTAGATGCTACTTCTGGGTGCCAAGGGGGCAAGGTCAAGTCAAGTCATGTTTGTATAACCCTTTCTCACAAAAAGTCTCAAAGGGCTGTACAGAGCACAAGAATAACATCATATATAACATATTTTTGTAGGAAACTGAATATTTTAATCAAAATATGGAAAAACTTAATATGTAAATCTGTTTATAATCCAAATGCCAAATATAATTATATCAATGATAATAGTATTGTACAGTAAAGTTCATACTCGGGTAAAAAAACTAAAAGGGAGCTAGATAGCGAACTAAAAGAGTCAAAGACATCAGACCCTAGGCTAGGTGGCTAGGGTAATGGGACTACTTTTAAAAAAAAGTAACTACCAACAGTAACTATTTACTTTTTTTCAGTAACCTACCGGTTACAGTCCTCGGTACCGAGAAAAGTATTTGTGTTCCGGTAACGCGTTCACTTGTAACACAGTACTCCTCCAACTGTTCACAACAGGTGAAGAGGTACAAATCCAGAAAAGATGGCTGATTCACTGGAGGAGTTCCAGGCGGTCCTCAGCGAGCTGACTGAGGGCCAAGAGGAACCAGACATGACCAAGATCCGCCAAGAGTACGAGAAACTCCTCAACGCGCTGACTAAGTCCTACAACAACGAGAAAAGGCTGATGGGAAAATGCAAAGACCTCAGTGCCGAGATCGCGTCTGCCTCCACCAAAGTGGAAGCTGCACGCAAGATCTCTCAAGATGATGAATCAACCATGACTAATCTGAAGACGGTAAATTTTCCACAAATAGGGGTCCGATCGCGCATGTTAAACGGCCCAGGTGTTCTGAAATTCCTTCCTACTCATTGAGAAGTCCTATCTAATGCTCAGTGTGCATGCATACTGATAGTATTTCCTGGGATGTGCAAGTTTTGAATTGAATTTACTGTAATCCACATCAACATTGTGAAACATATACAATGAGATTTGACATGGCACTCCAGGGTAAACATGTAATAAAGACTTCACAAGAAAATTATTGTTTGACCTATGTGCTTTTAGAGCAGGGGTGTCAAACTCATTTTAACACGGGGGCCACACGATAAAACAAACATTCTGTTGGGGGCCGGACTGTCAGGGAAGACCAGAACAGAGCAGGAGACCCCAGAGCGTTCGTACAGTTCTTTATTTGGGGAAGCGTAAGGGTTAGCGGGAGACGTGATCAATCGTAGCGTGGGACGAAGGCAGGTCGAGTTTACCAGGACTGAAGAGAAGATCGTAGCGTGGGACGAAAGCAGGTCGAATCGGAGGCAGGTCGGATCGGAGGCAGGCAGGCAGAATCAGGTAAACAAGAAGGCACATGTAATCGGGAGAGTCTTACGGGGTACAGAAGTAATCCTCAGACAAACAGGTCTCGGCGTAGCGAGCTTAAAAAGGGAACATAAACCAATCAGGGAGCGCATTCCCGCGCGTCAGATGATTACCCCAGGTGGCTCCACTTGGGTAATCATGACACGGACTAGTAGATTAAAGAGAAAGAAAAAGAGAGATAAAGAAATAAGAGAAAGAGGGAGGGAACAGGAGAGAGGGCGGGACAAAGAAAGAGAGAGGGAGAGGGGGAGAGCGTGAGAAACAAAAAATAAAAAGTCGTTAGAGTGGGGGAAAAGAAAGGGAGAGGAAGAAAGAAATCCAAATAGAAATAGAAAGACAGAAGGAGTGAAAAGAGAAAAAAAAGCATGAAGGGTATGAAGAGAGAAAAGAGAGAAAAGGAATACAGGAAGTTAGAGCAAAAGAGGTTAAAAGACACAGAGAGAGAAAGAGACAAAGAGCAACAAAGGAAGAGAAAAACAGAGACAAGAGTGAAAGAGACAGAGACAGAGTGGGAGAGAGAGAGAAATAAAAACAAGTAGTGTCTTTGTGAGAGGCACCTGGCTTTGGCAGCATCAAGTTGACATATTTCAACCTGCAGCTTGTTTTTCTCTTGCGCTTCTCTGAGTGTTGTCTCGCAGGCCGGATTCAATCCCTTAGCGGGCCTGATCTGGCCGGCGGGCCTGTTTGACACCTGTGTTTTAGAGGGATGATACTTTCAGTTGAAAGCGGTGATTACTCACAATTTTAGTTTTGATTCAGTCTTATTCGACTCTTTCACAAGGGCGGCATGGCAGAAGAGTGGTTAGTGCGTCCGCCGCACAGTTCTGAGATCATAGTTCCAAATCCAGCGGCCAGCCTTCCTGTGTGGAGTTTGCCTGTTCTCCCGTCCTTGCGTGTGTTTTCTCTGGTTTGCTTCCACATTCCAAAAACATGCATGTCAGGTTAATTGGCCTAACCAAATTATCCCTAGGTGTGAATGAGCGAGCGAATTGTTTGTCTCTGCGTGCCCTGCGACTGTCTGGCAACCAGTTCAGGGTGTCCCCTGCCCATTGCCCGAAGATAGCTGGGATGGGCTCCAGCACCCCTGCAACCCTATTGAGGATAGGTGGTCCAGATGTAGCATTTAAGCCTGGCGTGTTTTTCTGTACTAGCTTTCTAAAGCAGCATGGTGTTTGTTGACTACGGTTATTTCACAGTATCTGTATGTATGCCAACACTCGTTTTAAATAGATCTGTTTGGAATAATTCATAGTTTTAGTGTTGCTGCTTTTACGAAATTATAAAGAAAACAAAAGTTCTGTCAGATTATCCTATGGTAGGACGTTTCGACAGGTTAGGACATTTCAACTGGGTAGGATGTTTCTGCAGAACACCAGATCCAGACAGAGGTGGGCTGGATCAATAAAAAATTTCAACGCCAAACATTTTGCTTTTCTTTTCTTTTTTTCTTGATCATTTAGCCAACATTTGTAGCCTACCCTATGTGTTATCATCACGGATATTTTCTTACCACAACACATTTATTCACAAACCATTGGATTTTTTTTCTTTTATGTTTGCCGTCGAATGTGTTAACAGTTTAGTAAATTTAGCTTTATATCTGAACCAACTCACCACAATAATCACAAACATAAACAAACTCAAGTAGGAGCTTTGAATAAAAATGTGATTCCCTTAATTATGATACTGCTTTGAAATAAATACAAAATCAAAACAAATGTAGAGAAAATTGCTTTAAATTACATTTATTTGGTTCAGAATCTAATTTGGTGGTTACCAATTTGGCCAGCAGGTGCTCACGGTTTTCCATCCGCATCAATTTGAAATTGCCTCATATTGTGTCTAGCATTTAATGTAGAAGCAAAACACCATACATGTTTTATTTTTAGCTTTGAATTGTTGATTTTTCAGTTCATTGATGTGATACTGACTCCTAGCCTGGAGACTCCGGTGTGGTATCTTGATCCCGGCGCGTGCGCCCCTCCTTTGCTTTCTTTTGGGGCTCCTGGGCAGAGGCGCCTATGGATAGGCAGAGGCGCTGGTGGAGAGAGCTTGTGTTGAGCAGGGGCGCTTGCCGGAAAGAGGGAGAGAGCTGTTTGCGCATCCCTTTTAAAGGGTGGTGAGGTCACAGTCACCTGAGGCCGATTCTGTGACCGGTAAGTCCCTATTGAGGACTTTCAAAATAAATTCCAATTGGTTGATTATAAATATAATTGTTGATAATGGGCAAAATTTCATTTTAGATGCAGTAAAATAATTTCGGGCCTGAACATGACACTGTGGGAAGTTTGAGTTTGGATTGGAGTAAGACTTATTTTGCTTCTTGCAAGAAGGACACCGGCCGAATGTGTGTTAGTCACCGTTTGTTCCATCTTTTTATGCAGTTCCTGTCGTGAGAGTGCAAAGCAGGATACGACCAGACAATCAATCATTGAAGACAGCTCGATCATGAGTTTAAACACAATGAACAATGGTGACCTTTACACAGCGTGCGAAACAGGATATGACTTGAAATAAAACCAGCTTCTCTCAGACAAGCACGGATGGCCGGATGCTGTTTTGCTTTCATGAAGAAACTTAACGAGAAAATCAATCATTGAAGATAGCAGGATATGTTTGGGACATTGGGTTTTATCAGCAGAAGTGCAGTAAGACCATACATTGTTCATATGGGTTAAATATAATATCATATCACGCTCACCGAATCTGAATTGATAACATAAAAAGACACAAATTTATAGTTTATTTTACTCTACAACACACAGATGCAGATTATTAATCTTTTGATTACACATGAACACTTTGGCGTTTCAAATCTTTTTTCTTTTATACAGCTGGAGAGTCTTGTCCTGTGAATGGATTATTTTGTGGGTGCAGTCGGCTAGGGGCACCGTCCTTACAAAGAGTTGTAGCAGTGAATGGTAGGGGTGGGCGATACTGGGAATTTTTGGTATTGATCCGATCCTAATAAATACCGGCCAGGATCAATCAATAATTATCCGATACCAATACTTTTGCTTGGAAATATCATGATCACTGAATAGTTGAACCCCTCTCCCTTTGAGTTAGCTTACAATTAAAATGAAAACAGCACAAAGATTATTAGCAATAACTACAACGCAAAGTTTAACAAAATAGAAAATAAATATTAATATTATATATATATATATATATATATATATATATATATATATATATATATATATATATATAACCAGCTCAGTAGCCTAGATGGTAAGGCGCCCGCTTTCGCGCCCCGGCCGAGTCATTCCTAAGACTTAAAAAGTGGTCGGCGGCGCCCTCTGTTGGCTGCGGCTGCATCGGCTCGCTACAACGGGTCAGGTGCAATCGACATTTCGTTCTGTGTACATTGTTACACAGAATGACAATACAAGGAAATTATTATTATATATAATATTTAAAACATTTCTATTACAACTGTTTTAGACCTAAATTAAGAGAGTCTGACCAAAAAGCAGCAATGTAACAAAAATAATGAACATATAACCTTCTATTGCACAATATTTTGAAAAAAAAGTCAAGTTGCAAATAGTGTAAACAATACAATTTAAAAACCTTATAAGATAATATAGAATTAAATGCTTCCAGTGCAAAAAGTCAAGAGAGTCATACCAAAAAAGCAGCAATGTAACAAAAATGAAAATACTGTAGAACAATGTCAACAAGACAACTAAAATGCCATTACATTATATCCTAAATATAAGGTCAGTGTGCAAATAAAGTGTAACCACAATTGAATTTAAAAGCTATAATGTATGTGAATCTTGCGACCCACTATCAACATTATCATAGTGATATTTAAAATAGGGAGACTGTATCGATCGCGAGATAATGGTATCATTCCGGTCCAAGTACTTGCTCAGTATTGATTTTATCGATATTTAGATCTATCTGAACAGGCAATAACATCAGATCAAACTACTAGGCTGGCTTAGTGAAACTGAGAAAAGACTGCACAATATTGTCTTTAACATGTCACCAAACTTGACAACAGCTCTTTTACACTATTACTTCCCTCTAGTGCCATGAATGAGCATTTTGTCCGTATTTATTTTAAGAACATATCACAACTTTTGTATGAAATGAGCTAGAAACTACAAACTAAGAAATTTGCCTCGAGCCAGAATGATAATGAAACCCTTTTGTTTGACACACCTGGGTCAAATGGTACAACGTTTGTATAGCTGAACTATTCACTAGTGTCTTTATAATCAAATGTTTAACGCCTTCCACAGGAATTAGATAAAGCTTGGAAAATGGTGGATACTGCCTACAATAAAGAGCAAGCCAATTTGGAGACAATCAAGAATTTACAAGAGGAGGTTGCCGTTCAAACGCAGCTTGCAGAACAAGCAGCTTTGGCCCTCGCTAACGTAGATCAAAGGTGAGTTGTCTGAAAATTAAATTGAAGATGCTCTTGTAAACAGCTGAATCCCAAAATGTGAGTGATGGGAATTTCGGCAGTTTTTAGAGAGCCGACTTTTTCGGCTCTGCTCGCTAAAAAGAGCTGTCTCCTTTCGTTTCCACACACGTTGTTTGGATTTTTGTTTTTATTGATGTACTTGTATTACCAACATTAACGAAACATTATGCACCAAATTGAATAACTTTGAAAATGTTTTATGCTACTTTATTATGATAGCCTTTATAATTTTGATTTACACTGAACTCTTACCTCATTTAAACCTTCAAATTGTTTATACGAAGCAAACAATACAGATGACGACACTCATATTGGAAGACAGAAGGATAAAGAGAGAGAGTGAGAAAAAGAGAGAGGAAGAGAGAGAGGGAAAGGGAGAAAGAAAAATAGAAAGCAAGAAAGAAACTGGCAAAGACAGAGAAAAAAAGAGAAAGGGGAACAGAGAGAGACAGAAAGAGTTGAAGAGAAGAGAGAGGAAGAGTGAGAAAATGAAGAGAGAAACAGAAAGATGCAAAGGGAGAGATAGAGAGAGAAAAAGATAAGGACAAATTGCAAAAAATTTCAAGAGGGAGAGAAAGAAAGTGAAAGAACGTTAGAAAGAAAGGGAAAAATAGAAATAGTTAGAAAGATATAGAAAGAGGGAGTGAAAGAGGGAAAGAGAGAGTGAAAGAAAGAAAAAGTGAGAGAAAAAAGAGAGAAAGGGAAACAGAGAGAGAGACAGAAAGAGTTGAAGGGGGAGAGAGAGAGAGAGTGAGAAAATAAAGAGAGAAACAGAGACAAAGATAGGAAGGGAAAGACAGAGAGGGGAAGAGATTAGGATAAAGTGCAAAAAAAAACAAAAAAAAGAGAGAACGAAAGTGAAAGAGTGTTAGAAAGAGAGAGACAAATAAAAATAGTAAGAAATATATGGAAAGAGAGTGAGAGAGGGGAAGAGAGAGTAAAATAAAGAAAGCAAGACAAAAATGGAGAAAACAGAAGAAGAGAAAATGAGAGTGAAAGCCAGAAAGAAAATGAGAGAAAGAGAGAAAGAAAGCAAAAGAGAGAGGGTGACAGATAGATAGATAGATAGATAGATAGATAGATACTTTATTCATCCCCTCAGGGAAATTCACACTTCCAGCAGCATCCCTGCGCTGGAGAACAAAACAATAATAAAGCAAAAAGAATACAATACACAAATACCCAATGTAAAGTAAAAGATAAAAGTATTTCAAAGGGAGCCTGCCCCTTATTAATATTGCTGTTCACATTACAGAGCTAGCTCACAGATACGTTTTGTTCACAAATGACCCACCACTACAAATGTGTTTGTTGTCAGTGATCTGCTGAAAATGATTGAAGATTTGACGAACGAGCGCGATCGACTGCTGACGACAGTGGAAAGTCTCAGGGAGCAGCTCAACATAGCGAGTGCTAGCAAGCAGAAGACGGAAGCTCAAAGAGAAAATGCATTGAACAATATCGCTCAGGTGTGAACGTGCAAAACTCCACTCTTGTCTCTTTCGCAGAGGCGGTGGACACAAATGCAGGGAAACCAGAACAGAGGCAGGTGTGCTCAAAAAAGAATGGCATTTGATAATTAAAAACAGGAACAACAAAGTAAAACAAAACAGGTCTCAAAAACCAGGAGAGTGTCCAAACCAGCCACAAAAACCAAACCTGACATGGTGACTGAACAACGGATGAAAGTGCAATGAAATGGCAATGACCTGACCACCAAAGAAACCAGCAGGAAGCGTTCACATCCCAGTGGCGAGGGAAGAGTCCCTCAACCGCTTCTGTATCATTTCCCAGTGGCGAGAGAAAGGTCCCTCGGCCGCTTCTTCATCCTGTCCTGGCGGCGGGGGAAAGGTTCCTCGGCCGCTTGTGTAATTTGTCCCGGCGATGAGGTAAGGGTTCCTCAGCCGCATCTGTATCTTGTCCTGACTGCGAAGGAAGGGTCCCTCGACCGCCTCTGTATCCTGTCCCTGTGGCAGGGTGGGGGTCACTCGACTGCTTCTGCATCCTCTCCTGGCGGCAAAAGTTTTCCTGCCATGACGACGAGAAGGTCACTCAGTCGCTTCCGGGAAGGACAAGGATGCCCGAATGCCCCTATCCCCATGGGGAGATGATCCCTGTTCCGGTGGCGAGGAGAGGAGTCTTCGACCGCTTCTGACCCTGTTTTGGCGGGGATAGACAATGACCTTTATCCGTCCTATGTTCCGGCTGCCCTGCATTTGGGTCCTCCTCCGCAAGCATGACACTAAGTCCAATAAAACCTGCAGAATTTCAAACTTTCTCTCACAATGTCGGCAGTATTGACTTGACTGAACGTGCTAAATTGTTTCCTGTGTTCAGCTTCAACATGAGATTCAGTTGCAACAGAATGAGATTTCCCGTGAGCAGAGGCTCAAGGAAAAACTGGAGAAAGAGTTGAGTGAGATTACGCTTGACCTGGAAGTAAAAGTTCGAGAGATCCAAACTCTAAAAAAAGATTTGCATGCATCTAAAGACGAGCAGCTGAAATTAGCACAGCAAGTGAAATCTTTCAAGGTAAATTCCATGGTTATCACCGATGGTAAATTCATACTTTTTTCTTGATTTATGTGTTCAATGTATAAACATCTACACTACTGTTCAAACATTTGGGTCACCCAGACAGTTTTGTGTTTTCCTGAAAAAAATTCAAACTTTTATTTATCAAATGAGGCGTCCAATGTCTCTTTTCTTTTGCCTATATTAATTTCCTTTTGTTGGCCGGTCTCAGCTATGCATTTTTCGCCTCTTCACTGTAAATGTTGACACCGGTGTTTTGCAGCTACTATTTAACTCTGCTGCTAGTTGAGAACCTATAAGACGTCTATTTCTCAAACTAGAGATTTTAATGTGCTTGTCCTTTTGCCAAGTTTTGCACTGGGGCCTTCTATATCTCGTTCTACTCTGTACTGTTTCTGAATGGAGAAGTACACACCGTTGTAGGAGATCTTAAGTTTCTTGGCAACTTCTCGCATGGAAAGGCCTTCATTTCTTAGAACAAGAACACTGTCGAGTTTCAATAAAAATTCTCTTTTTTCATGACCAATATGGAAGTTGAATGACACCCACATATGTGATGCTCTGGATACTAGTCCACCTCAAAGGAGGGTCAGCTTTATTGTTTCTCTAACCAGCTAAGTTATTTTCAGCTGTGCTAACATCATTGCACAAGGGTTTTCTAATCATTCATTAGGCTTCTAACACAAACAGCAAACACAATGTACTATAGGACTGCAACTGGCTGGCAACAAATTCAGGGTGTCCCCTGCCTACTGCCCAAGCCACCTGGGCTCCAGCACCCCCCGTTACCCTAGTGATGATAAGCGGTGCAGAAAATGGATGGATGAATAGTTGCAGGAAAAAGGCCTCTATACACCGAGGTTGACATTGCAATAAAAGCTGAAATGTTCCACCTAAAATGGTTATTTACCATGTTTACAATGTATGGGTATATTTCTGATAGATTATTGTTATCTTCATTGGAAAAAATAGTACTTTTCCTTAAAAAAATAAGGACTTCAAGGACCTCGAACTTTTGAACCGTAGTGTCAATTGTACTCAAATAAAAATATTGCAAAATTGTGAAAAAAATGAGAAAAGAAAAATTCTTTCTAAATGGAGTTCAAGCATTGGTTACATGTTAATAGGGAGTGGAAAGAAGCAGCAAATATGCATATAACTAATTGTATGTGTTTTCCTTCCAGAATGGCTTTGATAAACTCACCAAGGATCTAGACCTGTTGCAGAGTAAAACCAACAAGCTGCAGCGGGACAGGGATCAACTTGTAGCGCTCAAAGAACACCAATTTTGGGAAAATCAGAAAAATCAAAGCGAAATTAAGGTGCAGTATTTGACATACGCAAGATTTGTGTATGCCTTTTCAGAAACATTGATGCCTCTGAGCAATGGTATGCACAATGGACCCTGGGTGGTGTCGAAGAATTTACTTTAAATATGCCTTTTTTCATTTTCATCTTAAACAGACTGGTTTGTATACATGTTAGTACTAAATGCAATATAATATATCTTTGGTTGTTAAAATCAAATCCTGGATGTTCGAAATTATCTTTTGCACCTAAAATACTCTCTGTCTCAGGGTTTGGCAACAAGCAGCTCCGTAGCAGCTCTTTGGTGCTCCTTAGTTGGCTCCCTGGCACGTTTTTAAAAATGTTTGGTAGTGGGAAAAATATATTGTTTCTGTAGCAGGACAAATATGACACAAATATTCTTAACGTTTTCCAGTAAGTATAGATATATACAGTACACATACACGCAGCCTTCCGCCCCTGTGATAGCATTCGCTGTGTGTTGTCTGCAGCAGAACACAATGCATGATGAAAATCAGTAAAGTGTCGAAACCACAAAAAATAAACCGCGTTACAGCGAGGGTTTGCTGTACATTATTTCGTGAGTCTATGTGCATATTTGTCCCTTAATTGGCCTAGATGCCACACTTTTCAGATGAAAGATGAAGCAGTTAATCAGATGCGCAATGAGATGAGCAAAGAAAGAAAACTGAAAGAAGCTGCCCAAAAGAAATTTCGTTTGATGGAGGAACAAAAAGCCGATGTGGAGGTTCAGCGAGGGATACTTAAAGCACGGATCGCTGGTCTGGAAAGAGGTAGTTTTGCTTTTTTAGTTCTTCCCAACACACCAACTTTAAAACACATGTTGAATGGTGGTTTTCCCTGTTGGACTTATGCATTTGTTTGCCCAGACTTTTGTAAAGAAAAGAAAAAACAAGAAAAGAAAGAAAGAATAAAGAGGGTGAAAAAGGAAAATATATATATAGAAAAATAAAAGAAAAGGGGAAAAATAAAGAGGAAGAAAAAATGAAAGTTATGAAAAAATGAAGGAAAAAGCAAGACAAAAAGGCAAAACTAAGAGCAAAGGAAGGAAAACGGTTAAAGAAACCAAATAAAACTTAACACAGGTTTTTGGGGGTACCTGTAGCAGCAAGATGATGGACAATCATGTCAGCTCCCTCGACATGAACTTCATCTTCTGCCAAATAAACACAAATTTATCTAACTCAGTATTTTTAAAAGAATCCACATTTACATGATAGTTCATGTAATTTTGCTTATTATTTAAATCCATTTAAAACGTTTTTACTTTAACCACCAGTAGGAGCTAAATAACACACACTTTCCCACTCAAATTATCAATTAGGCTGCAAATGGCCCTCAAGCTATATGCTGGGCACCCCTGGTCTGTGTTAACAAATGATCAAAGTGTGGGAACCAAACTTTACCCTATACCTATGCTATTTGTTCCTGTACAGAGTTTGAAGCAACAAAAAAGCAGATTGAAGCTGACAAGAAAATCATTAATGACCTGACCAGAGAACGAGACATCTTGACGAAAGTATTCAACATTTTATAATGACGTCATTTTAAACGTTTCAGGCCAGGTTTCGAGATTAATAAGGTTCTTTTACAATTCTTTGTTGATCTCAAAATAAAGAGCTTGGGCAAAGCCACAGAGGCAGTAGAGACGGAACAGTGCCTTGTGATGGAGCTGGAGACCAACAAAAAGGTTCTGGAACAAGAGATTACCGCCAATAACCAGGAAGCACAAAAGCAGCGCAAGTTCATCCAGGAACTGGAAAAGGATCGTGACCGCTACATCAATGAAAACAACAACCTTTTGCAAAAGGCAAGTCGTTTCAGCAGTTTCCTGCTTTGCAGTTTACAAACTCTTTCAGACCCACTGATGAGAATTCTTGTCATGTAACAATATAGTCGGGAGAGGTAAATGTTAAACCGGAGCCCAATGCAATTATTGTAATTATTACTGATGTTATATGTTGGACGCTAGAGCTCTTGTTGGTGATAGGAATGGGTGGAGAGGTGTTGTGAAAGGATAGTGGGATGTTTAGACGTGTTCCAAGGGATGGGCAGGGCACCCATATGATGCGGCAGGGGTAAACCAGTGAAAGCTGTCGGGCCCTGCTGTCGAACAGAAGAGTGTGTTGTGTCACCCTGACCCGAGTGACATGGCCGCTTTCTTGTTTCCTTTATCATCTGGAGTGACAAAAGCATGACCAACTTGGGTGTTTGGCCATTTGGGTTGGGCATGGTCAATTTTTTTGATGTTTTTTTGCTTCTTTTTCCTTTTTTCTTTTCTTTGTTTTTGTTAATTTGTTTGTCTTGCTGTTGGTCACCCCTTTTGAGGGATATGACCATGGTAGGTAGGTGGGTAGATAGACAGGTAGATAGATGGACGGACGGACGGACAGAAAGACAGACAGAAGTTGGACAACCTGTGGGAATAATCTCAGACATTGAACCGGTTTGTGGTGCAGAGGAAGTTGCCAACTACTGAACTAAGCAACAAAGTTCATGACAATTTTCAGTGTTCCTTCTCATCTTTAGGAAAAACATCTAATAGTAATTTGGACTTTCTTATGTCTTGAAAAGATTCAAGAAAAGATCAATGAAATCGAGACATGCGAGATGGCAATCCACAACTGGAAAAAGAGAGTGACAGAGGAAGAATTGAAGCTGGAAAGAAAAGAGGAGCTACTGGATTCTGTCATTACTGAAAGGAACCACTACAGCAAAAACCTTGTGGACGCTCAGGTACTGATTTCAGTTTACACTCCTCAAACATGTTTCACTTTAATAAATGCTCGCTTTACCCCAACCAGGACGGCATTGCAAAGTTGAAAATCAAGATGCGGGCTTTGAACACGCAGAATACTCAATTGAAGGCTGAAATTGAAACAAAAGAATTGGCCATTCACAAAGAACAGCAACACATTAAGCGCTTAGGGCGAGATAATGATAATTTAAAGGTACCGCATCGCACTTTTTTTCTAACACAGACTATTGTGTTTATTGATGTTGCGCTCCTGATTTTTGGAACTCTAGGGCCAGGTAAAAGTGATCACTCAGCAGCTGGATGAGGAAGTACGACGTGTTGAGCAACAGAAAGCCGAACAAGAACGACTCAGGAAAATTATTACTGACCACGAAATTGAAAGTTCCCAACTGAAGAAGCAACTTGAGCAAGTAAGGGATTTTTCTATCAGGTTCAAAATGATGAAAAGATGAAATAAGAGACTCTAGTTACGTTACAAACCAACTCATTTATCAAAAACCTTTGGACAAGGCAAAATTACTCTTGGATTGCTATGAAATATTCCCCATGGACTGAAGCATGAGCACCTTTCTTATAAAGTTTCATGGGTTCTGATTGGAGGATAGAACAACCACGGGCACGTAAGAGTACTGTGATTGGTTCAGACATGAATCACCTATTTAAATGCAGTGTATAATGTTGATCGCTAGTGGGCGTGCAAGCATAATAAATGAGGAATGGGGATAGTGAACTTCGCAAACACAATGCGTTTCTGTGAGGAGAAAAGCACTTGGGCGGAATGCGGGGGTGATTAGCCAGCCAGTAGGCCCCACAGTGGCTTTCAAGCTGTAGCTCTTCAATCAAAGGCACATTCCTTTGGAGACAAACTCCTCTATCCCTGGAAACTTATTCTCTTGATCTTGAAGGTGTTTGCGAAATCGTAAAACCACACACCTATCGAGCACTATAGAAATATAAACGTATGAAGATATAAGAATAGTAGAATATAGTATAAAAGATCGTCCTAAACCATAATTTCCCCCAGTTTACCAAAAATGATTGACGCCCTGTCGACCTGGATTGTTGAAATTTACACTGACAGAACAACACAAGTGTGCTATTGTTGAAAACGAATCATGATTATCCTAACAATATTATATTCATCACACAAATAAACAATACATAATAAACAAGTCAATCTATATCCCTATACACTAAATATAGGGACATTAGCAGCAGTAGAACAGTAAATAAAGTCCTGTTTATTTGCATAGCCCTTTCTCACAAGGAGTCTCAAAGGGATGCACATACCACAGATTATTGCAAACCACAGACTACTATTACACCATCCCCTGATCTAAAACCTACATGAGGGCAAGGAAAAACTCAAAACCTCAACATGATGTAAATAAAACAAACACGTTGTCCATTTTGTGAAGTATATTCCGTGGTCCACACCCATTTTCCCGGATTGGCACCCCCTATTATACACAATATAACAGTTGATCGTGTCACTTACTCAAAATATTTGGGACTCCAACTGGACAAGAAGCTCACCTCTGAACAACATGTTCATAAGAGCTCCCAGCAAAGACTCCGCATCCTTTGCATACACAGTGCTCTCTGTGTCACTCCACATCATCTTTACTGTCATTTAACCCATCCTTCTTTACTTCTCCCCCTTGCAATATGTTCTCTATTACCAACAAAAACAAACTCACTAAGAATACCCATACAGTCTCCAAAATGATGAATCTGCCTATTACGAACCTCTCACACATTCAATGATAGAGCCATCTCACGTTTGGCCAGGACAATTACTAGGGACTCAGATCATCCATTAAATCGTCAGTTCTGCCTGGTGCCGTTGGGCTGCAGGTACAGAACTTTGATGTAAAAGCGAGTAGGCTTCAGTAAAAGCTTTGTAACTTCTGCTATTGCTGCACCTAACTTTTTGTAATCATCTTATCCAGACTCTGCATTTGTGATGTCCTGTGTCTCATGTCCTGTGTATTGTTTATATTTGTCCTTGTTTTAAGTTGATCTTAACCCTGTTAAAACACATTTCCCTTGGAGGACAATAAAAGTCTACCCATTTATCTAACCCAGAAGACTGCTACAAAAGTACATAACGATTCTCAACAGTTAGAAATCAAACGCTTGTGACAACCATTTTGTTTGACTGACCGCCGTGTTCATGTGTCACCGATCTACCGCCAAGCTACGCAAGGTCTACTTCTCAAACTTTGCAAGTAGTAATTTTATCCGACATATTCAGGCTAAAATGCTCCAAAACTTCACAGGTTTTGGTACGCTTAGTTGATGTTGACGCCGACATTTCTGCATCTTCAGATCACCGCTCCAGACAGCGATGCGATTGTCATCAGAGATTATAGTCCTACAGATATACCTCTCTCTGTTGAAATAACATGTGGGGCAACAATAATTGATAATGAAACCTATGTTTGACCATTTTTTGTCACAGTTTTTGGTCAACAAATATAAATAGTCTGCATTTATATATATATATATATATATATATATATATATATATATACCCATTCACACACCCATAGCAGTGTCAGCCATGCTTAGGGATTAGGTGTCTTGCTCAAGAACACTTCGACATATAGCACAGAGGAGTCGGGAAGCGAATCTGCGATCTCTTGATTCCAAAACAAGGTTTTACCTCCTGAGCTACTGCCGCCCCAACGTTGCTATCCGTTGCAGTGTTTGTCATTTTCTACTCATGATTAAATGATACTATTGTAATTCAACAATAACAATGATGCACATAAGAATATGAGCTGATATTGATTGTTGACATTTAAAGGCTATCAGGGAACGAGACAACTTGGGGAAGCAGCTTCTACGACGCAACGAAGAACGAGCGCTCCTCTATGAGAAGATCAAGATCCAGCAGTCAATTATTTGCAAGAAGGATTTCCACCACAACCAGCGCATGGAGGACATCCGTATCCTCAAGTTAGAAATCAAGAGGCACATGCGGGAAAAGATCATCTTGGACAAGACCATACCCAACACAGACGATTTGAAGTAAATAATTCTTGATCAGTTTGATTTTATGGTTGACCACAATTACGGCGACAGGAATTGATTCCAGATAGTGATGGCTAGAGCATCAAATCCTAACCATCAAGCCACTAGAAACATAGATGACGCATGAAAAGGCATTCAGTCTTACCCTATTATCACATTTTATTTAGTCACGGTACCAGATAAGTGTGTTAGAAAATGGAGAAAACAGAAAGTGATTAAAAATCGGTATACAGTTTTGTTTCACTTTTTCCCAGCTCAAACTAAGAATTGCAAGAGATAAACATTGTTGAATGTTGTGATGAAAACATTAAGTGACTACACAATATGAACATAAAATTTATAATGTATTCATGCTCTTAAAAGTCTGATTCATCATCAGAGACATGAAAGCATCGTTTCCCTCTCTTGCTTTTTTGCGTTTATTTCTGTCTTTTAGGGCGACTCCCGGTTTTCTCCATTCCCTTAATATTCGTCCTTGGTATCATGACCAAACATTTTGTAATGATAAAATAAAGTGGATAGGAATTTGAGCTTTCCCCACCACGATCCAGTTTTGCTTCCTGTTGTTGTGCAATTTTTATGCAGCGATATAATCAGACTTATCGCAAAATGGTACATATTTATTATTTCTGCAAGCCTAGCCCTTTCCGTAGTTTTAATTCCATGCACCCAAAAGTCCGGTGCACCTTATATACAGTGAAGAAAACAAGTCTTCGAACAGCCTCCTATTTAGCTATTTCTCCAATTTCAGACCCCTCCATGAAGTGGGAGAAATAGCAAAATAGCAGATTTTAGAAGATTTTCAAATTGGTTCAGGTCTGGAGACTGGCTGGGCCATGCTAAAACCTTGATATGCTTCTTACGGAGCCACTCCTTGGTTTTCCTGATTGTGCGCTACGGGTCGTTGTCGTGTGGGAAGACCCAGCCACGACCCATCTTCACTGCTCTGACTGAGGGAAGGAGGTTGTTCCCCAAAATCTCACAATACATGCCCCCAGTCATCCTCTCTTTAATGCAGTGCACTCGTCCTGTCCCATGTGCAGAAAAACACTCCCAAAGAATGATGCTACCACTCTTCCTTCTTCTTCCCTCAAACACACTGAGTGGAATTCTGACCAAAAAGTTCTAATTTAGTCTCATTTGATCACAAAACTTTGTCCCATGACTCCTCCTTCTTTTTCATTAAATTAATTTCATCAAAATGGTTTTGAAATTAACACAATTAGAGCAAAAGTATATTAGTATACATAGTATATTAGGCCCTTGTTTTTGAATTATTACTGTAAGGTTTTTTAGTATTTCTGAAGTCAGATTTTTATTGAAGTTCTGTAGTTTTTAAGTGGTGTCACTGTAGTTTTTGTTTTGAACTATTTTTCGTAGTTTTTCTGAAGGAATTTAATGTAGTATTTCCATAGTAGTATTTTTTTTAGTATTTCTGCGGTATGTTGTATTTCGAATGTGGATTTTGTTGTTGTATCTGTAGTATTTTTGTATTATAACAGTAGTTTTGTTATTATAGTATTTTTGGAGTACGACTGTAGTAATTTTTTTAGTATTCTTGTACTATCTCTGATTTATTTCCATACAAGAATGTTTGTTTTATATCTGTAGTATTTCTGTTGTATTTTTGTAGTGCAGTGTTACTGTCGTATTTTTGTGATATTTCCATAGGATAATTTTATTTGTATCGCTATAGGTGTAATTTGCAGTCTCTGTTTTAATCATCTTGTTGTAGTATTTTTGTAGTAATTTTATGTTCAGAAGCACTTTGTTAAGGCCATTATCGCATGCCAACAATGGAATTATGGAATTTACAATATTAATAATTCCAATATCGAAAACTTAATAAAACTATGAATAACAGAAAAAAATCTTCCTACCTCTCATGCACAAAACCAAAAATCTCAATTAAGGGAGTGCCATTTTTCGTATGAGGTTAACGACATGCCTTTTTTCAGACATTTAATCCATACCACAGAGGCCATAATAATTTGTGTACAGCTCCTCAAAATGCCATTTATTTTTCAGACGAGAGGTGTTCGCCCTACAAAGGGATCTGGCTCAAGAAAGGACAAGGAACGGCGTACTCGAAGCACAGCTCAACCCTATTAACATTCACCGTTGGAGGCGACTGGAGGTGAATAAACCTTTAATGCTAATAATTTACACATTCCAAAGCCCTGGCTTCAGTTTATTTTTATTTTTAGCATGTCGTGTTGTTTCATTTAGAAGTTTTCTACAACGGTGTTGAGTCTAACCATGATAATATGTACAAATGATATTGAAATCCTGCACTGTCTCGGAAAATAATAATGCGAGAAAGTGATTTATTTTTCGTAATGCAATCATTTGGGTGTTTTTTAATGCATTTCAAATCACCCAAATAAAAGTATGGGGTGGGTATATATATATATATATATATATATATATATATATATATATATATATATATATATATATATATATATATTATAACAAAAACTCAAATATCTCATCTCAAAATATTACAATCAAATTAAAAGTATACTAGTGGGGGCTGTAAGCCATGATCAGCAATATTTAAGGGCCAGTTTTGAACATTTAGAGATGTCACTGTAATGTTTAGCAAAAACTAGTGCTACAAAGCACAAAGAAAAATACAAACTACAGTGACAAAAAGTGACCAAACGGCACTATTTTTTCCCCCAAAAAATTTTGCCCAGTCTTTCAAGTCAAGTCATGTTTATTTGTGACACTCTTAATCACAAGGAGTCTCAAAAGGCTGCACAGACCACAGACTATTGCAAACTACAGGCTATTATTACACCATCTGATAAACCGTTGGTTATTTAATTGAATCAACTAATTTGTTGAAACATATAGTATGTGATGCAAACGCACTGCTATGGGTCAAACCAGGGTGTATCGAGCAAATGAAATTGCAGTGCAGGCATAGATCTATCTCAAATATTAGCGAGTGAATTTTGAATCCTAAAAACAATAATGAGGAAGCATCATTATTAAGCTTTCATATAATGGCTGGCTAGTTCTGAGGTTATGGGATCAAACCTTCCTATGTGGAGTTTGCATGTTCTACCCGTGCTTGGGTGGGTTTCCTGCGGGCGCTCCGGTTTCCTCCCACATTCTAAAAACATGCATGTCAGGTTAATTGATACAGAAAAAAAAAAAACGCTCATTCCCAAGAAGCAGCAAACATGGGGCTAAATTTGAAACCATCCTCTTATTTGTTGTTGCGAAGAGATTTGGTTTCGTGCTCCGATTGGTCGCCACATGTGGCCCACGTGCTGTACTCAAGGACACACTGCAGGCCATGCGGGGCAGAAAAAAATAATGTGTGAGTTTTTGTCCAGTTCCTCTTTTAATATGGACATGGGATTCTTTACCAGATCATGCCTCTATGGGCGTGGTCTTAGATATCTGATACTCACAGTTTAGGGTCATTGAAGTTGCTAAACTTGTTAGAAAGCTAAAGAAGTGAGAAATTTGCGTAATGCTCTATACTTGAGAATGCCCCTCCAATCAACATAATAACGTACATTATTATAGAACATCTCATCTCATCAGCCGTACCGCTTATCCTCATTAGGGTCGCGGGGGGGCTGGAGCCCATCCCAGCCATCTTCGGGCAGTGGGCAGGGGACACCCTGAACTGGTTGCCAGCCAATCGCAGGGCTCACAGGGACAGACAACTCATTCGCTCATTCACACCTATGGACAATTTGGACCGACCAATTCACCTGAAATGCATGTTTTTGGAACGTGGGAGGAAACCGGAGTGCCCGGAGGAAACCCACGCAAGCACGGGGAGAACATACAAACTCCGCACAGGAAGTCTGGAGCTGGATTTGAACCCACGACAGGTTCCCATGACATGAACTGTGCCGCACAAGCGCTAACCACTGCGCCACCAACATACTTTTAACAATACATTTCCTTTGATATTTTAATTACTTTCATAACTTCATGTTATCAGATTTTATTATGGTACTTGGTGAATTGGTACGTTCGGGAACTGTCCAAAAGGGATGCAGTTGTTCCATCCATTCTAAAGTTCTGAGTTACTTGGAAGTCAATTTTGAGCTGTGCTTATTTGCTCTACACTACTTTACTTTTAGACTTCTTTATATGAAAGAATAGATTGCATGGCGAGCATTATCACATTTGAAGTGATTGTCAATGACAGGGCAGCGATCCGTGCAAGTATGAGCTACTTCAGAAGGTTCACACTTTACAACGGAGACTCATCAACAAGACTGAAGACTTTGAAGAACAAGAATTTTTATTACAGGTGACAACTTTTTTTCCTCTTGATCTGGCCCTAGTGTTTGACCTAACACAGGAGTTGAACACCTATTTGATAGCTAAATTCAAGCACTTTTTAAATACTTTCAAAACAAATTTTCCAATTTCTCCAGTACCATTAAAAGAGGAAATCTATTGTGAATGATGAATTTTGCAGAGCTGCAAATAAATCAGCGATTTACATATGTGAATTTTAATCTTGCGTGTGCATTTATCAAGACATGATTTTTAGATCTTGAGTAAATTGTCAATAGGTTTGTGGATTTGAAGAATGTTCATGTTTGCTAATATGTTTAAGACAAATCTTATAGGTGTTGGGTAGAAATCATGGTAATATGTAGCTCACATTTTCAGTTGCAGGAAGTTCTTCCCATTACAATTTGATACTGGGAAACACTATCTTATTTTTTTTCTATTGTCCATAACAAATCTACCTAATTGGTACGTTATCCTTGAACTAATACACATATAATAGTGCCCTGTTTAAATGCAGCACACTTCTGTCCCTTAGGGCGCGACCTACAGGGGGCGATGAGGCTTTTAGGACAATGCTATACAAACGAATACTAGCTGCTTTTAATCACGAGAGAAGAAGATTCAAGAAATTCAAGCTTGCCTTTATTGTACTTTACATAAAATGCTAATGCAATGACAAAACAAAGCCACCTGAGAGCAGTGTTGGCATCATTTTTAAGCAGACTTGTTGAGAAACATGGTAACAATTCCAAGCATTTACAAGTATTTCACCCAAAATGCAAGCACTTTTCAATCCTTGAAAACACAATATTGAAATACAAGCTTTTTTAAGGATTTCAAACCCTGCAAATATGTTTTATCCCCATGTCTGTTCTTATAAAGTCGGACTGAGTTTTCACTATAAACATGATAAGTTTCAGTTCACGCTACGTCTAAAAAAAATGATTTGGATACAGAAAAACTGAACTTATTAACATTATTCATGGACTTGTAGACAGAGTTAATATAGGAATTCTATTAAACTATTTCTTCTGTTTGTGAGAATAGGAAAAGGAGAAGCTGTACATAGAGCTGCAGCAAATTTTAGCTCGACAACCGGGCTCAGAAGCGCTGGAGCAACTTCAGCATTGCCAGTGGACACTGAGGGAAAGGACCAAAAAATTAATGGTAGCAACCAGCTTTTTTTCCATTCATTTCTGATACTAAAAATTGTTGTTCGTCAAAACACGTTAGCAAATTTTACAAATCAGATTCGTTGACTCCACAGGCCCTGACAGCAGAAGTGAGAGTGCTGGATTCGAAGATGAATGAGTATAAAAGTGAGAATCAAAAATTAATCAATGAAATGGCAGAGCTCAAGAAGAAGTACTTCAGTCAGAAAAAGCTACAGGGGTAAGGGTTTTGTCATTTCAAACAACATAACATTTCTATTAGTTCAAACTATTACCTTTTTTTTGGGTTGGAGGGTCTTAAAAGGCAATTTGAATTATATATATTTTTTTGTTTTTTTGTTAAATTTTTGTATAAAGGGACCTGATCTTGGGGGACTCCACATAAAATTACCCCATTGTTGGTTGTGATTTTAAACAAAATAACCTCTTTGGGGGGATGTTTTTAAACATAATTTCATTTTTTGTGGTTATTTTATACAATATAAACCGGCCCTTCAGGCTTTTTCGTTCAGCCAGCCAAACAGAAATGTTAAAAATATAAAATTAATATGTATAAAAGTATCAAAAAAGTATTACAGAGATTCCTCTGCTCTTGCGGTTAATAAAACCAGAACCACCCGGGAGAAGTAAAAACCCGCGAAGTAGCATCATACCTTGAAAATAAGCCCCGAAGAGGCAAACTTTACTCGAGATGACGGCATTACCGACTGAGAAACAGGAACAAAATAACAACTATAGGTCTAGAAATAACACACAACAAATAATTGCAGTTAAATTGATGGTTTTATTGTCATTGGACAAAATTAAAGTTAAATTGGAGGTTATTCGTCAAAAACACGCGCAGCTTCACTGTGTGGTCGGGGCTTTAGTACCCCCTGCCCCCCACACAGAACTTGAAACGCTTTGAGCATCGTCACACTGTCCTCTAACATTTGTTTCTGGAATCTTGAGTAAAAATAGTGTGACAATGAGACAAAATCGAATGCCTTTTCCTATGTCATCACTAGTGACCTAGTGGTAAGGTTTCGGCCCTCTCACCGCCATGTTTTGGGTTCTACTCCCGTTTCATACTGTGTTTTCCTGTTTTGGTCCGGGACATTTTTTATTAAATGCACAACAGTCATACACTGGTAACTCTTAACTTTTGTTTTCAGTCCATGTGCCTTATAGTCAGTGCACCATATATATGACAAACATACGATAAAATACTATTTTTTCGGGGTACGTCTTGTAATCTGGTGCACCCTATGGTGCAGAGAATATGGTAACTAAATTATCTTTGTACATGCACTTATTTAAGTGTTTTTTGTGTCATCTTAGCGAGAAGTCGAAAAGCAAGAGTGAACAAGTGGTCCTGCCTCAGCTGATCAACAAGCCACAATACGCAGGCGGAGGCTTCAAGTTCGATGAACTTTTCAGATGACAATGTATATTATCAGAAATGTCCCACAGGGTCATCATTAAATCTCAGTAAATAACACTACTGTACATACATTTGCCTCCGGAAGTGAGCACAGCACTCATTCAGATCTTGAATCAGTTTTTAAAGATTATTTTTTTATATTTATACATTCTATAAACCCTTTTCCAACCTACGTCATCCCCGGATAATTACAGCACATTGTTGGCTCGAAACAGAAGGACTAGTGTACGAGATTGAACGGAGCATGACAACATTTTTATGTTGAGTTCTGTTTTTGGAGTCGCAATTTAAAAATAAACATCATGCCCAGCTGTTGTGTGTCTTGGTGCACAGATCACAATGATAAAGAAAACACTTTTTTGTGCAATTCTCATAGGAAACAGGCTTTTTGAAAAGCACGTCGGGAGCCTGTGGCTGCAGGCTATTAAAATAACTGACTGGACCGAGGACATCATTTGGAATGTCCGTGTTTACGTTGCCCGTTTCGTATCGTGGCGATCTGGTTTGGATTTACTTGAACGCTGAATGCCTTAGTAAGCTAAAGTAGGATAAGTGTCGCAGGAATGCTAATTGTTTGCTCCCAATGCTTACTATAGACTGTAGGTTTGCTAGTATTGGTGCTAGCCAATGACAATAATGGAAAGTTATAATAATAATAATAGATTTAATTTAATTTTATATATGTATATATATATATATATATATATATATATATAAAATAAAGTACACATATGTTTTGCTTATCTGAAATTGTACGATTAAACCCAACTTGATGCTTGATACTCCCACCACCTGACCTCAACTCTTGCCTTTCTGAAATTATATCATGGTTCACCGTCAATTTCCTATAACTGGACAGCAATGAAACGGAACTACTTCTCATCGACGCCAAATCCACTCTCTCTCAATTCCTCAGTTTTTCCCTTCCCTCTTGTCAAGAGTCTGTCATCCTCGACAGCACACTCTCCTTTAACTCTCATATAAATAAAATCACCCGGTCAGCTTACTTCCACCTGCGCTCCATCAACCGTCTCTTCCACTCCCTCACCCCACACACAATAGCTATCCTAGCCTTAGCCTTGTCCCCTCACGCCTCGATTACTGCAATTCCCTCCTTTACGTTTTACCTCAGACGTCCCCCCATAAACTTCAGCTGGTCCGTAACTCAGCTGCACGCATCATCACCAAAAACCCCTCTCGCCATTGCATCACCCCTGTCCTTCAGCAACTCCACTGGATCCCAATCTACAATCAATTACAAAATCCTACTTTACACCTACATGGCTCTGCCCCTTTGCTCTAGAACTCATTGGCACCTGACTTCCAAAATTCTGCGACCCTGTCCACCTTTAAATCCGGACTCAAAACTCTTCAGACTTGCCTTTTCTTGACCATCTGCCCCTTTTAGGTCAAATGTGTTTTACTTGCTATTTATTACTTGCTCGTTTTACTCTTGTTTAACTCTTTATTGTTGGGTCCTACTATATGTACAGCGACCTTGGGTGTCCTGAAAGGCGCTTCGAAATACAATGTATTGTTATTATCATTGTTATAATTATTATCTACGATGAATGGTCTGTTTGTGTCAATGGATGGGTACAAACTGTCATGAATTCTGCCATTCCGCCTCAGCAATGTGCATCCAGGTTGTCTACGTCGGGCTCTATATTTTAAAAGTATTTAGAATGAGTAATTACGCATTTGTGTGTGTTTGTGTGTGCAATCATGTGTCTTCCATTTCATGACCAAAAAACATTTGAGGATGTGTGTAGTTGAAATTCGTGCTCTGTGATTAAAAATGTACACATTTTATAATATTGAATATTTTTTGCAGTGTGTATGTACTTTTTACTCAACTACTTTTTATATTTTGACATTACACTTTCTCTGCTCGAGTAACTTTGATGTCATCATTTCTCGACACAAACTCTCAAAAATGGTTACCCAAATTAATGGATGAGTCATTGATTTTGCTTTATAACTCTTAGTCCACAAATCGGGATAGGGTATATTACGGACTACAAGCCGCTACTTGGGACATGAGTGGCCGGAGAAGGAAACAGTATATAAAATGACAAAAATGATAAAAGCCATATGCCTGTATCGCAGGCACTGAAGAAGCAGCTAAAAAAATACAAGCGAGCCTTAGCCTTCAATCAAGTGGCTAACATGAATGGCTAGAGGGTTTTTCGGGGGGGTACTTTACCATTTATTTCTACGTATTATAAACTGGAGAGTGGAGGCCAGAGCCAGAACCTCACCTGTAATGTGCCTTGAAGCCTAGTTAAAGATTTTGCGCCGATTCCTATTGGAATTGAGATCAAAAGGAAGACCCAAGTGTCCCTGAAAGCCTGATTGAAAATATTGTACCCTTATCCGGTGAGGTGAGGGCAACTATCATACAAATGTCTCGTAGGTCAAGAAATTTGTACTTCTTTTACACCATGGAATCCCCGCTTAGGTTGCCGCCCATGTTTGTCAGGCATTGGCAACAGAGTGCCATCTAGTAGTAAATATTAGGCATTGGGGCATTAGAGGGCCATTGTGTAAATGTAAGGGCCTCTTTGTGGTAAATAAAAAACTAAATTAATTAACAAACAATCATCTTTTGAATAAAAAGCAAAATTACTGTCAAGAACTGGAACAGGAGAAGGACCCAGATGCGCGACGTTTCTCACACAAGGTCTATTTTACGGAACATGGGGCAGTCAACCCCAAAACGCCAGTGATTCAGCGATCGTTGGGCGGAAGACGTAAGGTAGCAGTCTGGCATGGATTGACAGGAAGCCAGAGGCCGACGAGATCGATACCAATTGCACGAGAAGATATCGGACAGATGGGGTCAATACCGGACAGGGCGGGACAGACAGGATTGATATCAGGCACCGGAGACTGGAGTCCGATAACAAGCAGGACGAGATAGACGGAAACCATATCAGGCTCTGGAGATCGAAATTAAACAGGACAAACTAGACGGGAACGCAACCAGACACTGGAGATCGATAACAAAATGGCCGGGAGCGAAACTGGAGATCGATATTAAACAGGAAAAAAGTAGACGGGAATGATACCGGACAGGAAACACAGGCAGGGAACAGGACATAGTCAAAACCCATGATTTGCGGGTGCAGAGGTTCGTTGACGGACGGGCAAAGGGTGAGTGAGAGCACTGAGCTTAATGGGAGAGAAGACAATGTGTCAACGAGCCTCAGCTGGCGCCAGATGGGCGGGGTCATTTGGGCGCCATGGCAACGGTGACAATTACATGAACTATTTAAAAACCTGCCTTTTTTAATTACTCACAGGTTGAGTAATTTGTATTTATTTGACATAACAGGAGTCTCGCTTAGAGGGCATTGACATAATATGAAGCATTTTGGTACCTTTCTCTGTAGTCTCTGTAGTTTGTGTTTTACTTTTTGCTTTGTAGTACTTGTTTTCGGTTGCATTACACCAGGGGTCTCCACGCAGTGCCTGCGGGCACTGCATTGCCCCCTAAGGACTGTTAAAGTTTTTTTTTTTTTTTTTTATCTTTACCTGAGTCTATTCAACCCTATTTTTAATGATTAACCTGGTGATAACATGGTAACAACATAGTAACAACAGACTAAGTTGTCATTTCAGGAATTCAAATTTCAGTTGACGGGCTTCATGGACAAACAAATCTTTTAAGAATTGATCATTATTTACAAGCAATTAATTAGGAGAAAAGAATGAGGGTATATTTGTGCACTAAACTAATTGATTCACTCCTCTTTTTATTGATTAGTTTTACAGGAAATACAACATTCTACATTTTAGTTGATTTGCAAAACAATTTGCATTTTTTTAGCTAGCACTCTGGCTACCTTTTAGCTTTGTAGCTAGTTATCGTCTTACCCTTTTAGCTATTTAGCAAGCTTTTTATATTTTTTTCGCACGCTATCTAGCTAACATTTTACCTTTTTTTGCAAGCTATCAAGCTATATTTGGGCCTCCTTTCCAACTAGATATCTAGCTTTGTTTTTAACTTTCTATCCGCTTTTTAGACGGTGTTTTACTCCTTTGGCTAGCTATCTAACTGCCTCTTTTTTTTTTTTAAACCTGCTTACCTTTCTAGCTAAATACTGTATTGAGCTACCTTTTTAGCTATTAGCAAGCCATCTAGCTAAGTTGCTATTTTAGATATTGTTATCAAAGTAGGTGCCCTTTGCGCTAATTACGTACCTGTCAACCTGTACGGTTTTGCCGTACAAAGTACATTTATAATGCATTTTAAGACGTGTACAACGTACGAGAAAATCTGTACGGAAAAATGCAAATTTGTCAATTATGGGTACCATCCGGTATACACCAACTATCACGAAACGGCAAATCAATCAAGTCAAACGAGTTCGCCGCTGAAGCCTCTATCTTTGAATCGTTTTTTTCGTTGCAAACGAAGCGAGCGGTTTGATGTAGTGAAAGGAAGTCCGTCTCTTTTTAGAGAACCGGCTTTTTCGGCTCAACTCATTGAGGAAAGCCGGCTCTCAAACGGCTCACTTGCTTTGATGCATTATATTACGAATCATTATGTTAAGTTAAGAAAAAAGAAGTATAAAATGAGAAAATGAAAAAAGACAGGTTTGTGGTTATCCCTTTAATCAGCATATTACCAACAATAATCTAATGCAGAAAATGAATTCATGATTTGAGTAAGAAAATGTATTATTCTACTTAATTATATTTGCATGTTTTTTTTTCCCTCTACAGTGAACGTCCAAGCTACTTCATTCTTGAACTTGTTTTTCTAATAAACCTCATTCATGTCGAGCAACTCAGGATCTCAAAACAAAATGTTAATGAACAATATATATGATATAACGAAACACATGTACAATATAACATGTTAAACTACATAAATAAACACGTTTGAAAAAAAAATTATGGTTAAGATTATTTTGTATTTTGTAAGGGAAAATACAACATTTTGTAAGGGCATGGAGGTTGACAGGTATGTAATCAGCACTACACAATGCAGCGACATCTAGTGGCCACATATTAGACAGTGTCCCATTACCAATGATAAAAATAAAACTGGAGTGATTTTATATTTTGGATATATTTTTATATTTGAATTGCAAGAAGAAGCTATAATCCACAATCCAATTTTATTTATGGCCATACGAGGAGAGGACAAAGAGAGAATGATGCTGGAATAGTAAAGTGCAGCGGGAGGGGTGCAGCCAATGGCGTCAGAGGATACTTAGTGCGCATGCGCAGCGTGAGCCTGGCTGCTTGCCTATTGATGGGAAAACAAGGGACAGTGGGAGGACACGTAAGGCAGAAAACGGGTAGAAGAAGCCATAAAGACAACCAGGAATCCTTCTATATTACCTTCAGTTTGCTTTTATTTTTCTGACGCTGTGTGAATGCAGTATCCTGTTATCAGCGTGATTTGCGTCAAAACTGTTTGGAGACCCCACCTAGCGACATCACAATCCACTGCAGGTAATTGAGCGTGATTGGTAACCTCCTTGTATCCGCCATTTTTCATATTCGTTATTTCTAAAATTCGAGTGTCTTTTATGTCAACCACGTTTCTCAATCAAACAGTAAAACGGTGAGCAAATAAGCCCGATTAGTCACCCCACTCCGCCAAACGCACACCTCTAGCTAGCATCCCTGAATAATCACGCCCCTTCCTCCCTCCCCGTCCTCCATACTATTACGTGGAATCCATTTTAGATGTTGATCTTTGTCGATAAACAGTATTCCGCATTTAAACTGGAGCTTGTAGTTTCAGGATGCTTTCTCATTATAGACCAGAGCACGGGCGTAACCAACACGTTTTTGGAAGTGCCAAATACAACCCAAGCATCCGCAAAAATATAGGATATTAAAAAAATATTTTCCTAAATAAAGTACAAGATAGGCTTGAATATGATGAAGAAAAACGCTATATAAAATGAAAAAGGAAAACATAACTATCAAGGAAAGTAACGTTTCATTGTACGTGCCTTGTTTGGTCTGCGCATGCGCGCGACTGATGTTGCATGCTGCCCCTTTAACTAGTATATTCATTTTTATTAAATACACCGCGGCGCAGTGGTTAGCGCATGTGTGGCACAGTTCATGTCTTGGGAACCTCCTGCGTGGGTTCAAATCCAGCTCCAGACTTCCTGTGCGGAGTTTGTATGTTCTCCCCGTGCTCGCGTGGGTTTCCTCCGAGCACTCCGGTTTCCTCCCACATTCCAAAAACATGCATTTCAGGTGAATTGGCCGGTCCAAATTGTCCCTAGGTGTGAATGAGCGAGTGAGTTGTCTGTCCCCGTGTGCCCTGCAATTGACTGGCAACCAGTTCAGGGTGTCCCCTGCCCACTGCCCGATGATTGCTGGGATGGGCTCCAGCACCCCCGCGACCCTACTGAGGATAAGAGGTGTAGCTGATGAGATGAGATGAGACACCATTAAATAATTCTAGTTATGTAAAAGCAGGTTTAGGGCTTTGCTTATATGCGATTATATATAGTACTTGTAGTCACTTTAGTTTTGCTGGTCTTTTTGTTTTAGTAATAAGGATGAATATATTCAACTATCTGCTTAAAACTGCACAATCCTCTCATTTGATACATTTGAGATGTGGATTTTTTTTCTTGATTTGGGTTGCAGCTTGTTAATAGGGTGGGATTGTGGTTCCTGAAGCCAGATCAGTTGAGAACCAGTGATCTCGAGACCTAAAATACTTCTTTTGACACAATATTTTGAAAATGAAGCAAGTAATGCAAACAAAGTGTAAATGGTTTCTCATTGGCTCTGTTGCCATAGTGACTATGATTTTACAGTTTTTTTCAGTAAAACGTTTAATTTTTGGGTTGTTTTTTTTCATGCATTCATGCAAAATTGTGGTGTTGCCACAGTAGTTGACCACTTAACCACAATAGTATCAATCAGATCCAAATATTTGCATAGTATCGACAAGATTGATGTTTTAGTCTACAACTGTGTTAGGAATTAATGCGTAAAGTAACACAATTACTTTTCTTAGTAACAAGTCCTGTAATGCGTAATAAAATGCTGTAACTTAACTGTCGCTACAACATTGTGTTACCCCCCTACTAATATAACGCAGATCATTAATTATAATGTCCTCTGATTTCTATCTGTAAAAGTTAAATCATATCTTTTTAAAAATGGTGCAAACATTTATTCCTCACACTTCCACTTAACTTATCTAAACCTTGCAAACAATGTATTTAATTAATTTCTAAAAACATTTTAGAATAAAAATTAGCAATGTTAATCATAAATGATATGTTAAATTCAAAAGATGAGGTGCCCAGTTCTAACTTCTTAATTACGATCGGATAATTGGTTAGAAATGCCCTGGGCTGAATATCAGTAGTTGATCGAAAGAGAAAATGTTGTATCCAGACATCCCAAGTTCTAGGCTATGTTAGAATTTTTTTACCAGTTTGGACCTTTGTCATGTGATTTGCACTGTGATCTATTTCCACAGCTTCCAGAAAGTGACTTGACAGGGGGATAACCATGGAAGCCCCTCTTGTGTGTTTGGACGAGGAGTTTGAGGACCTCCGGCCTTGCTGCGTGGAGGAGTTTGACCAGCTGGTGCTTAAGCATCCCTCTTACACCACCACCGCCGTCCCCTTGGTCTCCATCACTCGAGAGGACTTCTCGGAGCTGGAGAACTTTTCCGAGATGATGAGTTTCAAGTCCATGGAGGACTTGGTCAACGAGTTTGACGAGAAGCTCAACGTCTGCTTCCACAATTACAACACCAAAACCGAAAACCTGGCCCCCATACGAAACCAGTCGCAAAACCAGGAGGATGAGGAACGGCTGCAGGATGAGGAGTGAGTGTATAATATTGTTCTTTTTATGCGGGAGCTCTGAGAAATTTGAAGTTTAGTAAACAGTGCAGTGGTTAGCATTCGCCTAACATGAAAACGGTCCTCGGTTCGAGCGGAAACATATGTTTGCCTGGAGAGGGATGGGCACCACCAGGCTGTACTTGCCCAAGACACACCACAGAAAATGGTGCCCCTACGACCTTGGTGGTTAAGGGATCCAACCAACCAACCAACCAAACACTCAAAATAAAGAGATAACACGTCAATGAGATTTTGAACTTACAAGGAGGACAGGGAGAGGAACCTTCAGATAAAAAAGTACAAGCTGTTATGAAGGCCCTCCCCCTGAGCCCTTTCTTATTATTAATATCCTAGGTTAGAAAATCAGATCCACCCTTAAGCAACATGATTGTCCAATAGCAACAATGATGCAATAGTCAAAACAGCAAGCACCAGTGCGCAATAATAGTCAAAACAAGGAACTGACATTCTGTAAAATCTCTTTTGCCGGTGTCCAATATTAAAACAGAATAAACTTATCAATGCTACATTTTATTGCATTCAAACTTTATTCACCATTATCACAATCTAGAAATGTCATATCATGTTTAGATTTTTTTGGGGTTGGAAAGCTCACACTTAAAATGTACCAAAATGTTGCACAGCATAACAAAAAGAAGGTTGAATGTTAATGATTACTTTTGTCTTGCCATGATACAAAATAAATAATTCACGTTCACGGTCACAATTAGTGTCGAGTAAGCCTCCTTCCACCAGAGGGCCCCAACCGACTTTGTTACTGAACACAGGGGTGTCCAATTTTCCTACTCGTCTGTCTAATCATCCTAGCTTTTTATATACGACTGTTTGGACACCATACTTTGTTGGGTCATTTTCATTTCCACCACCATGTAACCTTAGTCTCTGTTTCTGGTGTTGTTGGTACTTTACTCCTTCCATTTTCCAGTTCCAGGATTGATTTTTTGTTTGTTTCTGGTCCGAGCATTTTCTTAGTTGCCTTGTGACCACTTGTTTGTTTGATACTTTGGTTTTGTTAACAGATACCGTCCTTGATTTGAGCACCCCAGTCTCCAGTCACTGCATTACTGCATGGGTGTCAAACTCATTTGAGCTCAGGGGCCACATGGTAAATTAAAAAACAAACCTAAGGCGGGCCCAGCTAAGGGACTAAAGAGACAAGAAAATTGATGGAGGGACAAAAAGACAAAGAGAAAGATAGAAGGATAAAGTAAGAGTACAGGAGAAAGAAAGCGGGATAGAGAATGAAATAGAGAAAAAGAAAGATGTAGAAATAGAGAGAGAGAGAGAGAGAAAAGATAGGAATAAGAGTAACTGAAAGAGAAAGAGTGAGAGAAACAAAACAGGATAGAAGACAAAGAGAGAAAGTGAGTGATAAAAGAAAGAGCAAAGAGAGAGAGATAAAGACAGAGATGAAAAAAGAGACACAGAGAAACTTAAGGAGAGAAAAAAGAGATTAAAAAAAGAGAAACTGGGAGAGAGAATCATAAAAAGAGAGAGAAGAAATACAGCTACCGTGTCTTTGTGAGTTGCATCTATCTTTGGCGACATCAAGTGAACGTTTTTAAAACTGCAGCTCATTTTTTTCTTGCTGCACTTCTTTCAGTGTTGTCTCGCAGGTCGGTATTAATTTGTTGGCCGGCCTAACCCGGCCTGCGGGGCGTATGTTTGACACCTTTGCATTACTGTATCAAGCCTTAACTAGCGTCCAGTCTTTAAATTCTATTCATTCCAAAGCCAAGCGTCCTCCACTCAACTGTAAGATGACATCGCTAAATTATTAAATACGCAGTGTTGTGAGCATTCCTTGTCTTTGGTTCTAATGTTATAGACCCTTTATAATCAAAGGGATCATAACCACGTGACGAAGGTGCCGATGCCGTAACGGACGGCAGTAAACCGTCGTAAACAGTACTTGTTGTGGGTGAGGCCAGTAAACAGTAAACAAAAACAAAAACAGTTTTACTGTTCAACTCCAACGGCAATGACTAGTCAAACCAATATTTTGCAGCTGTTAAATGAGGTGGGTGACCTTGTCGGTAAGCAGAAAGAGTGCTATTTAGAGAAACTAAGGATAGACCTTTACTTTGTTCCTTCTGATATTCACAGATCCAACCAAATCGTCCAGTCTGTTTGACTTCAGTTCACACAATCTGTACCGCTATATTGTAAATGGAGTATCCCCATACACCAGTGCTTATCTAAAGGCTTATGAAAGTCTCATTGCTAACCAGTTCTTCATAGCTGGTTGGGTTGCCGGTACGCGTTGCTGAGCTGGCAGGGGGAGGTACCTCATAACGGCAATGGTAAAACACTAATGTTAGATGTGTATTTTAATGTGTTTTTTTCCAGAGTGCAATCAAATACTAGCGAAACTCATTGTTAGCTTGTGAACTCTCGTTACTCATTAGCTAACTTCGCTTCTTGACTTCATTAGCATACTTTATTTTTTTAAGCTACAGTAGCACTAGCTAACTTATTGGTTGATACATTAAGTCTCTTTCACGAGACTCGTACCTACTTAACAAAAAATTGTTCGTAAAAACATAAAAAATACTCACTGCAAATCCTGGAGTACTTTGAGGGCTGCCAGTCCCTCAGATTGATTGCAGATATCTGTCTTCATCAAAAGGGATACGACGCAATGTCAAATTGGGCTTCTAACTTTGCCGGTTCGCACAACCCACGACGCAACAAGAAATCCCGTCGTAAAAAGTGGTGGTTACATTCTTCTATCGTGGTTAGGGATATTTGTTTCAACTCAACTGCTTATACGACTGTCATCCGCTCAGGTGCTTTTGCCGTCCGTCATGGTGCTGATACTTCGTGGAATGCAACATGGCGTCACCTGCAAAGCGGTTAATATGTTTAAGTTTATCCTCCATCACCCTTAAGCTTGTGTCGCACTCCGTGAAGTGGATTCTTTCGAATAAATAGCTTGGTTGTGGGTGCCGGGAGAAGAACAAATGTGACAGGAATCATCATTTAATTGGAGCTCAATACAGTACCACCATTTTTACTTTTTATACTGCAAACAAGGACTATTTTAATAGTCAACTAGTCACTGACTGTTAAAAAGAGTCAAATAATTGGATAATTTATATTTTTTTCTTAAATGATAAATGATGATAATAAACACAAGAAAAATACAATGATAAACACATATTTTATTGAAAAATAAAATTAATATCTAAAACCATTTAGGCGCAGTGCACAGTCCGTAAGACATGAATACATAAACAAACAACTCTCCATTTTTTTTTAGCAACGGTAGAATAAACAATAAAATAAAACCAAGTAAACATTTTATTTTTTATAAACCAAGAATGGGCTCATTGGTGTTAGATTATTATTATTATTTCCCATCACTTTTCAAAACCGCTGCTGTTACCCCTACGCTGAAAAAACATGGTGCTGACCCCAACAACTTTGACAACCTCCGCCCCATCTCCAACCTTCCATTTATTTCAAAAATCCTTGAAAAAACTGTTGCTGCTCAACTCCACTCGCACCTGTCCCTCCACTCTCTCTATGAGCCCTTTCAGTCTGGTTTCCGCCCCCGCCACAGCACAGAGACTGCCCTAATCCGTATTGTAAATGATCTCCTCATAGCATCTGACTCCGGTTTAGTCTCCATCCTCATCCTCCTAGACTTGAGCGCCGCCTTCGACACAATCTCTCACCCTATCCTCCTCAATAGACTCTCCTCCATTGGTCTCACCCATACTCCCCTCAGTTGGTTCCATTCCTACCTCACTGGCCGCACTCAGTTTGTCCAGCTGAAATCCTTCACCTCAAAGCCCTCCCTAGTCACCACAGGTGTTCCCCAGGGATCTGTCTAAGGTCCTCTTCTCTTCATCGTCTACCTCTTGCCTCTTGGTCATATCCTCCGCAAATTTAATATCCACTTTCACTGCTTTGCTGATGACACCCAACTCTACCTCTCCTGCAAACCAAACTCCATACTCCCACCTCCCTCCCTCACCTCTTGCCTTTCCGAACTCAAAACATGGTTCACAACAAACTTTCTTAAATTAAATGCCAATAAAACAGAATTCCTCCTTCTTGGCACCAAATCCACTTTATCCAAAGTAAACAATTTCTCTCTCAACATCGACAGCTCCTTAGTGTCCCCCTCCCCCCAGGTCAAGAGTCTGGGTGTCATCCTGGATAGCATGCTTACCTTCCACTCACATATCAACACCATCACCCGCACTGCTTATTTCCACCTCCGCAATATTACCAGACTCCGCCCTTCCCTCACCCCCCGCACCACTGCTATTCTCGTCCACAGTCTTGTCACATCCCGCCTTGACTACTGCAATGCTCTCCTTTTCGGCCTTCCTCAAAAGTCCCTCCATAAAATTCAGCTGGTTCAAAACGCCTCTGCTCGCATCATCACAAAAACATCTTCCCAGCAGCACATCACCCCCGTTCTCCAACAGCTACACTGGCTTCCTATTCAGCATCGCATCAGCTACAAACTGATCCTATATACATATATGGCCATTCACAACCTGGCTCCTCCTTACCTGTCCGACCTTCTCCAGGTGCACGTCCCCACTCGCTCCCTCAGATCCTCGTCCTCCCTCCGACTGTCAGTGCCCCCTGCCCATCTGAGCACCATGGGAGCCAGAGCCTTCAGTTGCGCTGCTCCCAAGCTTTGGAACGATCTACCTCCGGACCTCCAAAACTGCACACCTCTCTCCACTTTTAAGTCCCGTCTAAAAACACACCTGTTCAGGACTGCCTACAACACATAGCTTCTCCATTCCTATGTTTTTATGATTTTATGTCTTGTTTTTATTTATTATTTCGCTTACAACTTTTTAAATTGTATTTTTTTCATTGTCTGTACAGTGTCCTTGGGTGGCCTGAAAGGCGCTTTTAAATAAAATGCATTATTATTATTATTATTATTAAAATAGGTCACTGATCATCACATCATTACTTTGATAAACACCTTTTTATTTTATTTGTTGTAAATGCAAATAATATTTATCCATATATTTTAGTGAAGTATTCACTTGCTGAAGATATTCTTTCATATCAGTGTACTTTCACAGTAATGGTCATATCACGCAACCTGGAAGAGTCAGCAATGTGCAGTACTAATCTTGTACAGGGAGTTCCTGTTTTTTGCTTTGTAATTTGACGTCTGTACTGCAACCTTTTCACTATAAGAGAGGGGCTGAAATATTTTTGCACGTCCTTGGTGTGAGGACACGTCTCCATCAATCGGTCCGGAGTGCACTCCGATTTGATTTATTTTTATTTTGAAACTTTGTAATAAATGTCCTCAACTGCATTGCTTCTCTCCAGCTCTATTTTTTTCAAAGTCCGAATACTCTGGTCCCGGAAAAGAACACTCGGCCATATGCCGGAAGGTCCTTCGCCTTCATTGGCATCAGAAGGACAGTAGATGAAATTAAGATGTGTACTTTTTGAAGCACATTCAGTGGTCAACTACAGAGTTTGTAACAAAAGAACTTAAGCACTCTCAACAGTTCAAATTCAGACGGTTTCAGCAACTCTCTTTTATGGCCAAATACACACATATAAAATGTACAATCCTTGTCATCAAAACTATTGTGAGTTGGATTTTACTTGAATATTACCGAGGCCAGTCAGACTCTGTTTCGTTCAACTGTCTGACGTGATCTTTAAATGTTCGCGCGTCACCGTGCTACTGCCATGATAAGCAAGATCTGCTTTTCAAACTTTGCAAGTAGTTATGTTCTGGCAGCATCCAGGCTGAAATGTTCACAAACTTTAAAAGTTGTGGTACGCTTACTTGATGTTGACGCCGCCAATGTGCGACTCACAGCAGACATTATATGCAGATAAAGTTGTTGAATGTGTCTGGGGACAATAGTCAACAATGGAATTCATTGCCGACTATTTCTATTATCGATATTTTTCGACAGTGTCGACTAATTGTTGCAGCCCTACTGTGGTCGCGTGATGCTGTTATGCATCTGCTGCAGAAGAAGCCTCAATAATCAGTGGGGGTTGTAAAGTCAGAGCTGCAGATTTTGGCAATAATCCTTAAAGATGCAGATTAGAAACCCCAGCATGGCCAAGCATGTGAAGCAGGAGGGAATATGAAACAGAACGCTTTATATTTAGGGATCAGAATTTTCCGCGGATCCGCGGATTTCCGCTGTTTTTGAACCCCAAAGGTCATTCCCGTAAATCGTCTAAATTCGATGAGAAAATATTTTTGGGGGGTGAGGTATGATACGTGACTGTTTCATCACCGCAAGTTAGCAGTTAGAGATCGCGAGAAAAAAGGCAAAAAGAAGCGCAGCGCATTAGATCTATAACACACAACAAATAGATCGACTCCTACCATTGGTCGATAGCAGACATGGGACCAAGTCACACATGTGCAAGTCTCAAGTAAGTCTCAAGTCTTCACCTTCAAGTCCCAAGTAAGTCCCAAGTATTTTTTTCTTGGGCAAGTCAAGTCACAAGTCAAGTCCCGAGTCTTAGATTGCCAAGTCCAAGTCAAGTCACAAGTCATAAAAACAGCGACTCGAGTCGACTCGAGTCCAAGTCACTAAGTCTCAAGTCCCCATGTCTGGTCGATAGGTTCGCTGATAACCAATCAGCGGAGCTTTTGTTCAGAGCATTGGCTTTCTCAAACATGGCGCTCCTTCCGGTCTTTTCAAACGGTGAAATGAGTGTTTGAAAAAGTAAATATGAAAATACTAAGAAAAGAAGACGAGGCTTTTGTCTCCGAGATTGATAAAGGAATCAAGAATAAATTTAAGTGGTCATGGCTGGAGAAGACTGTCACAGACTGACATGTATTTTCTTTAAGCATGTTCAGTTTGTGCATTCTATTTTCAAATTAATGATGAATGGTTATTAATGTATATATTTTCATATATATTGTTGATTAGTAGCTAAATACAAGGTCCATCTTCATCATCAAAACACAACAACAATGGTGATGGTTGTAACATTGTAATCCCCCAATTGTTTTAAACATCTTAAAACTGAAAAAAATACATGGTTTCTGTTTTGTTGGATTTAATTCATTCTAGTGCAATTTTCACATAGCAAATAAGATAAATGCCGTTGGCTTCGGGTGGGTTTGCCCCCCTGAGCCCCCCACCGGGCTCCGCCCTGGACCCTGGCTATTTCAGCTGAAAATGAAAATCTCCATTCTGATCCCTGTATATTCTAGCAGGGCTACAATGTCACGTGGTGGTATTGCTACACCTATAGTTCAAATACCCCGGTTCCACAGACAGTATAAAGTCATATCTCTACATAAGAGATTAATCAGTTCCAGGATCGTGCTCTTATCTTGATTTCCTCGTGTATCAAGTGATTTTTCCTGATATTAAATACATAATTGAAAACACAATAATCCGTTCTCGGACTCCCAAAGCATTCTTTTTAATCATGAATTGCGATAAGACACATCCTGATCTGTCAAAATACATTCAAACAATATTTGAGCACATAAAAATCCAATAAAAAGGTAAATTACATGATATTAAAGCTGGGGAGTGTTGTTGGAAGTGTCTTTAAAAAGTTAACTAACAACTGAGTTCAGAGAGCTCTGATGCTTTAATTTCCAACACGCCTTTATCTTCCTTTTAGCAAAGCTTTTTGGGGCGGAACTAAAAATGGGCACTGGGTGGAGTGCTGGAGAGTGAGGCCTGATTCAAGTATAGTCCAAATGCAAACTCAAACCCCCCCAAAAAAGATTGAAAAAAGTTTATTCGAGCATGTCTAAGAAATGCACGTACTTGCACACGTATCATAAACGACAGGGGCTGCATTGATGACACAAGCCACAAGATGCATTAAGGAAAGGAGTTCCAAATTCAGTACAGCTCCTTTAACAAGATAAAATGGAAGTTTCTTATGAGCACTAACCGTGGAAGAAGTCAGCAGTTGCATAAGAAAATGATAAATACATTTTTTATTAATTAAATGTTTATTGAAAATTTAAATTATTATGTCTTAAAAAAATCTCTTCACTTATGCAAATAAATATGTCAGTTAATTACCGTAATTGTGTAATCTCCAGACTATACCTTTTGTAACACAATTTCAAACCTGTGGCATATGCGAAAATGTAGCTAAGGTATGCATTGGTTTTAGTTAAGAAGTACTGCAGACCAGGAAATCTAACTGTTATTTTTTTTTTTATCTTGGCCGAATCAGTGGGGAAATGTCTAAGAAAAGCAACACACTGGGTTGTGATCAGGACACTCCTTTGCAAACTCTGTCCGCAGCTGTCAATCTCAATTGCCTAGCGCAGCAGTCAATATATGAGTTGACAATAACACAAACGCACAATGCGTCAAAAAGTATTATGCGTGAAAGCTTGGAATTTTCTATCAAGTCGTGTCAGCTGATTGAATGTTTTCGTGTGGCAGCACGTGACTAATTATCGGTTATAGATTTTCTAATTTTATGTCGCAGTTTTCGGCCTGATAACTGATCTTCTATGTGATTTATCAATGAAACATTTAGTTAATAAGTTCATGACAAATGCATATCATTATTTTGAGGATAATTTATCCATTGAATTTGTGTAAGTTTGGTCTTCCATACTTAGACACTCTGTAATAAATTGAATAATATCCACTGTGTGACCGATTTTAGCGTAGGCAGTGCCTGAGACAGCCTTTCAGTGAAAATGGAGAAAAAAACGTCCAAACAATTCTGAAACAAAAGGACGTTTCACTGCCAGTTGATGTCATTCCTTCTCAAACGCTCGCTCAAACTGGGCACTGGAACTCTTTCATGTGGGCGGCATTCTATTTCTAGAATCAGTTTGAAAAGGTCTATTTTATTTATCCATGTGTTTCGACCGTTTGCAGATCTATCGGATGCAAAAGTGACTGATAATTGTCGACTACTAAATGAGTGTACAACAAGAGATGGATTATCGTGCCGATATTTTGTTAAATGCCGATTTTTCAATTCTCATGTGAATACTTCTGTTCTATTTTAGTGTGTGGGATGCGCTAACCGACAACTACATAACTGCTTGGGACGGCCCCGAGGGATTTAACGGAAATCTTTCTGAGACAGAGGTAGGATTGTGTCACTGACTCACATATAACATGGTTCGCACGGGTGCTTAATATCCTTAAAAATGCTCTCATTTTATTGTTGTATTTTTAAGGATTTAAATGTGCTTGAATTATTGTGAAGTGCTTGTAAATGTTTGAAATCGTTGCCGTGTTTCTCAACTTAAAAATGACACCAACACTGCTTTCTGTTGGTTTCGCTTTGCCATAGCATTTCTTCTTCCTTCCTGGTGATTAACGGAAGCTGGTATTAGTTTGTACAATGTTATCCTATGACGCATCATTGCCTAAGGCGACAGGTGCATTCTTGCCTACACAGGTTACTATGAAATTAATGGATTTCATATCAATTATGGACATTTATTATGGGCTATGCGAAAAAAAAATTGTGGTAAATTATAACCGAAGAACCTACTGCCACTAAAAATGTAAGCTACATATTATATCTAATATGTATTATACTTATCATTGTTACCCAACTCCTACTGTATATGGGGTAGGGCTGCACGATGAACCGAAATCTAATCGATATTGCGATGTGACGTAGTGCAATTGTGTAATCGCAACACGCTGCGGTTTGAATCTTGTGTAAGCAGACAGAAACCCTTACAAAGCATTCCCAGAAGAGGGTGCTGTTACCTTAATAAAGCATGTCAATATGATTATCATGTTCTCTTCATTTTAAGGACCTTTTTTTGTACTTTTTTATACCGCTTACATGGAAATGTGAATAAAAACAAAATATCATTTTTCTATTGTTGATTAGTGGTTGATGTTAGGGTTTTTATTGCCTTGCCCAAATGAAAATCCACCAAAATTTGCATAAACTATTATAGTTCGGGCAGGTTCATTGTGTAGGGTAAACGATTAAGCAAATCTCTAAAATCAAATATCTTGTATTGTGTACCAAGTCAAAAACACAAAGTTGTCATAATCATCCAGTTTAAACCGTGCCCAAAGACTCAGCTCCATCCGTTGTTTTATTCTGTAGATCCACGAAAAAGAAGAGGAAGAAATGAATGAAAAAAATGAGAATGCCAACTGTCTGAGTGACGAGCCCCTTATCACAGCAGACCAGGTGAGTCGATCTTTACTGCATTCCATTTATCGACAAGAGTGTGAAAGTTAAACAAGAAAAATCAATTACCATTTTTGTAATCAGTGTAGATTCCTTCCCTGACTAATCAGTCATATGCATTGGTAAAAGTAGTTGGACTCCCATGTTAATTAAATAACTACTATTGTCACAGACTGCTTTGGCAAATTTTGACAATAAACATCAGATAACAATCAGATGTCGTTTAATAACTTGTGCAGCCCTTAGAGACGCTTTGTGATTAAGGGCTATACAAATAAAAATGACTTGACTTGAATCTTTAATGTGGTGGTGCACAAGCTTTCAAGGCACATATACACTTAGTTATATTTTCACCTTGCAGTCCAGGGATGTCAAAGTGAGTTTGTCTCAGGAGCCAGACCTAGAATTTCTGTTCTGAGGTAGACCGGATCGGTAAAAGAATGCCATCTCCAAATGTTTTGCTTTGTTTTTCATTATTATGCTGTATCATTCAAAATACGTTAGTAAACCATCACTACATATTATAAACACGGGGGGCAAGGGAGTTTTTCTAAGCACAACACATTTTTTCAGAAACAATGGGAAAAACATGATTTTCATGTTTAACATTGAACAGTGTGTTAGCTGTTTTTTTTTAACAATTGGGTGAATGTAGTTTTACACCTGAAACAACTCACCACGCAATACAAACTCAAGTGGGGGCTTATTTACACCATGATTGCCCTCTACCTGCCGGAGAGAGTATTTGCTCTGCATTTATCTTACATAAATAAAAAAATAAATAGAAAATAAGAACTTTTGTTAGAAATGACCGCTGCTTTTTTGACATACTCAGAAATATATGGCAGACCGGATGCCAGATGTACAACACAAGGGAAATTTGCGTTTTCAAGGTATAAACCAAGTCACACAATTTAACTCTAGTGTGACAGAGACAAAAATGAATTGCCAAATGTTGATTTGCAAGAAAAAATTCAATGTACTGCAACTATTTTGTTTTAAAGCAGGGTCTTAAACTAAAAAAAGCATGTTCATATAATAAGTTCATGTATTTTTTCTTATTGTTGAAGACAATATTGTTTTTTATAATGTTGATATGACATTTATGAACTTTACATTAATGTCCGTGTTGGCCAATTTTGTTGCTGTTCCTTGATACCCACACACCTTAGAGCAGATCTTCTTTTTCTTAGCCTAGAAGTTGTAACAAAAAACGGGCCCTGGGGAAGGCCTTTAGAACAGTTTGGACTATATTGTATAAAGGCTTGTCTTCCTGCCCTCCTTGCAGGTTAAAATCCATGATGTGTCGCCTAAAGTGAAAATTAAAATTAAAAATCATTAAAAAAAAATAAAAAAAAAATATATATATATAAATAAGTGCAATTAGTGAAGAAATAATTCCTTGATGGTTTCTTCTGAGCCAGTCTTTTCCTTTTGCCCCTTTTTCAAGGTTATCGAGGAGATCGCTGAGATGATGGAGAATTCTCCGGATCCTGGTGAGACAGAAGAGGAAGATGAGGAGGAGAGCAGCCGTTGCTCATCCAGGACTCAGCCTCAACTTCTGGAGGAGATCCGACAACTGGCCCAGGCCTCCAATAACAATTGCTCTTATGAAGGTATTACTCAAAATCAGTGTTTGGCACATTACTGAAAAACAATAATTGGTTAGAGTGACTCATTACTTCATTTGACAATAATAACAATTCACTTCACTTATCACTCAGATTACTACAAAAAGTAGCACGTTTCCCTGAAAATAACCATCGATCTACAAATTACCGTATATACTCGCATAGAAGCCGACCCTCTAAAACGGCTTGAAAATGGTCTCACAATAAAATAAATGGAAGAAAACGTGTACACCAACCTGGTGTGAAGCCCTCATATTTCTCAGGTTTTGCAATCTTGAGAACTTGCAAATTAACACTTAGGGAAGATACTCCATATCCATTTTGTTACTGGACTTTAAACCATTTAAAGATCTACTTCACCTTTTCTGGTTACTGTCCAAGACATTTTCCTTTTTCTATCTCCAGACATGGTGTATTACAAAAATATTTTTACAAATAAAAATAGCAATTCCTCACACGCTAACCAAGAATTCTGTGCTCACATTGATTTCCATTTGGTTTGTTGTTCCTGTAGAAGCCACGCCCCCTTCCGTATGCGCTGCCTATCATTCGCCTGTCACTGAGAAAAGTAATCGCGTTCCAAAAACGCGTTCCTCTGTAATGTGTTACTCTCAACACTGCTAAGAATGAATCATGGTTGGATTTTTTTTAGAGATGAATCTTTATTCATAATCTTTGGTTAACCTCCCTGTTTGATAAGTTTATGTTTTATTGGGCACTTGAAATCAGAAGAAAAAACATGTATGAATTTTGAACCTTTAACGAGAACAGGAGAGGACTGTACCAAAATCCTAAAGATAAGAAATTTCCAATCCGTTTTGGATGTTCCCCACTTAACTTTTTAATATCAATATAAATTTAATATTAAAAACAGAAATAAGCAGAATAAACTGTTGTTTATCCTTCACTTTTACATCTCCGGTTTGTTTCATTCTCCAGGTCTGAGTCTGATGCCGAGTTCGGCTCTGGTTGAACTTCTGCAGCGCGTGGAAGTTGCGATCCGAGAGTACTCAGAGGAGTTGGTCAGTCAGCTGGCGCGGCGTGACGAGCTAGAGTTCGAAAAAGAAGTGAAGAACACGTTCATCACCGCCCTGATGGAAGTTCAGAACAAGCAGAAGGAGCAACGCGACAGCAGCAAACGCCGACGCCGGGACAAAGCTTTGAGCCTGCAAGCCGGGCAGGTTCCAGTCTCTGTCAATTCAGGGACCACTGCCACCACTGGTCGTGTGGAGAAGACACCGAGCATGCCTGTGAAGGTAATAAGCTAAAGCTCATTAGCTCGAGTCAGCCGCAAGCTTAAGTTCGCATGCCTGAATGTTTACCGCGTTTTTCGTATTATATAGCGCACCGGATTGTTAGATCAGGTTTAAGATTAGGCGTCCACCTATATAAAAGTACTCTTGCACACATGATCTAGTTTGAATCAGTTGAGACCATTGGATCTCACATTGGCACAAAGGTGAAAGTGAAAGAAGGGCGCAAGAGAATGCACAATGGCGTTGGAATTCAATCGTCTTTATTGTCAATGTGCGACGTTTCCTATGAGAAATCTTAGTTATTTTCATTAACTTTGCATTCATGTATATTTAGGAAAATTATATTTGTTAATAGTACAAGTTTGAGACACTGGTAGGATCAATTAAGCCATGGAAAGAGATTTTCAATAATTTGGAAAACATCGCATGTGAAAGTCTGGGCAAAAAAATATAAATATGGTGCAGTTTGATCACTTTGGGTCTCCATAGTTTGTATTATTCCTTGTGCTTTGTTGGACTTGTTTCAGGTTGCACTACAAAATACAGTGATATTTAGTGGTCAAAGATTAGGCAGTATCCCTTTAAAGAGTCATCATTGCCGACTCTAGATACTAATATCACCATTAGAAAAAAGTAATTTCTTCCTTCCTAAATGACTAATTGTTTTAAACAAATCCCAATGCGTTTTTGAATACAAAATTATCAGATCAAACATTTGTAATTTCTACTTCCTGATTGTAAAATGGCCACTAAAGGGCTGCCGATACCAGTATTATCAAGAGATGAGAGAATCAATACTTAAATAAAAGGCTGCTCTAGGGGCCCATATACCTGGTATCGGTACTCTCCTATCTTTGTTTAATTCCATTAAATTAAACTCCTTATCACTCAATATTAGAATAAAATAGAAAATGTTTTGGTATTTTTTGTTTGAGTGAATGGTAGATACAATTTTCATTGTATGAGTGTATTAGAGAAATCTGAAACCAAACTGCCTGTGAGTTCTCGTTCTGGTCTCATAAAGCTCTCAGGCCCATTAGCCTCGAAAAGATCTTCCTGGAACAATATTGCTATGTTGGGGAAAGTAACAACCAGGAAAGAGAACTACAAGCTAATGGCTTTTCCTGCTTTGCAAAGCAAAACATCTCCATGCTTATGGTATAATGTCAATCACTTGAGTCTCCAGTACTTACAGCGTTTTGTGCGCTTATAAGCTATATGTAACTAGATGCGTCAGACTATAAGCCGCTACTCTTTTGTTACATTTTGAAAATTGCGGCTTTAAATACAGTGCATCTTAAAGGGTTTCGTGTCGGCATCGAGGAAAACGAGCTGCTCTAAGTACAAAACACAGCAGTGATGTCTGAAACCATTTATGAGGCCCTTCTAGACAAGTCAAGTCAAGTCAAGTCAAATTTATTTATATAGCCCTTAATCACAAAAATGTCTCAAAGGACTGCACAGGATTACAGTTACAAAATTACACAATTACCTGATCTTAAACTAGCAAACCAGCCCTGGCTCGGCTCACTAAAAGGCCCTTCTAGAGAGAAAATTACTCCATGTTTTTGCCAACATAATTTATATAATACATGACTGGAGAAAAACAGGAGATTTAACATTATTTATTTTAATATTTGCAACTTACTCATGGTATTTCAACGTCATTGTAGATAAAAATAAACTACAGTAAAAAAGATAAAACAGGATAGTATAAACGATGGAATAATTGTAAATACATTTATTATTCATTTACTACAATGTTAGAATTATAATTGGAATTGGAGTTGTCTTAATTATTAAGGGTTCCTACGGTTGAGTGAAATGTTTTCCTTGCTTCATAGAGTTTTATCACCTTGCAAATCGCTCAACCATTCGCCTGAGAAGAGAAGCTACTGCATTGTCATGTTTATTTTTCTTCGGTGTGTTTGGTGTGTTTTGTTTTACGATGGTGTCCCCTTGCTATTTTAAACTCTCCTACCCTATCGACCCTGTGGCTAAATTGTTAGTAATAAAATAGAGAAGCTGTTGCAGTTTTAGTGAGATGTGAATCAGGCTTTGACTGTGAAGCATCTCCTCATCAGAAAATGTTGGTGTCGGTTGTCTCTCTTTGTGGGTTTTTTTCAGAGGTGTAATGTAACAGACCTAACAATAAAATCACTTTAAAACCGGTGAAGGTGTTGCGTTTAAGCTGGGTAATTTAAATTTTCTTCCTAATGTCGGGCAAGATTTTTGCTTAAAATAATTATCGTATCTCAAGTAGCTTATATGTAAAGGGGCCACTATAAGTTTAAGTCGTTATGGCAATTGTATGTGATTTGTGTGCAATCCGTGTGCATTTGTTTTGACCTACAGCGCTTCAGTATGGAGGGAATTTCTAACATCCTGCAGACAGGCATAAGACAGACATTTGGGAATTCAGGCAATGAAAAACAGGTACTGTGTTTAGTACAGCATGATAAGAGTATTTGATACGAGCAATTTTGTCGCAACTAAATTACTTATCTTGATGGTTTCCAAACTGTTCTCTATTATCAAAAGTAAAGAGCTTTATAAAGATTATGATAGTCTTGACCCTTAAATACTTTGAATATTACTTATTAATATTTGTTTTTTTAGTGCCTCAAGTGGTAAAAAAACAAAATGTAATCCTTGTCTGCCATCTTGTTGTCACGGGTGCCCCAAAATCTCAAAAAGGCAAAGAAAGGAAAGTAAAATAGTGTATTTTGGTCACTTGAGTCACACTGAGTCTCTGTAGTTTGTATTCTTTTTTATGCTTTTTGGCACTAATTTTGGCTGCACTACACAATATCTAGTGGACAAGTAATAAATACTGTACAGTATTTTAAATAACGCACATTTCCTTGTTATATTTATTGTATATCTTAAATATTTTCCCATTAAAATGAGAAAAACAGAATGAGAAAATGAGAACAAGCACACTTAAATACTGTCTCTTGGGCTATATTTCATTTTTCTAAACAATTTTTTGAATTCAAGTTTTTGTTTTATTTTACAGTTTGTTTTTACTTGACTAAAAGGATTAGTAATAAATCAGTTAAACACATAATTTTGCCTGTATATAATATGTTTATAGTGCAGTAGACACTCAAAATAAGGAAAGAACAGGACTGTACAAAAATCTTCAAGATAGTTCCAATATGTTTTAAAAGTCCTACTGTAGCCCTTTTTTAATTAAATCTTGTTTACAAAATGATGTAAAAATCAAAGAGCAGCAACGTGACTTGCCGATATTGACAATGATGTGATCAGTGCATACAAGTAAAGATAACGAACAACAGTGAGAAATAATTGTCAAAATGAGGAACTGGCATCATATGCAATTCCCATTACAGGTTTTCAATAATAAACACCGAAACAAACAGAATAGACATATCAATTACGTAATATTTTTTAGTTTCCTTGTTAAATGGAACAAGACTACTTCAAATAGATGATTAAGATTTTTTCAGTAAAAGATTAAAAATACATAAAAACATATATTTATAATTGTGATCATCTGGAGGATATTATTTTAATAGAAACACGACTTAAAATATGATACTGCCACCGCCCCCCCCAAAAAGTACTACTATGTGAAAATCTTGTCTGTTTTTATTAGTATCTGAACACGGTTATTCCTTACGAGAAGAAAGGAAGCCCGCCATCAGTGGACGACATGCAGATGCTGACAAATAGTAAGGCGTCAAAATGTTTCAAAGAGCACCTTTTAAAAGAAAAAGAGCTTTATACATGATTTTTTTTGTTTCTGTGTAGTTCTTTTTGCCATGAAAGAAGACAGCGAGAAGGTGCCTACCCTGCTAACTGAATACATATTGAAAGGTAAAGGATTACCGTAATTTCGGACAACAAAGCCAATACTTTTCAGCTACCTTTTAAACACTGCGGCTTTAAATGCAGCGCAGCTCAATATTTTTTTTGTGGCGGAGAAAACATTTCAGACGCATTTGTGGAGGAGAAATTAGTCTATATTTTTGCCGAAATTATTCATATAATACATGACAGGAGCAACAACAATGTAATACAACATACAATATTTCAACTTTGTCACCCGCAAAATAAGTCTTTGTTCTCTTTTCGTATCATCTGCTTTATTGTCTGGTCGCTGAAGTTTCCTTTAATCCTCTAGGAACAATAACAAGCGAATGCAATTTGGTCCATTTCTGTAGCCGATGACAATAACAAAAAAAGATGTCTGTGTTGCAATCAGGCACTATTCACCACAGTATGTCTTCCCCTGGCACTGTCTTTAAATATAGGTTTTACAGCCTGTAAGCTCTGGGTTTTCCCCAGATACAATACAAGGTGTAACAGAAATAACTTAAACGAGAAAAGTGGGAACCTGAGTGCGCTGGGGCAAAGAATGAAGTCAACACAAGGTGACTGTTAGAAAAAAGTGGGTGTATTGAAGAACAAAAATAGGATAGAACAAGAACTTCAACAAAACAAGTTATCTCAGGACCAGGACAAGGAACTAGTGCACAACAAAAAAAGCTAATAACACAGCAAGGAAGGCAACCAGTTAACTACCTAAATAACTTCTCCCCAGTGGCAGCAAGTATCTAACTATACTGCTCTAACCAATAAAGTACAAGATTGGCATACCCTTTCTAATCTGGTGTGCATAACAAAATATATCATATGTGTGGTATCTATATAGGCCCCTAAATTTGAACATGCTGCTTTTAATCAAGTGTGCGCTGTAGTCCGGAATTTATGGCTCATAACAGCACATTCTAATAAAAGAAACAATGTGACTAATTAGTGGACTTGTTTTGCCTGTGCAGTCTTGTGCCCTACCTAAATCCGGGAAGCCACCGGAGTGCGACTGGGAATTCCTTCTTTTGCCGCCGACCCGGACAGCATGTCCCTTCCTCGATGGTCACTACTCAACACCATCAAATCGGTTGTATTTAACTCACTTATGATGATCGCCTCCTGCTGAGCCCATTTTATCACTCTCCTTGCACTTCCTCATGCTTGAGTCAGCCACTGAAGTATACTAAGTGAGGCAACAAGAACCCCCTTGCAAACGACTTCACTAATGAAGTATGATACACTATAAAAATATCACAAATCCAACAAGATACTGTATTTTTTGGGTTAAAGGTATTACAAACCAATTTTGTTTTTTCAATTAGGCACATATTCTGCAATGAGTCAAGAAAATCTAGTCTCAAAATTGATCCATCTGGCTTGTTTCCTGTAGAGCTGTGACATCATTGAAGGAACACAAAACTTTCAAAATGGGGAATCCCATTAACACGTGAGGCCAGTTCTGAAACATACAGCGACTGTAGTGAATTTCTGCTTGTAGGAATTGAAACTTTGCTTATCCGGTCCTCGCCTCCTTCTAGGCAGGCGATTGTAGCTTTTTGTTTGTGTTTTTTGTCGCGTGTTTCGCAGTTAGGATGATTTTGTCCGGCTAGCTCCCCATTAACGTCGGGACTCCCGCGGGCTTCCCTGTTTTGTTTGCTCAGGGTTGGCCCTCGTTGACTGCCCACTGTGTGTTGTTCGGACAGCTCGCCTGGCATTACTGCCATTTTTACGGGTTCTTTGGTTTACTAATTCCAAGCTGGCTTCGCGTTTGTTGCCGTAGCCCCTCTTTGGCTGCTCGCCTTTGGTTGTATCATTACTGCATCCACCGGCGACGCAACGCCTAGGCATTTTCTGCGGAAACGACCAAAACTTTGCTTAAAACACTCGTAACTTAGTGAACTAATTAACACGTAAAACAATATAGCGACTGGCTTGCTAGAGAGCTGTTGATCCTCCAATGACATCACAGCTCAGGATATGAAGATATGATGTCTTCTAAATGCATTTTCTCGGAAAACAATTGGCATACACAGATAAATATATATAGAAATTTTTGCAAAAATCACGTATTTCCTCACATTTTGCATGTCTGAGAATTTGGGAATACCTTTAACACCGATTCTAATTAATACATCCATAAACCACAAAGCTCTCATGTTTAAATTCAAGGAATTGATTTGAATACACAAGCCATGCACTGTTTTCTGAACAATGCAAAGGAGTGCGAGAAAAACAACAATTCAGGTGCAGTGCATTTATTGTTTCTTGATTTTACTGTGAATACACAGTATTTTGTAACCGCTATTAATTTGTATCAAACATTTGATAGAAAATGGATTTTTCTACCTTTATTTGAAGTCACCAGAGTGACTGGCTCCCGCGTAATCCGTAAGAGCCCGTACAAATGGACGTGCTCGGTATCAAAGCTAGGATATCGACTTTTGAGATCAATCTGTCCACGAATGGTGTTAACATTCGCATATGGTATGTGTAAATGAATCTTACATTGCTAAATTGCAAATTCTAATAAACATGCTTTACCCTAATTGAGTACTGATGCTGTTTTTCCGCATGCTACAGTTGTGTTCAAAATGTTCCAACCCCTTTAGCACATATAACTTTAGTAGAAGAACTGAACACTCAAGAACAGCAAGTCTACCGGAATCGACACTATACCATCAGAACTCATTCGGAACCAACTATAGACTTCTTGACAAAGATTTGCAAACATATCAGGCTAATGGAACAGTACCGCTACCAAAGAAAGGAAAACCTCCAATTATGTTCCAGCTACATAAGCATCAGTCTCATCAGCAACACGAGAAATTATTCTAAAGTTCCTACTGAACAGAATAAAACCACAGGCTAAGAACATTGTAGCCCAAGAACAGGCACAATCAGGGAGGGAAGAAGCACCACAGAACAGATTTTTAAACTGTGCATCCAATGTGAAAAGTTTTAACAAAAACAGAGAAACCTTTATCACGTCTTCATGGATTTCAAGGAGTTTAACAGAGTATGGCAAGCCACATTTTGGGCAACCATGCAGAAGTACAACATGAGCCAGAAACTACTTTAGAATGTTAAACAGCTTTATGCCAATTCCAACAGTGCAGTACTGATCAACAGAACCAATCAGGGTGAGAGAAAGCAGTATTCTCTGTCAGACTTTATTCAAAATCTTCTTCAAGAGGATCATGACTGAAGCTCTAGAGTCTAGACCAACATCAAGGGACAGCATTGCCAGGAGTTATTGTCCAGTCGCTGAAGTTTCTTTTAAATCCTCGGGGAACGCAATTTGGTCCAACATGTCATTAACCTCCATTTCGCTGACAAAATTGCCACACCTGGCAGGAGAAGATCAGGAATTCAGAAATCTGGTCAACCGCCTGGACAAAGCATCAACGCAGTATGGGATCGGAATAGGCAGAGAAGAAAAACAAAAGACCATAAAGTCATGAGCTGAATGAGTAGAACCATCTGTAATTACTTGTCGACGCAAAGATCTGCTCCAGTGTCAAACAGGTATTTGGGGTTATTTTTATGTGCAGCAATATTTGACCATTAGGTGTCACTTTATTGCATTTTATGACTGGAAACAAGTCCCAGAAAGTAAAAGGAAGAAGAACTAACTATGGAGAGTCTAGTGAACCAAACAGTCCGGTAGATAGACTGGCTATTTACCAGGCAAGCTATGTGCTAACTCATGTAGAGCCTTTTTGGGATGTTCTTCAACGTGCTATTCAAACGTTGCATACAACTTGTAGTATTCACTTAAGTATTGAAGTAAGTCCACCATATTTGTTATTTGTTATTCAGTGATAGGCGTAAGTTATGTGTCAATGTTGGGAAGAGTAAGGTGATGAAGTGTTCACGTGATGGAGTGGGCATGACGTTAGAAATCAGGTTGCATGGACAGGTGGTGGAAGAAGTTGAAAGCTTTAGGTACTTGGGTTGTGATGTGGCTGCAGTTGGTGGAATGGAGTGTGAGGTATTGTACAGAGTGAATTAAGGAAGCAAGGTTTTGGGTGCTCTCAGTAGAGTGATGAACAACAAGAGTATGAGTATGGATGTCAAGAGGGGACTGTATGAGAGTGTGATTGTGCCGACTGTGTTGTATGGTGCAGAGACTTGGATTCTGAACGCAGATTTAAGAAGGAAGTTGAATGTTTTTGAGATTAAGTGTTTGAGGACTATGTTAGGAATGACAAGATTGGATAGACTGAGAAATGAAATTGTGAGAGACAGAACTGAAGTAGTCGTGGAACTGAGCAAGCGTGTTGATAAGAGAGTACTCGGTTGGTTTGGACACATGGGGAGGATGGATGAGGAGCGAATGTTGAAGAGGATCTACAGAGCAGAAGTCAATGGAAGGAGACCCAAGAGCAAGGCTGCGATTGACGTGGATGGATGGTGTTATGAGTGCACTGCAGGAAAGAGGTCTGAATATAATGGAAGCTAGAGCTCTTGTTGGTGATAGAAAGGAGTGGAGAGGTGTTGTGAAAGGGTAGTGGGATTGTGGACGCGTTCTTAAGGATGGGCTGGGCACCCGTATGATGCGGCAGGGGTAAACCAGTGAAAGCTGTCGGGCCCTGCTGTTGAACAAAAGAGTGTGTTGTGTCACCCTGACCCGAGTGACATGGCCACTTTCTGGTGTCCCGTTTCATCTGGAGGGACGAAAGCATGACCAACTTGGGTGCCGAGGTGCCTAACTTGTTTGGGTGTTTGGGTTGGCCATGGCCCAAAAAATTTTGTGTTTTTTTTTTGTTATTTATTTCCCTTTTATTTTCTTTGTTATTGTATGTGTGTGTCTTGCTGTCGGTCACCCCTCTTGAGGGATATGACCAAGGTAGATAGATAGATAGATATTCAGTACCCATTTATCCCTACAGAAAATGAGTGATATGCGTCTAGAACAAATTTTTAAAAAAAGTAAACGCTATTGTTGTCAGCGACCACTCCAGAAAGTGGTGTTTTTGGCTATTAATACATTCGAAAGCCTATACTCTGATTTAGATTTTGTGAATGATTTGCCATCATATTGAACAATTTGGATTTCAGTGATCTCCAAATTAAAACACTTTTGCAACTTTGTCAAATTTGTAAGATAAATTACTTTCTGGTTGAATTGCAAAAACTTAATTCGTGATTTATTTCAAAGTGTTTTTATTTGGCGATTGAATATTTTGTTTTCCCTCTCCTTATAGACTAAGGTTTTTTTTCTAAATCTTCGTACATAAATCATCTGGCCAACTCACCGTGGAAATGACCGATTGAAAACAAGACCAGCTGATCAGGGAGACTGAAAGTTTTTCTAAGCTGCTGTGTTGTAGAAATAAAAATCCAGTTTCCAGTTTACCTGGTGTCATGGGAAGTGATGTTTTATTGTGCTTGTTTGATCTGCGCATCCGCGTAGCAGATGTGTACGATGAATATGTAAATCAGAAGGTAAACCGACAGGGTTACGATCCCGAAAAGTGCATCTTTGTGTAATATCCATAGTTTCAGAACCATTCTAGTGTTTATGAAAACATCACATGGTGTCAGAAGTTGCCAAACGTGTTGGGAGGAAGAAAGAAGAGCGATTGAAGGTTTTAAACAGATATTTTTGAAAAGTCAAGTGCATTGCCATGGCAAAGTTTTAAATAAATACCGGTCAGCGCTTTAATATACTCAATGGGAGCAGAGGCTGAGCACATATGCAAATCAATCACATTCCAAAACGCAGCAGATGCCAAAAAATACAATCCTATGCTAGCTCAATTCGACGCACATTTCATCCCTAAACGCAACACCATCTTTGAGCGGGCAAATTTTCACACGAGATCACAATATGCTGGTGAAAGTGTCGAGGCTTTTATAAGGCGACTCTACGAGCTGGCGGAACACGACAAGTTTGGAGCTCAAAAGGATGACAATTTGAGGAATAGACTGGTGATTGGGATCCGGAATAAGAATCTGTCTCAGAAGCTACAGATGAAAAACAATCTGACGCTGCACAGTGCAAGATAAATGGCAAGGCATCAGGAACTCATAAAAGCAAAACCAGAGCGCGTCAGAAAATGTGGACAAATTCAGAACTTGAAAACAGAGGGAGGAAAGACCATGGTGCAAAGGCACAAAAATAAATCAGAAAAACGAAAAAAAAAAAAGAGATGGAGATATCAGAGAACACAGTGAGTCTGATTAGAGCCCAGAAAATGAAAGAAAATGGAATTGATGTTAAAAAAGGCACAGTTTGCAGTTGGATGCTACACAAAAAGTATGTGGGATGTGATGTAAATGACAACCAAAATGAAAGTGATGGAGAGGGCTCCATGTGGTTGGGTTCACTCACCAAGAAAGTCACAAAAGTGAATGAAATCATTACAGAAGGTGATCTAACATGGCACGCTACCGTAAACACTGCCAATACTCAAGTGACCTTCAAGATTGATTGGGCAGACACATCTGTAATTACAGAATCTACGTAGAACAACCCGTTGAGACAACTCTGGGAAGCTCAGGGGGGATAGTAACCACTAGAGGGGAGTTTTAGCCGAAGCTGGGCTGCAGGATAAGCTGTGTGACTACCGCTTTAGAGTTGTTGTAGTCAATTCAGGTGGAGAAAACCTGCTTGCCTGAGTAGTAGCCACCAATTTAGTCCTGATCAAACGCCTAAACAAAGTAAGTCTCCTTGCTGTAATGGGAACGTTGAAGGGAGATTGTGTTAAAATTGTGCTGAAAGAAGAAACCAAGCCTAACATTGTACAAGACCACAACGAGTCCACGTCCTACTGCTGCCGAAAGCGGAGAAAGAACCGAGGCGAATGGAATTATGGGGATCATTAAAAAAGTGACACAGCCAACACAATGGTGTGAGCCCATGGTGCCAGTTATCAAGAAGAATAACAAGCCTAGAATATGTGTCGACTTAAAAGAGGCCGAATGAAAGTGTGAAACACGAAATTTCTACTACCCACGATGGATGCCCTTCTAATCAAGCTAGCAGAGAGCACAGTCTTCTCCAGCTTGGATGCCACAAACAGCTTCGGCAAATTCAACTAAAAGAGGACAGTTCCCTGTTAACAACATTAATACCCCATTGGGCAGATACTGCTGTGAAGGGCTGGCTTTTGGCAACATGTCAGCGCCCAAAATTTTCCAGGGAAAGATGACGGAGCTGCTTAAAAGACATGAAGGTGTGATCATGTACAAGGATGACATCCTAGTTTATGGAGAAACCCAACAGATGCATGATAAAAGGCTCAGCCAAGTTATGGAAACCATAAAACAATCTGGCCTCAAGCTCAGCAAAAATAAATGCAAGATATCACAACCTCAATCGGACTTTTTGGGCCAGGTAGTAAGCAAAGACTGCATCAAGCCCAACCCAGCAAGAGTTGCTGCTATCAGAGACATGAGTACACCCACAAATGTCTCAGAACTCTAGTTGTTTTTGAGAATTGTGAACCACATGGTTGCCAAACCTATCCACTCGTCTCCGGCCATTAAATGACCTGCTAAAGTCTGACAGGAAGTGGATCTGGGGTCTTCAACAAGACTGAGTATTCACTTAGGTTAAATCACTGGTCTCCTCAGCTCCAGCTTTGGCCTATTCAATCCCTGGAGGCCCACTAGTGCAGATGTAAGCAGTTATGTCCAGTGAGGACTACTGATGCAGGCGCATGATGAGATAATGAAGCCAGTGGCATTCTCTTCACGCAACCTCACTGATGTCGAAAAGAGATACGCCCAGATCGGAAAAAGAATGTCTGGAAAGCGTGTAGGCATCAGAACGTTTCTACCAGTGCTTATCAGGCCTGGAGCCGTACAAGTTCCAAACTGAATATAAGCCTCTGGGGTCGAACTGATAAACCCGAAAATCTGAATATGACAACCCTCTGCTGCCAGCGTCTTCTCAGGAGGCTGATGAAGTTCAACCCAATAAATATGTATGTCCCGGGGAAGAAACTTATTGCAGCCGACACTTGGTCATGTAAACATTCTGCATTGACTGGGTCTTGCACCTAGTTTTAATCAATATAAAAAATACACACATTTTCACAAAAAGTTATAGAAAAGAGCTACATTCTCATTGATGTTTTTTAATTTTCTTGCAGTGATATGATGTACTTGTTTAATTTACTTTCTTTTAATGTATACAGAGTGTATATCATATCTCAAATTAACCACATGCACCACTCTCCCTCGGGGCGGCAGTAGCTCAGGAGGTAGAGCGATCGTTTTAGGATTAAGGGATCCCAGTTCGAATCCCGGCTTGTCCGTGTTACATGCCGAAGTGTCCTTGGGTAAGACATTGAACCCCCAATTACCCCCAATAAGCAGGTTAGCGCCTTACATGGCTGCACAGATCACGGCCGCTATTGGGAAATGTGAAGCACACTGTAAAGCGCTTTGGGAAGTCATTGACTTGAAAAGCGCTATATAAATGCAGATCATTTCATTTCATTTCATTTCATTTCATTTCCCTCACACATGCGAACAATTGCCATACGAAGTTAGTAATGAGTAGATTACGTTGTCCAAGGTAATGTGTTCATGTAACACAGAAATAATATCAAGATAAACCCCTAGGGTAAAGCATATGATTAGCTCAAATACTTTAGTTTCATGAACAACTACGACAATAAAAGAAGACTTAGAATGATGTTGTATAATCTTTTCTTTCAAAACGCAAAAAAAAAAATTACAGATGCTGCCCGACTTACGAACGAGATAGATCCCGGCCAATCTTTTGTAAGTTGAATCTGTTCGTAAGTTGCTTCAGTGTTATATTTTGTATGTTAAAGGTTTATATACGTATGCTTAAGGCTTGTATTGTATTTTTGTACTAAAAAAACAAACAAACATTTCATAGAATAATATGCTCTATAAAGATAAATAAAGTTAAGTGTAATTTACTTAAAGAAAATAAGCTTCAAGAGGTCCTCCGTGTTAGAGACTGGCCGAAAAAAAGTGATCCAACCATTTTCTCAACCGCATCAAGCTTTCTTATTCCACTTTTGTTTCAAAAGAAACATCTCGCCACTTCATTATACTTAACACCAACCATATTGAACTGAGGTGCAAGATATTAAATAATGAAATGAATTGATCTGCATTTATATAGCGCTTTTCACGTCAATGACTTCCCAAAGCGCTTTACAATGTGCTCCAAATTCCCCAATAGCGGCCTCGTATTGCAGCCATGTAAGACGCTAACCTGCTTATTGGTATTAGGGGTTCAGTGTCTTACTCAAGGACACTTCGACATGTAACACGGACGAGCCGGGATTCGAACAGGGATCTCTTGATCCCAAGACGAGCGCTCTACCTCCTGAGCTACTGCCGCGTAATAATAATGTTCTTAGCGAGCTGGAGGTAGTATAGACATAGACAATATAGAATGTTTACACACGAACTAGGAAGAGGGAGTGGATTATTTTTTACTTGCGGGTGGATGCTTGGTGACCTTTCACAGCGCCACACGCCGGTAGCGGTGGAAAGAAGCACTACAGTCATGTCCTGTACTCGAAAAAAGGTGCACACATGACAAAATCTAACATACAGCAATGTCCGGATATTTTTTGACATCCCGATTTTTTTTTTTTCGTTCGTACGTTTTTTTGTAAGTCGAATAGTCGTAACTAAGGGAGCATACCAGCAGAGTAAAAATAAGTCAAGAGTGGCAGTGAGGCCTAATAACGTGGCTAAAAGTAGCAGTCTAAAAACAATGCTTTAAAACAAAGTCATATTATTTTCTTTAAAACACAAAATACTCTTACCGGGGTAGTGACTCAATGCTTTGAGCCAGCACCCCAAAATAGTTTGCCAAAGAATTAGCAGTTTCGGTCGTTTTGAGTGAAACAAACATGGCGGCGACTTTCAGTCAGGGATTCCACGGACTAAAATAAAAAAAACATTTAGCATTCAAATCAATGTGTGATTTTTTTTTTAAATTAACGAATGAAATTTGTTTTTGTCCCTTTTTGTGTTAAATTTTAAGATATGCTTAATCATACTGTATCGTTGGATCCTTTTTTACTGGCGCAACCAAGAGAGGATCTAAGCCGCTTCTGCCACCTAGTGGTCATTTATCATACAAAAATAATAATTGCACACTTAAACAAAGTTTCATGTATCCCTTTTAATTGAAAATATTATATAAAGCATTTTTTATTAACACAATTATTAAAGATACAAGTGCATATCTGAAACAGAGCCCACCTGTAATCACGTTCGGCCAGCAGTTCTTAGACCTTGACTCTTCAGTAAAAACATAAAAAAACTGATAGTATGTTACACCATGTTTTGTAAAAAACGCAAATACCTTTGCAGTTATTCTTTATTACATTTCTGTGTTCCTAATGCACCGTTAAAAAATTCAAATACTGGCCTTTAATGAATTGCAGATGAATTTGGCATCAGGTTCTCCCATCATAGAGTAAGGATGCAACTTTTATTTTATTTTGAAAATGTATTCATAACATCTACGTTTTGCAACATAACTCAAAATACTTTCAGTATAGGAAGGATTCTGTTCATATTGTTACACCCCCCCATTCTCCTCCAAATATACAGTATATTATATACTCCAGTGTGATGACCATACAGAATATCAGATTATTTAGAAAAAAAAAACATTGCAGATATTAAATACATTAAAAATCGTTTTATACCTCAAACGATTTTTTTTAAACTAAACTGAATAAGAAATAAAATAATATTGTGTTTCTTTGGTTCTGTGTACAAGGCAGAAATAATCTAATAACGGTAACTCGCAAATCATTGAATATGTCATACTTGACTCACTGTCATGCAACTATTCAATACAGCTTAATATTGTAGCTTTTTATCTCAAATCATGCTACACCGCAAACAATTAATTGTTACCCCATTGGAGGAATATTTTGCTAATTTTGTTCGTAATAATGCATTCTAACATTCTTTTCATGTTATAAAATAAAGTATTTAAGAGAAGTGAACCTGGTTTGTGAAGAATTTAGCTCATTTTAAAGGGACACTGTGTATAATTTGACCACTAGATGTCGCTCTATTGTGCAGTGGCGAAAACAAGTGCTACAAGGCACAAGGGACAATACTATGAAGCCTCAAAGTGAATAAGTACAAATTTCTTGACCTACAAGTATTTGGAACGAATGCACAATTACTATGTGTTTTTGCCTATTATACAAATCAACATTGTATATTTTAATACATTATTTTTGAGCACTAAGCGGTGCTAAAGAATACACAATATCCCTTTAATAAAAAGTTTATAACAAAAAAAAAAATCGATGATCTACTACATAAGACAATTTTGCTTACATTTTACCGGAAAATCAAGATAAAATATCTTAGAATGAGAGAAAAAACACTTAAAAGGAGTTACATGTTGGGCTGTATTGTGTTCATGCATTTTTTGCTTATTATTTAAATCAATTTTGTTTTTTTATTCTTAATGAAGTTTTATTTACCACTAGAGTGTGCTAAATAAAACACTATGTCCCTTTAAAGTTTGTAATTTTAAAACTAACTTTTTACCTCTAGGCTAAAAAATTAATACTTAAAAAGTGTAACTGACTTATTTTGATAGGTTGAAATTGTACTCATTAAAAGAAATATAATAATTAAATGTATAATCTACTCCAAGAGAGGTTATCTTAAAATGAGGAGAAATGACAAGAATGAGTTAAATTTTCTGCCCATGGAATTTGTTTTGTAGTGTACTAATAGCAAACTTGCTTAACTTGAAATGAAAAATGTTTTAATGGCTTTTAGTTTTTTTACATCACGCTGCTTAACTTCTTTAAAGCGACCACTAGATGGCATTGTATTGTGCATTGCAATCGAAAACAAATACTATAAAGCACAAGGAAGAATACAAACTACTCCATTAGACGAAAATGCAACCTTTTTTTGAATCATTTGAAGGTTTTTGTTTTTGTTTGGGGTACCCGTAGCAGCAAGATGGCGGACAATGTCAGCACCCTCTAGGTGAGCCTCCTATTCCTGTATGTAAAATAAATATTTTTTTCTCAACCTACAAGTATTTAAAAAAAACGCACATTGCTTTGATAGTTCTTGTATTTTTTGCTTAATATTCAAATCAAATTATTATTTTTTTTTTTATTGAAACAAGTTGTTTTCCACAAGGAAGCGCTAAATAATACACACTGTCCCTTTAAAGTAACAGGGCAAATTCTTTAAAATAATGCAACCACAAAGAGTGCTCGGCTTATAATGAGCTTGATAAGTGTGTTAGGAATAAAAGTTAATTATAAAATAAGATAATGGAATAAACAAAAGCTGTTCAAATTGGATAACTTACAATAGAAAAAGTTTTTAAAATAATCAATGTTCGTTATGAAAAAAAATAATGATATAGCTGTAATGCTTGTCTAAATACAAAAAAATGCCTTCATTAATTAGCCAAATGTGGTACTACTTGAATTATTTACGGAATAAATATCAACTCATTTACTGCATTTGATAGAAACAAACATCAGGCAGTGAATGAATTACCGTATTTATTTGTGTATAACGCACACTTGTGTATGTCACATACTCCTAACTTTTTCTAGTCACGGTACCAGAGACAAATATTTATTTATGCGTTTTACATGTTACATTAAATTATATTTTATTCTTTCATTCTGAGCATTATTAGTGACAAATTTATTGTCATTGTAATATGTGAAATGCACAATGAAATTAACATTGGTCTCGAGTACCATGACGAAAGACGCTGCGATAATGAGATAAAAACCACTGCCTTTTCGTATGTTATTTATATCGTGGGTTGTTTGGTACCAAGCTGCACAGAAAGAAAAGGTTACCTTATTATTTTTGACAATACTAAATGTTTGTGCATACACACATTTTTTAAACCCAACACAATCTCAAATTTTGGGTGCGCTTCATATAGAGGTTTTGTGGTACTCCTTAATCGTAAATGAGCAATACTGCTGATCAGTTGAAAATATCACAGAACTCATTCGTTCATCATTGGATGCAATGGAAATTGAACCTGGATCACTGTGGTGAGAGTGCCAAATCCTAACCACTAACCCGCTAGGGTGTAGATGAAAAAGGAAAAGGCATTAGACCAATTGGGAAATAATGATCTATATCCCTTGTGGTTTAGTGTTTACACAGTGGATTTAGGCGTATTATTCTAATTGTTATTATTATCACTCATATTATTGGGCCAGGAAGTCAGACATGAAACCAGTCTGTGGTACATAAAAGGTTGCCAACCACTGATCTACAGTAGTCATAAAAGTGAGTGCACCCCTCACATTTCTGCAGAGATTTCATCATAATATTTAAAGGAACAACACTGAAGAAACATTGCTTTGACACAATGAAATTTAGTCTGTGTAAAGCTTATATAGCAGTCTAAATTTAAAATATAGCCATTAGTAGCTAAACCCTTGGTAACAAAAGTGAGTACACCCTTTAGTAAAAGTTCCTGAAGTTCAATATTTTACATGGCCACCATGATTTTGCTGAGCCATTTTAATCCTCCTGGCCAAGGATTTCACCAGAGCCTCACAATTGCCAATGGACTGCTCCTACATTCTTCCATGACAACATGACTGAGCTGGGGGATATTCAAGATGTACTTCTCCACCATCCACTTGAGAAGGCCCCAAAGATGTTCTATTGGATTTTGATCAGGAGACATGCTTGGCCATGGTTATCTTAAAAGTGTATTTGGGGTCATTGTCAGGTCTTAAAGAAATACAATTATCTAATTGCAGTTGCACTCATGCAACCCCAAACCATGACATTCCCATCACCATGCTTGACATTAGGCACGACACAAACATGTTTGTAAACATGCTTGCTCCTTACTTGGTTGCCGTCATACATGCTTAACACCATCTGACCAAATAAATGAATCTTTGTCTCATCAGACCAGAGGATATCTTTCCAGTAAGCCTTGGCCTTTGTTAACATACTTCTTTACATTGTGTCAAAGCGATGTTTCTTCAGCAATGTTCTATTAAACATTGTCATGCAATCTCTGCAGAAATTATGTGGCATACTGTATATTACAGTGGTCCAGTGGTTAGAGTTCAGTGCTCTCACTGCTGCACCCAAACTTGAGTTATTTGTCTTAGGTTAAAAAAAAGCGCATTATACACCAATAAATACTGTAATAACCAAGCGCTTCCAGGGAGGTAAACGGACCTTGTAGCAATGAAGTTATTAGACAAAAGATTCTGCTTTGTTCCGTGCAGGAACCAAAATGGGCACATCACTCAGACTTTGAGTTCTTTTTTTAAATAAAAAAAGTGAGTTATAGTATGGATAAATACGATAATAACCAAGCGCTCCAGGAACATTAAGGGACTTTGTAGCAATACAGTTGTTAGATATCTGGCCTGATTCTGCCCCGGCATTATTATGGGCACCCAAAAGACTTTGAGTTCTTTTTTTAGATAAAAAAACAAACAAAAATGCGCGTTATACACAATAAATACAGTGATAACCAAGCGCTCTAGGAAGTTTAACAGACCTTGTAGAAAAGCAGTTGTTAGACAAGAGATCCTGCCTGATTCTGCGCAGGCACCATTATGGGCACCCCACCCATTCGGGCGATGTTTCCACCTGTGAGTGCGGAAGAGGGGAGTGGCGGCGGTGGAGGAGCCACCTGAAGCTGCAAATGAGGATGTCCGTAGTTCTGCGGCAGCATTTGAGCTTGCGGTAGCTGTGCGTAGCGTTCGGGTCTGGGTTGAGACCCCCCATTGGGTTCTAAGGGGACCACCGGTTCCCGGGAGAGGGCTGTAGTAGGGTTAAAACTAGAGTGGGTAGGAGTGGAAGCTCCGTGAAGACGATTGGGACGGTATCCGGCGGTGCTGCCGGTTGCCGTAATGATGGAGGCCGTGTCGGATGGATACTGATGCAAGTGGTGGTTGTTTTGATGCTGCGAGGACTCTCTGTGTTGGGGGCTGGAGCCGATTGAGGACAACGTGCCGTTTTTGGAGATTATGTCAGACCCCATTCCGCTTTTTGCCCACGACACACGTTTTGGAGCCTGGGCATCCTCTCTGAATCGGAGACAAGAGACACACACAGACAAAGGAAACTTAGTTTGGTTTGATACTATTTGCATGGACTCTCCCCCTCTTATCTCTCTGATTTATATATTCCTGCTCAGAGGCTTCACTCAGAAAACGCTATCCTACAAGAGATTCCAAGACCCAAGAAGAAATGCGCAGGTTCGAAAGCGTTCCCTATTTGGGATCCCGTGCTGTGGAATGCTCTGCCTTCATATTCGATCTGCAACCTCATTGGAAGTGTTTAAATCTAGGCTTAAAACACACCTATATTCTATAGCAAATGAGTGATGTTGACCTCATAATTTTGTCTCCTTGTGTCTAAGGGAGAAGGATGAGGATGGTTGTTGCACAATATATGCACTTCAAGCCATCGTGCCAGCACTTAGACTTGATGTACGCATTCATCTAAAACAGGGGTCGATAACCTATGGCTTAAGATAAGATAAGATCATCCTTTATTTGTCCCACAATGGGGAAGTTTCTTTTGTCACAGCAGTAAGACAGTTAATGATGAAAAACAGCTAAGAATATAAACACTCTAAACATGTATTTAGAAATATAAAAAATGAAAATCAGAATATTTCCAACGGCAGGTTAGCAAAATAGATAGATAGATAGATACTTTATTCATCCCCGCAGGGAAATTCACATTTCCAGCAGCATCCCTGAGCTGAGAACAATACAATAATAAAGCAAAAAGAATACAATATACAAATACCCAATGTGACGTGCAAATGCCCACTGTAGCGTGTTGTATAGAATATCTAAATAGTGCTAAACAGAATACATATTGCAATAAAATTCGGTAATATGCAATGTAGGGGGTGTGGTTTAATGTGGGCTTTTACTCTGCCGGGTAGAGTTAAAGAGCCTCATGGCATGAGGAAGAAAAGATCTCTTCAGTCTGTCTGTAGTACAAGACAGTGACAGCAGTCTGTCGCTGAAACTGGATATAATGCTGTGTAGTGGATGTGATGAATTGTCCATGATTGACCGCAGCTTTTTCAGTGCCCGTCTCTCAGCTACTGTTGTCAGGCTGTCCAGCTCTGTGCCCACAACAGAGCTCGCTTTCCTCGCCAGTTTATTGAGACAAGAGGCATCCTTCTTCTTGACGCTGCCTCCCCAACACGCTGTTGCATAGAAGAGGGCGCTTGCCACAACTGTCTCATAGAATATTTTCAGGAGCATTTTCCAGATGTTGAAGGAGGCCAGCCTTGTGAGGAAGTAAAGTCGGCTTTGCCCTTTCCTACATAGAGCTTCTGTGTTGGCAGTCCAGTCCAGTTTGTTGTCCAGCTGCACACCCAGGTATTTGTAGGTCTGGACAAATTCTACACATTCTCCTTTGATGGTTACAGGAACCGGGTGAGTTCTAGTTCTCCTTAAGTCCACCACCATCTCCCTGGTCTTGGTGGTGTTCAGGTGCAGGTGGTTTGCGTCGCTCCATTGGACAAAGTCCTGAATCAATTTCCTGTACTCCTCCTCCTGCCCATTTCTGATACATCCCACGATCGCAGTGTCATCGGCAAACTTGGCATTTGCACATGGCAGGACTCAGAGTTGTACTTAAAGTCCGATGTATACAGAGTGAATAGGAACGGAGAGAGCACGGTCCCCTGCGGAGATCCTGTGCTGTTAATGTTAATGGGGCCATAAATGTGCAAATATGCAGAGTCATGGAGGGTGTGCAGTCTATCAGGAGCACTGCTTATTATATATTCAGAGGGCTGCAAGAAGGAAGGACATAAATGGACCATATATGGCTCATTTAACGAGTACATATGGCTCGGAGACGAAAATTGCCTCCATACAGATATTTTCCCATGTCGTTTGAAATTTGGGTGGGTGAAGCTGATTGTAGTGCAGCCGAAGTCAAACTAACACAGACGAAACAAATAGCATTGTCCAGGATACATACGGCACTTTTTAACTACCGTATTTTCCGCACTATAGGGCGCACCGGGTTATAGGGCGCACCCCCAAAAAATAGTTTTTGGTCCTAGATCTTCCATAGATAAGGCGCACCGGATTATAAGGCGCTACAATGGGAACGTCGACAAAACAGTCAGATGATTCAGTCAAACTGATTACCCCCTTAACATTCCGAAAGCTTGCAAAGAAGCAAATACGTGTCGTAGACACGTGCGGATGCGGTGTCCGTACGATGTCACTCAAATGCATCATTTTAAATATCATTCGGAAGGTTAAAGTTTTGGGATTCAAGAAATGCCAACCAATCCTTAGTTTCTATTTTCTTTTTCGCTCGCAACTTTACTGTGCATATGACAATAAACACTTGGAATTGAGTTTAATTCACTCAACACATCACTGCAACATCAAGATCGTTCTAAAACAAGATACCGGGAAAATATAAAGCCGCATAACTCACCTAAGTTCTCACGTTCAATAATGATACGCCATCATGGTCTTCTTACAACCGTGAGTGAAGTAAATCCAGGAGAGTAAATTATTTGCAAATACAGACTAATAAAACAGTTTCTTTATGGTGTACTTTAGCATGCTTGCTAAGCTTGCTACGCCATTGCTAAACTCGGCCAATTGCAGGGTTTGTTTTGGCCATCTAGCCTATTGGAGGCTCTGAATAACTTCAGCCAATAGCGATCGATTTAACTGATGATTGACACATCTTTTTCGGCCAATTGCAGGGTGTGTTTTGGCCATCTAGCCAATCCGAGGCTCCGAATAACTTCAGCCAATAGTGATCGATTCAAATGATGATTGACACATTGGTTAGCCAATGAAACGCCGGTATATAAATCCCAGCATACACCGCGGACTTGCTACGCCATTGCTAAACTCGGCCGATTGCAGGGTTTGTTTTGGCCATCTAGCCAATCTGAGGCTCCGAATAACTTCAGCCAATAGTGATCGATTCAAATGATGATTGACACATTGGTTAGCCAATGAAACGCCGGTATATAAATCCCAGCATACACCGCGGACTACTCCATGTTCGGGGTAAAATCGAGTCGGCGGCTGTTGAGTAAGTTGCGAGACCTTGCGAATTTAATATTGAGCCATATATACGGCGCACTGTGTTATAAGGCGCATGGTCTGCTTTTGAAAAAAATTAAGACTTTTAGGTGCGCCTTATAGTGCGGAAAATACGGTACATTTTACAGTCAAGGAGTCACACCAAAAAAATTCGTTTTGGCTGTGCATCGCTGAGGAATCCTTTAAATGGAAGTTCATCGAACAATATATGTTCATTATTGAGACACTGTGATAAAAAGCTACATTACTAATTTTACATATCCAGAAGCTTTAGCAAAGACCTAGAGCAATTTTATTGGGTAAGCGATTAAGAATTTTGTGACATTATTACAAGAAAACTTTGCTCGCACTTTGAAACCATTAACGAGCCTTAACACTCTTAAGTAACTGTAGGAGGAGACACATTTTAAGTGGTGTATTGATATGGGACACAGGCTCTGGCATTATTATCATTTCATGGATTTGATCAAGTCCTCAAATGTCACACAGGGAAATAAAATATGCTGAAGAATAAACTTTTGTTTGCACAGCGGGTTCTGTCGCTAAACATGCAAAACTAACAAGGACAAAACATATGAGAGGCACAAAAGCATAGGTCACATTTTGAGGGAATTTTATTACTATGGAAAAAAATGAACTTTAAGCACATCCTGACACTTATTCATCTCATATTTCTCTTTTTATTACGTGTTTATTTTGTTTATCCTGTCAAATCTCATTGCAACAATGTTCATTACGATGTTATCAATGACAATAAAGACCATTGTATTGTATTCTCTTCTATTGTAAGTTCTTGTTTGTGAAATGCAAATTGGACTCACTTGATTTCATTGGCCATGTCGTCTTCGTTGTCCCGTTGTTTCTTTTTAAGAAAAAAGACAAAAATGAGTAAAAGGCAAAGGACACCGAGCACTGTGCCGACAGTTGCGCCAACGATCACTCCAACTCTGTTGGCTGCAGAGAAACAACAATGAATTAGTATCAGATAGGCGCAATAAGTATCGGAAGCATCGGTAGTCAAAGCGGTGGAGTGATGGGAAAAACAAAGCTTCATGAAGCATTGTGACATGTTTGGCTCTCACTTTGAAATTTATTCAGTTTCCGTTGTTAATCTTAACCTTTAAAGCAGGGGTGGGCAAACTGAGTGGACGCATTTCGTTGAAAGAAAATAGTAGTAAATCAAGTAATAGAAGTAAAAAATTAATGCAACGGCAGTTAGAACAAAAAAAAAATCAGGGTGCCATACTTCGGCAATGCTTTCCATCTATGAATAAATATACATGCATGCTAAAGGCCCGGTCACACAGCCTTTCACGGGCGTATCGAGGCTGAATCACGGCCAGAAATTTCTGCCCGTGAAGCAGACGCTGTTGGACGCTTTTGAGATCGCGATACAGACGAGATACCGCGTGTAAAGCACGGCTGTAAGAAATTCACACGCGGTTGGCCGCGCGAAAAAGTTTTGCGCTGCTCAAAACTTTAGACCACGGGTAACCGCGGGCGGCACAGCGATGCAGCCGCGGTTACCAGCGATAAGGACGCGGAACAGTCACCGGAATTTTGAACATTTTCCACCGCGGGCAAAAAAAAAATAAAAATAAAAATCGCAAAATTTTACCCGCGATACAGACGCAAAAGGCTGCACGATTTCGGGGTAAAAAACCTGATTTTTCAGACCAGTATTGCAAATTCCATGCGATTTACGATTTTAAAAGAAAGGCGCATTTTCTGAGCTATTTTTTTTTTTTGTGACTACCTAAACACTGGATGCATGACCTACCAGTCTATACATTTTTCCATGAGCGGGGTTTAAAATAACTGGGGAAACAAAAAACAAACAAAAACTAATGGGATCATGTCTTAAACGTGGTTTATGAAAAATACCTGAAATATTTTAAGAATTTAAAGAATAACAACCGCATTCGGTCATTTTAGACCTCAATAGTAGAGACATGCTTTAAACTTAAGTAAACAGCGCCCTCTCCTGGGGAAGTTTGTCTTGTAACTTTCAAACTTTGCATCTACCTTGTAGGCCAATGCTGTTAAAACTTGCCTCTGATTAGCCGGTGCTGTTAAAACCTGAACTGTGACCATTCTGGTTGGCCAAACGCTACATCAATCAAAGGGGAACTAAAAAAACCGCAGTGTCTTGTGATTACACAATCACAATAACAATTAGATTTTCATGAATCTTGCAGCCCTAATCCACGCATCTTTTTATCATTAGACCATTTCCTCAAATTGTAATAAAAGCTAATTCAAAAGTTAGCTAGTGATCAAATAACAAGAACTGACCCTTTAAATCAGGTGTGTATTGTTTAGCAATGGGTAGATTATTTTGCTTATTCTGAGAATCTATAAATTCGGGTTCCAAATATTTATTGTCATCGTCAAAGACCAGTGAAACTTCTTTTGAAGTATCAATTCATCCACTATTTAAAAACGAAAATGCAAAAACCACAGAATATCCAAATGAAATATATGGCTTTAAATATAATACCTATTTACATATTTTTTTCTACAGTATTATTAATAGATGTATATTTGTTTGCATGATTTTTAAATTACTTAAATTATCCGCTAGATAAAATCATTTTCCATGTCTCAGGGATGAATTTTCTAATTTTATGATAAGAAAAATAATTTCAAGAAAAATAATGCGAACTTGATTTTAAAAGCAAATGTTCTTTTTCGGGCATTGAATCTGATAACATGTATCAAAAAACATTTGCATGACATTTGATAGATATCTTAATAAGTAAAATTAATATAGTCCGAAAACAAAGCAAGGTGTCCTAAAAAAGATAAAAGTAGAATATTTTCCTATTAAGTATGTGTTAACAATGTCCAATGCAATGCACCTATATGCTTTTATCATTCATTGCTAGATATAAGAGAATAACACATTAGGTTCAAGGAATGGGGCTTTGTGAAGTTCTCGAGAGTGATGTCCAAAACGCCAACCCAAACCCCAAAAAGAAGAATTTTTCTTATGCTGACGAAGGCTACAATCTTTACTCTAAACCAGGAGATGGCGGCAGAGCGTCTAAAAGTTTCAAATTCCGTACGGCTCTTTTGATGTGAAACATGTAGCTTTATGAGATGAGATGATATTTAAAAGGTTGGCGGGTCGAATGTGGCCTGCAGGACGTGGTTTACCCATCTCTGCTTCAAACCAAGAACTAGTGTTGACTGTATCTCTACGTGGGCAGCAACTAATGGTAGTGTACCGTAATTGGTTTATGTAGTGATATTTATTGTCTGAAATGAGTGATGAGTGCCTTGTAATGGTAATCTTTGCAGGCCTTTGAGACATTTTGTGATTAAGGCTTATAAAAGTAAAAACAAATTGTATTGTACGTACAGTTGTAAATCTCCAAGTTGATGAAGCAACTCTCGGATCCGGCCGAGTTGCTGGCGGTGCACACGTACTTCCCCGACATGTTGCTGCTCAGGTTGCTCAGTTTCAGACTTCCCGTCTTCTCATCTCGAATTTAATTAGCAGAAAAACAACATGAAAACCGTGCAAGCATGTCAATTCATAGACCCGACAGTGCTTGTTTTCAACCAATCAAAACGCGAGGCTGACGACAGCCCAGCCTCTTTTGTATCGCAGACGATGCATGGCAATATCGGTGAGAGTGTAGCAGTTTGAATATAGGAGTATAGTAGTATGTGTAAGAGATTATAGTAGAGCGTATATGAGTATAGTTGTATGTATGAAAGAGTAAAGAAGTGTATGTGCATGGGTATGACTGTGTCTGTGTAAGAGTATAGTTATGTGAGAGTATGATATTGTACTTGAGGGCAAGTATGATTTACTCCTCAAACGGCCTGTCATAGGTGAGGGGTGGACTCACTGAGTATGGGTGAGAAGAAGACCTCAGACGTGGGACTGGTTCTTCTCCATTTATAGATTGGAATCGGCTTCCCACTTGCTGACTTGCAGTTCAGGCTCACATTCCCATTCAGGACTGGATTGCCCGATAAAGTGCACTTTGGGACAGAAGGGGGCACTAAAGCCATAGAAAGATTGGTTATTAATACAGCAAATACATAGCTATAAACAGTTACAAACTGAATACAATTGCAGCGGCGCAATCTCAAGCAAAGAGTACGAGGATGCTGAATTTCTCCTCGAGGGGATATTCTCCCTACCGTATATACATCCACCCCAGCTGAATTTACAACTATAAAATAGAATTCTGAAATCAGGGGGTAGGCTTATATGTAATAATTTGTTGTGTGTCACCAGTAGTGAATGGTAGACACCGCATTGGGAGGTGGGCGTGGCTTAAGCAGGAACAACAAACTGATAAAAAAATCAATGGGGCAAACGTGAGCACAATATTTATGGTAAACGTGTGCTGCATTTTGGTCTTTTTATTTGTAATTTTTTTTTGCAATACTCTATGCATGGAGAAAAAAAAAGGAAACATCTTGAACAGTACCTAGCGTGTTTTGAAGCCCAGGGACAAAATGGATACAAAATAGAAACAATTACTTTTTTAAAAGACGTAACTAGTAACTGTAATTTTTAGTAACGCGCACAACACTGTTTCTAAAATATTAATTATACAGTTGTAAAAATGTGTTATTTACCTTTGACATCCAAGGTGAGCTCAGCAGTGAGGCCCGGGTTATCGGGGATGATGACTTGGCAGAGGTAACGTCCTGAATCTGCCTCTTTGGTGTTGTTGATAAAAAGGGACACATCACTGGAGGGCATGCTGGAAGTGAACCCAACTCGGCCTTTAAACTGAGAACTCCCCACACTTATGGAGCCTTTCGTGTAAGAGATTATCTAAAAAGGAAAAGAGACATGAGACAAGAGAGATGATGCCCTTTAGCAATGCCTAATGGCTGCTTTTCCAAAAATGTTTACAAATTGGATTATATATATGGGAGTGAAATATATTTTTGTTTTACTCTCTCACGGAAATCGGCTTGAAAAAGCATGGGATACAGATTGTCGCTTTGAACACAGCAAAGTCATAAATTGTGACGTGAAGTGGTCTCTCTCGGGCTTAAACTCCGGCCTGGAGAAAGCAGCTGCAATGCAAAACTTCGGCACATGTTTCCTCCACTTGTTTTCCTCTCTCGCCTGCTACCTGTTTTACAATCGAACTGCGCAGGCCCAAGCTCCGCTCCTTAAAGGGGTAGTTTCACGATATAACTCTGCCTCTTACTACATCCCCAATTTCAACAAAGAAGTGTCGCTTCAGTGCCTCCTGTTGTCCCACAAGGGTAAGAACACAATCCTGTCATAGATTTATTTAATAACCAAGTAGCTATTTTTATTCAGTGATTTCAGATTTTTGTCAGTATATATTTGTAATGGTGTTTTTTGTGGTGAAATAGTCAGCACATTTTCCTAACACGCAAAAGGTCCTCCGGTTCAAGACTGGGTGGAAACATTTGTTGGCCTGAAGAGAGATGGGCGCCAACAGGGTGTACTTTCTCAAGACACACCAAATAAAATGGTGCCCCCATGTACCTGTTGTTCCACATACCCTCATATATATTTGGAATGACACTAAGGGATATTATTAGCTACTGTTGCTCAGGCCAGAGGACGGCTGCGTTGATTTGGTATATTGCATTTTACCTATCTATTGCGTTGTTTCACATTTCCACATGAATCTACCTTCAACTGTGATAATTTACTTTACCTCGTAAAAGGCTGCTGTTTTATTTGTCCAGACGCTCCCCTACTTACGAACATTCGGGGATGTCGAAAAAATATCCGGACATTGCTGTAAGTTGGGGCAGCGCGGCGGCACAGTGGTTATCGGGTGTGCGGCACAGTTCTGAGGTCATGAGATCGAACCTCTGGTGTGGAATTTGCATGTTCTCCCCGTGTCTGCGTGGGTTTCCTTCGGGCACTCCACTTTCCTCCCACATTCCCCCAAACATGCATGCCAGGTTAATTGGCTGGTCCAAATTGTCCCTAGGTGTGAATGAGTGAGTAAGTTGTGTGTCTCTGTGTGTCCCCTGCCCACTGCCCAAAGATGGCTGGGATGGGCTCCAGCACCCCCGCGACCCTACTGAGGATAAGCGGTGCAGAGAATAGATGGATGGCAGACTGAAGGTCTGAATTGATGTGTTTTCTTACCAGCTGGGTGCTGTTGGAAACCAGATTCCAGAGAATTGTGTTTGTGCTCAAGTCAGTAGAGGGCATCGGGTTGTATGAAGCTTTCAAGACAACCATCTCACCTTTCAGTACGTCCACGTGAGATTGGGGCATCACAATCTCCCCCCATATACCTGCATGGAAGAACCATAGAAATCGGTTAATGACTTACCATATTTATTTGTTTGTAACACACTTTTTTGTACCGAGAAAATAACTAAAAGTTTGGGTGCGCCTTATACCCGAGGTTGAGGAGTAATGGATGTTCACGGGTCAATGTACAATTTAAGTATTTTTTGTCTTTTGCACCAATAGGGCAGGGGTCAACATAAAGAATAAATAATTTCTGATATAGGTAGGTTATTTTTCTTTTACTAATATGGTCGATTTTAATCTGCTCCTCTCCATTCAAAATGACGATCAGAGGAAAAGAAAGGTGAAACAAACCATAATGACAGTACAGTGTTTTTGCATTGGTACATCCTCATTAAACAGTTATACTCATATGAGCAGGGAGCCAGGCACGAAGTAATCCCCCTACCAGGATGACCAGCCAGCAATAGATGATTTAAGGACATCAACAGGTGATCAATGTTCCTTCTAAACTGCGCGTGCAGAAAATGTATCCGGCGCATAGAAAATCAGGGCCCGAAATTGTGAATTCAGTAGCAAATTCAGCCAAAATGACTGAATACAAATACAAATAACACAGGTTCCCTTGGTCGGTGTGTTTCAAAAGCGATGTTTTGAAGTCAATGTCGAAGTTGCAGAGTTAAGTCCAATGCCACAGTGGCTAATAGGGAAGAAGGTGCGATTTCTCATGCCAAGGTGGAGTTTGGGCTGGCCGCAGTGGCCGGGTGAGAAAAATGTGCCGAGTTAGGTAGGTCGGTGGGTAGGTAGATCAGTCACTTGCACTATCTAACCTTACCTGTGCATTCATTGCCTAATCATCTATTTGGCCACTGATTCAGGAAATAAATCACTTTATTCATGGCCCCATGTATTCAACAACGTGGTACTGTAAAAATAGTGCGATGATGAGATAAACTCTGAAGCCTTTTCCTCTGTAATCTATAACCCTATAATTTATTCCCCACTTGCAGTACGTTTAGTATTGCATATTATAAGTTGTAGTGCAGGATTTCTAGAGATTATTTTACTCTGTAACAGAAACTGTCACAAGTTTGTTTAAAATAAATGCTTGATTAAGGATATTATTTGTTAGTGTATTGTGAAAATATAATTAATCTATAACGACGATGTTGTCTTCTACCAGTGACCAAGACGATCTGGATTGAAGATTAAATGGGTAAAACAAGATCGGTCAGACAAAGAAACCAGGATTTAGAAAAAGGAAATTTCCTCGTACAAAAATTACGGCGTACATATATTGTAATGATCAAAACACGTATAAAATATGAGGAAAACCTATACGTTGAAGGGTATTTTCTACTAGATACATGCTTGAATGCTTTTTAACTGATAATGACATTTATTTTGTGCATTTTAACTTAAGGTAATCTTAATTTTATTTCAACAAAACCTCTTTTTTATTATAATTGAAGTATGAATTTGTGAGACAACCCAGTAGGAAAAGCCGGTACCCAAACAAGCAGCAAGGTCAGAGGACTTCAATGAGCAGAGAATAAGCTGCAATGTCAAAAGACTGCCAGAGGGGAGCAGCAGAGAGCTAAAATGCAGTTGTTCCTTCTGCTCAAAGTCATAAGGACAAAAGTTGACAGATAAATGGGGGAAATCAATTTCTTACTTCAGATTGTGGTGGTTAGTTACCACTTTTTCAACGATTCGCTTGTAGTTAGATATAATATCCAATAGAAAGTGGAAATCAGATACATATTTTGTTTACATTCTATTCCAATTTTCTTCAAACTGAAGGATGTTGGGGTATTCTTGCACAAGGGTTGATTACCAATGAAGTAAATGCTAATCTTGCTAATGCAATAGACCCACAACTAATGCCACACTGCAATTCTAAATATCTTCACCCTCCTTATGCATGAGCTGCTCCATGCATACCTAATTACATAAGTGGGTATCAATGCACCAAAAAGGGGAAAAGTTTAGGATGGTAGGGGGTGGACGATACTGGGATTTTATTATCGATCCAATCCAAGTGAGTTCAGTGATACCACTTTGATATCGATATGTTTTGCTTGGAAATGTCATTATCAATAAATAGTAGAACATATCTCACTTGGGGTATTTATAATCAGGTTAAACATATTTTAAGCCCTGAAAATGTTCTATTATTAATAAAATACCTACTAAGCAAACTCTCACTAAGGAAAAAAAATATAAATATTTATATTAAAACTTTTTTAGAACAAAAATCAAGAGAGTCAAACCAAAAAGCTGCAATGTAACAAAAACACATATCTAACAAATTCAACATGACAAATATATTATCCATTGCACAACATTTTTAATATAAAGTCAAAGTGCAAATAGTGTAAACAATACAGTGTAGAAAATAATAATATCACAAAATACAAATACTTTCACTACAACATGAACTGAAGTCCTGAGAGTTAAACCAAACAAAAGCAGCAATGTGACAAAAATACAAATACTGTATAACAATATCGCTAAGCCCACTGAAATACCTTCCATTTTATAAAATTTTGAAAATAAACTCTGTAGTGCAAATCAAATGTAACCCCGAATGGATCAAATTTGAAAGTTATGTATAATATTATGGCCCACAACAACGTTATTATGGTGATAGTTAAAATGGTAAGACAGAATCTATGCAAAGACAAAAGTACGTGCTTATTATCAATAATATAAATACTTGGATTGATCCGCCAACCCCTATTAGATGGGAAGCTTTGTTATGGTTGTTTGGACTTCTGCACAATTCTGGTTATTTTTTATGCTTATTGTTGATGTTGATGATGTATTTTCTACAGTGGAAGGACTAATGTGTTACAAATAATCGCGTTCCTGGAATGCAATTACTTTTCTTAGTACCAAGTACTGCGTTTTTAATACAATTTTGTAACTAAACTGTCATTACAATATGGCGCGTTACTCTGCTTCTATTTAAAATAGATCATTAATTTCTCCTCATGGCGATATTCTCCCTACACAGACGCTGCCCTACTTACGAACAAGATCTTTTGTAAGTAGTTTGTTCGTAAGTTGCTTCAGTGCTATATTTTGTATGGAATGTATGTTTATGTAAGTAATTTAAAGGCTTGTATAAGTAACCTGTATTGTTTTGTAGTAAAATAATAAACATTTCATTAAATAAAATGCTCTATAAAGATAAATGAAGTTAAGTTTAACTTACTTTTGGAAGATGAGCTTCAAGCGAATAAAAAAAGAAATTTAAAAAAAACTCACTATTTCTGTGTGTTCCAACTTAAATTACTCAATGTTAGTAGCATCTGCAGTAATTATTTCGGTTAGAGACAAAACATCAGAGTATCAACTTTCAAAACTGCCCGTATTCTCTAAACGATTAAACAACAGAATTCAATTTACTTGGATTAAGATTTTACAGGATTCTGAAGATGTTAAGTTTAAGTAAACAGGGCCCTCATCAGAGGAGCTTTGTTAAAGTTGCGGTGTAAAAGTGTAAAAGTCCTTGAAAAAAGTGCAGTGTCTCGCGATTACACAATTGCACTAAGTCACATCGCGATTAGATTTCAGTTAATCCTCCAGCCCTACTCACTGCCCCTACATATGAGGACAACCAGACCATTTTTTATTACACTCAGTATAGTAAAAGTACATCTGTATTAAGGCCTGTATATAACTCGATGGGGGCCAAGTGTACAGAAGAGCGACAAAGCCCCGTGGAAAGTGATCTGAAGTGAGTAGGTGTGCGTATCAGTTTCCTTGTCACTCTGGAGAGAAACGAAGCAGATCAGCTTCAGTGGAAAGTGTAGGCTTAACTCCCTGGGTACTTGCAATAATTAAATGCACCTTAGTTCAAAATATCCACGGAGCGTGTCTGAAAAAAAATATTGTGGAGGGGGCTAAAACAGCAGTTAGCGGCCTAGAAATGGAATAATGTGGGTTCAAACGGTGGGCACAAGCGACCCTCGAAACAGTTTTCAAAAAAGGGATGTTAAAGGGACAGTGTGTATTATTTGAGCACCAGACGTTGCTGAATTGTGCCTCCGGAAACAAGTGGTAATAATACAGGGTAGAATACAAACTACGGAAACTCAAAGTGAAAAAAAGAAGCATTTTCCTTCTTAGGTTTTGTCCGAGTACCTGTTGGTGAACCTCATAATGTCCTCTCTCTAGCATCATATCTCTCTCTTTTTCTTTGTCTTCTCTCGAGCATCATCTCTCTCTCTTTTTCTTTGTCTTCTCTCGAGCATCATCTCTCTCTTTTTCTTTGTCTTCTCTTGAGCATCATCTCTCTCTCTCACCCTCTTTAGTCTTCTCTCTCTCTCTTTTTCTCTGTGTGTGTGTGTGTGTGTGTGTGTGTGCAAAAAATGACTACTTTAAGATCTAACCGGTTGCCATTTTATTTCTCTTTCAGTCGACAAGTCCAATTTAACGAAGGCGCACCAAAAAATAAACATCGACTAATTAAAAATGCTGCTTACGTTGAAAATCAAACCCGACCCAAAGATCCCAAGAGCTATGTTTTATTTAAGGCGACAGGTGTTTTTTGCAAAAAAAAAAAATCTTTGGTTATGCAAGACTATTTCAGCACTTATTCTTGGGGTTGTTCTCAGACGATCTTGCATTTAAAATTCCTCTGCCCGTGAGTTTTTGTTTACCCCAAAATGTCTTGTTTTCTCCTCCTCCGACTCTTGTTAAAACATCAGAGAAAATGTTAAGCGAGTCAAACATTGTCGCCATCTGGATGGAATCTGTAAAAAAATGCAAGTTGCGAGCACCGGCAGAGACATGAGAGATGTACTTTTTAGGTGTTGCTCAATAAATGATGAGTGACAATGGTTGTTGAACAGCAGGAGGTAGAGTACTGAGGACCATAAAAGAGTTATGAGCTTAAAATCAAATCAAAATGCTACTTCTTTGCTTGAACATTCAGGAAATGTAAAATGGGTTTAAACATCTGGAAATCTCCCAAGTGTAATCTATCAGTTAGGCGGTGTTCACGGCAATAGAGCAACCAGTAAAGGATACCGGATTAATGATTTCTGAACTGATGTGTTTTCGCCAATATCAGAGAACCACACTGAGACTAAAAAGACTCCGGAAACCATGACAGGAGATCTGGTGTGTCGGACGAAGTCATCGTTTAAGAAGGTAAAGAACTTATCAACTGATTACTATTATAAAATACAATGGAAGTACTGTAAATTCCAGAGCACCCGATTATAAACCGCATGAGTACATTTAAGGAAGAAACTCAACCGCACCGGATTTTATGCCGCAGACCTGAAAAATCATAAAAATGAACCCATTTAGGTTTATTTCTTACATTTGAAAATAATCAGCAAGTAAATGTGTAGAACAAAAATGTAACACAAAGCAGTAAAAAAAAAAACAGTCAAATTGCATTAACATATAAGCAAGAGTGCTACAAAAACACTCAAAAGAAAACTCAATGTACTATACAGACTGCGGTAAGAATCCCATAATATTACAGCAGCCTGTACATATGCTAAGTCATGCAACCGATCTGAAACTCTCCCATCCTTTGTGCGCATCACAAAGTGACAGAGAGACCAAATACTGCTACTACTACTCGACTCGTGTCATTCGCGAACAAAACGTCTCTATGAGCCGGCTCTTTGGAAATGAGCGAAGGGAGCCAGCTCCCCACTTATCAACAGCTGGTTCCCTCCGAGATGCCTTTTTTTTCTTGTGATTGGTCAAAATGCATTTTAGTGGATTCTGTGTTGTTGACTTTAAATTTGTTTAGCATAAAAGGGTTAAATTACTTTGTATTTTTCTTTTTATGGTATTTTTAAAAACATATTTTGATGATATTTCCTCTGATTTTCAGTGTTAATGTCTTTATATAAAATGTAAAGTTTATCTTTTTTTCTTGGATTTGCTCCCTCAAATCTTGCAGATTTAACTTCCCCCTATATTCCGGTCCGGAGCCTTCGGTCTCAAAACGCCGGTCTACTAGTGATCCCAAGAGTCAAAAAGAGATCCGCAGATTTGAGAGCGTTCTCCATTCGGGCCCCGGTGCTGTGGAATGCTCTCCCCTCTGATATTCGATCTGCAACCTCAGTGGAACTGTTTAAATCTAGGCTTAAAACACACTTCTATTCTATAGCTGATGAATGACCTATATTTCATGTCTTTCATTTCATATCTATATAGAGCAACATCCAGTTTGTCCTGGTCATCCAGGAAGGGGGATTACCTCATGTTCAGTCCCTTCTCAAGGTTTTTTCATTTACCTCATGTTGAGGTTTTGAGTTTTTCCTTGGGGAGGGTGTCATAATAGTCTGTAGTCTGTAATAGTCCAGGATCTGTGCAGCCCTTTGAGACTCGTGATTAACGGCTATACAAATAAAATGACTTGACGTTTTTGACATGCTGATCAATTACCGATTGTGCACTTTCAAAAAAAATCTCTTTTGTAAAGGGGGTGTGTTTGAGATGAAGAACAGCAATGGCTTGTAAATTGAATGCTTGTGCACAGCGTGTTTGTAACCGGGACAGTGCAATTGTTAGGAGAGGACACGAAGCGACGCATCAGCCTGGAGAAGGAGATTAAACTGTCATCGCATTCCTCTGCTGAGTGAATTAGCTTTAGAGTTAAGTGTGTACTGTACACGGACGGGAATTGTACTCCGTGCTCCTTGGCGGCCATCGTATAGTGTTATTTCCCTTGATGAAAGTCTCTCCGGGGTGTGTCCGTGTTTCCTTTTTGCGCATATCTCAAGATTACACCATTTTAGATTGATGCTGTTTACGTCTCTGAGGTCCGATTGCAGATAAAGAAACGTTTGAGAGGTGGATGCTGAAAACTTTAGCGAAGCTCGGAGTCGGGAGGACTGGGTTGGTCACTTCCTCTGATAAGCTTATCGGCAGTTTTGCCGTCAAGAGATACAAAGTGCTTTGACTTGTATGAAATACAAGATGCCACAAGAACAAAAAAAAACCCCCAAAACTCTTTGCTAAAAGGCACATTGTGGATTATTTGACTCACTTGTTGGCGCTGTATGTTGTAGCGCAACCAAACGAGTGCCAGAAATCAGAAGGAAGAAAACTACAGAGACTCAAAGTGACCAAAAGACACAGTTTTTACTTATCCAGCCTTTTTGAGGTTTCTGGGTACCCGTTGGAGCAAGATAGCAGAGAATTATGTAAGCTCCCTTTTGCTGATGCTCATGGTATGTATATTAAAAACTAATTTCTCAACCTGCAAGTACTTTGAGTGCATGTTATGATAGTTTATTTATTTTTACTTATTGTTCATATCAATACCAAATATTTTTTGTTGATTTTTGTTATACCACTAGGAGGCGCTAAGTAATACACTGTCCCCTTAAAAGAAACACTCTATATCAGGGGTTTCAAACTCACAATTGCGGCCCCAGGATGATAGTTTAAGGCCCAGTAACCTAGAATGAGAGTTAAAGGGACAGTGTGTATCTGCCACTATGTCCCGGTCCGAAGCCTACGATCTGAGAGTGCTGGTCTTCTGATGATCCCGAGAGCAAAGAAGTCTTCTGCTGGTTCGAGAGCGTTCTCCATCCGGGCACCGGTGCTGTGGAATGCTCTTCCCCCTGAGATTCGATCTGCAACCTCAGTGGAAATGTTTAAATCTAAACTTAAAACTCACTTCTACTCCATTGCATACGAATAACCTACTCCTCTTGTCGGTTGAAAATAGTTTGTGTAATATAGTGTAACAATCTGTGAAGCCCTTTGAGACTCTTCGTGATTTAGGGCTATACAAATAAAAATGACTTGACTTGACTATTATTTGCCCACTTGATGTCGCTGTATTTTTTGGTGCCCCCGAAAATGGGTGATAAAACACAACGGAAGACGACAAAATACGGAGATTCAAAGTGACCAATCAAACCTTATTACTTTTAAAAAAGAGGAGAAATAAGAAATAAAAAATAAAAAAAGGATAAAAAGAAAAAAAAAAGAAAAAAAGTTACTCAAGAAAAAAGTACTGTCAAACCTCCCATTTTGATCCTGTTATGTATTATATGAATAAAGTTGGTTGGTTGGTTGGATCCCTTAACCACTAGGGTCTAAGTGGCACCATTACCTGTGGTGTGTCTTGAGCAAGTACAGCCTGGTGGCAACCATCCCTCTCCAGGCCAATCTATGTTTCCGCCCTGTGTCGAACCGGGGACCTTTCGCTTGTTAGGCAAATGTGCTAACCACTGCACTACAGAAACACAATTAATGATGACCAAAACTAATTTCTCTGGAAGGGCATCATAAATGTTTCCAGTTGTCACTCCGGTGTTTTGTACTATGAGCACATGCCATTATTCTAAGTCACACTGTATTTAGAGCCATAGTGGTAAAAATCTAGCAAAACGTAGCCACTTGTAGTCCAGAATTTAGAGTTAACAGTTGTGATTGCTTTTGGCTACCCATTACAAACTGTTGGCTAACACAATGTAAACACAACTGCGTTCCAATTTTTCAGTGAGTATCAATCTACTTATTCTCCTTACTTGAAGCCTTATAGTCATGAAGTATTTTTTTCCAAATCCATCTTTAGCAAGACATTTTGCATAGTCAGAACAAAGGCGTTTCATCATAAGGCAAAGGCCAGTGAGTTAAGCAATCCAGTCCCCATGGTATTTTTACATCATGCTAACAAGCTTGGAGCAACGCATAACGACACCAATGTACCACTTTGGGGATTTTAATTAAACTAGGGTCATTTTCTAGCTTTTCCCATTGTAACCCCTTAGAGCCAAAAACAGCTTGGTCCTTTGACTGTGACCCAAGTTTCAAGACATGATGCAAACGTAATCAAATTTTAGTGGCTGATCACAGCGGATGATTCGCAACTTTTTCTATTGTTTTGTTAGCCATTGTACACACACATATCCACACATACACCAAGACGACTTCAGTCCTGGAAGCCAAGGCAGACCTCATCATCTGATAATTATAATAGAAGAAAAACAATCACATAGTTAACGGGATAGCACGGCAGAGATCAGGGAGAAAAACAAAAACAGAAAAAAACAACTAATTTAAGTGGGAGGATGCGGTGGTGGTGATGCTCTGGGTAGAGAGAGATAACATCTTCAACTCGAGCCTGGATTCCACCCCCAAAAAGTCCATTGTTACGTTTGGTTTAGAACCAGGCTTCTCTCTTAGTGGTCTGCAACCTTTTCTATACCACGGACCGGTTTGATGTCTGAAAATATTTGCACAACCCGGCCAATTAACATTATAAATCCACTGCGTAAATCACTAGACCATTAGGGATCTAGAATTCTAGATGACATGGGAAAAGGCATTATATTTCATCACATCATTACAGTATTCTCGTTTGTGGGATGCCGTGGTCTGTCTCACCTCTGAAGAGCGGGATGGCGCATTACACCAAAAAACAACCGTGACCAGATGATGAAGGTACTGTATCTGAGTGAGTTTAGGAGGCTTCTCCTGCTACTGGTAACAAAGGAAACCAGTATTATGCCCAAGACACATCACAGGAAGCTGTGCCCCAATAACACTGGTAGTTAAAGGATCCTTGCACCATGAGAAAAATTGTACAATGTTGATATGGGTCAACTCTTTCCCATAACACTCCATTACAACGTTGTACAATGTCACACTGTAAGCAAAAATAGTGTTGTGAAGAGATTAAATCCAAGACTTTTTCCTATGTCAAACGCAATCCTAGTCGTCAAATGGCTAGGATTTGGTGCTCTCACTGCAGCAATCAGGGTTCGAATCCCATTGCATCCAAAATCCTGAGCAAAAGTGGTCCGTGGTATTTGTCAACTCATTAATCATTGCTCAAATTGCGTATAATTTCTGGATGAAAAAATGTGTGTATACATTAAACCAGTACAAGCAAACATACGGGAACTTTTGTTTCTTCCCCAAACCAAACATTTTACAGCCCTGTATCGGTCTGCGGCCCGGTGTTTACCGTCTACTGCTTGTTGAAATAATAAATATATAATTACATATTACAAATACTAAAACAATGCATATATCAATGAATATTCTTAATAAAATAAACAGTTTAAAAAAGACTTGGCTATTTCATTGAAATATCGTAATGCAGGAAAGCTTAACACTGGTGGAGTGCTACAGAATATATTAGTATAATGAATAATTCCATCGCGATGGTAACTGACGCTAATTAGCTTGGCACATCACGTGTTTTCGGATCATGTGACTGTTTAAGATGGCTACTACCAGTGAGTCAGATAGCGATTGCAAAGACAACCACATACAACTATTACTAAAGGAAACGCCAATGCCGTGTGGTGTGAAATCTGAGCCCTATGTTTTCATATGACAGTGCTAGGACAACCATAATGTGGAAAATTAAGCTAGATTCCAACACAGACATGAGCAGTTGTCTATTTGTGTTGTTGTCATTGGTGTTTCATTTGCCTGTCATCGCTCCTCGAGGATTAAAGGACACTTCAGCAACCTGACAATGACTGTGAAGAAAGGAAAACTGTAGCGTTTTGATAGGAATGCTGAATATTCCAGGAAGAACTGGCATTCAATGATTTAAAAAAAGGTTCATATGCACAAACACATGATTTTCAAGATCTATATAACATGCATTAAAAATAGAGATGAAACAGGAACTTTGTCACATACACTAATGATGCAGAGGACCAGTTTTGTTTTTTGAAAAGATGAAAGCATCTCATTAGGCAATGAATGAGTCTACCACTTGATAATGACACACTCTGATCCTCCCATTGAGCACAGACATCTTGGATTAGGGAGAGACCTGCAGGCACAGATGCTGATGTTTTGATAGCTTCTGTGAGTCAGTGTTGTGCACTTACATCATTAGTGGTGATTGTTTAATTTATTTAGTGTAAACAACACTTTCCTAATTAAGTTTAGATTCTAATTAAATAATTTCAGCAAAGCGAATCATACTGCTGATATTTGTATTTTTTAATTTGTTTTACATTTTGGATACCAACTGCCAGTGATGGGCCGTCAGGCCCTACAAGGCCTTCTCTGCTGGCCTGAACATATCTGAATCATGTAATGTTAATTATATTTTCTACATGAATACTTATCAAATAGTTCCAAATTCAAACCTCCTGTGTAGAGTTTGCATGTTCTTCCCGTGCTTGCGTGGGTATCTTCCGGGCACTCCGGTTTCCTCCCACATTCCAAAAACATGTCAGGTTAATTGGCCAGTCCAAATTGTCCCTAGGTGTGACTGAGCGAGTGGATGGTCTGTCCTTGGGTGCCCTGAGACTGGCTGGCAACCAGTTCAGGGTGTCCCCTGCCCACTGCCCAAAGACAGCTGAGATGGGCTCCAGTACCCCTGCGACCCTACTGAGGCTAAGCGGTGCAGATAATAATAATAATAGTTTCAAATTGTCAGCTTAATTCTATATCTTTTTCCTCTTGCTGCTTCCAGATGTGTGTTTTCATTTTTAAGCATCTAACCAATCACATTTAGTTGCTAGGCTAAGGAAATCTACCCGCAGGCCTTCACAATCAGTTCTGCAGGCTCTGTCACATAGCATAAGATTAGTTTAGCCAATCAGATTCAGAGTTAGCAGACCTTAGGACACGGTCAGGGGTTTTTACAAACTATGATTGGCCAGAGGGCTGTAATGGAAGTATCACAGCGAAAAGGTAAAGAAAAAAACGTGATCAGTCAAACGGACACGTTCAACCCTAAATCAAATAACAACCAGAAAAAAAGAGGAGAGGCTGAACCTCCTGCATTAGCTTTGGTGATGATAGAACATGAACTTCTTGATGTTTGAAACGCACCAAGAATCTGTACTACAAAGTCATTGAAAACTATGGATGGATGGATTTGCACACAAATAAAAAGGATTTTTGGTAAGTAAAATGTGGTTGTGATCCTAAATAATGCAATTTCATGAGGTTATTATTGATGTCTTTTATATGTGTCACAGCTGTAGCTACAGGAAATGTTTTATAGCTATAACATATACAGTAGTTAGTGTGCGTTGGATTGATTCAGACATAGCACTCTTGAAGGCCTGGATGTGAAATGCACGGCCCGCCACTGCCGGACACTGTTGGTGAGATCTCAAAGCCGGATTAATTAAGGAACTGAGTGCCCACTATAGAGTCTTCATTTCACACAATTCTTAATTTTCTCATTACAAAGATGACATTTGAGAAGTTATTGAATGAGTCATTACAGATAAAACAGAGCTGGTGTATGGACTTTGCAAAGTGTGCACAGGGATTTTTTTCTACATTTTTGTAGTACTGTAGGTATGTAAAAATATGGCTTCAAAGAGAATATATGAAGCCGGAGGAGACGAGGAAGGTTCACTACTTCAACCCCCACCCTAAATAACAAAACAGGGTTTCGGGGCAAACTACTGTGTTCCTGGTTGGATGATTCCAATTAAAATCAAAGGACATTGAATATCTCACTTGGGAATTGTTTATCTTGAACACATTGGGTCAGTATAAACACTATTGGCAGGACAGGAAAGGCCTACGGAACAAAAATAGAAGCAGTTGGAAATTATTTAAAAACTAAACATAAATATGACATTTATAGTCATTTAATCATTAATTTTCAAATCACTTTTCAAGTAAGGGTGGGCAATACATGGAGTTCACATACATTAGTGTTCGTATCGATCAGATACTGATATTTTTTGTTTGGAAATGTTATGAATACGGAAAAAATGTATCCGCCCCCCACCTTTAGTTAGTTTGTAATTACAATAAATGCAGTACAATGATTTTAGGAACTAAAAATTTTATATTTTTTGATTGAATAACTACAATGCAGTTTTTCACAGTATAAAAATAAATGTAAACATTTCTATTACAACTGTTTCAGAATAAAAGCCAAAAGAGACAAACAAAAAAACAGCAATGTAACAAGAACTACAAATACTTTATAACAACTATAACATCAACAATTACATAATATTTTGAAAATAAAGTTAGTGTCAACTGTCTTTCATTGGCACTGTTGCCGTAGTGACTACTGGTATAAAGATTTTTGTTTGTTGCATCTTGTTGCGCTCTGCAAATTGAGTTTTCCATGTGTTTATGTACATTTCTGGTGTCGCCACAGTAGCAAACCACTTTAATACACAAATTTGACCTAACTTTGTCCTTTTCTGTAGTTGGAAAAAAAGGTCCACATCCCACTGGCCTTCCTGTTTGCTTAAGTCATTTTTGGCTTCTGGTAAAGGAGATTGCATAAATCTAGCATTCTCCTCTGCCTAGCAGGCAGGATTCAATGAGGAAATTGGTGGAAAAGTGAACTATCGATCCCAGTCGATAGAATTGATCCGATCCAAGTACTTGCTTAGTATTGAGAAAATTGATATTTGGATCAATATGGCCGCCCTTTTTTTCACACGAGTGGCGTGGGGGGATTCGAAGTGTAACATTATTTATATTACCCCCTGTATACGCACTACTCAATGTTTATAGTATGAGGATTAAAACAAGGCGGCATGGCGGATGGGTGGTTAGCGCCAGCCCTACTGTGCAGAGGTTCAAGTCCAGCTACTGCAGCCTCCCCGTGTGGAGTTTGCATGTTCTCCCCGTGCTTGTGTGGGTTTCCCCCGGGCACTCCGGTTTCCTCCCAGATTCCAAAAACATGCATGTCAGGTTAATTGACCGGTCCAAATTGTCCCTAGGTGTGAATGAGCGAGTGAGTTGTCTGTCTCTGAGTGGCCTGCGGCTGGCTGGTAACCGGTTCAGGGTGCCCCCTGCCCACTGGATGTGAGCTCCAGCAGCCCCCGTGACCCTTTTTTTTTTTCTCCGATAAACCTTGCACATTTTCTTCATCAATGTTTTTCAAGTCTATAGGGTTTTATGCAAGTCAATCGTGGGAGGTTTTGTAATTGCACTCCCAAAAGAACCCACTGAAGGTATTTTTCGACAGTGCTGGTTTTTTTTCATATTCCGAAAAGAAGTATTTTTTGCTGATGCAAAGTGTGATGCTGTACATATACAACACAGAATATATGTACATGGTCTTTTGCTTTAGTATATACGTATTTTATTGTATCTCTATTTTAAACTTTTTATAAACACTGTCCACCGGGGTTGCAAAGAAAATGTTGTTGAACTTTTTATGTTAATGACAATAAAAACAATCTTTAACCTTGAATCCTGAAGCTTGAAATAATGCAATGCCTTCTGAAAATGATCAAAACATTCATAGAGTTACTTTATCTTTTGATTGGTAAATGCACCAGAGAAAATCCAGGATTAAAATAAGATTAGCAAATAAGCGTGTGGAAGCTGCAGCTCTACTAAACAGGCAAGAAAAGAACCGCCTGACGGACCGACTAACAACGGGTCAACATGCAATTCAGCAAAAAATAAGCTTTAAGACCATTCTTTTTTTTTTACTGTTTTATTGGTTAAAACTGCAGAATTTTGGTTCGGACACTCAAAATAAGGAGAGAAGGCATCAATGGATTTTAAACTTGCAAGGGAAAATAGTGAGAGAAGCCTTTAGATAAGAGAATTTCAATCCCGATTTCTGACGACCTCCCTGACCCTTCTCGTTTTATTACAAAGACAGATCAGCCATAAGGGATGTGGATATCAAAGAACAGCAAAATGATTGGCTGATAGGGACAATGATGTAAAAGTCAAAACAACTAACAACAGTGCGCAAAAAAAGTCTAAATAAGGAACTTGCATAATATATAACCTCTTTTGAAAAACAGAATTCACTTATTATTTTACCATTGCGCAGACCTAATTGACACTGTAATGGTAAAAGTATCGAATTTTGTGGGAAAAAAAAGCGTAGTAAAGCATTCTCATGAAATACAAAATCTATTTCATTGCTTCTTAAATGTACCAAGAATCGCCAATCATCACAATCATCAAACGTCTCAGTTAGGACATTGGTATGGAACTTGTGACATTTGAAGTACCATCAAATACATGTAAGGATTTGCACTCACAGTCAGGATGGGCAATAAATCAGATCGAAGCAAATATAAGGGAAGTATCGATCAATACCAATCCGATTTCGATACTTTTTTGCTGGGAAATATCATGATCATTTGATATTTATACCCTTCCCCCATTGAGTTAGTTTAAAATTATGATAAGCAAGGCACAAAGATTTTAGGCACTAAAAATGTTTCATTTTTATATTAAACGAATGAATGAATGAAACTATTTCGAACATGATAAAAAAACAAAACTATGATAACGTATAAATAGCTACATTGCAACCGTTAACAGTTTAAACAAATACATAGAAACATTTTTCATACAACCATATCAGAAGTATACCCAAGAAAGTCAAACCAAAAACCAGAAATTCTAGAAAAAAGAATACTGTACAGTATAGCTATGTCAACTAGAGATTTAAAGTACATTCCATTGCACAATATTTTAAAAAAAATAAGTCAGTAATGCAACTATAGCTTCAAATGTCTCTCATTTGTTCTGTTGTCATGCTCAACATAGATTTAAAGGATTTTGTTCAGTATTTTTTTCATGTGTTCATGTCAATTTGTGGTGCTGCAACAGTAGCTGACCACTTTACCACAGAAATGACACCTGGCATTGCCCTTTTCTGTAGGCAAAAAAAAAACATCCACACTGTGCTGCATTTCCTGTAGGGATGGGTGCAAAGATTTGGCCCTCCCTTTTGCCTGGCAGTGGGATGCAGCAGCAGGCCAGGTAGTGAAAGGTGCTAAAAGTGTGCATCTCAGTCACACAAAAGTAGGAAATTTAGAGAGTGGTTGAGGACGCTGGGTGAGATCGCGAAGGGCTGCGCTATCTACATGAAGAAGCAGAGGAAATTTGTGAGGAGCAATGTATAGATCCCAGGACAATAGTATTGATCCGATTCAAGCGCTTCCTTGGAATCAATAATATCAATATTTGTATCGACGCGGCCACCCCTAACTCACAGGCATCTTCTCTACAATGATAGTCACTGTGTAGACATTATTATTATTAATAATAAGGATTGTTGTCCAATTATGTGGTTGTATATAGTTGCTATGAACATATAGTTGTTAGCTAGTGGGCGATCAGCTTCAGCACGTATAGGCCAGCAGAATGAAATTAAGCCCTTAGGGGACACAAACCAACGCTCTAATTACTGTTATTGCGACTATTATTGTCTTTGTGCTGCCTACTTTGAGGCAACAAGGTTGGACAATGCAGATCAACTGGAACTGTGGACTATAATGACGCCGATGAGGTTGATTCTGAAACCAGGGTTCGTAAACCTTTTTCATTGCTAAATTCAAGGACTTTTTAGGACTTTACAAGCCAATTTCTCCAGTACCATTTAAAGAAGAAATCTGTTGTGAATTATGTAGTTGGCAGCACCACAAACATATATATGCGACTTACATATGTGATTTTTAACCTTGCATGGGCATTTATCATTTTACATCTTGGATAAATTGCGAATATATATTTGTTTTCTAAACAGATATCTCCCCATTTAGCTGTTGGCTTAAACCAAGAGTATTATGTAGGGAACACTTTTCAGTTGCAGGAATTTCCCACTGGAAAACGCTTCATTTTTTGCACGGCCCATAAAGAAATGTTCCAATTTTGCCCCGTTTGGGTACTGTATAGCATTCACCTTTCCCTTTGGGCGTGATTCGTAGGGGGTAATGACACTTCATAGGACAATGCTATACATACTAATGTCAGCTGCTGTTAAGCACAAGGAGAGAAGAATTGCAACAGCAAAGCGAAGTCAACAAAGACCAGTGTTGGCGTCATTTTTTGGCAGAGAAGCATGGCAACAATTTCAACCATTTACACTCAGTCCACCCAAAATTCAAGCCCTTTTCAAGGATTTGTTATCAAATATGTGATCCTTTTACAAAAATATTATCATAAGTGTCCAAAAATACTGTTCTTCACAACCTTCAATTATGCCCGACATTTGTAACAAATTTTAAAAGATTTGTTTCCGATTTGTTTTAAAGGAATAATTTACCGTATTTTCAGCACTATAAAGCGCAACGGTTTATAAGGAGCACCCCCCAAAAATGTGATATTTTTTTCATATAAGGTGCACTGCACTTTAAGGTAATTGTATTTAAAACGAAAGGCTAAAAATACCGTATCTGTGCACTGATTGATCAGTAGGAATATATCTGCAATCAATTTTGCAAAACATTAGATGCAGTGGGATTCAAACCTGGACCATGGCAGGGAGAGTGCCACATCATATCCACTAGACCACTAGGGATACAGACAACACATGAAAAGGCATTAGGTTCTATCTCATCATCACACTATTTTGAGTCAAGCTACCAGAGACCAATGTTAGAGAATGGCGAAAACAAAAAAATCCTCCTCAAAGATATAAATACATCTAAAAAAAAACCACGATTAAGGAAACAACGCTTTTGTGTTTCTGATGATGGATCGGACTTTGCGGAACAGTAAACAAATACACAGTAATTATTGTGTTAGTATTGTGTTCAGAGTTTATGTTGTCAAAAAACGATTATCATGGCCGCACCTTTGTTACAATGCTTACCTTGAGCTGTGAAACAGTTAAACAAATTCTGTTTTTTTCATCCTCCAACATTTGTATCTGGTACTGTAATTAAAAATTATTTGATAATGAGCTAAGACTCAACGACTTTCCACATGCCATCTATGTTCCAAGTGGCCTGGCGTTTAGGACTCAGTGCTCTTATGGTCGCGATGGCTGTTTGATTCCCGTCCATTGTTGTGCGAGTGGTCAGCAACATTAGACTGATCAGTAATTGCACAAATACAGTAATTTATGTGTATGCATTTCCAATTTGCACGAAATTATAAGGCGCACGTTTAAATTTCTGTCCAATTTGAGGTTTTGAGGTGCGCCTTATAGTCCGTACAATACGGTACTCTTACTGTCATGCTGGTATTGTCGCAACTGTTGAGAGAATTGTAGGCAAGCATGAAAATCTTACTTTATAGGAGTACTTGGGATAATACGCTAAGTATAATAAGGTGTTGGCACCTCTCTAACTGCACTCAGACTTGATTGGGTTGGATGGCGATGCAGTCAGGTCTTGCCGCTCTAAAGCCCGCTAATCATATTAGTTTTCAATGGCAGTGATGAAGGTATTGCTCCCGGAGGTAAACAAGAACATCTGCGTTTGAGGCGGGGAGATGCTTCAACCAGAAGGACTGGGAGTTGGGAATTTCATGTACAACACAAAACACAACATTGGCTTTCTCAAACAAGTGATGTGAATCCCACTTTAAGCAGAAAAGAAACGGATTAAGCGAGCAACATGAAATAATCCGTTGATGTAAGATTTGAGAGCACGTAAACTAGCAGTGTTTTAGGTTTGGTTATTATTCCTATAATGTCATGAGAAAATATAACAAAAAACAAAAGTAGACCTTGAATACACTTTCCAAAAATATGCCTCTGGTGTGCTAATTTGTGAACGAATGAATGAATGACCCCTAGTATGGATAAGCGCTGCAGAAAATGGATGGATGGATGACTAAATGACAGTGAAAGCAGGACAGTGCATCCTCACCTGCCCTTTCCCTTCCCTGATGGATATGTACTCTATCTACTTCAGCCCAAAACATAATCAAGGACAGGTTACATCCAGGTGCCCAGCAATTTGGCTGGGAAAAATAAAAACAAAAATGGTGCTTTGTGGTCACTTTATGTCTTCGCAGTTTTTATTCTTACTTGAAATTGTTAGCAGAAACATCTAGTGGTCAAATAATATTCACTCTCCATTTAACTTTTATACTAAGGAGAAGGTCTTAAACTATCATCCCGAGGGCCTCAGAATGAGACTCCTGGAATAAGTTATATTAAGTACAGTGATCCCTTATTTTTCACTGGAGTTACGCTCCATCAAAAAACCTGTGATATGTGAAATCCATAAATTAGTACACTTTATTTTGATTTTTAAACAATTATACAATAAAATGCTCTGTAATACATTCCAACCAAAGAACAAAACTTTTACGTCACTGCTAAAGTCCCAAGCAATAGCTTGACAAATAAAAGTGTTTTATACTGTACTGAGTTTCCCACATATATGCACGTATGCAAAAATACACAAAAATTTAGTGCAGGAAAAACAAATCTATCCAGCAAAGCGAAAGAATAAAGGAAAAACTGTGTGCAGAATATAAAATGGGAGATAAAGAACAATTAATTTCAATATCCGTCTTTGCTGATCGACAAGATACTTCCTGGTTTGGCCCTGGCATACATGCACATTTATGCATCCTGTATAAGTCACAGTTTAGAATTTTCCCCCCAAAAAGCTGGTTAAATTTATAAACCACCTCTTTACTCTGCAATGTAATCGCAAGTATTGAATATACAAAAGTATCAGGCGCACCTAAAAACCCCAATTTGGCCAGGGATCTGAAAGTGTGCCTGAACGTGTGCTGGTAGTGGATCTGTGCAATGATTGATCAATCAAAAATCATTGCTGACCAAAATCACATAAATTGTTTGTAACAAATCAAACCCAGGTTGCGGCAGTGAGTGCGCTACCAGGCCACCAGTGGTACAGCTTACGTATGAAAAGGCATTTTACATCATTTTAACACTTTTTTTACTGTGCTAGAAACGAATGTTAGAGAGTCAAGAAAAAAAAGTCTTTCTGAACGATATGAATAAATGCAAAGTCTGATTCGTCATCAGTTGCTTTCCCTTTCGTGCTTTTTTTCTAGCGTTTATATATTTCAGGACTATTTTCTGTTTTCTTCATTTTTGTTTTTTGGTACCATGAATAAAATTAGTACGATAACAAGATCAATTGTATTGTCTTTTCATATGGCATCTGTAAGACTAGTGGACAAGTGATCAGGATATTGTGCTCTCACTGCCGCAACCCGGGTTCGAGTCCTGTAGCATACAATGTTTTGTGATCATGCTCAGTGACATTTTCAACTGATCATTGCAATTATTGCACTACGATATACCCTAAGTGTATAAAACGGTTAGACAAATAAAGTAGCTCTCCATGCGCCTTATAGTCCAGTGCACCTTATATGAAAAAAGTATGACCAAAGACTATTTTTCCTGCGCCTTATATTGCAGAAAATATGGTAAATGATCATTGGAACAGGGAATAAAAGGCACAGGGCGTGCCGGCGAGAAAATTAACACTGTTGTTGAACGGAAGCTTAAAAGACAGAGGACGAACCTTGCAAAGTATTAACCATTTTTTAGGAACGGAAACTGGTGAAAATTTCAATGGCACCATTAGAGAAGATCTCCAATTCAGACGCTTCCCTACCATTCGACTTACGGAGAACTGAAGATACGAAAAAAAAATTCTGGATGTCGATAAATCCTCGGACATTGCTGCAAGTTAGATTTTGGATTGTGTGCACTTTTTTCGGAGTACAGGACAGTACTGTAGTGCTTCTCTCTCCTTATTTTGAGGTCGACCCGCGTTTCCAAATTTTGTCACTGCTTTCTATTCATGTTGGTGGACAACGTAAACCCTTGTGGATTTAGGGGAACAATGGCCTGGAACTCCTGTTACCGAGTTGTAATAGCCAGAAAAGGAAACAGGAGACATGTTCTGCTCACAAGCACTCTCTTTATGAATTCAGGGTGCAGGGTTTGTACACCTTTTTCATGGCCGAATCCAAGCCATTTCTAAAAAGGACTTTTAAGGCCATTTTTCCAATTTATCCAGTACCATTTAAAGAAACAAATCTGGTGTGAATCATGTATTTTGCAAAACCACAAATACAGTATATCTGCGTTTTACACCTAGAAGACAAGGAAAAATTAAGACATTTGAGAGTTAAATTTAAGACTCAAAAGTCAAATATAAGAACTTTTCAATGCCTTAATTTGTGGTCATCAAATCTAAGACTAAGTTTTTAAGACCACGCAAGGACCCTGTAAGAAGTACCACTGTACATTGATTTTGTATAAAAGAAAAAAAAAAGCAGGTTATCGGGAAGATTGAGCATTGTTGGTGTTTGGAACGAGGTGCGAGATTGAGCAGGAAGAGGGAATGTGGTGGAAGTCCTTATCTGAGCCTAGCAGGCTGCTGTGATGGCAAATGGAATGTCAGGGGGGAAAGAGGAAGTATGCTAGCAAGTAAAATGCAGCAACACAAAGGCTAGCATGCAACACACAACATTACACAAAGGCTAGCATGCTACACACAACATCACGTTGCTTTTCCTGTCTTATCTGCCTAAAATGAGTCAGTTACAGATCACATTTTCCCCCAGTCTCAGTCATTGGATTTATCCTTTATGTCCCAATACCTGTTTTGAATTACCATATTTTTGGCACTATAAGGCTCACCAAATTATGAAGCACACCTGCCAAATTACACGTTTGTGATTTTTTTCTAATATAAGGCACACCGGACTATAAGACCGTGGACTCAAAAATACAGTAAGATCTAGGGTTGCACAAAAAAGTATTTGTGCAGCAATTGATCAAACAGAATACATGTCTCAGGATTTATGAACTGCATAACATTGGATGCAAGAGGAGTTGAACCTGGGGAGAAATTCCTATTCTATCCACTAGGCCACTAGGTATATAGACAACACTATTTTGAATTGGTTTTTATGTCACCATCACATCATTTTAAATCATGCAACCAAATTATTATAGCATTGTATAGCCAACTCGCAAGAGACTGTCTTTACTCAGGGCAACAGATTCTGAACTAAATGAAAAGAAAGGCATTTTGGGAAGTAATTAGTTCGTCGAGCAATATATAAATATATTCAAAACATTTGTTACCCACATTGCTTAGTTTGAGCCAAGAAAAAGTTGTACTTAATTTTATACTGATTTTTTTTATCACATTCTGTTTTCTCATTTCTCTAACAATGGTATCGTGATTTAAAAAATAATAATAATGAGATAATACCTATTGCCTTGCCCCAAGTATCTATGTCCATAGCGGCTTAGTGGTTAGGATCTGGAGCTTTTTCTGTCATAAACCAGATTCGATCCCCATTGCCACCACTTGCAATTGTGGTCAGCGATAAATTTCGACTGATCAATAATTGAACAAATATGGTACTGAACCTGTATTCAATCCCAATTTATTCCGTCCATAAGGTGCACCGGTTATAAGACTCAAATTTCTGGCGAATTTGGATTTGGATTTGAAAGACATTAATAAATCCTGTTTTTTTCCAAAGCTGTTATCATTTGAAAGGGATTACTACTGAATGCCTTGGGATTTCGCAGCAAATTTTTTACAGAATTAAAATACCTAACCACACACAAACACACACACCAATTAGGGCTGCAACAATTAGTTGAGGTCGACAAAAATCGATAGCAGAGATAGTCGCCAAATTAACTTAATTGTTGACTATTGTCACCAGACAGGTTTTTCCAAGAGAGAGAGAGGCATCCCTACATTAAAATGATCTCTGCTAGGAGACGCTCATAGATAGATAGATAGATAGATAGATAGATACTTTGTTCATCCCCGAAGGGAAATTCACATTTCCAGCATGTGCGATAACCAAGACTGTCTCTGTCTCAAGAAGTAAAATAAACATATAGAAATGGCGGCGTCAACATTTACTATGTGTACTTAAACTTCCTAAGTTTGGGAGCATATCCGCCTGGATATGGCCAATAGAAAGACTACTTGAAAAGTTTGCAAAGCAGACCTTGCGTATCGTGGCAGTAGCTTGGTGACGCACGAACATTTAAAGATCAAGTTGGACAGTTAAATGCCATGGTAGGATTCAAGCAAAATTCACCATTTTCATCCTTGAGTAAATGAAAACAAACACTCGTGTAAAATCACTCTAGTAAACATAAGATAAAAGCAGATAGGTGCAGTGATATATATTATATTAGGCATTGCTAACACATAATTATTAGAGAAAATGTTTACTTTTAAACTTTAAAAGGACAACACAAACCACGCACTCCACCCTTAAGTAATTTTGTTACAGCCTTTGCAGTTCACCTCTGAATGTACTTCACAAATTGCACATATTTGTTTTATTGAATTTTCAACTCCTGTTAATGAGACTGTTGGGGTACCTCTACTTAAAAATGTCTCTTTACGAAAATTTCAGGTTACGAAGTACCTGAACGGGGAAATATTGCCTCTAGTTAAGTCAAATATTCAATACGGTATAGTGCTCTTAACAGCTTCAAGAGTTTTCTGAACATAAACAAATTGGCTATCGCTTGAAATCTGCCTAGCATCCCAGTGCACATGCGTGCTCTCAGCATGCACTTCGTGTCACTGTCACAGGTTAGAGTTTAGAAACGAGGAGGGGTTCCCGCAAGATATTGGGGAGGAGCCATCATACAATCTGGACAAATTAAACACATTCGAGCAAAATTCCATGAAGTCTTTGTGAAAAGGATACACCCGGGAAAATTTGTTGAAAAGTCGGGCTATCGCCATGTCTGCTTCGTGCATTTCCAACAAGTCGTAAAAAGCCGGCAAAAGCAGATGTCATTGGATCAGTTTTTTGAGGAAACGCGAGGCAAAAAGGTAAATATTTGAATTATCTCCTTCATTATTTGTTTTTTACATTTTGTGCCTCTTGTTTTATGTTTATTGTGCGGTAATCTAATTTTAACATGTATTTGTTTCATGATCGAAAGCTCTGATGATTTTTTTAAAGTACTTTTTCGGGGCTTGAAACGAATTAGCGCGTTTATATTCGAAATGAGTCTCTACTTAAAGGTTACGAAGCTACTCCCAGAACGAATTAATTTTGTAAGTAGAGGTACTGTACTGTGCTTGATTTTATGTTGGTATTTATTTGCCAGTCCCTAAAAATGGAAAATGGTTTATTTATGGATTTATGTCTCTACCAACCTAGTATTGAACCTAATTGATCTTCGATTTTTATTTAATTTTTGTTCAAATTTTAACACTAGGCTAACACCCTGTTAGCATTTGTTTCCATGTGCTGGCTGTCACACGTGGTGTGAAATAATGCATGGACTCCTGAGTAAAGCCACTTTCTCATTCTCATTTTCCTGAGTGGCCTAATGGGAAGCGGCAAAAACAAGCGGCTCAACTTAAAAGTCACCATCAGAGCAGAATCCATATTACTTTGGGGACAGATCGAGCTAATGGAATGAAGGAGGTCTTTTCGCTCCGTTTGGAGTAGGATAAAGTATCGGGCGGAGGTTTGCTTTGGCAGCAACGGAGGGAATAAGCTTGAAGTAGATATCGAAACAGCAATCTGTGAACATATTCTAGTACATGCTGACAGGGCAGGAACTACAATGACAGCTGACAGCCCCCGTGATGAAAATAACAACCTTCATGCATAATGCAACATTCCAGCCCTCCACTGAACTTGGCACTCTGCTCCTTCCAAGACATTACCATAAACCCTTCCCAAAAAAACCCCCCAAAAATCTAGAAATTACCGTAAATTCCAAACTACAGAGCACACCTGATTAAAAGCCGCATGCGCAGATTTAAGATTGAATCTCAATTTTGTCTCGGTATGAGCCGCACTGGATTTCAAGGTACAGGTTTATAGAGCCATATATATGAACTCATTTACCAATATTTCTTACATTTCAAATAAATCATAGAAGTAATACCATGTACCGATAGAGATACCTTTGCAGTAGAGGTAAGATCTTGTACCCGAGCCCGTACCCGGCTCAAGACGGGCCTCTCTCTCGCCATTTGTTTTTTATTCCTTAATGGAAGATCTGCACATCATGCACTTACTTTTACTCATGTAATTATTTTGATGACTGCTTTTTACTTCTACTTGGGTAAGATTTTTCTGAATTACTTTATAGATCATATTATATAAAGTTATATAATTCAGATAGATTTATCATAAATGCTTACTAGTTAACCTACAAATCACGAAATCCCAAGAAATTTTCATCCTGTGTCACAGCAAAAAATGCGCCGCTTCCTCTTTACACATCTGAGTGGATTACGTCAGACGTCATTTCCGCTTCTCTGTCATGATGACTGATTACATTCACCTTTGCCCACTCGTTTGGCACCATCTGCTGCTGGCTACCTGATTGGTTCCCCTTCCTACTTTAGCTCAGTCCTTTCACTCGCCTGTGGTCAGTCCGTCAGCGAACCTCTGTTTCTACAAGGCAAACATTTTGACTCTGACTCCCGTCGGTCCGCTTTTTTTCACCCATTTTCCATCTGTCCGTTCCTGATTTCCCCGTTTGTCTACGGCTGCGACCTGTTTTTGACCCCGACCACGTTTTGATCTCCCGTCCCGGCTCACTATCTACGCAACATTGTAAGATTTTCGTATGGTAATGTATATTTATAAATTCAATACAGCATTAAAAAAAAACTTCTGGTTTACTTCGGGCCCGTTCCCTCAAATCAAGTTAATTGGTCGGATTCAGGCTGGTTTACCTGCGGGCTGGATTTTTTTTAGGCCCAATCTTACCTGTACTTTGCAGGCTCCACCCACTGCCTCCAGTGGGTGGAGCCTGCATCACTTTAACAATGTAACACTTTAGGACCAGGCAGCACGGCGACGCAGTGGTTAGCGCATGTGCAGCACAGTTCAAGTCATGGGTTCAAATCCAGCTCCAGACTTTCTGTGCGGAGTTTGTATGTTCCCCCCGTGCTTGCGTGGGTTTCCTCCGGGCACTCCGGTTTCCTCCCACATTCCAAAAACATGCATTTCAGGTGAATTGGCCGGTCCAAATTGTCCCTAGGCGTGAACGAGCGAGTGAGTTGTCTGTCCCTGTGTGCCCTGCGATTGGCTGGCAACCAGTTCAGGGTGTCCCCTGCCCACTGCCCGATGATTGCTGGGATGGGCTCCAGCACCCCCGCGACCCTACTGAGGATAAGCGGTGCAGCTGATGAGATGAGATGAGACTTTAGGACCAAAAAAGCTAAGCTCAAAGCACAATCATGTACATTTGCTTTACAACTGTTTTTTTTTGTTTACACGGTACCACTATGCACTTTACGACATATGTGTCTATTTATCTGTCGTACTGTCTACATGTGTGTCTTAGTGGAGTGTTTCCTAGCATAGTGTTTTTGTGTTTTTTATTTTCTAGACACCAAGGGCTGAGAGAAACGCAATTTCAATTCTCTGTTTTGCCGCAGAATTGACAATAAAAGCTGACTTTGACTCTTTCTGTGGCTGTCAATTTTAATCAACTAGCACAGTAGTCGATATTAATTAAATCGGCATTAACATATACTTTCAAGTGCGAGAAAAATCATTAAAATGTCCTTATTTTTTAATGAAAGAACTGTTTTTTAATGAAGATAACGTGAAACCAATGAGAAATACACCCTATACAGTGTGGTAAATGACTTAGCTAAAAATGTCTGCATTTTAATGCATTAGCTAAAATACAATGGTGTATATATGCTATTTCCAGTAACCAGCACTCCAGTGGTCCAATAGTACATCGTGTTTGCCTATTGTAGTAAAATGCCAATGGATTATAAGAAAAACACTTGTGCACTTGTGTTCGCTGAAAACGGACCTTCCTTTGAGCTCGTCAAGTATACAGTGGGACCTCGGTTATCACGGTTAATGGGGACCAAAACCACCCGCGAAAAGTGAAAATCTGCGAAGTAGCGACGCCCCTTCAAAAATGCTTAAAAAAAAAATACATTTTAAAAAAAATATATTTTATTCTATTATTATTATTTTTTAGGCCCGCGAAGCTCTGAATCCGCGAACGTCGAAGCGCGAAGTAGCGAGGTCCCACTGTATATATATATATATATATATATATACTGGACTGTCTCAGAAAATTAGAATATTGTGATAAAGTTCTTTATTTTCTGTAATGCAATTAAAAAAACAAAAATGTCATACATTCTGGATTCATTACACATCAACTGAACTATTTCAAGCCTTTTATTATTTTAATATTGCTGAATTTGGCTTACAGCTTAAGAAAACTCAAAAATCCTATCTCAAAATATTAGAATATCATGAAAAAGTATACAAGTAGGCTATTCAACTGATCACCTGAATCATCTAATTAACTCGAAACACCTTGCGAGGGTTTCCTTAGCCTTAAAAACACTCAGCTTGGTTCAGTAAACTAAATCACTGCTGATCTGACTGCTGTCCAGAGGACCATCATTGATACCCTCCATCAGGAGGGTAAGACACAAAAAGAAATTTCTCAAAGAGCAGGCTGTTCACAGAGTGCAGTTTCAAAGCATATCCACAAAAAGTCTGTTGGAAGGGAAAAATGTGGCCGGAAACGCTGCACAACCAAGAGAGATGACCGCAGCCTTAACAAAATTGTGAAGAAGAGCCGCTTCCAGAATTTGGGGGAGCTTCAAAGACAGTGGGCTGAAGCTGGAGTCCAGGTATCAAAAGCCACAGTTCACAGACGTGTCCGGGAAATGGGCTACAATAGCCGTATTCCCATGGTCAAGCCACTTCTGAACTCAAGACAACGGAAGAAGCGTCTGACTTGGGCTATGGAGAAGAAGCACTGGACAGTTGCAGAGTGGTCCAAAGTCCTCTTTTCAGACGAAAGCAAGTTTTGCATTTCATTTGGAAGTCAAGGCGCCAGAGTCTGGAGAAAGGCTGGAGAGGAGCAAAATCCAAGTTGCTTGAAATCCAGTGTGAAGTTCCCACAGTCAGCAATGGTTTGGGGAGCCATGTCAGCTGCTGGTGTTGGTCCACTGTGTTTCATCAAGTCCAGAGTAAATGCAACTGTGTACCAAGAGATTTTAGACCACTACATGCTTCCATCTGCTGAAAAGCTCTATGGAGATGAGGATTTCATTTTCCAGCATGATCTGGCACCTGCCCACAGTGCCAAAACCACCAGTAACTGGTGCATTGACCATGGCATCACTGTCCTTGATTGGCCTGCTAATTCCCCTGACCTGAACCCCATCGAGAATTTGTGGGGTATAGTTAAGAAGAAGATGAAAGACACCAGACCTACAAATGCAAATGAGCTGAAGGCCGCTATCGAAGCATCCTGGGCATCAATAACACCTCAGCAATGCCACAGGCTGATTGCCTCCATGCCACGCCGGATTGATGCAGTAATCCGTGCAAAAGGATTCCCAACCAAGTACTGAGTGCATCAATGGACATTTTCAAATGTTTGATTTAGTTTTGCTGTAATAAAATTGTTTTTTTACTTGGTCTGAGGAAGTATTCTAATATTTTGAGATAGGATTTTTGAGTTTTTTTCAGCTGTAAGCCAAAATCAGCAATATTCAAATAATAAAAGGCTTGAAATAGTTCAGTTGATGTGTAATGAATCCAGAATGTATGACATTTTTGTTTTTTTAATTGCATTACAGAAAATAAAGAACTTTATCACAATATTCTAATTTTCTGAGACAGTCCAGTATATGTATATATATGTTTATATCATATTTGTAGGTGTGAATCAACTTTCAGAATGGCCAAAAAAAGAGAACCTTACTGCAAAACCTGACAGCCTATTCTTGCTTTAGGAAATGACGGGTATTCCATGCGAGAGATTGCAAAAGAAATTGAAGATGTCCTACAACGGTCTGTACTACTCCCTTTAGAGAACAGCACAAGCAGGCTCTAACCAGAGTAGAAAGAGTGGGATGCACAACCAGGCAAGATGACAACAACATTACAGTCTCTAGTTTGAGAATTAGACTCCTTACAGGACCTGAAATAGCATCTTAGTTAAACAGTAGCCTTAAAACTCAAGTATCAACATCTACAGTTAACCGGCAACTCAGAGATGCTGGCCTTCAAGGAACATAGAAAAAGCCATATGTGGCTTGTGAATGGTAGTGTTAAAGCTCAGAATCTTTAGTGTGGCAGCAGGTGACCAATTATTGGATATATTTCTCCTATATTGACTTCACAGTTTTCGGCCTGATAGAAAAGATATGCCTGATGAATAGTAAAATTTTCAATTATCAAATATTAATTGATATAAAAAGATTCTTAGCATTTTTGTATATTGATTTAGTAGCCCACTCGTAAAATATCTCATCTCATTAGCCGCACCGCTTATCCTCATTAGGGTCGCGGGGGGGCTGGAGCCCATCCCAGCCATCTCCGGGCAGTGGGCAGGGGACACCCTGAACTGGTTGCCAGCCAATCGCAGGGCACACATTCGCTCATTCACACCTAGGGACAATTTGGACCGGCCAATTCACCTGAAATGCATGTTTTTGGAACGTGGGAGGAAACCGGAGTGCCCGGAGGAAACCCACGCAAGCACGGGGAGAACATACAAACTCCGCACAGGAAGTCTGGAGCTGGATTTGAACCCATGACAGGCTCCCATGACATGAACTGTGCCGCACAAGTGCTAACCACTGCGCCGCCGTGCTGCCCTCGTAAAATATGTTAATTCCAATTTAATTGATATTGACTACTGCGGACAAAGTCCGCAAAGGAGTGTTACTTTCCTAGACATTTCCCCGCTGCTTCTGACAAGACCGCTATTTTACTTCAGAAGGATAAAGAAAATTGCATTCATGCACGTCACTAACTAGATGAGGCATGTGCCTTCTGAAGGGAGTCATAGTTACTTACGAATTATTTAAAATAGCAGTGTTGAAAATGTAGGAAATAATTTATGGCTTGTAGTCTGAAATTTACGGTACTATCCTTACGTCGCCAGTGGGGCTTTACAGTGTGTGTATATCTTTTCAATTTTGTCGTCAGCAAAATAGCAGGGCACATCCCTTGGGAGTGTTGTGTGATTCAACATCCAAGGGATCGTGATGATTGTGATATCCTGTTTTGGTCTCAGACTATTTGCACTTTGATGTACCTTGTGGTCCCTCAGGATATGGTCAACTGTCACATTAAAGAGGCAATTAGTGATGGAGATCAAGATTCTAAACCTAAGGCAAGACAGGGAGGGAGTGAAGAAATGATCACGAAAGGATTTCGACTTGGCGAAAGATAAGAATATCATATATACAATTCTCCTTGTTTTTTCGTTTCCTTTCGTTTCTTTCTGTTAAATAATAAAGAAATACTTCTAAATGTATTCACATTTACCATACGGAGTAAAAATATAGCAAATAACAGTGTCGGGAAGAGAAAGCAATCATCCACCATGGAAGTGAAATAACTCAGTTGACACAATAAAAATTCCACTAAAGCAGAAGTGTATGAAAAGCATACTATATAAGCTCTCCGCCAAGTCCATAAGGCTTGGCACGGGTTTCCCTACTTCAGCTGCCCATTTTTCTGGAACTGTATTATTAATTTACTGAGACTAAAGCATTTGAGAGAGGAAAAAAAGGAAGAAGAAAATCCTACTTTATTTATTGGAATGAAACAATCCAAAAAAGGAGGACTGTTACGATCTAGCACTCTACCTTCCTCAAGAGGGCGCCAACCTAGTTTCTTGCTCTACAAGACACACCTGAGCCCAATCTCCACACAACTGTCCCTAAATATCCAAATACTTGAGACTGATTGGACAGCACACTGCATCAGGTCATGCATTTCCATTCTCTCTGGTTTGAATGTTTTCAAGTTTGTTTGTTTTTTGGGACATGTTATTTGTTTTGTGACCCCTTGTTTGTTTTTTACTTTGTTCCTTGAATCTGCATTTGTGGTTTGGTATTTGTTTCTGGTTTGCATAATGTCAGATTTGATTTTGTTTAGGCATGTTATTTGTTTTGTGACCTCCTGTTAGTTTGTTACTTTGTTCCTTGCATCTGCATTTCCCACCTCCATGCTGGCTCCTGTTACCATGCCAGATTTGTTTTCAGTTTTTAGTTCAGACTGTTTTGTTGTCTTTTTCAAATCAAGTCAGATTTATTTGTATAGCCCTTAATCACAACATTTCTCAATGGACAGCACAGGCCAGTATTACAGCATCCCCTGATCTGAAAGAGACATGCGGTCAAGGAAAAACTCAAAAAACATCAGCATCAGGAAAAATGGAAACCTTGAGAAGGAGCCACACAAATGGTAAACCCCCTTCCAGGAGGACCAGGCAGGCAATGATGTCGCATTGGGTAATAATACACAGAACTTAAAAAGTCATCTAAAAAGTCCATGACAGCAACGACGCAGCTTACTGTTTGTTACGTTGTTCCTTGCATTTCCGTTTCCGGTTTAGTCTTTTTTACTGGTTTGGATATTGTTCGTTTGGATTTTTTAGTTATTTTTTTGGTGACCCGCTGTCTGTTTGTTACTCTGTTCTTGGTTTTGTTATTAAATCCTATCCTTATTTTAAGCACCTGAGCCTAAGCTCCTGCTTCCCTGCACTTGGGACCACCACAAGCAAACCGGAATAGAGGAGGGGTTAATGGATGAATTTTTAATATTAAAATGTCAAAGATGAAAGAAATCTGGCGGCCTCAGCAATACTATTTTAATGTACAAGGTGAGATTTGAAATAAAATATCAGCAAAAACTGCATATGATCTTTATTCACTTTCAGCCCTGTTAAAAAATAGAGTGTCTGACTCAATTACAGTGAACAGGTTCATCGTTGGCAGCACGGCGGCGCAGTGGTTAGCGCGTGTGCGGCACAGTTCTAAAGTCTTGGGAACCTCCTGTGTGGGTCCATGTACCAGACTTCCTGTGCGGAGTTTGTATGTTCTCCCCGTGATTGCGTGGGTTTCCTCCGGGCACTCTGGTTTCCTCCCACATTCCAAAGACATGCATTTTAGGTGGATTGGCCAGTCCAAATTGTCCCTAGCTGTGAATGAGCGAGCGAGTTGTCTGTCCCCGTATGCCCTGCGATTGGCTGGCAACCAGTTCAGGGTGTCCCCTGCCCAGTGCCCGATGATTGCTGGGATGGGCTCCAGCACCCCCGCGACCCTACTGAGGATAAGCGGTGCAGCTAATGAGATGAGATGAGATGAGATGAGGTGAGGTGAGGTGAGGGTCATTGTTCACAATTTGACAAGTTTATTATTTCGGTTTCGGTTTTCAATATTGAACACCTGCAAAAGAGATTAAATAGGATGGCAGTTCGTTATTTTGATTATTATTCCTCTCTGTTTTTCGATACTTTGACTATTATGCACTGTTTACATGAATGTCACTATTGGCCAATAATTACTATGTATGCACTCTAAATAAAAAACACAGCTGTGACATCTGGAAACATTTATGATGCACTTCAAGAGAAATGAGTCCATGTTTTTACCAGGACCAAAAAAGAGGGTTAACAGTACAATATTTGACACTGACAACATACTCACGATATTTAAACTTCTTCACCCACAAATCAAGTCCTCAAATTATACATCTCAATTGAACAGCAGAGGAAGCAATCCATCAAAAACACTTCTCTTTATTTTCCGTATCATCTGAGTCAATGTAAGGTTGCTAAAATGTCCTTTAATCCTCTACAAATGATAACAAGCCAATGCAATTTGGTTCATTACCGCGACAGCCACCCATGACATCAACACAAAAAGACACGTCAGAGTTGCAAACTGGAACTATTCTCCAGAATATAGTTGCCCTGGCGCTGTTGTCTACAAATATAGGACTCATCTATTACGCAATACAGCCCTCATTAATGTTTTGTAAACAGTGCAGTAGTAAATATGTGCTCATCAACAAGCGTTGACTCCAACATTTCCCCACGCAGTGGGTGCCGGGTGTGCACTAAGAAATTGCCATGAATTAGTTCATTTTTATTGCTGTTTAAGCCTGTATCTTAATATCCGGTGCAGCTTATGCAAAGACAAAATTGAGTTTCGCTCTTAAATTTGAGCCTGCGGCTTTGAATCGGGTGTACTCAGAACTCATGGCCATAAGTTGGTCAGAATACACAGTAAAAGTTGATTGTGAGGAAAAAGTTTTGAAAATGGGCTAATAAATTTGAACACACTACTGGGTCACTGAATTTCATATGCTTGTTTGCTGAACAACTACAAAGCAAGGCAGCCTATTCTGGATATTTTGATAACACATCTCGAGCCGAAGGATATGAAACACACAGAAAAAGCTGTGATATTTTTGTGACATTCCAAAAAATCTTCAAAAACTGCTGAAAAAAATGGGTTTGAAGCTCAAGGAATAAGCACACTTGTTTTTCTTGTGGTAAATAATATGCACTGGCACAGCTATTCCAAACACTGTTCCTTTTGTCATGTGTGAGTGTGCTGAGTATTGAACTAGACTGGCTTTTATTGAGCAGGAGATCACTTTTCATTCCAAGCGAATAGAAAATATTGCACGAACCTCTGAAAACAAGGGAAAGTAACAATCAATCCCATTCTAGAGAACTCAACAGGAAGTATACAAAACCTGCAAAATTGCCTAAAGCATTCATAAATATGCACCAATATGGAACAACCCCAAAGTCAAAATCGAAGGAACTTGTTTTCTGGTATCAGTTGTTCAATATCACGATGTCAATTGACTTATTTAAAGATGGAAATATTGTTTCTTATGATAGAGATAAAAATCCACTTCGAAGGTTGAAGTCATTTCCGCAAATATTTGCAAATAAGACACTACGACTGGTCAGCGTAAAAATACAAGTGACCTTTGTTTTAATTGACCTAAAATAAAACTGCAAAACTTCCTGATAGTATGAGATGTGTCCCTTCAAAACGTAAGAATTTATGTAATAACCTATACCTGGCCTGGAAAAAAGACCAATTCTGTTTGCTAGGATGAGAAAACGTGGTAGAGGATTCATCCCAGATCAGAAATGATGTTAGAAAAGCTAGAATTAAATTGATCCAATATAAAAAAAAATCTTCAAATTTTTATTTCACTTCATCAAAACTTTTGTGGCAATGAGTGAAGTGCGCCGATACATGCAGTGTGAGAATGTTCCAAAACTGCTCCCTTGTAGGAATATACTGTTGAATGTATGGAAAATGGTTGAAATGTTTTGAGTGTGTTCTGGTGTTGGGAGCTCTTAACCAGTAGGGACACCGAGGCACCATTTCCTGTGGTTTGTCTTTGGCAGGTACAGCCTGGTGGCGCCCATCCCAATGTATTCTACTAAAACCAGCAATACTTTGCCCTATTGGAGACAAAACTGTGGTAATCTTCAAAATACTAAAGACTAGACTCATGACCTGCGTTTCAACAATTTTCAGACACTGAAAGCTTCTGGGTAGCCCAGCAATAAAGGTTTGGAAAACACTGATGATGGACACTATAGCTTGTGACAAAAGGTTGAGGGGATTAAATGGGTTGTGACTAATAAGCTATGGGATGACTTTAGTAACTTTTAACCTTAAGCACAACCTGAGACGCCTCCGTATTCATAATTCATTAACAAACTCTTGGTTAAGTACATACCGTTTTTTACGTTTTCCACACATGATGTTGAACTGCTCTTTAGCCTGTTTATTTTGAGTTTGTTTGGGGTGGAATTTTATTTCTATTTCTCTATGGAAAATTGTTGAAAACTCACTAAAAAAACGTGTATAAAAATAAAGTGTAAGTGTGCCGGGCAGTGCGCTAGGGCTAACGTGAGTTGATGTCACCTTTGTGTAGCGAGGCCTGCCAAGCGCAGAGGTAGGAAGCATGCCGTGATTGGAAGGTATGCTAGTTCGACTTGAGGGGCCGTGGCTGAGTCGACTTGAAGCGATGCAGAAGGGATAAACGTCCAAGGTGATCCAAGTGCCTAGAAATGTGCTCTTATATAAGCAACCTGTCCTTTGTGATAACCATTCCCCGTCGCCATACAAAGCCACAAGCACACAAACACACAGCGCTCCCCACGTTAGCGACATTAATAAGATATAAGTCAGATGTTTTACCGCTGCGACTACAATTAAGTCAGACAGACCGAAAAAAGCTTCCCAACTTTCAACAGCGCTTCTAATTGACTCTACGTGTGAATGGGAAATGTATGCATCTGCATAAAAACACCAACTAGTGTTTACTGTAAAAGTGTGAGCATAAGTTTGTGTGCTATGTCATTGTAGGTTACAGCATGTATTGGTTGACTGCAACTTTTGTGCTTTCACGATTGCCCGACCTACCACCTCGCATCAGGTTGCATTTGGGCCAAGCCACTCAAAGAACCACAAGTACTCATTTTTGTTTAACATTCCAACAGAAGTGGTAATTCTTTCTGTTTCAGGACATACCTAAACTACCACTCAAAAGTTTGAGGTCATCTGGACAATTTTGCTTTTTCCATTAAAAGTCACACTTGTACTTATCAAAGAATTTGTCCAATGGCTGTGTTTTGCCCATACGAATCTCTGCCTTGAAGACCAGCATCTCTGACTCACCTCTTCACTGTAGATGATGACCCTGGTGTTGTGCAGCTACTATTCAACCGAACCGCTAGTAGAGGACCTGTAAGGCATCTTTTTCTCAAACTAGAAAATATAATGTACTTGTCATCATGCCACTTCTCTATCTGCTCTGGTTAGAGCCCATTTGTGCGGTTATCTGAAGAGAGTAGTACACTCCTTTTTAGTTCAGTACTTCTGTTTTCACTTCTTAGAAAAAGAATAAACTGTTACGTTTTACATCAACATTCTCTTTCGGGTGATTCTGGAATCCCAACCACAAATGTGGTGCGCCAGATACCCGACTGGCTAAACGGAAAGTACATTTTATAGCTTCTCTAACCAGCTAAACTGTTTCCGGCTGTGGTAGGATAATTACACAGTGGTTTTTAATAATCCATTAGCCTTCTAACACAATTAGCGATCACAATGTACTATTAGAACCCTGGAGTTTTCTGAAAATGGGCCTCCTTAATTATAGGTTGATATTACATTAAAACCAGAAAATTAAAATATAATAGTCATTTATCACATTAGAAATGTATGGTGCGTATTTCCGTTGGTTTAATGATACCTTTATTAAAAAACAATGCTATTCCTTCAATATTTTGGATTCCAATGAAAATCTGTAGTAGAGTGAAAACTAAAAAAGGAACGAAGAACACAAAATGTTTTTTTTCAGGTTTTTAACAGCCAACAATCACTTACAGATTCATTTTAGCAAGCACCTTTGAAATCACGACTGAAAATTGTGTCAAAAACAATGATGGCCAAAGGGGGTTAATAAATTATGAACAAGCACTACACGTGAGTTTGGATTTACACAGAATAATAGAATCTATGTTGTGCAGGTCAGGAACAGAACAGCTATGCCCGCTAAGGTAGTAAGGTGCTCTAATTTGAAACAGATTAACGGGTGAGGAAATTCGGGTGGACACAAAGAGACTACAGAGAAAATCTGATTAAAAGGGCCTTTCTCAAATTTAAGAAAGAAAGAATAACTTAATCCTGTTCATTTAAAATCAGTGCACACCTAGCGCGAATCATCTAGGGAAATTGGCAAAAATGCCTTTGGCTGCAGAAGGAAACGGTCATGTTCCCCTGCACATGTAAACCTGTTTTCAGCGGTATCATTTTTAGTTATCTCCAAGTTGTTTATTTCACGTGTTTTCAGAACATGTCACCATTCAAGATGGTGATTGCAAATAAGAGCACATATTTTCTACCCCACTGAAAGAAAACACAAATTAGGTCTGCGTCGCATAAAATGTGAGCCCTAGATGACAGCGCCAGGGAAACCATACTGTGGAGAATAGTGCCAAATTGCAACACAGAAGTAGTTTTGTGCTTATGTCGTTATTGGTTGCCGCCGTAACGACCATTCCATTTACTTGTCATAATTCCTTGAGAATTAAAAGAAACTTCAGCGACTTGAAATTTACACAGATGATATAGAAATAAGTGAAGTGTTTTTGATACATAATTTACACCGCTGTTCCAATCGGACGTATAAATTGAGGACTTCATTCGTAGGTGAAAAGTAGAAATATCGTGAGTGCGTTGTGAATATTCAATAAAGTACTGTTAAACCTTCCATTTTGCTCCTGTTTTTCATTATACGAATAATGTTGGAAAAAAACATTAACCAACTTCTCTTGAAGGGCGTCACAAATGTGTAGGGACGTCACCATGGTGATTTGTATTTAGAGCGCATGCGTTGTGGAAAAGAGCAGCGCCCCATTTTCTCCGGTGATGCCACAAAACACAATTGAATAAGCTGCACTGTATTTCAATCTGCAGTGTTTAAAATGTAGCAAAAAGGTATTGGCGAATTTACATTTAACAAAATATTGAAAAAAATGGATATTTGCAAAAATATTTTGAAAAAAAAGCCTTACAAAAATGCATAATGAGTTGTCAACACATTTGGGTAGAAAAATGACTAAAGGGAATGTGATAATAAAGTAATTGAGATAAACTAAGTCCCACATACAAACCCACACTCCTGACTGGGGAAATATTGCTTGGTCCGCCTCTTTGATTGAAGCAACGCAGCTAATTTGCTATAATGTCACAATTCTTGCTAATCCCACTCTAATCCTAACCGCCTGGATTAAACACTCAAATCTCCAGCTCAGTATCTGATGCACTCTTCATTTAACTTCCTCCATGTCCTCCTTTTTCTCACTCTCACCACAATCCTTGACTTGGCTTTAAATTTCCTTGAATAGATTGTATTTTTTTCTCACTTTGCGTTAAATAAGGGATGTCAAACTCTGTTTTGAGCATACACACAACACTTACAGCGATTTCCCAGGAAATGTGCAAATTTTGGCCCTACCTGTTAGGGCTGCACAATTTTGCAAAAAAAAAAAAAAATTAATTACAAATACAAACGTTTTAACAGTACTGGACATCAGTTCTTATACAAGTTTACGCCCTTTAGTTGCAACAGCAAGCATTTATTTAAAAAAATCATTACTTTTGATACAAATGATCAAGAGAGAGACTTGCTTCTTTATTGACATACTCGGAAATTTATAGCGGGCTGGATTAAATCATCAAACGGGCTGGGTCTGTTTTAAAATATTTTACAAAAAAGAATAAAAAAAAATAGAGTTTAAATGTAATACATCGATACTTGTTCCAATGTCAGATTTGCTTTCCCATTTTAAGTGGTAGTGTTTTTTTTCTAGAAAACTGAGCAAAATATATAATTAACATTGAAAAACAGGTTAATATCGCAAAATCCAGATTTACAGCAAAAATTATTAACCAAAACGAATAACCCGTGTTACCTCTTTAGCATGACCAAATTAGGTGCCGAGGTGCCAAACTCGTTTGGGCATTTGGGTTGGCCATGGTCCAAACATTTTTGTGTGTGTTTTTTTGCTATTTTTTTCCCTTTTATTTTCTTTGTTATTGTGCGTGTTTGTCTTGCTGTCAGTCACCCCTCTTGAGGGATATGACCAAGATAGATAGATAGACCTCTTTAGCCGGATTGACCACAAATTATAAGCAAAACCTTATACAATTAAGGCAATACCATTTACCGTAAATTCCGGACAATAAGCCGCTACTTTTTCCCCAAACTTTCAACCCTGCGGCTTATTCAGTGATGCAGCCAATTTATGTAATTTTTCTAACGGCCGCCAGCGGCGCTCGAGTACAAAAGGTAAGATTTAGACCGGTGCAATATATGCGCCGAGGAAGACGGCAACTTCACTAAAACTGGCCGCATGCGAAAGGCAACGTTTTCGCAAGTTTGCCAGTGGATCCTGACAGCGTGGGGCAGCATCAAAAAATCCGCCATAACCAATGGGTTCCGAAAAGCCGGTCTGCTGCGTGACGGAGAAGAGGGCACAGAATCAAGAGTGGATGAAAGTTCCAGCGACAATGAGCGCGAGTCCGGCTTCGGGAGCGTGGGACGACGTCTATATGACACTGTTTCTTTCCGACACTGAGGAAGACGACTTTGAAGGCTTCAGTTCTAAGGAGAAAGATGAGGACGGTATACCGTGATTTTTACAAGTACGGTATGTTTTTTTAACAGACCTGTTTACTGTGTTGCGAGCGTGTTGCTACCATTAACTGCCCTGTCAGGCACCGTTTGGGATGAAAGTTGTATTATTATTATTAAACCTTTGAAAACTCTCTCGATGTATCGTCTTTCTTTGTAAATATGTGTAACCATGTATAATATGTGTTTGCAACTGTATATTTTTGTAATGTATTTATTTGTATTTATTTTGGACACTTATTCTGTTATGTCTTACACGGGCCAATAAAAAGAAGGGGCGTAACAAACGCGGGGTGACGGGAAGTGGGGACCGGTAAAGGTGAGTGTTTGTGGACACGGCGGACAATAGTGGATATATATTTTTCCCACCCATACCTTTGGAAATATACACCTTTTTCCTTGCATTACTTTCAACCGAACCCGGACTCTGCAGGTCTGCATCAAACCTTAAGTACCGGTGTTATTTTTCATTCATTTTGCCGGCTGAGATTCTTGGACTGTGTACATTAATGAAGGACATTCAGTTTCAATCACGGGATTAAAAGTCCGGTCTGGGTTAAATTTGTGTTTGTGACACATTCTATTAATGTGGGCGCATGCGGCTTATATACAGGTGCGGCTTGTGTAAGTACAAAATCGTTTTTTTCCTAAAATGTGGTGGGTGCGGCTTATAATCAGGTGCGCGCTATAGTCCGGAATCTACGGTGGGCTTAAAAAGCAACAATATTAAACTAATGCCTGGAGTTTTAAAAACTTTCAAGGGACAGTGTGCCAGGAGATTTTTTTTAACTTATAAAAAGTGTGCCCATAGTTCAAAAGAGGTTCTGAATCTAATGAAATGACAGAAGATCTTAATAAATTTAGGGAATGCTTTTATTAAATAAAGAAAAATCATTAAATATATCGAAAACAAAGATTATGGTTATTAGGGTAATCCAATAAATAGGTAGTGTTCAAATAGAAAAAGACAATTTAGTCCACATAATAATTCAAGCTAAAAAAGAAAATGGTATTGGGAATTAATTTGTCAAAACCAGAACAGAAGGACGACCCAGTTGCGTAACATTACTCACAATTTTATTGAAATATAGAGGAAAGTCAGCGCCAGCGATCCGGTGCTCGCTGGACGCGGGAAGCAAGACGCTCACGGGATCGGAGCGTGTTCTGAATGCGGAAGTGGATCTTTCGGAGCGGGAAATCATAGCGTAGTTACACGGAAAAACAGGTCGTTAGCCGGGACGGGAGATCGGGACGTGGTCGGGGTAAAAAACGGGTCGTAGCAGGAGACAAACGGGTAAATCAGGAATGCACGAGTGGAAAACGGGTGACAAAACGGGACCGACGGGAGTCAAAGTCAAAAACGCTTTCCTTTTGAAAACAGAAGTTTGCTGATGGACTGACAACAGGCGAGTGACAGGACTGAGCTTGAATAGGAGGGGGAACCAATCAGGTAACCAGCGGCAGCTGGCGCCAAACGAGCGGGCACAGGTGAGTGTAATGAGCCATCATGACGAACAAAGTCTGCCTTGGATTCAAAAAGTTAGAAAACACTGGTTTACGCGATTCACTGTTTGATTGACATCTTTCAACCTAATGAGCAATAAAACAGTAAATCCAAAATGGATTTTAATTATGTTTTGCAGCACAAAACAACATAGCTGTCCTATTCAGCAAGGAGAAGTCTTTTGACAACCTCGTTTGAAGATGCATTAAAAGGGTCGGAAAAAAAACACGATGAAACCAAAAGGGAAGGCAACATTTAAATGCTTTTTTTTTAAAACTGAATTTTCTGAACTTGCAAGTGCTCCCTATAGGGCTGCAACTACAGTATCAACCATTTTAATAGTTGACTAGTCACTGATTATTGAAACATTTAGTCACAAAATCAGATAATTAAATAGCATAAAGTTGATTTAATTATGTGGCAAATGAATAAACGCGAGAAAAATGGGTAGAATGAAAAATACATTCTTTATTGAATATGCTGCATATTCATACAACAATTAAATAAAAATAACCTATCTAAAACCAATTAGGATCTGTGCTCGGTCAATAGAGACATGAATCTATAAATAAACCTCTGTCGATTTTTAGGGACAGGCAAAATATAAATAAAGATCAGGTAAACAATTCTTATCCCTCTTAACCGAGAACTGGCTCATTACCAGCAGAACAGTAAATACAACAAACATAATGTGCATTTTGTGAAGTAGTATTCAGTGGAAAACTGCAAAGTGTGTAACAAAATCACTTAACAATTCAATAGTTCGAAATAAAAAAACTAACGTTTGTTGTTTTTAATGTTTTAACTGCTGACGTTTGTCAGGCACAGTCTGGGATAGTTCTCAAGCACTCTTTTGTTGACAAATATAGGTACATAAAATGTACAATCGATAGCCAGGTGGCTTAAATGTTACTTGAATCTTACCGAAGCGAGTCAGACTCTGTTTTGTTTAATTGTCTGATGTACTCTTTAAATTATCATGCCTCACCAATCCACTGACATGATATGCAAGATCTTAAAATGGAAACTTTGCATGTAGTCTGCTCATTCGCCATATACTGGACTGTCTCAGAAAATTAGAATATTGTGATAAAGTTCTTTATTTTCTGTAATGCAATTAAAAAAACAAAAATGTCATACATTCTGGATTCATTACACATCAACTGAACTATTTCAAGCCTTTTATTATTTGAATATTGCTGATTTTGGCTTTCAGCTGAAAAAAACTCAAAAATCCTATCTCAAAATATTAGAATACTTCCTCAGACCAAGTAAAAAAAATAATTTGATAACAGCAAAACTAAATCAAACATTTGAAAATGTCCATTGATGCACTCAGTACTTGGTTGGGAATCCTTTTGCACGGATTACTGCATCAATCCGGCGTGGCATGGAGGCAATCAGCCTGTGGCATTGCTGAGGTGTTATTGATGCCCAGGATGCTTCGATAGCGGCCTTCAGCTCATTTGCATTTGTAGGTCTGGTGTCTTTCATCTTCTTCTTAACTATACCCCACAAATTCTCGATGGGGTTCAGGTCAGGGGAATTAGCAGGCCAATCAAGGACAGTGATGCCATGGTCAGTGCACCAGTTACTGGTGGTTTTGGCACTGTGGGCAGGTGCCAGATCATGCTGGAAAATGAAATCCTCATCTCCATAGAGCTTTTCAGCAGATGGAAGTATGTAGTGCTCTAAAATCTCTTGGTACACAGTTGCATTTACTCTGGACTTGATGAAACACAATGGACCAACACCAGCAGCTGACATGGCTCCCCAAACCATTGCTGACTGTGGGAACTTCACACTGGATTTCAAGCAACTTGGATTTTGCTCCTCTCCAGCCTTTCTCCAGACTCTGGCGCCTTGACTCCCAAATGAAATTCAAAACTTGCTTTCGTCTGAAAAGAGGACTTTGGACCACTCTGCAACTGTCCAGTGCTTCTTCTCCATAGCCCAAGTCAGACGCTTCTTCCGTCTTGAGTTCAGAAGTGGCTTGACCATGGGAATACGGCTATTGTAGCCCATTTCCCGGACACGTCTGTGAACTGTGGCTTTTGATACCTGGACTCCAGCTTCAGCCCACTGTCTTTGAAGCTCCCCCAAATTCTGGAAGCGGCTCTTCGTCACAATTTTGTTAAGGCTGCGGTCATCTCTCTTGGTTGTGCAGCGTTTCCGGCCACATTTTTCCCTTCCAACAGACTTTTTGTGGATATGCTTTGAAACTGCACTCTGTGAACAGCCTGCTCTTTGAGAATTTTCCTTTTGTGTCTTACCCTCCTGATGGAGGGTATCAATGATGGTCCTATGGACAGCAGTCTTCCCCATACTTGTGATTTAGTTTACTGAACCAAGCTGAGTGTTTTTAAGGTTCAGGAAACCTCGCAAGGTGTTTCGAGTTAATTAGATGATTCAGGTGATTAGTTGAATAGCCTACTTGTATACTTTTTCATGATATTCTAATATTTTGAGATAGGATTTTTGAGTTTTCTTAAGCTGTAAGCCAAATTCAGCAATATTAAAATAATAAAAGGCTTGAAATAGTTCAGTTGATGTGTAATGAATCCAGAATGTATGACATTTTTGTTTTTTTAATTGCATTACAGAAAATAAAGAACTTTATCACAATATTCTAATTTTCTGAGACAGTCCAGTATATGCTCCCAAACTTTAGACCTCGAGCTCAGTGAGGTTGGATGGAAAGCGATTGTGAACAGCAGTTTTCAGTTCTTTCCACAGATTCTCAATTGGTTTGAGGTCTCGACTTTGACTTGGCCATTCTAACACCTTGATATGTTTTTGGTGAACCATTCCATTGTAGCTTTTGCTTTATGTTTTGGATCATTGTCTTGTTAGAAGACAAATTTCCGTCCCAGTCTCAGGTCTTTTGCGGACTCCATCAGGTTTTCTTCCTGAATCGTCCTGTATTTGGCTCCATCCATCTTCCCATCAATTTAAACCATCTTCCCGGTCCCTACTGAAGAAAAGCAGCTCACCACCATGATGCTGCCACCACCATGTTTGACTGTGGGGATAATGTGTTAAGGGTGATGAGCTGTGCTGCTTTTACGCCAAACATAACATCTTGCATTGTTGCCAAAAAGTTCGATTTTGGTCTCATCTGACCAGAGCACCTTCTTCCACATGTTTGGTGTGTCTCCCAGGTGCCTGGTGGCAAACTTTAAACGACTTTTTATGGATATCTTTAAGAAATGGCTTCCTTCTTGCCACACTTCCATAAAGGCCAGATTTGTGCAGTATATGACTGATTGTTGTCCTATGGACAGATTTCTCCTACCTCAGCTGTAGACCTCTGCAGTTCATCCAGAGTGATCATGGGCCTCTTGGCTGCATCTCTGATCAGTTTTCTCCTTGTATGAGCTGAAAGTTTAGGGGGACGTCCCGATCTTGGTAGGTTAGCAGTGGTCTGATATTCCTTCCATTTCAATATTATTGCTTGCACAGTGCTCCTTGGGATGTTTATAGCTTGGGAAATCTTTTTGTATACAAATCCAGCTTTAAACTTCTCAACAACAGCATCTCGGACCTGCCTAGTGTGTTCCTTGTTCTTCATGATGCTCTCTGCGCTTTAAACAGACCTCTAAGACTATCAAAGTGCAGGTGCATTCATACAGAGACTTGACTAGAAACAGGTGGATTCCATTTACCATCGTTAGTCATTTGGATCAATATTGAACAATTCAGAGATCCTCACTGAACCTCTGGACAGAGTTTGCTGCACCGAAAGTAAAGGGGCTAAATAATTTTGCACACACACTTTTTCGTTTTTTATTTGTTAAAAAAGTTTAAAATATCCAATAAAGTGTGTTCCACTTCATGATTGTGTCCCACTTATTGTTGATGCTTCACAAGAAATTACAGTTTTATATCTTGATGTTTGAAGTCTGAATTGTGGCAAAAGGTCACAAAGTTCAAGGGGGCCAGATAGTTTCGCAAGCCACTGTAGTTGATGTGGACGCCATCATTTCGATATGTTACCGTTTGAGACAGAGACGGTATTCGAAGTGAGTGACTATCAACAGAGATTGCTTTTTTTGAGAAATGCCTCACTCTATTGGAAAAACGTGCCTGGCAACATAGTCAACTGTTTCTGTTATTGATTATTGTCAACAGTGTTGACTAATTGTGGCACCTAAAGACAATTTCAATTGATCGAAAAGATGAATTAACCAGGCATTATTATGTGTTTGGAATGTAAAGAAACATAAGTGACTGTTAAAGCTTTAGGGAATGTTACAACATCGATATCACCAACAGACACTATCAGGAGAATAAGATGAGCTAAAGCAGTCTTCATTTCACTCAACATGAGGATTCATTATACCCAATCTGCAATTTTTCTTGTAGGGAAGGACTTGTAAGAACAGTTACGGTTCTGTCATATGGTTTCCGTTCTTCCAGAGCAGGGGTCGGGGACCTTTTTTACAAAAAAGAGCCATAAAAATCAAAAATATTTAAAAAAAATTGGGGAGAGAGCCACTCCATATATTTGAAGACAAACAGCCAAAACCACTAAATTTTCACTGTGTGACGTTAGATGATTTGAAAAAGTGTATGAAATGAGAGTAATGTCTATATCAGGGGTGTCAAACTCATTTGAACTCGGGGGCCACACGATAGAACAAACATTCTGTCGGGGCCGGACTAGTAGATTCAAGAGAGAGAAAAAGAGAGGGAAAGAAATGAGAGAAAGATGGAGGGAAAAGGAGAGAGGGCGGGACAAAGAAAGAAAAAGAGAGGGAGAGAGCGTGAGAAACAAAAGAGATAAAAAGAGAAGTCGTGAGAGAGGGGGGAAGAAAGGGAGAGGAAGAAAGAAATCCACAGAGAAATAGAAAGATGGAAGGAGAGAAAAGAGAAAAGAAAGCGCGAAGGGTAGGAAGAGAGAAAGAGAAAAGAGACAAAGAGCAATAAAGGAAGAGAGAGAGACAGAGGGAGAAAAGGGGTGAGAGAGAGAGAGGGAGGGAGAAAAGGGGTGAGAGAGAGAGAGAGGGAGAAAAGGGGAGAGAGAGAGAGAGAGAGCAAGAAAGAAAGAAAGAAGGAAGGAGAGAAATACAAGTACAGTGTCTTTGTTCGAGGCGCCTGGCTTAGGCAACATCAAGTTGACATATTTCAACCTGCAGCTCGTTTTTCTCTTGCGCTTCTTTGAGCGTTGTCTCGCGGGCCGGATTCAATCTCTTAGCGGGCCTGATCTGGCCCGCGGGCCGCCACTTTGACACCTGTGGTCTATATGAACAAATACAGTGATGTTCAAAATAATAGCAGTGCAATGTGACTAATATCCCTGTTGTTTAGTATATTTATTATTGTTACCTGTTCAAAGGGGTGTGTTAAAAAAATAGCAGTTTGGCAACCAATATCTGACTTCATCAGTTATGGGGAAAAAAAAACAAAAAACCCCAAAACAGGTGTGAATCAGGTGTGTATCGTGCGGCACCTATTTTAAGAGGATGAAGCCAGCAACGGTTGCTCATGCATTTGAGGAAAATGGGTCATTCAAGTAACTGGTCTGAAGAACAGTGTTCTTTGATTTAAAAGTTGATTGGAGAGGGAAGAACCTATAGGAGGTGCGAAAAAAATGTCTGTTCAGCTAACATGATCTCAGACACCTTAAAATGGGTAGAAAAACCAGAGACATGTAGAAGAAAACGAACACAACTATCAAAATGGACTAGAGCCTTCGGAGCGTGCCTATTATGAATGCTGGGTCTTCTTTGTTTTCTGAGAATCAACTGCGTCTACTGGTAACTTGTTTGGCAGTTAACAATAAAAAATAAACTAAAACCGGAGGTAATCTGATTAGTCACATTGCAGTGCTATTATTTGAAACAGCACTGTAAACCACTTTAAATGTGTCTTACCGTGACAGTTACTTAAGATCAACAAAGCTTTCTTTGGCCTTTATTTTTTTCATTAATAATGGTTTAAAAACAAGGTGCAAGCAGAGTTATTTTGTTAAAATCTCACAAAATACAGCAAACAAAGGCGTATTTGCCTTCGGTGCAGATGGCGCTGTGTGCATAGTTCCACGCACCCCTACCGCTCACACAATCAAATGGCTCTGTGTGCTTGGCTTGTGTTTAAAGTTTGTTCTGTAGGTTTTCATTATACATGTGTCTCAACAGTGAACATAATGAGCTTTCATATAAAGCACAGGTGTCAAACAGGCGGCCCGCGGGCCAGATCAGGCCCGCTGAGGGATTGAATCCGGCCCTCGAGACAACACTCAGAGAAGCGCAAGAGAAAAACAAAGTGGCAGGTTGAAATATGTGAACTTGATGTTGCCAAAGCCAGGTGCCTCTCACAAAGACACTGTACTTGTATTTATTTATCTCTCTCTCTCTCGCTCTTTCTCTTTCTTTTCCACCCCTTTTCTCCCACTCCGTCTCCATCTCGTTCACTCTCCGTGTCTCTCTTTTTCTTTTCCTTTGTTGCTCTTTGTATCTTTCTCTCTCTGTGTCTTTTAACCTCTTTTGATCTAACCTCCTTTTTTCCTTTTCTCTCACTTCTCTTTCTCTCTTCATACCCTTCTCTTTTCTCTCCTTCTGTCTTTCTATTTCTCTTTGGATTTCTTTCTTCCTCCCCCTTTCTTTTCCCCCTCTCTCACGACTTTATCTTTTGCTTCTCACGCTCTCTCCCTCTCTCTCTTTTTATTTCTTTGTCCAGCCCTCTCTCCTTTTCCCTCCCTCTTTCTCTTATTTCTTTATCTCTTTTTCTTTCTCTTTAATCTACTAGTCCGGCCCCAGACATAATATTTGTTCTATCGTGTGGCCCCCGAGTTAAAATGAGTTTGACACCCCTGATATAAAGGATTCCTTAGTGCTCTTTATATATTGAACCGAACCACTAATACTAGGGTTATGTTGGCTATGCATACACCCCATTCAACTCTGAGCTTATCAGAATTGGAACGCTATAGAAGACATTTGCATGTGTAGAATTTTGTCTGAGAGCTATAGGTTCCCGACCACTGTATCAGGGGATCCCAGTTAAAATGAGGGAACGTCCTTGCTTGCGTACTAGCAAGGGACACTACCATCATGATTCAAATAGATATGCAAAATAGAGAAAGGAAAAACATGGTGACTGGAGCTCATAGAAACCAAAAACAAGTTGCATTGAAATGAGGATTTTCATTTTATATGACAGCGTGACGGAGATACTTAATATGGTTTTTCTGTGCACGTGTGTATGTGCAAAAGTGCCCTGAGCACTGACGCAAGCACCTCATCCTTTCCTTATTTCATGCATTTCTTCATGTGACTCATATCTACTTTGTGTTGAAACAATGCCAACGTGAATTGCCACATAGTACAAAAGTAGATGATTCAATGATTACTGTATTTATTTGGGTATAACCCACATTTCCTTTAAACTACAAAAAAATTAATCAAAGTTTGGGTGCGTGTTAAGAGGTTTTACAGTAGTATATAATTGCATTTGCACAATAAATGATCAGTCAAAAATGATGGCTGACCAAAATTGTATAATATTGGATGCAACAGGAATCAAACCCGGTTGCGGCAGGGAAAGGCGAATCCTGAACATTTGACCACCTGTGATATAGCTGACATACTAAAAGGCATAAGGTTCTCTGTTATTATCACACTATAATTATTCAAGGTATCAGAGATGAAGGTAAAGGAGAATGGAGAAAAAGGGAAGTTGTCCCGAAAGTGTAATATTAAGATAAATAAACAATAAATAAACGAAAAAAAAAGTATGACGAGGGAAACAACTCTCTGTTTACTTTTAAGAAGAATGTAATAAATACATTCAAAATGTTATGTTGGTATTGTGTTCATAGTTTACGTTGCCGATAAACGATTTTAATCATGGCCGCACGGATTCAACATTGTTCTTTACTTAAAACGCGTGGGATGAGAAAAAATAAACAAAATGTACTGTATACCAAATTTGTATAAAATAATTAGAGGTGAGTGTTACACTGGAGTACACACTATACAAAAAAAATTATTGAATGATTATGGGTGAGCAATACGACAGTATTCGGTAATTAGTTTTGCTCCCCGTTTCCTGTATTGATCCCCGATCCAAGCTCCGTTTTCCTGTCCCGGCTACCTGTATCCTGATTCCTGTATTGATCCCCGATCCAAGCTCCGTTCTCCTGTCCCGGCTACCTGTATCCTGATTCTGTTTCCTGTATCGATCCCTGATTCAAGCTCCGTTCTCCAGTCCCGGCTACCTGTATCCTGACTCTGTTTCCTGTCTCAATCCCCGATCCAAGCTCCGTTCTCCTGTCCCAACTACCTGTATCCTGATTCTGTTTCCTGTATCGATCCCAGATGCAAGCTCCGTTCTCCTGTCCCGGCTACCCGTATCCTGATTGTTTCCTGTATCAATCCTTGATCCAAGCTCCGTTTTCCTGTCCCGGCTACCCATATTCTGATTCTGTTTCCTGTATCGATCCCTGATACAAGCTCCATTCTCCTGTCCCACTTACCCGTATCCTGATTCTGTTTCCTGTATTGATCCCTGGCTTCCTTCTCGTCCCGGCTACCCGACTAGTTCCGATCTCCGACCACGCTTCGTTCGCGAGGGCTTCCCGCTCCTCCTGCCCAGCGAGCACCAGATTGCCATCTTTTTCGCCCTGACTTCCCCGTTCCCTTAAAGCATTGTGTGAAACGTTACGCATTTGGGTCCCCTGCTTTACCGGTCGTGACAATGTATGGGTAAACTCATTTTCAATGAACATTGAACCTAGTTGACTAAATAGCAATCTAGTGCAGAATTATTATTATCACACTATTTAATTCATGGTACCAGAGACGAATGTTAGAAAAGAGAAAGTCGTCCTGAAAGACATATGTAGACTCTAAAAGGCATCACTATTGAAACAACTTTTGGTGTTGATGAATCAGACTTTAAAGGACATTCAATGAATACATTGTCAATTTTACGTTCGTATTGTGTTCATAGTTTATTTTGTCAATAAATGATTTTATTTATAGCCCCACATATTCAACAATATTTGGCACTTACAATGCTTAGTTCGAGCAGTGAAGCAGTGCAACTGAATTTTATACCAATTTTTAATCAAAAATTAAGCGTGCGCGTGATACACAAATGAATATGATGGCTAGTTTTTCGCTTAATAAATTTATACATAACTGTCCAATTGAGTGCCAAATGTCCACACATACGTTTATAGAAAGCATCAGCGCTACAGTAATTGCTAAAGAAGGGAACTCTAATTAGATTTACTGTTGGGGGTTAATGGCCCCGATGAATGGAAGGTTAAAAAAGAAAATCAGTGGATGCAATGACCAAGCACTAATGTATGTTAAAAAGATCAATGTTGGGGCCACAAAGGGTAGCAATACCTCTTTGGAATAAGCATTCCACTTAAAGTAATACAGTACTGCAAACAGCATTTAATACTATAATATAGGTGTTTAATATCATATGATCTTTTAAAAGCTAATCATTATGCCGACTTTATCACAGACTTATTTTGTACATTTATAAGTTTTAGAGCCAATTTAAGTTATTAAAGCTTTAACTCAAGTTGAAGCGGTTATTTAATATTGAAAACCTGTTTTAACCACATTAAATAATCAACCTTTTTTAACAAAACTCTTTGATACTTTTTCTAACCCTGATAGCGTTGCGGCATATGCTATTTTTAGACTGGCAAACTGGAGAGAGGTCAGCATAGTTCCTTATTCGCAGATGATCTATGTGTACAGTGTACCTCATTTATAGTAATCGCTACACATTTATAGTCCATCCACTATCTGCACCGCTTATCCTCGGTAGGGTCGCAGGAGTGCTTGAGCCCATCCCAGCTGTCTTCGGGCAGTGGGCAGGGGACACAATGAACTGGTTTCCAGTCAGTTACAGGACACACAGACAACTCACTTGCTCATTCACACCTAGGGAAACCGCCAATTAACCTGACAAGCATGTTTTTAGAATGTGGGAGGAAACTGGAGTGCCCGGAGAAAACCCACGCAAGCACGGGGAGAACATGCAAACTCCACACAGGAAGGTTCGATCTCATTACCTCAGAACTGTGCCACGGACGAGCTAACCACTAAGCCGCCGTGCAGCCCACACATTTACAGTAAAACACAATAAAAAAAGTACCTAACAACTGGCACAAGAACTGCAAGTTGGCCACTAGATGTGCCATGACTATCGCATGAAGTACGTATGGTGAGGTATGCAAAAGACATATCAGAAGGCAAATTTTTAATATCGAGGCATCGTTGCTGCCATGCAGTTTCTGGACAAATGTCAACATTTTACCCATGTTTTCTTTTATTGATGTTCACTATTTCTTGTGTACTGTTACCCAATGCTAAATCTACTGCACCCTGGTCATCCTAGGAGGGGGATTACCACGTGTGCGGCCCCTTCTCAAGGTTTCTTATTTTCCTCATACTGAGATTTTGAGTTTTTCCTTGCCCGCATGTTGGTTTAAGATCAAGGGATGGTGTAATTGTAACCAGTGCAGTTCTGTAAGACAGTTTGTGATTAAGGGCTATACAAATAAATGGAACTAGAGTGGACATGAATTGACACAAAAGCAAGACAGGGGATAAAGACAGGATATGTTAGTTATCTTGTTTTTGTTTTTAACTACCAGTAATTTGTGATTTTGGGGGTGGTATTTATTTTTTTCATTTTTTTCATTTTTTAACTGCAGAAGCGGCGCTTTTATTGGCAACAGGGTTTCCAGAAATGCTGAGGAAATCCTTAATGTTGAGCTCCGGGTGTCAAATTGCCAAAAGTGTAAAAGTCAGCAAGCTGCTAAAGTTCAAACCTAAAAACGTAATCCCGATAGATGATGTTTAACATTCACTTGAGAGACAGTTTCTTCAAACATGCAGAGGATTAGAGGAACTTTATATACGTCAAATGTCAATGTCACAAAATTCTTAAATAATGTGTGATAGTGAAAGCGTGAGTAGTTATTTTCCCTGTCAAACTGCAAAATATAGAGATGACGTCAAAACGGCCCGGAGAATTCTATTTTTGTCATTATTTCCTGTCTTGTACAGTTTCCTGCTTTGCGTTTACATGGGAACTCCCATTGTTCTGGACCAGTGGTGGGAAAACTACAGCCTGCGGGACCATATCTGGCCCGGCAAGTTTTGGAATCCAGGCAGCCAAAAATGGTCAAAATATAATGACAATGTATATAAAAAGTACTATTGACAGAAAAAGCTTCATCCCTTTGCTACTACACAAATAGTACAGAAATACTGCAACGGTAATACTATACCGTTTATACTATACTAACACAAAAATACTACTACCCAGATAGTAATACAGAACTACTACATAAATAGGAATTAATACAAACCCTACTACATTAACACTACTACAGAAATACTAAAAAAATACCACAAAATCCTACGACAAAAATACAACACAAATACTACATAAATACTACAGAAGTAAATACTACCACTGAAATACTACAAAATTACAAAAAACAAATCTAAACGTATCAAATTTAGTCCTGAAAAACAGGGACCTAATATATTATGTTGTCTTCATAATGAAAGGAAAAAAGTACCACAGAAAATGACAAAAAAAACTCCAGTAATACTTGGATATAGAAATATTACAAAAACACATCTACAGTACTGATACAAAACCCTATTACAGAAGTACTAAAAAAATCCTACTCCAAAATACTACTACAGAAATACAGAATACAAAAATACAACAGAAATACAACGAAAAAACTTTTATGGAAATGCTACAATAATACTGCTTAAGAAATACTACAGAAATACTCTAATTATTAATACTTAAGAAGAAAAAATATCTGGGTTTATTTTGGCAAAAAGTGAGGTTATTTGGACTACAAAAGATAAAATCTAGATTGTCCAGAAGAGCAAAACATAATTAGGATGTTCACTAAATCTATTGTACGAGTGTGACCAAATAGAAAAAAAAAAAAGAAAAAAGGATCATGATAAACATTTTCATTTGCCCATTGTATGAGAAAATGAAGGGATTGGGGCATCTGCACTTGAGAGCAATTATGGGAGCTAATGACATCCATCAAGCTCTCTCTCTGTTCACAGTGGAATTGTGTACTTCGGGAAAATAGCTAAGAGCTACCGTACTAATTACATGCATCACCATTGAGGGCAGGACCATTGACAAGAATAGAGGTTGGGCGGTGGGGAGAATAGAAAATTACCAAAGGTAAAGACGAAGTAATTTAGACGCAGAAGTAGACCCCTGCGGGTATCCACGTGTGCTGGGGTGGTCTTTACATATAGTGTCGGGAATTTTTGAACGTTTTGACGAGTGAAGTCCCGAATTTGGTAAGGAGCTATGCGAAAACATATCTTGTGAAGTTTTAGAAGGATTGGACATATTGCACTCGTTTCAATGCTATGACGTATTCATATGTTTATAGAAGCATTGTCCCGGTGTCTCAAAACGTAAAAATTCATTTTTCTTGTTTTAAAAAAAAATATATATACATATTATAAAGGGTAGAGCGCTGCTCATCAGTATCAAGTCTCTGGTAATGATTTCAGTTTGAGAAATCACCCCTAGATGACAAGGGTGGATTTGATAAGATCTTTGTCCACACATCGAAGTCCAACTTCCAAGTCTTGCTTCCTATATCCAGCGAATGAGTGTGTGTAGGCGGCTAAATATGGTGAGTAAGTGGACTAAAGCAGTCTTGTGAGAGTCGAAAGATTTGGACAAATAGTAATGGGCAGTTAACTCTTCAACAGAGCTTATTCTTTAAAAAAAAAAAGACCCCAATGTCATGATATGATCAGAGAGTAATCTTTGGTGCCTCCTAGTGTTACAAACTTTCAGTAAAAACAAACAATCATTGATTTGAATACTAGGCATTTATACATGAATTATCATATCAATGTTATCTTTTTTTTACAGAAAAATCATAGGTCAAAGAATTTCTTTTACATAGGTGAAATCACTTATTAAGTCGCCACAATATTTGTCTGTTTTGTTGCTGCATGCTGTGGCACTGACTTTGTTTTGATATACCCTATGCCAATATAGCTACAGAACTAAATAAGCCTTCAAAAATGAGTCAAAAGGGTAAAAATTTGCCGGCACCGGCTCTTCCCCAAGGCCAATTTGGCCCAGTAACATAAGCAATCAGAGCTGTGCTTTTAAAATGATTTCGTTTAAAGTACATTTAAAAGTTGGCTCACAAATGCTGTAAAACATTGAAAAAAACCATGCGTGTAGTGTTTAAGTGGTAAACTATCATCTTCAATTTGGGGCTAATTTGGTTCCAAATCAGCACGACGTAGGTCTGGCTCATGAGCCTTGGTGGAGATCTTGGCCCGCTCCCAAAACAAGAAAACATCTTCAATCACTACGCTCGCTGCCCCCTCGACTGTCTTCTTGATGGAAGTGAAAGGACCGACTCAGCACTTTCCTCAAGAAGGGCAGCTGCCTTTTCATTATTGGCTGACCAGTTCGGCTCGCTCATGGGCCATCGCGCACCTCCATTCATTCCCACTTGCTATGCTTTTCACCCTAATACTTTGCCCAGCCCATATAGCATCTAAAACTTAGTTGGAAAATATTCATTTTGGTCCAGCAACCAAGTTAAGGTAATTCCACCATAGAAAAACACGGGCCAAAAATGATATCGATGTGAGAGTTTCTCGGTAAAAACCCCCGTTGTCACGAAAGAACACAAATAGTTGCTTCACATTTGCCCTCAAGCATCTTGGAGAAACAATCTGCGGACTGAAGAGCCAAAAATTGAACTTATTAGAAGGTGTGCAGTCGGTTACATCTGGCGTAAAGATGGCACAGCATTTGACAAAGAAAACATGATTCCAACAGTAAAGCATGATGGTGACAGTCTGGGGCTGCTTTGCTGCCTCAGGACCAGGACAAGTCGTTGTGGTTAAAGGAATAATAAATTCTGGTGTTGACCAGAAGATCGTGAAAGAACATCCAGCCATCAGTATTTTGCCCTCAAACTCAAGCGCTCTTGGATCATGCAGCAGGACAACGATCCAAACACACAAGCAAGTCCACCACTGAATGGCCCAAAAAATGTCAACAAAATGAAGGTTCTGGAGTGGAAAAGTCAAAGTCCAGATTTTAATCCATTTTAAATACTGCAGTGTGACCTTAAACCGGCAGTTCATGCAAGAAAACCTTCCAATGTCAAGAAGAGTGGGCCAAAATTCATCCACAAGGTTGTGAAACACTTTTTTATGAAAGACCAATTATAGTAAACATTTGATTTCTGTTATCACTGCCAAAGGCGGCCCAACTCGCTATTAGGTACAGAAATGGGGAACTACTTTTTCACCGTAGAGACTATGCCCCCAGACAACTACACCAACTACGAACGGCCATGCAGGGGAAGTGACCAGACTCCAGCTGTAAAATAAAGATTTGAAACCCCAAAGTGTTCATATGTAATCAAAAGATCAATGATCTGTAGCGGGGTGGCATGTCCAGGAATTAGTTCAACGCATGTCAAAGTGAAATTTCGCCGATTCTCAACAATTCTATTTATTGTAATAATTACAATCAACCAGTTAGAGAACTTTATTAGATAGAGAGAGATAGATAGATAGATAGATAGATAGATAGATAGATAGATAGATAGATAGATAGATAGATAGATAGATAGATAGATAGATAGATAGATAGATAGATAGATAGATAGATAGATAGATAGATAGATAGATAGATAGATAGATAGATAGATAGATAGATAGATAGATAGATAGATAGATAGATAGATAGATAGATAGATAGATAGATAGATAGATAGATAGATAGATAGATAGATAGATAGATAGATAGATAGATAGATAGATAGATAGATAGATAGATAGATAGATAGATAGATAGATAGATAGATAGATAGATAGATAGATAGATAGATAGATAGATAGATAGATAGATAGATAGATAGATAGATAGATAGATAGATAGATAGATAGATAGATAGATAGATAGATAGATAGATAGATAGATAGATAGATAGATAGATAGATAGATAGATAGATAGATAGATAGATAGATAGATAGATAGATAGATAGATAGATAGATAGATAGATAGATAGATAGATAGATAGATAGATAGATAGATAGATAGATAGATAGATAGATAGATAGATAGATAGATAGATAGATAGATAGATAGATAGATAGATAGATAGATAGATAGATAGATAGATAGATAGATAGATAGATAGATAGATAGATAGATAGATAGATAGATAGATAGATAGATAGATAGATAGATAGATAGATAGATAGATAGATAGATAGATAGATAGATAGATAGATAGATAGATAGATAGATAGATAGATAGATAGATAGATAGATAGATAGATAGATAGATAGATAGATAGATAGATAGATAGATAGATAGATAGATAGATAGATAGATAGATAGATAGATAGATAGATAGATAGATAGATAGATAGATAGATAGATAGATAGATAGATAGATAGATAGATAGATAGATAGATAGATAGATAGATAGATAGATAGATAGATAGATAGATAGATAGATAGATAGATAGATAGATAGATAGATAGATAGATAGATAGATAGATAGATAGATAGATAGATAGATAGATAGATAGATAGATAGATAGATAGATAGATAGATAGATAGATAGATAGATAGATAGATAGATAGATAGATAGATAGATAGATAGATAGATAGATAGATAGATAGATAGATAGATAGATAGATAGATAGATAGATAGATAGATAGATAGATAGATAGATAGATAGATAGATAGATAGATAGATAGATAGATAGATAGATAGATAGATAGATAGATAGATAGATAGATAGATAGATAGATAGATAGATAGATAGATAGATAGATAGATACTTTATTCATCCCCGAAGGGAAATTCACATTTCCAGCAGCATCCCTGAGCTGAGAACAGTACAATAATACTAAATTTGGAAAGCATCGGCAGAAACTTACTGGTGACTAAGACCGCATCTCTTAAACGTGTATTCCCACACCTATAAAAGAAAGGACAAAGCTCCAAACTGCCTCTTTCTTCTTCCTGCTGACTTTACACATGCTTGAAAGGGCAGGGAAGGCCTCGCCGGCATAGCGAACAATAAGGCTGAAAGCCACAGCCTCGTCTCCCCACCCAGGAAAGATGGCAAAACCAAGCCATGGTTCTCCTTTTCCCAATCCCTCGGCTAAGGGATGCGACAAAAGGGATTAAGAGACTTGTCTAAAGGTTTTTTTTTCTCCATGTGGCCCTGGGTCATCTCTGTGTGATATTCAAATAGGTCTGATGATTCGAGACCTTTAAGAATGATAAAAATGCAAAAAAACATAGAAATCAAGAAAGGGACAAATACTTTTTTACAGCACTGTATAAGGAACACCCTATTAGGCTACCGTAGCAAAATGGCTTTGGGGCTCCTTTTTGAAACGTCTGATGTGAAACTTCACAGGAAGTGTTTCCTCATGGTTTCCTAACATATTAAGGCCTTCACAAACAAAAACGTGTTTGAAAATAGGACCACTCTAACGCTTACAGTAAATCAAATCTTAAGGTTTAAGAAAATGAATGTCCAATGGAAAAGGACCTCATCAATAAATAACCAGCAACAATAAGACTGAAAGGACCCAAAAGCTAGCTTTTCCTCCATCCCTCGAAGCTGACCTGAGTTAGTGATGCTGATGAGATGCTGGAGCTTGTGCCCTCAGGAGAGATTGGATGGAGATGAGCACCAAAGAGAGGAATAAAACGTGAAAAAGCAGCACATGGAAGGGCAGGAGGGGGAGGAAAGTAATCTTCCTGATAAAAGACACGGAAACCATTGCGCTCTAATGTGTACGCTCAATCAGAAATGATGAATCTGACTCATACATTCGTCATGAAAATTGTCTCGTGAGATAAGGTGGACACGAATACAATCAAAATTTTGAAACCAACAACATAAATGTTTATTTTGTCCCACAGAAATTAAAAAATTAATAACAATTTTGAATTACTATTGCTATGTATGCGTCCAAAAAATGAAACTGCCAACATCACATCTGCAGACAAATAACAAATTTGCATACGATGTAGGGCAGTAACAACAAATCGATAAACTTGATTAAAATCTCAAGTGCATTTTATTGTGAAGCTGTAGTACCACTTTAGTCCAGCAGAGGGTGGCTCGAAACAGTTTTTTGTAATAAAAGTATCTTACTTTTTAAAAAAAATATTTATTTATCACAAACAAAACTCGTATGAAACAGTCAAACACTACAAAGTTAACAAGTTTCAGGTAAAACGAAAAAGAATATTGTGGACATGTTTAACTAACAGTAGGGGCATATTTTTAAGCATACAATATATCATTTGCACATTAAGATTTTTTTTATCAAAGTCAAATTTTTAAACAACTCATTTGTTGATAACATTTTTTAAAGTATGATTTTTAACATTTTTTTGTGGATGAAAATGGTTTCACATACAATGAAATGTACTGCTCTTTATATCATATTATGAGTGCAAATATAATATGATCTTTGGATTTGGTTGTCGCGAAAGACTATCTTACATATTTGGAGTACATTCACCTGTGCCCACTCGTTTGGCGCCAGCTGGTCCTGGTTACCTGATTGGTTCCCCGTCCTACTTCCTTACCTCAGTCCTTTCACTCACCTGTTGTCAGTCCGTCAGCGAATCTCTGTTTTCACAAGGCAAGCATTTTGACTCAGACTCTCGTCGGTCCCATTTTGTCACCCGTTTTCCACTTTTCTCCTGCTGCGACCCGTTTTTGACCCTGACCACGTTTTGATCTCCCGTCCCGGCTAACGACCCGTTTTTTGACACCGAACACGTTCTGATCTCCCGTCCTGGCTAACGACCCGTTTTTCCGTCCCGCTCCGGAAGAGCCACTTCCGCATTCGGAACACGTTCCAATCCCGTGAGTGGCTTGTTTCCCGCATCCAGCGAGCACCCGGTTGCTGCCTTCCCTCTATATTTCAATAAACTTGTGATCAACGTTACGCATCTGAGTCCAACTTCTGTCCTGTTCATGACATGCAGGTGTACAGCATATATTTGTAATCAGTTTCATTCATCCATCCGTCCATTTTCTGCACCGCTTATCCACACATTATTAAAATGTTATAATAATATTTTGTAAATGTTCATATTGGCTAAAGTTTTTTTCTTTCTTTTTAAGAAAAGAATAGAACTGGGGCGCCATGGCGGGTGGGTGGATAGCGCGCAGCTCCACAGTGCGTAGGTTCAGGGTTCAAGTCCAGCTAACGCAGCCTCCCCCGTGTGAAGTTTGCATGTTTTCCCCGTGCCTGCGTGGGTTTCCTCCCACATTCCCAAAAACCTGCATGTCAGGTTAATTGGCTGGTTCAAATCGTCCCTAGGTGTGAATGAGTGAGTGAGTTGTCTGTGTGTCCTGCGTCTGACTGGCAACCAGTTCAGAGTGTCCCCTGCCCACTGCCCAAAGATAGCTTGGATGGGCTCCAGCACCCCCGTGACCCTACTGGGGATAAGCGGCGCAGATAATGGATGGATAGAATAGAACAGTCTTAATTGTCATTGATATCAACGATATTAGACACTTTTCATTTTTTCCTTTTCTGTCTTCTATCTTTCTTTCATTTTCAATTTGTTTTCTTTTTTAATTTAAATGTTTTGTGTCTTGTTTTTCATTTTCTTTTTTCTCCGACAATCACAAAAGTCTGGGCATAAAAATAAGAAGGAACAACAATGGACTTTGGTCACTTAGCGTCCCCGTTCTATTTATTCTTAGCACTCGTTTTCAGTTTCACTAAACAATAAAGCGACATCTATTGGTCAAATAATACACACTGTCCCTTTAAGTGTTTTCTTTCTAGTTCTAGTTTCCTGTGGGTTCACTAGAACAGTAAAAGTGCTCCAAAGGTGTTTGCTTAATGGCCCGGTTATAATGACTTTTTCCACAATGTTGCCCACTAACAGCATGACTTAATTATACTTCTATATACTGTAATGTTCATTAATTGCCTTTATTAGATATGCATGAAGTACTTTTCCAACATGTGAATGAATTAATGGCCTTTATTGTCATTATACAAGTATAATAAAATTGAAGTCAGTGGAATTCCATTTTCACTTATTGTCCCTTTGAGAGTAACCTTAAACAATTATTCTTTATTATAATTATTACGTTTCAGTAAACCAGCACAGATAGCCATGAAGGAATGTGTAGAGAGCCCCTTCGCATTATAATGAAAATAGTATGCTTTCAATTGTGAATTGTAATATTGTATTGGTGAAGGCTATTAAAACATTTTGGTTTATCTGAGCCACATTCTTTTTCTGAGAGATTAGCGCATTGGGAAAGAATGGCATTTGAAATTGTTGATCTAAATAATCTGCTTTACAACAATGTTGTGCTGTCTATTTATTTTTATTTTACAGTAGCTAAGGAGGTAGAGCGCTCGTTTTGGAATCAAGGGATCCCAGTTCGAATCCCGGCTTGTCCGTGTTACATATGTCGAAGTGTCCTTGGGTAAGAAATTGAACCCCTAACACCCCCAATAAGCAGGTTAGCGCCTTACATGGCTGCAAGGCCGCTATTGGGAAATGTGGAGCACATTGTAAAGCACTTTGGGAAGTAATTGACTTGAAAAACGCTATATAAATGCAGATCATTTCATTTCATTTCATTTCCTAATAAATAAATGAATGCCCCATTATGGCAATCTGTACTCAACCAATATTTGAGAGGTATGAAAAACGGTAGATACAAACATTTTTTTTCAGGATGTCGAAAAATATCCGGACATTGCTGTTAGTTAGATTTTGTATTGTGTGCACCTTTTTCTGAGTACAAGACATTACTGTGGCTCTTCTTTCTGCTGCTACCGGCGTGTGGCGCTGTGAGGGGTCACCCAGCATCCACCCGGAAGTAAAAATAATCCACTCCCTCTTCCTAGTTCGTGCGTAAACATTCTAAAATTTCTATGGCTATACTATCTCCAGCACGCTAGAAACTTTGGCATTCTTGTTGTTTAATATCTCGTGCATCCATTCAATAAGGTTGGTGTAAAGTGTATAGAAGAGGCGAGCCGTTTCTTTTGAAATGAAAGTGGAATAAGAAAGCTTGATGTGGTTGAGAAAATGGTCGGAACGCTTTTTTTCGGCCACTTTTTACCACGGAGGAGCAAGTCTTTGAAGCCCATCTTCCAAAAGTAAGTTAAACTCATCTTTTGTTATTTATTTATTTTTATAGAACATATTATTTTATGAAATGTTTATTTTCTTTCTGCCCTAAGACAGCTGGGATGGGCTCCATAACCCCCGCAACCCTACTGAGGATAAGCGGTGCAGATAATGAATGAATAATTGAAAGAATAAACGCGGGTATTTACATGTACACATTATATTTCATTTCTTAACTGTCAATAAAGAAGGGGTGGGCAAACTACAGCCTGCAGGCCACATACAGCCCGTTTAATTTTTAATCCGGGCCGCCAAACAAAAATGGTAATAGTATGACATATACAATGATAAAGTACTACTAAAGTACTAATACATTTTTTGTTGTTTTGGTGCAACTATTGCACCCAATCTCCCTTTGTGTGTGCCCCTAACCAGATTTTTAGTCACATTACTAGAGACAAATGATCAATTGTGAGTGTCATATGTTACAATGACAATAAATACATGAATAAACAAATACATAAATAAATCTGTTGCTCACAATTCTTAGAATAGGAGAAGATAATTTATTGTCATTGTAACATGTGAAATGCAAAAAGAAATGAACATTCGTCTCTTGTGTACGAAAATTTGTAAGCGACCCTAAACTTAGAATGGTACTGTAGGGAGCACGATTAAGAGTGGCCCAGAAAGACGACACTGTGCAGGAAAGTATTCAGCAATAGTCAAAAAAAGATCTTCTAAGATATTACAGAATTTGCAAGTATGACACTACCAAAACATACAATACAGCAAGAGAATATACTAAAAGATGATAAGATGTGTGCGTGTGTGCCTTTAAGAGAGTGCACAGGCCACATCCCTTGATGGGAAAGTCAAGTAGTAACTTTCTCATGACCCCTAGGAAGAAGTTTTCCTTCGGACTTTATGGATAGAGATGGGTTGAAAAAAAATAAACCATGTCCTTCCAAAAGGAAAGACATCAACAACACATACCAAATTTACAATCCTTAAACATTTACACACAAGTGACCTCAGCATTAGCACTAAAACCTCTAACAAAATGAAAGAGTCAATTCTAAAATTGACTGCAGACGGCAGAAAAAAGCAAATGTACTACTATGTACTACTATTCCAAACTACACACACTGTACATTAAAACGTGCAAACTGCAAATCCTTACACTAAAAATATACCCAACTAGTCATTATTGTCTCAAATGAAATGGCCTCGAGCTCAGGGGGCCTCCATTTTTTTCCAAGCTGAGAGCTACTTTTTGTTACTAATCAGCATAAAGGGCACCCAGTTTAATTTGCATTTCTGAAATAACTCATCATGCTATTACTATGTTTTTACTATGTTAATACCAGGTTAATTGCAGGAAGTAGGGTTAAATACACTGCCAAACACTGAAAAATGTATATACTAATATCCAAATGACCCTGAACTGGGATCCACCTTGGACACCCTAGCACCAGAAGTACCACAAACGCTACTATGAAACAGAAATATCACCTTTGACATGTTTTTTTGCTCAGAGTACATATCAAACCTCAATTGTTTTGGAGCATAATAATTTAGTCTGAAGAAGTGGCACATTTGTCTGGTACGAGACTTCTAAACATTATCTGATTTTATCAGATTTTGAGAAGTAGGAGTTAGAAATGTGCTCAAAACAACTGTTAAGTCTTTTGCAATTAGCATTTTTATTGGCAAAAAAATTAAGGTTGATAATCAAAACTGTAATTGGCATGAGGAAACAGAAGTGTCAACAAAGAAACTGCATTGTGCGTAGTTCTGTCCATAAACACATTGGCATGTAAAACTTCAACTCATTTGGATGGTTGGTTGGTTGGACCCCCTTAACCACTAGAGCCCTAGGGGCACCATTTCCTGTGGTGTGTCCAGGGCAAGTACAGCCTGGTGGCGCATATCCCTCTCCAAGCCAACACATGTTTCCACCCGGTCTTGAACCGGGCACCTACAACAATATATGAAACGCATAGTCCTTTACCAGAGCCTATGAGACATTAGATGGCCAACTCAGGCCTTGAGAGCCGCATTCCCTGCATGTTTTGGGAGTTTCTCTGCTTCAACAGAGGTGATTCTGATTACTGGGATTGTTATCAAGCTCCCACAAAGCTTGTTAATGAGCTGATAATTTGCATGACCTGAGTTGGGAAGAGAAACCTCCAAAACACACAGGACATGCAAGCTCTCGAGGACTGGGTTGGCCACCACTGCGAGTTTAAAATGTCACAAAAGCAAAGGAAGTAACGTCCTCGCCATTGATACAATGTGTATTGTATGATAAGAATATTAACAAAACAGACCTACTCTAAATTTCATAACAAATGTTTTTCAACAATGATTTAGGAACCATCATGGATCTCCAGGATCACGTATGGCCTACACAAAAATAAACATGTATGCATTGTTATCCTGAACACTCGCTATTTGGGTTATTACAAGGACATGGCTGGTCTGCAAAAAACGAACGTTTTAAGTTTGTCGGTTGTAATTTCACTTGTGGTTGTTATTTATTTTCGTTTGCTGCGACTTAAAATTTGAATATGATGAATTTATTCAACATAAAGTGCAGGACTTAAAGATGTGTACTTGTTTAAAATGTCACAAAGGCAAAGGAGGTAATGTCATCACCACCACCACCACCAAGTTTATTTTTCAACAAATAAATGAAGGCCACAAATGATGCAATGCGTATTATACGACATAATACTCAAAACTTCGAAATGAAATAGTTTTTCCACAGTGATTTAGGATATAATATTAGTATTGTTACTCGTCATTGTCGCTTTACACCGAGAAAACAACAGCGACCAGATGATTGAGGTGCTTAATCCAAGTCCATCCATCCATCCATTATTTGCACCGCTTATCCTTAGTAGGGTCGCGGGGGTACAACTATCTTCGGGCAGTGGGCAGGGGACACCCCGAACTGGTTGCTAGCCAGTCGCAGGGCACACAGAGACAGACAACTCACTCGCTCTTTCACACCCAGGCACAATTTGAACTGGCCAATTAACCTGACATGCATGTTTTTGCCCAGAGGAAACCCACGCAAGCATGAGGAGAACATGCAAACTCCACACAGGACGGTTCGATCTCATGACCTCAAAAATGTGCCGCACACGCGTTAACCACTGCGCTGCCGTGCTGCCTTAATCTGAGTCAGATGAGGAGAATTCTCCTGCTACTAGAAACCATGGAAACCAGTACTATCAGTTTCATGGAGGGAAGCAAACCTTTATACAAAACAAAAACGGCTTAGAGAGGGATGGGCGCCACCAGGCTGTACTTGCCCAAGACACACTACAGGAAGTGGTACCTCAACAACCATGGCAATGTAGAGATCCGTGAACTGCGATTTTAAATTGTAGAAAAAAAAGCACAATGTTAAATCTTTGATCTCTAAATGTTTTAAGAGGTCCAAAAATGAAAGGTCTTCTCAGGGAGATACTGCTAATACTGTTGTGTTTCTCATTTATTATAATTATATAATTAATCCAGTAAGTGGGACTTTAATCAAAGTGATCTAATTAAAGAGAGAGGTATTTAAAAACCACTATAATTGCAAAGAAACACAATAATGAGGATTCTTTTGAAAGAGTGAAAAATGTCACGATGTGGATGAACCTCCTGTAATCTCTGCAGTGTCCTGAACTCCTTATGCACAGTGCTGCTGAGTATAAATACATAGAATATAAAGGATTACAAGGGACATTGGCACGTGTGTCCCCTTTTTGGCCTAGCAGGAAGGGAAAAGTGCACAGTTTCCGTGTCATTATGTATGTTACAATAAATCCCACAATCCTTTCTGCAATCAAAATTGCACCAGTTGCAGGGGACACACATGAGGAGCGCAGACTTCAAAAGAGAAATAATCCCAGATAAAAGTGGAAGGAGGCTGTTCTACACGACTATTTAGCATTCATTTAAGAAAAAAAACAATGAGAAGTAGGGATGGAATTTAGGACTATTCAAACAGTCGACAAGTCGCCGACTGTTGAAACGATTAATCGAATAATCGGATCATTATTTGTTTTTTCCTAAACTTTGCATTTAGTTCATTTAATTGTGTAGAAATTGCATTAAAATGGGTGCAATTACAATTACATCTTCCATTGAACATACAAAAAAGAAATATAAATGCAACCAATTATGCACTGTCCTTGGTCAGTAGAGATAAATATAACAATAAAATCAAGTAAACATATTTTGTGATTAAAACAGGGACCTATTTTTTTATTTTGCTTTCATTCTGAAGAGAAAAAATATGACAGATGTTGAAAAAAAACTACAACAGTAATAGACAAAAATACAAATACAGAAATACCACCAAAGTAATATTCCAAAAATACCAGGACAGAAATACTACAAAATACTACAGGAATACCAACTCCAGAGATACTGCAAAAATATAAAAATAGAACTGAAGTAATATTACAAATATTCTACATCAGAAATACTATGAAATACAATTGCAGAGATACTGCAAAAATATAAAAAATACAACTGAAATTATATTACAATAATTGTACTGCAGAAATACAAACTACAGAGATACAGCAAAAATCTAAAAACACAACTGAAGTGATATTACAAATATACCACTACAGAACTACTAAAAAAAATACTACAAAATACAACTGCACTGATAATAAAAACACTACAGAAATTCAACTAAAATACTACTTCGTAAATACAAAATACTACAGTACTACTACAACTCGACATAAATATGTGCTTAAAACAGGAACCTGATATATTATCTTTATTTAACTTTGATAAAAAAAAAATATATGAAATTAATTTATTTAAAAAAGAAAAATGAAATATAATAATAATAATAATAATAATAATTTCCTTGTATTGTCATTCTGTGTAACAATGTACACAGAACGAAATGTCGATTGCACCTGACCCGTTGTAGCGAGCCGATGCAGCCGCAGCCAACAGAGGGCGCCGCCGACCACTTTTAAGTCTTAGGAATGACTCGGCCGGGGCGCGAACCACCGACCTCCCAGTCTCAAAGCGGGCGCCTTACCATCTAGGCTAACATGCATGTACATTTATTCATAAACGCAAATGATAAAAATGGAATAGCCCACATTTTTTTAAACCAATGTGACCCCCCGACTCCAAAAGTCTGCCCACCCCTGCAATTAATGCATGACGTCAGACAGGGTAAGGGATCAATGTCCTGCAAAAATGTTAAGAATACATGAAGCTAAAAATAACTTGCAACCCCCTCATTCGAGCTACTAAATCACAGAAAATCTGCAGCGGAAAGCTAGCTTAGTAGCTCTGCTCATCTCATCCAAAATGCAGCCTTTGAAGCTTGTGCCTGTTGACCTTGTTAAATAAGTCAAGTCCATTGTACGACACACCTGAAAAACAAATGAAGACCGGTCCAGAATAGGATCAGAATAGTCAATAAGAAAGTCATTCATTATCCCATCACTTACATACATTTGCAGTTTGTCGTTCCAAAGAGTCTTCCCCGGAAGCAAGAAAACGGCTAAAGTCATCCTGATGTGTCTTACTTACAACATTGGCTTCTATAGATCATGTTCTTTGCTTCCACAACTCTCAAAAATCCTTGAAAACTCTTAAAGACCAAAGTAGACCACTCCATAGAAAAATATACAGTAGTTTGCTTAATGATAGCTAAGAGATTCAGGAAAAAAAATGCCCAAGCCTTTGCCAAAACAATGGAGAGTTATCAATGATGCCACTGATCCAAAAAACTTCCATGAGGATCTTTGTTGCGATTGCTTGATGATGCTATAGTAATCAATTAGCTTAGAAACAATGGAATGAGAGCTGTTGCATTAAACTAGCTACATAGCTACATGGATAACAGGCAACAATATGTTTCCTGGAACGGTTATATGTCGAAGGTATCAATAACATGATCCGAAATTAGGACAAGGGAATGAAAAGGCGAGGGGAGAGTAAGAGTCAACATGACTGATTTGAAAAGAAATACTAAAAAACACCAAATGTATCCATTTTATTTAAATTATTTGGTACAATTTTGTGTGTTATTCTTTTTTTATGAATTGGTGTGATTTAAAAATTAAATCCTGTCTTCCTTTTTCTTCTTCCATTTTGTATCTGATAGAAAAACAGAGTGGTCGTGGTTTTCTTCTATTCCAGAATGAAAATGGTGAAAGTAGGTAAGTAAGTTTCAAATCAAGCTTCAAATCCAGTCTGAATGCCAACCTGAACCCCCTAAAAGATGAAAAAGGAAGAGTTCATTGGAGCGTGTCAAAGAATTTCCCGTAATTGCACATGCAGCAAAAGGAGCTGCAATGACGATTTCCGTCTGCAGGTGGCATCAGCACGTTGAGCATTTTGAGGTTACAAATAGCACCTTTAAGGTTCAATCATGTATGTAAAGCAGGGGTCTCAAATGTAATGTCCTCACTAATGCGATGACCAAACCTACGCCCTTGCTGCACAGAGACACCGAAAATTATTTTACACTGGAATAGTTGTTACTACAATTTACTTCAATTTGAGAGGTAAAGGGTTAAAAGACCGGATGTTTGCTCACTTCCTGCTATAGTGCACACGTCATCAACAGGGACTTAAGGAGAATCGAGGCTTCCTGTTCTATTCTTGTGCGTTTCCTGCACAAAACTCCACCACTGACTTTGTTGAGGACACACCTGCAATACAGCTAATTGTCAAGGTTAGCTACAGTGACTCCAACATCCTGTTGTTCTATCACACTCAATCCAGACCTGTTAGTCACCAGCCAGAGTAATATCTAAATTAAACTTTCAAATGGTCTCCAAATGATTTATCTAATGCAATGGTGTCAAACATACATTATACAGGTAGGATCAGGGCCACCAAAAGCCACCGAGACAATGCTGAGAGAAGCGCACGAAAAAAAAAGCCAGAATGACCTGCAGTTTTTCTAAAAGGATTTCAACTAATAATAAAGCCAAGTTTAATGTACTGTCCAAACGTCTGGGATAATGCAGGATACTATGATCACACCGATATTTTATTTCTGCAATCTAAATTATTAAAACTTTCTATCTAGTGGCGTTTTCCACCTCAAAACTACTAGTTATAGTGAACAAAGATGCCCTGCCAGAAATCAGCCAACAATTTTATCACACAAAAAGGAAACAATAACTAGAGGGGATGCAGTAACTTCAAGATCCAACCGGATACGAAGAAACAATATTGTCAAAGTATAGAGAGGAAGAAAATTGGGTCTGAATGATAGTTAAGGATTAGAACCATTATAGAGCAAATGGATGGTTTAAGCCACAAATCAACCTTGTTATCATTATTACTAATAATATAATAATTATTATGATCATAAATGTTTTTAACTGTTATCATTATCATTATTATTGGTGTCTGAAAGATATTTAGTGAAAAGTAGCATTAGAGAATTAATAGATAGGTAAAATTTATAATGAATCTGGTAGCATTATAACCATTGAGATGATGATGATTATTATTATAACTTATGTGAATATTATTGTTCATATTATTATTAGTAGTAGTAGTATTGGTATCCAAATAATGTTAGTGAGCAGAAGCCTAATACAGTCAATAGATGGGTCAAGCTAATAATTAAACTGTTTTTTACAACAACCATTATCGAGACTATTATTTTTGTTGTTGTTGTTCTTATTGTTATTATTATTATCGTCATCAACTATATGACTATTCAGAACAATGAGGGGGATAAATGTGTTGGTGATAATGGTGAAAACTAGACAAAAACGAAATACAGTCAATGGAAATACAATCACATAGAGATAACTTTTAATAAGACACAAAACACATATCTCCACAACTCTTAGTTAGGGCAGACAAGTGGGAGTTTTGTTATCTGGCTCAAGCTCTCCCATGTTTTGTTTTCTTAATGCACACATCAGGACACTTAGCTATGGGTGATCCTGCTGCTTTGGAGCAGACCCCTTTAGCAGCATGTTCATATACACTTTGTATGATGGACAACCCACACCGCACAGCAGAGTTGTCACCATGAGCACCAATTAAAATTATTGTTATTAAAATAGATACTCTTATTATATAGTGTGCTGAGAATAGATGGAGACAGCAATGGCAATGATGATGACGGTGAAAATAGTGATGATGATGGAGTGACTGTGTATCCACAAAACTTATGTGTAAATATGTGTATTCTTGAGGTGTTTGTTATATGTAAATACTGTATACAGGATATTTAGCTATCAGACACAATTATTAAGATAGTGGGGTAGGACTAAATAAGCATATGCTTCCTCCTATTCCTTTTCAGACATGTAACGTTCACATTGATTTTGCTTATTTTGCTTGTTTTGTTTTATTTTGGTTTTTTTTTTTCATGTTTGAAGTAAAATTTCATTCATTCATTGTGTTTTAAAGATGTCTACTGGATGTTGCAAAAGCCAAGCCATTATTCGCAAAGCAAACTGTCCACTGCAGCTGCTTTTGCAGACTACCCTTTATCAACCAGGGAACATTTGATGTTATTTACTTGATAAATTAGCATGGAAATAAAACGCAGAAAAATACTTTAAAATAATTAAATCAATCATTTCAAGTATGTGTACTTAAATGAGGGTTTATGTGTAACTTCTGTAACTTTCCAGTTTGCATAAGTTTTCATGAGTTAAATTAAAGGGACAGTGAGTATCTTTTGCCCACTAATTTTTACTGTATTGTGTAGTGCAAGCGTAAACGAGTAAGAAGATTACAAATTATGGCAACTCAAAGTGACCATACAGCTGTATTTTTTCTTATTTATTTCTGCCCAGCATTTGGCAAAGAAAAAATGAAGAACCGAAAGAAAAAGGGAAACGAAAAAATAATGAAAAGTAGGAATAAGAGTTAGAAAAAAATGATTAAAGAAAAGGAAAATTGCAAGAAATAAAGATAAGGAAAAAAAGAGAGGAAAAAATTATAGATCTTTGATCTTTTTGGGTCCGCATAGCAGCAAGATGGTGACAAAAATATATCTCACTCAGTGAGCCTCATGTTATGTCAAACATAAAGGTCTTTACCTATAATTCCTTTTTTAAATGTATATGATAGTTTATGTACTTTGACTTATTATCCAAATCAATATTTTTTAAGGAATTAAAACTTTTGTAACCACTATCATGCACACTGTCGCTTATAATAATAATAATACATTGTATTTCGAACCACCTTTCAGGACACTCAAGGCCGCTGTACACAAATTATCAAACAACAATAAAACAAGAATAAAACTAACAAGCAATACATACAAAAATAAAACAAAGTACAATTTAAAAAATGGGTTGGGGTGGAGGTTAGGGCCACGTGAGGCAGTTTATTATGAATAGGCAAGTCTGATGAGGTAAATTTTAAGTCCGGATTTCAAAATGATTGGGTGGGGGAATTCTAGAGGTCAGGTGGTAATGAGTTCCAGTGCTGGGGGCAGAGCGGCTGAAAGCTCTGCTCCCCATGGAGCTGAGATGAGCAGCGGGTACAGAAAGATGGATCTGAGGGCAAGGGATGGCGTGGTAATGTGAAGAAGGTCTGAAAGGTCGGAATGGGGCAAGGTGATGGATCGCCTTATAGGTACAGAAGGATTTTGTAGAAAGGGAGCACGGCGGCACAGTGGTTAGCGCGTGTGCGGCACAGTTCTGAGGTCTCGAGATCAAACCTCCTGTGTGGAGTTTGCATGTTCTCCCGTGCTTGCGTGGGTTTCCTCCGGGCACTCTGGTTTCCTCCCACATTCAAAAAACATGCATTTCAGATTAATTGGCCGGTTCAAATTGTCCCTAGGTGTGAATGTGTGAGCGAGTTGTCTGTCCCTGTGTGCCCTGCGACTGGCTGGCAACCAGTTCAGGGTGTTTCTGCCCACTACCCGAAGATAGATGGGATGGGCTCCAGCACCCCACGGGACCCTACTGAGGATAAGCGGTGCAGATAATGGATGGATGGATTTTGTAGATGATTCTTTGGTTGATCAGGAGACAGTGGAGTTTTTGAAGGACAGAGGTGATGTGATGGCAAGATGGGGTTTTGGTGATAGTGCGGGTAGCAGAGATCTGGACCAGCTGAAGTTTATGGGGGACTATAGATGTCTATCTATCAACTATAGTGGATATTATTTCAATGGTTTTACTTCTTTATTCTTTTTACAAATGTAGGTTATAAACACGACAAGGAAAAAAACTGGAGAAAAAGTACTTAATAATGGTTTTATGATCAAATCTCACACCCCTAATTGTGAGCCTCCAAAAGAGCCCTGCAGGTAAGGCACATTTTTTATGCCACTCATGTCCTAAATGAGTTTGACACCCTTGTTGTAATGGAATTGTCATGGTTGGAATACTTCTCAGTTGGCTTTTTCAGGTGATGCTTCCCAGGAATCGGGGGCGGGGCATGCCAGCATGATATTCCCGATGTCAGCGCATGAGATTGTTTTGGCAACATGGAACAAATGGACACAATGGCTCTGCGCTATTACTTCTCAACCTTATCAGTACCACAGACCGGTTTAATGTCTGAACATATTTTCTCAGCCAGGCCGAAGGTCGAGATTAAACACGTTTGTAGTTTTACTCAGATCAGAATAATAACAATGCTAATAACAAGATGAATAATCACAACAACAATACCCATAAAACCAACGAGTACTGTAGTTCTATGTAATATCGGGTTTAATGCAGGGGTCTGAAACCAATATTCCCTTTTAGGCTTCCTCGGGTCTGAACAATTATATAAAGTCTGAGTGTCGCTTATAATAACACTGAGCAACATTAATCCCAAGTGTGGCAACCAAATCATTAGCAAACATGTCCAAAACCAGAATCAAGTCATACTTTGCCAAGTTTCCGGTAATGTTAAATTATTTTATTGAATTTAAATGAATTGGCTAATGTAATTTTGAAAAGTTTTTTTTGTGATATAATACTAGAATTTTGTGGATTTATTTAGTCGGTTGGACAATGTAGAACTGTTTAATCACACTTTTTAGTCGAAAGACACTGTTATATTATTTGAAACACAAGAACGATCAAATAGACCCCGAAAACGTGCGAAAATATGTTATTTTTCCTGATTTTTTCCTCTTTATTTTTTTCTAAATTTTCCTTTTTTCTCAATTTTTTGTTTCCTTTTTCCCAGCTTTTTACTTATTATTATCTTGGTTTTGTTCCTTTTGTTTCGTTTTTTTCAATTTTTTTACGACTTTTTCCTTAGGTTTTCTTTTTATTTATTTTTGTCCAATTTATCATTTTCTTTTTCTTGCTTTATTTTTCAATTTTTTAAGTTATTTTGTGCATAATTTTACATAATGATTAGTAATGAATGGATAAAAGCAACAGAAACAATCTGAAGAGTCGTTCTGAATCAGCTTTTTTAAGAGAGCTGAGCCGAAATAGCCGCTTCTCTAAAAAAGATGGAAACTTGCACAGCAACATTGACGTAGGCACGTAAAAAAGATCAGGTTGTCCAATTGTGCAGGTGATAAATAAAGTAAACCACACTCATCTCTTTATATTTTAGTGTATTAGAGATACAAAACAATACAATAAGATTCTTTGGTCCTTGACACCTTCTTCGGCTCTTGAATGTTAGTCTAAATCTTGCGTTTTTATTGCAGTAGCGCCCCCAATTTCTCCGGTGGTCGGGTGGTAATTAACGACTTTTAGCCAAAATCTATCGTGACAAAAAATATATGAGGTTTATTATTGGTATTGCTTTATCACCCAGGCCTAGTTTCAACAACAGTTTACACTCGCAGTGTTACACCAACAGACCCGGTTTTGGCTGAACATCTCTATGGAATCCTGAATAAGGAAGCTCATTAAACAATGTATGTTCATTGCTGAGACACTTCATGCTGAAAACCCACAAAACAAACTGTAAACACCCAAAAACGCTAGCCAAGCACTCAGAGTAATTTGAGTAGGTAAGCCGTAGGGGTGGGGGCACACAAAGCGCACTCCGCTAAATACATCCTTTTCATTTGCAATATTTGTTGACATTTTTACATAAAATCGCTGCCTGCACCTCATTTCTGAACCCATATTTTACAGCAAAGATGACAGTCCAAATGGGCATCATTTATCTTAAGTGACTGCAGGAGGGAGAACCATTTTTTATTGTATATTTGTTGATATAAAAAACAGGCTCTGGCATTAATATTATTTCCTCGATTTTATCAAAACACCAAACTTCACAAATTAGATGTGCTGAAGAGTTAGCTTTTGCCTGGAGTGTGGCTTTGGTAGTTTTTTTGAATTTTGTCTTATGAAATATGATGTGGCTAAAAATAATAAAGAATTATGTATATATAATAAAAATATAAATCATATGTAAAAGTATTGCTATTACCCCTTTGTCCTTGTTTTCTATCAATGAAATACAGTATAATGATATTTACAATTATACTCCCGTATTAAAACAAAACCAAACCACATAAATATAAACAAAATATACTGGGCGTGTTAGAGTATGAATCTAAGTTTTGAAGGTACAAATCTCCTGTTTGTATTTCTGATTTGGTGAGAAAAAAGTGTGTTATACAGGATTATACATATATATATATATATATATATATATATATATATATATATATATATATACATATAGCTTGCATGGCTCTATAAGTCAAAAAGGTTCCTGCTACAAGTAATTAAATATGTATCATTTATGTTCTTCTACAGCTGAGCTTTATAGAGGTAAACACTTTTGTACTTTTTCTAAGATAATAATAACAATAATAAACATCAATAATAACACCATCAATATTTAGGACAATAACATATCTAGAAATGATTATCACCCGTACCCTTATACTTGTAAAGTCATAGAAAATCTTTTCAGTGAGACATCAGGACATACAATTTTCTGTTATTAATAAATTAATATTTTCTCATACAATTCTCCTCTAATTTTGAACCAAATTAACAAGAATTTTTGCCTTTTGTCCCATTTTTTTTAAAGCATGTGCATGAGTTTCAAATCCCCATTTTTCTAAATAGGAAAGAGGACAGGCTGTAAAGTAGGTGCCTTGTACTTTATCACTGGGAAGTAGGAGTTTTCCTAATACGTTGCTCGAGAGTGGCGGATGAGCCAGTTGCAGAACATATAAAGGGATTATTTCTTCCCTGGAAGACATAATCATGTGTAACACACTTTTTTCGCACCGAATCCGAAATACAAACAGGAGATTTGTACCTTCAAAACACAGATTCATACTCGAGCACGCCCAGTATATTTTGTTTATATTTATGTGGTTTGGTTTTGTTTTAAGATGGGAGTATAAGTGTAAATATAAATATACTATATTTCATTGATATGCACACTTTATGTTTACGTGCAATCCGTCTCCAGAATACAAAAAAAAATATATAGTGAGCTTGCTTGAAACCAGGAGTGTACCAAAACGAAAATCTAATACAATCGTTAGAGCGGTTTATTCATGCATGAAGATTTCAAAATAAAGCAGCCGTAGATTAAAACAATAACCTTAAACAAAGAGGTTTTTTTTGTTTAAACTTGAAAAAGTGGTAAAAAATTAGTAGGCGTTTTTACAGAGAGAAAATGCAAAAAGATGTAGAGTCAACTTATAGCCGGGGTTTGGCAACCTGAGGCTTTAGAGCCTTGTGTGGCTCTCTAGTACTTTCTTTGTGGCTCCTTGGAGCTTTTGTTGAAAAAGTAAACAATTTGGAGGATTATACGTATATTTGTTTTCATTTTATGGTTTTATGTAAGAGGACAAATACAGAACATTTATAATACATTTTCAATCATAACTTGTAAGGATGAATCCTTATTTGGTTTTAATTTGAAAATAAGTACATATAAGGCTTTAAACTTATTTCTTCATGACTTATTTGCGTTTTTCCGACTTTTTCAACATTCTGAGTTGCCGATCCCTGATTTCTATGTTTTTCTCGTATCTGATACATTTTTGATCATTTCGAATTGTGTATCCCATTTAACAATTTTTGTAGAAGATTGTTTTTTTTTTTTATATATATACACAGTATATATATATTTTTTTAGTTAGTTCTCTTCTTGCATATTTGGATTCTAGTCATCGGTAGCAAACGACAATGTCATGATAGATTTCTAACATTGTAGCGGTATTTTACATAGGATGTCTTGATGTGGTCAATAGATAGATCGATACTTTATTCATCCCCTTGCCATGTTGTGTTTGGAAGGTTTATTGTTGTTTAATAAGGGGAGCTACTATCTTTAATAAGGATATCAAGTGGCTCAGGTTGGCAGGTATAACTCTAACAAGTGTTATTCTTAATTTATTTGGTAAATAAAATAAAATTGTTCACACAAATAACCTTTGTTGCCGTTTTATATGGTCTGAAAATTATTATGATGGAATAGCATCTTGACATTTCAGTTTAAACAAATAAAACTATTTCTATGTTGCCAATCTGGAACATTTTTTCAAGCTTTTGAATGGTCTAGTTCAGGGGTGTCAAACTCATTTTAACTCAGGGGCCACACGATAGAACAAACATTCTGTCGGGGGCCGGACTAGTAGATTAAAGAGAAAGAAAAAGAGAGATAAAGAAATAAGAGAAAGAGGGAGGGAAAAGGAGAGAGGGCGGGACAAAGAAACAAAAAGAGAGAGGGAGAGAGCGTGAGAAACAACAGATAAAAAGTTGTGAGAGAGGGGGGAAAAAGAAAGGGAGAGGAAGAAATCCAAAGAGAAATAGAAAGGCAGAAGGAGAGAAAAGAAAAAAGAAAGCGTGAAGGGTATGAAGAGAGAAAAGGAAAAAAGCTAGTTAGAGCAAAAGAGGTTAAAAGACACAGAGAGAGAAAGAGACAAAAAGAAACAAAGGAAGAGAAAAAGAGAGACAGAGAGTGAAAGAGACAGAGACAGAGTGGGAGAAAAGGGGTGGAAAAGAAAGAGTGCGAGAGAGAGAGAGAGAGAAATAAATACAAGTACAGTGTCTTTGTGAGAGGCACCTGGCTTTGGCAACATCAAGTTGACATATTTCAAACTGCAGCTTGTTTTTCTCTTGCGCTTCTCTGAGGGTTGTCTCGCGGGCCGGATTGAATCCCTTCGCAGACTTGCTCTGGCCCGCGGGCCGCCTGTTTGACACCTGTGGTCTAGTTCATGCTCCATATTTTATCAGTCAGTGCCATTAGCATGACATTGTGCTCATTGAGATTTACTAGAAAATGAAATTTCATACTAGAAACTGTTAACAAGAAAACAACTTTTAAGGCACTGCTAAGGAACTGGACTCATGATGTACAGTATAAACAATATCCCCTGATCTGAAACCAACATGAGGGAAAGAATACGACAACAAAAAAGGAAGGAATCATTCTCACCATTTTTGTTAATATCTGAAGAGGACACGTCTTTGTTATTGTTTTCGAAATGAAATCACATATTATCTATGGTCTATTGAGTAAGGCTGCCGTGAAACGAGGCAACAATTCCAAGCGTTTACGAGCACTTTATTCATAATTAAAAGCACTTTTCAAACTTTGAAAACACAACATTAAAGTTCAAGCATTTTCGAGGATTTCAAACACCCGTACAAACACAGGAATTATCATAGCGATTATGAATTGCAGTCCCAGTCAAAATTCAAATTGTTTACCGTTTACTTAAGTCATGTTTATTTGTATAGCCCTTAATCACAAAGTCTTTAAGGGCTGCACAGATCAAAGACTATTCCAAACTACAGACTATTGTGACACCATCCCATCATCTAAACTACACCAAACTAAACTAACTTAAAGCATTTTAATATGTGTGATAGGGTAGTTTGCATTTTCTTTATTATTTTTTACGTTAATTTGTTTCGTTTTGATACTAGAAACGGAATAAAAGTCTTTTGGCAATAAATGATTAGGTTGTAATGGCATCTTAGCACTCGAATTTAAGCAAATGAAAGTAAAACATTATGATTTCTTGTCTCTTACCTGACAATCCCCACAGGCAGGTAAAGGACAGCAGAATCCATTTCCACATAGTCCCATCGACCCCCATGCTTCAGGGAGATCCACTTTCAAATTCTCAGCGTGTCCTTCGACGTTCTCCCTCTTTTTCTGTTTTTATTTTGTTTTTGAGGAAAACAATTGCAGTTGCTTCTTTCTTTTCCTTTCCAATTCAATCCAGGTGGCGATTGTTTAAGACGTCAGGTGAGGAAATAAGCTAGACACCTGTCGTCCAGGTGTAGTTGTCTCTCACTTTCTGGATAGAAAACAATGAAGTCTGAAGTGAAAAGGCGATAACGTAGAGTGTGAAATTACGAGAGTGTCCTCGTGTGCGCGAGACTCCTCTCATAAAAATGGATAAGTGAAACTGGGATACAATCCATTGGCGTTTTCTTTACAGCAGGAAGGGAGAGAGGAGAAAGCGAGAGATGGGGATGGGTTGTTCATGAACGATACGCCTTTATGAGCCGGCTCTTTAAAATCAACGACGGTAGCCAAGTTACTAGTATAAGGAGCCAGCTCCCTTCGAAACGCGCGCATTCTCTCTCTCTTGTCTATCTATCTCTTTCTCTCTCTCTTTTTTCTTCCCCTCCCTCTCTCTTCCTGTCTTCCACCATTTACCCCTTTTCTGTCTATCTTACTGTCTCTATAACTTGCTTTCTCCTCCCCCGTCCATCTATCTTCCTCTCTTCCTTGTCTCTTGCTCTCTCTGTCTTTGCTCTGTCTCTTTCTCTCTATCTTTCTACATTTCTTCCTTTCTTTCTGTTTTCTTCCCATTTTCTTTTTCTCTTTGTTTCTAATTCTCTCTATCTTTCTATATTGTGTTTTTCTCTATTTTGTTCAATTTCTCTTTATTTTTCTCTAATTCTCTCTCTCTTTGTCTCTTTCTCTATCTCAATTCCTCCCTCTCTCACGATTTGTCTCTCTTTTTCTCTCTCTCCATTTTTCTATCTCTTGCTCCCATCTAATCTCTTTTCCTTCTCTTTCTCTTTGTACTCTGTATCTCTCTTTCGGTCTCCATCTCTCTTTTTCTCTGTTTCTGTTTCTTTGTCTCCCCACTCCTCTTTCTCTTTATCTCGGAAAGGTGCGCATGACCGGTCAACACATGTAGCGACTTGTTCCCCCACCCCCCATTATTTCCCTCTCTCACTCTCTCTTTCGCTCTCTCGTTTTTTTTCTCTATCTTCATCTCTTTCTTTCTTTCCCTATCCCTCTTTGTTTTTGTTTTTGTCTTCCTTTCCATTTCTCTTTTTGAAGGCACTCGTGACAGGTGAGTTTGAGTGCCGTCATCTCTGATTTTTAATGAGGTCAAAGTTCACTATGTATTGAAATGAAATAATAAAGGCTATTACTATAGCCATAATACCATTTTGTAAATAATATGGTGCATATTATTTCATTAACATTTGTAATATATCTTAAAAAAAACGAAATTAAAATACAAAAATACAAAAAAAAAAGTTTGGGAGCCGGCCTCTGTTAGTGAGCCCAGCTGTACGAGCCGGTTCTTTAATAAGAGACGGAATTCACATCCCTAATACGTAGATAAGAGAGGGACGAAAAACTAGAATCAGGGTCGAATAACTGCCAAGTTATATAAAATTTAAAAAAATCCGTTTTTCAAAATTAAATTATCGCCATTATGATTACTATGTAATGCTTTTGTACTGAAACCATATTTGAAAGCACATTGCAATCCATGATAGCCCTTACGCAATGTAACTTGATGGTTAACAGGTGGTTGACCACAGATGGAGCCTCATTTTGAAATATAGTATATAAACAGGGTTGGGTAGGGTTACTTTAACTGGATTACTTTCAATTACTTTTGGATTACTCCAATACCAAATATGCTAATAAAAGACAAAAGAAACTAAATATGAAAAAAATGACTAAATTTTGTGCAGGCGTGGGGAGTAACGGAATACATGGAACGGCAAAAATGATGTTGGCAAGCTGTTTGGATTTATTTTCATTTTGTTTCTGTCGCATTTTATGTTAGTTTTGCCAGAGATCAGAGAGATCAAAGCCAGGAGAGAAAGCTTACCACGTGTTGTGAGTCATAATTTTATTCATATTTAGTTTATTTTGTCTTTTTTAGCATATTTGGTATTGGAGTAATCCAAACATAATTGAAAGTAATCAAGTTAAAGTAACCCTACCCAACCCTGTATATAAAATATTTAAATAACATGTACTGTTAGGGTTAAGGATTAGATTATGTCTTTAATAACATACACAACTATAATAGGTAATGCAAAATAACTGGACTATAGTGTGCCTGTACGGATTACAAATTGCATCTTAAAAAATACCGTTTTGAAAATATATATTCATATATAAGGCACACTGTAATATAAGCCACAGGCAATAAAACTACTGTGATGGCATTAAAAAAACATCATAAAATAATGGAAACCTATTTTGCAGAACACACGCTATCATTATGAAATCTTGTTTCACCACTAAAATAGATTATTTCATAAATAGTTACCCTATCAAGTAGCATTTCATTTTACTTAGGTTGCAATTTAAAAGATGGGTGTTTATATTTGTATTTCGTTTTTTAAGCTATTATGTTGCCAGTGTCCAAAATCTTCTTTTAGGTCTTTAAAATTAGCAGTGCTAGTTATATGAATGATACAACACCGAGGTTACGGGTAACTGTGATGTCTTTCAGCATTATAGTAACATAAATATAAGTTATTATTTTCATTCACAAAACAATAAAGTATCTAACTATCTATCTATCAATCCATGTCCAAATTACACATACATTTAAAACAAAAAACTAAAATTTAAACAAATATTTTATGACACTGTAGTTTATTTACATTTGAGGACACACTTATCAAAACATTACTTAGCTTTTAAAAAGTGCTTTTTTTAAACTGGAAGTTGCAAAACGCAAATTGAATGCGATTGTTAGAGCAGCTTATTTATGCGCAAAAATTTAGTCTCCTTTCAAAATAAAGCAGCCATAAATTAAAATACTCGTCTCAAGTCGAGACTTTTTATGTTGTTTGAATTTGAAAAAGCAGTAGATTTATTTATCTTTTAATTATTTTTTTAAGGGGAGAAAATAGGTAGTAGTCAGGATTGGGTAGGGTTACTTTAATTTGAATACTTTCAATTACTTTTGGATAACTCCTATACCAAATATGCTAATAAAAGACAAAAGAAACTAAATATGAATAGAATTATGACTCACAACACGTGGTAAGCTTTCTCTCCTGGCTTTGATCTCTTTGATCTCCGGCAAAACTAACATAAAATACGACAGAAACAAAATGAAAATAAATCCAAACAGCTTGCCAACATCATTTTTGCCGTTCCATGTATTCCGTTACTCCCCAACCCTGCACAAAATTTAGTCATTTTATTCATATTTAGTTTCTTTTGTCTTTTATTAGCATATTTGGTATTGGAGTAATGCAAAATTAATTGAAAGTAATCCAGTTAAAGTAACCCTACCCAACCCTGGTAGTAGTTTAACAAGCAAAGCAGTATTGTTGGTATGGGTTGTTTACATTGATTCAGCTTTTTAATCATTTGTTTATACTTTAATCATTTATTTATACTTTGGCTTGTTTTAAAGTTGTCAGGGTTGCCATGGCGCCCAATTGGCAGCACACGTGTGCGCCACCTGTGGCTCGTTGACAGATTGGCTTCCCATATATTTAAGTTCAGTGCTCTCACTCACCCATTGTCAGTCCGTCAACGAACCTCTGCCCCGCAAGACGTGGGTTTTGACTCTGTCCGGTTTCCTGTTGGTGTTTCCTGTCCGGTATTGTTCCCGTCTATTTTGTCCTGTTTAATATCAGTCTGCAGTTTCGTCCCCGTCTTGTTTGTCCTGTTCAATTTCGATATCCAGTTTTGATTTCAATCCTGTCTGTCCCGTCTTCGACCCCATCCGTCCGATTTCTGCTCGTCCAATTGGTATCGATCTCGTGGGCTTCTGGCTTCCTGTCATTCCACGCCAGACTGCTGCCTTACGTATTCCGCCCAATGATCGCCGAATAACTGGCATTTTGGGTTAACGTGCTTGACTGCCCCATTTCTCGTAAAATAAAAGCTTGTGTGAGAAACGTCACGCGTGTGGGTTCTCCTCCTGTTCCGGTTCTTGACAAAAGTCTCATCTCATCTCATTAGCTACACCGCTTATCCTCAGTAGGGTCGCGGGGGGTGCTGGAGCCCATCCCAGCAATCATCGGGCAGTGGGCAGGGGACACCCTGAACTGGTTGCCAGCCAATTGCAGGGCACACAGGGACAGACAACTCACTCGCTCATTCACACCTAGGGACAATTTGGACCGGCCAATTCACCTGAAATGCATGTTTTTGGAATGTGGGAGGAAAACCGGAGTGCCCGGAGGAAACCCACGCGAGCACGGGGAGAACATACAAGCACATGCACTAACCACTGCGCCACCGTACTGCCCTCTTGACAAAAGTGACATTTGAAAATTAAGTGGAGTCAAATAAAAAAAAAACATGCTTTCCCCCAACACTAATATCGTGTCTTTTAAGTCGATATACACAGTATTGTTAAATTACTGAAGTTATTTTCAGATCAGGGGCAGCACGGCGGCGCAGTGGTTAGCGCTTGTGCGGCACAGTTCATGTCATGGGAACCTGTCGTGGGTTCAAATCCAGCTCCAGACTTCATGTGCGGAGTTTGTATGTTCTCCCCGTGCTTGCGTGGGTTTCCTCCGGGCACTCTGGTTTCCTCCCACGTTCCAAAAACATGCATTTCAGGTGAATTGGCCGGTCCAAATTGTCCCTAGGTGTGAATGAGCGAATGAGTTGTCTGTCCCTGTGTGCCCTGCGACTGTCTGGCAACCAGTTCAGGGTGTCCCCTGCCCACTGCCCGGAGATGGCTGGGATGGGCTCCAGCACCCCGCGACCCTAATGAGGATAAGCGGTACGGCTAATGAGATGAGATGAGATTTTCAGATCATTCTCGAGAAGTCTGTGTTCTGATTGGGCCAAAGTTGTCCAGAAAACAATTTCTACCTTGTGCTGTAAAAATAGATAAAGCTTCATTTGGCATCTATGATCATTTTTTAGGTCTCCAGATTGGAAGTGCAGTTGCAACATTATAAATGTACATTGCTTTAGTTCAGGGATCTCAAACACGTTGATGATAGTTTGTGGCCCCCTTTTAAAAAACACAAAAACTTTTTTTTAAGGCCTAATGTGGTTTTGGGGGTTTTTGTTTTGTTTTTTTAGTGTGTGGTTTCATTCAATTTTCGTTTTTAGAGCTCGCTTTTAAGTGTTTTTTTCATCTTTTTGGGAGGTCATTTTTCAGTCATCTTTTTCATACTTTTTACTACTTTCAGTACTTCTACATTCTTTTAAGCACTTTTTCATACTCCTTTGAAACTTGTTTGTTTTATAAATGGTAAACGGTCTGCATTTATATCGCGCTTTTTAGGTCATTGAAGACCTTCCAAAGCGCTTTACAATGTGCTTCACACTTACCCATTCACACACACACTCTCACACCGTAAGCGGCCATGCAGCCATGCAAGGCGCGGACCTGATTATTGGGGGCATTAGGGATTTTGATAATTCTAATATTTTTTTTTACACTTTTCTCTTTCTTATGAACGTTTCCATACTTTCTAGTACATTGCTCGGATTTTTAGATTTTAAGTTTTTTTTTTTTAAATCTTTTTTTACATTTTTTTTTTTGTGTGGTCATTTTCCGGGCGTTTTGTGGGTCGTTTTTCGTCAATTTTCATTTTAAGGTTCTTTTTTTTTTTGATAATGTTTCAGTCACTTTGCGGTGTTTTTTTGGTCTAATTTTTGATTTTTGTTTTTAGCAGCAATGAGAAGGCATGTTCAGAACAGTTGATGTTCACAGTTCCATTCATGTAGAGAAAGTTAAAGAACTGTTGACACAAAACTGAATACAAATTATTTTTGTCTAGTTAGCAATGATATGTGCTTTCTTCAGTCATTTATATTTCCTGTATTATTATAATATTCATTTAATCCCGATTGCTTTATTTCCTTAATCATATCTAATATGTTTATTTATTTTTCATCTTAATTTGTGTTCAAAACAAATACATTTGAGTATATTGGAATGTTTTTACGAGAGCTTCTCTTCTTAAGAACCGGATGCAGCCCGCAGTTAAATTCACCAAGACCCCTGCTCTAGTTTTTGTCTTTAAAACAAGACCACCATCTAGAGGAGTAAAAATAACCTTACAAGTGCTTTGTAAGCTTCATCTATGTGGTTGCTTTTGGCTCTGTGCCATTAAATTTACAGTAAATAAAAGTGTATGCCTTTACAAATCCTCTTAAAATATATTTAGATCATTTTAGGCCGGGCCTTTCACCAATTACATCATCCAAATGCAAATTAAAAGCTAGATTGTGTGCAGTGGTCCAAGAAACAATATTCTAATGCCCTTAACAAACATATAAAGTGGATTAAAAAAATGATGGTGAAAAAAAATGCACGGTGGGAAAACAAAAAAAACACTCCTCCTAATTTCTCAATGAACATCCACTTATGTTGTATGCTGTCTCAGTCCGGTGCAGGGATTATAATTCATGCATTTGTTACCTCCCGTCTCGATTACTGTAATCCACTACTCTCCGGTCTCCCGGAGTAGAAAATCAAGAGCCTTCAGCTGGTACAAAATGCTGCAGCGAGGCTTTTAACCAAGACAAGAAAGTTTGATCACATTACCCCGATTTTAGCTAACCTGCATTGGCTCCCTGTTGGTTTAAGATGTGATTTTAAGGTTCTGTTGGTAGTATACAAAATCATGCATGGACTTGATCACTCATATCTTTCGGATTTAATTTCCCCCTTATGTTCAGGTCCAGAGCCTTCGCTCTGAAATTGCTGGTCTACTCGTGATCCCATGAGCCAAGAAGAGATCCGCAGGTTCGAGAGCATTCTCCATTCGGGCCCCGGTGCTGTTGAATGCTCTTCCCCCTGACATTCGCACTGCAACATCAGCAAAACGGTTTAAATCTAGGCTTAAAACACACTTATATTCAATAGCTTATGAATGACTTATCTTTCACATTGACAATATCTGTGTATTATTTGTTATTGCAACATCCATTTTGGCCTGGTCATCCTGGAAGGGGGATTACCTCATGTGCGGTCCCTTCTCAAGGTTTCTTCATTTTCCTCATGTTGAGGTTTTTGAGTTTTTCCTTGCCCGCATGTAGGCTTTAGATCAGGGAATGGTGTCATAATAGTCTGTGCAGCCCCTTGAGACTCCTTGTGATTAAGGCCTATACAAATAAACATGACTTGACTACTGTTTTCACAATTACTATACACACAAACGACATTCACGGCGCAGCAAATTACTGTTAGCGCCCCATTTATTGCTTTCAACAATAACAGTGACCAACGCGTGCAACAACAACGCACAAGGCATAAATCAAAGAAATAGATTACAAGTAAAATGCTACTGCAGACGGAAACAGGTAAACATATTCATCATTTTAAAAGCCGGAATTCACATATAAACTATATATATCATATATGTGTATTTCAATATACTTTAATATACTTAATATCTCAACTGTATGTACAGTACATCTTTTTGTATGGAGGTAAAGAAAATACACGTGTATAGCTTCCCATTTCATTGAGTCGACGCTGCAGTCGTTTGCTAGGACATTGCTTTTTTTATGACGTTTTATGACGGTTGACTTTCGAGTTTACTCGTCGCCAAGTGTAAAAGAAATTAGGTAAATAAAACCAATATAAGAGCGATTGTGTGTGCGGTTTTGCTTTGCAGCAAGACTGGCTTACCATACTTTGAAGTATCAGGAAGTTAGCATCCTCATCAGTCATAAATGCTGAAGCTATGCATGCGTATGGTCCATTTGTATTTACACCAATATTAACTCCCTGCAGGGTACAATTTAGCTTGATGCCACGCACTTTTCAAGAGAAGTATTGGACATCGTTAAAGTACAATTAAGTGATTAGTATTCAAATACTAGAATGAGTCACCCTCGTTTGCCGAAAATTGATTTCACAAAACTTTCCATTCATCATTTGAAAGCCTTTCTTGCAGCCTCCTTTATATTAAGTGTGTTTTTATCGTTCTATCTTGGAGGTTAAATGCATGCTCGATTGAGTTGAGATCTGATCGACTTGGCCAATTGCGAAAACATACGGGATGTTTTCTATTCAGGAAACAAAAACTATTATTTTTTTTACAAATGGTGATTCCTACCTAAATTAAAAAAGCTTTTTCTGACATGTAAGGCCCATAGCCCGTTAGTCAGTTTAAAGATAGCAATAGTAACCTGAAATATATGACTGTTCACTTGATACCTTACCGCCAGGGTTGGATAGGGTTACTTTAACTTGATTACTTTCAATCACTTTTGGATTACTCCAATACCAAATATGCTAATAAAAGACAAAAACAACTAAGTATGAATACAATTATGACACACAACACGTGGTAAGCTTTCTCTCCTGGCTTTGATCTCTTTGATCTCTGGCAAAACTAACATAAAATGCGACAGAAACAAAATGAAAATAAATCCAAACAGCTTGCCAACATCATTTTTGCCGTTCCATGTATTCTGTTACTCCCCAAGCCTGCACAAAATTTAGTCATTTTATTCATATTTAGTTTCTTTTGTCTTTTATTAGCATATTTGGTATTGGAGTAATGCAAAAGTTTTGAAAGTAATCCAGTTAAAGTAACCCTACCCAACCCTGCTTACAGCTGAACCTAATGAGGTAGTCCAGTGAATACTTTAAAGAGAGTGTGTATTATTTAGCACCTCCTAGTGGTGAACACAAAGTCATTCCTAAGAAAAACAATATTCATTTAATAATAATAATAATAATAATTTCCTTGTATTTTCATTCTGTGTAACAATGTACACAGAACGAAATGTCGATTGCACCTGACCCGTTGTAGCGAGCCGATGCAGCCGCAGCCAACAGAGGGCGCCGCCGACCACTTTTTAAGTCTTAGGAATGACTCGGCCGGGGCGCGAACCACCGACCTCCACAAGTAAGATACACGACCGTCATATAAATATGCATTTCTAGAGAAATTTGAATTTATTTTACACAACATGAACCCTGCCTTAAGGGAGCTGACGTAAGTGTCCTCCATCTTGTTCCTATGGGATCCCAAATACTTCAAAAGCAAAAAAATGAGAAGTAAAATGTTTTGTGGGAGTGTGCGTAGTTTGTATTAATCATTGTGCTTTTTAGCACTAGTTTTCAGTTGTACTAAATCCGGGGTTGGAAACCCAAAATGTTGATAGAGCCATATTGGACCCCAAACTCCCCCAAAACAAACAAACAGAAAAAAAAGTTTGTAGACGCAAAAAATAAAAATCTTTGTATAAGTGTTTTAAGGAAGACAACCTATTGTGTATATATACTGCATATATCTATAATCATTGGAAATCGTCACAAATGTTAGTGCGATGTTGTCCTCCTACAGAAACAAAAACATTTCCTGTTTCAAACATTTTTGAAAAAGCGTCAGGGAGCTGCTACAAGGGGCCGCTGGTTACTGACCCCCACACTACATCGTAAATAATACACACTTTCCATTTGAGTAGCCACGTCTATATCCCTGACATTCATTTTAACAAGAAAATATAAATACAAGCTGCATTTTTTAAATTCCCTTAAATTCCATAAAGAACATATTTAGCCACAAGACTGAAGACTACCGTATAAGGCGCACACAAAAACCCCTAAATTGGACAGATATTTGAACATGTGCCCTGTTTGCAGGCGAAATTGGAACTGCATGACCATATTTGTGCATTTATTGATTGTTAATACATTATATTACTGACCACAATTCCATAACAATGGTGGCAATGGGGGATCGCATCAGGTAGCAATGCTAAGAGCACCCTATCCAAACCACTAGCCAAAGGACACGCATGGATGATAGATCACAATTCCATAACATTGAATCCATCGGGAATTGAACAGGGATTGCAGCAGCGAAAGTGCCGCATCCTAGCCACTAGTTAGCTGCGGGTGCAGCAAAATATGAAAAGACAGTGGGTCTCGTTATCAGACATTTTTTTTAGTCACGGTACTAGCTATGTTGGAGTAGAGAATGCTATTTCGCTTTCTCTCAGCTCCAAATAACCTTTGTAAGTGGCAGACATTTTTAATACGAGCGGCCATGATTTTTTTTTTTTTTTAATATTGTTAGGACGACCAAATCCCACAACAACCTTGTCTTCATTCAGTTCAGACTGATTAAATCACTTCCTGCGATACTTTCTCGTCATTCAGTTCAGACTCTCGAGTGCTTTGTAAAGACTGTGAGTCTGACAATATTCTTGCAGCCCAGCCTTATAACAATATTAACAATTTGGTAACGTGACTAAAAACAGTGTGATGATGAGATGAGAGCAAATGCCTATTCATATGTCATCAGCATACCTAGTGGTGTAGGGGATAAAACCCAGTGCACTCCATGTTGCAATCTGGGTAAAATTCCTGATGCATTCAAATAATCTTAATTCCATGTGTCTTAGGCGCGCCTTATACTGTGCATTTTTGGGTGCGCCTTATAGTGCAAAAAATACGGTAATTTTAGTTGTCAGGCCCACTCATCATGTCAATATCCAACCTACACTTGGTCCTTCCCTAACAAATGTCCACACAGTGGTCGATTACAAAGCTGCATTGCAGTTGTACTTCAACGGATAACCAATAGCAGTTTCCAAGCATTCCACTAAGGAACCTGCAGAGAGAAAGTCTAGATCCACCTCAATAAATTTGATGTAAATGGATAAACACGCAGCTATGTTTCGAACTCCCACTGAATCGTTCAACACACAACTGCAGCAGTTCTCTTGCAGGAACCGAGTCACCAAAGAAAGTTCACTTTGGAAGTAGTCTTTTGTGGACATCTGAAAATCATGCGACAGACACTGATGTAAGGTCCTCTCATCGGCAACCCCAAGGTAGCAATAAGTGACGTTCATCCCAGTGTTGTCATCATCCCCGCTTCCTTTTCCATCAATCGGATTTTGTGGCCACGTGTCGAACTGGGATTGAGGTAATTTACAGTTGTGGATATCGCTTTGGGGAGAGGTCTGGCCTGATGGAGTTGGCTCATAACCGATAGCGTAGAGTCCGAATTTCTTTGGGATATCCCCTGGTAGGAGGTAGTGGGACAAAGACACGGTAGATCCTGCTTCTCTCGAAAGAGACACCGGGATCCATTCCACTTCTAAGTGCAGTTCTAAGCAGCGAGCTTCACTGATGGTAATGTCCAGGTACTTGTAGTAGACATTTTTCCAGTTCATTTTTTGAACTTTGGTCATCAAAACTTTACCCTCGGGCTTCTCCGGATTGAAGTACTCCCGAAGACGCTTTCCCAGCGGTACCTGGGAACTGATTTCGGCGTAATGGTATCGCACATCTTCTCGCCAGCGGGTGTCGAAACCAACGCCGAAGATGGCTAGCTTGTTTGAGAGGTGCAGACGGGAAAATTCTGTGTAAGTCTTAAAGATCTCCCATTTGAGCGGCACCGACTCCAGGATACGGATTAACGTCTGCAACATGTCCTTTTTTCTGAAAATTAATAAATGATATAATTAATCAGGGACTGTCAAAAGGAAGGTTTGACTTTCTCCATTTATTTTTTTAATTCACATCACCAAAAGCCTAAATTTCGTAACTGCAAATACGAGATGAATTAGTTCTCAGATTGTGCTCGTATCTAGCAAGGAATAACGAGTACTCCTAATTTTGGATTAAAATTTGGTACAGACGATGCCCTACTTACAAACGATGTTCTGGACGATCGTTCGTAAGTTGAATTTGTTCGTAAGTTACTTCAGTGCTATATTTTGTATGTACAAGGTTTCTATACATATGGTTAAAGCTTGTATAAGTAACCTGTATTGTTTTGTACCAAAAAATAAACATTTCATAAAATAATATGCTCTATAAAGATTAATAAAGTTGAGTTTAACTTACTTTTGGAAGATGTGCTTCAAAAGGTCCTCCTCTATGGTAAAAAGTGGCAAAAAAAAGCCTTCCGACCGTTTTCTCAACCGCATCAAGCTTTCTTATTCCACTTTCATTTCAAAAGAAACGGCTTGCCTCTTTTTTTACACTTTAAACCAACCATATTAAATGGATGCAGGAGATATTAAACAATTAAAAATGTCAAGATACTTAGCACGCTGGAGATAGTATAGACATAGTATAGACAGTATAGAATGTTTACACACGAACTAAGAGGAGAAAGCGGATTTCTTCTTCAGGATGGATGCTGGGTGACTTCTCAAAGCCATACGCCATTAAATAATCTCTTCCTGTATTGTGGTTCACTCATGGCAGTTTTGCTACTTCGCGGATTTTCATTGTGCATTGTACTGCATTTTGATTGTTAATACAGTAGCAACGCCCCTTTTCCGCTTGAGTCTGCGCATGCCTCAAAGACGATCCGGTCCGTGTTGTACACATATATAAAACAGGTTGACGGACCTACATCACGTATGCGTAAATCTTTTTCAATTTCGAGTTACTCTAAAAGCAATCATGTCGACAAAACGTCGTGGACCCACAAAAGCACCAAAAGGCAGACAAAGATGCTTTCTATCGTAAACAAAATTCAACTTCGCGACCTGCTAAACTTTCTCTGGAGCCGCATGCGGCTCGTCGGCACTCCCTAGTGGATCCCTGGCGTTTTCTCATTAAATTTTGATGACAGAATAGTATATGGTTTCTGTAGGACAAACAGGACACAAACATTCTTAAAGATTTCCAATGAATATAGTTAGATACATTATTTATATATGTATGTCTACTTTTTTTAAATTCAATATGGCTTTAGACATTTTGTGTTGCCGAGTCCTGCCTTAATGAAGTTTTCCGTAACATCCACATGATAGCGACAAAGTATCTTAAAAAGTATAACCGCCACTTTGTGCAAAATATATATATTTTTAAATGATATTTTGACAGTACAGAAGTTATTTGTTAAAAAAGAAAAAAACTTTAAAAAGTACAGTACTCTTGTTAAACGAATACTTTAACCTGTAAATTGAGTTTGTTCTTTTATTTCTATGAATAAGAAAGTATTTAAAAATCTCATAAATAAAGGTTTCTACATTGAGGGTTTTAGTTTGTTAAACACATCAAGCGGATCTAAAACTAAACTCTGAGTATGTGTTGTAATCATGATTTATTTATTGGTCAGATTTTGGCCCTCTTATGTCCATGACTCGTTTACAATGTGTTTATAAAATGCTATTTTTATGTACAGTTCAGCTGTCCATCGTCTTTTCCCGAAATGCACAAATGAATCTCATCATTGCATTTCACGTCTGATGCCCAATACATCATCAAAAGTGATGCCCCGCTATACAGGCTTAAGGAATTCTTCTTGCCTTGCCAAATCAAAGTTTGACAAGACTCTTTCGCATTAAACCAACGGCTAGATTCTAATTTTTATAAAATAAGAGTCTCACAATAACCTACCGGTAATTTTTATTTTAAATGCGTCTTTTCAAATCCATCCAATCCACCGCTTATTCTCAATAAGGTTGCAGGGGTGCTGGAGCCCATCCCAGTCATCTTGGGGCAGTGGGCAGGGGACACCCTGAACTGGTTGCCAGCCAGTCGCAGGGCACACAGACACCGACAACTCACTCGCTCATTCACACCTAGGGACAATTTGGACCGGCCAACTAACCTGACATTTACGTTTATGGAACGTGGGAGGAAACCGGAGTGCCCGGAGGAAACCCACGCAAGCACGGGGAGAACATGCAAACTCCAAACCGGAAGGTTCAATCTCATGACCTCAGAACTGTGCCGCACACGCACTAACCACTGCGCCGCCGTGCTGCCCGCGTCTTTCCAATTTTAGCATAAAATGTCAAGTACCACCCCAGGGGTTCACTTGCACACATTTGAAAACCACTGACCATAGACGGATGCTATTGGTCTGTGAACAGCAGTAAAGTAAACAGGAATATGTACAAAAATAACTGATTTTCCTTACTGATTTTGCTCAGAGACTTCAGCTTGAATCTGAAGCACTCTCCTTTTTGGCATATGTAGTTCATCTGTAGAAGAATTAAAAAGTACAGCATTTAAAGTCCACCCTTTATTACACAGTAGTACCTCTTTATACAAACTTCATTCGTTCCAGGATCGTGCTCCTAGCTTGAATTACTCGTGTATCGAGTGAATTTAAGAATTAAAAATGACTTAGTCTGCTCCTGTCCTCTCAAAAACATCCATGTGAACCTTAAATAGTACTAAAACACATTCAAATGGTAATTAAGCAAACAAATACAGTAATAAGATAATTACGATGATAAAACAAAATAAAATGCGAGTTTATTATGATCTCCGGAACGAATGTGTGCGCATACCTCTCAACGTATATGTTTTTCCTGTATTTTATGGATTTTTATATATATATATTTTTTTTTAAACCCAATCTTGTCTTTTCCATTTTGGCTCTTATCTGGATTGTCGGGTAGCAGACGACAACATCATTGTAGATTGCCAATATTGTCGCAGTATTATACATAGTCTCACTAGCTGTGAGTAAATAGGTGCCGCGTTCTGTTTGTAAGGTTTATTATTGATTAACAAGTAGGTTGTGCAATCATTACTAAGGGTAGCAATTCACAGAGGTTGACAGGTATGAGATTGAGAAACTGTTGATACTTGCTTACTGCGCACTTAAAAGTTACTGTAACTTTAAATGAACGCAAACAAATATATTTTATGCCTGTATAAAATTGCATGCGTGAAATAGACAAGCTGATGCTGGCGGTAAGCAGTCTAGAGAGGCCTCTAGTGGTAGCCTCTGGGACGGCTCGTGAACTGATTTTCCTTTGTAGAGCGAGCAAGATTTTTTGCAGCATACCGAAATCCTTGTGTTTACAGGTGCTCATTTAAAGAGATACCACTGTACTGATGTTGCTAGCAAACACGTACCAGCATCCATATCTCCCTCCTGGAAAGCCGAATCAAAGACGTGATTGCACCAGTCTTCCTGTGAGAAGTCTTCTAAAGTGCTTCCATCAGACTCCATCTCTTGGTAAAGTCCACTGCTGTTGATGAGCACCGGTGCACAAGTCTGAGAATCCCAACCCCCCTGACCAAAAACCTTCTCCAGTTGCTCCATAGTGTAGCTGCTCTTCCTTTTGCCGATGCCGTGCTCCTTCACTCGACTGTAGCAACGCCGGAGAGTCTGTTTCAGGTAGGATAGAATACTCACGTTACAACAATAAGAAATAATACCAATAAGAAATAACAAACCCACAGTAGAGAGCATTCTGGCGTACAACGTCACTGTTTGGTATGCCGGGGACACAGCAGCAAATAGGAAAAACCTAAAGAGAGTATTCAACACAGCCCTGGTGATCATTGCTGGCTTGTAGCAGAGCTCCCACCCACTACCTCTACCTTTTCCCCTTTGGTAGGCAAAACAGGTTCCATAAAAAAAGGACAAATAGCTTGGAGGCTTACCTAGTACCTTGTCAAATTTGATCACACTCTGAAAATATCACAGCCCTTAAAACTTTTTGTGTATTTTACGTTGGCCAATTTTTAGACATTGTGAAAGAGTTGTAATTGTTTGACCCCTTTCTAGAAGTCAATCCACGACTGTGCACACTTGCGTGTAATAATGGTGCGTTAAAATTAATCACGATTGACTTTGTGCATGTTTACTTCCGGCTCTGATTTGGATACATATTTACGTTGGGAATTTCATTGGCTAACCAATGTGTCAATCTACATTTGAATTGATCACTTTGGACTAAAGATTTTTGAAGCCGAATTGGGCTTGATGTGTTTTTTTTGTGCAATTTAGCCATGTCTAGAGATAAGAGTCCGCTTTGGATAAAGTCATGTGTCGACCACAGCACCAACTCAACGTGGATACAGTTAACAAGAATGTCTGCAACTGTTCTACGGTAAATTAACACAGTATTTAAGGCAACAGAGTGTCATTTTGCTGGAGAGAAGTATAAAGGTATTTGTAACATTAATAACATCTTCAACGTTAGGCAGATGCTAGCTAATCTTAACTCTTGGCTGCATTGTACAGTACATGTTTGTTTACTGGGAGTTGGGTGGCCTGTTGTATGCTAGTTCTTGTACGCTGGTAATAATCACGGCGGCGCAGTGGTTAGCGCGTGTGCCGCACAGTTCTGCGGTCATGAGATTGAACTTCCTGTGTGGAGTTTGCATGTTAAGTCAAGTCAAGTCAAGTCATTTTTATTTGTATAGCCCTAAATCACGAAGAGTCTCAAAGGGCTTCTCCCCATGCTTGCTTGGGTTTCCTCCGGGCACTCCGGTTTCCTTCCACATTCCAAAAAACATGCACTTCAGGTGAATTGGCCGGTCCAAATTGTCCCTAGGTGTGAGTTGTCGGTGTCTGTGTGCCCTGCGACTGGCTGGCAACCAGTTCAGGGTGTCCCCTGCCCGAAGATAGCTGGGATGGGCTCCAGCACCCCCGCAACCCTACTGAGGATAAGCGGTGCAGTTAATCGATGGATGGATGGATGTTAGCTGTTGTCCAATAGGCTCTAGTCAAAATCAGATTTAACCAAAACAATCGTAATTGGGCATCAGCTATTCAGTGTTAACCTTGTCTATACGTTCACTTTTAGAGCTTCGCTTTGTAAACCTACTTCAGGGTTCCTACAGATCATTGAAAAGTCTTGAAAGGCATTGAATTCATTAATCTAAAGATAATGTTAACATAATGTTAAATGTTTGTCCGAGTGCTTAAAGGGGGCGGGGCTTCACCATATGTCAATCGGTACGGTATGGTTACAGTCCATCATAATTCGAACAGAACTACAGTACATGGAAGCGTTGGTTTTAGAAATGTTATATTTTGTAGCATTTTTCTTGAGCTGAACATGTCAAAGTACGTACCTTCATCCTTTCCCGGCACTGAGACGGGGTCCTCTCGTAGCCCACCTCGGCCAAGGCTTTGGACACCCGCTCGTACATAGCGGGACCGGGGGCTTTTCCAGTAAACATGGTCCCCGCCACCTCCAACTGCTGCATCTTGGCCTCCGTCAGCCTTTCGTTGCCCCACACCGCGATGAGGGCGTTGGTTTCGGATGGAGTCCACGACATCCCCCGGCTAGCCGTGTAGCTGTTGGAGGAGGATGCCGCCGTCCGAGCGGCGAGTCCCGAGCCCAGATTCAGAGGCGAGAAGCGGTTCGGTGTGGACGGACCTGAATGGTACTGGTTCCCGTCGCTTAAATCCTCAGAGTCTGGGGAAGGAGCCTCCGTTTTGGGGATTTTTAACGGCCTAGAGAGCTCCTCTGCTTGTTCTGCGTTGCCGCACGCCGCCATGTTCACTGAGGTGTTTAGATTGGTCGGTAGGGTTGGGCGGATCGATCCAATTACCAATATTATCGATACTGAAAGAGTATTTGGATCGGACCAATACATGTGACCTGGGATCGATACTTTCCTCCCGCATCAAGTTTTTTGTGCAGAATCAGTTTTGCATACCTGTCAACCCCATGGCTCCATGACCTTACATGCTGTCGTATTTTCCCTTACAAAATACAAAATAATCTTACACCATATTTTTTTCCAAACATGTTTATTTATGTAGTTTAACATGTTAAATTGTACATGTGTTTCGTTATATCATCTCATCTCATTAGCTGCACCGCGTATTCTCAGTAGGGTCGCGGGGGTGCTGGAGCCTATCCCAGCAATCATCTGGCAGTGGGCAGGGGACACCCTGAACTGGTTGCCAGCCAATCGCAGGGCACACAGGGACAGACAACTCGCTCGCTCATTCACACCTAGGGACAATTTGGACCGGCCAATCCACCTGAAATGCATGTCTTTGGAATGTGGGAGGAAACCGGAGAAACCCACGCAAGCACGGGGAGAACATACAAACGCTGGATTTGAACCCACACAGGAGGTTCCCAAGACCTTAGAACTGTGCCGCACACGCGCTAACCACTGCGCCACAAACCTATTTCATCATTTTCTCCTTGTATACTTCCTTTTTTTCTTAACTTCCCTTATGCAACAATAATGATTCGTAATATAATGCATCAAAGCAAGTGAGCGGTTTGAGAGCCGGCTCTCTTTAAGGAGTTGAGCCGAAAAAGCCGGTTCTCTAAAAAGAGACGGACTTCCTTTAACTACATAACTACCGCATGAAATCCGAGCCGGCAGATGCATGCGCACAGTAGCATCAAACCGCTCGCTTCGTGTGCAACGAAAATAAACGATACAGAGATAGAGGCTACCGCGGCGAACTCGTTTGACTTGATTGATTTGCCGTTTCGTGATAGTCGGTGTATATCGGATGGTACCCATAATTGACAAATTTGCGTTTTTCTGTACAGATTTTCTTGTACGTCGTACACGTCTAAAAATGCATAATAAACGTACTTTGTACGGCAAAAACGTACAGGTTGACAGGTATGTTTTAACCTGGGATCGATACTTTCCTCCTGTATCAATTTCCCCAAATATGTGTTTTTTTGCGCAGAATCTGTATTGTTTGCACTATTTGCACTTACAAAATGTAGTTTTAATGTTGACTATAACAAAAAGATTATTTTTCCATTATCATTTGACAGTATTTTACAATAAAAATATAGAAACTTTGTAAAGTACAGTACTTTTATTCGCTAGACAAATGCCTGCAAATTGGGTTTGTTCTTTGGTTTTAATGTTCAATAGAGTATTAATAAATGAATGAATAAAGGTTTCTACTTCGCGGATTTTGACTATCACGAATCATTTTTGGAACGTAGCCCCCGTGAAAAATGAGGGATTACTGTAAAACATAACAAGTCAGACATAGGGCGGCAGTAGCTCAGGAGGTAGAGCGCTCGTCTTGCGATCAAGGGATCCCAGTTCGAATCCCGGCTCGTCCGTGTTACATGTCCAAGTGTCCTTGGGTAAGACACTGAACCCCTAATACCCCCAATAAGCAGGTTAGCAGCCTTACATGGCTGCAAGGCCGCCATTGGGAAATGTGGAGCACATTGTAAAGCGCTTTGGGAAGTAATTGACTTGAAAAGCGCTATAAAAATGCAGATCATTTCATTTTAACAAAGAAATCTATAGATTGAGTGAAAAAAGGTTTACTGTATTTTCACATTACAAAATGTTTGGATCCAACGCTTTGGTCTCCAGAAAAAAAATCCTCCCTTCATTACTGTGCCACCCTACAACACAATGGTGTCATCCCCGAGAACATATATTGAATTTTGAGGAAATAATTGGTCATTTGATGTCCCAATTGATTTTCTCTGTCATTGGTTTATGTCATGATATCTGTGACAATGCCTGATTAGTTTCCTTAAGGGACTCTTTCCAACTTCTTTCTGCTCTACCATCTGTTCAATAGTATTTATTTCTTTGGCATTTGTGTTCTGCGGGTCCTGACCAGTCCTTAGTGGCAGTAACATTCTTTTCAGATGAGGATTACTAGCTGTCCACATAAAGGTCGAATAAATAAAAACATGAAGGTTTAACCTTTCAATTTGAATCGTGCTGCTGTGAGTTGTCATAAACAGTTCTTTATGAAGAGTGCACGCGGCCTAACCCATACTTGTCAACCTTAGCCGATAGATCCCCTTATTAATGATTACAATTCCCCTTATTAGGCAATAATGGTTGGTTGGTGGGGTTGGGTTGCTTGGTTGGTTGCTTGGTTGGTTGCTTGGTTGGTTGCTTGGTTGATTGCTTGGTTGATTGCTTGGTAGGTTGGTTAGATCTCTTAACGACCGGGTTCACAGGGACACCATTTCCTGTGGTGTGTCTTGGGCAAAAATAAACCTTCCAAACACAACACAGCACCACGGTTAGACTATGTAGAATAAAAACAAAGATAATGAGTGTAAATACTTAACAAGTTTATTTATCAAATAAAAAACACAAACAATTCTTCATGCATCTTTCTTGGTTGGTCCTTCAGTCAGTTGCAGTATATTTTAGTGACACTTATTATACATAACAGTGCAGGATTTCGCAGACTTCATCTTTGTTCACGATGTACGATATTCCATGGACAGACTGAGGAGATCATTTCTTCCACATGCCATGAGGCTCTTTAACTTCACCCGGGGGAGTAAAAGCCCACATTAAACACTATTACCCTATTTTTATTACAGTGTGTATTTTCTGTAGCACTATTTAAATACTCTATAGCAAAACGTTATATTGGGTATTTTTGCATTCTATATCTTCATTTTATTTTTGAACACAAGGATACTGCTGGAAGTGTGAATTTCCCTATGGGGATAATAAAGTACCATCTATCTATCTGTCTGTCTGTCTGTCTGTCTGTCTGTCTGTCTGTCTGTCTGTCTGTCTGTCTGTCTGTCTGCTACAGGTGACCTTAGCCCATCTGGTTTAGAGCCCAAATGAGCACGATCAGATCGTTTTTGTTTTTTTTTTAATTCTGTTTAGAAAGTGCTATTAGGCGGCATACACAATTTGAAATGATCAAAAAATGAGTCATATATGGAGAAAATGGATAAATCAGGCATTGCAAACATGGCCTGCGGGACAGTTTCAGCATGATGAAAGGATGATTTAATCCTACCTGCTATAAATTTCTGAGTATGTCAAAGAGAGCAAGCGAGTCTCCAGGTCATTTCTATCAAAAGTTATGTTTTTTTTTAAATAAATGCAAAATAATGCTCTCTCAGGCTGATAAAGGGTAGTGTTGTGTTTGTGTAAGGGTGATGAGTTGGTTCAGGTGTAAAACTGCATTCACTCAACTGTTAAAATAAACCAGTAAACACATTCAATGCCAAACATGAAAAGATGCCTTGTTTAGAAATAATCCCTAGTCATACATGATTTACAAATGTAGGCTGAATGACCCTAATAAGTCAAGCTAAAAATTTTGTGTTGAAATTCTTTGACTGATCCGATCCGCCTAAGAACAGAAAGTCTAGATCCGGGCCCCAGAGCCAAACGGAGTTTAACATCCCTGGTATATGTTGACTGGAATGTGATCTAACTCTGAGATTCTTGGCAGGGTTAGATTCTCGCACACATTCTCAAACAAAAGAAGCCCACGGAGTCATTTGCAGTCTCCCTTGATCCAGCGACTCTCGTCTCATCTCAATCATCCCGATCAGCATTTATCTCTTTAACTTGGTCCAGCTGGGCCCAGCCCATCCGCAGTCCCAGTGGATTTCCCAACCCTGAGCCAACTTTCCCCAAGCGAAAAGGGGGATCAGGTGCCGCCCCTGAACGGGATGTTGGGGTAATTTGGCCCGATGCACCATAACACACGTTCTCCTCATATCAGGGGGCAGAAAGGGACTGAGGGCATTAAACACTGTCTCATTAACTTCTTTTCAAGCTAATGAGAGGGGATGTAACGGCAACATCTGATCTTCACCGCCTCTCAACAAAAGCTAAGTCACATTTATTTGTGTACCCCTTAATCACAAAATGTCTCAAAGGACTGCGCACGCTACAATGACACAATACCCTGATCTGAAACCGACATGCAGGTAAGGAAAAACACAAAAACCTCAGCTGGAGGAAAACAAGAAACCTTGAGAAGGGGCCACACTAGTGGTAATCCCTTCACCAGTATGACCAGGCTGCAATAGATGTTTTATAGGGTAACAATACACAAAATATAGTCAACATCAACAATAAACATAGGTAACATCAAGAAATTTAAGACAGCGACGCCCCCCCTCCCATCCTCGCCGGCTGCTTAATGCAAATGATGACATCCATATCATGTTCAGTGTTGGGACTAAAGCGTTAAAATGGAATGCATTTCTGGAATGCAATTACTTTTCTCTGTGACCAGTACTCCAACACGTTAGCAATAGAATTTTGTAATTCTCTTCTTACCATTTGGTGCACAACTCCGCTCCTTTGTATATTCAAAAATTAAATGTTACTGTCCTCTGAATGTTGAGTACTTTTGCTTCACCTACATTGTCATATACGTCCCTCTATCCACAACAACAAAAATGTTCTCTAGCTGACTCCAAATTAAATCCAGATTACTGTGTAACCATGGTCCAGCAAATCGGATTCCTTATTACTGATGTTACCCTCCCATCCTATGGAGGTGCTAGAGTTGTTTTGTTCTCCAGCACCCCTGCAGAATGGGAGGGTAACATCAAAAATAAGAAATGTGATTTTTTTGGGGGCCTTGTTACATGGCAATCCGGATAGAATCTGGAGTAAGATTTTTCCACAATTTTGTGTAATAATAGTCCGAAGTTTGCAATAATCTGTGGTCTGGGCAGCCCTTTGAGACTCCTTGTGATTAAGTCACAAATAAACTTGACTTGAATTGACTTGACTATGTGGTTGAAGCAAATCCTGTAGGGTGTTAATATTTACAGACAAAATAAAACTGAATACATTTACAGTGAGGATAAGCGTTACAGCTAATGAGATGAGATGAGACATTTACAGTGACATCGTTTCAAGCACATAGTATAAGAGTGCTGAATTTCTCCTCATGAAGATATTTTCCCTACTGCATATCGTCACATCTTAGCCGAGTATACAACTATGAAATAAAACAATGAAATCAGGGATTGAGCTTATATGCGCATATTTGGTTGTCTGTCTCCCTTGGCGAATGGTAGGCAGTGCGTAGGGATGAGGGCGTGGCTTTTACAGGATCAACAAACTTACGAAAAATGAATGGGGAAAACGTGAGCATAGAGTTTAGGGTAAAAGTGTGCTGAATTTAGTTCTTTTTTTTAATTTGTAAAATAATTATTGCAATACATCATGCCTGTAGGAAAAGAGGAAAACGTCTTGGACAGCATCCAGAACTGGAGAAGGAGATATTCGAGGGACAAAATACATATTGAATGTATATATGAGTATATAGGGTAATTTGTAACAAGTAACTTTCATTGCAACACCCTACTTCAGGTTGTCAGTCATCTAAGACAGGGGTCGGGAACCTATGGCTCGCGAGCCATATATGGCTCTTTCTATGAATATCTATGGCTCAGAGACAAATTTGATTGCATGCAAAATATCTTGTTCGAAACTTGAGTTATTCATCCTATTCAGGTTCACGCAAATCCAATTCAAAGCTAAGTAGCCGACGGTACTTCGCAGTATATATAGGGCACGTTTTTCACTACAATTTACAGTCAAGGTGTCACACAAAAAAGGGGGGAAAAAACTCGTTTTGGCTGTACAACGCTAAAGAATCTTTTATATAAAAGTTCACTATATAATCTGTGTTCAGTGTTCAGATACCTTATGATGAATCCACAGAACACACTGTAAATACGCCAAAACACCGGAAGAGAACTTAGTCTTTTGATTGGGTGAGTGGGAGGGATGGGTGGAGCCATGCAAAAAGCGCAAGCACTCCCTCCCATCTCTCACCCTACGCCATCTGCGCCAAAAGTGAGCTCATCAGGCTCCCTATTTGCAGAATGTTGTGACGTTTTTACACAATAACTGCTTGCAACTGGTTTTGAAACCAATATGTATGAAAAAAAAGGGTCAAAAGGAGTTTAACCGATCTTGAGTAATTGCAAGAAAGAGACAAGTTTAAAGTGGTATGTTTGTTGATTTTGGGACAGGGGCTCTGGCATTATTCTCTTTTCATATTTTTTATCAAATCATCAAAAATAAATGTGCTGAAGACTGAGCTTTTGTCTGGGGTGCGGGTTTAGCAATTTTGTAAAGTTGTCTCATAATATATGGTGTGGCTCTTTCCCAAAATAAAATTAATATTTTTTGCTTTTATGGCTCTTTGAGTCAAAAAGGTTCCCGACCCCTGATCTAAGAGGTACCAGATTTTTAAATGATGTCACAGACCAGAACGGACTCAGGACTCAATTGCATGCGTTTTTCAGATTTTATTGAAAGAGAGTGAGATTTTAGGCTTGCTTGATTGCTTGATCCAAGGACTGGCGGGGAGCCGAATCGACCTAGGCGGGGATGACACTTCCGTGTCGGAAGAAGGCAGGCGGGAATGGCACGTCCATTGACCAGGGCTGGAGAACAGAGACGATGTAGAGTTCTTAATAGTGGTCGTAGGCAGGCGGCAGGCAGAACAGGCGTGGTCAGTTTCAGAAATGGGTCGAAAACGGAATCAGGGAGAAAACAGGTTTAGCAGGGATGGTGTCGGACGAAAACGCTCACTGAGTGAAAACACAGCAGCTCGCAAACGATCTGACAAAGTTTGAACAGAAGACAGGGGCTTAGGGAGGGTGTGGCCACCAATCAGCTTGTCCGGGCTGTTGGCGCCAATCATGCTGCCACAGATGTTCCAAATAGGGCAATCATGACAAATGAAGTTACTAGAAATTGTAAAGAATTACATTTTTTCAGTAACATGCTCAACACCGGTGATGCAACGCCGCAGTAACACTCATGAAAATATCAATGAGGTTAGATGAAGGATTTCGGATTTGAAGCACTTACAATACAGACACTCCCCTACTTACGACCCTTCGACTTGCGTGAAACGGTAGATCCAAACATTTTTTGGGGGATGTGAAAAAAAATCTGTAAATTAGGTTTTGTATTGTGTGCACCTTTTTCAGAGTACAGGACATTACTGTAGTCTTTTTTTCCGCCACAACTGGCGTGTGGTGGCGCTGTGAAAGGTCACCCAGCATCCACCCCGAATAAGAAAATGGTCAGAACGCTTTTTTTGGCCACTTTTTACCACAGAGGCGGACCTCATGAAGCGCATCTTCCAAAAGTAAGTTAAACTCAACTTTATTTATCTTTATAGAGCATATTATTTTATGAAATGTTTATTTTTTAGTACAAAACAGTACAGGTTACTTATAGAAGCCTTATAAATACTTACATAATATATATATATATATATATATATATATATATATATATATATATATATATATATATATATATATATACCCTAGCCATATCCCCCTAGTGGGAGGTGGCTAGAGTCATGAACACATTCACATTTTGACTGTTTCTGGGAGATTGATACCAAGGAGGGGATTCCCAGCCTCCTCGCTCAATCCAACTGATGTGTTGGGAGTCATTAGGTGGCCAATCCCCCCAATTCCAACCCCTAATGCCGAGCGCCAAGCAGGGAGGCAATGAGTACTAATGTTGTAAGTCTTAGGTATGACTCTGCCGAGGTTTGAACCAGCAACCTCCCAGTCTCGCGGCCGGCGCCCTACCCCCAAGGCCACCGAACACATTCAACTTACGAACGATCTTGTTCGTAAGTTGGGCAGTGTTTGTAAAAGGAAGGACTATCTCCTTCAATTTTCTTTATGTTTTGTGAGCTACAACATGAATGTAACAGTTTTTTAGGAAAAAAATCTTAAAAGAAAGTTTTCCGGAAAGGTAGCAGCTGGGTTTCATAAACCAATTACATTTAAAATGCACAGACAGCTTTTTAAATCACAGACATTTTTCAACCATTACCATCTCATGCATATACGATTAAGAAATGCATAATTAGCAGACGATTACATAACTTATGAGGCAGCTAAATAAGGAATCATAATTCACATTTAATTGCCCAGGTTTTAGCTTTTTAATTTATTGTGGGACATGTTTTATGTTCATATTTTACAAAAGTAAAAGCATATTTGCACACTTATTGTTTCAAATAATATGAATAAGCTGTCTGTATTTGTATAAAAAATATAACTTGAGTACTTTATTCAAGACAAAACTACAAAATTCTAAGTACAGAAAGATCAATACTGTGTAAAGGAGAAAAAAAAAATCAAATATATTTTTTGGGGATTTGACACCATCCATTTTTTGGGTATGATAGATAAAAACTAGATGCTAGTCGATATAGTGGATATCTGAGATGTTAAACATGCAAAAATATATTTATATTTGATGTAAAACTTCAGATTGAAATGCCTCCTTACATAAAAACCTAGTTTCTCAGTTCATTCCCTGGAAAAAATATTTCCACAATACTTACCCATACTCAAGTACATTTTACTCAAAAGTGATGAAAGATAGAGAGGTTGTCAAGAACCGGAACAGGATCAGAACCCAATCGTGGGACGTTTCTCACACAAGCCTTTTTTTTTACGGGAAATGGGAGTCATGCACGTTAGGCAGCAGTCTGGTGTGAAATGTTAGGAAGCCAGAGGCCGACGATATCCATATCGATTGCCCGAGTAGATATCGGACGGATGGGGTCGATATCGGAAAGGACGGGGCCGACAGGATTGATAATGAAACAGGATATCGGAATTAAACAGGACAAAATAGATGGGAATGAAAACTGGAAAGAATGATAAACAGGACAAAATTAGACGGGAACGAAACTGGGACGGGAGACGGAGCGTGGTCGGAGATCGGAAGCTAGTCGGGCAGCCGGGACGGGAGACGGAGCGTTGTCAGGGATTGGGACAAGTCAAGTAACCAGAGACGATCGGGAAGCCAGGGACTGACGAGCAGGAAACAGGAACAGGTCGGGATCAGAACAGGAGCCAGAGTCAAAAATGCTTGCCTTGCATGTGCGGATGTCCACTGACGGACTGACAAAGAGTGAACGAGAATGCGTGTTTAAAGAGGAAGAGAACTAATTGGGGAATGAGTGGCAGCTGGAGCTAAACGAGTAAGCGCAGGTGAGGGCTATTGGCAAATCATGACACACCTAGAAAAAGCTGACATGATTGTCCACCATTTTACTGCTACGGGTACCTCCCAAAAAACCCCAAAACTTGTGAAAGTTGAAAAAATAATTAAATAAACAGAGCATTTTGGTTACTTTGGGTAATTTGTCTGTTCCTTGTGCGTTTTAACACTCATTTTCGGTTGCAAGAAAGAATACAGTGACACCTAGTGATCAAATAATCCAAAGAGTTCCATTAACTTTTATATTAGGGGTGGGCCTCAAATTATCATCCTGAGGGCCATTATTGGCTCCCTTGGATTTGATACCTCTTCTCTACACTACACAGCAACATCTAGTGGTCAAATAATACACACTGTCCCTTTTAACATTACACGTTTTAGCCTAATTTAGAGAAAACAAGTTGTAAAAATAATTTTAACAAAAGTGGTGCTGATATGTTTAGCATTACTGTTATTATAAGGCTGCTTGTGCACAAATCATGTATTTATCGATGCGTTTATGTTCATAGTAGTTGAATGATAAAACAGTACTGCTGTTTGTCCTTCAACTGGAAAAACTGTGGTATTTTAATTAGGCAATTGAGCAAAGAATGCATATTTGTATAACGAGGCGAAAGCGGGCTCGCGGCTGACAGTTTTAAACATATATTTATATGTATGTATATGTCAATGAGTGATGAGAAGCACGTGTTTCAGTGCCTTGTCTTGCTGTGAGCCCAATTAAAAGGCATTGCACACAGAAGGGACCTTCTTGCTTCCCGAAAATCCTTTCTTGAGCCGTTCTCTCCGTAAATCCCTAACCCAAATCCGCATTGACTACAAAGTAGTTGCCACGTCTCGCTTTTTAGATCAGGTTAGCTCATCAAACTCAGTGAGTCACACACATGCGATCATTCTTTTAAACCACAAGTGTCAAACTCATGGCCTGCTGGCCAAATGTGGCCCGCCATATCATTTTATGCGGCCTATGCGACAAAGCTGATAGAAGCATAAGAGAAAAATGAGCTGCATCGCATCAAACAACGACTTGCAGTTTTAGATTCGTCCACTGGGTGTCGACAAGCCAGGCGCCACTCGCGAATCACCCACTCTACCTGTATTTCTTGCGTACTATTTATCAACCAGAGAACATTGAGGAACCCCGACCCGATGTCATTTTACTTGAAATAAAAGTAATGGATGTGCTGTTCGAGCCAATATGGAAAAAAAAAAAAAAACGTAAAAAATAAAATAACACCTGGGCGGCACGGCGGATGAGTGGTAAGCCGGTCCGCGGCACAGTTCTGAGGTCATGGGATCAAACCTTCCTGTATGGAGTTTGCATGTTCTTCACATGCTTGCATGGGTTTCCTCCCACATTCCGAAAACATGCATGTCAGGTTAAAATGACCAGACCAATTTGTCCCTATGTGGGAATGAGCAAGTGTGATGTCCGTCTCTGTGTGCCTTGCCACTGGCTAGCAACCAGTTAAGGGTGTCCCCTGCCCACTGCCCCAAGATAGCTGGGATGGGCTCCACCACCCCAAGACCCTGCTGAGGATAAGCGGCGCAGATAATGGATGGATGGATGAAAAATAATAATACAAATAATAAGTAATCATTTTTAGAAAAAATCTGTAAGTTTAAAACATCTATAAGTTAAATGATTTGCTTTTAAATGAGCTTTTGTACAATATTTGTGTCACTTCCCAATCTGCATGAGTTTCCCCCAGTTAAATAAACTCTAATGGAAATGTATTTAATGTCAAGACCAGAACGGAGACAGGACCCACTTGCATTTCTCACAAGTTTTATTGGAGGAAAGAGAAAGGGCTGCGCCCACGATCCGGTGTTCGCTGGACGCGGGAAGCAAGTCGCTCTGATACTTGGATTGTGCTTCGAACGCTGAAGTGGATCTTCCATGGCGAGCGATGGTGGTGTCAGGGATGAAAAAAGCGGGTCGGTAGCCGGGACAGGAGAGCAAAAACGTGGTCAGGGTCGGAAGCGAGTCGGAAGCCAGAATAGGTGAGAAGACGTAGTCGGGGACAAAAAAAGGTTAAAAGCCAGGACAGGAGAGCAGACATGGTCAGGATCAAATACGGGTAGAACAGACGGGAGCAAAAAATGGGACAGGTGGTAGTCAGGGTTTAAAAGAGGCTTGCCTAGTGTTCGCTGAGGTTCGCAGACGGACTGACAAAAGGGGACAGACAGGACTGGGTTCAAATATTGATCGGGAGCCAATCAGAACCCGCAGCAGTTGTTGCCAAAGGAGCGGGCACAGCTGAGTCACATCAGTAATCATGATATTTAATTGTTCTTTTCCATTTTCTTAACAAACGCACAGTTGATAAACACTACAAGAGATTAAATGTTAGTGAAGAAAAAAATATTGAGTAAAAACAAAACCTCAATAATCATTTTTTAATCAAATCTCACATCCCTGAATCATAATTGAATTGTGACTCTCGGAAAGATCCCCAGCCCTACAGCGTAAGCACACTTTTTATCCCATTCATTTACTAGTCAGGCCTTCGTGTGAATGTATTTTCTACCATGTGACCCCCTTATTTGAATTATTTCTGCAAAGTAACGATTAATTTTATGAACCGAATTTCTCAATAATGCCACCGTGAGTTTGACACCCCTGTTTTACACCTACTCAGAAGTACTATAACTAACGTATGAAACAATCCCTTTATCAATAAAATTATAACACACAAAAGAAAAATGTATTCAGAAAGGGACACATGTTAGCTAATATGATTCTAAACGTTTTTCTTTCAGACAATAAATGTTAAGGGCTTCTCTATTGTTTGTGCTTGAGATGAGGCAACTCTTGATGAGGCATCATTTGAAATGAACACTTCATTTAGGAAGCGGCAGCAGATGGGTAATGAACCGAATCGGTGACAAATGGAAACAAGCATGAGAAAGAGCAAAGCCAAACAAATAAGTTGGATAGTTTCAGAATTAAGCAAAAACAAATTCATATCATATATTTGAAGTCATGCTTCCTTTGTTTTCTGGTTTATGTAGCTTCCTCATTTGTTTTTCTTTTTGACACATTTTTGTTTTGAGAAATTGTTTGATAATAATCAGGAAGCCTTGCAGTACTTGTAATGCAAATTCTGAATAAATGACAACAACTACACTTTTTGTGTTGTCAACAACTAAAAAAGAACATTTCATTTTTCATACTTTCAGACTTTATTGTAGCTTTCTATTTGTGGGGTTTTAGACTCTGTTTTAGATCAGGCGATGGTGTAATAATAGTCTGTAGTTTGCAATAATCTGTGGTCTGTGCAGCCCTTTGAGACTCTTTGTGATTAAGGGTTATGCAAATAAACATGACTTGACTTGTACATGCAAATTACAGAAAGGCTTGAGTCTGCAATTTTTTTGTGATTTTATCAATTGGTTTTTCAAAGAAATTTGTGGGGAAAGTGGTTCAGTTTTTCTCTTACATTAGTTTTTTTTTAAAGTTTGAAGAAATATGTTTATGCCTTGCACAAGTTCATCAAACAATAAATGGTTTAAAAATATACTGATAATAATTGTGATATGGATGAAAATGCATTTACATTTTTCAGTGATTCCGAGGATTGGCACACACTTTGCATGGATGAGATACAATATCTTCAACATACCCCGGGTGAACTGAGAATTTTTCTGCCTAGCTTCATCACAAAAAAAAATAAGTTAGTTAATCTGCACACTCCTATCTTTCAATAAATCTGAGAAGTGGAATTTATTTTTCTTGATTTGGGTTGTGGCTTGTAATTGGGGTGGGATGGTGGCTCCTGACGTCAGAAAACAGTCATAGAACCACTGTTTTAACACATTATGTCGCTAATTACCAGAGGGAACTCGATAATGCTCCAATTCATTTCCTACCTTATGTTACCACAATTGTCACTTATTTTCATGGAGCCCTTTGAATATTCAACCTCTTTTACTGTGAGGGACAAAAGCAAGATCGTTCATCACCCTAGACCACATATGTCAAATATCGTGGCCTGCAGGCCAAATGTGGCCTGCCACATCATTTTATGTGGCCCTCGAGAGCTTAAAATGTCTATTACCAAACACTACACTTTCTACAATTACTGTCGTTGAATCCCCACAAAGTATAAAGCAATGGAAACAAGTTGAATTGAGAATTAAATGATCCCCAAAAATGGCCCAAATTTTTTATTTTTATTTTGATGTACGGACGCTCCCCTACTTATGACCATTAGACTTACGAAAAACAGTAGGTTCGAACATTTTTTTCAGGATGTCGAAAAATATCCGGACATTGCTGTAAGTTAGTTTTTCTATTGTGTGCACCTTTATCCGAGTACAGGACATTACTGTAGTGCTTTTTTTCCGGCGTGTGGCGCTGTGAGTGCTCATCCAGCATCCCCCGGGAAGAAAAAAAAATTGCTTCTTCTTCCCAGTTCGTGTGTAAACATTCGATACTGTATCTCCAGCGCGCTAAGGACGTCGACATTTTTATTGTTTAATATCTCGTGCATCCATTCAATATGGTTGGTGTGAAGTGTAAAGAAGAAGGGAGCCGTTTCTTCTGAAATGAAAGTGAAATAAGAAAGCTTGATGCGGTTGAGAAAATGGTCGGAACGCTCTTTTTTTGGCCACTTTTTACCACGGAGGAGGACCTCTTGAAGCACATCTTCCAAAAGTAAGTTAAACTCAACTTTATTTATCTTAATAGAGCAAACTATTTTTGAAATGTTTATTTTTTAGTACAAAACAATACAGGTTACTTATACAAGCCTTAAACATAAGTATATAAACCTCGAACTTACAAAATATAGAACTAAAGCAACTTACGAGCTATTTCTTTTGAAATGGAAGTGGAATAAGAAAGCTTGATGCGGTTGGAAAAATGGTTGGATCGCTTTTTTTTACCACGGAGGAGGAAGGCGCCCCACTCCTGAAGCCCATCTCTTGCAGTTAAACCTCACTTTATTTATCTTTATAGAGCATATTATTTGATTAAATGTTTATTTTTTTTAGGGCAAAACGATACAGGTTGGTTATACAAGCTTTAAACATACAAAATATAACACTGAAGCATCTTACGAACACATTCAACTTACGAACGATCATCTGGAACATATCTCGTTCGTAAGTAGGACAGTGTTTGTATATAGTCTATAACATTTAATCCATGTATAGCGCCATTTTTTCAATGCGACTGTAATATTTGTAACTCAAATAATCAATAGATTGAGTAATTTTACATGAAGGTGTGTTTATTTTTTTACATGCCATTTAATGACATTTAATTACATTTCTAAGTTCCATTAGGGCCCTTTGAGGATAGACATTAGGCGGATGTGGCCCTTGGTAAAAAAACAAGTTAGACGCCTCTGATTTAATTATATGTCCAAGCACCCCCTACAACTCTGCAAGCCACATCACAAAAAGCATAGTCACCAGAACTAATGTCTGTCATGAAGAAAAAAAAAAAGAAATGACCCTGTCCTGCTTTATTAACGCTGCGTGATACAGCACAAACCGAAAGATTTATCTAAAATTCCTGTGATCAAAAGTTTAAAATTTACAAAAACTCAATAACTCAATCAAAAAACTTCCACAAAATGCATAAGCGTTCATAAAAAAAGTTCCCTGGAGCCTGTATCGTCGTTAGAGAATCATGGACACTCTCAAGCATTTTATTTGTTATTCTAAGATGCTTTTGTAATTCATTTTGTCACCTTTATCTTTCATTCTAGATCCCCTTTCTTGAAAAAGAGAGAAAAAAAAACCTACCTGGTTGTGTTGCCTGGTGCACAGTGGACCCTAGTCAATATTGAAATAGGCTAATAAAGAGGGGCAAGATTCAGTCTTTGTAATGGTTCCCCAGAGATTTACAGCTGATTGCAGGGGTTCCCCTTTCATTGAAGCGCAATTAGTCAAAGGTTGGCGAGAATAAATGTACCACACGAGCCATATATAAAAGCTTTAAGAAATTAAGAATCCTGTAGTATTCTTAAATATGTTTATATATTTGAGGGGATTATTACTATGACTGTGTTGTGAGTTGGATCATTAGGTAGTTGCAATTTTTCGCATTCATTCATTGCATGTATTGCATTTGTGGCATTTATTGCTTTTTTTGATGTTTTCTATGCAGCTGGTACATTCCTTGTGAAATCTCATTCTTCGTCAAGGTTTCTCCGTCTTCGACAACTCTTTAACTCTGAGATGACATTTTACTCTGTGAAGTACGTACAGGGTTAAATATAAAAGCATTGATCTGGAGGCAGCACAACTAGAGGAATAGAAATGAAAGAACCTTTTATTATCATATCTGACAACCTTAACCAATTGTCTCTGTATTGATGATTGCAATTTCCCTTATTAAGCCATTATAAATCTTACAAACACAATGCAGCACCTATTTATTCACCGCAAGACCGACTATGTTGAATAAAAACCAATATAATTTTTTAACGAAGAAATGCTTGATCAAGAAAGATAACATTTGCCATTGTACCTCAACAATTTTATCAACAAAGACGGTGTTGTTTGCTACCAGTGATTGAGACAATCCGAATTAGAGCTGAAATGGGCAAGATGAGAATGAAATTTTTATGATGTATTTCGGAAAATAAATAAATCCTCGCACGAAAATTGCTAAACGGCGTACCCAATTCGAAATGATGATTATTATTTTTTTATTCTATAAAATATTGGTAAAACGTGTAAGTTGATAGGTCTGGAAAAAATTTGCTGTAAATATACCTCATCCTGGACACCTTTCTGCTGAATATATACCCTTTTTTTATTTACTGGCTCTACTTGACATGTCCCTTTTCAGATGAGCTCTTGAAATATTGGAAGAAGTCCTTAAATTGAAGTGTTAGTGTGAACCACAAACATCCAATGACAACATCTGAAAATGCTTATCAAGAAGGCCCATGCGTTTTTTGGGTGCCGGAAAACCTGTGTTCATAAAGATCTGTGGCTAATCACTAAAAAAGTCCTTTTTATTATACCAGCCAGTGGCTTGGTTATGCTAATTGTTTCAGTGTGGTGCCACCCCTTGCAGGAGTGTACGGTAGAGACCTAATTGCTCCCAAAAAACCTCTTTTCGTTTAATTTACAGGGAGGAAGGAAGGCCTGCTGCTCTTTGAAGGATTTTTTTTAATGATGGTTTCTGCTTCTTCTTTTCCTGGGGCCCCTAAGGATCAACACAGATACACCATAGGGATAAAGGATAAAAGAAAGGAATAAAGATAGAGTAGCAAAAGTGCTAGTTGCCTTCCATGTACCGAATACCTGTCAACGTATATGTTTTTCCCGTATGTTTGATAATTTCAGGTCAACGGTAGCGGACGACAACGTCATCGCAGAGTGCTAATAGTGTCGCGGTACACCAGCATATATTATCCCCAATGAAGCATTTATTTGAATAAAATTGTGAGGTTCTGTTACAGAGTAAAGCCATCTGTAGAACTGCTTTCTACAATTAGCCACACTAATTCTACTGCAAGTCGTGAAAGTATCACAAAACCAGAACAGACCAGTGGAACCCAGAGCATTCGTTTTAGTCTTTTTATTAAAGAAGCGTTCAGGGCTTGCTGGAGACGTGATGGCCGTCAGACGTCAGCAGCGGTGCCGGGGAGATAACTTCGGATCGAGTGGTCAATCGGGGTGCGGAAATCAGGCAAGTCGTGTTTACTGGGGCTGGAGAAGAGATAAAAAACGTGGGACGCAAACAGGTCGGATCGGAGGCAGACAGAATCGGGTAAGCAGAGTTCTAAACGAACAGGATATCGGGAGAAACACACAGTTACGCTCTGACACTTCTCTCTGGGCGCAGGGCGCTTAAGAGAGGAGTGCCAGCCAATCAGAAGGCGCTCACTCAGGCGCCTTCTGATTGCTCCAGGTGATCTGAGTTAGTAATCATGACAGAAAGAACTAAGAAATATGCTTAAAAGAAAAATTGTGCCGTTTATTTAGGAAATAAATGTAACTTGTTTATACAAATGATCTTAGTTTTTATTGTACATAGTCTGTCTTATTGTGATTAAATAGATGCTGCGTGTGTAATGTTTATTAACACTTAATAAGCGTAATTGCACTCAAGAATAAGGGCGGAGGTTGACAGGTATGGTACTGTCTATAAAACAAAAGTTCTTTTCTAAAGAGTAATGTTATAGAACAAATTGTTTTCACTTTAAAATAACAGGAACAGCGTTTGTAGAGTATGAATCAAATAAAAACAAATAGACACGGGTGTCACTCCTACTGTTATTCCAAATAATTAGCTGCTTATGAAAGGCACAGTTAACCAAGCAAGCCGGGGACCCCAGTCACGATAAATAGATGGGGGGAACTAAATAAAGCATCAGAGGCTGACAAAAGGTCCATATTGTTGCTGTGTTCATCATTTCCCAAACCCTTCTGGCTTTAATAATAGAAAGTAAAAGAACAATTTGGACAGTCTCAGCTGTGAATACCCAACCTATCATGGAACACAATAGCAGCGTCACGCTACTATAATTTATAGTGTGACCAGAGGCACGCCCCTCTTTCATGCAACGTCTTTGTTAGTTATGTCCGTCAAGCGTATCATTTGCTACTCGACAACCGTCCTTCATGGCCAGATGGTAAAAATCCATAATTCACCAGCACCATCATGAAAAAAGAGACTTCAAATTCTCACACACTGGTTCATTATTGGCCAGGAGTGTGCTCAGCTTTGTTTAACCAGTGTTCAATACTTGAGTGAGTATATAGGAGAGCCCTGCACCTGGGGAGTCTACCTGTTACAGTGCTTCCTATTCTACTCAGCCATCCATCTTCAGGTTTAAATTTAACACTTTAGAACCTCCTTGGCGAAATAGGCCGCAGGACATGATGTTTAATGATCCTACACCCAGAATTTTGTCAAATTAAATAAGTAGAATATTCTTTCATGGCTAACTAAATCACCGGATCTCAATTCAACTGAGCATGCGTTTTACTTTCCCAAGACAAAGCTATTCGGATAGCATGAAAGGCCTGGCAAACCATCGCAAGGAAGGAAACGCAGCATTTCACTTGTAATTTTTTTTTTTAGATCTTATAATATATATATATATATATATATATATATATATATATATATATATATATATATATATATATATATATATATATATATATATATATATTTTGGAAAAATGGGCCACTAAAAAAATCAACTGACCTAAAAATTACTACAATTTCTACATGCTTAATACAATTTCAATTCCTCAAATTAAACCTCAAATCTACATGTCACAATCCTCCACTCAGGTTTAGGTTTTGTTTGTAGGTCCCATCTCTATCTATCACTCTGTCATGTCCTGCACGGTTGTCATGGCATCCAGCTAGCCCCGCCCCTTGACGCCGGCTGAGAAGCATTGAACTGATTGCTTGTGAAGTACTTAAACGCTCCTTTTGGGACTGCTCGTTGCCAGACCATTGCTTTAGGATGTTGAAGACCTGTTCATGCCTGTTTGATCCGTGTAATGCCTAGTTTGTAATTTTGATTACCTTTGAACCTGTTTTGTTTTGTCTTTGGTCCGTTTGTGTGTTGGACAACTTTTATTTCTCAATTAAAGTGAAAGATCGGCTACGCAAATGAGTTCCGACTTCCTGCTTCCTGGTTCGTTTCGTGACTCTCTCTCACTCTCTAGACTCTCTCGACCTTACCTTATTTGGTCACTCACTTCCGGGTTCAAATTTCTTCCCCACAGCTGCAGTCACTTGACTTGATTTCCCTTCAATCACAGCTCTCCATCATTTATTATTTAAACACTGTCTCCTTGGCTCTGTGCTAGTTTGTTGTCTTCTCTGTCTGGGTCAAAGTGTTATTCAACCCAAGACATGATTAGGATTGCGCCCTCATTGTGATATTTTTTTTAATTTTTGCTGTCTAAATGTGCATATTTATATCATTTTGTTTGTATTTATTTTTAATGAATTATATTGGGTGTCAAACTCATTTTTTCCTTTACTTTCAATATTAATTTCTCTATTTTAAATTGCGCAAATGTGGTCCTCCATAAAAAAAAAGCATTGCTCGTTAAAGATCCTGGCACGTTCATTTTTGACTAAAGACCTCGAACTCAAGGGAGGCAGACAGGCTCCCAGACATACCATTGCATATCTAAATGAGTATTTTGCATTTATCTGCATTTATCAGGAATCGAAGCGATATAACGATATGAGAAAAATGAATTGGAGAATAAAAGTGTGCGGATGTGGATTCATGAGATGCAAATGTTGGTAACATACATGACAAATCCATCTTTCCCCGCTAAATATCCATTCGGCTGCCACTAATTGCGCTATTGTTGTGCAATTACACAGAGTTTGCTCAGGCTTTACACGGTCTAGTGGTGGGGTGGGGTCTCTTCTTTATTCAACGTGCTCCTTTTGTGACTCAGTGTGGAACTTTGGTCTCAAGAGACCAGATAATCCCCTTAACAGGACATATTTCCTCTGTCAGTTTAGCAGTTTAGCCTTTCGTTAATGATGACATACAAATGAGACCCTTTCTGCACTGCGATATGATGAGTTTTTCTCATTATTCTACACGCACACCTGGAAATAAGAGTAAATGTTCTCTGGAAATTTTTACATAAAAATGTGAAGTCTTCATCATAAGGTAAAAGGTCTAGTCTAGAACTGTTACCTCCTGATTGTCTGCTTTCTGGCACTTTGTTTCTTTTGCTCCTGCTTCCCTGTACCTTAAAAATGGACAGCAGGAGATCGGATATTTGGATGTTCTGCTTGTGAAAAAAAATAACATCTGTAAATGTGGGGTGCGTAGTTTGGGGTGTTCTTAAAAAGTTAAAAACAAAAAAAATTATTAAATATGTTTTACCAATGCCCAACTGAGAATCTTTATATGATTTATTTTTCCACCGCACCTATCGGCAGTGAACGATTTCACGCGCATGCTGGTTGTTTTCATTTATTCGAGGATGAAAATGGTGAAAGTAAGAAAAGGACTGTTTCAAATACAGTCCAAATGCCAACCCAAACCCCCAAAACGATGAAAAAAGTAGAATTTATTCAAGCACGTCTAAGAAAAACACGTATGTGCACGCTGTAAAGACAATTTCAGCTAGACAAAGGCATCAGCGGGTAAAATAATTTTCAGGTTATGGACACCACCTTTAAAGGGATAATACCATTTGTTACCATTTTTTTTAATTAGGCCCGGAACGTGTGGTGTTCCTCGCCACAATCATGCAGTTATGTTCCAAAACATCCCACGTGCTAGCGGACTCAGGACATTTTGGGCTCAAAGTTGACCGATTTGGATTCATGTCCTCGAGAGCTGCAACGTCATCTCATGAAAACAAGACTCCTAACAATGGCAGGTCCTATTCACTTAAAATATGAGGCAGCCCCGAAACAGACAGCATTTGTAGTTAACAGCGATTGCATAGCGCTTGTTTTTGGGAGAAATCGAGACTTTGTTCCGGTTAGCCCTCTTTAGCTAGCCTGCCCTGTCGATTGGTGTTTTCCTGGCTGGGTTAGCCCCTGTCAGCTTTTTATGTGTTATTGTTGCCTGTAAGCCCCATTTTGGCTTCTTGCCCGTTGGTGTAGCATTACTGCGACACAACACTTTGGCATTCTTCTCAAAAACTAGCAAAACTTGACTTAAAACGCTTGTAACACCCTGGATTAATCAACATGCAAAACAATAAGGCGAGTGGCTTGCTCGGGGGCAGTGATCATGATGTAACAGCTGTCTTCAAAATACATTGTCCCAGAAAATAATTGTGATGTATGGTTTAAATGTATAGATATAGATTTTATGTAAAAGCCATTTACTATTTTCTTACGTTTTGCATGTTTTAGAATTTGGGTATACCTTTGAAGAAACGAACGTAAATAAAGTGTATGGTAGAATGTTTAAAATTAGCGTACAAGTTTTCGGACTAGCTACAGGGTTTGTTTGGTATAGACACCAGGTAATGGATTTTGCTGACACAAAGCTCTAGAGACAAAAATCCTGGTGAGTTTGCCAATAAATCATGCACACTGATTTACTGAACTGGTTCTATAACTGCAGTTTGTAAAGGTTTGTATTTGTTTTCTAGCTCTACACTTTCCGTTCATTTTTCAATATGTTGATTTTTGCACAGGGTCAAATACTTGGTCTGGGTCTTTATTTACTGTTTCCCGACTTTAAGTAGGTTGACCTGAACTTCTGAATGTCATGATTACTGATGCGGGGCACCTGAGTCTGCTCCATTGGCGCCAACAGCCGTGGACCCTGATTGGCTGCTGACCTCTTTTTAAACCCCCGCCTTCCTGTCAACATTTGTCAGATCGTCTGCGAACCTTAGCTACACGCAAGGCCAGCTCTTTTGACTCCTGACTCTATCCTGCCCTGATTTCTGTCTGATTCCCTGTCATGATTGCCGATTCAGAGCACCTGCGACTGCTTAATTGGCGCCAACAGGAAGCCGTCGGATCGTTATGCGAACCATTGCCCCTAGCTCGGTAAGCTCTTAGGTCAGACTCTGTTCCTGCCCTGTTTTTTTCTGCCTGATTCTCGTTTCCAACCTGTTTCTGGACCTGACTCTTCCCCGTTCTGCCTACCTGTTATCCAATCTGTTTTGCCCCGTTACCTGCCTGCCGACCTCGTTTCTAAACTTGACACTGCCCTTGCACTCCAGTCCCGGCTAGCGACTTGTAATTCCCGCCTGTCTTCGACCCTGCTCGCTGGACACGGAAGTGCCACTTCCGCATCTCCTGCTCCTCTTGTCCATCAAACATTGGATCGTGGAATGAAGCCCTGCTCTCCCTCTTTATTAATAAAAACTGAGAAAACGAGCACTATTGGGTCCTGTGTTCGTTTCTGGTCTGTGACATTCTCCTCTTTTCTGAACCTGCTTTACGTTTTTTCTTCTCCGTCCCTGCCATCGACTTGTTTTTTCTCGCTCTCGACATTGCCACTTCCGCGTTCCCAGCGATCTGCTACCTGTGACCGACGATCACTGGATCGTGGGTGCAAGCCTTTTCCTCCTTCCAAATAAAGCTGAGTAAAACAAACGCAATTGGGCCCCGTCTCCGTTCCTGGTCCGGGACACTGATACTAGCCCACCAGTAAAAGGTTTCCATTTTGTAATAACATAAATATACCATGTTAACCAAATACTTGCTACACATTGGCCAATTTGGCCAGGGATCACTCCATCTGGCAGGCTAACTGCATGTATAGGAAGGAGGGAACAATTATGGTTGTCTGGCATATGGGCAGTGGCAGGCATCCAGCTAATGATGAAGCTTGCCATATCTTTGGCAGTACAGTTTAGTACCACATATTTCCCGCACCTAGGAAAACCTCTCCAACCCCATATCCCATTGAGAACTATGGCGGTGTCAGTGCTGCAGTCCAAACCTGAACCAGGGGGTTTCTAACTTGACTAAGTGCCCAGTTGGGATGCTGAGTCTGGCAGCTTGCCTGCATAAAGCTGTCAATGTCCAGCTGGGAAACTGGACTTGGGGATGCCTCTGGTTGTCTTTTCCCCGGCGTGGATAATCCCAAAGGGCGAACGGCAGCAGCAAAAGCCAGACCTGCTCACAGATGTTCTGGTGTAGTATCGTTTTTAAGAAAGTGATTCATGAATAATGCACACGTTTTTGTTTTAATCTTTTGTGTTTGAGCTGGTTTATTAAACATGCTGCCCCTGTTTTTTTTTTTTTTTAATAAATATTCTCTTAACAAATTTATGTTCGATGCACTGATCTTTTTCGTCAGGATTTGGGCAGTTGTGGCCCATCAAGGCCTGCAAAGCCTTCTCTGCTGGCCTAAAAAAAGAAGCTGAATCTAAATCATGTGATGTTTATTATATTATGCCCATCAATAATCTTTAAATATTTCCAAATTGTCTTTAAGCTTTCCATTCATTGTTTTTTCTCTGGTTGGGCTGATTCTAGATGTGTTATTTCATATTTAAGCATATAACCAATTACATTTCAGCCATTGGTTGTTGCCAAGCTCAGAAATCTACCCAGAGGCTTGGCGAAGCATATCTGTAGGCCCTGTAGCATAAAATAAGGGTTCTATAAAGCTTATGCTCTAACTGATGCTTTAACCAGTTGGCCTCACAAGGGCCTTCTAGCTGGCTTAAGGAAATGTCAGTGATTTCACAAATTAAAATTGGGGAGGGAGGGCGGCTTAATACACTTAAGGGATGGTGTCAACCACCTTTAAACCAGATGAGTATGAAGAAGAATGATTGTTTATGATAGAGTGTATTAGCCAGATTTAGAAAACTGTATCTGCAGCGAACTACAAAAGAAAATATATAGTTGTGTTGATTTTATAGCGTTTTGTCAACCCACAATGGCTGAAAGAGAAGAAATGGATTTGTTTGCAGATTGACTGCCAATGCCATTTTTAAGACAGACGTTCCCAAAAAAGCTAGGCATCATTGAGAAAGGTCTGTCAACCAGGGGATGGGGTTTGTCCGCCACTTTCACCGCACTAACTATGAGCAGTACCCCTGGTTTCGAGGAACACTGCAAGAACTTTTAGTTGGAACTGACGAGCTGAACATAAATCGTTTGTATGACAGAGTCATTGACATTTTTTTGAGGAAAAACAGGAGGATAGATTTTGCGTACAAATAAAAAGGATTCTTGGTGAGTAAAGTTTGGCCATATTTCTAAAAAAATATTGCAATTTGATGAGGTTATTCTTAATACTTGTTTCGCAGCTCTAGCTGCAGTAAATGTTTTAAAACCATGAACTAGTTTTTGGATTCAGACATAGCATTACTGAAGGCCTAAGTGTGAAATGCATCATGATTAGCTGAATGAAGTTTGAGCCGGCGTGTCCCCTTTCGAACAGAGCCTAGTGGGGGTCCCGATGGGGAGGAGAGGGCCAATATTATTAGGAGTCATATGAGGCTGTCAGCAGGAGGTCCAGTTTGCCACATGCGCCCATACTGTTTGCATCCGACATACGTGTCAATGATGATTTATTAGACTTATATAGTAGTTGGCTTGATCAGGTCATGCGGGGGCACATCTATCACTATTCATATGCACACATGAGGTATAAAAGACAAAATGTTACAGCGCCGTAACAATTTTTAGCAAAGTATTATACTAAAATTGTTGTTATGATTTTTTTTATCTAGATGTCGATGTATATACTGTATCTCTGTCTATCTCTATTTATATCGTTATCCATGTATCCCTATCTTTGTTTCTGTACCTCTTTCTCTCTTTATCCACCCCCCTATCTCTCTCTCTCTATTTCGGCCTTATTTTATGTGTTCTATGTTTCTCTTTATTACTTTCTCTCCCTCTTGCTTTCTTTGTCTTTCTTTCTTTCTTTTTTTTTCTCTATCACCTCCTCTCTATCTTATTCTTTCTTTCTATTTCTTTCTCTTTTTTCTCTTTCTTTCTATTTCTTTCTAAATGTATTTTACGCTGGTCGTCCTGAAAGGGGGATACCACTTGTAAGGTCCCTTCTCAAGGTTTCTCTTTTTCCTCACGCTGAAGTTTTGAGTTGTTCCTTGCCCGCATGTTGGTTTAAGATCAGGTAATTGTGTCATTGTAATCCTGTGCAGTCCTTTGAGACATTATATAAATAAATTTGACTTGACTTGAATTGACTTCTTTCTCTCTCTTTCTCTTCCTTTGTCTCTCTTTCTCTGTCTTTGTTTCTCTTTCCTTCTCTCCCTTTCTCTTCCTCTGTCTCACTTTCTCTCTCTTTGTTTCTCTTTCTTTCTTTTTCCTTGTTTCTTTCTCTTTATATTTTTCTCTTTCTTTTTGTCTGTTTCTCTTACCTTCTCTCAATTTATTTCTTCTCTCACTCTTTTTATCTTTTCTGCTTGTTCTCATTCTGTTTCTCTTACTTTAAACATTTCTTTCTCTTTCTTTCTTCCTTTCTCTCTTTCTCTTGCCTCCTCTCTCTCTCTCTTAGTTTTTCTTTTTTCCGCTTTCTTTCTCTTTCTTCCTCTTTCTTTCTCTCTCTTTCTCTTTCTTTCTCTTTCTTCCTCCTTCTTTCTCTTTCTTCCTTCCTTTTTGTCCTTTTTTCTCTCTCTTTTTCTTTATTTCTCTTACTTTCATTCACTTTCTTTCTTTTTTGTCTTTCTTTTCTTTCTCAGTCATTCTCACTCTCTTACTTTATCTCTCTTTCTTTCCTTATTTTTTCCTCTCATTCATAAATATGTACTCTGCATGTTTCTCAAAGGCAGAACAGTTACCCTATTCAGTATATTTTAGTTTCGACTATGTATATGCATATTTTGCAAGGACTTCATGCGCGTGGTTCACAGGACGGACAGTGCCGATAAGAATATTCTCTACCATCCTTACTTGAAGCCTCATGGGATGATTATTAATATAATAATTAAACATTCATTGCCCACTGCACCTGCTCTTTCTCTGTCCTCCGGACCCCTGGGATTGGCCCCCAGTCCACACAGGAAAGAAAGCAAAAGAGTTAGAAAAAGAGGAAAAGGGGAGGAGCCAGAGGGAGGGCTTGCTTAGCGGAGAACTGGAAAAGGGGAAACACCATCACATTGCTGGATTCTTTTACACCAGTGAGAACGGTTTTCGGGGTGATAGATAGATACTATGTGAAGTTATGCCATTGCAAAACAAAAGAAAGGAGAAGAATACGGGGGAGGGGCTCTGCTAAATTCCGCAAAGGTTGTCCTTCCGAAGCCGAAATTTAAATAATCACTGAAGAAAGTCTGCTTTTATTTTTTCTTTAAAGTTTTAATACTGTTTATGGACAAAAAGCACACTTTTGGAGCTTTTTCTAAACACAAAGCAAGAAAGATTTGTCAATTTACAAAGGACTTCTAAACAGAGAGTGAGAGGGGCAGGATTATTAGTCGAGATGCTGCGGTATCTGCTTAAGACACTGCTGCAGATGAATCTTTTTACAGATACCATTCGAAATGGCACGGACATGTTCTTTAACAACTCCCTGGCGTCCTTCAATACCTCCTTCCCGGATTGGGGAAATTTCACCGGCTTCAATGGTAAGTGGAACAAATTGACTTTTCTCATCCGACCGACTCTTTAGTCCTGTGCGCCCTCCCTCACATTTACACAGTGTGTTTTTGTTTTTTTGTTTTCTATACATGGGAAGTAGAAAAAAAGTTTCAGTTTTTTGTATTTTTACTAACTTTTCGATATTGGAATTATCGATATTTAACTGTCAAAATGTAACTGTCAGCATGCTATAATGGCTTTAAAAGTGGGTTCCATAGTTTAAGGTGTCTCTAAAAAGTTTAAGTTAAATATTTAAAATGCCAAACTGAGTTCAAAGAGCCTTTACTTTATTATTTCTCTGTGCCAATCTGCTTTGAACTTTTTTAATGTAATCAACAGTATTTTGAAAAAGTAGCGCTGGAGGAAAGGAGGTGCAAGGAGTATGATTTCACATGCGTGCTCATGATTTTTTTTAATTTTTCTGGGATGAAAAGGGTGAAAGTAAGAAAAGGACTGTGTCAAATACAGTCCAAAAGCCAATCCAAACCCCCCAAAAAGATGAAAAAGGAAAAGTTTATTCGAGCGGTTCTAAGAATTTCACATACTTGCAACAAAAGGATTTTGCCAGAGGCTGCAATGATGATTTCATCAGCAAGTAGAATATTTTGAAGCGACGTACACCACCTTTAACTACTTACATAGCTATCATGATAATGACCATACTGACGTACTGTTAAGGCCATTATCACATAGAACATCATTTAGAAATCCAGTATTTTTCCTTAAGGGTGAGGTGCGGAGTTATCAAAACTTAAGGCTTCAATCATGACTTTAAGACAGGAGATTGCTGCACATGATGTGTATTCACTCAAATAAACTCTTCTTTTTGCATCTTTTGGGGGTTTGTTCCCGCCTGAACAGGCCTGATAATAAAAGCAGATGGAAAATATAGCATAAGAGCTTTTATGAATTCAGTTGGCATTGTTAACACATACCTAATAGAGACAATATTTAAGACCTCAAACTACGCACCCCACACACTATTATCACAAGCAAATCAATATTTTAATCCATATAACGATATTTAATAAACAAATCCCTGATTAAACCTGAAGTATTACGCATGAATTTAAAGTTCATGGTCACACGGCAACTTTGTTTCTACTGCATGTCCGTACACCCACCGTTGCATGAGAAATCCGTAAATATCAGATTTTAAAAAATAAGACTTATTAAGTGAAACTGTTTTTTTGCCTTTTTTCTCAGAAAAAAAATATTTTTGCAGGAGGGTGACGATACGGCTTTCCCATGAGACTAAAGAGTTACAGTGGTACCTCTTCCTACAAATTCAAGATTACCTTCATTGTCTTAAGATAAAATGCAAATTGAAATTTGTTTGCGACCCCTGTGTACAGTGTTTATAAAAGAAGTTTAAAACAGGCTTCAATAAAATAAAATCATACAGCCTGTGTACAACAAAATAACCGAAAGTTGCTGTTTTCTCATTAAATATTTAGTGCATCGCCCTCACTTTGAATAATGAAGATGTCTTCTGTCAAATATGACATATATGTATGGATATATCTTCTCTATCTGATTTTTTTGTCAACCGTAATTTGAGACTAATCATCCATCTAACCTTAGATTGCTTGAATCAGGCTGCTGCGTTTTGGGGCAGAAGTCTGGATTTCATTTGAGATTGTGATATTCTAATTTGCAACAAAAGTTTGTACACGTTTATTGACTGAATATAAAACACAAACCACCTCAGTGTTGTTAGAATTTAGATGTCGGTCAGTTTCAGTGTTGGGCACGAAATAATGAAAGAGAGAAAGAGAGAGGGGGGAGAGAGAGAGAAGCATGAGAAAAAGAGCGGGAGAGAAGCATGAGTGGAAAGGGAGAGGTAGATATTCCGATAGTGTTATGAAAGTGAGAGAGAAAGAAAGAAAGAGAGACAGAGAGAAAAACAAACAAAGAGAGAAGTAGAAAGAGAGTGAGAGAAAAAAAAGAAGAATGAGTAGAAAGGGAGAGAAAGACATTATGATAGAGAGAGAAAAGTGAAAGAAAGAAAGAGAGACTGAGTGATAAAGAGTGAGAGAGAGATAGAGGGAGAGAGAGAGAGAGAGAGAGTCAAGTCAAGTCAAGTCAAATCATTTTTATTTGTATAGCCCTAAATCACGAAGAGTCTCAAAGAGCTTCAAAGATGATTACACTATATTACACAGACTATTTTTCAGAATATTATTATACATTCCCCTGCTCTGTAGTCGACGGGAAGAGTAGGTTATTCATATGCTATAGAGTAGAAGTGAGTTTTAAGCTTAGATTTAAACATTAGAGAGAGAGAGAGAAGATAGAGAGAAAAAGAGCAGGAGAGAAGCGTGAGTAGAAAGGGCGAGAAAGATATTACGATAGAGAGAGAAAATTGAGAGAAAGAAAGAAAGAAAGAAAGAGAGAGGGAGAGAGAAAAGCAAGAGAGAAAAAGAGCGGTAGAGAAGCATGATTGGAAAGGGAGAGATAGATATTACGGTATAGTAAGGAAAGTGAGACAGAGAAAGAAAGAGAGAGAGAGGGAGAGAGAGAGAGAGAGAGAGAGAGAGAGAGAGACAAAGAGAGAGAAGCTTGAGTAGAATGTGAGTGAAAGTTATTACAATAGAGAGAAAAAAGTAAGAAAAGAAAGAGAGAAAGAGAGAGAGTAGGAAAGAGAACGAGAGGTAGAGAGAGAGAGAGAGAGAAGCAAGAGAGAAAAAGAGCAGAAGGGAAGCAAGAGAGAAAAAGAGCAGAAGAGAAACATGAGTAGAAAGGGAGAGAAAGATGTTATGATAGAGAGAGAAAAGTGAGAGAAAGAAAGAAAGAAAAAAAGAAAGAAAGAAAGAAAGAAAGAAAGGAATTTAGTAAGTAAGAGGAACAGAGAGTGAAGAAGATGAAAAGGAGAGAAAGAGAAGACAGTGTTTCGAAGGGACCCAGCTCCTTCTATATGGGAACCGGTCGCCCGCTCTTACTTCAAAGAGTCGGCTCGTAGAGCCCTTTAGTTTCCCAACAACACATCACTCATTTAAAGCACTGCGCCATTCAAATGAGTAAAAATCCCAACCTCATATAATTAATGAAATAATGACACTTTCTATTCTTTTATGATTGTCTCAGTGGGTTATTTTCAGCAGCATTTCAGTTTTAGATTTAAGAAAAAAAAACGTCATCAATATTCATCAAAAAGACTTGCGCTCAATTGTATAATCCTGAAGCAATATTCTAACTTATTATTTTTGATTAAGTAGGAACACAAGTCAAAGCGATGGCCCAATTAGGGCATCTGCCATGTCGCCGACATATTTATCACACCGGAGGTGAGCCGGACCCAGCGGGGCTTTTTTTTTTTCATCTCTTTATTTTACAATTGAGTATAATAACCTTAATATATGGATGTGGACGCTGCCATTATTCCCTTTATGAGGGTCAAGTGTGTTCCCCTTTGCTCTTTTCAACATAAATCTACTTAACACTCACTTTCAGTCTGTGTGCACATTTCCCTGCTAATCTAGATTTAGTTTTTCCTAATTCAAATGTGCCCCACCCCCGACCCTCTATACTGCATTACATTTACCGTATTTTCCACACTATAAGGTGCACTGGATTATAAGGCGCGCCCTCCCCAAAAATAGTCTTTCATATTTAAGGCGCATTGGACTATAAAGCATATGGAATTTAATCTATAACGAAAGTTTGTCAGGACCAGAACGGAGACAGGACCCACTTGCGTTACGTTTCTCTCTGCTTTATCGGGAAGAGAGGAAAGGATTGCACACACGATCCGGTGATCGCTGGTTGCGGGAAGCAGGTCGCTCTGAACGTGGAAGTGGCACTTCCGTGACGAGCGATGGCGGCGTCGGGAACAGAAAAAACGGGTCAGGAGCCGGGACAGGAGAGCAAAAAAGCGTGGTCGGGTTCAGCAACGAGTCGAAAGCCACGGGAGGATAGTAGACGTGGTCAAGATCAAAACAGGTCGAAGCTGGGAAACAGATGGGAGCACAAACAGGATCGAAAAGCTTGCCTAGAGTAAACTGGGGTTCGCAGACGGACTGACAACAGGTGACAGAAAGGAGTGGGGACAGTGGGCCGATCGGAGTCCAAGGCGGGGGTTTTTTGGGGTTTTTTAAGGGTTATTGTTCTATCTTCGTTATTCATTATCCATTATCTGTTATCGGTCAGTTCATAGTAGGGGTTTTTGATGCCAAATTAGCAGGCAGAGGTGCTTCGCATCAGTAGTCATGATGAAGTTAATGTATTATTAGAAACCACTGCACGTTTTATACACTTATGGTATATATTAGTGCATACCTGTCAGCCTGTACGGTTTTACGTTTTTTATGCATTTTAAGACGAGTACGACGTACAAGGAAATCTGTACGGAAAAACGCAAATTTGTCAATCGCATGCGTCTGCCGCCTGGCGATTTCCGATCATGCATCATTCCGGAAAAAAAAAATATGGTGTACGATTATTTTGTATTTTGTACGGGAAAATACGACAGTTTGTATGGGCATGGAAGTTGACAGGTATGTGAGTGCAACGATTGTTAGTCAAAAACGTCACCCATTTCCTTTTAAATGTATGTATTTATTCTTTAGATTTCTGTTTTTTTTCTAATATGTGTTGTCTTTCTGACTGCAAATAGTCCGATTAAAAGTTTTGGGTTATTTTTTTGCACCTTTTGATTACTGTAATGTCTTCATGTACAACGCACAGCTCTAACTTTGAATTCAAAATCAGTATAAAATTCTCAAACTAAGCATTGTAAGTAACACGCGTTGTTGAATATGTGCGGCAATGATTAAAATCCTTTATTGTAAAGCATAAAATATGAGCATGGAAATAAATACATAACGGATCAGGGTTCTCCAACCTTTTTTATACTGAGAGCTACTATTTCTTATTAATTAGCGCAAAGGACACATCATTTGATATCAATTTCTAAAATAACAACTCAGATAGATGGCTTGTTAAATAGCTAAAACAGAATCTTGATGGTTAGCTAGAAAAATTAACGGGTAAAAATAAATAAAAGGGAGATGGATAAATGGCTAAAAGAATAAAAAGAGCCATCTAAAAAGCTAGACAGAAAGCTAATAATAAAGCTAGCTAGAGAGAGGCCAAAATTGAACTTGGTAACTGGCAAAAAGGGTCAAGCCAGAGGTTAGCTAGAAAACAAGCAAAACATGTAAAAAGTTAGCTAGATAGCTTGCTAAATGTCTAAAAACATAGAAAGATAAGTAGCTAAAGAGCTAAAAGGAGAGCCAGATACTGTAGCTGGTTAAAAAATTATCGTATTGTCTTTAAAAAGTTTACAAAACGATGAATAAATACATTTGTGTAATGCACAAATAATTCTTGTTCTACTTTCTTAATTAATTGCTCAAAAAATATTCATCGATACTTGTATAGATGTTTTTGTCCATGAAGCCCATGAACTATAATTTATTTATTCTAATTTCTAAAAAAAGAACTTATCATGCTATTACTATGTTGTTACTATGTTATTACCAGGTTAGACATTAAAAATAGGGTTAAATAGACTTAGTCAACCAATAAAAAAAAAAATCATTTTACTAGAAAATCACAATTACCGGGTGATCTATTTTAAGAACAGGCCGGTGGGCACCTCAACTGTCCTCAAGGGGCACCCTTGTGCCTGCGGGCTCAACGTTGGAGACCCCTGTAATAGATAGTTTGATTCACTTCAAAGCTCCAAAGGGTCAGTCACAAGTCAAATTAATTTTTGTTTTACACTTAGGTCGTTTCAAACATAAAGAAAAAATAACTCACGGTTACATTTTAATGTAAAAATAAAATAAAATTAACATTCCAAAATAAAATTCAACACAATACCAAAATAAAGTTTACAATGTACTGCATTTTCTTTACCAAAATGGAAAATTATAATATGCCACTGGATTCAAATGCAGGTTGCAGGGGTGAGAGCGCTGACACTAAACCCCTAGTGGTACAGATGACATACGAAAAGGCATTCAAGTTGATCTCCTCATGATTTTTACGGGGCCATAATGGAGAAAACTTGTTTGTCCAGATAGATATAAAAAACACGACTCTTCGCTGTATCCAATGATGATTTGTACTTTGCGGTTATTTATACCTTAAGGATGATTTTCTGTTTTCGTTTTTCTGTCACTGTAAAAATAGTGTGATAATGAGATAAAATAGGATGCCATTTCACATGTCATCTGTACCACTAGTGGTCCAGCGGTTAGATTTCTGCACTTTCACCGCCATGACCCGGGTTCCAATTCCGTTGCATAAAATATATTGCGATTTTGATCAATCATTGCACAAATATTGTACAATAAAAATCTTGAATAGTAACGCACACGAATAAATATTGTGTGTATTTCCAAATGTTTCCACCAGTGTTTTGCGGTACAGTTTATAAGGCGCACCGGGTTATGAGATTGCCAAATTTTTAGGTGTGCCTTACAGCCCACAGAGCACCAACACCATCATTTTCTGTTGATGTCACACAATTAATTCTGTTTCATCTGCTCACTGCAAAAGAAAAAAGAAAAATCAATAGTGGATTTTCAGAGTAAAGTAGACCAGCATGGTTCCCATCAGGCGCTTTTGAGAGAGGGTTCCGTTTTCTTTCCCAAGGAACCCCGTGGTGCTTGTTTGCCTCATTGCCCGGTTTTTAAATGCTGCTTATTGCGAAGCTGTTTGAATCCTGCTGGTTGTGACCTCTTTTGCTAAAGGTGGGCGATACTGGGAAATTTGGTGTCGATTCGAAGGATAGTATCAATCGATACCAATCTGATACTTTCTGCTGGCTAATGTTTTGAATAATTGAACCCTACGCCCTGAGTTAGTTTATCCATCCATCCATCCATCCATCCATTATCTGCACCGATTATCCTCAGTAGGGTCGCGGGGATGCTGGAGCCCATCCCAGCTATCTTTGGGCAGTGGACAGGGGGCACCTTGAACCGGTTCCCAGCCAGTCGCAAGGCACACAGAGACAGACAACTCACTCGCTCATTCGCACCTAGGGACAATTTGGACCGGCCAATCGACCTGAAATGCATGTTTTTGGAATGTGGGAGGAAACCGAAGTGCCCGGGGGAAACCCACGCAAGCACGGGGAGAATATGCAAACCCCACACAGGAGGTTCAAACTCATGACCTCAGAACTGTGCCGCACACGCGCTAACCACTGCGTTGTCGTGCTGCCCGAGTTATTTTATATTTAAGGAAAAAAAAGCAAAAATATTTTAGGCACTTAAAATGTTTCACAACATGTTATTTTTAACCATTCAGATTTCGGGTAGATGGTACCAAGGCCTTCTAGAAGGCTGAGGGTGTCATGATTACTGATGCGAGACACCTGTGCCCGTTCCTTGGCACCAATAGCCCTGGGCGCTGATTGGCTCCCTGCCTCTTTTTAAACCCCCCGCCTTCCTGTCGTCATTTGTCGGATCGTCTGTGAACCTACGCTGCACGTTAGGCAAACTTTTGTGACTCCTGACTCTATCCTGCCCTGTTTTCTGTCTGATTCCCGTTGCCAACCTTTTTCCTCCATCCCGGCCATCGACCTGTTTTTTCCTCGCTCTCGACTTCGCTCAACACGGAAGTGCCACTTCCGCGGTCCCAGCGTTCTGATACCCGTGACCGACGGTCACTGGATCGTGGGTGCAAGCCCTTTCCTCATTCTAAATAAAGCTGAATAAAACGAACGCAATTGGGTCTCGTCTGTTCCTGGTTCCTGACAGAGGGAAACGTTTTCACAAACAATGATTGGCTAAGGGGCAGTAATGCACCAATGTGATGGTGTCAACCACCCTTGAACTTGAAGAGGACAAAGAAGAATGATTGGCTAAATATAGTGTACTAGCCAAAGCTAGCAAAAGGCACCAGTAGTGAGATGAACAAGTATACCGTATATTATGTTGTGTTGATTTAATAGAGGTTTTGTAAACCCACAACAGCTGAAAGGGAAGAGCAAATAGATTTTGTTTCAAAGCCATTTTCAAGACAGACTTTTCGAGAAAAGTTTGACAATGACAGGTCACAAATCTTCGAAGCTAACAAGTTTGCACAATCAAGGCAAGCTGGAATTTTTATTCTTGGGACACGATGAAAATGCAGAAACAAAGCAAACTATGTGGAGCTGTGTGTCTTTATTATTGAGAGAAACACAAATTTCTAAGTGAAGAAGAGAGGATGGATTGTGTACAAATAACAAAGTTATTTTCGGGTGAAATTCCTCAGTAATATTCCAATCTTATGAGGTTATTATTGATTCTTTTTTATTTGAGCCGCAGCTGTAGAGGCTGATAAAATTATTATTGAGAATTAGATGTATTCAGACGTAGCACTAATGTCATGGACCGGAACAGGAGGAGAACCCAAATGCGTGACGTTTCTCACACAAGCTTTTATTTTACGGGAAATGGGGCAGTCAAGCACGTTAACCCAAAACGCCAGTTATTCGGCGATCGTTGAGCGAAAGACGTAAAGCAGCAGTCTGGCGTGGAATGACAGAAACCCTGCGCCCGACGAAATCGATACTAATTGCTCGAGCAGATATCGGACAGATGCAGCGATACCAGACAGGACGGGACAGACAGGATTTATATCAAAACTGGAAATCAAAATTAAACAGGACAAACTAAACGGGAATGAAACTGGAAATCGATATTAAACAGGACAAAATAGACGGGAACAATACCGGACAGGAAACACAGGCAGGGAACCGGACAGAGTCAAAACCCACGTTTTGTGGGGAAGAGGTTCGTTGAAGGACTGACAAAGGGCGAGTGAGAGCACTGAGCATAAATAGAAGGGAAGCCAATCTGTCAATGAGCCGCAGCTGGCGCCACACGGGCAGGGCCAATTGGGCGCCATGGCAACCGTGACAACTACTGAAAGCATAGGTGTGAAACACACGGCCCGCCACTGCATTTTATATAGCTGTGACTGCTAGGCGACTCGCTGAATCCCTGATTTATTGATTTTGACAGTCTGTTAAATTGATGTGGATTGAAAACAAACAGTTTTCCGAGACCGATAGAATATTTTCGCTTTTAGAAAGATTGCTTGCTGCCGGCCATCATAATTGTCAGATGGAGAAATAAGGCCTCTTCCAGTCAATCTGCTTCTTCACATTTCTCTATTACTGTTATCATCTTCACCTCATTTCCAATTCACTTTGACTCATTGCTTTCACAACAAAGTGACTCCTTCTTGTCAAATAGAAAAAAGATCATTTCTGTATCTTTGAATTTCAATGGACTTTCTCACATATTTTCCTCCAATCCAAGTCAGCATTTTCAAAGAATAAGATTTTTTCCTTTATACAGTAGCATAAGTCAAGTCATATTTATTTGTATAGGCCTTAATCACAAAAGTCCTAAATGGCTTCAAACACTCCCATTACAACATCTTTTGATCTAAAATGAACTCATGAATAACATAATACCTAAATTGTAAAGAACCAGAACATGATCAGGACCCAAACGCGTGACATTCTCTCACAAGCCTTTTATTTTACGGGAAATGGGGAGTCATGCACGTTAGGCAGCAGTCTGGCGTGAATTGATAGGAAGCCAGAGGCCAACGAGATTGATACCATTTGCCCGAGTAGATATCGGACGGATGGGGTCGATACCGGACAGGATGGACAGACAGGATTGATAATGAAACAGGATATCGAAAATAGACACGACAAACTAGACGGGAACGAAAACTGGAGGGAATAATAAACCGGACAGAAAAAGACGGGAACGAAACTGGAAACCGATATTTAACAGGACAAAAATAAACGGGAACAATACTGGACCGGGAATACCAACCGAAAACAGGACCGAGTCAAAACCTACGTCTTTCGGGCAGAGGTTCGTTGACGGGCTGACAAACGAAGAGTGAGAGCACTGATATTAAATAGACGGAAAGCCAATCTGTCAATGAGCCGCAGCTGGCCTCATATGGGCGGGGCCAATTGGGCGCCATGGCAACCGTGACATAAATGAATAAACTGCGTTCATGTCAAATATCTATTCATGCATTCTTCATTTATTTTGTCAATTATTCATTTTGGTATTTATTATATCAAACATAAGAGCCTCATGAGGTAGTCGGCAGCTTAACCCCAATTGGGCAATCTTTGGACGTTTACATGACAATAAATGATACTGATGTATTTTAAAATCTATACGATTGAGCCGACTAATCAAAGTTTTCATCAAACAGAGACCTGTTTTATCTCTGAATATTTTATCGAGCCCATCTTAAAAATCATAAGATGAATTAGGATAATTACAGTAACAAAAATCATAATAATATGGTATGTATTGTTGTTAAGAATGATCAATAGTTTGTATGTGTTATATAACGGATCTCAATGTTTTTCATTGAATTATTTGAACAATATCTTCATAACATGACTAGGGCTAAATCGGGCTTTTAATTCAATTCACAAGAGTTATATCTTTTTAAGTATCTATCCACTCGGAGCCATTGCTCGGAAAATGCTGGTTTAATAGTAACCGCAAGAGCCAAGAAGAAATCCGAAGGTCCGAGAGCATTCTCCATTCCGGTCCCAATGTTGTAGGATGCACTGTCCTCTGAGGTTCACTCGTCAACCTGCAACATCCATTGCAGCCCAGTCCTCCTGGAAGGGAGATTACCTCATGTGCGGCCTCTTCTCAATGTTTTTTGATTTCCTCATGCTGAGGTTTTGAGTTTCTCCATGGCCTTATGTAGTTTTTAGTTTAGGGGATTTTGCATTAATAGTCCGTAGTCTGTAGAGACCTTTGAGACTTCTTGTGATTAAGGCGAAATAAATAAACATGACTTGACTATCTGTAGGTGAGAGTTTGATCTGAACATTTTGTAAACTGTAGATGTTCAGGAACACAAAGTCATTTTAAAATGAATAATAAGGAAACTTGGACTTATTTCTTGTTAACGTTTTTTTGGTGAATGAATGTAACTTGTCAGGCCGAGTGCCAGCAATGATATTAATAGCATTTGATCTCTTCCTGAGGCTAGCCATTAACTACCCGTACTTTTCTCCAATTCTGTCCACATAAGTCAAAAACAGAAATGCTGTTTTACTTTTTGAAATAATACAGCCCTGAACTAAACTTTTCACCAAACTCTATGTGCAATCATATCTTTCAGACATCAAAGAGCATAATTCCACAGAAAGACAAAAAAAAGAACACATGAAAGTACAAAAACTACAGAACATGGTAATATGTGTACAATTATTGCTGCAATCTAGACTGGAGGGTTTGACTAACGTGACAACGTTGTAAACATACACGGACCCATCCAACATGTTCGCCAGCACTCGGGTTGCCCGTATGTAGATCACGTCATCAGGAACCATCTATTGGATTTTCTCTTCTTGTGAGCAAACTAGTCCTTCGGACAGAGGGTGAACTTGGGTTTCTCATTAACCCTTTTCGCACTTGATGGGAAAAAAAAGTGCCCGCTATTGTTCTGGGAGTTAATACTCGAGTGTGTAGAGGGGCGGCGAGGTCAATGAAAACGCGAGGTTAAGTGCACTAATGACACTAAGGTCACAAAAGAGGTTACAACCCTTAACCCATTTTCAAATCTCTCAATGAGGGGGTTCCTTGACATCTTTTCTCTTGTGGCCCCCTGCCACTCACGCCTAATGAACTTACCAGGATTCTTGTATTTATGATCAATTTTGGGGCGCACATGCATGGGGAGTAACAGAATACATGTAATGGCGCGATTAGGATACAAAAAATGTAATTGTATTGAGTTACAGTAACAGGAAAAAAGAAATTACAGAAATGAAATCCTTTTTATTCTTTTCCTTGTTTGCATTCGTGTCTCTCTCTTTGCCGTCTTATTCATTCCACACACAAGCATTGGCGCTCTCACAAAAAATCTATTTCATCACAGAAACAGTATGGCACTCGTACATTTATTGCCATTCTCCTCAGTTACATGTGTCAAACTCAAGGCCCAAGGGCCAAATGTGGCCCGCAACCTATTTTTAAGTAGCCCGCGAGAGGTTCAAATGTCTGAGCGTGTAAATGGTAAATGGTCTGCATTTATATAGCGCTTTTCAAGTCAATGGAGTGTCACAATTACTCATTATACTCACCTGAGCCCACTCGTTTGGCGCCAGCTGCTGCTACTTACCTGATTGCTTCCCCATCCTATTTAAGCTCAGTCCTTTCACTCGCCTGTTGTCAGTCCGTCAGCAAACCTTTGTTTCCACAAGGCAAGCATTTTTGACCCTGACTCCTGTCGGTCCCGTTTTGTCACCTGTTTTCCACTCGTCCGTTCCTGATTTCCCTGTTTGTCTCCTGCTATGACCCGTTTTTTTGACCCCAACCACGTTCTGATCTCTCGTCCCAGCTAACGACCCGTTTTTCCGTCTAACTACTCTACAATCTCCCGCTCCGGAAGATCCACTTCCGCATTTAGAACACGCTCAGATCCAGCGCTGCCTTTCCTCTATATTTCAATAAACTTGTGAGTAACGTTACGCATCTGGGTCCTCCTTCTGTTCTTGTCGTGACATGGAGACCTACTAAAGCACTTTACAATCTGCTTCACACTTATCCATTCACACACACACTCACACACCGATGGAGGCGACACAAGCGCCTACCTGCAGGTGGTTAAGGGATCCATTCCATAAACATCAACAGTGAACTTTAATACAAGCATATTATCTTGTACTGTAGACCTCGGGGATATGGCCCCCCCCACTTTATGATGTTTTCTCATCACAATGTGGAATAAGATGTTTTTTCAGCCCCTCATTACAAACTTTTTCCCATTATACAACATCAACAAACAATTATTTTGCATGTGCAAAAACAGCAACATTTGAAACTTTGCGTTCACACGCCTAATAAGTCTTTAAAATGCCTTTTTGCTATTAGTCGTCGTCACGGTGTGGTATGATGGGAGCATGGCAACAGACTGTAAAACAGAAAGTAATCAAAACAGCCCAGAAAATCAGCTCTCGATCCCAATCAGCCCATAAAAAAGGACTTACAGGCTTAAAAACGGTTTCTAACCAGGGGCCATCATCACCCTAAAAATGAATTACTTTAGAGTATTTTGGCCAAAAACTACTGATACATTTAAAGTTTAGTCGACACTCAGAACAAGGAGAGAATACATCAATGGGTTTCTTAGGTTACAAAAGCCTTACAGGGTGAGGAATAAAAGAAGCAACAACATGATTGGCCACAAGTGACAGTGAAGTCAACAGCGCATAATAGTCAAAACAACGCTGAGGTATAATAGTCAAAATAAAGAACTGGCATCCTATGCAATCTCAAATTAATTCATGAACTACATTCTCCACAATGAATGCGATACCCACAAAAATATGGCTCACCGCCACAACACAGCAGTGATGCTTGGTCGAGAGTGGAATTGAGAAATAAATGATCTCAAAAATTTCCAAGATTTCGTTACTTTGATATATTTACTTTATAATACATTATATATGTGTAATAACATTATTTTTAATGCTAATGTGACGTGTGTAATGAGGTATTTTACATTGAACGAAAACTACATTTATTTTACATACCATTCAATTATGTTTAGTTACATTTATAAGTTACAGCAAGCCCTTTGAGGACAGCTATTAAACTGATGTGGCCATTGGTGAAAATGTGTTCGATAATACCGTTGTAAGTATTAACACTAACAATTTTACTTGCCGGTCAACGGCTTGATTTCCACAGAGCACATTTTTATGATAGTTCATGTATTTTTGCCCATAATCAAATCAATATTGTTGCTTTTTGAACAAATGGGTTTTTTTTCATACCACTTGGAAGTGATAAATAATTCACACTGTTCCTTTAAGAATAATAGAAGTACAAACCAAATGAAACGTTCTTGATCCCAGTCTAGAAAAAAATCCAGTAAATAACTGTGATTTGATCCATATACGGGAATAAGTTTTCTTTAAACTGCATTAAAACAATCATATATTTCTCAATATTATTTAAATAAATATTTCTATACTTTATTTATTATTATTATATTATTCTATTAGCAACCAGTTCAGGGTGTCCCCTGCCCACTGCCTGAAGATAGCTGGGATGGGCTCCAGCACCTCCGCGACCCTACTGAGGATAAGCGGTGCAGATAATGAATGAATGAAAATTATTATTATTATTATTATTATTATTATTATTATTATTATTATTATTATTATTATTATTATTATTATTAATAGTAATATTTATTATTATTATTAAAATGAAAAATTCTATATATGTTTATAAGTGCAACTGACCTTTATGAAATTAATCTATATTATCTTCTTATAGGATGGGCAGCACGGCGGCGCAGTGGTTAGCGCTTGTGCGGCACAGTTCATGTCATGGGAACCTGTCGTGGGTTCAAATCCAGCTCCAGACTTTCTGTGCGGAGTTTGTATGTTCTCCCCGTGCTTGCGTGGGTTTCCTCCGGGCACTCCGGTTTCCTCCCACATTCCAAAAACATGCATTTCAGGTGAATTGGCCGGTCCAAATTGTCCTTAGTTGTGAATGAGCGAATGAGTTGTCTGTCCCCGTGTGCCCTGCGATTGGCTGGCAACCAGTTCAGGGTGTCCCCTGCCCACTGCCCGAAGATGGCTGGGATGGGCTCCAGCCCCCCCCGCGACCCTAATGAGGATAAGCGGTACGGCTAATGAGATGAGATGAGATCTTCTTATAGGTTTTATCCATTAACCTATTAAGAAGATAATTTTAAGACAGAATTCTAATAGGCCTATGTATAGTTACATAATTACCGTAATACTCAACCCATTGGACACAAAAGCTCTTTGTAAAAAATATGAATCGTCATTGTATATATTTAAAATAATAATTTTATACAGACTACTGTTATTTTTGTTATCCTAAATGTTGTTGAACAGGTTTAATTGAAGGCCTTGCCGTTCAATCCATGATCTCATTGGACGGTGACGAGGGATGTTGTCATTGGTCAGCATGATGTCACCTGACCTTGTAGCTCCAGCTGCACACAAAGAAAATGGCAGCTGGCTTAAAAATTACAAAATGATGTCAGCAGGAATGAGTCAGAGGAGGCAAAATGTCATCCGGAAGCAAAACAAAGGCCTCAAGTCACAGTCTACGTATTATCTACGCCAGGGGGTCTCAAACTTGATTGACGTGGGGGCCGCTAGGGTAGGGTTAGGCCAAATCAGGTTTAATCACAAATAAAACTCGGATAAAAGTTTTTTTTTCCACTTTTCTTGAACGTCTTTTAAAACATTTGCTATACACAAAATGACATCTAATAATAATAAAAAACATAACGAATCAATTTGAAAATCTATCATCCAATCAGTAATAAGTGAATACGCAGTTCGCATGGGCTGCACTTGCATTAAAGGGACAGTGTGTATTCTTTGACAATTAGATTTGTATTCATTGTGTGGCACAACCAAAAACGAGTGCCGTAAAAAAAGAATACAAACTACGGAGATTCGTAGTGATCAGTTTTTCTTGTCTTTCCATTAACATAAAGTGTTTTTGCATCCCTAGTGTACAATGTTGATTAAAGAAGTTTAAAACAAAGACAAGTATTATAATTTCATAGACTTTATCAAATAATCAAACGTCACGCAGTGTGCTGAAGAATAAGCATTTGTCTGGAGTACGGGTTTGACAATTTTGTGGAATATTGTCTCACAATATATGGTGTGACTGTACCCCCAATCCCCCTAAAAAAAAATAAATAAATAAAGGATTTTACTTTTATAGCTCTTTGAGTCAAAAAAAAGGTTCCCAACCCCTGGTAAGGTAGCTTGTTGCAGTAGCCTGCAGAGACTGTCAAAATAAGTACTGGAGCTTTAAATGTGCTACTTGTGGTTAATTTGTTTATTTGGTTTATACTACCAGCTCAGTAGCCTAGATGGTAAGGCGCCCGCTTTGAGACTGGGAGGTCGGTGGTTCGCGCCCCGGCCGAGTCATTCCTAAGACTTAAAAAGTGGTCGGCGGCGCCCTCTGTTGGCTGCGGCTGCATCGGCTCGCTACAACGGGTCAGGTGCAATCGACATTTCGTTCTGTGTACATTGTTACACAGAATGACAATACAAGGAAATTATTATTATTATTATTATTATTATCATTCTATTGTTTATTAAAGTACTTAAATCCACCTTGATTATTTTAATCTATCTTTAAATTAAGTATAATTTATTTTTGATTGGATGGACTTTGGTGATTTGATGATCTGAGTGAAAATAAATAATTAGATTAGACGTTGTTACCTTTACTCAGTACTTGAGTAGTCTTTTTTTTCACCAAATACTTGTTTTTACTTTAACTCAAATATTTTTTGGGATAACTACTTAGTTTTTTTTCTTGCACTACAACAAAAAATTACGTTTGTAAAAATCACCATAATCATTTAAGAGACAATTTATGGTCACATTTCAACGTAACATTCCAGTAAAAGCGAGCCAAAGGAAAAAAAAATCAGTAACTGGAATTGTTCAAGCTTTAAACGCAATTTTGAATAGTATGTAACAATTTGAGAATGCATGCTTAAGGGTTCCGAGAAACGGAGCTTCCTTCTTATTCATTATCACATTAACACCGCTTACGTGATGAACTAATTAGTAGCTCAACTGTTTTTATTCGCTTTTGGATATTGGGGTTCAGGACTCCAATTTTGGGGGCTCTTTTAGTCCCCAAATTGTTAGGATTGTGCAAACTAACACCCTCGGTGTGCTAATTTTCCAACTGGAAACCTAAATTTCTTTGCAATTGAATTAGAACTCTTCTATGAAACGGATCTTGTTTCCTGCAATCTATTAAGAGGAGTAGGCAAAAGATCAGAATTACAGATTACAGTTTGCACTCCAGTTGGCAAGGATATGCATGGCCGTCGCCGCTATCAGTGTGTGAGTGCGGGTGTGAATGGGGAATATGTAGCACATTGCAGAGCGCTTTGGGAGGTCTTCAGTGACTTGAAAAGCGCTATATAAATGCAGACAATTTACAATTTAATTGTTACTTCTACCTCAGTCATATTAATCCGAAGTAACAGTACTTTTACGTGAGTATTGTTTTGTCTACTCTACCCACCTTGGTTTGCATCCCTAGTGACCAAAAATGGCATTTAGAAATTCCAGAATATGCGATAGGACTTCAATGAATTTGTTTTTTTTCTTCTTCTTGCATTAGGTGTTCCCTTTTCGAATAACTAAATATTTGTATTTTTAATGACGTGTGTTTTAAATTTGAATTATACCCGACTATATCTAATAAACGCGTATTCAAACACTCAAATTTGCTCCGCGTAAAAGAACATGCGTGCCCTCTAGTGGAGACTATCAGTACATCATAGAAGGGCGCAACTAAACAACGCTGTCTTGTCTGTCTATATAGGCTCATTTTTGTTTTTCTATACATTTCCAGAAACAATCTTTTTAATTACCGTAGTTCCTTGTATATTTTTTTAAACAATGTTAAACCCATCATCTTCTTTCTACTGTAGGAGCTACTATCAATATATTTCAATATTGCGATTTTTATTGTTGTTTTGCTTCCTGGCAATTCCTTCTGTTTTATGCAGGGAATTGTTTTCCATTGGTACTGGGGAACAAAAGTGGCAACATTTCAATAAATAGTGAAATAATTTAAAATGACATCCCGAAAGATTACAGATAATGTTTTGTCTATTGTCCATTAAATAAGAAATATATGGACGGGTACGCAGTGATTAATCGTTGAAAGAAGCAAAAGTTTAAAGTATATAAATAAAAGAATAAGTACGCTTTTGGAAATAGTGTTTATTTTTAAGAAATTTAACTTTCCCCTCTTGAGGCGATCCCACAAAGTTTCCAATATGGTTTTGGGAATTGATGTTGATTGGAAAGAGGTTCAACTCACAGGGAGTGCATTTTTACTTTTAAAAGTATTTTTAACTGCATCCTTGCATTTTATATTTGAGAATGAACATACTTAGTCTACACACCTAATTAATACATTTAAAGGTGGGGTGCGTCGTTTGAGGTGTACTCCTCATGCTGAGGTTTTTGAGTTTTTTCTTGTCCTCATGTAGGTTTTGGATCAGGGGATGGTGTAATGGCAGTATGTAGTATGTACAGCCCTTTGAGACTTGTGACTAAGGGCTATACAAATAAACATGACTTGACTTGACTCAGTCCCCTCTCAAGGTTTCTTCATTTTCCATATGCTTAGGTTTTGAGTTTTTCTTTGCCCTCATGTAGTTTTTAGATCAGGGGATGGTGTAATAGTATTATATAGTCTGTACAGCCCTTTGAGATTTCTTGTGATTAAGAGAAGTACAAATTAACATGACTTGACTTGACTCGGTCCCTTCTCAAGGTTTCTTCATTTTCCTCATGCTGAGGTTTTTGCGTTTTTCCTTGCCCTCATGTAGGTTTTGGATCAGGAGATGGTGTCATAATAGTCATTAATAGTAGTTTGCAAAAGTCTGTGAAACCCTTTGGGACTTCTTCTGGTTAAGGGCTATACAAATAAATATGAATTGACTTGACTCCTTATAATTCTTATTTCAATGAACGGCTTTTGTTGTAATACTTTTATTGAACAGCAGAGGTGAGTATAGAAAATAATTTTCATTAACTAAATTCATTTACAGTGCTGTGAAAAAGAATTTGCACTAAGGGCGATTTGGGGTTCAGTACTTTGGGGATGCTGAACACCCAGAGTGTGTGTCTGGTAATAAAAATTAAATTACCGGTAAATTAATACTCCACTTAAAATGATTTAGGATCAATCAACACTGTTCAAGAGTGTCACTTCCGATTTGTGAACTTCACATGTGGTTAGCAGAAACACTATTACAGCTCCATGTCCAATTTTTATTCATTTACTTCTAGTTGAGTTCACACGCACATACACATATAGAAGTAAAAGCATGAAACTTATTAGACTATAACTATTTAACACTTACTAAATCCACCCAACATTTTAAGCCGAGTTGGCCGGTGTTGTGCCCTTTTCCGACTCCTCTGCAGATTCCTCCCCCCCTCGCGTGAACGCGCATTCTGCTATTCTGCTGCGCTTCCAACAAAAGCGATCATATTCTATATAAAACGCTTATTAAAACAATAAAGCGAGCTAATTATAACAATTGGGAGATCCTAGTCTATATAACGCGTTTATTTAAACAATAAAGCGCGATATAACGCGTTTATTTAAACAATAAAGCGCGAAGCGCGATCGTATTCTACAAATTGCGTTTGTTAACGCGGATGCAAAAGTCACCAATGTCAATGTACGCTTCCGACAAAAGCGATCGTATTCTATATAATACGCTCTTTAAAAAAATAAAGTGAGCTAATTATAACAATTGGGAGATCCTAGTCTATATAATGCGTTTGTTAACGCGGATAAAAAATTCACCAACGTCAATGTACGCTATGATTTCCGCAATCACAACTAATCGTACTCAAATAACATTTATTTGATTTACTATAATATCCGTATGTAATGTCTTTTTCATTGTGAATGAAACCCTGGTTGCATTATTTTTGCCAGCCCAAATCCTCCCCCCCCTGCTAAAACAGACTCTGTTGGAGATACAGACTTGTAACTTGTAGAGTAACCTTCTGTGGCAATAATAAGTCAGCACAGTGAATTTGGGGTCGTTTGGAGTTTTTATTCAGGGGATAGCAGGGGGGGGGAGGATTTTGCCAGCCCAAATCCCCCCCCCCCTGCTAAAACAGACTCTGTTGGAGATACAGACTTGTAACTTCTAGAGTAACCTTCTGTGGCATCAATATGTCAGCACAGTGAATTTGAAAACTTTCAGACGTTTTTCATAATATTTCTATTATTATTATTATTAATAGTAGTAATAAAAAACAAACTAGATTTGTCGAACACCTAATCAGTAACACATCACAAAGTGGAGGTATTCCTCTGTAGTTGGATCCCAAAACCAAAGAGCATAATAAGGTTTAAAGCGTGTCTTATTTTCCAAACAGTATAGAGTATAGACAGGGAAGTCCGATTTTAAATGAAAAATAAAACAACAACAATTTGTTTACACCGCGGGATCCAATGCAACCAGGGTTTCATTCACAATGAAAAAGACATTACATACGGATATTATAGTAAATCAAATAAATGTTATTTGAGTACGATTAGTTGTGATTGCGGAAATCATAGCGTACATTGACGTTGGTGAATTTTTTATCCGCGTTAACAAACGCATTTTGTTGAATACGATCGTACTTTATTGTTTAAATAAACGCATTATATAGACTAGGATCTCCCAATTGTTATAATTAGCTCACTTTATTTTTTTAAAGAGCGTATTATATAGAATACGATCGCTTTTGTCGGAAGCGTACATTGACATTGGTGACTTTTGCATCCGCGTTAACAAACGCAATTTGTAGAATACGATCGCGCTTCGCGCTTTATTGTTTAAATAAACGCGTTATATCGCGCTTTATTGTTTAAATAAACGCGTTATATAGACTAGGATCTCCCAATTGTTATAATTAGCTCGCTTTATTGTTTTAATAAGCGTTTTATATAGAATATGATCGCTTTTGTTGGAAGCGCAGCAGAATAGCAGAATGCGCGTTCACGCGAGGGGGGGAGGAATCTGCAGAGGAGTCGGAAAAGGGCACAACACCGGCCCAAGCCATAAGCGAATTAGGCCCCGCAACCACTAGAGGGCCCCCAAGACTAGTTACCTTTTTTGGTTGCTTTTGTCACTTTGAATGTCCACTGAAAAATACTTCTACAGAAATACAACACAAATACTACACAATAACTAAAAAACTAAATATCAAATATAGTGCTTAGAAACAGAGAAGTCATATATTATTTTGCTTTCATTCTGAAAATACAAAATAATAAAGAATTACTACAAAAATACTACTACAGTAATACTATATTACAAAATGCTACTACCGAATTATTTACTCCAAAAATACAACAAAAAAGACATGTATTCGTCTTTTAATATTTAATATTACAAAAATACTAAAGAAATATGCGAAAATACTACAATGGAATTACTAAAACAATTTTACAAAAATACCACCAAAATACTGTTTTGGAAATACATCAATTATACTTCTACTGGAATACTAAAAAAATACCTATACATAATACTACAATAAAAAAACTACTAGAGAAATAATACACAAAAACACTACTACGAGAGGATTACAACAGAAATTCTGCAAATTACACATATAGCAATACTACAAAAAATCTTCAGTGGAAATATCACATCTTATATGTAAATACTACAAAATACTAGAAAAATACTAAAAAGATATAATACTACAGTAATACTACAAAAATACTATAATTATAAAATTACTGTAAAATACAGAAATACTACAAAATATTACAGATATAAAACAAAAAATCTACTTTCAAAATACAACTAAAGTACTACGGATATACTAAAAAAATACTTTGGAAATACTACATAAAATGATTCAGAAATACTACAGTAACACTACAAAAAACTACAGAACTTCAATAGAAATCCAACTTCAGAAATACTGAAAAAAAACCTACAGTAATACTTCAAAACTAAATAACAAATGAAGTGTTTAAAACAGGAACCTAATATACGATTTTGCTCTCATTGTGGTCGTTTTAAAAACAATTTGATGAAACTAATCAATTTAAAGAGAAGTACAACATGTCACGTGCGGCCCCCGACTCTAAATAATTGCACACCCCTGGAGTAGAACATGGAATGACTATAGTAGGTATAGAAATGATCATGTAATAGGGGGCCCCAAATCAGATTTTGCTTAGGGCCCCATGAAGGCTTGGACTTCATGACTTCAAGGATTAAACTGTGTGGAGTCTTTTTTCAATTGCAAAGTGCCAGAGTCTGTTTGCTTTTGATTCAGTGCAGCTAAAATTAGGACTTATATCTGATGAGGATGATAAAATGGTATTGGTCGGTAAAAATCAAGATAACCACCGTATAACACACTCTCACCGTAAAACACCGGAGTCTCCACAGACTCTGCCGCTGTGCCGCAAGTGACACTAGCACAGTGGTTTTCAACCACTGTTTGATGATTTGGGTTACCCGTAGCAACAAGAAGCCCCTGTTATGTAAAATAAATGCAATTTTTTTAAAGCATGTTTATATGATAGTTCAGGTATTTTTGCTCATAATTCAAATGGATATTGTATTTTTAATGATGCTAAATAATACACACTATATCCCTTTAAAACATCTCATTTTTTTACATGCAACGTTGGGTAATTCTGTTCAAGTAAAGTAATAATTGCTGAATTTTTACAGTCTTTTTTTATATCTAAAGGCTAAATGATTTTATAACATTGTTTTTTTTTAAAATTACCACTTGGATGCGCTAAAAATACACACTGACCCTTTAACAAATTCATTTTTACATGCAACGTTGATTAAATTCTGATCAAGTAAAGTACTGATTCCTGATTTTTTACAGTCTTTTTTATCCATAGGCTAAATGATTAGATTATATTGTTGTTTTTTTTTGAAAAACATTTTTCTACCACTCGGAGGCGCCAAATTATACACACTGACCCTCTAACCGAAATTTTAAACGCCGGTGTGAAACACTCAAGTGCTGTTATTGCAGGTGGCCGCTAGAGGGAACTGGAGATTTAGATACAAATATAGCACAAAGAGCATTGTAACGGGCAGATACGACCTTGAAGCATTGATTAATGGTTGGCGTTGATTATAAAACAACCCTTAAACGAGTTATATGATAATTGAACAATTTGTATTTTCTTTCATCTGAATATTTTGTTATGGGGTGGATTTTATAAAGTGAGAAGGCGTTACTCGTTTAGAGACAGAATCACTTTTTCTGGTATAGAGGAACACCCTCAAAAGATTAGGGGGGTGTGATACTGGTCACTGGAGTTTTTGGTATCGATCCGATACAAATATTATAATATGGTGCGCCTTTAGAGAGCCTATATGAGTACAACAAAATACTTCATGAACAAATCGATTCATTTTGGTTAAGAAACCAGATTCCCTAATATCTATGTTCTATGAAATTTGTTTCTTATTTTCAGTTTTAATCTCATGCACCTTATAGTTTGATGCGCCTTATACGTGGTAAACAATCTTTTACAAGGGTATTTTTAAAGGTGCGTCTTATTATCAGGTGCGCCTTATGTTCCGGAAAATAGGGCACCTTTCATTGCACAATACTTAGAAAATATAATCAGTAGGACAAATAAAGTAAAACCACAATTGGATCAAATTTTAGGTTATAATATATGTATTATTTATTATCAGCATGATAGTTAAAACGGGAAGACAGTATTTGAATGAAGACAATTGTAGCGACCGGATCCAAGTAAACAGGCCCGGAGACGGCTTCTTCTTCAGGGCCATGACCACCCTAAATGAGCGCACAAAACTGAAAACCTATCTTGCTACTGATTTTGGGTTTTTCATTTCTCTTTTTTTGCTGCTAAATGTTATCGCAAGAAACTGTGAAAAGATATACATTGTGACTTATTTTTCTTTTTGATTGCTGCTAAATGTTTTTGCACTATTATGATCAGTGTTCAGTGACTCACCACTTCTACCCATAAGTAACTGAGTTAGTAACTGAATTACCCTATAGTAAAAGTAATTACCAGGTAAAGTAACTATTTCCGTTACTTTAAAAGAAAGTTGTTGTATGTCAAAGAAATTAAATTTTCGTATGTAAACACGTACAAAAATGTACACAAACGCACGCGAAAAATACGGAAAACTAAAAAAATGTACGTAAACATGCACAAAAATGTACATAAACGCAGGCACAAAAACATACGTGAAACACAAAACACTTACATCAATACGCACAAATGTACGTAAACACGCACAAAACATACATAAAAGCACGCATGAAAACACAAAAAATGTACTTAAACGCCCACAAAAACGAAAGTAATTGCATGCACAAAAACGTAAATAAAACACAAAAACATACGTAAAATACATAAACCTGCACAAAAATGTACGTAAACGCTCGCACGAAAATAAACGCCAAACACAAAAACCTACATAAACATGCACAAAAATATACATAAACATGCATGAAAGTGTATGTAAACGTGCACAAAAACGGATGTAAACACACACTAAAACTTACATTAACGCGCACCAATCCGTATGTAAATGCACGCTCGAAAATGTACCCACTAAAACGTACGTAGAACACAAAAAACGTACGTAAACACGCACAAAACGCATGTAAACACGCACAAAAACGTCCATAGAACACAAAAAAACGTATGTTGAACACAAAAAAGGTGCGTAAACACGCACAAAAACGTACATAGAACACAAAAAAACTACGTAGAACAAAAAAAAACTACGTAAATATGCACAAAACCATACATAAACGTGCAGGAAAACGTGCATGAAAAAAACAATGTACGTAAACACGCACAAAAACCTACGCAACGCACTACTTTTGACCATGAGTAACAGTAACGGCGGAAAAACTATTTAGTTATATTTCGCCATCACTGAAAAAACAACACCGTTAGGTAACGACACTTTTCTTTCTCATTCACAAACATCCATCCATCCATTATCTACACCGCTTATCCTTAGTAGGGTCGCGGGGGTGCTGGAGCCCATCCCAGCTATCTTCGGGCAGTGGGCAGGGGACACCCTGAACTGGTTGCCAGCCAGTCGCAGGCCACACAGAGACAGACAACTCACTCGCTCATTCGCACCTAGGGACATTTTGAACTGGCCAATTAACCTGACATGCATGTTTTTGCCCAGAGGAAACCCACGCAAGCATGGGGAGAACATGCAAATTCCACACAGGAAGGTTTGAGCTTATGACCTCAGAACTGTGCCGCACACGCGTTAACGACTTTTGACCGGCCAATTAACCTGCAATGGATATTTTTGGAATGTGGGAGGAAACCAGAGTGCCCGGAGGAAACCCACGCATGCACGGGGAGAACATGCAAACTCCGCACAGGAAGGTTGGTAGCTGGATTTGAACCCGTGACCTCAGAGATTTTACTATTATTATAATACCTTCATACCCAAATCACTTCATTGTAAACAGGGTTGGGTAGGGTTGCTTTAACTGGATTACTTTCAATTACTTTTGGGTTACTCCAATACCAAATATGCTAATAAAAGACAAAAGAAACTAAATATGAATAAAATGACTAAATTTTGTGCAGGCTTGGGGAGTAACGGAATACATGGAACGGCAAAAATGATGTTGGCAAGCTGTTTGGATTTATTTTCATTTTGTTTCTGTCGCATTTTATGTTAGTTTTGCCGGAGATAAAAGAGATCAAAGCCAGGAGAGAAAGCTTACCATGTGTTGTGAGTCATAATTTTATTCATATTTAGTTTATTTTGTCTTTTATTAGCATATTTGGTATTGGAGTAATCCAAAAGTAATTGAAAGTAATCAAGTTAAAGTAATCCTACCCAACCCTGATTGTAAATATATCCTGATAATGTTTTATCTTGATTACATGTTTACCCGGGAGTGCAGTGTCTCATCTCGTTGCATACAATGTTTCACAACGTTGATATCAATGACAATAAAAACAATTGATTCAATTCAAGTACTTGCTCAGTATCGACAGTATCGATATTTGGATCAATCCGACCACCCTTGCCACAGATTTTTTTTTTTCAAAAGGAAAATAAAAAGAGAAAGAGCCGTGTTTGTGCATAGCCTTGTGGTTTTATTTCTTTAATATCCGAAAGCAAAATGGAATCTCTTCAAGCGATCTCCACGGCTATTTTTCAAGCAAGCTTCCAGTTAAGAGAAATATCAATCATCATCCTGCATTTCATTTCAATCCTGACGTCTTGTTTTTGCCTTGAGCGGCACACATTTCTCAATAAGTGAATTTATATATTTAAGTATGTTTTTCAGCCCAGGGGTCGTGTCTCTCGGGATGACAAATTGAGTCCTCCGCCTTAAAATGGAAGTTAAAGAGACAGTATGTATCGCTGGACCACTACATGTTGCTGTATTCAATACAGTGTATTGTGTCATGCTACTAAATACAAGTAAAAGAAAGAAAGAGAAAGAAAGAAAAAGAGACACAGAGGGAGAGGGAAAAAAACAGAGAGTGAGAGAGAGAGGAAGAGCGTGAAAGAGAGAGAAAGAGCGAGAAAGAGAGAGAAAGAGAGAGTGAAGGAGTGAAGGGATGAAAAAGTAAAGAGAGGGAGAGAAAGAGAGAAGATAAAAGACAAAGATAGAAAGAAAGAGGGGAGAGAGGAAGAGGGACAAAGAGAGAGAAAGAGAGTGAAGGACAGAAGGAAAGAAAAAGTAAAGAGAGAGAATAAGGGATAAGATAAAAGAAAGACAAAGAAAGAGGGAAAAGAGAGAAGGAAACAAGAGTCAGAGGGAGAGGAAAAAAAACAGATAGCGAGAGATGAATAGGGAGATAGAGAGAGCGAGAAAGAGAGAGAGAAAGAAAGAGAGAGAGAACTATCCTTTCCTGGGCCCTAAAAGTAGAGCAGTCGAGAAGCAATGTTATTAAGCACAATCCTAAGCAATGGTGTGTGTAATTAAATCTACTTTAATTGACAAATGTTTTGTAGTCAACAGAAATACATTTGTGTCCTGATACGCATTTCTATTATCGCAAATGAAATGGTGCTTGAATTTAATCCTGAATGTGGTTCTTAAAGGGACAGTGCGTGTAATTACTAGCGCCTCCTAGAGGTAAAAAAAACATCCTTTTTATAAGAGGAAACAGTATGGATTTGAATCATTCGCATAAATACATAAACTATCATGTAAATGTGCATTTTTTTATATTCGAAGGTGGATAAATCATCTAAAGAGAGCTGACATATTTGTCAGCCATCTTGTTGCTAAGTGTACCCCTCAAAAAAACAAAAACCTGTCTTTTTTTCTTCGTCTTTTCTTCTTTTTTTGTCTAATTGGTTAGTCTTCCAATTTATTTTCTTTTTCCTTTGTCTTTAGACTTTTCATATTTCTGACATTTTTCCATCTGTAGAACTTTGCCCGACACTCTTCTATGTTGGTTCAGAGTTGAGCAGCTGGTCCTTCACCAGATGAGTTGGCTCAGGCATGCAGATGCCTCTCCTTTTGAGTGAAAATGTAAATACAAATACATCAGCGTTCAAGAACAACAATTCCACACTTGAAGATGTGTTTAAATGACAAGCATATGGTTTTAACATCATTAAAATGTTGTGCGGGGAGCACTCATGCAGCAACCGCGAGTCCTCTCGTGTTGAGCCAGGACATGAAATTAAATTAAGGGATCCAATTAAAGCGTCATGCTCTCAATATGCAAATTTTTTGTGGAGCATTTTTTTCCCCTTGCGAAATCAATTTATTATTTATTCTTGTATTTAATTATCAGAGGTCATTTTCAATATGCCAGGAGCATTTTCCTCGGAATATTTGACTATCTTTCACACAAACACTCTCACACACACACTGAGTACATTTTCTGGAGTGTAACATTGTAAATGTCCTAGCTGCTATGTTGGCCAGAATTGCATGAAATACAATTACATCATGTTTGCTTGATAATAGAATGACACAAATGGCCCCACTTTGCATAAACTAATTATAGACAGGCTCTCCAACTTTGTGCAATGAATCAAACGACATGTGGAGGAATAAAACGCGTTAGGGAGCTTCTCCCGTTCATTAACATTTTCTCGTTATGAGTCCATTTTGAAAACATGTTTTGCTTCCAATTCCTCTTATCATTGTTTTTGTTTTTATAATTATATATAGAATTCAAAAGGATAATTAGCACTTTTATTTCCTCTTCTCCTTGAACTTGGAACCAGCCTACTAACAGAGACACGAATGGCATACCACTATTTTCCCACCAATCTGACTATTGTATTGAGTACATCTCTAAATATGATATACAGTAATTTTCCGTTTATCATTCTGTCATGATTACTGATGTGACTCAGCTGTGCCCGCTCTTTTGGCGCCAACTGCCGCGGGTTCTGATTTGTTCCCTGTCAGTATTTGAACCCAGTCCTGTCTGTCCCCTTTTGTCAGTCCGTCTGTGAGCCTCAGTGAACACTAGGCAAGCCTTTTTCGACCCTGACTCCCACCTGTCCCGTTTTTTGCTCCCGTCTGTCCCCAGCTTCGACCCGTTTTTGATCCTGACCACGTTTGCGCTCCCGTCCCGGCTTTTGACCTGTTTTTCTCCCCGACTACGTCTTCTCTCCTATTCTGGCTTCCGACCCCGACCACGTTTTTGCTTTCCTGTCCTGGCTACCGACCCGCTTTTTCCGTCTGACACTGCCATCGCTTGCCACGGAAGATACACTTCCGCGTTCGGAGCACAATCCGAGTACCAGAGCGACTTGCTTCCAGCGTCCAGCGAACACCGGATCATGGGCGCAGCCCTTTCTCTTTCCTCCAAAAAACTTGTGAGAAACGCAACGCAAGCGGGTTCTGTTTCCGTTCTGACCCTGACACATTGGGGTTATGTTCCAAAAAGAGTTTGTCATGGGCGAAATCCGTGACGTAGAAACCTTTATGTTTTTACAATTTTTTTTACAATGAAATACTCTATTGTACTCCGAAAATAAATAAAGTGAAATTTTTACAGGCTCAAGCATTTGCTTAACAAATAAAAGTTCTGGACACAGTTTTTTTTCTTTATTTTTTTACAAGTACTAAACATCAAATAATAACTAGAAGGGAGACTATTTAGCCAATCAAATGCAGAACACAATGCACGATGCAAATCACCGATGTAGCGAAACTTTGAAAAACAAACCGTGTCATACCGATGGATTAATATAAGTTCATTTAAGCTTTGTTAAAATCAAGAATGGTTTAACGCAGAAGTCAGACCAAGGAATGTCTTAAATAGAATGATTCATGGATAAACACTTCATTTAAATAAGTGTTATCCACCCATCCATCAGCTACCGCTTATCTAAGGTAGGGTTGCCGGGCAGCAACCTCAGCAGGGAAGCCCAGACCTCCTTATCCCAAGCCACTTCGTACGATCGTCCAACAGGATCCCAGAGCATACCCAGGCCAGCCTAGAGATGTAGTCTCTAGGGTGTGTCCTGGGTCGTCCTCGGGGCCTCTTTACAGTGAGAACCATGGTCTCGGACTTGGAGGTGTTGTTCTTCATCCCAGCTGCTTCACACTTGGCTGTGAATCGCTCCAGAGAGAGCTGAATATCATGGCTTGAGGAAGCTAATAGCACTAAATCATCTACAGAAAGCAATGCTGAGGCTCCCAAACTGGACCCCTTTCAAGCCATGGCTGTGCCTAGAAATTCTGTCCGTAAAAGTTATGAGGAGAATTAGTGACAAAGGTAGAGTACAACTTCCACTGGAAAAGAATCCAACTTAATGCCGGAAAGGCAGACCAAACTCTGGCACCGGTCATACAAGGACTTAAAAGCCCTGATAAGACTGTGGGCATCCCATACTCCTGAAGAATCCTCCAGTGGGCTCCCAGAGAAACACGGTTAAATGCCTTCTCCAAGTCCACAAAATACATGTAGACTAGATGGGCAAATGTTCATGCACCCTCCTAGACCCTGCAGAGGGTGTAGAGATGGTCCACGGTTCTATTACCCAGATGAAAACCAAACTGCTCTTCCTGAATCTGATCTTCAAGACCCAATACCCTCCAATACACCTTAACAAGGAGGCTGAAAAGTGGGATTCCCTTAAATAGTAATATAATTGTAGGTTTAAGTTAAAAAGCAGAACAACCTCGTTTTCTCCACTTCGAGAATGCTGTCTTGTGAAGATGACTTTGGCTTTGTTTCAGAAATCATGTGGCCATGATTGGTTATTAGCTGAATCCAGAGTGTTTATAAGAATTGTTAAAATGGACACCTTCTGGGTAAGATAAAAACAGTGGTACCCCGGTCCTCAAGCGCCTCAATGCTCAACCACATCGGTGTTCGACCAAAAAACGAGCGCAAAAAATGTTTCGATGCTCGACACGGAATTCGGTGCCCAACCGAAAATACCCGAGTTAAAACAGCTAAAAATAGTCGAATCGAATGAGATGTAGTGCGTAACAAGTGGAGCCGAGATACATTCGGTGGCGCGAGTTAGCCTAGCTTTAACGCCACTTCTATCCGGACTGCCAATGAGTGAAGGGGTACGTACTTTTCGAATTTTTATTTTTTTCCTACTTTGTACTTTTGCGTTGCTTTTAAACATGGGTCTCAAGAACAACAGCGATGAAGGGAAGGATAAGAGGAAAAGAGTGAGGCAAACTATTGGAGTAGCCTTCCCACACCCATTCCTGTATGCCATCACACCACTGTTCAAAGGTTTGTAACTGGTACCAAATAGTTTATATTTCTTCTTTTTTATGTTTGTTATATATTATTATATATTAGTATTATATTTGAGGTCTTTAATGTTGTTTAGATACACGTTTTCTTAATATTTTAGGTATTTTTTTATGGGTGGAACGGATTAAAATACTTACCATTGTTTCCTATGAGGAAAACAATTTCGGTACTCAACGAAATCGGTACCCAACCAACAACTGGGACGGCATTATGGTTGAGGACCGAGGTACCACTATAAAGGTAAATATTACTTTTTAACTCGTGCTCTACAAAAACAAAATGCTGTGATTGGATTAAAAGAGGCACCTGACATGGTTTTGTGTCGAAATGTATTGTGTTGACCCCACCTTACCCTGTCCTGTTTTTCTTTTAGTTTTAGCACACATTTTTTAATTGCCTGCTGGGTCTCCTGTTAGTGATAATACAAAGAATGTATCGTCAGCAGCCTTTCTCTGTCTTATGTGGCCCTTGTCAAAATTTATCCCTTTCAGGAGCAGGAGACTAGTGAACACGAGGAGGCATAAAAGAATGAAATATGAATCAATTTCCTCCTGGTTTTAGGCCTTACAAGGTCATTTGCTCGCTTTTCATTGTTGGAAACAAGCCTGACAGCAAAGGCAATTGGAGCTGAAGAGATTTCAGACGCGTCCTCCGACAAATTAAACCGAGGAAGCCGTCGGCTTTTGTTGCTTGACCTCGGCTCGCATCTTCACGTGAAGGTAACAAGGAAGGTGAAAAGAGCGTTACCTTCTCCTATTTGTAATACAAGGCTTTCGGGTGCTTAGATAATGGTATTTGGCACAGGGCTCACACAGTGCTTTGAGGGAATTTTCTGCCTCCTCTTAAAGGACAGACGCAATCAATAGAAGGAATCGATGTTGTTAGAAATTTGGAGGGAGAAAAGTTGCAGGCAGATACTAGTGCTGCAACAATAAGTCAGAATTGTCGCCAAAAATGATGGCCATTGTTGCCAGGCATGCTTTTTCAACAGAGTGAGGCAGCTTACTTGAATAATTTGGATTCTGTATCTCTTCATCCATCCATTATCTGCACCGCTTATCCTCAGTAGGGTCGCGTGGGTGCTGGAGCCCATCCCAGCCTTCTTTGGGCAGTTGGCAGGGAACACCCTGAACTGGTTGCCAGCCAATCACAGGGCACTCAGAGACAAACGACTCACTCATGCACACCAAGGGACAATTTGGACAGGCCAATTAACCTGACATGCATGTTTTTGGAATGTGGGAGGAAACCGGAGTGCCCGGAGGAAACCCACGCAAGCACGGGGAGAACATGCAAACTCTACACAGGAGGTTGGATCTCATGACCTCAGAACCGTGCAGCACATGCGCTAACCACTGCGCTGCCGTGCTGCCCTCTGTATCTCTTATTTTATTTTATTTTTTAACATGAGGATACTGCTGGAAATGTGAATTTCCCTTCGGGGATGAATAACGTTATCTATCTATCTATCTATCTATCTATATCTATATCTATATCTATATCTATATCTATATCTCTATCTATATCTCTATCTATCTATATCTCTATCTATCTATATCTATCTATCTATATCTATCTATCTATCTATATCTATCTATATCTATCTATCTATATCTATCTATATCTATCTATATCTATCTATATCTATCTATATCTATCTAAGCTGAGATGCGCAATAGCGGAGTCTGGAGCCGGAACATTAACATACAGAAATAGAGTTGTCAACATCAACTAGAGCATTTTAGCCTGGATACAGCCGTTAAAAAGACTACTTACAAAGTTTGCAAAGTAGACCTTCCGTATAATGGCAGTAGATCGGCGACACACAAACAAAAGCATGTTGGACAGTTGAACTAAATAGAGTCTGACTCGCCTCGGTGATATTCAAGTAACATTCAACACGCATTGTACATTTCATATCTGTATTTCACCAGACTGTGCCTGACAAACAAATTTGAAATTGAAAAGGGAGGGAGGGAGGAAGGAAGAAGTTTACGGTAGATCAGAGGTAACCAACCTTTTTGAATTTGAGAACTACTCTTTGTTTGTGATTGGAATGAGGGGCTCCTACTTTGATCTACATTTCTAAAATTCTCTTCTTATCATTATTTTTATAATGTTACTATCCAGTTGAAATAATCAGAAGTCAACTAGTACAACATAATGTCAGTTAGAAAAAAACATTTCCTAGAAAATCGCAATGACCCATCACTGAACCTGTCCTCGGGCTACTCAGCTGTCTTTAGGTGGCTAGATGCCCACGGGCACCATGTTCGAGAGCCTGCTGGAGGCACTCTTGGAGTTAATTGAAACTATTAGTGCTCTTGAAGCACATATGTGGTCTCTAAATTAGCATAGACTATTTAAAAATGGCATCCTAACCTTTGTTTTGACTCCTACATAATGAACACATTTCCTCACAGCAGATTTCATCATTGGAAAGCACTCTACTCTAACACTCCTACATGTGTGCTTGTGCAGTTTTTGAAAAGCGTTGAAAGCGGAGGCGGTGAAAGAATGAGCTTCTGTGATGTTGCTTGATGGACTTTTGCACGGGCATTATTTGAATGACTTGTAGTGTAGAGCAGTGAGGTCAAACTCAATTTAGCTCAGGGGCCACAAAGTGAAAAAAATGAATAGTAGATGAAAGACAGAGGGAGAGGGAGAGAGAGAGAGTGAAAAAAAATGAATAGTAGATGAAAGACAGAGGAGAGAGAGAGAGAGAGAGAGAGAGAGAGAGAGAGAGAGAGAGAGAGAGAGAGAGAGAGAGAGAGAGAGAGAGAGAGAGAGAGTAAGAAAGTATGCAACAAAGCAAGAGGAAGAGACTGACGGAGAAATAGAGAAAGATAAAATATAGTGAAAGAATAAGAAAGAAGAGAAAAAAGAGACTAAATAAGAGTGGAAGAAAGAGAGACAGAGAAGAAAAGAGAAATAAAGACAGAGAAAGATAGAAAGAGAGAAAGGAAAAGAGGAAGACAGGGAGAGAAAGAAAAAGAGAGAGAGAGAATGAAAAAGAGACAGAGAAAGCAACAAAGAAAGAAATAAGAAAAAGGGAGAAAGTGAAATGGAGAAAAAGAGAGAGATACATCTAAAAAAATGAAAGGGAGAACAGCGAAGGTAGAAAGAGAGAGTGAGAAAGAAATACAACTACAGTGGGTGCTTTGTGAGTGATGCCTCGTTTGGGCGACATCCAGTGGCTATATTTGAAATTGTATCTTATTTTTCTTCTTTTGTTTCTCTCAGCGTTTGTCTTGCGGGCTGGATTAAAACCCATGGTGGCCCTAACCTTCCCTCGGGCTGCATGTTTGACACCCCGGGTGCAGAGACTGATAAGAGCCATTCAGTGGCACAGGGCTATGATTTCACGACAAAATACATGGCAATACTCTGTTGTTACTTGGATTTCTGGATAAATAGGTTTCTATTTACCTTAGAAAAGGCACTCGAGCAAACAAAGTTATTTGATTTCACGTTTGTATTGAGTATATATGTTTCCATAGTGCAGTGGTTAGCATATTTGCCTAACACCTGTAAGATCCCCGATTCGAGATCGGGTGGAAGCATTTGTTGGCCTGGAGAGGGATGGGCGCCACCAGGCTGTACTTGCCCATAACACACCTCGGGATATGACCCTAGTGGTTAAGGTGTCATGAACCGGAACGGGATCAGGACCCAAATGCGTGATGTTTCTCACACAAACCTTTTATTTTACGGTAAATGGGGAGTCATGCACTTTAGGCCACAGCCTGGCGTGGAATGATAGGAAGCCAGAGGCCGACGAGATCGATACCAATTGCCCGAGCAGATATCGGACAGATGGGGTTGATACTGGACGGGACAGACAGGATTGATATCAAAACAGGATATCAAAATTAAACAGGACAAACTAGACAGGAACGAAACTGGAAACCGATATTAAACAGAACAAAATAAACGGGAACAATACCGGACAGGAAATACCAACAGGAAACAGGACCGAGTCAAAACCCACGTCTTGCGGGGCAGAGGTTCGTTGACAGACTGACAAAGGAAGAGTGAGAGCACTGAGCTTAAATAGACGGAAAGCCAATCTGTCAACGAGCCGCAGCTGGCGCCACACGGGCGGGGCCAATTGGGTCCCAAGGCAACCATGACATAAGGAGTCCAATCAACAATATTGAAACATCCATAGTAAATAGAGAGAAGTCTGTCTTTGAGATGTACGAGTTTGAAAAATAACTAATTGGAGTCATGAGTCAGCCATTTAAAAATGGGATCTTAAAGGGACAATATTTATTTAGCACCTCCCAGTGGTGAAAAAATGTTGTTCCCTCATTTCAATTTTGAACATATTTTCCCTGCAAATCAATGCAAATGTTATCGATGTTTAAAAGATTCCGTTTCACACTATTCCCTTTTGTATTGTATAGCCGGTGTTTTTTTGTGCAAATAGTTTATTTTTCACTTTTGTGAATTAATATTTTTCTGCTGTGCCTGAAGAAAAAGCCACAAACTTCTTCAAGGTCACTATGCAACACATCTCATAAAATATTAAATCACAGCCATACACAGCTATAAAGTCAGGTGTTCAGGGAATCCAACCGCCAAGTGAAAACTTGAAAGAAAGAGAGTAACTATGGAGTCTAGAATGAATGATGTGAAGATGGCTACGTGTCACCAGAGGAGTGAGGGCCCCTGGCTGCTGATGGGCCATCTGGGGTCCCAAATTTTGACAGTTACAAAGAATACATGGCCACGGGCGAATTGCCTTTGTTGCTCTCATAGAACGGCAATGCTATGTGTGTGTCTCCACTAGCGTTTGTCGCGTTATTGAAAAAAAAAAAAGGAATTCATTCCAGTTACTTTGTATTTAAAAGGTAATTTTATAGCACAAATAAATCGTTAAAAAGTCATGCATTGTGATTTCTGGATTTTTCTTTTTAGTTGATCTCTCTCACAATGGACATGGACCGACGATGAAAATATCGGACCCCTCCATGATTTCTAAGCGGGAGAAATAGAAAAATAGTAGGGTGTTCAAATACTTATTTTCTTCACTCTACATTAAAGCCAACCACCTAAAGCTGTTTAAAAATAGCCACATCATAAAAGAAATGGAAGAAAACACGTACACCAACTTGTGGGAGTACTGAAGCCTTCATATTTCTTGGCTTGTGCAATCTTGAGACCTGCAAACTAACACAGCTGAGACATTCCATATCAATTTTGGTTTCAAACCACTCTGAGATTTTCTTTTCCATGTCCAAGAGGTTTTATTCTTTTTCTCTCTAGGGATGGTATATTACAAACATAATTTTACAAGTAAAAAGACTCCACTCTTACTGTAAATTCTTTGTTCACGTTTGCCTGTATAAGCCACACCCTCTCCACATGCTCTGCCTACCATTCGCTATAGGATACACACAACCAAATATGCGCATATAATTGTAAATCTGGCTTAAATGTGAGTACATATGATCGGGAGAATATCAGAATATCATTAGAGAGAAATTACGCCACTGTGTGCTTGAGATGGCGCCACTGTAACTGTATTCAGTTGTATTTTGTAAGTACTTGTATAAACGGTAAACCTTTTAGTGTGTGAAGAAGAATCGTGGATTCTGATTTTGTCCACCGCTAAATTCATTGGATTTCCGGTGAGGAGTATGTTGGTAGATTAAGAGGCTGGAGATTAACTGCTTCTCAAGAAGCATTTATTGGCACAATATATTGTGGAAACCATTGCAATACAAGTCTTCAAATGGACAATCCTAGATTTAGTTTCTCTATGACATTTTGAAGCAAGATTTGTATACCTTTTTTGAGGCCATGTATAGTTCAACAGTAAAGCACATCTTCATTTTTCAGCTTGCTGCCTGTTCGCACGTTTTTTTGTAATCAGCCAATTTTCAAAGTTTCAGTTTGTTTTATTTAGGAGGCAGTGTATAGGTCAACAAAAAAACACAACTTCAGTTTTCTGCTGGGCAGTGTTCGCAAATTTTTGTTATATCAGCCAATTACCAAAGTTTCTGACCTTTTTTTTGTGTCTTGGTCTTGTGGTTTCTTGACATCAAGCTGAACTTTGTTTTCGCTTTTGTTTCGCTTAAAGTTCCTGACATTAGTTTGAACTTGTACTTTGCATTGAAAATATCAATTTAGAATCAAAGCTGATAGACTTCATATCCAATAGGTCTACAGGTGTAATATTCAGAGTTGTGTTTCTGGTGGTGCCAGGGGTAAGTATTCCTCTGTGATAAAAAATAAACCATTCAAAAACATTAAATCATGAACTGCTTTTAAAAAGTAGCGAAGTAAAGCACCATGTAGTACCGGCAGTCGAGTTACAAAATGTTATTAATATCACGTTACAGTACTCGTTACCGAGGAATGTAATTCCATTCCAGGAAGACATTACTCCCAACACTGCCCAAGAACAACACACACACACAAGCTAAGAAATATGATACTACGTGTTATTTGTTTTCATGTTTGTATTGACTACACCAGGGGTCGGGAACCTTTTTGACTCAAAGAGCCATAAAAGCAAAAAATATTAATTTTATTTTGGGAAAGAGCCACACCATATATTATGAGACAAATTTACTAAATTGCTAAACCCGCGCCCCAGACAAAAGCTTAGTCTTCAGCACATTTATTTTTGATGATTTGATAAAAATTATGAAAAGAGAATAATGCCAGAGCCCCTGTCCCAAATTCAACAAACAGACCACTTTAAATTTGTCTTTCTTGCAATTACTCAAGATCGGCTAAACTCCTTTTGACCCTTTTTTTCATACATATTGGTTTCAAAACCAGATGCAAGCATTTATTTTGTAAAAACGTCACAACATTCTGAGAATAGGGAGCCTTATGTGCTTACCTTTGGCGAGAGATGGGAGGGAATGCTTGTACTTTTTGCATAGCTCCACCCATCCCTCCCACTCACCCAATCAAATGACTAAGTTCTCATCCGGTGTTTTGGCGTATTTACAGTTCTGTGGATTCATCATAAAGTATCTGAACACTGAACACAGATTATATAGTGAACTTTTAAATAAAGGATTCTTTAGCGTTGTACAGCCAAAACGAGTTTTTTCCCCCTTTTTTTGTGTTACACCTTGACTGTAAATTGTAGTGAAAAACGTGCCCTATATATACTGCAAAGTGTTACCCTCGTGTTTAGCTTTGGTTTGGCTTTACGTGTACCTGAATAGCATAGACATTCCCGGTTTTGAACAAGATGGAGAAATTTTGCATGCAATCAAATTGGTCTCTGAGCCATAGGTACTCATAGAAAGAGCCATATATGGCTCGCGAGCCATAGGTTCCCGACCCCTGGACTACCCATGTGAACATCTATAGTACATCGAAAAAGTTGGTCACTTAGGTGTATGAGATTACTTGAGCAAATTGGATTTGTGAGTCAACTGTGCAATAATCGTACTACTAAAAGAATAGGTTACATAAGCCACTCTCTAACAGGATCGTTGCATAGGAATAAAGAAAAAGCTCTTGAAAAGAGGCATTTTGCCTGTCACAGGCAAAGGAAGATGATTGCTTCTTATCTTCTTGTCTATCTAGATAGATGACTTCATGACAAACTAAGTTGTATTGTTCTCATTAATATATGCTTGTTTAATGCTTGAATTCTTAGAGGTCATGTAGTGATTGAGTTGTAGTATTTTTAGCCTGCTGACAAGGCTCTAATGTCAGGCCAATTCATGCAATGCATTTGGAGGGCCTCTAGAATAGGTTGGATTTTCATATCTTCTCTCATTATTTTGAGTGTCAACTTAAGTTTAACCTTATTAGTACGTACTTTTTTGGGGAGTAACAATATGATGTTAGTATGGACATTTATGCTATTACAGACGCTGCCCTACTTACGAACGATATAGGTTCCGGACGATCCTTTGTAAGTTGAATTTGTTCGTAAGTTGTTTTAGTGGTATATTTTGTATGTTTAAGTTTATATACGTATGTGTAAGGCTTGTTTAAGTAACCTGCATTGTTTTGTACGAAAAAATAAAAAAATCATAAAATAATATGCTCTATAAAGATGAATAAAGTTGAGTTTAACTCACTTTTGTAAGATGCTCTTCAAGAGGTCCTCCTCTGTGGTAAAAAGTGGCCGAAAAAAAAGCATTCCAACCATTTTCTCAACCGCATCAAGCTTTCTTATTCCACTTTTATTTCAAAAGAATCTATACACCAACCATATTGAATGGATGCACGCGATATTAAACAATAAAAACGTCAAAATTCTTAGCGCACTAAAGATACCGTACACGTAGTACTGTATGTTTACACACGAACTAGGAAGAAGAAGCCGGATTTCTTCTTCGAGGTGGATGTTGGATGACCTCTCACAGCGCCATGCTGCGGGAAGAAGCACTGCAGTACTGTCCTCTACTTGGAAAAGGGTGCACAGAATACAAAATGTAACTTACAGCAATGTCCGGATATTTTTCCACAAAAAAAAAAATGATCGTATCTACCGTTTTACGTAAATCGAATGGTTGTAAGTAGGGGAGCGTCTGTACTTATACTTCTATAGTAGGGGCTCTCTAGTGGAGAAAAAAAGAGATTTTCTGATTTTTGCTGCATCAAACTCACCAAAACATTATGTTTCCTGGTGTGTTTTATCTCACACTACAGAAACGGTTACGTAAATTTGTCTCGATTGCAATCGTTTATTTCAATTCGCAATTGTTCTGGTGAAACAACCCTGACTTTATTCCACTGATTACAAACAACGAATGTTTTCTCTAGTAACTTCTAATAATGGGCATCTTATTTCTCGCATGCACGGCGTACTGATCAATCTGGAGGCGTTGCCATGGCAACAGTCGACAGGGCCAGTGTGAACGCAGGCAGAAAATAAGAGAAGTGGGAAAATGAGGATTCTGATAAAAATAGCCGTTTTTCTTTCCAGGAGATCTGCAGTGAAAGTTTTGCCTCTATCAACAGAACAATCACTGTTGTTTGTCTTCCTTGTAGAGATAATCAAAATTGTAATCTTTTTCTTGTTAATATTCAATCTTTTATCTTCCGAAAGGTCAGGCTGGTGCTTTTGAGCCACGGTATATGCTTGCTTTGTGTTTAGTACGGATTTGTTTTTCTTTTTGGGGAGAAAACATTGAGAATTATTCACGTTAAAGGGATAGTGTGTAATATTTGACCACTGGAAGTCCCTGTGTTGTGAAATCCAAACAAAAATGAGTGCTACAAAACACCAGGAAGAATACAAACTACGGAGACTTAAAATGACTCAACCCAAATAAAAAATTCAGAGAAAAAAAAGAAATGGGAAAAAAAGAAACGAACCAAAACGAAAAAAATAATGCGAACGAAAGAAGAAAAAGAAAATAACACTTTGAAAATAAAAGAAGAAAAGAAAAGAATAAAGAACTGAAAGAAGTACAAGGGGAAAAGAAAAGAGGGATAATGGGGAAAATGAAAAAAGTAACAGAAAAATGAAAAGAGAAAAACAGAAAAGAGGAAGAAAATAATCATAAGAAATATAGAAAAAAAGAAAAAGAAAAAAATGAAAATATTGTCTCAAGAAGGGCGTTAGGCGGCTGGGATGTTAGCGCACAGCCCCAGGGTGCCGAAGTTCAGGGTTCAAGTCCAGCTACTGCAGCCGCCCCGTGTGGAGTTTGCATGTTTTCCCCGTGCCTGCGTCGGTTTCCTCCAGGCACTCCGGTTTTGTCCCACATTCCAAAAATATGCATGTCAGGTTAATTGGCCGGTCCAAATTGTCCCTAGGTGAGAAAGAGCAGATGAGTGGTCCGTCTTTGTGTGCCCTGCGACTGGCTGGCAACCAGTGCAGGGTGTCCTCGGCCTACTACCCGAAGATGGCTGGGTTGGGCTCCAGCACCTCTGTGACCCTACTGTGGATAAGCGGTGCAGATAATGGATGGAATGGATGGATAGTCTCAAGAACAAATATCTTGAAGGCTTGGTATCAAACCAGAACTAGTTCTTAGATAAGCATGAATGATGGTGATCTGGATAGAGTAAATATTGTTGCCTGATCTGTCAACAATTGAATAAAAGTCTGTATTGTCATTGATATCAAAGTAGTGAAACATTGAATGCAATAAGATTAGACACGGCACTCAAGGGTAAACATCTAACGAAGACTTTGAAGAGAAAAAAAGATAAAAGACTCTCAGGATAAATAAGCAAAAATATTTACAAAGTAGGGCAGCACGGCGGCGCAGTGGTTAGCGCTTGTGCGGCACAGCTCATGTCATGGGAACCTGTCGTGGGTTCAAATCCAGCTCCAGACTTTCTGTGCGGAGTTTGTATGTTCTCCCCGTGCTTGCGTGGGTTTCCTCCGGGCACTCCGGTTTCCTCCCACATTCCAAAAACATGCATTTCAGGTGAATTGGCCGGTCCAAATTGTCCCTAGGTGTGAATGAGCGAATGAGTTGTCTGTCCCTGTGTGCCCTGCGATTGGCTGGCAACCAGTTCAGGGTGTCCCCTGCCCACTGCCCGAAGATGGCTGGGATGGGCTCCAATCCCCCCGCGACCCTAATGAGGATAAGCGGTACGGCTAATGAGATGAGATGAGATTTACAAAGTAGTGCTTAGAGACCTGCCTATGTTATCACAATAGAGCATTTGAAAGTATAGCACATTGCAACATTTGCAATGTAGTAGTGCAATAATGGTAGCAGCAAGAAAAATTCTCCAAAGAGTTGTAAGAGATATATTCTCACAGTGTTGCATGCTTGTTTAGGGTGGTAATGGCCCCGGGAAGAAACTTTCTCTAAACCTGTTGGTCTTTACAGGGCAACAGGTCAAAGAGGGAGTGGCTGGGATGAGGAGAGTCCCTTATAATGTTGATATCTCTGCTATGGTATCGCAAGCCAGCAATGTCCTCTAGACTGGGCAGAAAGCAGCTGATGATCATCTAGGCTGTGTTGATTACTCTCTGTCTAATTTTTCCTGCCTGCTGCTGTGCTCCCTGCATAGCACACAGTCTTGCCATGTGAATACTTCTCATTGTGGCTTAGTAGAAGGACACCAGCAGCTTCTGTTCCAGCTTGTTTCTCCTGAGAACCCTAAGGAACAGTCTGCTCTGTGCACACCGGTTGTCAGTCTCAGCAATATCAACACACCCTGGGGTATCACCATGGCGGTGCTCATGCCATAGAATAACATAAAAAAGGTAGACAATAAAGAGAAAAAGCACAATGGATCCCTCCTCTCCCGCAACAACTGCTCTGCCCCGTCTCTCCATCAGCCACTGGGGACCTTGTAAATCAGACCGGTAGGGGAGAGAGGAGCCTAAACCCTCTAGGCCCTAGAGCAGGAAAATCATGAGAAAAGACATTAAAAGCAAGAACCTGACTGCTGTGAGTCTCCCCATCTCTGTCATCACAAGGGTCAAAGGGAGACAAAGGCAATGATAAAGCAGGCGTGGAGCAAACAGATGGCTGCATACAATGAATACACAAACATGCTGCATTTAGTTCCCTTCTCACATCCATCCTCATGGACATTGTTAATCCGGATAGATTGGGTTTACGAGGTAAATATCATCAGGCAATAATTTTCCCTGTGCAGTGGATTAAGACTCATGACTCTAACTAGGGAGAGAAAGATAACATTTATCAGCCGAGGGCTTTCATTTGGCATTCCAGAGTACTGTCCTTAGATTCATGCGGATAAAAGAATCTAAAAAAGCTGGAAAAATCCCTATCCCATCAAGAGGTCATGCACTTTCAAACAAACAGTAATATGCATAAGACTTACAAATTACATGTTTGTGTTGGGCTGCCAGATATTTGAATCATAATTAAAGTTATTGGAATAACACTGATAATGTGGCTAAGCAATCGAAATTCATCATCAAAATATTTCTCAGTTTTCCTTGGAATTATTACGGATTTCTAGGAAGGATTTATTTGAAAAAGAATATTTTTCCTACATTTTATTATCTATTTATCAATGTTTGGATTTAAGTTTCCAGATTGGTAAATAACACCTGGAAGGCAGCCAGTGATCCTAATTATTAAAAAAAAAGTTTGATGATTATTCCCTTTGTTGTTAAAAGGGTATTTGTGTCTTGATTACTGATGTGACTCAGCTGTGCCCGCTCATTTGGCGCCCAAATGATTGGCTCCCTGTCAGTATTTGAACCCAGTCCTGTCAATCCCCTGTTGTCAGTCCGTGCGCGAACGTCAGTGAACACTAGGCAAGCCTTTTTCGACCCTGACTCCCACGTGTCCCGTTTTTGCTCTCGTCTGTCTCCGGTTACGACCTGTTTTGCTTCTGACCACGTCTGTTCACCCGTTCCGACTTACGACCCGTTTTCTGATCCCGACCACGTCTGCTCTCCCGTCCTGGCTTACGACCTGTTTCTGTCCCCGACCACGTTTTTGTTCTCCTGTCCCGGCAATCGACCGTTATTTTTTCGTCTCTGACACCCCCATCGCTCACTACGGAAGATCCACTTCTGTGTCCGGGTCACAATCTGAGTACGAGAGCGATTTGCTTCCCGCACCCAGCGTACACCGGATCGTGTTCGCGTCCCTTCCTCTCCTTCCAGTAAAACTTGACGTAAACGTCACGCAAGTGGGTCCTGTTTCCGTTCTGGTCCTGACAATTTGATGTCAACATGCGTGCTCATCGAAATAGTTTTGTTTATTCTTCTACTTCTACATCAAGTTTAACTGCGCCTTGTTTATATTATATATTTACAAACATACGCTACTGGTGAGAACACAACCCCAAGCAAACTATGACAGCAAACTCAAACTTGGAAAACTCAACAGGAATAACTATTCACAAGACTCGAGTGGTTTAGAATAAGGGTGGGTGGATCGGTCCAAATATTGATACCAAACAATCAGATCAATATTATTGTCTCGGGATCGATTTTTCACTCCCCCACTAATTTCTCCATGTCGATAGCACTAAAAAAATTCTGTGTAATTTGTGTGGTAAAGTGTTCAGCTACTGTGGCAACACCAAAAATGTACATAACACTTGTCAAAAGCTCCCCTTGCAGAGAGCAACGAGCAGCGACCAAAAATGTAAACATGTTACTGTTCCTGAGCAAAATATGTAAACCTGTAGTCACAACAGCAACAGAACCGATGGAAGACAGTTAACACTTTATTTGTATCACCGACTTTATTCAAACTATTGTTTAACAAAAAGTATATTGGTCAGCTCCTTGACATCATTATACATTATTTGCATTTTAGCTACATTGCGTCTTATTTGCTTTGACTCTTTTGCTCTGAAAAATATATGTATTTACATTTATTTATGCCGTTTGCAATGTAATTATTTAATAAAAAATAAAACGTTTTTTTAGGGCCTAAAATCTTCGTTCTGTGTTTATCGTAATTATAAACAAACTCCTTTTAGTCATTATCCTTTCTATCTCCTCTTTCTTCCACTGAGTCGCTTTACTTCCACATCCTCTCACAAATTTTAGTGACCCTATAACCTGGATTTGCGAGACCTTTCGGTCTCCCACCCAACTTTCTTTGCCTTGCTGTCTAAACCTCAGCAGAAGTAAATGAAAGAAGACCAAGACGAAGGCTGCGATTGAAATGGATGGATGGTGTTATGAGTGCACTGCAGGAAAGAGGCCTAAATGTAGTGGAAGCTAGAGCTCTTGTTGTTTATAGGAATGAGTAGAGAGATGTTGTGAAAGGATAGTGGGATGTTTGAACCTGTTCTAAGGGATGGGCAGGACACCTGTATGATACGGCAGGGGTAAACCAGTGAAAGCTGTCGTGTCCTGCTGTTGAACAGAAGAGTGTATTGTGTCACCCTGATCCGAGTGACATGGCCGCTTTCTTGTGTCCCGTTTCATCTGGAGGAACGAAAGCATGACTAACTTGGATGCCAAGGTGCATAACTTGTTTGGGTCTTTGGGCATTTGGGTTGGCCATGATCAATTTTTTGGTGTTTTTTTGCTACTTTTTTCTTTTCATTGTTTTTGTGTAAGTGTTTGTCTTGCTGTAGGTCACCCCTCTCGAGGGATATGACCAGAGTAGATAGATGGATAAACAAACTCAAGGATCATGACATTCCCAAGCAAAAAATATCGTAGTGGAATCGATCAATACTACCGGGTATTTACTTGAATCGGATGGATACCCAAATTCGAATATGGCCCACCCCTAGCTAAGAGGAAACCAAAAACTTAACGGAGCAAAATAGAAACCTAAAAATATCAACTTCAAACTACAGGTTTCACAATTTATCTCAAACTTCAATCACTTCTTCTGGAAAGAGGGCAACCAATGTCACTTTTTTTCAGTTTCAAATGTCAGTCACTGCCGTTTGAGATTTTCCCCAAAAATGCGCGAATTTCTTATATGTCATGCCCAATGCTGTGCAGTTGTGTGTGCCTGTCTAAAAATAAGCACAAAGAGGACAAGCACACAAAAGCAAGTTTTGCTTACTGCTCTTAGCCTTTTGCAAAATTCGCCTGACAGAAAGTGCAAACATCATGAGAAAATATGCTAAATCCAAAGCGGTTGCTGGAATGAAATCCGGGGGGGGGAATATTACACATAATAACGTTATATCTGTTGAGGGCCAGCTTGTTCCACCTGGGTAAACTACAGACGAGTTAGGAAAGGATTGTAAGGATTGTGCATGCTTTTTAGCATGATTTGGAAGTTTGATCACATTTTCTTAAATAGAGCTCAGTGGGGTGAGGTTTATATAGGAACACCAAACCAACAGGAAGTCAATGCAACACACGTGAGCACAGAATTAGCGGTAAAAGTTTATTTTTGAGAAAAAAACTAACACCTGTTGGAAGGTAACCAAAAATGGAAAAGAAGATTTTCTAGTTGATTAAAGCCCAGAGACAAAATTGAAATTGAGTTTCTGGTTTTAGTGCAGGCTGGCGCCCCCCTTTGCCTCCCATAGAATTCCACGTCCGCTTCGTAAAAGAACAAAATAGTTCCAAACAAGTGAGGTACCGCCCTTCTTCGGTGCAAACTTCGTTTCCTTTTCGTTTGTTACTCTGTTGAGTCTGCCATGACACTCTTTGAGCTCACACGGTGGGTGTGGCATAGTGTGGTGCTTGCAAACTTTGAATCACGTTAATTGGCTTGTGCTATTATAAAAACTTGCCTCTGATTGGTCGGCGTTTTTAAAACTCGAACAGTAACAATTGCGGTTGGCCAAAACTCCATCACTCACTACAAAACCTTGAAAAAAAACACAGTGCGTGCGGTTTCCCGACCGCACTACGTCGCATCGCGATGTTGATTTGATTTCGGTTTATTGTGCAGCCCTAACGTGTTGTGTACAAATCGTCAAACAAACGTTCTGACTTTGACTTCAGACTGCTGCCCCCCTACTGCCCCCCTACCGCCCCCCTACCGCACCCTTCTTCCTAACCAAGTCAAGTCAAGTCACATTTATCTATATAGCCCTTAATCACAAAAATGTCTCAAAGGACTGCACAGGATTACAATTACACAATCACCTGATCTTAAACCCACATGCGGGCAAGGAACAATTCAAAACCTCAGCATGAGGAAAAAGAGAAACCTTGAGAAGGGGCCTCACAAGTGGTAATCCCCCTTCCAGGATGACCAGGGTGAAATAGACTTAGCATTACAGTACACAAACATAGTAAACACTAGGTAACATGTTGAAAATTTGTCCCGGAAAACACATGACAGTAACGACACCCCCAGCCTGTAAACTAACCCCCAGGGGGGGCGGTACCGCCCACGTTGGGAACCATTGGATTACAAGCTCTCAAGATTGCACAAGCCCAAAAAAATATGGAAGGTTCATGCAGCTTGGTGTATGTGTTTTCTTCTATTTATTTTGGTGTGTGGCTATTCTAAAGCGGTTTTAGCGGGTCTTCTTTTATCCGAGTATATATAATTTGAAATTAGTTACTGTTTGGTGTCACTACCTGGGGGTAATGCAAATACTTATTTTTCTAGTTACTGTAACGATTTACTGACAAAATAGGCTGGGTCATAGAAACATAGGTTGGCCTGGAGAGGGATGGGCGCCTTCAGGCTGCATTTGCTCAAGACACGCCACAAGAATTGGTGCCCCTACAACCAGTGCGGTTAAGGGATCCAACCAATCAACCATGATTGATAAAAAGTGCAAACCGTCTTCCAAGAGTGGCGCATGTGTGTCTCAAATACATTTGAAACATATTTCCTTATGTGGTGTAAGGACATTTTGAAGTCGAATTTTTCCATTTTAGTTGGAGCTGTTTCATGTTACAATTCAATTAAATTAAGATCGTTCTGTTCCTTCTCTTGCACTATTGTGTTTCAGGGTTTCTCATAGCCCGGCCTCTTTGGTTTGTGTATGTCTGTGTGTGTGTGTGTGTGTGTGTGTGTGTGTGTGTGTGTACTCGTGCTTTTCAGTTTCATTGTCATAGATCTTCGGCCTTTCCTGCAAATTTTCCAATCCCAGACAACCCATTTAGTCATTTCTTTGTTTTCTAATTTTCTTTTGTGGAGTAAAGTTCTGTTTACGTGTTTTGATTTTGAATTTGTGTTCCCCACAAGGAAAAAAAATGGTAGGCACTTAAAAGTTCTGGCCTCAGCCTATTCCCTTTGGGCACATGTTTAGATAATGAAATATTGTATTTTACAACTGTTTAGTTTATTGTTTCCTTTTGTTAATTAATCATGTTGTTTATTTTTGTGCTGAGCCTAAATGAAAAGCCACTGACCGATTAACACTATGTGTCTAAAGACAAAATGGCAGATAAATCCCTGTCAATTCAAGGTCATTCCCTCTCAAGATACTGTGAATTATTTCAGTTAATATAATATGTATCTCAGTCTAATTCAAAGCATGTGCATTGTTTATATCAAAAAGATTTTTAGTTTTACTCATGTATTGTTTAACCCTATTGTGTGCCGACCGGAACAAGCAGTGGACCCAAAGGCGTAATGTTTCACACAATTCTATATTAAGGGATCGGGGAGGTCAGGTCGAGAGGAAAAAGGCAGCAATCTGGGCAGGAGGAGCAGGAAGTCCTCGGTGGTGAGGCGGACAGGCAGGGTCGGAGAGCAGAGCGTGATCGTGGATCGAAGCAAGTCGGGTAGCCGGGACGGGAGAACGGAGCGTGGTCGGATATTGGCGCAAGTCGGGTACCCGGGATGGGAGAACGGAGCGTGGTCGGAGATCGATACAAGTTGGGTAGTTGGGACAAGAGAACAAAGCGTGATCGTGGATCGGAGCACGTCGGGTGGCCAGGTCGGGAGAACGGAGCATGATCAATACCGGAAACAATTAGCGGGCAAGTGACAGAATCGTGACACACTGTCCTTTATGCTTCAGTTCAACAGTGGCCACCTTGTTAGTGTTTCAATTTAGAAGAAATTATTTTGAGAATACTGTGCAAAAAAATGGTATCAGTACATGAGGGCAAGGAAAAACCCAAAAACCTACACATGAGGAAAATGAAGAAACCTTAAGAAGGGACCACACGTGAGGTACTTCCCCTTCCAGGATGACCAACGGATGTAGCATTAACAAACAATACACAGACATTGTCAACATGAAATATAGGTAATTCATATGATATCGAACACAAGTGTGTTTTAAGCTTATATTTAAACAGTTCCACTGAGATTGCAGATGGAATCTCATGGGGCAGAGCATTCCACAGCACCGCGGCCCTAATGGAGAAGGCTCTCGAACCTGCAGGTCCCTTCTTGGCTCTTGGGATCACTAGTAGACCAGAATATTCAGAGCGAAGGTTCATGCTAGTTTAATTCATGCACAAAGCTTGAAGTTACACTAAACTTCCTCGACACATATTTATCATAACTCTCACTCCGACCTTTACTGCTCTGGCGCCCCTGGTGGCCGTTAGAAAAAAGATGCATAAATTAGCCGCAATATTGCATAAGCCGCAGGGTTAAAATCTTGGGAAAAAAGTCGCGACCTATAGTCCGAATTTCACAGAAATTACATTTTGTTCTCTTCGAGTCGAAGTTAGAATTTTGATAGTCAACCACAAATGTATGTGCGGTATATGCATAATTTGAGTACCGTGCATTTCATGTTTTTCATTTCATCAAACTGCAGTACAGTACAGTACAGTACGACTTACTGTTTTTGCATGAATGTACGAAAAATAGCAATCAAATTGGACTATTGTGTCGTATACTTTTATTTGGACTAAATACAATTGATTTATTTAAAAGTGGATTGAAAATATTGTCAACATCCAATCAAGCATATTTATATAGTTGAATATATATATTTTTTTAAATTATATGTTCGATGCTAGACTGCCCTTAAAACTGAATTTGTTGGATGTAATTCAAGCATCTTTTATAGATTTTTTGAATATGTCACAGTTACCCATTGCCCTCAAATGGCCCCTCCCACCTCCCCCCCGATGGGTGACAGCAACGGCTCGTTGCCTGATTGGCTTCCCTCCTATTTAAACTCAGTGCTCTATTTACTCCTTGTCAGTGCTTCAACGAACCTCTGCACTTGCAGGACTTGTGTTTTGACTCTGTCCGGTATCTTGCTAGAGTGTCTGGTATCCGATATCAATCTCGTCTGTCTCCTCCTGTCTGGTATTTTGCTCCAGTCTCCAGTATGCGATATCGATCCCGCCTGTCTCGTCCTGTCCGGTATCTTGCACCAGTCTCCAGTATCCGGTATCGACCCCGTCTGTCTCATCCAGTCCGGTATCTTGCTCCAGCCTCCGGTACCCGGTATCTCGTCCTGTCTGGTATCTTGCTCCAGTCTTCGGTATCCTGTATCGATCCCATTTGTCTGTCCCGTCCGGTATCTACCCATGTGTCCTGTATCGATCCCATCTGTTCTGTCCGGCCTTGATCTTGTCTGTCTCTGACTTCTTCCGCCCAGCAATCGCTGCATCCCTGGCGTCTGTGTTCACGCGCATGACTGCCCCGTTCCTGTAAAATAAAGCATGTGTGAAAACGTTACGGGTCTGGGTCCTCTGTCTGTGTGAGTTCTGAAAGAATAAAATGAGATGTTTTCCATTTTTTTCGTGGTGGATAGATCATTTTGAGAGTAGCATGCTGAAAAATTGTGAGCAACCCCTGACTCACATAGTACATTTTTGGGTCTGGATTACCAAATGTTGTTCTAGGGGTGATATGAAGTAGTTTAGCAGATGGGGATCTTTGGTTGCTGCATTTTTGGCCAGATGCCACAACGAATGGTATTTTTTAGGAGTCTATTAGATCTAAAATTAGTTTCGAGCAGTAAAATGTGGTGGCTGATAAAGGAGAGCTGCAGTAGCCATTTTATTCGATATATTTTCCAAACCAAAAGCGCTGACTCTATTTTTCATGAGTAATTACATTCCCTTTTCCCTTCACCAGACACAAAAGCTTTCCCCCTGCACTGGAAAATATAACAGGCTGATTCGCTCCAAATAGGTCAAATTATAAAGCATCAATTTATACCACAACGAGAATCTGATGAGATGGAGTTAGAGACGTGCAGGAGACAAGACAATCTAAACTGTCCAGTCCAATTTACTACATGAGATAGGGTTGCCATTTGAAGGAAATACAATGCACTTTAAAATATGTCGGTCGAGCACCGTATCTTTGATTTTAGGAGCGCTTCCTTTTTCATTGTTTCCTTTGTATCCCAATGGTAGACCAAAATTGAATTTATATTAACTTTACCAGTGTTACATATAACGCTTATCGTGGAAGTGCACAATAGTTTATATTTGAAAATAAAAATAAGAAGAAAAAACAAGAAGAAAAGAATAGTGAAAAGGGAAAAAAGACAATAAAGAAAAGTGGGACCAAATATAAGAAAGAAGAGGGAAAAGGTACTTTTTTGTTTTCTTTTATTTTTTTCTCTTTTTCTCTTTGTTTTTTCCTTTTTTTCTCCATTTTTGTGTCTTTTTTTCTATTTTGGTTTATTCTTCCCCTGTTTGTTCACAATTTATTTTTTTCTTTCCCTTCTTTTTTTTCTTTCTATGTGAAAGCCATGGGGAAAATTGAAATAAGAGCAGTGATTTTTGTTCCATTTAAGTAGTTTATATTCTTCGTTTTGTGCCTTCTATGACTCATTTTTAGTTGCACTGCACAATACAGCAACATCTAGTGAGAAAATATTACACACTGTCCCTTTACAAAACAGCGGACTGTTTTTATAAGCTTTTTGTGGAAAACACCATTTGGCCCAATTTCACCCAGACCCTAGATCTAACGGCCCCCAACTCGGTTGAGTTTGAGGACCCCAGATCTGAAGAAACAAACACAATACGTAAAAATTGAAGAGACCAAGGTAGGGCATGTCGAAGGTGAGCGCAATGGAGACAGACTGCAAACAACTGGCAAGAGAAAAACCCAATATGAAAGCTTTCTGTTGTCAGCTAGGTGTGGAGGGTGTCTAGGCGCAGGTGGGCACACTCCAGCCACTCCCCACTGGTTGCCTCCTCCTCTAGGGGGGAATGGTGTTGCCAGATCCAGGCACAATTATCTGTTTTTTTAAGTGTACTGTCCTCACAACACATGACTCGATGCAGCTCGACAACTTAGATAGCACCTGGAACAGCTTACATATGACTATGTTTGGCAAAATATATATTCTTTCAGTAGTTTATTTCTCTTTTATTTTGGAAGTATGCTACTGCTAATGCCATTGCATTATATCCCATAGCACTATCGTTCTGATCACTTACAACTTAATCCAGTCTAGAAACACAACCTTGTCAATATTTGACCATTTATCCTAACATTTTTTTTTATCTTATTTGTCTCTTTGAAGTCTTTTATTACGTGCTTATCTTAGAGTTCCATGTCTAATCTCATTGCATACAATGTTCCCTACGCTGTTATCAATAACAATCAAGACAATTGTCATTCTTCTAAAAGTCTGGGGCCTCCTGTTGACAGAGGGGGTGGGCGATACGGGCAATTTAAGTATCAATCCCATTCAAGTAATCACGGGATAGTATCGATCGATAATGATCGTATACCGATCCGATACCATTGCTTTTTGCATGCAAATGTCATGATCAGCGAATGATTTAACCCCTCCTTGAGTTAGTTTATAATTACGATAAACACAGCACAGAACTTTTAACATGTTTCATTTTAATGAAATAACAACATTGGAAACTTTTGCGGTACAAAATTATTTTCCATTATTTCTATTACAACAGCTTCAGAACAAAAGCCAAGAGAGTCAAACCCGGAAAGCAGCCATGTTACGAAAATACAAATACTGTACTGTATCCCAATATCAACTACAGAACTGTCTTCCATTGCACATTATTTCAGTAATGCAAAAGAAGGGTCAAGTGTCTCACATTGGCTTTGCTGCCAGTGACGAGGGATTTACAGGTTTTGTTCAGGAACAGTAACATATTTATATCGTTGGTTACAGCTCATTGCTCTCTTTTTTCATGTGTTTATGCCAATTTGTGGTGTTTCCACAGCAGCAGACTAATTGCACAGAAAATATGCAGTGCTATCAACATAGAGAAATTGGTGGAGAAGTAAAGTATCAATCCCAAGTCAATAGCATTAATCCGATTGCTTGGTATCAATATTTGGATCGACTTGGCATTGTCCTTTTCTATAGCTGAGAAAAAAGTCCTGTCATGTGTATCTTCTGGTAATGGTGTGCACATAGATTTCTCCCTCTCTTGTGCCTGGCAGACAGAATGCAGCAGCAGGCCAGGTAAGGAGAGTTGCTAAACTTAGAGATGCCGAGAGCGCTGGGTGAAGGAGATAGGGCTGCGCTATCTACATAGAAAAAACGCACTTTGAGGAAATCAGTGGAGGAGGGACGTATCGATCCCAGGACTATGGTAGCGTTTTGATCCAAGTACTTGCTTATTATCGATGATATCAGTATTTGGATCGATCCGCCCACCCCTAGTTAACAGCGGGTGAGAGTATGAATGAAGTTAGGAGTATCTGTTGTGCGAATATGCTTGGTCTCCCTGTTAGCTTTATTATTCCCTGTGTGTTGGAAGAAAGACAGTCATTTCTGCCGCTAACCCTCCCCACTGGAGCCTTCATGCCCTCTTGAAAAATTGTAAAAGTCATTTCATCACAGAGGAGAAAATGGGTTGAAGCTCCATGGAGTGGGTTGGCAGCGTCGGCTAAATTACAGAGCAGATCCGTAACCACGTGTTCTGATTCTCTTGGAGCCGGAGGGGACGATTCTTTTCAATATTTCCATTTTCTGCCAGAATACTCCTGCATGAATATTGCGTGGAAATCTCTTTGTTGGCTGACAGAATCAAAATGTTTATATTTATATCAGTAAGAGTAGGAATTTAAAGGAAATAGTAAATGAATTAAATACTGAATTAATCCAACAATTTACTAGTCTTCTTTTTAGATTAAAATTGAATTTATCAACCTGGTGTGTGCTACAATGTGCCCCCTCTTGGTGAGAAAATATTGACTGTGTGTCATGGTGAGTCATTACACTCCCCTGTCCCCGCTCGTTTAGCACCAGCTGCTGCTGGTAACCTGATTGGTTCCCCGTCCTACTTAAGCCCAGTACTTTCACTCGCCATTGTCAGTCCGTCAGCGAACCTCTGTTTCCACATGGCAAGCATTTTTGACTCCTGTCTGTCCCGTTTTGTCACCCGTTTTCCACTCGACCGTTCCTGAGTTTCCCGTTTGTCTCCTTCTACGACCCGTTTTTTGACCCCGACCACGTTTTGATCTCCTGTCCCGGCTAATGACCCGTTTTTGACCCCGACCACGTTCTGATCTCCCGTCACGGCTAACTACCTATTTTTCCGTCTAACTACGCTACGATCTCCCACTCCGGAAGATCCACTTTCGCATTCGGAACACGTTCCGATCCCATGAGCGGCTTGCTTCCCGCGTCCAGCGAGCACCGAATCGCTGGCGCTGCCTTTACTCTATATTTCAATAAAACTTGTGAGTAACGTTACGCATCTAGGTCCTACTTCTAATCTGGTCTTGACACTGTGTTGGTACACCCTTTTAATGGTGTCAGGTTCTGCACGGTTGCCATGGTGCCCAGCTGGCACCGCCCCTTGACACCGGCTGACTTGCATTTACCGATTACTTCTGTGGGTACTTAAACGCTCTCTTTTGAACTGTGCTTTGACAGATCGTTGTTGAAGACTTGTTTATGCTTGGTTATACTTGTTGTGCTTGTTGGACTTTGTTGCACTTCAGTGTAACATTCCGAGAGATTCCTGCAAGTTCTGTTTAATTCTGGAAATGCCTAGTTTGTAGTTTTGCCTGTGTGTGACCCGTTTTGTTTTTTGGTCTGGTCTGTTTGTGTTTTGGACAACTTTTCTTTCTCAATTAAAGTGTGAGGATGTCTACGCAAATGAGTTCCTTCTTCCTGCTTCCCGCTTCCCGTTTTGTTTCGTGACAAATGGCCAAATTTAAGCGCTTTTTAAGTACTTTAAAAGCAAAAGTTCCAATTTCTCAAGAGTCACAAATACAGAATATATGTGATTTACATATGTCATTTGAGTTTGTGTTTATCAAGACATATGATTTTTAAATCTTGAGAAAATTGTGAATATATTTGTTTTTGAGACAAATCTCTCCCTTTATAGTTGTGTAAAAATAGCTTACATTACATTTTCAGTTGCAGGAAGTTCCACAGGTAAACATTAACTTAAATATCCATAATTGATACTTAATCCCTGCACTTATACACATTCCATAAAGCCATGTTTCGGTGTAGTATGCACCTGTCCTGTAGGGGGTGATGGCACAATGCCTTACAAACTAATGCCAGCTGCTGTTAATAGCAAAGTAGGAAGGAATGCAATGCCAATGCTAAGCAGTGTCAGCGTTATCTTTAAAGAGACAGTGTGTAATATTTAGTGCCTCCTAGTGGTAGAAAGAAAACTATCATCCAGTTAAAAAGCAAACATTGATTTGAATATTAGGCAAATATATGAACTATCATAGCATTGTTAACTTTTATGAAAAATCATAGGTCCAGAAATTTGTATACACTTCAGTCGGTGCCATGTTTGTCCGGCATGATGCCGCCACGCTTTGCCATGTTTCACTGGCCCTTACTCGTACCAGACAACACATTGCCATGTAGTGGTCAAATATTACATATCGGGACTTTAAGCAGACTTGTTGAGAAACACGGCAACTATTTCAAGCATTTAAACACATTTCAAGTCAAGTCACGTTTATTTGAATAGCCCTTAATCACAGAGTCTCAAAGGGCTACACAGACCACATACTATTGCAAACTACAGACTATTGTTACACCATCCCCTGATCTAAAACATACATGAGGGCAAGGAAAAACTCACGCAACATAAAATTCAAGGATTTGGAGTACCCCTACAAAAACTGTACTTAACTCATTACAATTTTGATTTCAGTAATAATCAAAAACGTGATGGATTTAACAACTCCTCCAGTTGAAACAAACACACAATACAACTTTTAAAGTACTAATTGGAGCATAAAGGTCAGTGTTTTATTTCCAAGTCAATGGCCTTTTCCCAAGAGCAGACTGCAATTAATCATAAAAATCACCTAATAAATCCACCTGACGGGCCTGTGTGAGGAGATGAAAAGCAATGCATCACTCAAATCCACTGCACCAAACCTCACTGAGAGATTGCCATTGCAATTCAGTTGCTGAGGTGAATAATCAGTTTAAATTCATGAACTAATTGATTTTGCTGACAGCAATGGCAAATGTTGGACAAAGGCAGTTACACTAAGTAGCAGCATCAGTCATAACTGAAGGAAACCGCATTCAACTGAGGGCTTCATCATGTTTTATTGAATCAACGCTCAATGCTCAATTAATCAGTATGGGTGTTTGAATTAAACATGCACGTGGATAAAATATGGAAAAACTATCTAGGGCGTTTAAAGGGGTGCTTGTTTTTTTATTGTTCTTAATGTAATTCTAAAGGAGAGTACCATATTTTCAGCACTGTAAGGCGCAAAGGATTATCATCCATCCATCTATTATTTGCACCGTTTATCCTCAGTAGGGTCGCGGGGGTGCTGGAGCCCATACCAGTTACTTGGGGCAGTGGGCAGTGGGCAGGGGAGACCCTGAAATGGTTGCCAAGGGCACACAGAGACAGACAGCTCGCTCGCTCATTCCCACCTAGGGAAATTTTGGACCAGCCAATTAACCTGACATGCATGTTTTTGGAATGTGGGAGGAAACCGGAGTGCCTGGAGGAAACCCACGCAAGCACGGGGAGAACATGCAAACTCCACACAGGAAGGTTTGATGCCATGACCTCAGAAGTGTGCCGCAAACACGCTAACCACTGCCCCGCCATGCTGCCCCACGGATTATTATATATTTTTAATTTACAAGGCGCAGGGGACTATGAGGCGCATGTTAGTAAAACTACAGTACTACAGTACTGTATTTATTTGTGTATAGCCATTGCGCGTACGGTATATATTCAGGCTCAGACGGCTTCTTCCCCAGGGGCCATCACAACCCTAAACAGACACACATTTTTGGGTTTATTTCTCTTTTTGTTGTCGCCAAATGAAACTGTAAAAAATATATTATGGTACTTAACTGCACAATTCTTTATTGTATTATTATTATAACTTAGGCAGTTTTTAAGCACTATAATGTAATTACTTTTTTTTTTTGCTTATTTATCCTGATAGTCTTTATTCTTTTTTAATTTTCAAACGTTTGGCCTTGGAGTGCCATGTCTAGATAGATAGATAGATAGATAGATAGATAGATAGATAGATAGATAGATAGATAGATAGATAGATAGATAGATAGATACTTTGTTCATCCCCGAAGGGAAATTCACATTAATCTCGTTTCGTACAATGTTTCACAACATTGATATCAATGTCACTAAAGACAATTATAATTATTATTAGTGCAAAGATTAAACGATTGTTTAGTCGAAAAATGTTGCTGATCATATCCACAAAACATTGAATGCACCGGGAATCAGACTCAGGTCGCAGCTGTGAGAATGCTGTTATATAACCACTAGTGATACAGATGACATGCGAAAAGGCATTTTGATCTCATTATTACACTATTTTTTCACGTAGTGCCAGAAATGAATGTTATAGAACGGAGAAAACAGAATGTTATCCTGAATGATATAGATAAACGCAAAAAAGCACGACGAGGGAAACAACTTTTTGTGTAGCTAATGCTGTATCGGACTTTGCGGTTATATATATTTTTCAGGAAGAAATTTCTGTTTCAGCCGTTCCCTAACATTTTTTTCCGGCACCATGAGTAAAAAAGGGGTGATGAAGAGATTAAAACTAGATACCTTTTCACATGTCATCCACGACACTGGTGGTCCAATTAAGTCTCACTGCTGATACCCGCTGCATACAATGCTTTGCAACTTTGGTCCGCTATGTCCTTTGATTGCATTAATACGGTAGTATACGTTAAAACCTAATGCACTGTTTTTTTTGCGGTATACAAGGGCTCTGGGTTATAAGGCGCACTTTCAAATTTATGGCCAATTTGGGGTTTTTAGGTGAGCCTTAGGGCAGCACGGAGGCGTAGTGGTTAGTGCGTGTGCGGCACAGTTCTGAGGTCATGAGTTTGAACCTTCCTGTGTGGAGTTTGCATGTTCTCCCCATGCTTGCGTGGGTTTCCTCCGGGCAAAAACATGCATGTCAGGTTAATTGGCCAGTTCAAATTGTCCCTAGGTGTGAATGAGCGAGTGAGTTGTCTGTCTCTGTGTGCCCTGCGACTGGCTGGCAACCGGTTCAGGGTGTCCTCTGCCCACTGCCCCAAGACAGCTGGGATAGGCTCCAGCATCCCCGCAACCCTACTGAGGATAAGCGGTGCAGATAATGAATAGATGAATGGAGGTGCGCCTTATAGCCTGGAAAATACGGTAACTCTTTCCAAAACACAATGTGTAATGTGAGGCAAGAATTTAATCTGTATCTTTTTATTTTGAAGCAAATTTCAATCCACATTATCCCATCACCCCAAGTCTAAAGCTGAATGTTGAATATTGACTCACCTCAAGAGCACTCGGCCCCAATCTTGCTTTATTGTTTCATTGTGGCATTGTGGCTTTTGCTATGTCAGGACTCATTTTCTTCAGTTTGCTGTCTCTTGGCCTACATGATATTGCTTTTCACTTTTCATCAAGGGCAGCCACAACAAGCACTCAGATCATTTGCAGCATTTTACAGTCACTGTGAAATGTGTTTTTCTCCTGTTCGTGACATACCATAGCCACTGTATGATTTGTATCCATAGTATCACATTTTGCATAACAAAAAGTTGTAGGAAAAATTTACATTCAGATTACCTTTTGTGCCAAACGAAAGTTAGATAACCACATAGAGATAATTGTCCTATAAGGGTCCGTCAGAAGATCGAATCTGGGTGAACAGTGGACCAGCTCTTCACCCTCAGCAGGGTCTTCGCGTTTGCATTGGAGTTCTCCCATTCAGTCTAATGTGTTTTGTGAACAAATCTCTGATTAAAATATCGCTCTTAATTTCTATTGACCCTTTGCACACGCCTAACCACGTGACGACACCATGATGATGGGTAAAAACCCGAAATAAACAGTGGACAAAGCCAGTAAACAGCAGACATCGAAAACAATAAACGCTATACTAATCAACACCATTGGCTTGTAAAACGAATGTTGAGCAGCTGTCGGTTGAAGTGGCTCAGCCTGGACTTTCAGCATGAGCTTCAATGGCGATCGAAAGGAATGTCTTGATAGAACTAAAACGCACGGATAATCTCTACGACAAAATCATTGAAATCTTCTTGAGGGGAGAAGGGAGGATAGATTTTGAGCTCAAATAAAAATGATTTTTGGTGAATAAACGTTTTGTTTAAAGCCCCAATGTGTGATATTTGACTATTAGATGGCACTGTGTTGTCTGGTGTGAGCGAGGGACAAACATGGCGGGGACCTAAGTGGGGATTCCACACACAGTGCAAAAGAAATACAAATATCTCGACCCATGATTTGTATGCAAACATAACATTGATATGGTCGTTAATGTCCTTTTGCCTGGTATCCAAATCATTATTGTTGTTTTTTTTTTTTTACTGAATAAAAGTTTTTGTACCACTAAATATTACACACTGTCCCTTTAAGGCACTGTGTCCAACTCGTAGTCTCGTCTCACAGTCTCCACTTTTCTAATATTTTGTTGAATGTCATGCAGGTGTCTCTCTCTTCTCTCTTTGTCCCGCATGTTCTACCATTTCTGTTTAATTGTATTTATTATTACGCATTTAGTTTCTTTATTAATTTCTTGTGTCGCTTCTGTTGTTAGGTAGCCCTTTAAAAATAAAGTTTGATGAACACAATGCAAGAACTATGATTTCAGTATAAAATAAGAACATACTCTTCCTGTAGTAAAACTCATTCGACAACCTTCGTTGAGAACTCAAGTTTTGAGCAAGTGTAAAGAATTATTACATATATTTGATATGCACGAATAAAAAAGCAATCCTGAATTTTAGAAGTACGGTTCCCACGCAGCCGGTAAATTAGGTTTGTGTTTGGGCTTTGTTTTATTGTGAAGGTCTACCGGAACATTTAACGATGCGCATGATTTCCATTTGTGGACAGGCGTTCAGTTTTGCACAGCGTGCTGAATGAAACGGAGGCGGACTACACTTAAAGACAACCCGCGCTGTTTTTAAACGGGTTCTCCGTATATTCTTAATATCCTGATGCTTTGTGTCGTTTGGGATTCATTTTAATCCCCTTATAGATTTTTTTTAAAAAAACATAAATGCAGTTTGTAAATACGCAAAAAGAGGATTCGTGGATGTTCGTTCACTGCACTACAATATCATCCGCCTTCCTATTCATCACAGTGGGCTTGCTGTTGATAATCGCTGGACTTATCGATTAAAAAAAAAAAAAAGTTAAATTGGAATGAGTGAAGTCGGATTTTTATTAGTTTGGACCTATGGCGTTACCTGTGGAGTTTTATACTTACTTTGTGAAGACTTTCTTTAGCCTGTTTGGATTTGTTGCTTCTCCAATTGTCTACCTATGACACGCTTCACTTTAAAATGGAGTTACCACTAACCTTGGTCTTCTTACTGGTTTTCTTTGGGTTTTGGAGTTTGGCTTTTGGTAAGTTACATTTCCCTTTATATTCCTTAAATGTTTGTACAGATGGAGCCCGTGTGCCACACATCTTCAGCACCCAGTTGGTTCTTATTCCATCTAACATCGTCTAAAATATACGATTTTTCAGACAAGAGTCACTTGTAATTTCCCCCCCATTTTAATATAACATGTTTTTATTTACTTATTAAATGTTTATGTGCAGTGGTTAGCACATTCGCCTAACACGCAAACCGGCCTCTGTTCGAGACCGAGTAGAAACATATGTCGACTTGGTGAGAGTTGGGCAACCCCAGGCTGCACTTGACCAAGACACACCATAGGAAATGGTGTCTCTACGGTTAAGGGATCCAACCATCTATTCATTATCTGCACCGCTTATCCTCAGTAGGGTCGCGGGGGTGCTGGAGCCCATGTCCGGGCTGTGGGCAGGGGACACTCTGAACTGGTTGCCAGACAGTCGCAGGGCACACAGAGACATACAACTCACTTGCTCATTCACAAGTAGGTACAATTGGACTGGCCAATTAACCTGACATGCATGTTTTTGGAAATGTGGGAGGAAACCGGAGTGCCCGGAGGAAACCCACTTAGGCACTGGGTGCACATGCAAACTTCACACGGGGTGGCTGTGGTAGCTGGACTTGAAACCTGAACCTCTGTTCCGAGGGGCTGTGTGCTAACCACCCAGTCGCCGTGCCGCCGGGATCCAACCAACCAAACAACCATTAAAGGAAGGGTGGGCGGATGGACCCAAATACTAATATTATTGATACTGAGCAAGTTCTTCGATTAGATCAATACTTTTGTCTTGCGATCAATTTTGCCTTTCCATTTTAACTTTTGCTATAGTATGTTTGTGGGTAGCAAGATTTTATACACATACATATGGCATTTTTTGGTTTGTTACCGTACATTTAATTATTTTATACAGCTCTTTGAGTTGCAATTTGTTGCTGAAAAGGGCTATACAAATACATTTTGATTTGATTCTGATTTGATACATTATAAAACTTTCAAATTCAACCCAACGGGGTTTACACTTTAGTTGCACTACTCACTTCATTTGAAAATATTGTGTAATGAACTATATATTAGTTGTCTTGTTGACATTGTTCTTCAGTATTTGTATTTTTGTTACATTGCGGCTTTTTTTTTTATTTGACTCTTGACTTTTGTTTTGAATCAGTTGTTAAGTAGAAGTATTTGTTATTTTTATAGTGTTAAATGTTTTTTTTTCATTGTATTTCTTACACTATTTGCACTTTTGGGGCATTTTGTGCAATGAAAGTTATTTAAGTTTCACATTGACCTTGTTATATTTGTATTTTAGCTCTATAGGACATTTGGGTTGGTAATGGTAATTTTTGGGGTTGTTTTTTGCTACTTTTTCCTTTTTTCTTTTCCTTGTTTTTGTATATGTGTTTGTCTTGCTGTCGGTCACCCCTCTTAAGGGATATGACCAGGGTAGATAGATATAGTTCCATTGCTATTTTTTTCTCAGTTTGACTCACTTGTCTTTTGTTCTGAAACAGCTGTTGTAATAGAAGCCGTTTTTCTTTTAATACTGCTAAATGTTGAAACGCGAAATTCAATTAGTCAATGATCATGATATTTCCAAGCAGAAGATATCAGTATTCTATCGATATGGGACGATTCTAGCCAGTGTTTGCTTGGTATTTGATAGATACCAAAAATCCCTGTAGTGCCCACACTAATGATGAGTACTGCATGAAACCCGATATGCTACTTAATAGCACGTGAAGTTTAAAAATCCCAACCAATCTTTCTTAATTATGAAATCAATGTTACATAAAAGGGCACTTAAGCAATTAGACATATGATTAGCTAGTATGCAGCTTTACTATGGGACCCACCCAAGGGACCGGGGATTCTGACCAGCATCTGCTCCCCATTGAAATATGACTTTTGTTCGAGCCAGCCTTTCTCATTCATCTACATTATTGGGACCATTTAGAAATGACACGTTCTTTGCAAAAATAATTACAGGTTTGCAATCTGTTCTGACATACAAAAATGCAGTGGACTATGTATGCACTGTGCATGTAAAATAGGCAATTTATCTATTTTTATTTTACCAGACACACAAGCATAAAAAAATAGAAGTTGATAAAGGTAAAATGTCGACCATGGTAAAATACAGCTGTGATACCTGATTGTACCTTAAATCATTTTTCATTCTCATTGTATTATACCAGACAGCACTCATTATTCGTAAACTTCTGTTTGCTCTAAATCAAGTTGAGACTCCGTAGTTTACATTCTTCCTTGTTCATTGATTTTGGTTGCACCACACAATACAGCGACATCTGGTGGTCAAATATTACAGTGTTCCTTTAAAGGAATCTTGATCGTAACCATGGTGCAAAGTATACAGCAATAGTAACGCCTTTGGCCCAATGCGACAATGAAGTAACAGTCAAAACAAAAGTGAGTCAAAATAAGGAAATAACATCCTGTGATATGCTCTTTTCATTTGTCCAATATTAAAACAGATTAAGCATATCAGTATTGTACGACGTGATACTCAAAGTTTTGGAATAAAATAGTTTTCCCCCAGTGGTTTAGAATCTAGTATCAGTATTGTCACACGCCGCTGCCCGCCAATGCTGAGGTCCGGCTTATCTCTGAAAACAACGGTGACCAAATGATGAAGGTTCTGCATCTGAGTTCAATCATAAGGCTTCTCCTGCTACTGGTAACCATAGAACGCGGTACTATCTGTTTCATGTGGGGTAGAAAACCCCTACCCAAAAAGTGGCCTAGAAAGGGATGGGCACGGCTAGGCTGGGCTGCACTTGCCCAATACACACCACAGGAAGTGGTGCCCCAATGACCCTAGTAAGCCTCAAAAATGTTTGCAAAGATTTTTTCCCAATCGTTCCCCTCCCCTTAGTCAACCAGTCACCTTTAACCAGTTTGTTTGTCCAGTAAGGTGAGACTGATATCAGCAGTGTGATTTTCAGTCATCATTGTTAGCATCAGTCAACACAGGGGCTCCAATCGCACTCAACAGACTGTTTGCCATGCTCTTTACTGAAATGACCGTGGGATGACTTCCTTTCCCCCACCCCAAACAAGCCACTAACCACATCAAATAGCTCTCACCAAACCTTGATATCTACACTCTAATTAGGGACTAAACATACTGATTCGTGGCCTGCCCACAGGCAGGGAATAGTCTGATTGAGATGAGAATTGGGTTTCTTGGGGAGAAATCCTATTAATCTTTTTGTATAGAGGGGTGTCATACTAATTTTCATGTAGTGTTCACATCAGCGTAATGGCTCTCCTCAAAGGACTTAGCGTTACTTATAAATGTAACTGAGATGGGGTGCGTCGTTTGAGGTGTCCTTAAAAAGTTGAAGGTTAAACCTTTTCTTTATTAATTATTTGTTACAAATGCCCAACTGAAGAGACATTATGCTCTATTTTCCACTACGACAATCTGCTTTTTATTTTACTTTTACCAGAGCTGTTCAGGGCGGAACACATTAGAGAGGAGAAATGGGGTCTGGAAAGTGACCTCATGCTTGTTCCTGAAAGTTTTTTTTATTTCTATTAGTCAGTGTAGGGTTAAAATGGTTCAAATGCTTCAAGTAGAGTTCAAATGCACACCAAAAAAGATGAAAATACAGCTTATTCAAGGTCGCCTACGAAATGCACACACAATATAAATGAGCTAACAGAGATTGCAATGATGACACAAGCCAGGAGATGGCGGTCGCTTGTGAAAAAGGTTCCAAATTCCATACAGCTCTATTTGTTGGATTCTTAGATAAAAAAAAACTCAAACCCTTCCCAGCTTTTTAGTCCTGTAAACCGATGTCTGCACGCATGTCTATTTAAAAGGATAGTGGTCCAAAAAAGCTAAATTATATCCTGGCCTGTTTTACATTTAGGTTACAAGTTGACCTAAAGGCACAAACAAAATATCATAAATACCTTTTGGCTAAAAAAATCTGACATTTCAAAATGATCGTCTGTTTCCTAAGACGCTGCTAAAGTTCAGTGATCACCAATCCTCTTCCTTTTGAGAATATTATTCAAGCTATCCAGCTTAAAAGCTACCATAAAGTGCTCCTCCTTTTCCAGAGTGTTAAAAGGTTTCAAATTCCATTTAGTTGTTAACCATATACAACAAAATCTTCTCGAACATTTTAAATATAATCACTCTGTTCCACTCATTGGCATTGGTATAGAAACACTGCAGTGTTGTGGCACCCAGGCATCAGTGTGCAAGTATCATAGTCGAGAAACATTGTGGGAAATGTAGTTTTTGGTCAAAGTAGTCTTGAACCATTTATTCCTTGTTGTTCAGACATTTTAAGCTATCGTGGGCTACATAATATGATGTGGCGGGACACATTTGGCTCACGGCCATGTGTTTAACACATGTGGTTTGGCATCATTCGTGATAAGTTAGCTCATATACATTGTGTTTGGGAATTACCTAAATGGAAAGGGCGAAGCACAGTCGACTAAATAATTAGTGTCGTTGTTAAATCTTATTATAGCCGGTATTTTGGTTATGTAAGGTCATGTAAACAAGCACACTAATCTGTTCTTAATTTTGAGCATAATATTTATGTCTGACGGCAAGTAGTCTGATTGACATGGTTGGGTTGGTCCTTTTTTCGCTAATAATTTCATTTATGATTTTTATTTATTTTATATAATCTTTATTTATAACATTTACTCAGATGATGTTTCCCCTCATCCAGGATGTTTTGGTTCCATTAAGAATTGTGGACCTGTATTCCAGGGATGAATGATACACATTAAATGTGGCTTACTGACAAAAACGTCACATGTGTACAGACGCTGCCCTACTTACGAACGAGGTTCCGTACGTTCGTAACTTGAATTTGTTCAGAAGTTGCTTCAGTGCTATATTTTGTATGTTTGAGGTTTATATAAGTATGTTTAAGGCTTGTATAAATGAAACGAAATGAAATGAAATGAAAATGAAATGATCTGCATTTTATATAGCGCTTTTCAAGTCAAGACTTCTCAAAGCGCTTTACAGTGTGCTTCACATTTTCCAATAGCGGCCGTGCAGCCATGTAAGGCGATAACCTGCTTATTGGGGGTATTAGGGGTTCAGTGTCTTACCCAAGGACACTTCGACATGTGACACGGAGGAGCGGGAATCAAACCTGCGATTTCTTGATCCCAAGACGAGCTCTCTACCTCCTGAGCCACTGCAGCCTGTATTGTTTTGTACTAAAAAAATAAACATTTTATAAAATGATATGCTCTATAAAGATAAATAAAGTTGAGTTCAACTTACTTTTTGAAGATGGCTTCAAGAGTTAAGTGACTTCCTCCTCCGAGGTAAAAATTAGCCCAAAAGAGCGATCCAATCGTTTTCTCAGCCGCATCAAGCTTCCGTATTCCACTTTAATTTCAAATGAAACGGCTCGCCACTTCTTTTCACTTGACATCAACCATATTGAATAGATGCACAAGATATTAAACAGCATTTTACAAAAGTTCTTAGCGCGCTGGAGATACAGTATAGAATGTTTATACATGAACTAGGAAGAGGAAGCGGATTTGTTCTCCAGGGTGGAGGCTGGGTGACCTCTCACAGCGCCACATGCCGGTAGCAGCAGAAAGAAGCACTACAGTATTGTCCTGTAGTCGGAAAAAGGTGCACACAATACAAAATCTAACTTACAGCTATGTCCAGGTATTTTTCGACATCTTGAAAAATATGTTCGTATCTACCATATTTTCGTAAGTTGAATGGTCATAAGTAGGGGAGCATCTGTATTGCTGAATTTCACTGGGACACTTCCATTTTATTTTCTACTCAAATGGTGAGTTTACCAGTTTTATCTGTCCATATACTGTATAGTGTAAATCCATGTTTCTGGCAAGCCATGTATGAGCAAAGCTTGCAAACACAATGGAGGCAGGAGTGGGGCACACATTTGAAGCTGAGAGGAAACAAGCACCAGAGTTTTGTTTGTTTTGTAGGTGACATGAATGAAATCATTCTTTATTTAATGTGTAAAATAAAAAGCAAAAAATGACATTGGTTTCTTAATAACGTCCCTCCAACTTTGCCCCTTTAATGTGAATACTTAGTTATGTAACGGGTTATTTGTTTGTCTCAATGTATGTAAATGATCCATTCGGATTGCTCCAGAATCCCGAACTCTGATCCCAGTCGGACTATTCTCTCCCTGTGTGTAAACATGGCCATTGAAGTACTGTAGTTGTTTTGCTCCTAGCCCGAAAATTGTTCCTGTTTGCTGTGTCTTATGTGTTTAAAAGTTGTGCTTGTACATTGGTCGACAGAAGCATGCAGGTACCTTAAGTTTTATATGTGAGATACAATCCCATAGAGCCAGAATATGAAAATGAAATGCCATAGGGAAATCAAAATATCTAGCTAAAGCTTGTTTAGCGAGTTAGCCAGAGGTAGTGTGTATGATTTGTCTCACAATACCAAAGTTATTTTCGGCATAAATTACAAGGGGGGAAAAAACGAGGGATAAATTAAGCGTGCAAACAGCGCACCAGATAACTCAAAAGTGTCTACATAAACAAGTATATTACTTATTAAAAGGAGTAACCCAATCCTTTCAATTCGACTATTAATAGTCCAAATACACATATTTGGATTTCTGTGATGAGTACATGGCCATACAGAACCTGAAATTGGAAATATTCTTATTTTAATCAGACTATTCTTGTTAAACCCACCGAGTATCCTTTTGGGAGGAAACACTGTGGTCAAACCAGCCCAATTAGGAAGGCATTTTATTGTTCATGCCTACTGTGCTTTCTCGTTCAGTTATGCATTTTGGTTCACAGTGTTATAAGGGCATTCCCAAGATTGTGACATTTATGGATTGGCTAAGGACAGTTTCACAAAAGTTAATGGAGTTTAGTGAGATCGAAGTCCTGTTCTTTTAATGTCAGATGCAAGTGTCTTGAATGGGAAAATCTCTGAAATAATAATGAAATTATTAAAATGTGGCTTATTTAGTCCTGTAAACAATCATAGACCAAATGCAAATGTTACATTCATATTTTTAAAATTAGGGCTGCATCTAACGATTATTTTAATAATCAATGAATCTGTCGATTATATTTTGGTTAATCGATGAATCAGATTTTTTAAAAAACACACATTTAATTTCCTCCTGTAATAAAATATTTAGGCTTTGGACTGAAAGAAAAAAATAGTGCACAAAACAACAGAACATTCAATAATAAGAAAAAAAAACAATAACAAAGTAATTTTCAAATAACTTAACAATACACAAAAATACATACAAATGCATGCTGTAGACCTGCAAATATGTAAAATACTTTTTCCTACCAACCTATCCAAAGATCATATTACATTTGGACCAAGACAAAAAAAAAAGGAAGAGCTATACATTTCACTTTATGTGTAGAATTTTTTTATCTGCATAAAAATGTAAAAAATGTTTTCAAATAATTTGTTTATTTTAGTTAAATCTTCGAATATGATAAACAGTCCTAATCTGCAAATGATATATAATATGCTTAAGAATCTGCTCCTTGTGTTGAGTGGAACATTCCATCATTCTTATTTTTCTTTTTACTTGATTTATTTTATTAATTTTTTTTTTTTTTTAATATATCTGCAGCACTTTTATCTTTCCTTGAAAATTGTTTACTTTGTAGTGTTTGACTGTTTCATGCCAATTTTGTTTGTAATCATGCGATATTTTATAGAAAATTATTTAAAAAAACAACATACTTTTATAAAAACGGTCTCAACGTGCCCTCTGCTGGACTGAAGTGGTACTACAACCTCACAACAGAAATCAATGCACTTATTTGCATTGATTTAACATCCTTAGTGGCTCATAAATCACGTGACACAACAAGTCAATAAGAAAAGTAGTTGCGAAAGCTTTTGATTATCAATTTCATCGATTCATTTTTGCAGCCCTACTAAAAACCAATAGTATGTGCTGATGACGTCACGTCCCATTTGAGGTTAGCCTCACAAAACTCTCTTTCATCCAGGGCGAATTTGTGCTCATTGTGGCAGCAAGTTTTCATTTTGCAGACAAGAAAGTTAAAATGAGAGCTCTGTCATACTTTACTAACAAGACCTTTTCTCTGAATTTTGAGGGTCCCTCTGATTCCACGCGTGCTGTACTTTACCTAATACTTCTTTCAGGAAATCGAAGCGCTCAGAGATTACTATAAAAATTAAAAACTAATAACCCTAAACTGTAGCTCTCCAGCACAAGGACTATTGAGCAAGGGGTGCTGACAGTACATGTCAGCTATTAAAGTCTCAAATGCAACAGCCTGAGGGACCTGACATGATAAGCATAAGCTTCCCACCTTAGACCATAGACAGATGGGTTGTCTAAGGAATTAGTTCCAGCGGGCAAATATGCCCATAGGCACCTTTTTTTTTTTTTACTATAGTAGGCAAGAGCATCATTGACATAGGCTTTCTGAATTGTGACTCTGATATAGAACACTTAACTCGACAGGACACGGCTTTATTCATATGGTGTTATTTCAGGGTTTACAAAAAGAATAATTCAATTACTAAATCCAGATGTTTGTGCACGGAACGCCAAAATCAGTATTTTCCTAGACGTAGGTTTAAGCTAAAAACTATAGCAATATTCACCATAGGAATTGCAGAGTGTTCTCAGACTTACAACTATCCCAAATAGTCTTGTTGTGTTTCTTTTCTATTTTTGGCAAGTAAGATTAACATATTTGTGATATCGGGCACTTGAATTCTGAAAATAGAAAAACTACTCTGTGAAAAGGATTTTGAGTCAATAATACGTCAAGGAGTCACAGTGTTGAGGACCTTTAACTATGACAGCTACTGTGAATAGCTGACTTTAGAGCTGTGTCAGGTGCAGAGCTGTTGTTGCCTTACGCAAGTGTTGAGACGATAAAAAGCAGCAAAGGACCAGAGGCAGGTGGCCATTTTTTAGCTCCTTGTTATCTCCTGACGCAATGTTTGATGACTAGCTGGTGGACATGATTTCTTAAAAGGGAAATGCTTATTTTAGAATTGCACCCATTATGTTTTTCACACACATAATATTTAGTTTGCCTTCTGACAAATTCATTTTAATGTTTTCTATTTTCGGGCATCCTTATGGAGTTCGGCATGCAATTGCTATCCTGCTTATAATATAATAATAATAATAATGCATTTTATTTAAAAGCGCCTTTCAGGCCACCCAAGGACACTGTACAGACAATGGAAAAAATACAATTTAAAAAGTTGTAAGCGAAATAATAAAAAAAACAAGACATAAAATCATAAAAACATAGGAAATGGAGAAGCTATGTGTTGTAGGCAGTCCTGAACAGGTGTGTTTTTAGACGGGACTTAAAAGTGGAGAGAGGTGTGCAGTTTTGGAGGTCCGGAGGTAGATTGTTCCAGAGCTTGGGAGCAGCGCGACTGAAGGCTCTGGCTCCCATGGTGCTTAGATGGGCAGGGGGCACTGACAGTCGGAGGGAGGACGAGGATCTGAGGGAGCGAGTGGGGACGTGCACCTGGAGAAGGTCGGACAGGTAAGGAGGAGCCAGGTTGTGAATGGCCATATATGTATATAGGATCAGTTTGTAGCTGATGCGATGCTGAATAGGAAGCCAGTGTAGCTGTTGGAGAACAGGGGTGATGTGCTGCTGGGAAGATGTTTTTGTGATGATGCGAGCAGAGGCGTTTTGAACCAGCTGAATTTTATGGAGGGACTTTTGAGGAAGGCCGAAGAGGAGAGCATTGCAGTAGTCAAGGCGGGATGTGACAAGACTGTGGACGAGAATAGCAGTGGTGCGGGGGGTGAGGGAAGGGCGGAGTCTGGTAATATTGCGGAGGTGGAAATAAGCAGTGCGGGTGATGGTGTTGATATGTGAGTGGAAGGTAAGCATGCTATCCAGGATGACACCCAGACTCTTGACTTGGGGGGAGGGGGACACTAAGGAGCTGTCGATGTTGAGAGAGAAATTGTTTACTTTGGATAAAGTGGATTTGGTGCCAAGAAGGAGGAATTCTGTTTTATTGGCATTTAATTTAAGAAAGTTTGTTGTGAACCATGTTTTGAGTTCGGAAAGGCAAGAGGTGAGGGAGGGAGGTGGGAGTATGGAGTTTGGTTTGCAGGAGAGGTAGAGTTGGGTGTCATCAGCAAAGCAGTGAAAGTGGATATTAAATTTGCGGAGGATATGACCAAGAGGCAAGAGGTATATCCGTTTCCCAGTAGAACTGCTGTTAACAGATTTTTATACTCTGTGTGATTTTATATGATATATGGCTGGCTCAGCGCTGCTATGATTTAGGAAATCAGGGGCTGTGTAGGTGGTAGGATTTGCAGAGAGACTGCTTGAATAGTGCAACCCGTGTTGCTTTCTATAATTTTAATTTATGATTTACTTGGTCGCAATATCTTCCAATTGGCTCACTAACTTGGGGTAAAAAAGGGTTAAATGCATAGAGCAGGGTTCTCCAACCACCCGGCCACAGACCAGTATTGGGCCTTGGGCCACACACCAAAAAAGTTCAATTATTTTTCAGACCTTAAGGTTTACTGACATGGCTTCAGACTAAACTTGAACTCGGCTTTGAAGCAGTGCGGGCGGACACAATTGCCTGTTTGGCGGTGCAAACGAGGATTCCTGCCAGTAGGAGGTACAGCAAAGAATGAAACGAACCAAAGTTATGCACTTATAGCCATTCAGTGTAAAAAAAATGGTTCACTGCAGCCCACTACATCATGTTACAAAGATAGTCAACAAACTTGTTGTCATGAAAAAAATCTTTGGAAACGCAGTTTGAAAATGCATGAATCACTATGTCAAGAAAATGCCACAGAGACCAACACACTCTGCAGGGTCCTCGAGCGTGCATCAGAGTTTGCCCATCCAGTCTAAATGTTTTTTGTGTACTTCGAGAAAGCAGTTTACCTTGCTCCTCAGGGAGCCCTTTATGGGATACTTTGGCAGTATTGGGTACCGGAAATTCAAATCCGCGCTGTTGTGTTCCTGTCTGACAAGTGCCAGTGCGTTTGTTCTGCATTGCTAGTGGTAAGTCACATTTCTTTTCCAGTAGGAGTTGGACTCGGTCAATGGTGGCATGCCCTTTCTGGGTCGGCGTTGAGATGAAATGAAATGAAATGAAATGAAATGATCTGCATTTATATAGCGCTTTTCAAGTCAATGACTTCCCAAAGCGCTTTACATTGTGCTTCACATTTCCCAATAGCGGCCGTGATCTGTGCAGCCATGTAAGGAGCTAACCTGCTTATTGGGGGTAATCAGGGGTTCAATGTCTTACCCAAGGACACTTCGACATGTAACACGGACAAGCCGGGATTCGAACTGGGATCCCTTAATCCTAAGACGATCGCTCTACCGCCCCGAGCTACTCTACAGGTGGAGGAGTTCAAGTATCTCGAGGTTTTGTTCACGGGTTAGGGTGGATTGAAGTAGGAGATGGGTAGGCGGATCAATGCAGCATCTGCCGTCATGTGGCGCCTCTTTTGGTCTGTCGTGTTGGATAAGGAGCTGAGCCAAAGGGCAAAGCTCTTAAATTAACAGTCGTTCTACGTTCCTACTCTCATCAATGGTCAAAGACTGTGGGTCATGACTGAAGGAACACGATCCCGGTTACAAGCAGCTGAAATTAGTTTATTTTGCAGGGTAAGCTCAAATTTAAATACAAAAAAGCATTACTGGCGAAATACAGGGATGAAGAAAATGGGATATGAGGGAGATTGGAAATACTGCATTTCAAACTATGGTTAACTTGTTATTGTTGCTATTATTATATCAGAACTGTTATTATAAGTATTGTGTTTATTTTTATTGTTATTATCACTGGTGACGCAGTGACATTATGCGCATTATGACGTTGAGGGATGGGTATTGCGAAGATTAGTGTATAAAATATGTGATTATTGTAACTATTATAATTATTGATATCTGACCTATGTAATAAGTATATCCATGAGATTTTGTTATATTAGACATCAGAGGAAAGGAGGATTTGTGGAATGTATTTAGTGGGGAAGATAAAGGGGTAGGAAAAATAAGCATCTGCTTCTGACTACCCCTTTTCGAACATGTTATGTGACATTATTCTGTTGTTTACTCATTGTTTTTGTCCTGTTTTTATTTTTATGTTCGAAATAAAAGTATTCATTCATTCATTCATTCATTCATTCATTAAAGCTCTCGCTTGGAGATAGGGTGAGTAGCTGTGTCATCTGGGAGTGACTGTAGGGCTGCTGCTCGTCTGTGTTGAGAGGAGCAAGTCAAGATGGCTGAAGTTGGACTTCTCCCATAGGAGGTTTTCCGGCCATGTCTCGCTGGCATGAAGTCCCTGGGAGACTACCTCTGTAGGCTGGATTGGGAATACCTCTGTATTCCGCCGAATGAACTGGACAAAGTGGCTGTGGATAGGGAGGTCTGGGCTTCCCTGCTGAGGCTGTTGCCAAAGGCAATCTTATCCCGGATAAGTGGAATATAATAGACGTAAGGATTGGTCTCAATATTTCAGTAGTTCTTTTGGTATATTTTTGATTTATGTTACTGAGGCACGAGTTATATATTCCAGCATTAATGTTTTAAACTTCAACTATAAGTTTTCTTCTTCAGTGTTAGATGGAAAATTGATTTACCACTTCAGGGACATCCTGCGGCAACTGCTTTCAGTCTGCAAAAAGAGAAGTGGCAGTACAATTTTAGCTTGTGCTTAATGCATCAGCTTGAATTGCCACTAGCTTCCAACCATCCAACTCCCCCAACACAGCTTCAGTATATTTAGGCCTTTAAAATGTACTTCTGTTCTCCAATGAGCATGCTTGTCATATCTACATACCTGCATACATTTGCCAAATCATAACTTAATTTTGATATTGTCTTCTCACACCATCCTTGTCCAAGTTTTTTTTTGCAGCTAGGTATCTTATGAGAATTACAAGTTTGTTTATCAGGAGGTAATTGGTCTTCAGAGGATTCAGTCTTTCCTGTTTAACACGTCAATGCCACTGCTTGTACTGTACAGTTTAAAGTACGAGGAAATTGATTTGAGTTTATTCTTTCAAACCTAAGCCTCTCTGGAAATTACCTTAACTTTTGGCGACTTGTTATTAGGTGACCAAACCCCCCAATTCCAACCCCTAATGCTGAACACCAAGCAGGGAGGCAACGGGTACCAATGTTTAAGTCTTAGGTATGACTCGGCCGAGGCTTGAACCACAACCTCCCAGTCTCGGGGCGGGCGCCATACCCCCTAGGCCACCGAGCTGGCGGCTTAATGTTGTACCACTTTGAAAGTCAACTGTCAAACTAAACAGTAAACCAAATTCGTAGTTGTAGTAATGTTTCGTATTAAAAAACATGTAGAGCTTTACCTTAAAATAAAACGTTTAGCTCAATGTTAAACTATTGTCAAAGTCAATTTATTGGTCCATTTTTCCAAATACTGTACTGAAAAAACTCCACATTTAAATGCTAGCAATTATAACTTTCAAAACCTGTTTGCAGCAATTTAAGAAAAAAAAAACAAATATACACAGGTTTATAACAAGAATATATATTTTTTTCTTATGAAGTAATGACTGTAAAAAAGTCACAATTTTTGGTAAAGATGTTGACGAGACGAGGATCAAAGTGCAGGGAATCAGAGGCAGGAAGTGTACTGAAAGTCAATAAAAAATCATTGTTTAAGATGAAACAGGACAACTTAGCACCCAAGAGAAAAATAAAATACAAATTTGTTGCTTATAGTATATTTATGTTATTTGCTTGTTTATTTATTTTACTCAACTATACAACATTGACAAATGTCTATCTTTACAACCTTATGCCACACACCACCCCATCTGAAAATTAATTTTTAATGACAATTTAGCTCATTTCATCACATGCAAACCAAAAAGTCCAACTAAGTTAAAACTTGATACTTTGAATCATAATACTTGTTTTTTGTGGAAATTGTAAGTGTAATGTGGCATTACAATTGATTTCCATGCGGATCGATCACACATGTCAAACATACGGGCCGCTGTGAATCTCGGAGTAAAACAAAATAAAAGCAAGTCTCGAGCTCATTTCGATCAAGTTATTATTCTTCCTATTATTTTTAATGAATAAGAATCAAATGCTCCTCCCCACTGCTAGAGACAAGTAAAGATGTAAAAGAGCTGACGTCCAATCTGGTTTACTGTAGAAGACCAGAATGTTCAATGAAATGAAATGATCTGCATTTATATAGCGCTTTTCAAGTCAATGACTTCCCAAAGCGCTTTACATTGTGCTTCACATTTCCCAATAGCGGCCGTGATCTGTGCAGCCATGTAAGGCGCTAACCTGCTTATTGGGGGTATTGGGGGTTCAGTGTCTTACCCAGTTCAGTATTTCCTCAGCTGCAGTAGGCCCAGTCTAGTAGTTTGATCTGACGTTATTACCAGTTAACTGCTGAAACTCTTATTTTGTATATCTTTTTCATTTATTTTAAAGCCGCATGACAATTTGCTTGGTTGGTTGGATCCCTTAACCTCTAGGATCGTGTGTGTCTTGGGCAAGTACAGCCTGGTGGCGCCCATCCCTCTCCAGGCCAACATATGTTTCCACCATGACAATTGAAGCAAGCATATTTTTATTCCCACTTGAGTTTGTTTATGTTTCTTATGTTTGTGGAAAGTTGGTTCGGATGTAAAGCTGCTTTTACTCAACTGTTAGAATGAACAAATTGTTAACACATTCATTGTTTGTGATAGATATGTTGTGCTTAGAAAAGATCCCTGATCAGCCTTGATTATAATTTGTAGAGTAGGCTATAAATATAGGCTAAATGAAAAAGCATAGTACTGAAAAACAAAGCTAAATATTTGGCTTTGAAATTTTTGACTGATCCAGCCCACCTGAGAACAGAAAGTGTGGATTCGGCTCCCGAGCCAGACTGAGTTTGACATGCGTGGATAGATAAATAATGATCTGAGAATTTTGGCTTACGAGCATGGCTTTGGAATCAATTGTACTCTTTTCTGGCGTGATAAAACTTTTCAAAATCACAGTAGTAGACTGAGGATGTTAGTTCATTTCTTCTTACTTTGCAATATCTTTGATTAATGGGAGATTTTCTGCCAAGTGAGGTCTTTTCATCAGCTTTAAATGTCTTGGGATAGGAGACGTGTCATCTTAAAACGCTGATCATCACTGGTTTTGAGCCAAACTTTCTCTTCATATTTGACTCATACCCTCGTGGTGGTCTTCTATACTTAAAGCTACTACTTTACATTTCCACACGGCTTATGCTAACTGCAAAATTGAAGACTCAGCTCTCAAAGGTTATGTCCTGCTGATGCTTGCGCTCACTCTAGGAACCCAGAATGCACTTAGAGTGATGTGGAAGCAAAGTGCAGAAACACTGATTAATACAGCGGATGGTGGTCTTTTATTCAGTCAGGATTCAGTACACAGGAACTCATGTAGCGAGGCAACAATCGTTGTCCGAGGTGCAGTCCAAACACCAAAGGCAACAGTCCAAAAGTTTGTCAGGTATAACTCGTGATCCGGGAAAGCAGGCAAGGGTTCGGTACGATGGAATAACAAAAGGCTAAAACATAACATGACAAAAAAACTAGCACAGAGCCAGGGAGACGAAGTGTCTCAATAGTTACTAGAGAGAGTTGTGATTAGAAGGAAATTAAAGCAATTGAAGCTGTGAGGAGGAAAATGAAGCCTGAAGTGGTTGACCAAATAAGGTAAGGTTGAGAGAGAAAGGAAAGAGTGAGAAAAATAGTAATAAACAGAGAAAGGGAAGTCTGGGTGCAGGATTGTGACACTAACCTTTTCTGACCAGCTAGTTACATATGCTATGAAAAAGCTCCAAATCCAATGTTCGAAATCCCCCAAACAAAAAAAAGTCCCAATGTTGTCCAGGTGGTTCTTGAAATTAAAAATGCCTACTGATTTAAAAAAAATATATATATATACCGCTTTTTCAAATGTAATGTAAAAAAATCTTGACAAAGACAAGATTTATCTTTTTTCTACGGCTGATGTATTTTGAAGCAAGACTAAGTCTTTTTTGCATGAATAAACTGCTCCAACAATCGCATTAGATATCAGTTTTGGTAAAAGTTTTGAACAAGCACATGTTTTTTTGTGTTTCACTGGCAAATATAGACTTCACAATAAATTCCACCGCTTTTCAATGTCAAAAGGTTGGCATGCATGCGTTATCTTTGGAGGAGGAATGTCCAAAGTCTTGCCCTGGGACCCTTTACAGCCCGTGATCAAGTTTTTACTGTCCCGGGCTCTGTTATAAAATTAATAATGTGATTAGCCAGGGATGTTGACTGCAGAATAAAATGCTTTCTTACCCCCCAAAAAAAACAATCTACATTTCACCAGATGATAGCAGTAGCTTTCTGTCAGAAGTTTAGCCCAACCTATTTACGACACGGCAACTGTAAATAAAAAAAGGAAAGTTGACTGTAAGGGCCGCCTCTTCCAGTACATGTGTAAATTGCAGTATTTTTTTCCACCAAAATCCAAAACAACTGCATCTGCCTAGTTTACCAAGAGACTGTGGCTGTATTCAAAGAATATAAAGAGGTACTGCCAGACGAAACATGCTGACTAGAAAAAGCTAACTGGAAATGAACACTGTGAAAGGGTGAAGCAACTGGAAGCTGTTTTTTCACGAAATCCTGTGATTCAAATGAAAATGCTACAAAGGCGAGCTACAAGGTTGCGACGCTGATCGCCAAAAACTGCTAACCTTTCACGGAGGGTGATTTTATTAAAAGCTGTTCAAATAATGCAAGGCTGAATAGTCAACCCTCACACATTTTCAGCTGACAAAATCTGCCACGCTTTCTGAAAAGTTTGGACACCCCTGCTTTAGAGGAACTTATGAAATAAAGCTGTCATTCAAAGATTTCTTGCAGTAATTTCGTATGATTTTTCCCAGGATCTCGACCAAGGCTGGAAGATGCTGCTCCGCGAATTGTTGAGCACCCATCTGATTTGATCGTGTCCAAAGGGGAGCCTGCCACCCTCAACTGTAAGGCAGAGGGGCGCCCAATTCCCACAGTGGAGTGGTACAAAGATGGTGACCGAGTCGAGACGGACCGTGAAGACCCTCGCTCTCACAGGATGCTTCTACCCACCGGTTCCCTCTTCTTCCTACGAATTGTGCATGGTCGGCGGAGTAAGCCTGACGAAGGGGTCTATGTGTGTGTAGCACGAAACTACCTGGGTGAGGCAGTCAGCCGGAATGCTTCACTGGAAGTGGCAAGTAAGTGATTTTGTTTTCCTTATAGAAGTGCAGTGTCTCCAATTCATACGGAATTTTTGGCTCGCCATCAAGGTTTTTATGGTCCCACGGAGTCTCTTAAACTTGTTTTATTCAACACTATATTTTTATATTTAAATACAATATTTTTTCTGTGCTGTAATTCGCACCAAAATATAAGGCAAAACACCCCAATATAGTTTTTAGTCATATATTTTATCAAACAGCAGGCGCACCGGACTATAAGGTCGATGATGTCGAGACTACAGTGAGAGCTTTGGTTGTTCATGGTTACATTTGACCAAATTTACCTACCAAGTAGTAACGACAGCAGAGTTGCAAAATTGAATGCCTCCTTTGTAACACATTTGTCCCCTCACTGCCCTCGATGTTGCGAGAATGCCTGACTCTGCTACGAAGAGATGTTAAGCTACTATTTGTGAGTAGGTGTAAGATCCGGCGACACATCAAAACTAAACCACAATTTTTGTTTGTACAATCCTAAGGTGACCCAGTCCACTTTTGTTGGTGTCCTATAGATCAGGCATCTGTCCTCCTTGGCATCCATCATATGTCTTCAACTGGTTAAGTGTACTGAGATGAAATGAAATGAAATGATCTGCATTTATATAGCGCTTTTCAAGTCAAGACTTCCCAAAGCGCTTTACAGTGTGCTTCACATTTCCCAATAGCGGCCGTGCAGCCATGTAAGGCACTAACCTGGTTATTGGGGGCATTAGGGGTTCAGTGTCTTACCCAAGGACACTTCGACATGTAACATTGCATTGCCCACTTTGCCTTTACCTTTATGAAGCTATCCTTAGTGTAGAGGGAGAAGAAATGGCTTTAATTTTCCACGCTGTCAACAAACTCCAACCACATTGATCTTGGAGTAATAAATCAATTTTGCTTCAATCGAAAGAATTAACTCTCTGACCTTTAGGTGGGTTACCATCTTTTACAGAAATGAATCCCTAGTACAGCCGAAAATCAATACCTATTTGGCACAGCGGTCTGTCAACTCACGATCCAGAGCTCACAAGCATAATAATAGAAAGATTGGTGAAAATTAAATCTTTGTTTTTATTCGTGATTCACTCATAAAATTATAATCATTTACATTACTGATGAGTTTATTTTGTTTTCAATATTAAAGACCTGCGCAGGAGGTCGCACAGGATGACATTTTGTTGTTTTGACTACAATACTTCACTGTTATTTGTTGTTTTGACTATTATGCACTCTTTACATCATTGTCACTATCAGCCAATCAGGCTGTTGTTGTTTGATTACCACACACTTTAGGGCGGCTCTGCTTTTGTAACAAAAGAGTTTTAATAAAAAATAAACTGCTCAGGGGAGGGCCTTTAGAACAGATTGGAATTTATTATTGAATGCTTTGACTGCTCTGTTCTCCTTGCATGTTCAAAATGTATTGATGTCTTCTCTCCTTATTTTCAGTGTTTACCAAACATTGAACTTATCAATTAGAAACACGAAATTAACTTGACATATCTGTTTGTTAGAATTAGAAATGAATTATAATTGTCCGTATTTTTCTTGATAAAAACATGGTAAATGATGTTTACAATAAGATCAGACATGGCACTTCAGGTTTAACAAGATAAACATGTAACACATAATTAAGAGAGGAAAAGTAAGATAAAACGATGCCATATTTACAAGGTAGAGCATAACGACCAACACTACTGTTTTACATGTTAGACTGGCAATTATTTCGCTTAAAAACGCCTACAGAATTTTTTTCTTAAATCTACCGCTTTTTCAAATTTAAACAACAAGAAATCTTGAATCAAGACTAGTATTTCAGTCTAAGGGCTATTTTTTTATTTAAGCAAGACTAATTATCTTTGTGGGTGGATAAACTGCTACAATTGCATTAGATTTCCGTTTTGGTAAAAAATGGTCACTTCTGCTTTGAAACAAGCACAATTTTTGTTTTAATGTTCTAAAGACAAATTCGTGTTTTTTGTGCGTAATACAGAGTGTGCTATGAAATCAACTGCTTTTTATTGTAAAAAACTTTATTTAATTATATGTTAGTATTAGTAGACTTGCCAATTGTAAAGCATCATGATAATAGTGCAAGGATCAACTGTATCATGTATGTGTGCATAATCCATATGAAAAAGTTTAGAAATCTATGAAATCCCTGTCTGGAATAGATATTTAATGTGTCTGATGGTGCAGTTGAGAGAGATAATGAGGGTCATTGTACATAAAAGTTGGAATAAGTGCTTTTTATTGTTCTGGTTAAAGGGGGAGGAGGTTAAATCTATTCCTCACCACCTGTTGTAGAAAAGCAGTAGCCAAATCCGTTGCTCGCTCAAATACACACAAACAAACCCTGGGTTTCCCCCACCCTTTGCTATTGTACTACTGACCCTTTATAATGCAGATACATGCACTGGTCATTATTCACGATCACCTTTAGTACTGTCTAATTAATTTATGACTATGCCGTTATGGGAGCTTTGGCAAGTGAGTCTGGCTCTGACTCTTGCCAAAAGCCAGACCACACATAGGGGGTTAAACCTAGGGCACGTGACCTCACTTCAGCTACTCACTTGAGCCCAGAACACTGGACTTTAAGACAATATGAAGCTGCAATTCCATTAGTGAAGCATGAATGAAAATCATGCAAATAGATGCGGAAACACAGAGGGATAAGATGGTTTATCAAATAGCTGAGAAAGGTGGAATCACCCTTCCTTTAGAACAGTGTTTTTTAACCTTGTTGGAGCTACCGAACCCCACCAATTTCATATGTGCATTCACCGAACTATTTTCGTCCAAAGTAAAATATGTTTTTTTTAATTTAAGACATATAGTTTTCTTATGGTGCACAAAATGAACCGTGCAGAACAAATCAACAAAGTAAATGTACTCACAATAAATTACAGAACTGCAAATCAGGGTGGCTTCTGGTGTTGTCTTTGAGAGAACCGATAAGGTATACGTGGCGTCACAGCAAAGTTGCTTCCTTTTTGTTGTTCGCGTGTCCAGTATCCTTGAAAAGAATTGATCGCAAATACATGTTGTAACAAATGGTATAAATAAAACTCCAGGGCTTACTTGATTTTTTTTTCGATTTGTTGACACCAAAACGTTGAGAGCGTAATGCTGTAGAGTTGCTTTTGAACCTGGTTCCGCTGATTTTCAATGTTTTTGTTAATGTACTGTATTCCTCATTGACTTCTGCTGCCCCAAAATCAAAGTTGAACGGCAGTCTCGCCCATGCTGTAAATGAGTCTTGTGCAGGAAAGTATTCATCAGAAGACTTTACATGCTTATCTAAGTGCCTGTCAATAGCTAATTTCTATTCCATGGGTTCAGAAATCTCACCAATTTTAGACACAGTTACTTACACAGTTGTCAAGAATTGAAAGTTTGTGAAGTTGTATCCACTTCACGGCAGAGGCTCCACAGTGGTAGATTTTGATTTAAGTATCAAGCTAGTTTGTTGTAGTGATCAAAAGTAGGAAGGATAAAATACTGTTTTTATGATTGGTTGCATGCATAAATTGTGGACGAGACTTTATGGAACGTAGTGTGTGATTTGCTTCTCTGACCACATTTTGTTGAATTTTCCCTCAAGTTGCTTATTGTTGCAGTGTAAAAACTAGTTCCAGCTTCCCAGACACACATCTAAAAGCAGTACTTAGTAAGGCAATAAGGCAAAAAGGGCATAATTTGCTTCACAAAGGAAGTGTTCCAATTTACAATGGCTCTTTTACTCCAAATCAATGAGGCACACGACATCCGCTATTTCTAGATGAAAGTAATCCTCTTCTCGAGGCCAGACAATTGCTTTATTAGCTGGCCACATACAGGAGCTTCGACCACCCCTGAAATAGTATTGTTGCAGGGGCCCCTCAAGGTTCCTGCATCGTTGAACAGTCTACTGGCTTCTGTGGTTTTTATTGCTCTTGTTAACATTTCCATACATGCATTACTTTTGCAACTCCACCTCATTTATAGACAATCCAACTCCATGCAATATGAGTGTCAAAAGCCATTTATAATAAAAATAGACCACTCAAACAGTAAATATCTACTTTTTTTAGAACCTACTTAGAATGGTTATGTATAGTGAAAATAAAGGGATGGTGTAATTGTAACCTGTGCAATCCGTTGAGTCGTTTTGTGATTAAGGGGTATACAAATAATGTGACTTGACTTAATAGTAATGCTGTCTTGGCTCACTAATACACTCCCAGAGCTCTCATCAGTTTTTTAAACACATCTATTCTACACTATCAAACAAAATAATAGAGACATCACTTTAAAGTTTAAATGTTCGTAGGTATGCGGCAATCTGAAGCCCCAAAGCTTTAAGGAGTTTTAGGCAGCTTTTAGATAATGGTTTTATTGATCCTAAAAATAGGATTTCTTGTAATCCAGTTTAAAACGGGGTCAGGCAAGTGACAGCAAATTTGGACCAAAACATTGTCTTGTCTTTTCTTCACTGTACCTTGGAAAAAAATAACAAAAATGCAGTCAATTATTTAATTTGAAGCCATGCATTAGTCTGGGATCACAAACATTTAAAAATAAGGCATATTTGCATGGAAACTGTAAACCCGAGAGTTTAATGCAGAACTGAAGTGAGTCTCCTTTATCTGTGTAGCCCTTAATCACAAAACGTCTCAAAGGACTGCACAGGCCACAATGACACCATACCCTGATCTAAAATCTGCATGTGGCCAAGGAAAATGTTGAAAATCATAAGAAGGGGCCACACAAAAGGTAATCTCCCTTCTAGGCCGACCAGGCTGCAATAGATGTTGTCAAAATAAACAATAAACATAGTTGTAATGAGTACAATTTTTCAATATGCCATATTTCAATAAATAATAATGGAACATATCCTCATTGTTTACATTACATTTTTTTGAATATTTTAACCTCTTAATACTTATTGATTGATAATTTGTTCTGTTTTTAATATAGGACACATGCAAAGGAGATTACATAAGCTGCCAGTTTGCTGTTTGGACTAATATGAAATGGTGGCTCTTCAAGTCAGACCAGTTAAGAATCTCTGTCCTTAACATAACTGATATTTTCCAACTTAATTGTATTTTCATTTTTGTTTAGGGAAACAATGAAATAACTGTTTAATTGCTGGTCGAATATTGTTCAATGTTTTGTGATGAATCCAAATTGGAAAGGTAAATGTGTGAATTTCTTTACATTAAAAAAAATCGGCAAGTCTGATAGGGATTGCAACCATTACAAATGCAAGTCTGCCTTATAGTCCAAAACCCATAATTTCCTGTTCGTAGATTGAACAGGTATCCCAAGGCCCCAAAAGTGGCAGGTGGTGATCAGGACCATTTATTCCTGGCTGCAGCATTTTATCATTCCCATGTGCCATTTGCTTGATAATACAGAAACACCCACCCTCTTACTCATGTGTTTTTGTGATTGATAATAAGAGACCCCCATCGACGGCTGCATGTGGGGCCCACAGCCATATTTGCTGTAGTCTGTGCTACTGCCAAGTAATCCCCCCCTCTCCAGCTCACCATCGACCATTATCCCATCCCCCTTCACAACACTCCAAATGTGACAGGACACTGCTGTCCAGCAAGGCTTTGCCATTTATTAGGGATTAAGAAGCCATGAAACAAAACGCCTTGATTGATAACCCCGTCATCAATGCCCCCAATCGCCCATGCGGCAATATCTCATATTTGACCACTTCATTCAATTTCAGATATTTGACAGTGATTAAACAAAATAAAGCATTGTACAGAACCTAGTTTTTGTTAGTTTTGTGTGTTCAACTCATTCAGTGCCATAATGTATAAATATGTTTTCAGAAGCATTGTCTCTGAGTTCCAAAAGTAAAGATACGTTTTTTGCTTTGTTTTACTTTATAAATCTATTCTAAAGGTTGTGGTGCTGTTAATCAGAAAGCATCATGCCTCTGGGAATTATTTCAGTATGGTATATCACCACTAGATGGCAGGAATGACTTTGATCAGATCTTCATCCACACAACGAGGAGCCCGTTTTTCCGTGATGCTTCCTCTATCAGGGATTGAGAGTGTGTGGGTGGCCCGTGAGTGATCAAAATCGTTTTATTACGTCACCGAAAACATCATAAGTTCAGTGTTCTAGCAATAAAATGTTATTTTGCAAGCAAAGTGCCCTTGTGTTTGTCGAAAGCATCGATTAAATATTCGAGGTAACATAAATGCAAGGGGAAAAAAATGACCGTACTGAAAGTTGTGCTTAAAATCCTTTCACCAAAAGCCGTTTTCCTCAGAAGTTTTCTTGGAAACGCGTATTTTCAAGATATTAACAATGTTCAACTGTTGTTTATTACCAATGGTAAACGGCCTTATTTTTTATAGTGAAAGATGAGAGTGAAGCTTTCATTTGATATGCCCTATGCCCAAATAGCTGTAGAACAAAATATTGTCGGTCTTCAAAAAAAAGTCAAAATGGCAGATATTGACTGGCACCCGCACTTCCCATTTGAGAGAAACGCCCTGCATTGAATAAGTTAATGTACTCAATGGTGAGCGGCTAACGCTAAGCTAGCACTATGCCATTGTAAGTTTGAGATTTTCTGTGTAGTCAAGTTACATTTGTTTTGTATAGCCCTTAATCACAAAGTGTCTCAGAGGACTAAACAGGCCACAATGACACCATCCTCTTGTCTGAAACCGACATGCGGGCAAGGACAAACACAAAAACCTCCGCATGAGGAAAACAAGAAACCTTGAGAAGGGGCCACACAAGTTAATCCGCCTTCCAGGATGACCAGGTTGCAGTAGATGTTGCATTGGCTAATACTTTAAAACATAGTGAGCATCATTTAAAAAAAACAAGTAATATGAAAAATTGTCCAAAAAGTCCAAGACAGACAAAGACGCAGCTTCCCATCTCAGGCGATGCAGTTGATGACATGCTTCAGGTCAAGGTGCTGTTCCACTGACTCGATATGTTCCTCATTTCACCACCAATGAGGCAGCCGTAAAGAAGAGGAAAAGAAAAGTATGAGGTTGGCATTAATCATCAGCTAGTGTTGACTTTCGTCTTTGTATGTTTGAAGAACATCTTGTGTGGGGTTATTTTGTGTAAGTTAGATATGTTTACGCTAAGATACACTGCTAACACTTAGCTAACCCTAAGTTAAAGCTAAACTGACGCCACACTGAGGCTAAGCTAATGTTGTAAGACATTCATCCTGGTAAGTATGTGATGTTAGTTTGTGTTAGGTTAGTATGTTTAATGTACACAGAAGTGTGCGGCTAAGCTAACGCTAAAAACAAGCTATGCTGCTCATGATGACTCTTGCACAGTAAAGCGTAAACCAGAATCGTAACATGACATATATATTAAATTCAATGTTTTCCTGATGATTGTTATTGTCATAATCAAAGCCTTGACATCTGCCTTAGCATCTGCGTGTGATGCATCACAATGACTCGTAGATCTAATTTCTGCTTTGTGGCAAATAATTGGATTTCTAGAGATCTGCTAAGCAAATTAAAGTATTGCACTGCCGGTATTTTGTGGTGTTAATCACACGCATAAGAGCCTCTCGGTATCCACCTCTATCAATCTGGCAGCACATGTTCATTATGTTTCTTGATTTTTGGAAACATTTCAAGTAACGAATCGGAATCTCTCTACATATTTTTGGGAGCAATCTGGGACTTAGTGTGTCATTTTGAGGGATGGGATGGATAGCCTAGGGGCAGTTGTTGTGGTTGTAATGAGTGCTGGCTGACCATCCCTCGCGCAGAGGAACAAAAATAAAATCAAGCGAGGTGATTCCAATGAAAGAAAAAACTTCAGACATTGATCTTTAACAAAGGCTCCCAAAGCAAAAAGGTTCAAACCCAGCCGCCCTGAAGGAATCCTTGAAATTTCATTTAGTCGTTCGTTTTAACAGAGACTTTATAGAGGGCTGCAAATATTTTGTAGAGGATTTTGAATGATCACCACTATTTGGTGCCTGACTTTTGTCCTGATCAGCAAACCTAACGGATGATCTTGAAGAAAATAAATCTTAATAGCAATGTTGGCTAGCCAACATGTGGGAATGACCTTCGCTATATGTATCAAGTCAAAAAACAACCCTTGGCAATGCTAGCCAAGTAAAAATGTACAATTTGTTATCTTCAGTTTTGACGACTTAATATTTGTACTAATTATGACCTTTGTTTTCCTACCTTTAAAACATGAAATTGGGTATATTTACACGCAAGATATAATCTGATTGGAAATAGTATATTGCCAGTATTCCGTTTGTGTAAATCGGATTAAGATGTAATCCGACTGCGAGTATTCCAATCGCAATGGTTGAATTACCATATTTTCAGGACCATAGGGCACACCGTGTTAAAAGGCTCAGTCTCATTAGCTGGTTCTATTTCTGCATTTACCACTACACTGGGTACACTGGACGATAGGTGCTCACATTTTTTGAAACCAGTAATCCATATCAAACAAAACATACTCCTCATCCTCTGTCTCCAGACCAAAACAGCCTTGCTAAATCTTTAAAAAAAGGTTAACTTTCTTCACTTTCAAAGTCACTATCAGAGTCACTTTCCAAAAGCTCGAACAGTAGTCCCGGCAGACACGTTAGCCCAAACGTCGACAATCCATTCTTCTTTTAATAATCCGCTGAAAGTTTCTGCGCCACCGTAGCCCTGGTCCGGGTGGAATAATGACCGTTTCATGAAACGAAAACAATAGTTGATAACAATAACTTTTAAAATGCTACATACGCGAAGGCGTTGGCATCCATGACTAGTTCCGCAAACAGTGGATCGCATGTGACAATACGCGTCCTCCTCTGCGCAAGCGGGACGTGGTGGCGTTCAGAGACACATAAAAGTTACAGGAAATCGCATACAGGTTGCATTTAGTTGAAAATGTTAACAATCTCACAAAAACCTGGGATTTCACCCCAAAAATGTTGTAAGCCTTGTTCCAGTCTTAGGGGCGGGCTCCCAAACATAAGGACACCGAGCTGGTCTTCGTCCGCCGCTTTACTTGACCCATGGTGCACCGGACGATAAGGATCTATGTGCGCTTTATGGTCATGAAAGTACGGTAGTCCTTTTTTTACCCTGCATGTAAACGAATTCCAGTACTCCAATTGTTTGTGCGCAAGTGCAGTTTGCCTCATTAAGGATATTTTATTCCACAAAGCACTGTGGAACGTGTAGTACAGAGACAAATGATACATCAAAACCCGGCCTTATTGCTAAAAAAGCCTTGTGTGTATTTATTTCCCCGTTTTGTGTCTAGATGGCAAAAATGCTACATGTGTATCCAGTTATGTAGAGTGGATGTCACAGTTATATCCATCCATTTATAGTGTAAGCCTATGCTTTTGGTTATCCTCGTACGGCCAAATCTTGTAAACACACGCAAGGGAGATCAATTTTTAACCCTGGAGCCGAGACACTGCATATCCATTTTGTGTCTTAAAAATATTTTTCTGGGTATTGTCCTGGAAAACATAAGCACTAATCAATCATGCACATCGTTGACTGTGACTAGAAAGGGTACAATTCTATACTCATTCAAGCAAATTCCAAGGTCATTCAAGTAAATTCACTGATTTGTTTGGACTGGTTGTCTCCGTGTTTGATTCTGATTTGAGATGCTGGGGTATGCTTACGAGTTTTCTAGCCTCCATCCAAACAAAGGCCTGAGACTGCCAGCACCAACCAGACCACGCTACTTTGTGGTCAAACAATTGTAGCTTTAAAGCTGACATCCCGATGCATCCACTTTTCACAAATTACCCACTTGATTCCCAGTGGTCTGAAAGTAACAGTGGAAAATATCCACTCTGATGTATGATGCTTAGAAGCCAGAGGGAAAGTAGCTACAGTTTGAATTTGGGCTGGAGGGGGATCAGCAGTGCAGACATCTGTCTCATCAAGAGCCCCAATTCCTCTCTAGCCCTAACCCTTCAGCAATATCCTGTGTCGGCCGTTTCATTACTGTGCAATAGTTGATAGGGATCAGAGGGGGGCCACTCTGGGTAATGACTTAGGCTGGTGTAGGCTTCAGATGGGGGACTCCGTTGGGACCATGGCCCTAAACATATATTGCCATGAGTGAACACAGATTGAATGCCTGTGCGAATATACCGTTTTTCCACACTATAAGGCACTGTGGATAGTCCAATGTGAAATTTTTTTCATACATACTTTGCAACAGACTATAAGGCGCACAGGAATAAAACTACTGAAAGGGAAAGAGTTGCCCCATACAATTAAAAATAAATTGCTGTATTAGTATATTGATCAGTCAGAATATTTCACCGATCACAATTAAATACAATTGTACACAAGTGCATATGTGACCTGAACCTAGATCTTGGCGTGAAGTGTGCTAGAGATCATCTAATAGACCATCAGGGACATACACGACACAGGAAAAGGCTTTGGGTCTTATCTCTTTATCATACTACTTTAAGTCACAGTACCAAATTGTTGATGTTCTTATTGTCAGACAATAACCAGGTCCATGGTGCAAACAGTCCAAGCGCACCTGATTCTGAAATGAATGACGAGAAAGGCATTGTTGGAAGTAATTTGGTCGTTCTGAACTGAATAAAGAGAACAGCATAAAGAGAAGTAATTTGGTTGTCCTTAAAGATGTAAATAAACGCATGGCTGCAGGTATTCCAAACGTGTCACTAACAATGCTTATTTGAGTTGAAAGAAATGTGAAAGACATTCTCTCTACTCTTACATATCTGGTTCACGTATCCCTATACCGTCATCGGGATATCTCTGAGGATGCAATTCTTGACAGTTTTCTTCACTGTTGAAGCGTTTGGGTTGTGGCAAAGTCGGCACTACTTCATTCCTTGATGTTGTCGGCCTGGTGTGATGATGTGATAAAACCTAATGACTTTCCTTATGCCATCTACATCCCTTGAGGTTCAGTGGTTAGTATTTGGTACTCTCACCACTGTGATTTTGGTTTGATTCCCATTGCATTCAATGTTATGTAATTGTGAACTATATATGTCCTTGGCGACCTGGTGGTTAGTGTTGGTGATCTTACCATTGCTACCAGGTATAAAATGTATCGACTGATTGTTAATCTTATAAATATGGTGTCCCTTTTAGTCCAAAAAAATACGGTAAGCAGATATTATATAGGAATATGAGCAAATGTCTTAACGATAACACTGAGGAATATTGCTTAATTCTTTGACTTTTGTGTTTAAACCTGGACATTTGTTTCCTGAGCAACCCCCTCTGTGGAGCTCTTAGCTTTGCCAGCAAAGGGACTTTGTGTCACTCTGGATCTGCCATATGAATATTTATAGTTGGGGGGGTGCTGTCAAGTATGTACACACACCATTGTTAAAACAAACCAGACAGCAGTAAAGCCCTTAATTAAAGTCAGCAGCAGCTAACCCCAGATGTGTTTTTATTATCCATTTGAATACTAGAATGAAAGACGGTGTTATTCTATATTGCCGGATAACGTCATGTGACCAGATTTAGACCGGTGGTCATCCTCTGTGCCGTTTCCTGTTTTATTTTATTGTGAAATTTAGATGAAAATATTATCTTTAAAGAAAAGATCAATGTGCCATATTGTCTGCTGTGTTTGCAATTTGCATGTTACATGGTGGTCTTACTTGACAAAAAACAAAGATTAGTTTAAAGGGGTGTTGTGATATGATGGTATTTTGGATTATTTCTGGATACTGTATTTTCATGACCATATAAAAGTATTTTGATTTTCTTTAAAATGTCTGGCGGGCCGTATAGTGCAATCCGGTTAAAGTCCTTCACGATCTAATATTGTCATATCGCCCACTCCTATAAATTACACTTTTTTAGTGTCTCTGTCGAATTTTCTTAGCCTTATATTAATTGTCATTGAAAATAAGTAATTTATTGTTTAACTTTGTCACAAGTACAAAGTTGTTTGAAATTAAGGGTATTTTATTCTTAGTGGGTGTAAAACATTTAGATCATAAATACTTCAATAATTGTTTTCTATTTAAATCGTACCCTGAATCATAAATGTAATTGAATTGCAAGGTACCCAAGGATTCTCACCGCTAATTGTAATCTCTTCACTTGGATGCAGTTGTGATCTGTTATGTATAGATTCCCCTGTGTGTTGGTGTGGTTGCTGATGAAAGCTTGCCGGATGGGGATTATTTTGGTTTTGTGAAAGGGGTTATAGGAAAGGGTCAAAGTGCATGCACGTAATCAGGGTCTGTAGGGGTTAATAGAAATTGCTAGTACCTAAGGAAATTGTTGGCAATGTAAAAACAGAATGACAACTGGCTGCTGTTGCAGCAACCATTCAAATTACCAAGGTCGAACTATAATGCATTAGAATTAGAAGGTGCATCCATCCAAAATAGTCTCTCGTTACTTTTCTTTTTCATATTAAAGGTCCATCGATGTAAAACTACAGTGGGAGCTACCGTATTTATTCGAGTATAACCATTGCACATTTTATTAACTTACAGTATATATAAGTGCAATGATTGATCAGTTCAACATTTTTAAAACATTGGACGGAATGGGAATTAGTCCCGGGTCATAGCAGTGAGAATGCTGAAACCTAACCACTAGTGATGCAGATGACATACGAAAAGGCATTGGAATTAGCCAGAAATGTATATACAGACGCTGCCCTACTTACGGACGATCATTCGTAAGTTGAATTTGTTCGTAAGTTGCTTCAGTGCTATATTTTGTATGGAATGTATGTTTAAGGTTTATATAAGTATGTTTAAGGCTTGTATAAGTAACCTGTATTGTTTTTGTACTAAAAAGATTAGCATTTCATAAAATAATTTGATCTATAAGGATAAATAAAGTTAAGTTTAACTACTTTTGGTAAATGAGCCTCAACAGTTGGGCGACTTCCTCCTCCGTGGTAAAAAGTGGCCGAAAAAAAGCATTCCAACCGTTTTCTCAACAGCATCAAGCTTCCATATTCTTCTTTCATTTCAAATGAAACGGCTCGCCTCTTCTTTACACTTTGCAGCAACCATATTGAATGGATGCACGAGATATTAAACAATAAAAATGTCAAAGTTCGTAGTGCACTGGCGATCCAGGATAGAATGTTAACACACGAACCAGGAAAAGGAAGCGGTTTTATTCTTCGAGGTGGATGCAGGGTGACCCCTCACAGCGCCACCACTCGCCGGTAGTGGCGGAAAGAAGCACAACAATAATGTTCAGTACTCGGAAAAAGGTGCACACAACACAAAATCTAACTTACAGCAATGTCCGGGTACTTTCCGACATTCCCAAAAATGTTCGTATCTACCGTTTTTTTGTAATTCGAATAGTCGTAAGTAGGGGAGCGTCTGTACCGAAAAATGCAGTGGAAAAAATTGAAAATGTATATTTACGATTCAATTTTACTGTGTATGCTAACGGTTATGCTTTTGAGAAATATATAGAGTGACATTCAAATGCGTAGTTGTGGTTAGCATGTTAATCGTTGCTAAAAGGACACAAAAGAGGATCGCAGAACTTTGACACCAACCTTTAAACGCTCAATGCTAATCCTCTTTTGTTGTTGCTTCGGACAATAATTTTCTCTGTGTATGAAACGTATTGTGATAACTTGAATGAAGATTTTTGTAGATGTTTACCTTATTCCTGTTTCAACTGATGTTAAGTGATACTGCACACAGTAACTGTTCTCCTTTTGAGAAACATATAAAGTGGTCTCGGAGTGCCCTCTTGTGGTAAAAATATTAATTGTTTGTTGCTAAAATTAATTTCAGTGGTGAAACCAGATGGCGCAATGTTAATTTATGTTCTATGATTTTGTTTTATTCAAATGTTTTTATTTTGTTTGCAATCCGAACTCTGACTGTAATTTAATTCCATGCACCTCATAGTCCAGTGTGCCTTGTAGATGAAAACACTATTTTTGGGCTGGGGGCGCCTTATAATCTGGTGCACTTAATATTGTGGAAATTACGGTATACCTAGCTACTAGATCCCTCCGATTCTCCCGCCAATGTCGTAATAATCTATTACTTGAATCACTGGCTAAAACAGTCTAATATAATTTTCATTCTTGTCTAATTGCTGGCTTCCCCAAGATTTGTTTCCTACACCAAGTCAGTTTTTAAAATCTTAACCAAAATGATGAAACATTGGCAACTAGCTAAAATGGAAAGAGTCCTCATCACTTTATGATGCTGAATAGCCTCTAAAAAAAGGCATTAGATGTGTTACCCTCTATAAATCTGATGATAATGGGAATGTCCTGAGGCTTTATTGGCCTGTCAGCACTCTGATTAAAGGGGGAGTAATGTCGTCAATCACATCGAGCTTTTTTGCTGCCTTGTCATGTTTACCAATGCGTTTTTGTTGCATACAATTGACACGTACAATTATCAAAAAGTTACCATACAGTGTGTGACAGTCAGAAGACCCAGTTTTTCCTCAAGACGTCAGTTGTTTGTTTTTTTTGTGGCTTTTTATTCAGCCCCATCCTACTTAAGAAACAGCATCAGTCATTAATTAACAAAAGGAAACAATAAACTATTTGCACACAAACAGCTGTACAATACAATAATACAGTACTTCAACTTGTGCCAAAGCTGTTAGTACATAATCGGTTATTTATTTTGGTTTGTGCTAGCACTGATATACAAGCGATTTATATTATTTGCATTCCATATTAGAGATTCTGAGGCAAATTTGCCACTTATCGTAACTCACCAAAATACAAGATGCTACAAGCCCATCATAATCACAAAATTCTGTGAAATTTGGCTAACATTAGTATTGTATTTCATGCAAACTATCCTAATTAAAATATGTTATACATTCAGTTTTGCCAAACAATTTATGAAGTGCCTTTTATTGTCACTAATGAACTTCCCCGTCGCATACTTTGGGAATAATGACTGATTAATGTTCCTGTAAAATTCGCCTAAAATCCCCATCCAAGACCTACTCAAAGTAAATTGAATGCTTTTCTGGAAGTGTTTGTGGAATCTAGACGCTTTTGTCTCTTTTAAAAGGTAACACCCCAAAGTTTTGTCCCAAACTGAAATAATCAAGGCAAGTGCTACTAACAATGAGTAAACTGAGTTGGAACACACCGAAATAGAAGGTTTTTTTTTTATTCTTTCCTGATTTTTTTTTCAATTAAATGTCTGCAGATGAATGTATCATGGTCATCTTAGCTGGAAAACAGTGGAAACCATAGCTTGAAGCCTTACCTGTTACCGTTTTTTAAAAACAATCTGAAAAACTAACCATTGTATTTTACAAATGTTTCTAAGGGTAGGTCGAGGCGGTTCCAAAATTGGCCATTTGAAGACGACCAGTTTACTGCTATAGAGCATTGGCAACCGTGTGTTTTACTTTGGGCATTTTTTAGACATTCTGAGAGAATTGTCAATGTTTGACTTCTCTTTCCGCGTCTCTATCACTATTGTACACACTTGCGTGTAATGATGGTGCATAAAAATGAACTCTCATTTGAATACACTCCATACATCTGCATATGGTTCTTTTCAGAATTTCATTGGCTAACCAGTTTGTCAATTATCATTTGAATCGGTCACTACTGACTTAAGTTATTCGAAGCCAATGTCAATGTCCATTTTATCAATTCAGGCCCCCTTAGGCTAATGTGGGCCGTGAACAAAGCCTGCCATTGGTCAAGAGTGGGTTCAAACAAAAGGTCAGAAGCTAACAGTCATACTAGATGTAATTTTACTAGTCTATTTATTTGTAAACGGGAATTATAAGGCAAAATAGATGGATTGCAACAAGGAACGGCCATGCAGAAATGCTTTTAGGCCGTTTTTTTTAATCTGTCGCTATTATCATGTGTTTTGGAGTAAATATTTTATACAGTTGGATTCACTGGGCCGTATTGGATGAAACAAGTACATGTTTGCCGAGAATCATCACATTAGCTGACGACCATGGGACTTTATTGGTGAGCCATCCCAGCTACAGTATATAGTTTTCTGGGTAACGTTTTTCAGACTGATGGTGGTCATGGATCATGGTTGAGTACTTTCATTGACGTCTTAGGTGAGTTACGCCGGCTTTGTAGTTTTCGGTTATCTTGTTTCAGACTGATCATGTTTCTTTAATGTGTAGTATTTTGAAAAGGTCATTATATCTTGAATCCCAAAAGTTTATGCTTTTCAGTGACTGGTGACATCGTACAGACACGCATTTGCTTCTCAACAGTCTACCGGCCTGCATTAGGAGGTTAAATTGCATTTCTGATAAAATGTAGCAACAAAAATAATAATATTTTGTTGAAATATGCTTCCGTTTTTCACAATGAGGATAAAGTAAGAAAAAGATTTATATAGTGATACCGAACAAAACCAGAGGTCATTATTCAGGCTGAGGATTTTGGGCGAAATATGGTCAGGTCCATTTTAGACTAGATTTAGTTGGGGAAAAAAAGTAGAATATTAGGTTTTGGGTAGCCAGTTGAACGCAGGCTATATGTAGTCATAAATAGTCATTGTAGTTTCTTTGTCCAATGCAGTCCAAATTGAATCTACAAAATATTGTCTTCTAACTTCTTTAATATACTCTTTTAAGCTTTTACTTTTTAATCATTTAACAACGGATATTGGGTGAAGCCTTGGCGTCTCTTAATGGCTTTTCAATGGCTTTTCTTCTTTTTGCCGAGTGGTTTTGTTGTTTGGTTGTATTGCTTGTACTGCACTTTCTTCTCGACCACAGTTGTCTTCGTAAAGATTTTGCTGTATCTGGATGACTTATTTATATCGCTCATATCCGTGATGCAACGAACCCCCTCGCATAAATTTAGCATCCCATATCTCATTGATGTCAAAACTTCAGCTATCATCAAAAATTCAAAGAGCTGTTCATCTCTGGCTAGGAGAAAATGTCGAGTTGCTCTTGTGGTGTGGTATTTGGGCATCGTAGGCGAATACAAAATCAAGCTAATAGGGCTGCAATTAACTATTATTTTAACAGTCATCTAGTCGCTGACTATTGAATTTATCGGATAATGATATATTGTTTGTATTAAGCATGGAGTTTTTTTTGTGATGTGGAAAATAATAATAAACACAAAAAAATGGGTACACTAAAAATATGTCTTTTATTGAACAGACTGCAGATTTGTACGAAACGTAAATAAAAATGTAAAACCACACATAAACCTCCATTTTGTAGGGATAGCGAAATAAATAATTAATTTAAATCAATCAACATTTTTATCCCTGTACACCAAGAACAGACCCATTAGCAGCAGTAGAACAGTATAAAACGAATATGATGTGCATTTTGTGAAGTACATTCAGTAGTCAACTGAAAAGTCTGTAACAAAAGTACTCCCCGATTCTCAAAAGTTTGAAATCCAAGGGTTTCAAGAACTGTTGTTTGTCGCTTTTTAGGTCTTTACAACTGACATATGTTCTTCTAATTGTATGCATTTAATTTTAAAAACGTTTGTCAGGCACAGTCTGGCATAACATTCAAGCTCTCTTTTGTAGCCAATTATATGCATATAGAATTTACAGTTATATCATAACCGTATTGGCTTGAATGTTACTTGAGTCTTACAGAGGCAAGTCGTACTCTGTTTCATTCAACTGTCTGATGTGTTTTTAAAATGTTCAAGCGTCACCAAACTACTGCTATGATTCGCAAGGTCTGCTTTGCAAACTTTGAAAGGGGTCTTTCTTTTTAACGTATCCATGCTAAATCGCTCCCAAACTATTGAATTTTTTGTCCACAAATCAATGTTGATGCCGTCATTTCTGTATGTTACTGCTCGAGACAGTCAAGTCATGTTTATTTTTATAGCACTTAATCAAAAGAAGTGTCAAAGGGCAGAACATACCACAGATATTTGAAAACTGCATACTATTATTACACCATCCCCTGATCTAAAACCTACATGAGGGCAAGGAAAATCTCAAAAACCTCAACTTGAGGAAAATAAAGAAACTTTGAGAAAGGACCTCACATCAGGTAATCCCCCTTCCAGGATGACCAGGCTGTAACGGATGTTGTAATAGCAAACAATACAACAATATTGTCAACATGAAATATAGGTCATTCATAAGCTATAGAATATAAGTGTGTTTTAAGCCTAGATTTAAACGGTTCAACTGAGGTTGCAGATCATATTTTAATGGGCAGAGTATTCCACGGCCCCGGGGCCCGAATCGAGAACTCTCTCGAACCTGCAGATCCCTTCTGGGCTCTTGGGATCAAGAGGAGACCAGAGCGAAGGCTTCGGACCGAAACATAGGGGAAATTAAATCTGAAAGATATGAAGGAGCAAGTCCATGCATGATTTTGTATAATACCAACAGAACCTTAAAATCACATCCTAAACTGACAGCGAGCCAATGCAGGTTAGCTAAGATCGGGGTAATGTGATCAAACTTTCTTGTCTTAGTTGAAAGCTTCGCTGCAGCATTTTGTACCAGCTGCAGACTCTTGATTTTGGGCTTCGGGAGACCGGAGAGTTGTACATTATAGTAATCGAGACGGGAGGTAACTAACGCATGAATTATAATCTCTGCATCCGACTGAGACAGCAAAGGGCGAATTTTAGTAATGTTGCAAAGATTGATAAAAGCTGTTCTAGTAATATTCTTAACGTGTGTTTGGAAAGACAGATTGGGGTCAAATGCGACACCTACATTTTTGACTGAGTCACTCTGGGTGATATTACATTTCAATATTCAGAGCAGTGTTTGTGAGCAAGTCACAAGGCATATAGATGGACCAATAATTCATATTACGTTTTTTTTCTGAGTTAAGGCGCAAGAGTTAAGTTAAGTGACATACAGAGAGACTATTTTGCATGCACGTCTCTCAGCAGAGATAGTAATCATGTGCGACTCCTTCCTCTGTTGGAAAAACGTGTCTGGCGGCAATAGTCAACAATAGAACTCATTGTCAACTATTTTTGTTATCGATTTTTGTTGCAGCCCTTCTTTTTATGTACATAACTCTAATCAGAGAGCTCAACAAGCAATTCAGATTGGTATATCTAAAGTGATTTTTTTACTTTCAGACACAAAACCTAAATAATGTGGAAATCAAGCAGGTTATGGTCAAGGTATGTAGCAAACCCCAGTTACATTTCCTTGTTGCATACAAGCTTGGAGTTTGCTATCAATAGGGGTTGGTACAATTGTCTGATGTCCGCATTTGTATGCTAGTTATTTCCCCATATCCTGATGTATTTATGCATGTTAATTTACCAGGGGAAAACGTGTATGTGTCTGTGTAGTGTGAATAATTCATTTATCTGCATTATTAATATCCACCAATGACAGCAAATTTGAAAGCAAGATAACACAATGGATTAAAGTATGATTAGTAGCTTTTCCCCATGATTTGGCTTGTTGCTGAGATGTTCACGTTATTATTACAATTATTCTGTTTTTTATGAAAGCAGAAGTGCACCATTGTTGTTAAGTGTTTATTTTCTGTTAAGGAATTTTAGTAGTAAAAGGCTTCAACAGAACTTCATGAATGAATACCAATGCACAAAAAAAACTAAAATTGGATCCCAAAAGACTTATATCACAGAGTAACACAACGAGGGGACCAAAAAAAAAACATGTGGAAACTGAAAATTATATTAACTGTAAGAAAAAAAAAAACGGAGTCACCAAAAACACTTGCACTAGGCACAAAACGGACTATCAAAAAGTAGTGCACAGAAATAACACTGCAGACTCAGGAAAAAATGACTAAAAAGAAACTCACACATGAACAGTAGGGGTGGGCAATACTGTGAATTTTGCTATTGATCTAATCTCAGTAAATACCAGCCTGCATATTTAACCAAAATGTAATTGATATGCTATTTGACGTAGTGTGATTGTGTAATTGCAAGACACTGCCTTTTTTTTCCAATGACCAATGGTTCCCCTTTGTTATTTGAGTGATGAAGCATTTGGCCAAGTGTAATTGTCACAGTTAAGATTTGAACAGCGCCGGCCAATCAGAGGCAAGATTTCTTCGTTTAATGGTCCTGGAGCAATCAAAAAAATCGGCTTTAAATGTTAATAAGACATACTTAAAATTGACTATGAAAAGGTGTACAAACCCTGTAAATTCAATTCTACCATTACACAATTTTTTACTCCCACAGCCACATTATACAATGTAATGGAGCTTCATGGGACCGATCCGCCCACCCTTAACAAAGAGATCTAGGTTCACAAACTAGAAGCTGTGCGACAGCAAGCAAGGTGAATAATCCAACTTGAACTCACCAGGCTGCTTGTTTAAAGAGTACCCTGAATGGAAATGTTTTGAGAGCTGTGACTGCAAAATTAACAAAGACATGTGATTCATGACCGTAATTTAAGTTCTCTTCTTTTTCAGTTCTAAGAGATGACTTTCGACAGACGCCGAGTGATGTTGTGGTGGCAGCAGGGGAGCCGGCCGTCATGGAGTGTCTTCCACCCAGAGGACATCCAGAACCGACCATCTCCTGGAAGAGAAATAATGTCCAGGTCAATGACAGAGATGAGAGGATCACAGTAAGTATTTTGCTGGTTGTCCACATTATTGGCTGGAGAATGTACAAAATTATGGCTCGGGAACCTTGTTGACTTAGAGTCATGAAAGCAAAATATTTAGATTTTATTTTTGAGAGCCAGACCGTTCATTTTAAGACAAAATTCAACAAAACCGCCGAACTTGCTCTCCAGACAAAAGTGAATTCTTAAGCTTATTTGATTTCACCGCGTGACATTTAATTCTCTGATATAATCTTTGAAGTAATCTATGTAAGGGTTATAATGGCAGAGCCTGTGTCCCATATCAACGAATATTCCGCTTAAATATGTCTCTCTCCCGCAGTTCTTTTGGATTGTCGATGCTCATTTAGACCATGTTCTTTTAGGTTTAATAACGGTTTCAAAACAAGGTGCGAGCAAACTTCTTTTCTAAAGAATACAAACTACTGCAAACAAGAAAATATGGATGTATTAAAGGGAGTGCCCTATGTGTGCAGAGATCTGCTCACCTCTACCGCTCACACAAATTGCTCTGTGTTTATAGTTTCTTCTGTGTCTTTTCATCATAAAGTTTCTTAACAGTAAACATACATTGTTTAATGAGTTTCCTTTTAAAGGATTCCTTTGAGACGTACAGCCAAATAAGGATCCGTAAATGTAACACAGTTACTGTAAACTTTACTTGGGACTTTGCCCTATTTTTTTGGACCACACCAAGCAGTAGTGTAATGCTTCAAATTTGCATAAACTGCAATTAGAATTTACTGTATAGACAAAATTAGAATGGCCCTTATATCTCCAAGCCAGATGTAAAAGAAAATATATCACTGTAATTCTTTTTTACCAAACATGTACTTGTTCTACTGTCATAAATTCATGTAATCCCTGTGAAATTTGTACCCACGCCTAATATTGTGGTGTCATCAACAACTAGAATATATTTTAATTTCAATGATACAGGCATCCATACACAAAAAATGGTGGTGAAGTGTGGACGAAACCATGTTTATTCTATGATGATCTGTGTTTGAGTTGTGAAATGCATATGACACACTCATTTGTATACACCCACACCTCTCATACACTCACTTATAAAACGTATGGTTTATTTATACGCATGCTAGTCCCCACGCACACTATTTTGTATTCACACGCGAAACACTCTTGTCCACAGGATTGTGCACGATCTTGTACACAATTGGATTATAAATGTTAAACGCTTACGCTTTCTCACCAAAGGTCTCCTTCGCCCTCTAATTCGCGTCCTCAACACACACAGAAGATGCACCACACAATATGGCGCAACACATGTTTAGGAGAAAATCCATCCATCCATCCATTATCTGCACCGCTTATCCTCAGTAGGGTCGCGGGAGTGCTGGAGCCCATCACAGCCATCCTTGGGCAGTGGGCAGGGGACACCCTGAACTGGTTACCAGCCAGTCGCAGGGCACACAGGGACAGACAATTCGCTCGCTCATCCACACCTAGGGACAATTTGGACCGGCCAATTAACCTGATGCAAGTCAAGTCAAGTCAAGTCAAATTTATTTATATAGCCCTTAATCACAAAAATGTCTCAAAGGACTGCACAGGATTACAGTTACAAAATTACACAATTACCTGATCTTAAACCAGCATAGGGAGAACATGCAAACTCCACACAGGAGGTTTTGATCTCATGACCTCAGAATTGTGCTGCACACGCGCTAACCACTGTGCCGCCGTGCTGCCCTTTGGGAGAAAATGTAATACCTAATATGTGCCTTACAGTTGTACAAATACGGTACATATGTTCAAGTTTTAATATCCCAAAAGCTCATTTAAACATTGCAATGAACATTTTAATGTATAGATTGAACACAAAAACATATCTGAGATTGATGACATGCTTCTCTCTGTATTTGACTTCAACTCAACTCTTTTCAATATTGTTTTTTTTTTCAGATTCGTGGAGGAAAATTAATGATTTCCAACACCAGAAAAAGTGATGCTGGCATGTATGTGTGTGTAGGCACCAATATGGTTGGAGAAAAAGACAGTGATCCAGCTGAACTGGTAGTTTTTGGTAAGTAGATTTAAGACCAGTATTTAACACTTTAAACATTAGACATGCACAACATCAAAATATGACAATATTATATAAGCATGTTATTATTGTGGTATTGTTTAAAATAAATCAATGACAGCAATGTATAATTTCACAGTGTGAAAACATCGGTGCCAGGAATATTCAACTGGCATCGCTGTAAACAAATGAATGTCAAATAAACATACACTGTACATATGCAGAAACAAAACAGAAATAAGGTATGGTGAATGGTAAATTAAAAAGGTGCTACTTTTTGTCAAGCATACGAATAAATATACAAACATGTTTAACAATTTATTTCAGCACATCTTTGACATGAAGTAAGCTGCTTCAGATTCCAATTATTATTTTACACAGTGATGTCAAACCAAATCTAAAAAAAATAATAATCATCACACACATATCTCAAGTGCTTAGAATACCCAAAAGCTTGTCAAACTAGTGACATTCTTCTCTGATTAACTTTTTTTCTGTTGTGAGTTATTTTATCTATTCTTTTCAGTACGAGGTGTTTCTTTTTGTTAAATTTATAAGAAAACTCTGAGACATAATAACTAATATTAATCAGCATGTAACTTCTCTAATAAAAGGATTCCTGTTCTTGGGCTTTATAACCAGTGTTGGGATTAACTCGTTACAAAGATATGATCTTTTATCTTAGGAAAGATGGGTTTTTCATTGCTCATACAAAGCACAGACCACAGATTATTGCAAACCACAAACTATTAATACACCATCCCCTGATCTAAAACCTACATGAGAGCAAGGAAAAACTCAAAACCTCAACATGAGGAAAATAAAGAAACCTTGAGAAAGTCGTTAGCTGATATCTATTATCATGTACCCGTTAGTATGCACCCGTAGAGAAATTATTTCTTTTTTAACTTTTTAAGGACACCTCTAGCTACACACTTCACTTTTAATGCACAATTCTTTCAAGCATAAAATTATAGTCAAAGAACACTCTTAATGCACTTGGTTTAGGGTGTTGGATGACATAATCTAAGATTGGTTAATATTGTTTTAATAATTCTCTTTTTTTATATTTCTTGTTTCATGATCAGTCCTGTACAAGATTGATAAACCTATTATCAGTCGAAAAAAATGTACCTCAATCTACTTTCATATCAGTCACATAAAAATCCAGCACTTCATCCAAAATTCAAGCACTTTTCAATCTTTGAAAACACAACAATATAATTCAAGCATTTTCGAGGATTTCAAGCTGTAAGAACCCTGAAAGGTGGATTTTTTTTCAATTAGGTCTATTATTTTTTAATTAAGTCTATTTACTTCATACAATATTTAATTAACCAGTCAAAAGGTAAAGAAATAAAATAAAAAAAATATCTAACGAAAGACACCAATGTTCACATACATGCATTGCATTTGACACCAATGTATCGCCCAATGCGGTTTAACAAATGCCAAACAAATTCAATTTAAGCATTACAAGTATTATGCAAAGGAATTGCATTGAAACTGAAATGATCTTTAGTTTTGTTACTCTTCTGTGTTTTTTTGTTTCTGTCTGATATCAGAGAGACCAGTGTTCACCAAGAAACCTTCGAGTCAAGTGGTGTTGGCTGATGATAGTGTGGAATTTTCTTGTGAGGTGCATGGAGATCCAACTCCCACTCTTCGCTGGCGGAGAGAGGAGGCCGAGTTGCCTCGGGGCAGGTAAGGCAATCAGAAACAGTGACAAATTGATAGTTTTCGTGTGGTGTAACGCACATCCCCGGATGGAAAAGTCGGCCATATTGGATGGATCCGGTTTGATGTTTTCACAGGTCTACACTAATTTTGTTGGATGTTCAAAAGAAAGTGGAAGATGAAAGGCGTTGTCTCTTTGTGACTAAACCATTTGTCTGAGTACCGTTACTCGTTGAGTGGCCTCACTTCAACGCGACTTCCAACGTGCCCCATTAAGCCTAGCAGAAAATAGTGCACTGTTCTCCAGCTAAAATGAACTCTAGAGAGAACCCAGAGTGTCCCAGAAAGCCTGGCTGAAAACAGTACACTGTTATCCTTTGAGTGGAGAGCAGAGCTCCCTAATCTCCAGGTATGGCCTGGAAGCACTAAAATGCCTGGCTGATGAAAGTAAGCAGTTCGCCGGCTGAAACGAGTCCCAGAGAGCCTTCCACTGGTTTGTCTCTGCTCATATGGGTCTTGTTTGTCAATCAGTGAACTTTTGTTGTTGTAACATAGCCTGGAACATTTACCTAACGACCACCTACTCCCAACTAAACTGTGTGAGCCATATTTCTTAATTCAATCACAAAAACAAGAAGAAAATTCACGCACACACCCGTCCAATATGGCTGCCGGTACAAAAGTTTTCGGGCTGTAGATGACGTGATAGGGACTATCATTTCACTGAACTTAACTTAGCCATAAGCTTTTGATGCCTTGCTGCATTGATTTATATTCCAAAAAAACTTCTTAATTGATATTAGTTTGTATGTATTTAATGGCCACAGGGATTTATATGTATTTTTATTTGCATATTTCTAGCAAATCTAAGTGTAATGGAAGCATTGCAATGTCAATACTAGTTTTAACTAAAATATGGTAACATGAGGATCCGATTGCTGTGTTTCCAGGTTCGAAATCCGTAATGACAACAGTCTGCACCTGAACAATGTGAGACCTGAAGACGAGGGCACTTACACGTGCGTCTCTGAAAACAGTGTCGGCAAAGCAGAAGCACCAGCAATCTTGCAAGTACACGGTAAGGATTTCAAGTTTCAGTTTAGTTCTCTATTTTTGACCATTAGAGTCTAAACTGGTGTTTTTCTACCATTATTTTTCTCCAATGCACACGATTGAATTTATGGTTGGCAACAAAAGCTCAAATGTCGTGTATAGACAGAAAATATTACCTTCTGGTAGATTGTGTGATTTTGCTTGTTTTAATATAATTTACTAATATTTTCGAAAATTAAAATAAAATATCTTAAAATAGTAAAAAAATATCATAAAATGGGTCAAATGTTGATGATGATGGTCTGTATTTATCTAGCGCTTTTCAAGTCAATGATGACCTCCCAAAGCGCTTTACACTTACCCATTCACACACACACACTTACACACCAATAGCAGCCATGCATCAATGCAAGGCGCCGACCTGCTTATTGGGGGCATTAGGGATTCAGTGTCTTGCTCAAGGACACTTCGACATATAACACTGGGGAGCCAGGAATTGACCCTGCGATCTCTTGATCCCAAGACGAGCGCTCTACCTCCTGGGCTAATTCGTTTTTCTGCAGTGCTCACTGTCAAATTTGTCGTCTTAAAATAAATATTAACTTAACTAAATGTAAAGTTACAATATCAATCATCCATCCATTCATTATCTGCCGCGGCTATCCTCAGTAGGGTCGCGGGGGTGCTGGAGCCCATCCCAGCTATCTTCAGGCAGTGGGCAGGGGACACCCTCAACTGGTTGCCAGCCAGTCGCAGGGCACACAGACAACTCACTCGCTCATTCACACCTAGGGACAATTTGGATCGGCAAATTAACCTGACATGCATGTTTTTGGTATGTGTAAGGAAACCGGAGTGCCCGGAAGAAACCCATGCAAGCATGGGGAGAACATGCAAACTCCACACAGGAAGGTTTAATTTTATGACCTCAGAACGGTGCTGCACACTCGTTAGCCACTGTGCCGCCGTAAAAACAGATTTTGTAATTTAAATACAGATGACATTATGAAAATAAAGGCATATGAGAAAGAGAGGAAAAAGGGAAATTTTATGTTGATAGTTAGTAGACACTCAAAATAAAGAGCGAAGACATCCATGGATTTTGACCTCGCAGAGAGCACAGACTTCAGATAAGAAATCCCAATCTGTTTTAAAAGCCTTCCCCTGAGCCCTTTATTTTTATCAAATAGCTTAGGTTACAAAAGCAGATCTGCCCTAAAGGGTGTGCAAATCAAAGAACAGATTGTCCAAAAGTGGCACTGATTCAAACAGTCAAAAATATGAGCAACAGTGAGCAATAATGGGTAAATTGAGGAACTGGCCTATTCTATATATTTTACTAGTGTTCAATATTAGAAACAGAATAAACAATTTTATTCTCATACATGTTCTTCGAATGCGCCGCTATGAAAGTCTTCCACAGCCATAATTAGCCAATCGTTATGTTTGCACAATGTAGTTTTTCCTTTTCTAGCATAAAGCAATGGGAATTAGAATGCAGAGGCATGGGATGTGAGAAAACATCAGAGTCCTATTTTGTATAACTAGTTTACCTTTTGGGACAGTGTTTCTGAGCTAGTATGCTGTTGCACACTAGTCTGTCATGTAACCTTTTCTAATCCTTTGTTTTCCAGTGCCCCCTCAAATTCTCGTACGGCCGCGGGACCAGATCACAGCACCTGGTCGCACTGTAACCTTTCTGTGTGGCACTAAAGGAAACCCTCCTCCGGCTGTCTTTTGGCAGAAAGAAGGAAGCCAGGTAAAAAAAGATCATGTTTTAAGTAATGAAATGAAATGATCTGCATTTATATAGCGCTTTTCAAGTCAATGACTTCCCAAAGCGCTTTACATTGTGCTTCACATTTCCCAATAGCGGCCGTGATCTGTGCAGCCATGTAAGGCGCTAACCTGCTTATTGGGGGTAATTGGGGGTTCAATGTCTTACCCAAGGACACTTCGACATGTAACACGGACAAGCCGGGATTCGAACTGGGATCCCTTAATCCTAAAACGATCGCTCTACCTCCTGAGCTACTGCCGCCCTAAAGTAGACACTCAAGTAAAGGAGAGAAGGGATTTTAAAGCCTCTGGAATGAGAGAATTCCTTTCCCCGTTTTGAAGCCCTCCCACTACTACTGCACTAAAAAACATTTAATAAAATAATATGCTCTATAAAGATAATTTTAAATTTAACCTACTTTTGCAAGGTGAGCTTCAAGAGTTTGGCAACTTCCTCCTCCGTGGTAGAAAGTGGCCGAAAAAAAAAAACGATCCAACCATTTTCTCAACCGTATCAAGCTTTCTTATGCCACTTTCGTTTCAAAAGAAACGGCTCTCCTTTTCTTTACACTTCACACCAACCATATTGAATGGATGCACGAGAAATTAAACAATAAAAATGTCAAAGTCCTTAGCGAGCTGGAAATACAGTATAGTATGTTTACACACGAACTGGTAACAGGAAGCCGGATTTCTTCTTCGGGTGGATGCTGGGTGAGCTCTCACAGCGCCACACGCCGGTAGTGGCAGAGAGAAGCACTACTGCACTGTCCTTTACTCGGAAAAAGGTGCACAATACAAAATCTAACTGTCCAAGTATTTTTCGACATCCCGAAAAAAAATGTTTGCATCTACCGTTTTTCGTAACTCGAAGTGTAAGTAGGGGAGCGTTTGTAGTCCTAAGGCAAATAAAGTTTGTTTCTTTGTGGGGTTTTTTGGCGGGCATGGCACAAAATCAACAAATAATTAACAAAATCCAAAATATTTGCGCTCAATCAGCTGTACAATGCAATAAAACGATGCCTGAATGGAGTAAGCCAAAGCAAAAGGTTTTAAGTGCTTACCAATATTTACTATTCATCTTGCTGGAAAGACAACAGAAACAAAACCAATCCCCCAGAAATGATACAACGACTTCTATAACATCCAAGACTAAAAGAAACTCTTGAAGTATTACTTTTCTTCAGCGTTTTTATAAAAAATAATATATGATTTTAAAAGCTTATTATAATTTAGGAGACCTTAAAAATGTTCCTATTTGAATCACCATCTGTGAGTGACACAATGGCTTATCAATTTTCTGTGTAGTTTTTGGACTTTAAAATTATGGATTTCCTTTAGATCAGAGGTGTCAAAACTACGTCAGGCAGGCCAAGCAAAGCTTATCAACCGCTTATGTCCGCACCACAAAACAATGCTGAGAGAAGCACAATAGGAAATATAGCCAATCCATGACCTGCAGATGTAAATATGTCTACTGGAGGTTGCCAAAGCAGGTAGCCACTCCCAAAGCAAATCACCTACTGGAGCTGCATTTGCTGACTACCATTTATCAATCAGATAACATGTGAGGAAACACCCATCCTGGTGTTATTTTACCTAAAATAGAAATCATGGGCGTGCTGTTAAAGGCAATATGATTGCACTCACCTATGGTGCGTGGATCTCTCCTAACTGCAACATTTTTCAACTAAGATACACTTTCCAGGGAGCGTAGCATCAGCAAACGTAGCATTAACGAGCCTACTTATTTCCTTGGCGGGCTCCCATCATTGTTTTCTTACCTAATGTAGGTTTTGTGGCCTATCTTTTGGATATACGGCATTACCTCGGTAATCGCTGGGGTCAGAAACCCCTGCGAAAAGTAAGTCTGTGGCGTAGAAACCTTTATTTAGTTATTTATGTTTTACTCAAGAACAAACCCAATTTACGAGCTCAAGTGTTTGTTTAACAAATAAAAGCACTGTAGTTTAGAAACCGTTTTTTTAATGAATATCTTCTATACTGTCAAATAATAATTTGATATAAATAATTTTGCTGTTTTATGGAACAATTTTAAAAATTAAAGACCCAATCCCATTCACTTTAAATGATTCTTTGCCCTCTCCATGTGGGCATAATGGAAAATTTCATTTGCGTTCTAGGTTTGTCCTACAGATTCAGATTCAGATTCAGATCTACTTTATTGTCATTCTAGTACACGTGTATACAGAACGAAATGTCGATGCATCTGACCCCCACAGTTTCCTTGAATGTACAGATATAAATAAAGTTGTATTGTATTTTGGCTACGTATAGTATTTTACCATAGTGCCGATAGTGCAAGGAGAGTAGCTAACCAGATGTGCAAAATGGGCAGTCAGGTTAACAAGTCAGGTACACAGTAACATTAACACTGTAACAATAACGCTGTAATTACCATAGTGCAGAGAGCAATGTGCAATGAGTGGCAAGCTATAAAAAACTGCCAGTAGTGCAAAAAGTCAGATTAGCAGCCGTTTAGATTTAAGTTAACTATATGTTAGATTGACCATTTAACAGTCTAATGGCCAGGGGGACTAGACTATTGCGGAGCCTGGTGGTCCTGCACCGCACACTGCAGAACCTCTTCCCAGAGGCTAGCAGAGTGAACAGTCCATGATGGGGGTGAGAGGGGTCCCCGGTAATGTTCTTAGCATGGGATAGGCAGCGCTTCTGGCCAATGTCCTGAATGGAGGGAAGTGTAGTCCCGATTATTTTCTCTGCTGTCCTCGTTACCCTCCTCACACTACCCCAGTCGGTAGCGCTGCAGCCTCCACACCACACAGAGATACAGCTGGTCAGGATACTCTCTATGGTGCCCCTGTAGAATGTGATGAGGGAGGGTGGGGGCAGGTGGGCTCTCCTCATCCTCCGCAGGAAGTACAGGCGCTGCTGTGCCCTCTTAACCAGTGATGCAGTGTTCACGGACCAGGTGAGTTTGTTTGTAATGTGCACCCCTAGGAACTTGATACTGCTGACAACCTCCACAGCCTTGTTGTTGATGCAAAGTGGGGCATGGTTGGGCTGGTTTTTCCTAAAGTCGACAATGATCTCTTTAGTTTTGTCAACATTCAGGACCAGGCTGTTGTCCCTGCACCAGCCCACCAACTGCTCCACCTCCTCTCTGTAGGCTAGGTCGTTGTCATCCCTGATGAGGCCCACCACTGTTGTGTCGTCAGCATACTTCACGATGTGGTTTGTGGCGGACCTAGGGACGCAGTCGTGTGTCATCAAGGTGAACAGCAAGGGGCTTAGGACGCAGCCTTGGGGGGAGCCCGTGCTGAGGTAGATGACATCTGAACTGTTCTGACCTATCCGCACTGATTGGGGTCTGTCACAGAGGAAGTCCAGCAGCCAGTTCCGCAGGGGGGTGTTGAAACCCAGGAGTCTCATTTTGTCTACCAGATGTTGTGGGATGATGGTGTTGAATGCTGAACTGAAGTCCAGGAACAGCATCCGCACATGGGTGTTCTTCTCCTCTAGATGTGTCGGGCTCAGGTGAAGCGCAGAGGAGATGGCATCCCTGGTGGAGCGGTTTGTCCTGTAGGCAAACTGAAAGGGGTCGAATGAGGAGGGGAGACTGGAGGTGATGTGCTCTTTAACCAGTCTCTCAAAGCACTTCATTATGATAGGAGTCAGTGCAACGGGCCGGTAATCGTTGAATGATAAGATCTGGGGTTTCTTTGGCACTGGGATGATGTTGGCAAATTTGAAGCATGATGGTACTTTGGCTTGGTCTAGCGAGGTGTTGAAAATGTCTGTTAGTACACAAGCCAGCTGATCGGCGCACTCCCTAAGTACCCGCCCCGGAATGTTGTCCAGGCCTGGAGCCTTCCTTGTGTTGACCCTTCTCAGGGTCTTCCTCACGTCAGATGAGTCCAGGTGGAGTGCTCTTTCGTCCTGATTTGGAACCGCTTTCGCTGCAGTGGTGCCGTTTTGTGCCTCGAACCTTCCAAAGAATTTGTTGAGGTCATTCAGAAAGTCCATGCTAGTGTCCTGCACTGGGGCGGTGGTTGGCTTGTATTTGGTAATGGCCTGAATGCCTTTCCACATATCCCTGGTGTTGGTTTTGTTGAGGAAACGTTCCTGGATTTTTTGACTGTACGTTCGCTTTGCTAGTCTGATAGCACGGTTCAGGTTAGCCCTCGCTGATCTCAGCGCCTCCATGTCACCAGATTTAAAGACAAGGTTCCGTACTTTTAGTTGTTTGCGTATCTCAGCAGTCATCCAGGGCTTCTGATTGGCACGGGTGCATATAGTTTTGGTATTGCTGACGTCTTCTGCACATTTACTGATATAGGCTGACACAGAAATAGCGTACTCATCTATATTTATTTTGTTGTTGTAAGTGGCAGCCGATTTAAACATGTCCCAATCAGTGCAATCAAAGCAGTCCTGTAGTGCCTCCATTGCCCCCTCAGACCACACCCTCACCTGCTTCTCTGTAGGTTTTTCTCTGGTCAGCAGGGGCTTGTATGCTGGAATTAGCATAACAGAAAGGTGATCTGATGAGCCAAGGTGGGGGCGGGGGGCTGCTTTATATGCACCTTTGATGTTTGTGTAGGCCAGGTCTAATGTGTTCCTACCTCTTGTAGCAAAATTTACATGCTGATGGAAATGCGGGAGAACTGTTTTCATATTGGCCTGGTTAAAGTCCCCCGCCGCAATAAAAATGCACTCGGTGTAAGCATGCTGCAGTTCACTCACAGTTCGGTAGAGAACGTCCATTGCCTCCTTCGTATTAGCGCTGGGGGGCACGTACACGGCAGTAATGATGGTCGCGCTAAACTCCCTCGGTAGGTAGGGTCTGCAGATCACCGTCAAAAGTTCAATGTCTCGTGAGCAGTGATTCGAGATTATCTTCGCATTTCTACACCAGTTGTTGTTTGCATAAATGCATAGACCGCCACCCTTTCTTTTGCCGGTGAGCTCGCCGGTGAGCTCGCTGCTTCTATCGGCGCGGAAAGCAGTTAGCCCCACAATGCTAACAGCGTCATTCGGGATAGATGAGTTTAGCCATGTCTCCGTCAGAATTAAAGCACAACAGTTCGTCAACTCGCGGTTCGATGAGAATTCCAATTGTAAATGGTCCAGTTTGTTGTCCAGGGAGCGGACGTTGGATAGGAAAATGGATGGTAGAGGCGTTTTGAAGGGTTTAGCCTTCATCCGAGCCGTTAGCCCGGCCCGACAACCTCGTTTCCTTCCCCGGTCACAGCGCTTCCGCTTGCCACTTTTACTCGCTGCTTTGTAGGCCGCTGTGTTCTGTTGACGTAGCACTCCGAGGCTAAGTAAACACTCCAGAGTGATCGTCGAAATTTTCGCTGGATTTCTGGATGTTCGCATATCCAGCAAAAAACTGCGATCGTATATTAATCTACAGTTAGAGTTGTCTTTGTTCGCCCTCATAAACTGAGTCGAAGATTGGGGTTTTTGACTAGAATGTGAGAAACTGTCGGGAGCAGATCCAGCCGCAGCCATAGAGGGCGCCGCCAACCATATATGTTTTCATTACCAAACATTTTTGAAAGACCGCAAGGGAGCTACTAGGGAGCGCCCGCATGTGGCTCCTAAGCAGGTTTAGTGGGTGGAGAGGTTCAACTTTGTGACAATATAAAGCATTTCCCTTGTTTAGCCAATCAGAATGCAGAACGCAATGCATGATAACAATCTACAAAGCAGTGAACCAGCGATAAACAAAGCGGAAAGTAGCGAGGTGTATCTACAAATTGTACTAACACATTTCATCCATACTCTCCACGAAGAACTTGATAACCCTTCCCCATCATTCTTCGCTGTGTCCATGTGAAATGAAATGAAATGAAATGATCTGCATTTATATAGCGCTTTTCAAGTCAATGACTTCCCAAAGCGCTTTACATTGTGCTTCACATTTCCCAATAGCGGCCGTGATCTGTGCAGCCATGTAAGGCGCTAACCTGCTTATTGGGGGTAATTGGGGGTTAAGTGTCTTACCCAAGGACACTTCGACAAGTAACACGGACAAGCCGGGATTCGAACTGGGATCCCTTAATCCTAAAACGATCGCTCTACCTCCTGAGCTACTGCCGCCCCCTTTGCATCATGGCTCACACCCACACACTCAAACTTTCATCTTTTGATCCACTTTTATCAGCATTGAGAGTCTGCAAAGGCATGGACAATGACAAATGTGTATATTTGGCGATTTGTTTTCCTATATGTTGAAACGCACTCAACTAGCTGTTGAAACATGTGGGCACTGTGGCCATGTTAAGAGTTTGATTAAAAAAAGTATTTTAGTCACTATGCGAACAGTGACCTGCAGTGAAGTTTGTGTCTAGTGAGGCAGATTTACAAATAAATAAATGAAATCTTATTTATCATTTGATTGGCAGAACAAGAAATAATGATATAACCTGTAGCGTAGAAGGAAATGTGTTGTTTTACCATAAATTATAAATGTCTGTCAAGAGTGGGTGTACATTAGCAGTAATGATACCAGCGTTTTCTTATGAATAAACACATCTGATCAGAAAGGCTCATAAAGCTGTTTTTATCTTTTACATTTGTCCTTCCCTAGATTTTGCTGTTCCCAACTCAGGAGCATTCACAACCAGGCCGTTTTTTTGTGTCACTAAGCGGCGAGCTAACCATCACTGATGTCCATGAGGAGGACTCGGGCTACTACATTTGCCAGGCCATCAGTGTGGCGGGCAGCATACTGACAAAAGCCCTGTTAGAAGTGGAAAGCGGTGAGTTACAAACACATGCAAGCAGAGTTAAGAGCGTGTGCGCTCTGTCTCTGTCTCTTTCTCTCTCTCTCTCTCTGTATCTGTCTCTCTATGTCTGTCTTTTCTCTCCATCACCCCCTCTATTTCTTAGTGTCCCTCTCTTGATCTGTATCCCTCTCTCTCTCTCCCTCTCTCTCTCTCTCTCTCTCCCTCTCTCTCTCTGTCTTTCTGTCTCTCTGTCTCTCTCTCTCGCTCTGTCTCTATCTCTATCTGTCTCTCTATGTCTGTCTTTCCTCTACATCACTCCATCTCTGTCCCTCTCTTGATCTGTATCCCTCTCTCTCTATCTCTCCCTCTCTGTCTCTCTCTCCCTCTCTCACTCTCACGCTCTCTCTCTCTCTCTTTTTCTCTTTCTCTTGTTCTCTTTCTCTCTCTCACTCCCTCTTTTTTTTGTATCTGTCTCTCTCTCTTTTTTGTATCTGTCTCTGTCTTTTCTCTCCATCACTCCCTCTATTTGTCCCTGTCCCTCTCTTGATCTGTATCCTTCTCTCTCTCTCTCTCTCTCTCTCTCTCTCTTTCTCTCTCCCTCCCTCTCTCTCTCTGTCTTTTCTCTCAATCACTCCCTCTATTTCTCCCTGTCCCTCTTTTGATCTGTATTCCTCTCTCTCTCCCCCTCTCTCTCTGTCTCTCTTTCTCTCTTTCTCTCTCTCTCTCTCTCTCTCTCTTTCTCTCTATCTGTCTCTCTATGTCTGTCTTTCCTCTCCATCACTCCCTCTCTGTCTCTCTGTCCCTCTCTTGATCTGTACCCCCCTCTCTCTCACTCTCTCGCGCTCTCTCTCTCTCCCTCTTTCTCTCGCTCTGTCTCTTTTTTTCTCTCTTGCTCTCTCTCTCAGTTTTTTTGTATCTGTCTCTCTCTCTCTCTCTCTCTGTTTTTTGTATCTGTCTCTCAAAAATATTGTCACGCAGTCCGTAAATGGGCGGGTAACATTCCACCGGCCTGCTGGCGGGCCATCAGTCTTTTGATAAACAAATATGTGTTTATCAAAGACGTCGACTTGCAGCCATCAAATTCACTGAAAGTACATAACCATGGCCTCCTTACACCCGCCAGAGTCTAGGGCATCCAACCGTGTGAAATAATTACTCCAAAACACACGATAACCGCCTAAGATTATGTCTGCTTTGTTCATTCATTCATTTAATTCCAAAACTCCTCTTTAAAAAAAAACCCACTCGTCAGATGACTTCCGGTAGATCCCTTAGCCTCTGACTTCCGATTGACACCACTTTCGGTCAATGGCAAGCTTTGTTTCATAGTCCACACCCCGTAATAGCCTAGAGGGGATTGTTTGATAAAAGTAAGGTAGTAGTTCTGAATATCTTCAGCCAGTAGTAACCAAATTGAATGATGATTGACCCTTTGGTTTGCCAATGAAAATGTAAACATAATTTTATGCCATTTACCCGGGGTCTATTTAAATCAGAGCCAAAAATAACATGCGCATGCGCAAGGCAATTAATTGTACCCATCATTATGACGTGCGAGCGTGCGCAACCTTAAATGTGTCATCTAGAAAGAGAAGTCAAACATTTAAAACTATTTCACAATATCTAAAAAGATGGCCAAATTAAAATAGACATTTGCAAAGGTTTTAGTGTGGTTAACCGCTTGTCTCCAAATGGCCACTTTTGGAAACACCTAACCTACCCTTGAAAAACGTGTAAAATACAACTTTTAGTTTTTCCGATTGGTACCAGGTAGGGCTTCAAGCTATTGTTGCACCTGTTTTCCAGCTAAGATGCCCATGCTCTACTCAATTGTAGGCATTTAATTGCAAAAAAAGAAGGTGAGAATAAAAACTTTCCATTTCTGCGTGTTGAAGCACACAGAAATGGAAGGCCCTGCTCAATGTTAGTAGCACTTGCAGTGATTATTTCAGAGTTTTACCTCTTAAAAGAGACCGAAACCATCCACATTCTTTAAGGTTTTCAAGAACAGCATTCATTTGACTTTGAGTACGTCTTGGATTCGTATTTACGGCGATTTTTACTCTAATGTTAAGGGGTTAAGATCCTGACATTAAGTGCGACACAAAGGTTGAATTGAGCTCAGATTGTTTCCATTGTTAGGAATGACGGGGGAGAAAACCCTTTTTATATTGATTTACAAGCCTCAAGGACACATTACAATTCTTCATCCAAAGTACTGAAAATTTTTACCGTGATACAAATTACTCTTCGAATATATATTTTTTCTGTTGTTTTTTTAGATTAACAGTATGCCTTTGGATCTTGCACTTTTACCATCTCCCACTGGGATGGAGGCACACTACTTAATCTCCTTTCAATGTGAGCTGCTGTTAAGTCAAACATCCCTCAAATGTGTTTCAATTAAAAATAACCCCCAAAAAGTAAGCAGACAGCAGGGGGGGTCTTATCTGTTATAATTAAAGCAGACCACCCTCAAAAGCAGTATGCAAATAACCCGAATGCAGCATATGTTTCCTTCTAAATAGGGTTTTATTCTGGCACCACTCCTTGATGGAGTTTTCACCAGTTGTTATCAGTATCATCATTTGGGGGATGGGTGCCACCAGGCTGTACTTGCCCAACATACACCACAGGAAATGGTCCCCCTACAACCAACCAACCAACCAACCAACCAACCAACACTTAGATATTAATTTGTGGTTTAGTGATTTGACTCTTGAGCGATTACTAATTCGGTCATAAACACACATATTGATTGTTAAACCCGTCAAAATGATGGACTGCCTTAAAATTTTCCATCAGCTAAAATCCTTCAATGTTGGAAAAATGTCACTTAATTTTTTAAACCCTATTGTTTCAATTAGAATTTACTTAGATTTGGTTACAAAAGATTTTAAGGTTTTAAGGTTTTAATTTGTTTTCATAAATCAGCTCTCTCCTCACGAATGAAATTTGAAATTTGGGATTTGCAACTCAAATGAATTGGTTGTGCTTGGGCTGGGTTGGGCTTCAATACCAGTGTGTCTGGGTAGGTTTGAGCTGCATCTTTTAGGCCTGAGGTTATCTCTCTGCACAAGTACATCATCTTGGAGAGAGGTACGTAGTTGCTTCGGTCATTCAATGTCAGCTAAAGCGCTTGTTTTAGAGAGAGGTTTTTTGTGCGTCCAAGTAAAAAGTGCATCACTCTATAAAACTATAAAGCCATGTACAGTATACAATGGAGTTACTAACACAAATGTAGATGCCTGCGTTTGAATCAATTTTGTAATATTTTGAAATCTTCCCCACAGCGCCCTCAGATCGTGTTCCCCCGATCATTCGGCAGGGACCAGCAAATCACACGTACGCACCAGGATCAACTGCACAGTTACACTGCCACATCATGGGGAACCCCCTTCCCAGTATTCAGTGGGAGAAAGACGGACACAGGATTCTAGGGAATGATGATAGAATCAACCTGATGGAAAATGGCACCTTCCAGATTTCTAAACTTCAGGTATCTTGCGGAAATACAGAATTTCATCATTGACTGTCTTTGAATGAAACTCCCCACCGTTCCACAGTTAAATGTGTTAAATGTACCCCTATATCCCACCAAAATTACGGTATTTTCTGCACTATAAGGCGCACCCTCAAAGAATAATGTTTTGTAATATATTTTCCATACGGCACCAGACTACAAGACTGGAATTGAGACTGTAGTAAGAACATATTAAGGTGGGGGGCCTCAAACTATCACCCTAAGAGCCACAATTGGGCCCCAGGCATTGAGTTTGAGACCACTGGTCTGAACGGTCGATATACTTGTGTATATATTCTCCTGAAAACAAAACATGTCTACGTGTATGGACTTGTTTTATAACATTAAAAATGTATGATTGGGTAAAGACCTTCTACACATATCTTTCGAAAGCATCCCAGGAGTGGATGAAAACAAGTTTCCTTTTTATCTCTTCTCGCCTACTTAGTTTATCCATTTTTCATCAATCTCTTTCTTCCAAGACTTGAACTCCTGACTTTGATTAATGGTCAAGTGATGCGGTACTTTACCCTGCTCACCTCCCATGCTAATTCCCCAACCACTGATATAGGGGCATAATCTGGGAAATTGTATCGTATAATGTTCAGGGATGGCTTTTTCCTTAGGGTGTTCGTTAGTTCTGGATACAAAGAAGGCTGGTTTTTAAAATAGAGTATGAAAACAGATGAGCAGCTTTATTATAGATATATTCTGGGCAGGAATGAACTAACAGACAGTGGTTGTAGCAATTTACTTGTGTGAAGACTAATTTGTTTTACTATCATTCTTATAGAAAAAAGGAAGTCCATAAGCTGATTGAAAATCTATTTGAAGTCAAACATACATTAAAATAGAGCTCTATTCTACTGATGACGTCTCTCGTCATCTTTGGGAAAACTTTACTCAAGCTGTTCAACCTTTAATTAGTTGTTCAATGTCTGTGACTTTTAGTGTATATTAATTTTTTGGGGGCCAGTCTCAGATATGTCTATTTCTTTGCGACTCTGCATCTCGGAGTTGCCTTTTTCCTGCTATTGACAATGCTGTTCTGCAGCTACTACCTAACAAAGCTGCTAGTTGAGGATGTGTAAGACATCTATTTTTTAAACAAAAGATCGTAATGTACTCCCATTTTCTTTCTACACTGGTCAGAGCCTACTTGTGCTATTCTCTACACACAGTTGCAGGAGATCTTAATTTTCTTGGTAATTTCTCGTATGAAAAAGCCTTCATTTCTTAAAACAAGAATAGACTGTCAAGTTTCACATGAAAGTTCTTTTTTTGTTGCCCGTTCTGAAAGTTGGATCACGCCCACAAATATGATGCTCCAGATACTAGACTAGCTCAAAGATCAGTTATATAGTTTATCTAACCAGCTAAACTGTTTTCAGTTGTGCTAACATCATTGCACAATCGTTTTCTAATCATCCATTAGACCACTAATGCAATTAGCAAACGAAATATACGATTAGAAAACTGGAGTGCTGATTGCTGGAAATACACCTAGGTAAATCTTGCATTAAAAAGCAGAAAGTTGCAACTAGTATTGTCATTTATTATGTTAACAATGTATGGGGTGTATTTCTGATTAGTTCAATTTTATGTTGATTGAAAAAAACAATGCTGTACCTTCCAAAAATAAGGACATTTTCAAGTGACCCCATACTTTTGAAAAGTAAGTAAAAGTAAGTCAAGTCACATTTATATTTGTATAGCCCTTAATCACAAAATGTCTCAAAAGACTGCACAGGCCACAATAAAAGCATCCCCTCATCTGAAACCGGCACGCGGGCAAGGAAACACTCAAAAATCTTAGCACGAAGTAGCTTCCCATCACAGCCTGCTGGTCAATTCAGATGATGACATGCTTAAGGTCCGTTGACTCATCCCAGTTTGTCTTTTCCCTCATTTTGTCACCAGCCAGGCAGCCAGAAAGGACAGGAGAAGAATAGTAAAGGTCATCATCAATCATAAGCGAAAGGAGTGTATCTTACATCTAGATTTAAACGCTTCTACTGAGGTTGCAGATCTTATCTCAGGGGGAAGAGCATTCTACAGCACTGGGGCCTGGATGGAGAACGCTCTTGAACCCACAGATTTCTTCTTGGCTTTTTTAGTCACAAGTAGCCCAGCATTTTCCAAGCAGAGGCTCCAAGCAGGAACATATGGGGAACTCAAACCAGAGATATGAGGGGCCAAGTCTTTGCAACCTTTTTTTTTTTTTTTTTAGTAACAGAAAACTAAAGTAGTGTATGTCGTGTTATGTCATGGTTGCTAATGTGCACCTGAACACTCAAACGCAAACTCCTTTTTATGCGCCCTAAGGTGATGACACAAAAGTTTTTTTTTTTTGTTGCCAGGAAAGCGACTCAGGTGTTTACACTTGCTTGGCTGCCAGTTCCAGTGGTGAAACAAGTTGGAGCGGAGTGCTCACAGTTAAAGGTAAAAGCAGCCTCGGCATATTCATGGGTTAAAAAAATGAGAAGACAAATGTTTGGTTTGGTCACTTGGAGCTTCCGTAGTTTGTATTCTTCCTTGTGCGTTTCATACTTACGGACAATTATTTTGCAAGGCAACAAGAAAGAGGATTTCCAACGAGCGTTCCAAGTTCGGGGCTTCTCTTTTGTTTCCTTTTAACAAAAAACAATTTAACATGTCAACGTCAAGAGGGTACTCGAAGACCACATATTTTTCTCAAAGGTAGAACAATTACTGTATTAAGTATAATTAAATTTTACTGTATTTTTTGGTATATAGGGCACACTGGACTGTAAGGCACACCTATACAGTATCTGCATTTGTGTATTTTACTTTGGCCAATTTTTAGACACTGCGAAAGAGTTGTAAATGTTTGACTTCTCTTTCTAGCAGTGAATCCATGATTGTGCACTCTTATGCGTAATAAGGGTGTGTAAAAAATGAATCACGATTGGCTTCGCCCACGTTTACCTTTGGCTCTGATTTGAATACACATCGTAATTGTGTACATATTTACATTGGGAATTTATTGTCTAACCACATTGGAATCGGTCACTATTGGTTAAAGATTCTAAGGTTTTTTTTTTTTTTGTTTTTTTTTTTGTTTTTTGTTTTTTTTAAACAGGCCCTTATAGGTTGTCACAGGCTAAGGACTGTGAATAAAAAGCTTGCAAGTGGTGTCAAACAAAAGCTCATAGGCTAACTTAAGTATTGAATTCAATCTGACGAGTCTGTTGATTTTTAGAAGGGAGTAATGAAGCTTAAACAGACAGATTTCAAAGAAGATTGACGAACAATGCAGGAATTCTTTTAGGCGGATTTTTTATTTTATTTGTCGTCATAATTGTGTGTTTTGGAGTAAATATTTTACACGGTTGGATTCACTGGACTTTTGTGAATGTAACCACACCATATATGCGGGGAATTTTGTCATGAATAGAAGTTACCAGACCGTTTAAGGTGGGCTTTTCCGCTTTTATAGTTTTCAGGTATCTTGTTTCAGACTGATCGTGAGTATATTTTGAAATGGTAATCATAAATTGAATCCCAAGAGTTTAAGCTTTCCAATTATATGTGGCATGACAAATTTCATTGACTGGTGTCATCGTAAAGACAGGACTTTGTCTATCAACCTCCTGACGCCTTTTTTTTTGCTTTTATCTTTAATTAGTGTTGTTCAGGGCAGAGCACATTAGGTCTGAGGAATGTGGGATGGAGAGTTACGTTATGCACAACCTTGCAGGTTTAAAAAAAAAAAACTTTTGTTCATCATTGTAGCATGATAAGGGTGGGTCCTGGGAAAAACCCAGCTTCAATTAGAGTCCAAATGCCAACTTAAACCCCAAGAAAGATGAAAACGCAGTGTAACAACGTTCAAAATTCTGCACAGCTCCTCTAATTGAACAATGGGTTAAAGTCACCATAATGTGTCTTACATTTGCTTTACTTGGCTATCAACATTTTCTGATATTTGTATTTCTCGGACTGAATGCATATGTGCCTCTCTCTTTACAGAGGATGCAAACCCAACAGTTGCTCAGGCAACTGAACCTTTCCAGTTGCCAGGTCCACCGCACAAACCCATTGTCACCGATGTGTCTAAAAAGAGCGTCACTCTGACCTGGCAACCCAATGCTCACGAGGGTGGAGCTGCAGTTACCTCTTATATTATTGAGGCCTTCAGGTAAATTTAAGGAATAATGATTCTAATTATGTCTTAAATTATAAATTGTGGTAACAATGTCATTGGTTAGATTACAAACACCACAGGAGGACCAAATCCAAAAACATTTTTCTAGGACAGTTTTGTTTGGTTATTTTTCTAGATTTAGAAAAGGTTTTAGATGTCATTGGGATTAACGTTTATAGCTGTCCAATGAATGAGTGGATATATTCTCTCCAGGTTCTTTCTACAACTGTATTTTGTAGTGCTCTTGTACTTGCTCAAGACACACCACAGGAAATGGTGCCTCTACAACCCTATTTGGTAGTGATCAGACTAACAACCCACCAACCCTTTTATTGGTAATACATTGATCGATGTGGTACAAACTTCCATAATGTGAAGAACATTTTCTGAAAGAATGAAAAGTGAGGTTTTCCAAGATCTTATTGCCAGAGTATACTCATACTGCAAACATTCTTTTGAGGACAGTGCGGGAAACTCAGCATTAAGTTAATAACAACTAAGAGGAATGTACTATTGACAACCATTGATACATTACCATTTTCGTTATTGTCATGATTACTGATGTGACTCATCTGTGCCCGCTCCTTTGGCACCAACTGCGTCGGACTCTGATTGGCTCCCAATCAGTACTTGTACCTTCTCCTGTCTGTCCTCTTTTGTCAGTCCATATGCGAACCTCAGTTAACATTAGGCAAGACTTTTTCGACCCTGACTCCTCCTACCTGTCCTGTTTTTTGCTCCCGTCTCTTTGACCCGTTTTTGATCCTGACCACGTCTACTCTCCCGTCCCGGTTTTTGACCTCTTTTTGTGCCCGACCACTTCTTCTCTCCTATTCTGGCTTACGACTCGCTTCCGACCCCGACCACGTTTTTGCTTTCCTGTCCCGGCTACTGACCCGTTTTTTTTCCGTCCCCGACTCCGCCATCGCCCGCCACAGAAGATCCACTCCCGCGTTCAGAACGCAATCAAGTATCAGAGCGACCTGCTTCCCGCGTCCAGCAATCACCGGATCGTGGGCGCAACCCTTTCTCTTTCTTCCAATAAAACTTAGAGAAACGCAACGCAAGTGGGTCCTGTCTCCGTTCTGGTCTTGACAGTTATACTCTATTACAACTACAAAAAAGCCATTCATTATTAGCTCTAAACAATCATTAGATTAATTTATTGTCAAATAATGAATCTAAATATAATAATAAATCTATTGTAATCTTTTATTTTGATCGGATTACAATTTGATGTAAAAAGTCCATGAATAGGGTTTTGCCTATTTTAACGATTAAGGCTCAATCCCATCCCTCTTTCACCCACCCACTCTGTCTTGTATATATTTCTCGTTTTGTTATTGTTTTGATTATCTTTATTTTTATTACCATATTGACTGGCATCCTATTGCATTCGTGGCAAATCCAAGTCTTGCAACATATTGACCTATATTTGCAGTACAGTAATCCCTTGCTGTATCGCAGTTTCGCTTTACTTTGCGGATTTTCACTGCATTGTGTTCTGCAGTGTGAATGAATAAACATTTGCCCCGCCCCTTTTCATGCCTGTGTCTGCATGTGCTTCAATGATGTTGCAATATAACAAACCAGGGATTACTTTATTTGTTGTTTCATCATCCTTGACAGCCAGTCGGCCGGCAGCACTTGGCAAACTGTAGCCGACACAGTGAAAGAGGAAACTCACACAATCACCAGCCTTCTGCCCAACACCATCTACTTGTTTATAGTCCGAGCGGTCAATGCTTATGGCCTGAGCGACCCGAGCCCTATCTCCGAGCCCGTCAGAACACAAGGTCAGTCACAACATAAGGTCACTCCAGTATGGTGTATTTAACTGAACTGTAATTTCAATTTGCACTTGCGTTTGGCTCAGATGTGAGTCCGACGGGCCAGGGAGTGGACCACAGGCAGTTGCAAAGAGAACTGGGGGAGGTGGTGGTTCAACTACAAGAGCCCTTCACCCCAACCACATCCTCTGTCCGAGTCTCCTGGGCTGTAAGTGTATGACTTTTTTCTTTAGTCTATTCCCCAATTCTTAAACATGCAAAATGTGAGGAAATACACGTTTTTTTTGCATGAAATATAATTATCTATATCTATATATATATATATATATATATATATATATATATATATATATATATATATATATATATATATTCCAAAATCATGCATTTTGAAGACAGCTTCCTGAGCTATGACGTTATTGGTGGAACACCAGGACCCTAGCAAACCATTCGCCATATTGTTTTACGTGTTAATTGAAGGGTTCTTATGGTTGCTTGAAATCATTTAAACTGCTTACATTTTAACGTTAGCTTTTTGAAAAGTGCTGGATTGTGTGTGAAGTGCAAATAAATGGTTGACATTCTTTCATGTTTCACAACAAGTCCGCTTTAAAATGACACTGGCACTGCTACCTTGCGTTTCCTGATGATTAACGGTAGCAGACATTAGTTTGTACGACATTCTCCTATGAAGTGTCATTGCCCCCTATGGGTAAACCCTAAGAGGACAGGTGCATGCTACACCTATACAGGACAATATGAAATGTGTATTAGTGCAAGTATTACAAACAGTATCATTTATGGACATTCATTATGGGCCAAGCAAAAACAAAGTTGGTAAATTGTAATGGGAAGACCTTCCTGCAACTGGAAGTGTAAGCTGTCATTTTACCCAACACCCAAATGGGTAGACATTTGTCACAAAAATATTTACACATGTATTGTTCAGATCGAGACATTTATTTGCGATTTTCTCCAGATCTAAAATTCACATTACTTGATAAATGCACACGCTAGATTAAAAAATCACATATCTAAACGACAGATATATTTGTGGGTTCACACCTGATTTCTTATTTCAATGGCACTAGAGGAATTGAAAAATTGGCTTTCAAAATTCTTAAAAAGTGCTTGAATTTGGCCATGGAAAAGATGTACAAAACCTGTAATTACGTAAACGAAGAGGTTACCAGTGTTTTACCCCATGTTTTGGTAGTTTTTGTGGAGAATGGCTAGTCTTTGTGTCTCAGGTTCTATGCAGTAATGGTACAACAAGGACGAGCATCCGAAAAGGGGATAACCGTAAAAAATAACACATAGAAAGCTCACCGGGATGGTCAACAAAAGGCGGCTGCAGCCTTGGCAGACAAGAATGCGAGGGAGGCCGACCCAAAAACATGCAGTGAGCAACAACGCTAAATGGAAACCGACAATGAAAAGCGGCAATGGCTACGGTGATAAACGCAAAGCTGGCGAGCCAGCCAAACAACACACGGAGGGCAGCTTACAAGCACCAACCGTGAGCAAACAAAACAGGAAAGCCCTCGGCAGACCCAATGCTAATAGGTTATCCTGGATGCTGGATGCTTCTGGAAATGTGAATTTCGGGGATGAATAAAGTATCTATCTATCTATCTATCTATCTAACCCACCGTAAAACACGAAGGAAAAGCCACAATGGCTTATTTCTAAGCAGTAATTAGCGAAGTGCCATCGTTGTTCACTAAAATCGCTTTCTGTTTTTGGCCTCATATGTTGTGGTCATGAGAATAGCCTTTTAGAAAGTGTTGTTTTCCTTCAATGATGTCACAGCTCTACAACTTAGGACTCAATTTCTCAACATATTTGTATAATTGTTGCGAGGAACACTACATGTTCTGTGCCTAATTGAAAAAAAAATCTGTTCTTACTGTCTGGTTTTGTCTTTCAGGTGGATTACCAATCGCAGTACGTGCAGGGCTATCGTCTGTTTTATCGCCCCAGTGGTGGAACTTGGCTCATCAAAGATATCAACTCTCCTTCGGAGCGCAGCACTGTACTTACTAACCTTCTGAAAGGAACTGAGTATGAAATCAAGATCCGGCCATATTTTGACGAATTTCAGGGGAAGGACAGCCGCACGATACTCATTCGAACCCCACAAGAAGGTAATGGTTTGGATCTATATATTTTTTTTTTTTTAAGTTTATTCATTTAATAGGTAATTTAGTTACACTGATTAGATTACTGATATCAAAAAGTAGAAAATCTATTTACACATTACATACTCCCATAGAGGCTCCTAAAACTGCTCCAGAATAAAATAATGCATCAAATAAATAAAACATAAAAAAAGAAATGGAAGAAAACATGTACATCAACCTGTGGAAGCAGTGAAACCTTACTGTGCAATCTTGAGAGCTTGCAAACAAAAACTTGCCCGAGACACTCCATATCCATTTAGTCTCTGGGTTTCTACATACTCGAAGATCTCTTTCCTCAACTTTCCAGGAATAGTGTATACCAAAACCATTTTACAAATAAAAAAGCAAAAATACAGCACACTTTTCCATTATTTCAACGTTTTTTTTTTCTCCGTATATTTCAGATTTTCTCAAATGGTGGGTTGCGGGCTTTTGCACAGGCAAAATAATGCTAAGAGGAAGAAAAAACAGAGGGTCTATTCCAAAGTATATGGCGATAAGGCCCTGTTCTATTGGGTCTCATGTTCGTAATAAGGGAAAGGAAAAGTGGAAAATGGTGACGAAAACAATCGAGTCAAAGAAGAAAATGATTGCGAAATACGAAAATATTGTACGAGTCTCTGCTATTGATGGACTGTTCGAATTTACATATAATAATTATATTGATCTTTCTTTTCCACACAAGTCTGTAAGTATCATTGTTAAATACACCATTTTTTACTATTTTGGGTGAAGACTTATCTTTGCTTTTTAAAGTTGTTTATTTGCAATGTAGTCTTATATGCGAGTATATGCAATACCTGAAGTTGTTTTGGTTGTGAAAAAATAAATGGTAAATATATTCTACTATCTCTGTTTTAAACTGTGCAATCCTATTCATTCGATACATTTTCTCGATTTGGGTCGCAGCACGTCATTAGGGAAAAATGGCGGGTCCCTAAGTCAAACCAGTTGAGAGCCACTGGTTTAGTTGACAGATTCCGTGTTATCCTTCCATTCCTTGCCTCAGTAGATGATCGTATGTTTTGATGCTGTATTTCTAGAGCCTAGTGCCCCGCCAAGAGCTGTTACCGTAGCAATGGTGAAGCAAAGCAACGGCACCAGCATCATCGTTTCTTGGGAGCCTCCACCCGGTGACATTCTCGAGTACAAGGTAAACACATATCACAAAACATAACATTAAAAACATTTGTTTCGTAATTTTTCAGTGCAATTGCATAATTGTTAGTTGAGTACTGTTTTCATTAAGCACCAACATTAAGAAAATGAAAATTTGTGTTACCAAATGTTGTCCATTGATGAGCACTGAAGTGAATGCAGTATCCAAAGTTTACACACTCAAAATGTAACCCAGAATGGGTCAAATTGGACCCAATTTCTAAGTTGAGAAAGAAACAATTGTCTTGAACCCACTCGGGGCGGTGCGGAAGGAAAGTGCAAAAACACTGTTTACAACAGAAAACGATGGTCTTATGTTCAGGCAAGGTTCTGTACACAGGAAGTAGGGTAGCAGCCATAATCGTGGTCCGTGATGCTGAAGAGGGGTCAGTGTTCCAGTAAATCATATCAGCATAAGGGATACAATCCAATAGGGCAGGCAAGGGTTCAGTATACTAGGATAACAAAACACTGAGACTAGAATGCTTGATATGTAACATGGAAGACAATGAACTATCAGAAGGCCGGGTAGGAAGAGTGTTTAAATAGTGACAAGGGAGAGCCATGATAGGAGGGCAATCAAGACAAGTGACCACAGCCGTGAGGAGGAAAATTGAACTGTGAAGTAATTAAACAAGTGAGGTAAGGTTGAGAGAGTGAATGATAGAGTGCATGATTGTGACACCAGTTTGACCCAGGAACAGGGGTATTAAGTTTTTGCTTTATAGTTGTAAATTCGGCCTAGATAATATACGCTGAGGGAATATCTCCATGAGGAGAAATTCTGTGTTTTCTGACTCTGCTTGAGATGGGGCACCATAAATGGAATCAATTGAACTTTGTAGGTAATTTAAACATGGTGGATCCAGAGTATGTGGCAATGAGAGTGATGCCGGAATATCTAACATAGGAAAATTATAAGATGCATTTCATAAGTAGTGGAATGACACAGTAACACACCATGAAGTAATGACACTAGAGTAACAAAGTTTTATTAAAAAAAGTTCCAGTACTTGTTACAATGCCTTGAAGAAATGCATTCCTTTGATGATCCTTAAAATTGGTTGTTGAAATAAAACTGTTTTTCGAGTGTACGGTGAACGATTACCATGGCAATTGGTGATTCCGTCTGAATGTTTACAAACAGGTTTGGTGCGTGACCAGTGGAAGCAACAACCAGACTCAGTTGTTTATCAACAAGACAGTGGAAGGCAAGATTTTGTCTACAGCCTTGAATGGCTTCACACCCGGCATCCTTTATCAGGTGGAGGTGGCGGCCGTCACCGTTTCTGGCGTCGGAACTCGCAGTCAGCCTTTGCCCATCCTCATCAGTGAGTTCTTTCAAAATATTCACATTTTTTTCAGTGTAAAACTATATGTAAACTATATATCAGTATTTAGTATGTATTAGCGTCGATGCTTTAGCACTTACTACTAAGTACAATACAAAGAAAACAGATTCTTACCAGAGGTAAGATCTTAAGCCCGAGTCTGACCCAAATTTCGGGCTGGTTCGGGCTTTAAATGTCAATCATTATGTTCGGTTTGGGCCGGGCTTCTCTTTTGCTGAGTTTTACAGTCAATGCTCACCGTTGAGACACCCCATGATGAAAATCCACTGAACAAACTGTAAATATGCCAAAAAGTCAGTAGAGTACCGAGAACAATTTGATTATGTGAGCGATAGGGATGCATGGAGCTATGCAAGCAGCGCGAGCACTCCTTCCTGTCTCTGGCCCTTAGCTGTATGCGCCGTAGGTAACTACGCGAGGATCCTCATTTGCAGAATTTTGTGACATTTTTCATTAGAACTTTGCTTGCACCTTAAAACCTTTATATAAAATGATGATGGTCAAAATAAGCACTAGCACTCTTAAGTAACTGCGGGAGGGTGACACATTTTAAGCGGTGCATTTATTTGATTTGCCTGATTCTATTTAAAGCCTAGTTGGGTGCAGTATTTCTCTGTAATTAAGCAAGTGCGCATCAAGATGTCTCTTTCACTCTCTTTGACCCCTTATTCAGTGTCAAGCATTTGCAAATGCATTTATCATGTTCATAAAAGTCTGTAGATAATTTAAACCTTGAGAAATATTGTAGGGCTCTTTTCTGCCAAAAAATCCTATGAGATCAATTTATCCTAAAAAATGGCATGCCATAAAATGTTCATGAAGAAGTGTTGAAACTCTGGATGAGTGAGTAATGCAATTTTCAAGCCGTCAAAATGGCTGACAGCCTTCAAATATTCCCGTCAAATCTGTCAATTATGGAAAACCTTTGCGTAAAAGAAATACAAAACATGTAAATGATCATCTCCCCCGAGTCCTCACAAATAAAATCTGAATTTTAGGGTTTGCTCCAGGCTCGGTCTTGTATTCAAGTAAATTTGTCTGGCTCGGGCTGTGGTGCAGGGCTGGCTCGAGTTGGCCTGCATTTTTTAGGCATAATCTTGCCTCTGGTTGTAATCATTGACAATGAAGACAGTTCTATACAGGCTTTGCCCATGTTAATTTCATTGACTTTCTTTCTCAGGAACAGCTGCTGATCTACCCTCAGTGGCAAGCGACGCCAAGAACGGCGAAGTTAACGTTAGCCTGGCCGAGCGAATCACGGACGTAGTGAAGCAGCCGGCATTCATCGCAGGAATCGGTGGAGCTTGCTGGTTCATCCTGATGGGCTTCAGCGTTTGGATCTATTGCCGACGCAAAAAGAGGAAGGAGTTGAGCCACTATACGGCTTCCTTTGCTTACACGGCAGCAGGTAGCATTGTGAATACCTAGGTGAAAACGATACATTCAATGTTAACTGAGGGTTTTTCTCTGGTTTTCTAGTTGGATATCCACATGGAGAGGGATCTGGCCACAACGGAAGGTAATGAACCAATCTGTACAGCAGCGGTTATGTGTCATAAATGTAACGAGTCCAACAGTTATATACAAAGAAACACGGTAGCTCTTACTGTAGTCTCAATTACATCCCCCCATAGTCTGGTGTAAGGAAAATAGATGACAAAAGACTATTTTTTGCTGTTGCTTCTTATAAGCCTCATCGTGGTATTAAATTATTTTCAAAGCTCTTTTCCCATCTGACCATTAGTGGATGTTCTTTGTCCCAACAATGTGTGTGATTTCTGTGTAGGGCAGGCATACTGGGAGACAACATGGGCAACTACCCGTGGCTGGCAGACTCTTGGCCCACTACCAACTTGTTCCACAGTGGTAAAGAGGCCGTCAACTGCTGCACCGCCAGTCATGACACAGCTGAGCGATACTACAATGGTACAAAGTTACTTCTTTGCAAGGACCGAACAATGGTGTGAATACTTTAGATTCTTCTAGCTCAGGAATATCCAACCTCCTGCCCGTATGTTCTCGGTCACTGGTCGCATACAACAATGTCATCGTAGATTGCTAATAATGTTATTCGGTATTCAACATAGTCTGGCTTGCTGTGAGTAAATAAGTGCCACGTTGTGTTTGTAAGGTTTATGATAACCTAATAGGGGGTTTTGCTATCATTACAACAGGTAAAAGTTGGCTGAGCTTGATAAGTAAAAGATCCAGAGACTGTTAATACGTAAGCAATAATGGTACACCTAACATTAAAGACACTTTAACTTAAAGTGAACATACACACAATTTTACAGTATTTTTTTATGCCTGTGGTAGTTTGCATGTTCAGACTGATTACCAGCTGATGCTGGCAGTGAGCAGTCATGAGCCGGGAGCAGTTTTTAACGGTTTCTAGTGATTGCCTCCGGGACTGCTCATGAACTGGATTTTCCTTTGTATGGCGAGCAAGATGTTTGAAGCGCAGTTTGCTTGTCAGTTTGGAGCAGACTGCTGAGAACAGGCCATACTAAAGAAAAGTAAATATATTTACTGTTGTAAAATATAGACTTTGCACTGCAAATACCACATGTACCTTGACTATATGTGTTTTTTGTTCCCTATTGAACCGCATTCAGTTTTTAGTGTGTTTGCACACTCGCGTATTCTTCACAGATTTTGTCCAATTACTTGCAACATTTTGTCGACTGACACCGTGAGCAGTACCATTAATGCATCCACATGCAACACATCGCCTTGGCAATCTCTACCAAAACAAGCAAACAGTGGCTTCAAACACTCGTAACCTCTCAACGAATTAACACATAAACCAATTTGGTAACTGGCTTGCAAAACTGCTGGTGTTCCTCTGATTACGCCACAGTTTGCGATGACAAAGACAAAGATAGATAGATAGATACTTTATTCATCCCTGTAGGGAAATTCATACTTCCAGCAGTATTCTTGTGTTGATGATTAACAGGATGGCCTCGGGGTGCTGTGTTTGTAGTTTAGCAACAGCAGAGTGGATGAGGTCACACGCTAGGCCAAAAGTTTGACGTCCTTGCAGCAAATGGAAATCTTTGTGCCCAAGGTTACACCACCTCGTGTCCACGTAGATAGCGAGTCCTCCTCCTCTCTGCTTCCCGCAGGCTTTTGTGTCTCTCTGCTCTAACAGCGCTGAAGCCGGATAGCTCCACATTAGCGTCCGGGATGCTAGACGTGAGCCACGTTTCCGTAAAACACAGCAAACTGCACGCCCTGTACGCTTTGATGTTTTTCACCAGCACAGCCAGTTTGTCGGTCTTATCCGGTAGAGAGTTAATTTCCCATGATTACGGACGGTACCGAAGGCTTATATCACCGCTAGCCGCTAAGCCTTCACCTTTGCTCTGGCTCTGCAACCACGATAGGGCCCCCTCATCACGCCGGCACGAGAATTTTTCAGGGCAAGGAGTTGATTCATCAAATAAACGCATTTTTGTGCGTTAAAACCCATAACCAGAGGATCGAAAGTAATCCAAAGTGTAGTTGTCAAACGGGATGAAAAACACAGAAGATAGAAGCAGACACTTAAAACAATAAATCACAAAAAGAACGAAATAACACAGAGCTAGTGGAAAGGCTGCCGTTGGCGCCTATGCTGTTATCAAAACATGCTGTCTTAAAAATGCATTTTCTCCGAAAAGAGTTGGGATATTCAGATAAAATATATATCGATTTCATGCAAAAAACATACTAATGCCTCACATTTTGCAAGTTCAAGACTTAGGGATTACCTTTAATGAGCCACTGTTACTTTCCACATGATGTAGAAGTTGGTATCTCCAACTACCTGAGCAAAGCAGAGAAATGCAGCATGAACGGCTCCAATGAGGGGCCCATCTACAGCACCATCAATGCCAGCAGCGAGGACCTTCACAACTTCACTTCTACCGCTCTGTATGCCTCTACTGCCATCTTGCCGTTCTCAAGCCAAATGCAGAGCCCGTCACATGCTGGTGAGCTGCAAGAAGACGGGCATTGGATCACCCAACCGGGACCATCACAGTATGCTCAACCGGACCGCTGCAATGGTGAGGGCACTGTCAACACTGAACCACTAGACTACCCGTGATACAGAAGACACATGAAGATGCATTCGATATAATCCCCATATCACACTATTTCCACTCACGTTGCCAAAAACAAATGTTTGAGAATGGAGAAAACAGAAAGATGTCCTGGAACATAAAAATAAACACATAGTCTAATTCATTATCAGATTCTCTTGAGTTTCCATCATGCTTTTTTTGCGTTGTTGCCTACATTTTTAGACACAGTAAGCACACCCATCTTTCCTCATCTCATGCACTGTATACAAATCGTCCTATATCCTCATTTTGGCTTTCAGGAGGACACTTTCATAATCCTCTCATCCATGATGAATATTTTTAATGGTGTAACATGAGGGTTTGCAACACTTACTGTTTATACTCTGTGCAAGCACTAATGCTCAATGCGAACAACTCCTTCACCACTTTGCCAACAAGAGCCCACTGCCCCCTAATGTAGTGGAGGTGCGATTGCACTTTATTCAAAAATAGTTTAAAAAAAAAAAGTTGAATGCACCTATCCGAACACCCCCTTCCTGACGCCACACTATTTGAGAACCATTGCTTTAAGCCAACATACCTCACTGAGCCTGGTGGCCATCAGTAACGTGGGAAACCCTGCTTGAGTTTATATATCTTTTCATGAAGTATTTCTTCACCCACTACCTGTTTTCTAGGTAAGCCCAAAGCGAAGGCAATGGGGAAAGCTGTGAAGACACCATCGCTAACATGGCTTGAGACACTGCCACCGCCTCCTCCAATTGAAGACTTGGAAAAATGTGACCAAGACGTGGAGGCCCCGGTGAATGAGGACATAGACATGGGGTGGGTCATACTGAAGCTACCTTTCGGTACATCTGTCCATCTTTGCAATGACAATTCAAATGAGTCATTAAAAAGTCATTACATTTTACCATAAATGAATATATATTCCAAAAAGGGGTTGAAATGATTTCAGGACATCCACAGGCATTCACTTTTTACTTCAGATGATATTTTGTCCCCATTACTGTATGTGGGTGTTATTGGAAAACAAAAATGTGTTGTAAAACGCTTTTACCCTTCTTTAGCTCCTTTCTGTCCCGCCCCTCCTTTGAAGAAGAAAACCTCTTGCGCCGCCCATTTTTCTTTTGTTTAGCTCATCACATAATATTTGTGGGAACAAAAGAACGATTGCTCGATATTCGTTGTAACACGTCACCTCTGTCCATGCCAAATTTACGCTTTTCGGGACATTTTTGCTGACAAAAAAAACTCAGGCGTCTTATCTGTGTGTTTGGGTGGTAATGTCTTTAAGTGACTGCTTACTGCATTTGGCCTCATGCTATCCGCTCCCAAAAATGTTAACATAGCAAGCAGAATGGTCTTTGCTCGTCTCCCTCTGTCGTAGCAGTGAAGTGCTGCGCTTTGTCAAACTTCCTCGTCTTAGCTTTCGGGAGGAGATTTTTGTCACTTTACCCGTCTATTCTCTGTTGGTCTCCGCATCCGTGTTAAATATACTTCTTATGATGTCACTCGAGGGTTTTCGTGTCTACACTTCATTCTCAATGCTTATACTCTGTGCTTAATTAATTGCGTGGAGGCTAAATGCAAACACCCAAAATCCAAACCATGTCACCTTCCTCAATCGCTTTCCTCTGGCTTGTAGCTCGGATGCGGAGTGGTGTCCACCCCTCCCAGAGAGAACATACCTGGTAGATGGCTGTGAAGATGCCCACTCCCACAGGAATAAAGACTCTTCTCCTGCCACTTCCTACAGTCAAAAGTCCACTGCCACACTTACCCCGTCCCCCAATGAGGAGATGCAAGTATCCCACGATCTACGCCGCCCACAAGAGGAACATCAGCCAGCACGGTACCTGCCTGATTACATTTTTGTATTGCTTTGGAAATAGAGAAAGGGTTTCAAACTCAAATTCACAGTAGGCCAAAATTTGTCATTGAATAAATCCGTGGGTCAAGGTTGAACATGGAACTAAAAAAAAGGTTTGATTTAACAGTGAAAATCAAACAAGCGAGGATTATATAACTTCACGGATCCCTTAACTGCCAGGATTGTGGGGTTACCAATGCCTACGGTGTGTCTTTGGCAGGTACATCCTGGCGTCACCCATCCCTCTTCAGGATGTTTTTTCGGGTAGGGGTTTGCTCCCTCCATGATACAGATAGTACAGGTGTGCAAAATTTAGTTGCTAATAATACTTCTCATGATAGTTATAGAAGTAACAATATCAATTAAAAACATATCAATGGTATAATGAATACAATTTAGATATACTGTAAATAAATGCCTCCTTTCTGTTTGGAGCCTTCTGAGATACACAACCCTCAAAAGTTTAAGGTCATTCTGACAGTTTGTTTTCCATGAAAAAGTCACACTTTTATTTATCCAATGAGTAGTCCAATGTCTGTGTTCTTTTGCTCATATACATATCTTCCTTTTGTTAACTAGTCTCAGATATGGCTTTTTCTTAGCCATTCAGCACCTCTGAGTCACCTATTCACTGTAGATGTTGACATTGGAGTGTTTCTGCTACTATTTAAGTTGAGTACCTGTAAGGCGTTTATTTCTGAAACTAAAGACTCTAATGTACTTGTCCTTTGGGTGGTTCTGCAGCCTACTTTTCTTTCGACTCTGGGTATAGCAAGTTTGCGCCGCTCTCTGACGGGAGTAATACACACTGTTGGAGGAGATCTTCAGTTTTTGAGCAATTTCTCGCATGGAAAAACCTTAGTTTCTTAGATAATAATAGACAATACAATAATAGACTGTCATATGTCACATGAAAGTTGTCTTTAACTGGCCATTCAGTCACAAATGTGACACTCCAGCCATGCATAAGAGAGCAGATAAATCTGCTTGTTGATTCTTATTCTGGCAAACATCACTCAATATTATGTTTTTCGTCAGACTAATTGACTTTTAACAAGTAAGTATTACTTTTACAGCAGAGGGATACAGGTGCCAGTTCCCCAAGCACCAAGCTCCCCACTCACCCAGTGTGGCCTCCCGAGTCAACGGCACCCTGAAACATCCGAGGTTAGCCTGCAGTGCCCAAGTCGCCCCCAAAACCAGGAACCGGATGAAGAAATCGGCAAAGCGACGACACCAGGTATGTACAAATAAATGTAGCGGATGGCCACAAATGTGTTTCGTCAAATTTAGATTTTTCGTTTTTCTTGTGCTGACGTTTCAGTGCACGGCCGTTCATCAGCAGCCAATTCAAACTCTCCATTGAACCAAAGAGTTCGCGTTAAAAAAAAGGCTTCCAAGGGTTCGGTGTACAGGCGAGAAATACAAGGAGGTAAGGTTTTTTTTTTAATCTCAACCGGTCTGATGGAATTTTTATTACTTTACTCAAAGTTTGGATGTAATAACAAAGGCAATGCTGTGATATTAAAGTTGCCAAACTATTTGATGTTGCGGTATTAAAAACAGCACATCTGGGGTTTTTTTACATTTTCAAGCAATCCTTTTTTTCTACCTTTTTTACCTCCTTTATTTCTATGTTCCTTCCCTCCGTCTTTCCTCCCTACCGTTTCACTCTCCTTCATTTCTTCTTTCCTTTACTCCCCCCTTCCTTCTTCCCTTCCTTCCTTCTCTCCCTCCACCCTTCTCTTTCCTTCCCTTCTTTCTACCTTCTTTCCTTCCTTCCATCTTCCCTTTCTTTATTTTTTTCTATTTCTTTCTTAATATCGTTTTCCCTCTTTCTTTCTTCCTCCCTTCTTTTTTCTTCCCTTTCTTTCTTCCTTCTTTTCCCTTATTTTCTTCCTTTCCCTTTTTTGCTTTCTCTTCTTTCCCCTTCCTTCCTTATCTTTATTTCCTTTACCCTACTTCTTTCCCTTCCTTCCTTCTTCTTTTTCCCCCCTTTCTATATTTCGCCCTTATTTCTTATTTTCCCTTCATTTGTTCCTTCCTTTCTTCCCCTCCCTCCTTCCTTTCTCTTGCTCCACCCTTTCCATCCTCTCCATTGCCTTTCTTTCCTCCTTCCATCCTGTCCTTCCCCTCCTTCCTTCTTTACTCTTTCCCTCTCTTCCTACGTTCCTTTTTGTTTCTTCCTTCAAGCAGCAACAATCGTAAAACAAAAACCTTGTCATAATATTTAGCATTTTAAAAGTGTATACCGTATTTTCCTCTTCAGACCTACCTCCTCCGCCAGAGCCACCCCCAGAAGAGGAGCACCCGCTGGGGCGTCTCCGGTGCAAGGAGGAGAGTAACACGACAAACGGTTCGCTATCTTCCTTGGAGAGGTGCGAATACAACAGCCAGGAACGCAAAAGTTCAAGACAAAGACACACTGAAAGTAAGACGTACTCTTGAGTGCCAGTGGCGTTGTGCTTTATTCTTACATACGGCATCCTTGCACAAATATTCCCCTGCTAAGTTCGCTGGAGCTCCACAACACGTGTCTCACCCTTAATATTTGTGCACTTATATCCAAATCTACATCGACTCTATCTCAGTTTTGTTTCAACATGAAAACATACAAGGTGTTATTTCTCTTTTACACAGCACGGAATGTAAACTTAACAATGTCTGTTTTTTCTTGGAAAAACCTAAACCAGGTGAAAAATAATAATTGACAAAGCCAGTAAGAAACATCCATCTATCCATTATCTGCACCGCTTATCCTCAGTAGGGTCGCGGGGGTGCCGGAGCCCATCCCAGCTGTCTTCGGGCAGTGGGCACGGGACACCCTGAACTGGTTGCCAGCCAGTCGCAGGGCACCCAGAGACAGACAACTCACTTGCTCATTCATACCTAGGGACAATTTAGATTGGCCAATTAACCTGACATGTGGGAGGAAACCAGAGTGCCCGGAGGAAACCCACACAATCACGGGGAGAACATGCAAACTCCACACAGAAAGGTTCGATCTCTGATCTGCGCCGCACACACGCTAACCACTGCGTCGCCGTGCTGCCCCAGTAAGAAACAATAAAATAAAACAATGTAATTAGGGATCAGCAAGTTCAAATATTTTTTTAGGAATGCACGATAACAGTTTTCTCACCACACAGGATATAATGTACTATATTATACAAGATATTGATAAAAACACTAAAAATACATGACAAATTAATGATGAATGAATAAATTGCATTTATGTCATACATTTAGGTATTGTGTGGTCTATTTATGTTAGTTTATTTTTATGGCACATATTTTTAGGTAGATTAGGGTCTCAAACTTGTGGCCCACGGACCATTTGCAGGATGATTGTTTGAGGTTCCTGCTTTAATATGAAATTTTAAAGGAAATGCAGACTATTTTTAATGATTCGTTGATTAATTGAATCTCATATTAACCCTTGTATTTTGGGGTTGTTTTTTTTTTAGTTTAAGACTTTTTAAAATTTATTTTTTGTAGAAAATGTAATTCATTACATTGCTGAGAATTGTATTTATTTATTACTGATTAATTTATCCTCTTACTAATTTCAATACTGTCTACTTAATTTTTACAACTTATTTTGTGTAGGAATAAAAGATACAGTGATCCCTCGCTCTAAGGGGTTCATTAAATTGCATTGTGCATTGTGTTCTGCATTGTGATTGGGTTAACTGTCCCGACGATAGTAGTTATTGGTCATGTCAAGTCAAGTCATTTATTTTTGTATAGCCCTTAATCACAAAGAGTCTCAAAGGGCTGCACAGGTTATTGCACAGACTAGTAATTCAGACTATTATCACACCATCCCCTGATCTGGAACCAACATAAGGGCAAGGAAAAACTCAAAAACCTCAATATGAGAAAAATGAAGAAACCTTGAGAAAAAAATAAAATGTTTAGAGTGTACAGTACTTTTATTTGATAAACCAATACTTGGGCCTGTTACTTTATTTAATTGTATGATAAATATAAAAAATAAAGGTTTATCGCTGCATATTTTGCTTATGACTGGTGTGTTTTGTAACTCCGGCAATAAATGACTGATTAACGTATTTGAGAACAGTAGAATGTTTTCATCATGGTATTAAATATCCCTATGATTCCACATTTTGTGTTGAGCAGCTGCAAATGGCAAGGAGGTGATGCTCTACGGTGGTAAAGCGGTTTACGTTTCCAGGAATCAGATGTCCAGTAACTGCTCCACCACAGGAAGCTCCTCTTCTCGGGCCTCGATAGACTCTCGAGGGATCAATGCAGCCAGGAAGAGCAATGAGGTAGGATACGTTGATGTCTCTTTAATAATTGAAGCCTCCCAGGTTGTGGACCACAAAAAGTGCTTATGCTGCGTAGGAATACCGTATTTTCCCAACGATAATGCACACCTAAACTGCAGAACTTGGCCAGGAATTTAAAGTGTGCCTTATAATCCAGTGCGCCTTATATACCACAAAATACGGTGTATCGGATTGGAAAAGCATACAGTATTTATAAGCGTTCGGTACTTCACGACATACTTGTGCAATGATTTAACATTGATCAATCGATAAAATTCGCTCACCAAGATGGCAAAACATTGTGTGCAATGGAAAACGAACCCGGGTTGCGCCTGTGAGTTCGCCAACAGTTAACCAGTAGTCCACCAGTTTTTTTAATACATATGATTTATGAAAAGGGATTTGATTTTATCTCATTATCACACCATTTTTACTCACATTGCCAGAAACGTTTTTTTGCATAGTACATTCTGATTGGTTAAACAATCTCTTCACTCCTTCACCTGTGCGTCTATAACCACTTGGTTTAATATGTACATGTATATGTATGTAATAAGGCTTGTATTGTATTTTGTTGAAAGACTTTCTGTTTTGTCCTCATTGAGAACATTTGGATGAGGAGCAAAGTAATGATCGCAGTGCAACAGTATCAATGTGATCCAAGTACTTGGTGAGTTGGGGAAGGGACTAAAAAAAATAACTCTCAAAGCGCTTTACACTTACCTATTTACACACTCACACACCGAAAGTGGCGACCTGCATATCAGGGCAATAGGAGTTGCGTGTCTGCCCAAAGACACTTTGACATTTTACCTGCCGGGAATCAAACCTGTGACCTCTCGGTCTTGAGATTAGCGCTCTGCCTCCTGAGCCACTGCCGCCCTAGAAGGTGTGCCTGTCAGTCATAAATCTGGTATAAACTGATGGGATAACAGTGAGCTGGGCAAAAGAGAAGGGTGCATTACAGTGGGACCTCGCGCTTGGACGTTCGCGGCTTCAGATCTTCGCGGTCTGTAAAAGTAAAAAAAAAAAATCTTTTTTTTTTTTTTTTTTTTTTTTTTTGAAGGGGCGTCGCTACTTCGCAGATTTTCACTTTTTGTGGGTGTTTTTGGTCCCTATTAACTGGGTCTAAAAAATATATATATGTATATATATATATATATATATTTTTTATTTTTTTTTGAAGGGGGGGCGCCACTACTCCGCGGATTTTCACTTATCGCGGGTGGTTTTGGTCCCCATTAACCGCGATAACTGAGGTCCCACTGTATCTGCGTAGAGTAAATCAAGGAAATAAATGGAGAAGCAAAATATCGATCCCAGGATTATAGCATCAATCGTCTCTAAATACTTGCTTAGTATCGATAATATCGATTTGTTTTTATCGATCCACCCACACCCTTATATTTATGTTTCTTGTTTTGTTTGTGCCTTGAAGACGACTCATCTTTAAGTTAATTAGTATTCTAGATAACTTATTCAACTCCGGTTTATATACTTTGACGAAAATGTTTTTAATGATTTAATGCCTTACAATTTCCTACTAAATTTATGACGTCACTAATTCTAGTGCAGCTTACAGTGAGCTTTTCTTCTTGTGTTTAAGTAAATTAGTGGTGTTACCACAGTAACGGAACCCTTTTTAAAAGTCCTCACTGCGCTGCACTTGGTGTTTGCCTCTGTCGTTTCTAGCCTTTGGTCAGAATAGGTAGATCCATCGGTTTGCTCTATCAATCTTTCGTTGCCCTTTCCTTTGTAGCCTAGATGGTAAGGCGCCCGCTTTGAGACTGGGAGGTTCGGGTTCGCGCCCCGGCCGAGTCATTCCTAAGACTTAAAAAGTGGTCGGCGGCGCCCTCTATTGGCTGCGGCTGCATCGGCTCGCTACAACGGGTCAGGTGCAATCGACATTTCGTTCTGTGTACATTGTTACACAGAATGACAATACAAGGAAATTATTATTATTATTATCTGTCAGGAAGGAGGGCCATTCATTGGCTAGGTAGGAGAAGGGGCTAAAAGTCCACCTATCAATCATAAATCAGGTATGGTTTTATAGAATTATAGAGGGCGCTGGGCGACAGAGAGAGGGCGGTGCACGGAGAAGCGACGCTTTGAAGAAATTGGTGGAGGACAAGTACATGCTCAGTATCAAAAATATCAATATTTGGATAGATACGCCCACCTCTAACCATTTGTAGCATCCACTTGTCATTTTCAACACTCTCATGCATGTCCAGTGCTTTGCATTAATTTTGGCCATCAACTCAAGTGAGGCTTTGCTGTGAAAAAAGACAATAGTGCTCCAGCCCACTCCAAAAGGAATGTTTCTCTGTGGGAGTGCTGCTTTTAAAAGCAGCCCCCGCAGGTTTTTGCGCCGCAAGCCGATGCTTTTTACGGACGGGCAAGCCGTGCCTCTTGAATGCAAAGGGCTGTAGGCTTTGCTGTTTGCGAGGTAACTGGCGAGCACAACTTGCCGAATGTAATTTAAATTCTGGCAGCTTTAAGTACTTATTATTTTTTCTTCTTTTTTATGGTGGCACAGTAGAAAATGGCAACCAGCACACTTTTACAACACATGCGTTCTTAATACAAAACACAATAATGACATTTTGTAAACATTGATCACGCCCTTCAACACTAAACAGATAGTACTAGTTTATGTGGTCAGCAGTAGCAAGAGAATCCTATTGATCTAAACCCAGTACTAAGTACAGTGGAACCTCGGTTCTCGACCATAATCCGTTCCAGAACCCTGTTCGAAAACCTATTTGTTCGATCACCGAAATCATTTTTCCCATTAAAAATAATGTAAATCGTTTTAATCCGTTCCAACACCATGAATGTTTACCTTGAATGTTTACTGTAAACATAAAGCTAACCCAGGCTAATCGTACGTTCGCGTTATCGTAATCTTCCGTACGAAAGATTCCCCTAACATGAACGTGTAAAAATTTAAAAAATCAGGTCGTTTACAAGTCATTTAGCACCCGGGTCTCCACAACAAGTGGTGAGCGGTGCATTGGAAAGGGGGCTCGGTTCCAACACCCTCAATGTTGGACTCCGTTCCAACACCCTGAATGTTTAACGTAAACTTAAAGCTAACCCAGGCTAATCGTACGTTCGCGTTATCGTCATCGTATGAATAGGATTTCTTACCTTTGTGTTGGTCAGCAGAAGGCGCTCGCACACCTCCTTCATATTTGGCTATTATTTCTTTCTTAAATGCAATAGTTGTACGCACTACTTTTCTTTTTTCACCTGTAGCAACTTTGCTGCTTGCACTGACTTTCTTCGGAGGCATAATAAGGAGGCTAAAACACCCGTACGCCGCTCAGCCTCGCACGCTAGCGTACGCACTCACGCATTACCGGCGTTCGAACTCCGATTTTTTAACCGAACAGCGAACCAAGAATTTCTCGAAATTTTTGGTCGGATACCGATTTGTTCGAACTGAGAGGTGTTCGAAAACCGAGGTTCCACTGTACTGTGGTACTTACTGGGAGTAGCTTCTTAACCTGAACTTTGTAAGTAGGGATGCATTTTGAATGTAAATATGCTAATCCGTTCCAAGCCAGGATGATAAAAATTTTTTTTAATAAATCATAAAAGAGCACCTGAACACGAAACGACTACATGTTAAATTACATAATCACACAATAAACATAAAACGAGAGGCACATAATGTAAAAACGGATTCAATTACGTCCACTTTTCTCAGCTCTTGACAATCCGTGGGAAATGCGCGAGGCAGACATAGCGATAGCCCGACTTGTCAACACTTTTTCCAGGCTATTCTTTTCCTCAAATTTCTTCAATTTGGGCTGATTGAATGATGGCTGCATCCTCTTGCCCGCTATCTTGCCGGAACTGCCCTTCCTCATCGTCTCTGAACTGTGATGGTTACACGAAGAGCATGCTGGTAGCATCCATGCGCTCTGGGTTGCGAGGCAGATTTTAAGTGAAAGCCAGTTTGTTTACGTTCGGGAAACTCTGGAAGCGGCTAATAGCAGTGTATACTCTACTGTATTTTTGACTCTGCATCCTGAAATGCCTTCTTATCTAGAGGCAATATTTTACTGTTATGGTACTTTGGAACCTGAAACTTTTGTATGTAGAGAAATTTGTAAGTAGAGGTACCACTGTACAGTATTTAAGAGAACAATACTTAAAATAAAAAAGAATGATGTGCTTTATTTATGTTTTTTACAGTGCAATCTTAAACCGCTTTGTTAAACAAATTAAGTTATTAAGTGTACTGTGCTACCTCATGAGCAGATAATTGGTATATAAAAAGTATACAAAAATCTACTGCCACCTATTGATATGGATGACTATTACAGTTTCTCATCTGAATATAGCAAAAATACTGAATAATAGCCTGATTTTTTGGGAAAGATAAAAGGGGGGAAATTTCAGCGGCACACTAGACAAGGTCTCACGGTACACTAGTGTGCCTCGGCCTTAAATAATGAATTTTACATTTAACTTTTAAATGTTTGTGCACACTACTGACAAAGGTGATATAAGATACTCACTCTGGAATTGGATTTCACAACTAGAAGCAAGACCTCTTCCAGCCAATCAAGCATCACAAATCCTGATCATAAACATCCAAAGTACTGAGACATACTCGGCATTCATCTTATCTGAATATTTGTGATTGATTTTGTTTGTTTGTTTTCCAGGAAACGAGATAAAGACACGCGTTTGGAGAAGTTAACCTCTGATGCCTCCATTGTTTACCGTCTCTCCACTGTGGACACTGTGATCACCTAAGATTTATGTCTTTATCGCCGAACAACAAATACGGACTTTTCATTATCTTTGTTTGTTTGTCTCAGATTCTAAGCCATGGAGTTCACCACATGTATTTTTTATTTGTAAATACCCGTGTCTTTATTTGCTCTGTTGCTGGCCTTGGATATATTGTATTTATGGGTAAACGGAAAAACATGAATTGAACAAAACAAAAAACAGAGCATCCCTTCTGAATGTGCCAAACTTTGGGCTTGAACTGTATTATATACTTTTGGGGAGGGGGGAACCATTAACTACTGTTGCACTCATGTTGTGATGGCCAAAAAACAGGAATTGTGAAGCACAAAAGGACGTGCAGGTTGTTGCTCGTTGACAAAAACGGTTTGATTGGGAACTTCCTAAACGCTGTCCAACAGAATGTGCCTGTGTCTTTTAAGACCCGGGCTTCTTACTATGCTGCAGAATGTTTCAAAGAACAGTTTGATTGTAGGCCACCCCTACCAAAATCCTCATTTTGTGTGAGAGACCATTTGCTCGAGTTCTCAAAAGAACAATATCTGTCGACTGATTTTTTTGTACACTTTCCATTTTGTAAATGTACAATAAAATGTATTTGCTGAGGTACGTCTTTTGTCTTTGCTTGTGTATGAAGGGTTATTGCAGATTTGGTGTGGATTAAAAACAACAATAATGCAATTACTGTACCATATTTTACAGACGATAAGACACACCCAAAAACCCCAAATTGGACGGAAATTTGGAAATGCATTATGATGTATTATCATATTTGTGCAATTGTTGGTTGGTAGGGGCACCATTTTCTGTGGTGAGTCTTGGGCAAGTACAGCCTGGTGGGTGTAGGGATTTTTCTAGCTTTAATTTTGAAAATCGTTTGGATTGAAATGCATTATTATTTACTGCAATCGGTAAACAAATTTAACTCTAGGTGTTGCTTGTGCTCCACCATAAATATTTGTTTTGTTCTGAAGAATGCTAGAATTTCCTACACTGATAAAAACAAATTATGTTATTACTTTAAGTTCTTTGAGTTCTGATATGAATTACTAATCCCAAGAAAATGGATTCAATAAACCAGGCCAACTGAAATAGCACAGACATAATTTATTAACACAAAATTAATGATGGGGGGGTAAGGTGGCGGAGATTATGGGAGTTTTACCGCTGAAAATCTGGTAGTTACTAGCATAAAAAGAAAGTTTCCTGTTATAACGCTAGTCAATTTGGGGAGATTCCCTAGTACAGAAAAAATGCTCATTCCCAAGAACATGGTGTTAAATCTGAAACAGTCCTCTTACTGGTTGTTGCCAAGAGATTTGGTCTCGTGCCCCGTATGGTCTCAACGTATGGCACGCGTGCTGAGCTCAAGTTCGCAGATCAGGCCCGCCCGCACGGCTGCGCCACGCGGCCGTCATGCAAGGCAGTAGAAAAGAGAGCGAACTATCGATCAGTTCCTCTTTTAATGTGGACCAGGGATGCTTGGCCAGATAATGCCTCTATGGGCGTGGTCTTAGATATCTGATAATGCCTCTTTTGGCGTGGTCTTAGATATCTGATATTCACAGTATCGGGTCATTGAAGTTGCTAAAGAAGCCAAAGAAGAGAGAAATTTGCGTAATGTTCTGTATAGCCTTGAATGTTTTAATTACATTCAAAACTTCATGTTATCAGATTTAATTATGGTACATTGCGAATTGGTACGTTCGGGAACTGTCCAAAAGGGGGACGCAGTCGTTCCATCCATTCCAAAGTTCTGAGTTACTTGGAAGTCAATTTTGTGCCGGGCTTATTTGCTCTACAGGGGCCCATCCCTCTCCTGGCCAACATATATTTCCACCCAGTCTCGAACACTCGATATTTATCGCCGAGCACAATTGCATAACAGAGTAAGAGTCAAATCCTAACCACCGGGCCCACTAGACTACGTAGGTAAAGTAAATAAATAGAGAAGGAGCTGGGAGAGAAGAAAAATTCAAGAATCAACTGATTTCAAGGGATGAGGTAACCCTAAAAAGGGTGTGGACAGCAGCCATATAAACACCTTACTATGGTAAAGTTTTGGTTTTCCGTACACATTTTAGCGACTTCCTAAACTCTGTCATTGTCAAAGTAGAACAGTTGGATTAAGCGCAAGTAGTTTGGTTATGTCAGAATAACAATATGTATGGAAGTTCATCTGTCTCACACTTCATGTTTTTTTAAATTTGGTGTTCCTTAAAATGATTTATATGAAAAGAAATATCAGGTACATGGAGGAGTTAATATTTTGACTATTAAACCTCACTGTTTTTCGTTGTTTTGACAAGTTTGCACTATTTACATCGTTGTCACAATTGGCCAAAGATGTTACTGTTTTATAACATCACACCCTTTAGGACGGAGTTGCCTTTGTAACCTAGGAGATTTAATAAAAAGAAAGAGCTCCGGGGTTAACCTTTAGAACACATTGGAATTTTGCATCTTGGGGATATTTGCAGTCCTCTCCTGTTCTCCTTGCGTTCAAAATTATTTAATGCCCTCTCTATTTTGTGTGACTAAACTAAAAATGTATCATTTTGGTCCTTTGAAGAGAGCAGTAAAATGTTTCAAGGACTAGTCCTTTGCTCTGTGTCGAAGCCGAGGGTTGACACACCTATGTTGTCATGTTTTTACACCGGTCGAAACTTAGCAGCAACCCAGAGAATGTTATTAAATTGTTTCACAGAAAACCCATTTCAGGGGCAAAAGTGCTAGCACCACATGTTGTATTTCTGTGTACGCCACTGATTTTTTAGTTCATTCCAAATTGGGGTTATGATTTGTTTCTACATTGATTATCTCAAATTATGTAAATAAATAGACTTGTAAATACTGTAACTCAAGATTTGATATTTATTGATACGTGTGGGTTTTGTGGTTTAAAGGGACAATGTGTAATATGGGACCATTAGATATTGCTGTATTTTGTGATGCAACCAAAAACGAGAACTACAAATCAAAAGTTAGAATACAAACAATAGACACACAAAATGACAAAATAGTATCAGTTTCATTCTTAATTTTTTTGCCCACCCTTACACAAGATTTGGGGTTTTGGGGGTCGCGCTTAACAGCAAGATGGCAGACAATAATGTCAGTGTCCTTGAGGTTAGCATCATAATAAGTAAAATAAATACACATTTTTTCGACCTTAGAGTATTTGCATAAAAATCCACATGTATACAATAGTTCATGTGTTGTTTTCTTTTATGAATTAAGATTTATGTTACCCCGAAGAAAAGCTAGATGACACACAATGTCCCTTTAAATGATGAAGTTTTATTCCATAGAGTCTTAAAATGTGTCTGTGATTATTAACACTAACACGCAAGTAACAGCAAAGGATGACAGTTAAGAAAAAAGATTTACACGGCTGACCTTCAACAGAATGACCCCACCCAGCCTTTATCATTTAATTCTTCCCATGTCCTCCTCTGCATTCTCTTCTCCAGGCTATAAATCACAAACTCATTCATTAGGCTGGTGACAGGGCCAAAACGCCCACTTTGCTCTGGAGGTGAAGGCCGGATGGACAGAATGAAGAGGAAAGGAAAAAGGCATAGACAAAAATGGATTTCCGGGTGGCCGAGATTGGAGAGCATCATTTATATATACATTATATATACATTTTAATAGGAGATAATTTATGTCTGTAAATTCTGAGTACATTGCCCAGTGTTTTCCATTAGTCCCTCATAGTCTTAAATTTTCTATCCATCCTTTTTTTGCACACCTTATCCTCACTATGTTAGCAGGGGCTGCTAGATTCCTTTCCAGCTACCTTAGGGCAGTGGGCAGTGAGTAGAGGACATCGTGAACTGGTTTCCAGCCAGTCACAAGGCACACAGGGACAGACAACTCACTCGCTCATTTACACCTAGGGACAATTTGGACTAGCCAATAACCCAAAATCCATGTTTTTTTTTGGTTTGTAGAAGTAAACCCAGGCAGGGAAGAACATGAAAACTCTGCACAGGGAAGCCAGTAGGTGTACTTGAACCCCTGCACCTCCGCATCACAGAGCTGCATACTAACCACCCAGCTGCCGTGCTGCCCTCAAACCTTATAATAGAAAAATAATATTGTTAAATATGTATAAATGTGGAGTTAATCAAAATAACTTTTAGATTTCCTAATATATCTCATCTCATCAGCTGCACCGCTTATCCTCAGTAGGGTCGCGGGGGTGCTGGAGCCCATCCCAGCAATCATCGGGCAGTGGGCAGGGGACACCCTGAACTGGTTGCCAGCCAATCGCAGTTCCTAATATATCAATGATTGCAAAAATTATGTTGTATATTTTTACTAAGTATCTCTGACAGTCAGAAAGAATCTTAGTCAGTCGCACCCCGCTTGCATTTCGTTTTTGCGGTGTATTGCCCGCCCCGCCTGCACTGTGATTAGACGGCTGGGTAAAATGTGAGTCACGTTTCCCTAAATTGATGAACTCTCGGCGACCGTGGCCATGGGCCTTAACTGTAGCTCATAAGTTGTGCGTTACCATAACCTGTAAACCATCGAAGAAGAGCAGGCATGGTATCATAGCAGCTATCACAAAAGCACCGATATTGATATTTAATACAGTTATTCAATAAACTACCCATATGAGCATTGAATTTAATTATATTTAAAACTCATCAGTCATTTTGTCTGTTTATTTGCCGATACGATACATTAAAATAGTACAGCATCAACATCGGAACAACACTAGTTATTTTTAGTCAGATTAGATAACACCGATTTTTTTGCATTAAACTGTCTTGTTGACCATGTTTTATGGGTTGTACTTGTTTGTTGTGCTGTTGCCTTTCATAACTAGTGTATTTATGACTCAATAGTTTACAAGGGCACACATCCGCCATAGATCTAGCTTCTTGATTATGCTTTAAAAGTCTACCAGATCGATGCGTTTGAATTTGAAATGTACACATTTTTCTTCCGGGGAAGCATGCCTCTTGACACCGCAAGACTTTCCACCCACCAGGGTCTTATACAATTCTATAGGAAACACTGGCCTTCCCACGATTTAGTGTTCAGCATAATGAGCAAGGCATACCGTAAATGAGAAATAGCATGTTTTACACTGACTGCATTGGACAGCTTTTTCATCCCGTACAGTAATCCTGGTCTTGTATCTGGGTCACTCGGGTCATGTAAAACCTTGGACGTTAAGTAAAGAAGGGATTTACTGTCTGCTTTGTTTATAAACCGCATTTCACAAGCCCAGTAGGATCAGCTTTTTGAAGTGAGGGGGTTTTAAAGACAAGGGCTGTTCTTTGCCTTTTATTTTTCAGTTTTGTGAGACAATTAGAAGGGAAAATGATTTAATGAGTCGCTTTTTGCAAAAATAGGTCCCGTGCTGTGTTTTTGTTTACAGACGCTCCCCTACTTATGAACATTCGAGTTATGAACAACGGTACATCCGAACATTTTCTTCGGGATGTCAAAAGATATCCGGACATTGCTGTAAGTTAGATTTTGTATTCTGCAACAATTTTACGAGTACAGGACAGTACTGTAGTGCTTTTTTCCGCCGCTACCGGCATGTGGCGCTTTGAGAGCTCACCCAGCATCCACCCGAACAAGAAATCCAGCTTCCTGTTGCCAGTTCGTTTGTAAGCACACTGTACTGTATCTCCAGCACACTAAGAAAATTGATATTTTTATTGTTTAAAATCTCGTGCATCCATTCAATATGGTTGGTGTAAAGTGTAAAGGCCGAGGTAGAGGCGAGCTGTTTCATTTGAAATGAAAGTGGAATAAGGAAGCTTGATGCGGTTGAGAAAATAGTTGGATTGCTTTTTTTCTGCCACTTTCTACCACGGAAGAGGAAGTCGCCTAACCCTTGAAGCCCATCTTCCACAAGTAAGTTAAACTTAACACTATTTTTATAAAGCATATGCTTTTATTAAATGCGTATTTTTAAGTACAAAACAATACAAGTTACTTATACAAGCCTCATACATACTTATGTAAACCTTAAACATACATTCCATACTAAATACAGCACTGAAGCAACTTCAAATTCAACTTAGAACGATCGTCTGGAACGTATCTCATTCGTAAGTAGGGGAGCTTCTCTTTGCATACAAGGCTTTTGCTTGGAGATAGCCTTAAGACTTTGGTAAGTTCTAATGTAGCGTGTTGTTTTGGGGAAGTTCTAGGTCACTTCTTGTTCTAGAAAAATAGTTGGCACCTATTTATCAAATACAACACTGAACTCCATCTCACACTTTCTCACTCTTGCGACACCCATCGCCCTGCTCATGTCATCCAACTGCGCCTTTCTGGGCATACACTGGGGTTTGGCTTTTGGTTGGATGTCAGGTTGGGCTTCTAGGAAGTCTCTCCCACTGGTAGCTCAACTGCTAAGCTCCCTGACTTATGCACATAGGGTTATGGGGTTTACCGTCAACCAAGCCAGTGCAAATTCTAGGGTTAAGAGCTTCATGTTGGAGCCACAGTTAGTGGGTTAATATTGAAGTTAGGTTTAGGGTTTTGGTCAGGATGATACAAACCCTAAGGGTATTGTCTTAGTTTTGGAGCCATGGTTATTGGGATGAAGTTTGAACGATGTTCAGGATTTTGGTTGGAACTCAGTTTAGGCCTTTGAAAATTCACCATCACTGGTAACTCAAATGTTAATCCACCTGCTTTTCACATATAGTGCTGGTTAGTTGATTAGTATTGCAGCTAGGGTTAGGGTTGTGCCGAGAGATAGGATTAGTGTTTTGGTTGGAGTTATGGATACGGTTTTGAGCAACACTGGTATCTCAACTGAAGTATGTCCGTCTATCACACACAGGATCTCGGGTTATAGTTTTGGCTGGAGCTAGGGTTAGGGCTCAGTGTAGAATCAGCGCTGCTAGCTTAACTGTGACACCTGTAGTAAACTTACAAGGTTCCGCGTTCGATCCTTAGTCAAGGTAGCATAAATTCTAGGATTTTGTTTTTTGTTGGTTCTACCAAAACCCTAACCCTTAGTCCAACCAACATGCAAACCCCAGAATTTTGTACTTTTTTGACTGGGGTTCGAACACAACCCGGTAAAACATGCATCTTAACATTTGAGGTATAAGTGTGTTTACAGATTTTTAACCAAAGCTCCAAGTCTAACCCTAGCTGCGACCAAAACTATAACCGTAGTTATAGCCAAAACCCCAATCCTAGCTCCTACCAAAACCCTAACCTTCATTCCGACACTAACCGTCTAACCATTGCTCCAACACTAGTAACAGCAAAAACCCTAACCTTAACTCCAACTAAAACCCGAATCCTACCTCCAATCCAAAACGTAAACCTAGCTCTAACTAAAACCCTAAACCCAATATCTGTACAGGTGAGTGGAATACAGGCATCTTATCAGGTGATCTACCAGTACTTATTTTGATGTTTACCAAAACCTTAAACTTAGCCCTAACTCCAACAGCAACCATACCAGAGAAAACCAAAACCTCATCCAACTAACCATGGCTGCAACACTAGGCCCCTAACCTTAAACGTTGTACGGGGAGAACTGATCATTGTTTCCAAAATGGAGCAGCTTACCAGTTGACTACTGGTGATGGCAGTTGCTTAAAAGCCAAACCACAGTTCTAACCTAAACCCTAATCCTAGGATTTGTACTGCTGCACTTGCCTTAATCTAGGGGTCGGTTTGTGTTGTTCATTTGATAAAAAAAAATATGGTATAGGTATGCCAGTACAACACCTTTTAGATATCAAACACCGTCCCCTCCCTTTTTTGGGACTCATTATTAATAAATACAGCATGACAAAGACTAATCATTCTCCAAATGCATGATGGAAGGCTCCTCTAAAAGTACTACAATGCTGACCCCTTCTGGCAATATTTGGTGCTTGCTGTTAACTCCCATCTACTTAGAAAAGTAGATGACAGATGTAGTATTTTGGAGTATTATTATTGTATTTTTGTGGTCGTATTTTTATTATTTTACTGGAGTAGCTTTTGTGTAGTATTTTTTATTTTCAGACTTAAAGCAATATACTATGATTGTAAGCATTCAATTTGATATTTAGTTTTGTAGTTCTTCTGTAGTATTTTTTATTGAAGTAGTATTTTTTGTAATATTTCACGAGTAGTATTCTTGTATTGTATTGTTATTGTAGTCATTTTTTAGTATTTATTTTACCTTTCAGAATTAAACCAAAATGATATATTAGGTCCCTGTTTTGAAGCACAGAATATTATATTTAGTTTTATAGTATTACTGTTGTAGTATTTATGTGGTATGCATTTTTCTTTTCTGGACGACAGTAAAATTATACATTAGGTACCATTTTTATGTGGTATTTAGTTTTGTAGTATTACGGTTTGTTCGTAGTATAACTTTTTTGGGGAGAAAATAAATTAACAATAATTATATAAGTCCTTTTGCTTCTTTTGGATTATTAAGGCAAAGACGTTTCAATTTGTTGTCTTGGTAAAATATAGTTTCAACATGCTTTGTATTAGATTTGTGTTAATAATTTAGTGCTATTAAAATAATATTTCGCATAGACATTATTAAATTAGTTTGTACTCATCTTATCAATTGAAAACCTTCAGTGACAGTCTGACACTAACAGTGAAAGCACGCCTCCTAGTGGCAGTTTTCACCATCTGCCCAACACTCTATCATTGATAATCTGAGTTTGAGGGCTTTGTTTTTAAGAATGTGATTACCGAACTGTTTTTTTTTCTTTTGCAATTGTATTTTACTCTGGTGTTTTGCTTTGTGATTAATACTTGATTAAACCACAATCAAACTCAGTTTTGTTATTAAAGAAGATCGCGTGAGACTCTCATCTAATAGGCCAGTGAGCCGTATAAACCGACAAAAACAATCATTTGAAAACAGTGCACCAAATGCGTGTGGAAATACGGTACAATAATTAGCTTTTTTATTTTAAAATACACTACCGGCAAGGGACACCTGAGCTTCATCTCGTCTCTTCTTGTTCTTTCTTTTCTCCGTTCCAGACTCTTGTTGCCGTTTCGTGGCCATGTTTGCACAGGTGTTCACCAAAATGCGAATAACAAAGATGTTATATAATGAAATTGTGAATATGCTTGATTGCTATTAAGATTTTCGAGAAGGGTTGTTCAAACCTCACATTGTGCTTGCTGTTAAAAAAGTCATATTGAAATATAATATTGTGAATGTGCTTAATTGCTGTTGAGATTGTCATGATTGTTTTCTGTTATTAGTGTCAATAAATTTGTTCAAACCAAAAAAAAATGCGAATGAGGCATAATCGAACATACCACTGGGAGGGAAGGGGGACACCATGAGACTGGAGATAGGGCAGGGCACAAAGCAGAATCACCCCTTTTATTTCAGACACTGCCTCTACTTGCGAATGCCTACATACAAAAGTTTCCGGTTAAGAATAACTAACAAGTATAGTATTGCCTCTAGCTACAAAGGCATTTCAGGATACGAAGTAAAACATACAGTACAGAACGCACTTCTTTCAGCCGCTCCCAGAGTTTCTTGAACGTAAACAAAATGTCTATCGCTTAAAATCTGCCTGGCAACCCAGTGCGCATGCGTGTTCCCTGCATATTCACTGTCACAGTTCAGAGTTTAGAGACGTCGAAGGGAGGGCCCGCAAGAAAGCGGGGATTAGGACGTAGCCGTCAATCAGGCCTAAATTAAAGACGTTTTGCAAAAAGTCTCTAAAATTTTGGAAAGGAATCACCCGGAAAGTTTTGACAAGTCGGGCCATTGCGTATTTGTCATAAGCCGGCAAAAGCAGACATCTTTGGATCAGTTTTTCAAGAAACCCGAGACAGAAAGATAAATGCATATTTTTGTAATCTCCTTTATTCTTAGTTTGTTTTACGTTATGTGCATCTCGTTTGATGTTTACTGTGCGGTCATCTAATTTTAACAAGAAAATGTTCTGATGCTCTTAGGATTCATTGAAAAAATATATTATACTGCACTTTGCAGGGTTGGGAACAGATTAGCATATTAACATTCCAAAAATGTCTACTTACGCAGTTTTCAGGTTACGAAGCTACTCCCGGAACAAACTAAATTTTTAAGCAGAGGTACCACTGTAATACTTGCTCCCTCATATCTTTCAGATTTAATTTCCCCCTATGTTCCGGTCCGGAGCCTTCGCTCTGAAAATGATGGTCTACTAGTGATCCAAAGAGCCAAGAAGAGATCCGCAGGTTCGAGAGCGTTCTCTATTCAGACCCCGGTGCTGTGGAATGCTCTTCCCCCTGAGATTCGATCTGCAACCTCAGTGGAAATGTTGAAATCTAAGCTTAAAACACACTTCTATTCTATAGCATATGAATAACCTATATTTTATGTTGACAATATCTGTGTATTATTTCCCTTCATGTAGGTTTTAGATCAGGTGATGGTGTCAAAATAGTCTGTGGTTTGCAGTAATCTGTGGTCTGTGCAGCCCTTTGAGACTCTTGTGATTAAGGGCTATACAAATAAACACAACTTGACTTGACTTAACACTTTTTTACTATTATAAAATTGTCATTATACTTTCACCATTTTCGCCAAACAGGAGGGCTTTAAAAGCCATGTGTGTCTCGTGGGCCATTGTTTGCCCACCCCTGGTTTATCCACTTGACTCAGGACACACTTATTTCTTTCAGATTTTACTTTGCATCACAATATATAAAATGACAAATATTTATATATAAAAAAAGAAATCTAAAAATATTTGTTAAATCAAATAAATGTCAAAATATTCAATTATATATGATCTCAGTTTAATTAAAAGTGAAATGCAATAACTTAAAGCATATATTTTCCATTTCCAAAACAGGAAACTACTAAAACAACTTCATATTATTATATTATATATACTATAACTTCAATATTGGATTTTGAACTCGATAACACATCTTTAAAAATACATTCTGGATTCCCGGTGTTACCTTAAAGGGACAGTGTGTTTTGCCTCTTACGGGTAAAAACTTGAAAAAGTAATAAGAAAGCATACATGAACGATCATGAATTAAATTTCTTATAGGTTGAGAAAATAGCATTTATTTGACATATAATGAGGCTCACTTAAATGGAGCTGATATATTTGCCCGCCATCTTGCTTCTACAGGTACCCCAATTAAAAAAGAATGGGCAAATAAAATAAAGAATACTGTGGTGCGTTTTGGTCACTCTGAGAATTCGTAATTTGCATTTTTTTTTTACTTTATAGCACTTGTTTTCGGTTGACCTGCACCATAAAGAGACATTTAGTTGTCAAATAATACGCACTGTCCCTTTAAGAGAGGTAATAGTTGTTTAAAGAAACACCAAATATCTAGAAGCAACCCTTTCATATTTATAAAAATATGTACAAAAAATGGCAACAATTAAAGTGGACATTTAACAAAAATGTTTTACTCCTCTCCTCCCTAACGAGTAAATATAACAAATAGTGATTTCCAATTTACTCCACATCCAAACAAAATCTTTTTTTATGTTATGATTCCAAGATTTAATTTTTAACGTATAAGAATTATCAGACTAAAAAATAAAACTATTAGACATCCTATAAATAGAAAATTACATGTAGAAGCATTTGTGAGCGCTTTTTTAATGTATTCTCGTAGGGTGAGTTTTTCACTATTTACATGTATTTCCCCCTGCTAGAATGTTTTGCTATTCTTAAAGGGACATTGTGTATTTTTAGTGCCTTCTAGTGGTAAGAAAAGTGTATTGAAAGAGAAAAAAGACAACAACAAAAAACTATATTGATGTAAATAATACATTATCTTATATATATATATATATATATATATATATATATATATATATATATATATATATATATATATATATATATATATACAGTACACATTTATATCCTGTACGTGAATTATTTGTAATTACTCGTAGATAGGGCAGCACGGCGGCGCAGTGGTTAGGGCATGTGCGGCACAGTTCATGTCTTGGGAACCTCCTACGTGGGTTCAAATTCCAGCTCCAGACTTCCTGTGCGGAGTTTGTATGTTCTCCCCGTGCTTGCGTGGGTTTCCCCGTGGGTACTCCGGTTTCCTCCCACATTCCCAAAAAAAACATGCATTTCAGGTGAATTGGCCGGTCCAAATTGTCCCTAGGTGTGAATGAGCGAGTGAGTTGTTTGTTGTTGTCCCCGTGTGCCCTGCGATTGGCTGGCAACCAGTTCAGGGAGTGCCCTGCCCACTGCCCGATGATTGCTGGGATGGGCTCCAGCACCCCCGCGACCCTACTGAGGATAAGCGGTGTAGCTAATGAGTTGAGTACTCGTAGGTAAAGAAGATAGCATTCATTTTCCATAACATGAGCTTCATTTAGAGAGAGTCGACATAATTATTAGATCTGACAGTGTTTGTTTTCAGCCAATCAGAATGCGAGGCAGACAACAGCCCGGCCCCTTTCTTAACACAGACAAGCATGTCATGCTAGCGGCTTCACTATCAACTAAATTCGCATAGGATCGATAGGAACCTAAAAAGTATTGTATTGCACTGAGTATTGTCACTGCGCCCTCGTTAGCAAATGACAAAAAACAGATACAAGCGAAGGTGGTGTTTTGTAATTAAAGGAAAACTTGTATATTATTATATCCGCTGTATGCCATTATCTCTGATAAATCTGAATATATTTCTGTGTAGTTGGTACGGGGCTTCTGACTTCCTCATAGACTGCCAACATTTTGAATACACCCTTACAAGGTCAGTGTCTTTGGACACCTTGATGCCATGGATATAACTCTACATATAATAATTAAGGCCCTGTTCTACTGTCTTTTGAGATAAGTGCATAATAAGGAAGAAATGGCAATGCTACCAGGAATAGCCACTAAAGAGCTCGCTGTAGTTTCAGCCACCCTATTTGCTCCGCATGTGATACATGGATACGACAACAATGGTGGGTGTGGCTTAGCAAGCTTTGTCGGATCTATTAATTTCCTCCAGGCACGGCGGCAAAACCACTGACCTAGCGAAGGACAGAGCGGCCGGAAGCATCAGGTGTATCGCAGACCGGTGTTGAATGGTCAAACATTTCATGTTCAAACTTTAGTAGACATTCAAAATGGAAAGAAAAGACGTGACGGATTTTAACAGGGAGGACAGGGAGAGAAGTCTTCAGATAAGTTTTTTCCATCCTTGTTCACAGGCCGTCACCTGAGCCCTCTTACAATTTAAAATTGTGTAGGTAACATAAAGCAGATCACCCCGGAAGGGTGTGGTAATCAAAGAACACCAACCTGATAATAACGTGATAGTAAAACAATGAATAACAGTGCGGAATAATAGTCAATATAAGGAATTGGCATCCCGTGGAATCTCCTTTGCAGGTGCCCGATATTAAAAACAGAATCAACTTGTTATCAGTGGAACTGGAACAGATTGCATTCATTATGGAGGCAGTGTGCATTGATAAGGCCACAACAATACTTGTTTTTTGTTGCGGCGTCCATACGGACAGTGTAAGGCATCTGTTCTGGATGTGGTGTGAATTAGGTGTTGGGGAAGGGAGGACATTATGATATGTAAATGACCTGAGGATGGTTGTACATTAACCCTGAATATTCTTGTAACCTTAAATATAATGGTTTACATGTGTCAGATCTTTGTGGACAAAATGTTGTCCAGCAGTTTTGACCAAACTAAGCGTTAAAGGGTTTTGTGTTTTTTCCATAATAGTGTGCTCTGTACTGAGCCTCCATTTCCTCCATCCAGTTCCTGCTCCAGTCCCATGCAGGAACAGGCTCCATCTCTTGGAGAGTGTCGCCCTCGCTGCAAAACGATGGATACAGGCTGCTCAGAGGTGAGGCCGGTGGAGAAAAGTCTGAAGAGAACATTGACATGCATTAATGGAAGTTGTGAGAGTAATGGATAGAGGTAGTGTCGGGCCTAAAAAATACAGCCCGACCTGGCCCGCGGGTATTGAAGTCCGAATCAGCCCGAGCCAGATGAATTAACTTGATTATAGGGACCGAGCCCGAAGCAAACCCGGATTTTCATATTTTGTACCTGAGGACTTTTTGTTAAGAGGAAGAGGGTTCCTCACTTGCTGATCTTTTTAAAACGTTCTTGTTCGTAACTATTCTCCTTTTATTTTTCTTTGCGGAGTATGCGCTTGGGAGATAAATTCTGTCCCCCGCGCCGAGCCAAGTGCGTCGACGAGAGCTGCTTTGCACAAAAGGGGGACAGAATCCACCGCATGGATCCTCCACAAAGAAAGATAAACTAAGAACAATTGCGGAAGCCTGAATAATTAAAAAGAAAAGTCTGCAAGAGAGCTGCCCAGCTTGACACGAACCCTGAGGTAATGACTGACATTTTAGGCAACTTGCACAATTGTGTGTAAAACGTATAAATGGTAGCATTTTTGCTAGCTGATCAATAAGTGAGTGGTTCCCAACCTTTTCTCAACCAATGAATGAAATTCCAGCCCTGTATTTTAACCAGAACAAAATATTTGGGGTTTGAGGAAAATAAACCAAGATAAAACATTAAATTGAGAAAAGATTACATAGAAAATAGACATAAATAGAAGGAGATGGATATATAGACAGATATAGATAAATTAAGAAAGAGAGAGAAAGGGATGGAAATCGAGAGAGAGAGAGAGTGATGGAAATTGAGAGAGAGAGAGAGAGAGAGAGATGGAAATAGAGATAAAGAGATAAAGATGGAAATTGAGAGAGAGAGAGAGAGAGCAGCTAAAACCTGAGATATTCTGGTTAGTCACATTGCACTGCTATTATTTTGAACAAGCTTGAAGCTAGTTAAAGCATATTCAACTACAAATAAAACACATTGAAATCAACTGAAGCCCTTTCGCAACCATTATTTTTTTGCACTCACCTGACAAAGAAGCTCCAGAAACAGACTCCTCTGTGAGAAATCGTGCAAAGTTGCTACTAGCATTTGTATAGCAGCTGTCCACTGAGCTGATGAGGCTTGCTCGGGCACTTGCAAAATTCTCATTGGTAATGGAGCTCCAGGTGTTCCACAGGGAACCGTCCCAGTCACTGTAACAGGACGAAGGGGAACTCCGAAGGCAAGAACGCTGTAGGCCGATAGCTCGTGCCTCGCCGGAAGTGTCGGGGAATTCCCGGGCAAGGTTTTGCCCCGTGGTCAAACAGGAAAGGTCTCTGCTGACAGAGAATGAGGACTTGGTTATAGAAATTGGAATATGAGGTTTAATTAAAGTACCATATTTTATGGACTATAAGTTGCACCTAAAGACCCATAATTAACCAAAACCTTAAAAATCCGTGCACCTTATATACCGCAGAATACAGTAGATAAGATTGGTAATGCATACAATATTTTTAGGTGTCCGTAACTACACAGTTTACGGCAGGGGTGTACACCAGGACACCTGAGGTTCTGGAAAAAGCTCACCAGTGCTTTTCTAGTAAAATGTTTGCTTTAGTGATTTACTGAGCCTATTTACCCCACTTCTACATTCTAACCTGATAACAAGAAAGAGATATTAATGCTATGCTAATATTCCTGTGGTTGGTTTGCTCGTTCTTGTCATATTATTTTGGTATTTGTTTGGTTTAGTGAAATTATGTTAATTTCAATTTTAAAAGGTTTTTGATACAAATGGCGGGCTTTGTAGCTCAGGGCTTAGAGCACTGGTCTATGGAACTGGAGGTTGTGAGTTAAATTCTCATCAGGGCCTTTTTTATTTAATTTGTAACCAAAATTTACTTCAGGAGAATGTTTAACAGGGAGTATCCCGTGATTCCGTCTTGATTGGCGGTCTCCAAAATGGTGCCCCCGGGTATCAGGGTGCTTTTGAAAGATAGCTGATTGAAAACAGCTAAACATTGCTAAGTTGTTATGATTTTTTAGTAAAACGATTTTAATGGTTGATTTAACCGTACTTCCAATAATTAACCTGGTGCTGAAAAAGTGATAACATTGTAATAACATGATAAGTTGTTATTTTAGAAATGCATATCAAACTCAGTTCTGCTTGAACTACTTAGTGACAAAAATTTGCTTGCAGCTTCAAAAATGTTGGAAACCCCTGTTTTACGGTATACTACGATATTTGTACAATAACTGATGCATCCGTTAGAGACGCTGACTAAAATCGCAAAACATTGTATGTAAAGGGATTCCAACCCAGGTTGTGGCAGTGAAGGCGCCGACACTTTATCACTAAACCTCTAGTGGTACAGTTAACATTCAAAAAGGCATTAGGTTTTATCCCTATAGCGTTATTTTTACTCACAGTGCCAGAAACGAATGGTACAGAATGGAAGAGACAGAAATTATTTTAATGAAATAAGCTTTTTCTAATTTACATATGCATTGTAAACCGCAACGTTAATGACACAAAGATGAAGGAATGGAAATACTGTTTAACCTATCATGATAAACATTTAATTGAAGACTTAAAAAATATATATATATTAGGTTACATAGGGAATATTTACAAGGTAGTGTTTGTAGACTTGATACAGTACGTTTATTATGTTTTTGATAAAGGAGATTGCTTAGGATACTAGTTCGTTAATATTATTCATTGCACAATGTTTTTTGTTGTTTTGGCTATTGTTGTTTTGTTGACATCATTGTCAAAATCGGCCAATCACGTTGCTGTTCTTTAATTCCTCACCCTTTAAAGCAGATCTGCTTTTGTAACTTAGGAGATTTTATTAAAAAAAAATGGCTAAGGTGGTGACCTTTTGAAAAGATTGGAATTTCTTGTCTGGGACTGGTCTTGCTCCCTTGTTCACCATGGAAGTTCTAAATCCAATGATGATTATATCTTTTTTGTTCTCCCCACACTGCTCTAGCACTCGGTCTGTTCACTAAACAAAAATGTACTTATTCCCAAACCATTTCCGAAATTAATTTACGTTCTGTTGTAACGCGAAAGTTATAAGTGCAGCAGAAAAAAACAATAAAACGATAACTAGCAGCAACATTGTGAGAAAATAATAATAATAATCAAATAATGATATACATTTTCTATACCATAGGGAATTTATTATTTTCGCAGTTTGTGCTTATTTAAGGTGGTTAATGAAATAAATGAATAAATCAATGAATGGCTGTATTGTGTTTATAATTTTAACCAAAACAAAAAAAAAAACGTAACTTTCTGACATAATAGTATGTGTACCTGGATTCCTGAAGTTTGGAAGTCAATTCTAGATAGCGAGTGGCATTTTCTGTGGTCAGTGTATTATTCTGTTCTTCATCAAGAGCCCTGCTAGACAACATGGCTGACAGGGGGCTATAGAAGTTAACGTTAGCGGTGGTGGACATTGGTTGTAAATGGTTGCCTGGAGTATCACACACTGACTGGAGCGAGCCCAGGTCTATTGTTAGCTTTGTGGAGCGACTGGATCTGAAAACAATGAGAAAAACACAGAGATTTTTTTAGAGCTGGGAGAAACCATGCTGGAAGGGAAGAAAATTTCAATAATGGAGAATGCCACGTAATAAACCTGCATACAGCTAAAATCCATAAACAATTTTAAACCGTAGTTGTAATTCCACAAAATTTGACAAAAGGAACTGATAAAACTTCAATGTACAAAATATAATCATATAATCTGTTTCTGTGTTCTACACACGCGATACTATGTGGCTTCCTTACAGAAGCATACGAATTTAACCCATATTTCTAGCAACATAGAGAAACGTGAAAAAAGTCATCAGTTTTATATAATTTACTATTGTTGATAAGTTTATAATTTTTTTTCAAGTATTGGACACTTGCAAAGAAGACTTCAAAGAATGGCAGTTGTTATTTTCATTATTATTGTGCACTGTTCGGTGTTCTGCGTCAAGAACCGGAACAGGAGGAGAACCCAAATGCGTGACGTTTCTCACACAAGCTAAGCTAAAATATTTTACGGGAAATGAGGCAGTCATGCACGTTAACCAAAACGCCAGTGATACGTCGAGCAGTCTGGCGTGGAATGACAGGAAACCAGAGGCCGACAAGATCGATACCAATTGCACGAGCATATATCGGACAGATGGGGTCAAAACTGGACAGGACAGGCGAAAACCGGATATCGAAAATTAAACCGGACAAACTCTACGGGAACGAAAATGGAGATTGATATTAAACAGACAAAATAGACGGGAACAATACCGGACAGGAAACACAAGCAGGAAACCAGACAGAGTCTAAACCCACGTCTTGCGGGTGCAGAGGTTCGTTGACGGACTGACAAAAGGTGAGTGAGAGCACTGAGCTTAAATAGAAGTTAAGCCAATCTGTCAACGAGCCGCAGCTGGCGCAACACGGGCGGGGCCAATTGGGCGCCATGGCAACTGTGACATTCCGACTATCATTAACTGTTTACATCACTGTCACTATCAGCCAATCGTGTTGCTGTTCTTTGATTACTACAGCCCTAAAGACGATAATGCGCTTGGGACCTGGGAGATTTGAGAAAAAGAAAGAGCTCAGGGGAGGACCTTTAGAATAGGTTGGAATCTCTTCTCTGAGATATCTGCTCTCTCTGTTGTCCTTGCAAGTTCAAAATCTATTGATGTCCTCTCTCCTTGTTTTGAGTGTATACCAAACTTTTTTCAGAGATCTTTAAAGAAGGTTAAAGAAATTATCACAACAAAAACGGTTAAGGGCTACGTCACCACAATTCAAAGCAACAAAGTTCTCAGGTCTTGTCAAATCTTTGGTATTCCACAAAAAAACATTATAGGAAAAATGGCATTCTGAAGATGGAAATAAATTCAATGTTTTACCCTTCATCTGAGGTCAAACTGTTGGAGTCTCTGGGTTCGTCCAAGTGGAAAGTTTGCTGTGGTGGTTGCACATCCGTTAAATGCAGTGACGCAGAATTATGCAGCAGCCGAGGACAGTCTTCAAACGGATTATAATCTGGATGCACAGAGTGTACACATAAACAAGGAAAAAGAGTAAAAAAAAAATGAACAGAAGGTAGGGCAACATTCACTTAAAGTTTGGGACTCTTAAAAATGTCCTTGTTTTTTTAAAAAAACCAAGAACATTTTTAATGCAATCTATACATATGCAAATAGAGGCCCATTTTCAGCAACCAGCATTCCAGTGTTTTATTAGTACACTATGTTTGCTAACTGCGTTAAAAAGCTAAAGTATGATTAGAAAACTGTGCAAGGATTTAATAACAGCTGAAAACAGCTGGTTGGAAAAGCTATAAGACTGATCTTCCTCTGAGCTAGCCATGCATCTGGAAAAACACATTTGTGGGTGTTATTAAACTTTCAGACTGGCCGGAAGAAGACTTTACTTGTTCAAAGAATTGAAGCCATTTCCTGCGAGAAGTTTCCAAAGAACTAAGGATCTCCTACAACGGTGTGTACTACTCCCTTCAGAAACAGTACAGAGTAGAACGGAAAAAAGCAGGCCCAAGTGCATAACTAACCAAAAGGACAAGCACATTAGAGTCTCTAGTTTGAGAAATACATGCCTTACATGTGCTAAACTAGCAGTTTGGTAAATAGTAGCCGCAAAGCACCAGTGTCAGCATCTACAGTGAAGTGGCAACTCCGAGATGCGGAGAGGCAAAGACAAAGCCTTATCTGAGACTGGCCAACAAAAGGAAGAGATTAATTTGAGCTAAGTGTGACTTTTTCATGGAAAACAACATTGTCTGGGTGAGCTTAATCTTTTAAACTGTAATTTAAGTCAATTGTGCCCTGCGACTGTCTGGCAACCGGTTCAGGGTATCTCCTGCCCACTGCCCAAAGACAGTTGGGATGGGCTCCAGCACCCCCTGCCACCCTAGTGAGGATAAGCAGTGCAGAAAATGGATGGATGGATGGATGTAAGACAATTGTAAGTTGTGTGCTAAGTAATGAAAAAGTGAATGTTTGAAGCTCACCAAGCTGAGCTGACAGCCCATGACTGAGCCTGTGTTGGACAAAGGACAGATCAGGCTGGTCCCTATTGTATCCTATAGGGACACTGTTCGCTGCATGTACCCCTGCAAATGAAAACAAAACCTTTATCGGTAGTTTATGCAAAGACAGTAAGTGGTTATCCTAGACATGCAGCCCGACTGCCTTTTATTCCAGCACTTCTATCTGATTCTAACCATTATGAGTGAAGAATCATTTGTGATTTTAACATGAGAAATGCACAATGAAATTAACATTTCTCTTTGGTACCGAGACTCAAGATAGAGTGATAATGAGATACATGTCTTTTCCTGTATCATATAAATCACTACAGGTCCAGTGGTTAGAATTAGGCGCTCTCACCGCCATGACCCAGGTTCGAGTCCTGTCACAACCAATGTTTTGCGATAATATGGGGAAATCTCGTGTATAACGTGAACCCAAACTTTTGAGTTTTATTTTGGGTCACAAAGTATGCGCGTTATACAAGTATGAATAAGATACATTTAAAAGGAACCATGAATACATGAAAAGTAGTTTTGCAATATTAAAACTACATGACACACCTTGCTTGGTGTGTTTCTTCTCCCACGACTCTCTGAAGACTCCCATTCTGGGCTGAGGCTTTCTGGACTGTTTCAATGCTAACAGTTCTCGGCTAGCATGGGGGGAGCTCGTGGGCTGGGTGAAGATCTGAATTGTCTCAAATTCTTGCTCTTGTGGCAGAATATTCTGCATTTTTCGGTGACGCTTGGGACTGTTGAACGTCCTGAGCCCGTTTCCCATCAGGTCAACGTAAAAAGTGCCATAAACATTGCAGTCCGTCACAATTGGAACCGCTGAGTCCATGCAAACTGGGTCATTCCTAGTAGGTACTCGGAAGTCTGAGGATGAATGGAGACGAAAACCTGTTTAGTCTGCGGTCTGTGGCAGGGCCCAAAAGACAGAGGAAGGTGTTTTCTAGCGACAACAAAGGTGGACTTCTCCACATGCTAAAGGAATGTTTTTAAAATTTATTAGACACCAAAAGAAGTAGAAAATACATCAATGGATAGAGAGAAAACTTGACCTGCGCTTTGTACCTACCAAACCTACTTCCTTGAGTTGACATGCTGAAAATATCAATTTCAAAAAAATTTGAAGAAAAATGCATCACTTCAATACTCACTTGCGTTTTTCACAATAGAAGGTTTGTGACCTTGAACCCACAAGTCTTGGTACTTCTTGTTAAAAGAAGGTTTCCAACTCCCAGAGATCCATGGAGGATCCAGACTCAGGATCCTGAAAAAGAAGATATCACATTTCAAGAGAGATTGGAGATTCTGGACATTCAAAAAATGGACATATCAGATATCGCTCCATATCACCTGCGATTCATAAAGATATCTTCATTAGCGCGTCTTGGAAATTCTAGAAAAAAAACACATTAACATCCATTAATAAGTTCCTTTTGTGTTTTTTACAATCATTCAAATCAACACTGTCAATCAATCATGCAATGTAACAAGCTGTGGGTCCTATATGAAGCTTCACTTTCCATTTTTCTCATTTGGAAAGATGGTAGTGTCACAAAGGAACTCATTCTTGGGACGCAATTACATTTTTCAGTAACGAGTACTCTTATATGTTTTCAATAAGAATTTGGTTCCCCTACTGTCATTACTAAATGGTGTGTGTGATTGCATGGTTCTCCTACCTTTTTAATGCGGACTATTAATTACAATGTTCTCTGATGGATGAATACTCCTTCATTACTCACGTTGTCATATAAGAGCTTTGGTCCACGGGCATGTTTGTTCATCTACAAGTTATGACTGCGCACAAAGTACGGAGAACGCTGAATTTCTCCTCATGGAGATATTCTCCCTACCGTATATCCTTGCATCCAAGCTGTATTTACAACTATAAAATACTAAAATTAGGGGGGCAGCCTATGTGCGCATATTTGACTTTGTGTCACCAGTAGCGAATGGGAGGCAGCACGTGAGGAGGGCGGCGTGGCTTATAAAGGGAAAAACAAAATCAATGGAGAAAGTGAGCATAGAAATTACTGTAAAAGAGTGCTGAATTTTGGCACTCCATCATTCCAAAGGAAAAAAAGGAAATGTCTTGGACAGTACCAACAAATGGAGGACTAGATCTTTGAGAGACAAAATGGCTACGTAGGGTCTCATTAGTGTTCGGATTGCACAAATCAAGAAATATGAAGGCTTCTCCATTTCCACAGGTGGGTGTACAAGTTTTCTTCTATTTCTTTTATGACTTTTCTCCACTAGTTTTAGGGAGTTAGCTTCAGCTCGGTAGTCTAGATGGTAGGGCGCCCGCACCGAGACTGGGAGGTCGCTGGTTCAAGCCTCGGCCGAGTCATACCTAAGACTTACAACATTGGTACTCATTGCCTCTCTGCTTGCATTAAGGGTTAGGATTAGGGGGGTTTGGTCACCTAATGACTCCCAACACAGCAGTTGGATCTAAAATGGCGGCGCCCTGTTTGGCTGCGGCTGCGTCGGCTCGCTACAGTTTAACTGTAAGGGTCAGGTGTATCGACATTTCGTTCTGTGTGAATGGTTACAAAGAATGACAATAAAAAGTAAATTCTATTCTATTCTATGCGAGTATACACAGTAAATTGTAAATAGATGGTTACTTTCATAGTAACGTGCTACTTTTTGGTGCCTGGGGGGAAACTGAGTTAAGTTACGTGAGTAGTAACTGAAACGGATTCCTATATTTCAATAGGATGTTCAACACTGTTACTAGCTTCACCTGTGCCCGCTCATTTGGCGCCAGCCGCTGCGGGCTACCTGATTGGTTCCCTGTCCCTTTTTAAACCCAGTCCTGTCACTCTCCGGTTGTCAGTCGGTCAGCGAACCTCAGTTGTTACAAGGCAAGCATTTTGACCGTGACACATGCCTGTCCTGTTCTTGCACCCGTTTTTCCACCCTTCCTGATCTCCCCGTTTGTCTCCGGCTACGACCTGTTTTTGATCCCGACCACGTCTTCTCTCACGTCCCGGCTTACGACCCGTTTTTTTATCCCGACCACGTTTTGCTCTCCTGTCCCGACTATCGACCTGTTCTTCCATCCCTGACCCTGCCATCCCCCGCTACGGAAGAACCACTTTCGTATTCAGATCAAGATCCGATTGTGTGAGCGGCTTGCTTCCCGCTTCCAGCGAGCACCGGATCGCGGGCGATGCCCTTCCTCTTTCTATCAATGAAACTTGTGGTTAACATTTCGCAATTGGGTCCTGATTCCGTTTTGGTCGTGACAGTTTGAATCAACTCTGTCAATCAATGATGCAATGTTACAAGGTGTGGGTGCCTCGGAAGCTTCAATTTGCCCTTTTTTCTCATTTTAAAAGATTGTAATGATATGTTGGATCTCTATATAAAACAAGAACATAATTAGGCTGATTATTGGAATTGTTTGTTGAATACACACCATTGGAGCCTTCACTTCCTGGAGTTAGGTGAGACATTTTTCGGTGCCGTTTTAAAAAGCATAAAGCAGCGAGCATCATAATGAACCACAAAATGGCGCCAATGCTGCCGATCAATACGGGGTCCCGAAGAAGGCCAAGCAAACGAGGTTTAGTCGGTCTTTGGCTTTCTGGCTCAGGAGGAAATCTCATTTGAGGGTCTGCAGGGGAAAAAAATCATGAATAAGTATGAAAATATGTTTTCAATAATGCTGCTTAGCTTACTTATAAGGAATCCATGCGGATTACTTGGCACGCCTACTCCGGCCCCATTGACTGCTGCAATTGTTATCCAGTAGTGTTTCTTTGGTTGCAGGGCAAAAATATCAAGACAGTTTTGCGTGCTAGCAACAGTCCAATTTTGCGAGTGCTGCTCATCCGAATCGACGCACCACACCTGAATCAACAAAGAGTTTGCGATTCTGTAAACTTAAGCCACCACCTTCGGATTTTCTCAGACAAACCCAAACAAACAAATTGCATTTATTTAATATATTTAGGTATTACATGATTTATAGGTTTATCCTGTTTTTAATATTAGACACCTGCAGAGGAGATTTCATAGGATAACAGTCCCTTATTTTGACTATTATTGCACACTGTTGTTTGTTGTTTTGACTATTATTGGATCTACTTTTGTAACCTAGACTATGAAATGGAAAGAAAAGTCTCAGGGGTGCTTAGAACTGGTGGGAATTCTTTACATTGACTTCATGCAAAGATCGCATTACAATCATTTATTTTCAAGAAAAAGGCTAAAAACTGTTAATGTTGCATGTATTTTCTTTTATTTATTTATTTATTTTTTTGATAATGTTGACTACGTTTTGTGTATGGTTAACCAATGCAACATCTATTTCAGCTTGGTCATCCTGGAAAAGGGATTACCTCATGTGCGGCACCTTTTCAAGAATTTTTATTTTACTCATGCTGAGGTTTTTGAGTTTTTCCTTGCCCTCAAGCAGGTTTCAGATCAGGGGATGGTGTAATTGTGGCCTGTGTATTCCTTTGAGAAATTTTGTGATTAGGGGCTATACAAACAAAAGTGATTTCACCTTAAAGTACGTAAGTACATCCATGATTGCATACTAGGTATGTAAGTAGTTAAGGCAAATATCACATGCCACCAGTTAACTAATGGGATTCATAATGTTAATATTCCCAAAATCGAAAAGATGATGAAAATATAAATAACCGAGACGGTCTTCATTCAGTAGTGCCGTTTTTGCATAGGTTAACGTTATCTGAAAACTTAATCCATTGATGTGTTCTCTTCTTATTTTGACTGTCTTCTAATTTTTAAACTGATCGGTGTTTATTTATATGGCATATATTTGCAAGTTTTTATGTAAATATTTATTCCTACATAGGGCAGGATCATTTTTAATTGGTTGTATGTATGAAGTGTGTACATAAAGAGAATATACGAAAGTAAATGACCTGGTAAGCTTGAATGATCCCATTGTGAGTTTGGGATGGAGGGGGCTCCCAGCTCAAGTGGATGGAGTTATTGTGATCCTGGTTAACTGTTATCGAAACAGCTAGTGGGGCTGCACTGGGAACTGAATCCACAATTGTATTAATCACAAAAGTACAACATACAACATTCATTCATGTATAAGGTGCACTTAAGTTTAATGCGCACTTCTAATTTCTTTTATCAGAAATCGGTGGAAAATTTTGTTTCACTTTTTCTTAGCTCAAACTTTGCAGCTGGATGCAGCAGAAATCGAACCTGGGTAACGGTGGTAAGAGCACCATATTTTAACCAGTGTACCACCAGTGGCATATACGACAAACAAAAAGGCAGTAGATTTTATCTCATTATCACCTTTTTTTCCCCTGTAAGGACAAAAATGGAATAGGGGTTGGCACTTCAAAGCTTCGGCTTCAACCTACTCTCTTTGGGCATATGTGTATGTATTGTAGTGTACAGTGTTTTTTTGTTCAAAAAGTTTAAGGGACATAAATAGTTAAAGGGATTTATAAAGCGATTGAGCAAAAAATTGCAGTTTTTTTTTAGCTTGCCAGCTGGCTACTTTGTGAGCTTTGTAGCTAGCTATACTCCTCGCTTTTTAGCTATTTATCAAGCTATCTAGCTCTGTTTTTTCTTTTTTTTGCATGCTATCTAACTTACGATTTACTTGTTTGCTACTTATCAAGCTAAAGTTTGACCTTCTTTCTTGCTACCTATCTAGGTTGGTTTTTAGCTTCCTGTCTATTTAGTTGTTGTTTTATTCTTTTAGCTAGCTATCGAGCTACCTTTTTTCACTATTTAACAAGCCACCTACCTAAGTTTGTATTTCAAAGTGGGTTCCCTTTGTGCTCGTGAGTAACAAAGAGTAGCTCTCGGCTTAAAACAAGTTGAAGACCCCAGGTATTCAGTAAAATCTCATTTATAGCGCACATCGATACATTGAGTTTATTTTTAAGTAAAAGAGGAATAAATATCGTAATTATGGGAGTATTACTCACACGTCTCTGGAACTTTGAGTAGGCGTGTGTTACTCTCCCGACCATACAAATTGCCACTGTAGGTACGAACTTTAAACTCGTATTGGTAACCTCTCTTTAAAGGGCCGACTTGTGTCTTAAAGTTTGGCAACGTCACTTTTTTTGTGTCCCAGTTGGAGTTGATGGGTAAGACAGAATGATATAGGACCTCAAAGCCAACCAGGTAATGAGGCTGAAGGGGAGCCGATTGCAGCTGAAAAATAACAATCAATGGAAACAACTGTTAATGCAAAATATTCTCTACATATTTGATATCAGTGTTTGCATACCGTCCATTGTACTAGACATATGTCGGAGTCTGGAGCTATGATGGTGACATTTTCCAGGTTCAGTCGTAGGGACGACATTTCGATGTGGAGAGCTTTCGGTTCGGAGATGACCGCTAGGGGGAAAAACTAGAATTACTACTATAGTAAAATTAAACAGTGTTTGTACACCTTTTTCATGGCCAAGCACTTAAAGACTTTCAAAGACGTTTTTTTTCCCCCAGTTTTTCCAGTACCATGAAATGAAAAAAATTCCAGTGACAATCGTGCATTTTGCAAAGCCATACATGTACCTGCGAATTACATATGCGGTTTTGAATCTTGTGTACATTTTTTAAGACGTACGATTTTTAGATCTTGAGTAAATTGTAAAAAAAATTGTTTTTTGAGACAAATCTCTCCCCATATAGGTGCTTAGTATAAATGACAATAACACAAATTTTTAGTTGCAGGAAGTTCTTGTTATTACAATACACTACTTCAATTTTTTGCATAGCCCGTAATAGATGTCCACAAACTGATACGTAATCTTTGAACTAATACACATTTCAGTGTCCTGTTTCGGTGTGCACTCACCTGTCCTATAGAAGGCGATGACACTTCATAGGGGGAATGTCATTCAAACTAATGCCAGCTGCTGTTAATAACGAGGGAAGAAATACAATGGCAAAGATAGATAGATAGATACTTTATTCATCCCCTAAGGGAAATTCACACAAAAGCACACAAAGAGCAGTGTCTGCGTCATTTTTAAGCATACATGTCAAAGCGGCTTCCAGCAGCTCCCCAGCAGCATTTACCAGCACTTCACCCAAAATTCAAGGACTTTTCTTTCCTAGAAAACACAACAGTAAAGTTCTGGCATTCCAAAGGGTTTAAATAACCTGTACGAACCCTGATTAAAATGAAAAGTATAACGTGTGAGAAATTCTACATTAGAAATGTCATTTTCCATTTTAAAGCAGAAAAGTCACTAAATCACTAAGTAACTTAGCTAGATGGTTTGCTAAATAGCTAAAAAGGTAGCTTGGTAGTTAGCTAGAAATGTAAACAGGTTAAAAACTAAAAGGGAGCTAGATAGCTAGCTAAAAGAGTGAAAAGCCAACTAAATAGCCAGATTGAAATCAAAAACAAAAAAAGCTAGCTAGCTAGCTAGCTAGAAAGGAGGTCAAAGTTTAGCTTGGTATCTATGAAAAAAGATGAAATGTTAAGCAGATTATTATGGAAAAAAATACAAAAAGTGAGGTAGATAGCTTGCTAAAAAGGACAAGAAGATAGCTAGCGACAGAGCTAGAAATGTAGGCAGATAGCTGGTTAAAAAAAACTGCCAATTTTTGCTCATCTGTGTTATAAATCAATAAAAAGATGATTGAAGATGATTAAATAAAGTGGTTTCGTTCATGAATAGAATCTTATTCTATTCTTTTAATTCATTGCTTTAAAAATAATTATCAATACTTGAATAGCGTAACTGGAAATTATGTATTCGAATTTATAAAATAACTTGTATTATTACTATGTTGTTTTTCTGTTATTACCAGGTTATTTATTAAAAATAAGGTTAAATAGACTTATTAAACCAATAAATTTAAAAAATCACAATGACCCAGCATGTTGACATTGTTTTAATTGTATGTCCGATACATTGCTGCTTTTTATGGTTTAACTCTCCTAAAATCCTTGTGCCGTGTTTATCGTAATTATAAACCAACTCATGAAGGGAGAGTTTCACTCATTCAATTATCATGACATTTCCAAGCAAAACGTATCGGTATCGGATTGTAATTGATTAATACTACCCTGTCTTTACTTGGAACCGATAGATACCAGCATTCCTAGCATCGCTCCCGACTATGTGTTTGCATAAAGCTCAATTAAGGGTACGTTGTGCGGTTGTTCCACATATAATGTCACTTTACCTTTAACTAATAGCTGTGCTGTTGCAGTGACGATACCAACTTCATTGGTTGCAGTGCAGGTATACTTGCCAGCATCTTCATTCGTCACGTAATGGATCTGAAGACTCTGGTCTGGGTTTGTTAGATATCTGTAAGCACATTGGACTTTTTCGTTTTATTGGTGGACTCTTATACAAGGTATAGTATATACCGTATTTTCCGCACTATAAGGCGCACCTAAAAGCTTTTTTTTTTTTCAAAAGCTGACCATGCGCCTTATAATACAGTGCGCCTTATATATGGATCAATATTAAGTTGCAAAGTCTTGCAACTAAAGCAAGCAGCTGCCGACTAGATTTTGCTCCGAAGGCGAAGTCGTCCGCGGTGTATGCTGGGATTTATTTACCGGCGTTTCATTTCCTAACCAATGTGTCAATCATCATTTGAATCAGTCACTATTGGCTAAAGTTATTCGGAGGTAAAGGGGGCGGATCCTTTTTAATCATTTACAGGCTCGCATAGGCTAAAGGGGCGAAACAAAGCCTGCAATTGGCTGAAAAAGATGAATGTGAATCACAGGTTGGGTTGCACTACGGCATAGAGAAAACATGTTTTACTATTCTGTATTTGTAAATATTTTACTCTCCTGGATTTACTACACTCACGGTTGTAAGAAGACCATGGTTACGTATCATTAATGAACGAGAAGGCTGCAAGAGAACTTAGGTGAGCTATGTGGATTTATATTTTCCCGGTATCTTGTTTTAGAACGATCTTGATGTTTCTGTGATGAGTCTATTTTTAAACTAAATTCAATTCAAAGTGTTTATTTTCATATGCACAGTAAAGAACCCCGTTTCCCTGCACAATAAAATTCTTACTTTGCTGTCCACACAGTTGCCAGCAAAAAATAAAATGGAAACTAAGAAATGTTTGTTTGGTGACATCGTACGGACACCGCACCCGCACGTGTCTACGACACGTATTTGCTTCTTTGCAAGCTTTCGGAATGTTAAGGGGGTAATAAGTTTGACTGAACTATCTGACTGTTTTGTCGACGTTCCCATTGTAGCACCCTATAACCCGGTGCGCCTTATGGATGGAAAATATAGGACCAAAAACCATTTTTTGGGGGTGCGCCCTATAACCCGGTGCGCCTTATAGTGCGGAAAATACAGTACTCGCATAAAAGCCTCCCTAAATCTGCTTTAAAATAGCCATTAACTAAAATAAATATGTACCCAAAATATTAATAAAACGTGTACCAATGATGATAATTATCTAAATGTGTAGATCAGGGGCCTCAAAATGAATTAACTTGGAGGCTGCCAGAGCTATAATCTGGTTGAGCCAAATTGGATTTTCCACACAAAAAAGCTTTGATAAAAGAATCCCACAGTTCTCAGATATCTTCTTTTTTTTAAAATTGCTACACAAAATAAGATCGAATATTTTAAAAAGTCAATCATTCAGTATTATAGAATCCATCATTTGTGTAGGCTCCACTTCCATGAAAATGACTGATTTTTTTTACCACTAGATGTCGCTGTATTGTGTCATGCAACCAAAAACGAGTTCTAAAAGGCAGAAGACAAACTACGGAGACTCAAAGTGACCAAACCACAACTTATTTCTTTGTCCAAATATTGTTTTGTTTTTACCACCAGGACACACTTAATAATACACACTGTGCCCTTAAACTTTCGTTTTAAGCCGCAATTGGTCCCTGGGCTGCAATTTTGAGACCCCTGGTGTAGATAATAAAGATTGATAAATCGTTAATTAAGATCAAATTAAAACAATTTAAAACCAATTTCTATACCTTTATACCTTTAAGCAGTGCTTTGATGACAGACACTCGTACACATTTAAACTTTTCGCAACCATTTCCTTCTTCGACTCAATCATTTCTGTCACTGTTTTCCACTTTTCCTTATCGCTAACTTGCCCGGGGCTCATTATTATTGGCAAAAAGGCAATGAAATGCACTAGATCACAATAAAACGAAATGTGGTCCCTCTCAAATTGCCAGGAATTAATTCAGCATCACTTCCCAGTTATATCCTTTTTTGTTTTTAATAGTTAGTTTTCTGAATAAAAATGCATCGTATTGAAATTTCACTTTGTGACTACCTGCCATTGGGCAGCTGCCCCTGCTCTCTGCTCCAGACCACGGCGGGTGGAGGTTCACCTTTTGCCTGACAGTAAAACTGTGCAGACTCGCCCACTCCTACCGAGACGTTTTCAGGTTTCACCACCAAGACTGGTTTTGCTGGAGTCAAACAGAAAAAAATATAATTTAACTGTGAAAAATCATCACAAATTCAAATATTAGTATCAGTTCAAATTTTGCGACATTGAAAATATACCGAGCACAGTGAGTCGAGCTGCCCTGCTCTCACGGATTCCTACTGTGTTACTGGCCACACAAACATAAGCGCCGGAGTGTTCTTTCTCTGCAGGGGCGATGAGAAGCTTTCCATTCACTTCCTGTATGGCACACACAAAAACTGCTATTACCTAATACACCAGTTAAAGGTGAACTAAATCATACATACTCAGCAATATTTCCAGCCATACAGTAGTACTAGTAGTTTTACAGTGGTCAAATTATATTGTACTATTAATCACAACTTCCATTATTACAATTAAAATTTTTCGTGAGGAATCGACGCACAAAAGAAATATACTTGAATTTCGGGAATCGACAAGTATCTCACAGTGTAGTGGAAGTCAGTGTAGTTAATCGGTCGGCCATCCTTTCTCCAGTAAATATTTGGTTCTGGATGTCCCAGTGGGGGCGTACACATTAAAACGGCCATCTCCCCCTCTGCCGCTTCCACGTCACTGGGCTGCACAACAAAGTCATCTTGCAGTGCTGGAAAACACAAAGAACGTTCAAAATTATCCACCGTCATAGAATGATAGGGTTCAAGAATATGTTTACAGTTTATTAACCCCATAATTTTACTGATTAATCATGTATTACAAGGTAACCAAGACACTTTTCCACTGGCAGATTGTAATACCTGTATTCTCATTTGATTTTCAATATGTATTTTAGATAAATATGATTAAGAAGATTAATAAATCAGGTATTTTGGGGGGTTTATGTTATAAGAGTCATTAGGGGTACAATTGTAGGTTTGTTTTCTAGTTTCCCTTTTGTGGGGTAAGATCCTGTATTCTTGTTTTGATTTTAAATATGTCTTCCATGAAGGGAGATAAATTGAATGTGGATAGAAACTTGTAAACTCAATCTTTAGCCTACTCCTTTTGGGTTCATGTTTATGTATTATATCATTTTATTGTAACCAGAGCTTTTTTTTAATCAAATATTTCGTTGTTTGCTTTTGTTTATTCGTGGTTGGTGTTGGTTTCTTTGTGCTGTGCCACAAAATAAAACAAAAAAATCCCAACACTATGTGCGTGCTCGAAGTGGACTGATATACATTCTGTGGTACAGCAAAGAGAAGCAGTGAGTGCAGATACCAAAGTCACAGAAGAGTTTACCCGGTGCATCACTTCACTTATTTTTTAAGAATATATCCTGCAGCAAGTGTTAAATTTGCAAGAGATGGGCCTTTTTTGGGGAGAGGGGACGCCACACAGGACATTCAACAGCTGTTGGGCCAGAGGGCAGTATTCCACCAAAATTATGGCGCTAACCGCTGTTGAACTTAAAGAAGAAGCTGCTGAGCCACACGTCCATGAAAGATTGGCTAACTTTAGCATTGTGTGCTAGTGCTGGTGGTGACTACCAAGTAAAGCCACTTTTGGTTGTATTATACAGAGAAACCAGGCAGATTTAATAGAATAGAATAGAATAGAACAGAATAGAATAGAATAGAATATACCTTTATTGTCATGTTACAAAATGGGTTAACATATTGTGACAACGAAATTGGGCATGACACTCCAGATTTACACATTCACAGTGAGGTATGAGCCAGAAGATAAAGAAACAGAGAAGATAAGGTTATAAAACAAGGGGAATAAGGCTATAGTTATAATTTACATGGTATTTACACAAGAAATGTCGGCATGTGGGATGTTACATACAGTTGTTATCGTGATACCGTTGGTATCGTAAGGGTTGTGCAATATTGCATTTGGTGCAAAAGTCATCATAGTGCAAAAAAATAGTCAGCATATGCATTGGTGCAAACATAGTCATCATAGTGCAGAAAAAAGAAATGGTCAGACATTGTGCAAGGTGAGCAGTAAACATAGTGGAGTCGACATCTGCAAGAACATAGACATGAGTACCATTATATTCGTATGAGGTAGTGTTGGCAAGAGTTTTCAGTTTTTTTGTGCTGTGTTTGTTTTGAGCAGTGAACAAACATAGTGCAGTCAGCATGTGTAAGAACATAGGCGTAAGTACCATTTTACATTTGTGTGAGGTAGTTTTTTGCAAGAGTTTTCAGTTTTTTGTGCGGTGTCTGTTTAGGGTGGTAATGGCTGTGGGGAAGAAACTGTCTCTGAGTCTGTTTGTTTTTGCTCTGTGTGACCTGTAGCGCTTGCTGGAAGGCAGCAGGTCGAAGAGGTGGTGGCCGGGGTGAGAAAAGTCCTTGATGTTTTCTGCTCTGCTGAGGTAGCGAGAGCAGGCAATGTCCTCCAGACTGGGCAGAGAGCAACCGACGATTTTCTGGGCTGTTTTGATGACCCTCTGGAGCTTTTTCCTGTCTGCTGCTGTGCACCCAGCATACCACACCGTAATGCAGTATGTTAGAATACTCTCCACTGTGGCTTTGTAAAATGACACCTGCAGCTGCTGTTTGGATTATTTTTCCTGAGCACTCTCAGGAAGTGCAGTCGCTGCTGGGCCTTCCCTACCACCGCTCTGGTGTTTGCAGACCAGAAGAGGGCGTCGGAGATGTGCACACCCAGAAATTTGAAGGAGTGGACTCTCTTTACACAGTCTCCTTTTATGATGAGTGGTTCTGGATTCCTGCCATTCCTTCTGAAATCCAGAATCAGTTCTTTTGTTTTTGTGGTGTTCAGTATGAGGTGGTTTTCCGAACACCACGTTCAACACCACGTTGAAAGTGACTCCACCTCATCCCTGTATGCCGCCTCGTACCCTTCAGAGAAGACTCATAACGTGAGCAACCGCCGACTTCCTCCATGGTAAGTTCTCATAATAAACTTGCATTTTATTTCGTTAATATCATTTTATTAATCTTATTACTGTATATTTATGTTCAATTACTATTTGAGTGTGTTTTTAGTGATTGGGAAGATGTTTTATAGCTATTCAGGCCTAACTTGGATGATTTTGGGAACCCGAGAACGGATTAATTGATTTTTAGTTATTTCTTATGGGTAAAATTTGTTCGAGTAACAATAAATTTTACTCGATCCAGGAACGAATGAAACCCTTAAGTAGAGGGGCCTCTGTTCTTCTTAATATAATATGATGATAATGATAAAAAATTGTAAAATAAGAAAAACAATATATAAATTCAAAGAATATTAATATAGTAACAATAGCAAAAGTCTTACCTGCAATGTGCAAGGATGCATTGTGGCTAAATGCTGTTCCGGCACTGTTAGTGGCCACACATGTATAGGTCCCCTCATGCAAATGGCCACGTCCACCAGCACCCACGCTCAGGAAGAAGAGCCTATCGTCTGACAAAATCATGGGCTGCACCTGCCCGTCCCCCTTTGTTATCTGCAGTGGCTGGCCGTCACGAAGCCATTCAATACTCGGCTTTGGGCTTCCCTCCGCTCGGCAGGAGAATGTAGCCGGCTTTCCCAGTTTGACCACCACATCAGAAGGGTGGTGCACGATGCGGGGTGCCACATCTTCAGCACAAAATCCGACTGGAAAATATACAATACTCTAAGTAAGTAGCTTACTATGGCATGTAACACGAGGCTGAAATACCAAGATTAGACTAATGAAGCTTCATGATGCATTTTATGACATTTTTACTCCTCTAAATTGTATATTTATTCCACATATTTTCTAAGAACTCGTTGATCATGGCAATAAACAGTGACTAGACAGTTTCAGACTTAACTGGTGTAATATTATTTTCTTATTTTAAGTAGTTTAAAAATGTTTCCTATTGAAGTACAATATTTTCCAGACTATAAGACACTCCTAAAAACTCCAAATTGGCCAGATTTTGATAAGTGAGCCTTGTAACCCGGTTAGCCTTCTATACCTCAGAGTACGATGGATAAAATTGGAAATGCAAAATGTTTATAGGTGCACGTTACTCTATGAGGTTTGTTTAAACAATAATTGATTATCAGATACAAATCACGTTACAATGTATGCAACAGGATTCAAACTCAGATCGTGACAACGAGGGTGGTGACATCTTACCTCATGGCCTCCAGTGGTATAGTTGACATTTGAAAATGCATTTGAGCTTGTCTCACTACCACATTACTTTAAGTTAGAGTGACAGAATTACTGATCTTCATAGTGCATTTGGATAGGTTAAACAGTCTTCACCTTTGCGAAAGTCAGAAACAAAAACAGGAAGCCTTTAAAAAAATACTATACATGCTCTTTTACTTACATATACATATTAAACTGAGAGAAGTTAGGAGACTTTCTAACCTAAAATGCACTTTTCAAATCAGTGTTTCTGGTACTGTGAGTAAAGATAGTGTGATTCAGATTCAGATTCAGATTCAGATCTACTTTATTGTCATTCTAGTACACGTGTATACAGAACGAAATGTCGATACATCTGACCCGCACAGTTTCCTTGAATGTACAGATATAAGTAAAAGTTGTATTGTATTATGGCTACGTATAGTATTTTACCATAGTGCCGATAGTGCAAGAGGAGTAGCTAACCAGATGTGCAAAATGGGCAGTCAGGTTAACAAGTCAGGTAAACAGTAACATTAACACTGTAACAATAACGCTGTAAGTACAATAGTGCAGAGAGCAAATGTGCAAGGAGTGGCAAGCTATAAAGAACTGCCAGTAGTGCAAAAAGTCAGATTAGCAGCCGTTTAGATTTAGGTTAACTACATGTTAGATTGACCATTTAACAGTCTAATGGCCAGGGGGACTAGACTACTGCGGAACCTGGTGGTCCTGCACCGCACACTGCAGTACTTCTTCCCAGAGGCTAGCAGAGTGAACAGTCCATGATGGGGGTGAGAGGGGTCCCCGATAATGTTCTTAGATGTTAATGTTAATGTTCATGAGATATGCACTATTGCCTTTTCATATGTCATTTGTACCTCTGGTGGGCTAGTGGTAAAGTCCAGGCCTGCTGCCCCGATGCAGGATCCGGGTTTGATTCCCACTTCAAACAATAATTTGCATTTTTAATCAGTAATTCTCGCCAATTGATTGACAATTTTTGTATAAGGAGCCAAAGGAATAAAGGCAAGTCATAGCCCTTAATCATAATCAAAAAGAGTCTCAAAGGGCTGCACAGATCAAACACTAGCTCTTACTATAGTCTCAATTCCATGCACTTTATAGTCCGGTGCACTTTATGTATGAAATATATATGACAAAGGTCAATTTTTAGGGTGTGCGCTTTAGAATCCGGTGCGCCTTACAGTGCGGAAAATATGTTATACGGAAACTCATAACTAATTTTGTGGTGCATTTTTCAGCTTGTCCGCTTAGCCTTAATACACAGTTGAAACGTTTATAGTTTAACCCTCCTACTGTGAAATATGTCTTAAGGGATGTGCAACATAAAAGCCATTGTTTGAATTTCCTGCACAGTTGGTTGACCACATCCAAGGAAACTGGTTGACTTCCTGATTCGAGAGGAAGCTCAAGGAACTAAAGGAATCACTGAAGAAAATTGGACACTCCCGAAAAAACGGTTTTGAATACAAATCCCAGATGTTCAATAAATAAAATGTATAATGGGGTTCATCCAGCCTCTACACCTGATTTCAACTTGGAATAGATATTTCTGTACTGAATGGCCTTTATTTTCATTATAGCCTTTCTCCTTTCAGTGCAAGTAAAACACGTTTAAAATGGTAAACATGTACAAAAGCATTAAAACGTTGGAAAAAAACTAAATATTAAGGATTGTAATAAAGATGCGTTCATTCACAGTGGCAGTTGAACAGAACATTATAAAAAGACAGCTAAAAGTATTTGATTAAATTTAACCAAAAACTACCCTATTCCTAAATTCACTTTATTGGTACAAAAAAAGTGTATTTTATGTTACACAATGAGCTACTGATTTCAATTATTCCTTTATTTGTAAAAGGTTTTAATGGCTCAAATAACAAAACAATAACCTGCCTAACCATATTTTCACAGTAAAAGGTAAAAAAAAAATCAACCTTAATAAATACAGGTTAAACAAAATTCATGGACACACATCACAGGGTAGGTATGCTAAACATTTTGCCTCAGTTCGTGACACTAATGTACATTTTTTATCTTAGCAAGTAAGAATTGTTGGTGATATACGTTACAAAGAAAAAAAAGCATAGAATATATAAGTAACTTACGTGGCACAATAAGTGCAGTAGACACAAAGAGCAAAATATGACTTGCAGACATCCTTGCAACCTGTGTGCATGTTGTAGTAACTAATGGTTGTTCGTATCTGGAACTCTGAAGTACAAAGCCAAAGCCCTGGAAAGGCGCATTTCAAAATAAAAGCTAGCCACAGAAATATTTGTTATAATTTGGAACCGTTACAGTTCTAGGAAAAATATAATATAATAAAATGTATGATAAAAAATGTATAATAAAATGTAATATATATACATATATATGTATATATACAGAGTTACTTTAACTTGATTACTTTCAATTACTTTTGGATTACTCCAACCAATACCAAATATGCTAATAAAAGACAAAAGAAACTGAATATGAATAAAATTATGACTTACAACACGTGGTAAGCTTTCTCTCCTGGCTTTGTTCTATTTGATCTCCGGCAAAACTAACAAAAAATGCGACAGAAACAAAATGAAAATAAATCCAAACAGCTTGCCAACATCATTTTTGCCGTTCCATGTGTTCCGTTACTCCCCAAGCAAGCCTGCACAAAATTTAGCAATTTCATTCATATTTAGTTTCTTTTGTCTTTTATTAGCATATTTGGTATTGGAGTAATCCAAAAGTGATTGAAAGCAATCAAGTTAAAGTAACCCTACCCAACCCTATTTATTTATATTAAATGTTTATATATGATATTTGGGCAGCACGGCGGCGCAGTGGTTAGCGCTTGTGCGGCACAGTTCATGTCATGGGAACCTGTCGTGGGTTCAAATCCAGCTCCAGACTTCCTGTGCGGAGTTTGTATGTCCTCCCCGTGCTTGCGTGGGTTTCCTCCGGGCACTCCGGTTTCCTCCCACGTTCCAAAAACATGCATTTCAGGTGAATTGGCCGGTCCAAATTGTCCCTAGGTGTGAATGAGCGAATGAATTGTCTGTCCCTGTGTGCCCTGCAATTGGCTGGCAACCAGTTCAGGGTGTCCCCTGCCCACTGCCCGGAGATGGCTGGGATGGGCTCCAGCCCCCCCGCGACCCTAATGAGGATAAGCGGTACGGCTAATGAGATGAGATGAGATGAGATGAGATATGATATTTGTTTTATTATTAAAGTTTTGTACAAGGTGACATACTCTTGTTTGAATTGTCGGTGAAGGATACTGCAAACGGTAAATTTTGCATTGAAAAAAATTGTATATATATATATATATATATGTATATATATATATATATATATATATATATATTAAAGAGAGAGAGAGAGAGAGAGAGAGAGAGAGAGAGAGAGAGAGAGAGAGAGAGAGAGAGAGAGAGAGAGAGAGAGAGAGAGAGAGAGATCGTGGACTGTCCTCTAGTGGTTAACATGTTAATTGTTTGGTCCTTAAATTGATTTTTGTGGTGAAACCTGATAGATAGATAGATAGATAGATAGATAGATAGATAGATAGATAGATAGATAGATAGATAGATAGATAGATAGATACTTTGTTCATCCCCGAAGGGAAATTCACATTTCCAGCAGCATCCCTGAGCTGAGAACAATCGAGAACAAAACAATCGAAAATAACACGGGAGCTGCTGGAGTGGCTGCCATTCGTGACGGCGCCGGAAGAAAAGATTCAATTTGAATCATGTACAAACAAACAAACAATTGAATCATGTACAAACAAACAAACAAACAAACTATTCATGTTTCAATAAGTGGAGTGTTAATAAAATGGGGGGAAAATAATTTCTGATACTGATATAACCAGGTAAAACTAATTTTAAGTTACCTGTCCAAATGAATGTTGTGCCATCTCACCTTTCCCACTCTCTCTCCTCTCACCTTTCCAACTCTCTCCTGCAGTTGACTTGCTGCTGCTCGCTCCTGAAACTAATACTTACCTCTTTGTGTATTGTGCAGTCCCTTCTCAATGTGGTTCCCAATAAGAACACCCGGATCAGGGCAAAATCAACAATTTCCCGCAGCTTACACATCTAAAAGTAGATTAAATGCTATATCTAAAGGAAATAAATGTGTGGGTACACTGAAAGCTGAAGAATGCCTTAAATGAGTGCCATTGAAGCCCTCCGTACAGCTAATGTTGTTAATGTTGCTGTTCCATAGTGAAGGGGTTGGCACATGTCATAATGTTAATTTATATAATATGAAACAAATTATTTTAATTCGAATGCATTTATTCCTGCACCCCTAGCTCTTACTGTAGTTTTAATTCCATGAACCTTATAGCCCAGAGCGTCTTATTTATGCAGGGTTCGTACACCTCATTTATCAAGTTATGATTTTTAGATCTTGAGTAAATTGCAATTATACTAGTGGATCTGAACAATACGTGTGTCAATAATTTTGAGACAAATCTCTCCTCATATAGTTGTTGGGTAGTAATATGTAGCTTACATGTTAAGGTGCAGGAAATCATTTGCATTTCAATTTAACACTGGGAATAACTACCTTCATTGTTTGCATGTCCCATAATAAATAATAATTGGTACATATCCCTTGCTCTAGTACACATTTCACAGTGCCCTGTTTAGGTGTAGAACACATGCGGCCCAGAAAGGACGCTTCATAGGAAAATCACACAAACTAATGCGAGCTGCCATTAATACTGACAGAGGAAATGCAATGGCAAATCCAAGCCACCAAAGAGCAGTATCGGCTTGAGCATGCCAACAATTTCAAGGATTTTACAAGCATTTCAAACAAAATTCAATCACTTTTCAAATCCTGAAAACACAACATTAAAACTCAAGCATTTTCAAGAAATTCAAAGACCTGTACGAACCCTGTATACAAGAAAAATATATCACAATATACTATATTTGGAGTGTGTGTTATAATCTGTTGCACCTAATAGTGCAAAGAAAATTCAGTGCTCTCAATTCGGGTAAATGATACTGAAACCCTGAATGTAACATGGACAAAACTTTTCATTGTACTACTGTTAAGATTATTATTAAAGTACAATGCACTACTATATACTAGAGTATTGTAGTTATAACTTGGTCCAGTCTCTAAAAACAACTGTGTTAATTTTTTTTTAATTTTTATCCTGAGTCATTAATCTCAATTTCCTCTCTAAAGTCTATATTAAATGTTTCCCTGGAGTGCAATGTCTAATCTCATTGCTCACAATGTTTCACAATGTAAATATCAATGACGATAAAAAAAAAATGAATTCAACATTTTTAAAAGCTCACCTTTTCTGCAGTGAGGCTTGCTTCTGAGAAGAGTGGTCTTGTGTCTCAGAGCATTGCGAAAAAACACCGTCATCTGGGTCTCTGCCTTCCAATTTTCCAGTTTGGATGGATGGAGATTTTTGCATTTGCACTTCTGAGAGTATTCGCTCAAAGTATAGAGCCATGAAACATAGAGTACCCAAGCACCGGTATTCATCTTGAGCCCTAAAGTTCTACACTTCATTTACTAAACGGTGGCATTGGTTGTAATGTGAGACCCATCACCAACATTGTAAAATTGAAACTTGCATACCATCAACATGATAATTTGTATACATCCCTGAACGCCCTTCATCCTAGCGTCTTTAATTCAGTTCATCTTTTGTCCCATGCATTCACCTCATTGGGTATTTAGTTTCCTTGGGAGATGCAAAAGAGGAGGGTCAAGTTAAGGGCTAAAAGAGATTAACACTCCCCCCCTATTGACAGAGAGAGAGAGAGAGGGAGAGAGAGAGAGATGGAGGGGGAATGAGGGAGAGAAATAGGGAGAGAAGGGGAGAGAAAAGGGAGAGAAAGAGGAAGAAAGAAGGGGAGAAAGAGTGAAAGAGAGAGAAACAGAGTAAGAGAGAGATAGATGGAGAAAAAAATGGAGAGAGAGAGAGAGAGAGAGAGAAAAAGAGACAATGAGGGAGAGAAAGAGGGAAAGAGAGAGAAACAGTAAGTGAGAGAAAGACGGAGACGGCGCTTGTTGACAGATTGGCTCCCTGTCAGTATTTAACCGCTGTCCTGTCAGTCAGCTTTTGTTGGTGCATCTGCAAATCTCCGTTTTTACACAGCCAGCCCTTTTTTCGACTGTCCTGTGTTTTTGCTCTTGTTTTTCTCCCGCTACGATCTGTTTGATTTCAACTTTTTCTGTTCTTGACACCGCCATCGCTCGCCACGGAAGTCCCACTTCCCCAATAAAGCTATGAGTAACGTTACTGAATAAAACTATGAGTAACGTTACGCGAGTGGGTTCTGTTTCCTGTTCTGAGAGAGAAAGAGAGAGAGAAAGAGAGAGAGAGAGAGAGAGAGAGAGAGAAAGAGAAAAGGGAGGAGAAAGAGCAGAGAGTAAGAGAAAGACAGAGAAAAAAACAGAGAGAGAGGGTGAAAGAGAGAGGGAGAGAAACAGAGAGATAAGGAATGTGAGAGAGAGGAAGAAGGAGAGAGAAAGAGGGAGAAATAATGGGAAAGAGAAACAGAGTAAGAAAGGGATAGACATCCATTTTCTGCACCGCTTATCCTCAGTAGGGTCGTGACAGACAGACAACTCACTCGCTCATTCACACCTAAGGTCAATTTGGACCGGCCAATTAACCTAACATGCATCTTTTTAGAAGGTGGAAGGAAACCGTAGTGCCCGGAGGAAACCCACGCAAGCAAGGGGAGAACATGCAAACTCCACAAAGGACTCGATCTCATGACCTCAGAACTGTGCCGCACTCGTGCTAACTCTCCCGTTGTCCAGCATCCAAAGTTTACCTCTGGTGCAAAATATTTCAGTAAGACTTATGATCGGACGAGAAAGTTTGATCACATTCCCCAACGTTTGCTGATCCGCACTGGTTGCCTGTCAGTTTAAGACGTGACTTTACAGTTAAGTAACTAACATAAAAAAATTGCATGTTCTTGGAATCCCCCTGGTTATTCAGATTTTTTTGTGCCTTGTTTCCCTACCTAGAAAATGCTGGACTACTTGTTACGCCAAGAACCAAGAAGAAATCTGAAGGCTCGAGAGCATTCGCCATCCATGGACCAATGCTTTGGAATGATTTGTCATCAGAGATACAATGTGAAACTTAACTGGAAGTGTTTAAATCTAGGCTTGAGATTATTTTTATGTTGTGATAGCTTGTGATAGATGTTGAGCTCATAAGATTTATTGATTGTCTCTTCCGGCTGCCTGGTTATTGGTTGAGCGAGGAAGTAGGGGAATTGCAGCATCTGGACCTAATCCAAACCATTAGCTAGAGTCCTCTGCAACAACCGGTGGGTTTAGATGGGAAGCTTCCTCATTGCTGTCTTGGACCTTTTCACAATTTCAGGATTTCTTTTTTTTATTGTTCATGTGCACTATGGCAGTGCTCTGGTTTGCCCGCGTCCCTGCGTCCTAGACGCATCATTTTTGCTGGGGACGCATAGTGTTAAATCGACGTGCGTCCATGGGACGCAACTTTTTTTTGACACTAAATTGTCATTATTACCCGATTATATTTTTTTTAAACAAAGATTTACCGCAATCTAAACTTTTCATCAGGCAGATCCGCCATTGTTGTTTTGGTCTCGCGGTTTGAGTTTTCGTCTGCACGCCGATCCTGGCAAACAAGATCTCGTTGCTTCGAGATGACGTCATTGTTGTGGTGCTTGTCGTCGAGTAAAGGTGAAGATTAAGTATGCCTACGAAAAAACAGTATTAGGTGAAAATCAACACAAAATTGGTTATTTCTTCAGTGTCAGTAATAAGTCGAAACATAATGCAGAAAGTGATAACAACGGCAATAATTCCGGCACGAAAAAACGGCGGAGAAATTCTTCGGAAGATCGCGGAGGCAAGGAAAACACGTGTGTTGAAGCGAACGATTCGACGAAAGATAAAAAACAAAAGAATACTCCTAGCAAGAAAAGAACTTTTCTGCCAAAATGGACTAAATTATATTCCTGGTGACGCTATGAGGAGCATGATAAGGCATTACAACTGTGGCGGGACAGCAAACGAAGAAGCATATATGAACTTAAAAATCTGAAGTGATAACTGCTTTGTATTACCAATTAACATTGATGATTAAAAGTGTATTTATATAGAGACTAATTTTTCAGCAATATTATTTTGCATAATGTACAATATTTTTGTGAACTGAAAAATCTGAAGATATAACTGCTTTGTATTACCAATTAACTGTGATGATTAAAACTGAATGAAAATATAGATTGATATAATTATTTCAGCAATATTATTTTGTATAATGTAAAATATTGTTGTGAACTGAAAAACCTTGAAGTGATAACTGATTTGTGTTCCAATAATTGTGATGATCAAAACTGAATTAATATATAGATTTATATTATATATTTGTCGCCGATTTACAATTTCAACCTCGATAACACTAAAGTTTGGGGACCCGTAGATCTCTGTTGGGACCCATAGATTTTTGAGCATGCGAGTCCCCGGGGCCCATCACTTTTCACAGGTAAAATGAACACTGCTATGGTTTGTCTTTTGTTGCCAAGTCAACATCCATGGCAGCCTGGCTGTCCTGGAAGGGGGATTGTCTCACGGGTGGTCCCATCTCAATGTTTCGCAGTTTTCCTCATGCAATTTTTTTCGTGGAGGTTTGAATTCAGCGTAAGTTGTAACTACCATTATAGTGGTCTGTTGAAGCCCTTTGGTACTCTGTGATTAAGACTGTCCAAACAAATATGACTTAACAGTTCAACTATACTAATGATTTAACACGTAACAAGACAGACTCTTCCCGTCTAACGTTGGTGTCTCTCAGATTTTATGAATGTATGTGGGCTGGGTTCTTGGGAAATGAAATGTTGGAAAAACAAACTCAGATTTGCTTGAATGCTTCTCAAAGAAGATTCTACTGGAGAGAGGAGTGCAGCACATTCCCCCAAAGCTTACACGGCAGGCTCAAGCCTTCGACCTTTTTAGCCTTAGCATTGCCTCCTCTTTCACTCGTCTTCCCGCCCCGTCTCTTTCTATGTCCAGCTGGCTGAGCCCCAAAAACTTTGTCCTCTGGTTTCAAATGATTCCTGAAACCTCCCACTTGCTTTGTTCTTCCAATTTTCCCACCCCTTAGACATAAGAGTTTAAAAATAAAGGAAAGACATTGCTGGAGGGAGGATGCTAAAGATTATACGAGTCAGTTCATCTGAGAAAGTGTGTGACAAGTGCAAAGAAGAGTGGCAGAATGAATAAAAATAACAGCAGTTCGCTGTTAGGACTTGTGTTCTGCGTATCATGCGGCTATTTCTGAGAGAACTAGTTCTGCAGTTCAAAAATGTTCCTGATCCCACCCAGTTGAAATGCCGTAGTTTCCCAGCCTGTTTGAAATGTCGGATCCGTATTGATATGCATGTTGTGAACAAAACACAATACAGACCGGCACTAATAGGATTGGTTTTGATTCTTTACATTCCCTTTTTCTTATCGTAGTTGGAATTCCTCTCCACATCATTTCAGCATTTGTACTGAATGAAAGAAGGAAACAAGGGAAGTGTTAAAGTTTCAAGACTTAGAAAATGATTAGGGGCTGAAATTGTAATCATATCAGATCATTATAATAGCATAATAATAACAGGCGATGGAGCGGATGGGTGGTTAGCGCGCAGCCCCACAGTGCGGAGGTTCATGGTTCAAGTCCAGCTACCGGAGCCTCCCGTGCGGGGTTTGCATGTTCTCCCCGTGCCTGTGTGGGTTTCCTCCAGGCACTCTGGTTTCCTCCCAAAACCAAAAACATGCATGTCAGGTCAATTGGCTGGTCCAAATTGTCCCTAGCTGTGAATAAGCGAGTGAGTTGTCCGTCTTTGTGAGCCCTGTGATTGGCTGGCAACTGGTCCAGGGTGTCCCCTGACTACTGGCCATAGATAGCTGGGTGGGCTCCAGCAACCCTGCTGAGGATAAGCGGTGCAGATAATGGATGTACGGGTCATAACAACAATTATTCGCAAGTTAATAATATTTAATATTTCAGTAAATGAGAAACAGCCATGCAAAATGCACTATGGGAATAAAAAAAAACCCCATTGCATATTCTTAATGAGTCTTAAAAGGTATTTATGTGATAGACGACAAATCTGGCCAACCATCAATGTATGGCTTAAAACGGATGGTTGTCAATATTATGTTGTATGGGTCCTTACAAGTCTAAACATGGCCCTTTGCCCGAGTAGGAATTGCCAAGCAACATCCACAAATTGGACTAAATACTGATTAATCAAACCTGATGCTTACTTAATCACTGGCAAATGACAGCACGGACAGATCTCTAGCGTTGGATCATGGACATATCTGCCTGTCCGTGCCACTTCTCTGAACCCTTGACACCTGCATTGTGCCTTGAATATTTATTTTATTTATCCAGCCTTGAACTCTTGGACTGTGTTTTTGTTTTCAGTTATTTCTTCTCCACCCTCTATGGGGCTCTTTGGTTATTTCCTTTGACCGATTAAAACCGTAAACTCTTCGAGTGTCCGTATTTGGATTCTCTCCGCCCATCATAACATCACTTTTGTGATTGCTCATTAAAAACATAATATTCAAACACAATTCGAACATTTCTAAAACCCTTTTGTTTACCCTATGCATTTATAAATTTTACATGTGCACACACACACCTGGGAGATGAAACTGTTATGGAACATGGGATTTGGAAGAATGTGTATTAAAGATAAAAAACAATCAACAAACTGATTACATAATTGAATGAAAAGAGTGGTCTTTTTTAGAAGGTGCAAAAACTAACAGTGCACTGTGATTTAATCAGTTGAAATCGATAATACAAAAAACTTGTTTTATGAGAGAACTAAAGAATATATATCTTTTAGTTAATGGCAAGCTGCATGTCTTTGTTATGTGCATTTAACGAGAAAAAAAGCAGCAGAGCAGTGGTTAGCGCGTGTGCGGCACAGTTCTGATGTCATGAGATCAAACCTCCTGTGTGGAGTTTGCATGTTCTCCCCGTGCTTGCGTGGGTTTTTGCCGGGCACTCCGGTTTCCTCCCACATTCCAAAATCATGCATGTCAGGTTAATTAGCCGGTCCAAATTGTCCCTAGGTGTGAATGAGCAAGGGAATTGTCTGTCCCTGTGTGCCCTGCGATTGGCTGGCAACCAGTTCAGGGTGTCCCCTGCCCACTGCCCGAAGAAAGCTGGGATGGGCTCCAGCACCCCCGCAACCCTACTGAGGATAAGCGGTGCAGTTAATGGATGGATGAGTATATTTTGAAATCCTCTCTTGAACACGTTTTCCAATGATATGACATATTTCATTGACTGGTAACATCATCAAAACACAACTAGGAACGTTAAGGAGTTAATAAAACAAAATTATCCCAAAGTTGAGATTTTTAAGAAATAATATACCATATTTTCTGCACTATAAGGCTCACCCCCCTAAAATGGTTTTCAATAATGTTGCGAAAGACACAAACATAAAACAGAAAGTATTTCAACAAAATACTATAAAAACTTTTTACGCACATACTGGACTGTCTCAGAAAATTAGAATATTGTGATAAAGTTCTTTATTTTCTGTAAGGCAATTAAAAAAAAAAAATGTCATACATTCTGGATTGATTACACATCAACTGAACTATTTCAAGCCTTTTATTATTTTAATATTGCTGAATTTGGCTTACAGCTTAAGAAAACTCAAAAATCCTATCTCAAAATATTTGAATATCATGAAAAAGTATACAAGTAGGCTATTTAACTAATCACCTGAATCATCTAATTAACTCGAAACACCTTGCGAGGGTTTCCTGAGCCTTAAAAACACTCAGCTTGGTTCAGTAAACTAAATCACTGCTGATCTGACTGCTGTCCAGAGGACCATCATTGATACCCTCCATCAGGAGGGTAAGACACAAAAAGAAATTTCTCAAAGAGCAGGCTGTTCACAGAGTGCAGTTTCTAAGCATATCCACAAAAAGTCTGTCGGAAGGGAAAAATGGGGCCGGAAACGCTGCACAACCAAGAGAGATGACCGCAGCCTTAACAAAATTGTGAAGAAGAGCCGCTTCCAGAATTTGAGGGAGCTTCAAAGACAGTGGGCTGAAGCTGGAGTCCAGGTATCAAAAGCCACAGTTCACAGACGTGTCCGGGAAATGGGCTACAATAGCCGTATTCCCATGGTCAAGCCACTTCTGAACTCAAGACAACGGAAGAAGCGTCTGACTTGGGCTATGGAGAAGAAGCACTGGACAGTTGCAGAGTGGTCCAAAGTCCTCTTTTCAGACGAAAGTAAGTTTTGCATTTCATTTGGAAGTCAAGGCGCCAGAGTCTGGAGAAAGGCTGGAGAAGAGCAAATCCAAGTTGCTTGAAATCCAGTGTGAAGTTCCCACAGTCAGCAATGGTTTGGGGAACCATGTCAGCTGCTGGTGTTGGTCCACTGTGTTTCATCAAGTCCAGAGTAAATGCAACTGTGTACCAAGAGATTTTAGAGCACTACATGATTCCATCCGCTGAAAAGCTCTATGGAGATGAGTATTTCATTTTCCAGCATGATCTGGCACCTGCCCACAGTGCCAAAACCACCAGTAACTGGTGCACTGACCATGGCATCACTGTCCTTGATTGGCCTGCTAATTCCCCTGACCTGAACCCCATCGAGAATTTGTGGGGTATAGTTAAGAAGAAGATGAAAGACACCAGACCTACAAATGCAAATGAGCTGTAGGCCGCTATCGAAGCATCCTGGGCATCAATAACACCTCAGCAATGCCACAGGCTGATTGCCTCCATGCCACGCCGGATTGATGCAGTAATCCGTACAAAAGGATTCCCAACCAAGTACTGAGTGCATCAATGGACATTTTCAAATGTTTGATTTAGTTTTGCTGTTATAAAATTCTTTTTTTTACTTGGTCTGAGGAAGTATTCTAATATTTTGAGATAGGATTTTTGAGTTTGTTTCAGCTGTAAGCCAAAATCAGCAATATTCAAATAATAAAAGGCTTGAAATAGTTCAGTTGATGTGTAATGAATCCAGAATGTATGACATTTTTGTTTTTTTAATTGCATTACAGAAAATAAAGAACTTTATCACAATATTCTAATTTTCTGAGACAGTACAGTATACATCTTAAAACGAGAGGTTATTGATGCAGAGATGAAGAAGTGGAGAGACTGTTTACACCAGAATACAATATGTAAATCAGTACTTCTGGCACTGTGAGTAAAAATAGAGTGAAAATGAGAAACGCTAATGCCTTTTTATATTTCATCCGAACCATTGATGATCAAGTGTCGGCGCCCTCACTGCCACGACCCAGGTTCGAATCCTGTTGCACTCAATCTATAGAGATTTGGGCCAACGGTGATTATTAAATACGGAAGCGTACTGTAAAAACCTTCGCATTCTGCGGTATATAAGGCACACTGCGTTATAGGGCGTACAATATGTGTATCATTTGCCCTCATGTAGGTTTTAGATGAGGGGATGGTGTCATAATAGTCTGTAATAATAGTTTGCAATAGTCTTTGATCTGTGCAGCCCTTTGAGACACTTTATGATTAAGGGCTATACAAATAAACATGACTTGACTTTCAAACTGCTGGTCGATTTGTTTTTTTAGGTGACTCTTATGGTCCGGAAAATATGATACAGTAAACATTTTTCAAATGACATGTAGAGTGTTTTTTTTTACCCAGCATACACCGTGATACATAAACAACCTATGGCAAGTTAACCATCAAGAAGTATCTCCTGTCATTTTGGTTCCACAGTCTGTGATGGAGAGGAAGTGGGCCTCTTGTTTCCTTGTCTTCTTTCAGGGCAATGTGATCCGGTGCAAAGTCTTCTAGTTTGTTCTCAAAGCTTTTGCATAAACGGGCTCCAAGAAATGAAATGGCAGCAGCAGGAAGAGGCTGCCGACAAATATCACACTGACTAAAGCCAGCAGCACGTAGCGAGCTATGAACAAGGTGTCCACAATCTATGGAAGGGAAAAATAAAACGATTATTTTTCTGTTGTGCGAGAAACCACAAAATAAAAATTAGCGGAAATTACGGACTACTTTTCCACAACACATGCACTCTAAATACAAATCACCATAGTGATGTCTGGAAACATTTATGACAGCCTACTATTCCATGTTTTTGTCAACTCTATTCATAAAATACATAACAGGAGCAAAACTGGAGGATCAGTGCAGGTCTTTTAGAACAGATTGGAATTTATTATCTGAGGTTTAGCCTCTTCCCTGTTTTCCATTCATGTCTTCTCTCCTTATTTTAAGGGTCTACTAAACGTAAAACCTATCAACAGCTGTTGCTCAATATTGGACTTTGAAAATAATTATACCCAATAAAAGCATTACATTATTTACATCACATCATAAAAAAAATATTTAAGGGATGGCTTCTGTCAGGAAACGAACCAGGAAGCAGGAAGTCGAAACTCATTTGAGTAGCCGATCTTTCACTTTAATTGAGAAATAAAAGTTGTCCAACACACAAACGGACCAAGGACAAAACAAAACAGGTTCAAAGGTAATCAAAATTACAAACTAGGCTAAGCATTACTTAGAACAAACGGGAATGAACAGGTTTTCCTCAAGGTTAAGCAATGGTCTGGCAACGGGCAGTCCCAAAAGGAGCGTTTAAGTACTCCACAAACAATCAGTTCAATGCGTCTCAGCCGGTGTCAAGGGGCGGGGCTAGCTGGATGTCACGACAACCGTGCAGGACATGACAGCTTCAACCTGTCTTCCCTTGATTTTCTTTCGGGTGATTTGTTTACTTTGTTATGTGATATTTGTTGAAATATGCCTTAAAAGAAAAAAATGTAAAGCTCCACATACAATAAATACATTTTTACAATAAATTCTGACAGGCTGTTGTGTCCATCCACTATCAGGATATGCTTCAACTGATATGAAGAGTATTTAAGACCCTTACAAAATAACTTGGTTTGGTCACAACTGAAAGCAAATATAGCTTATGTGGGTTTAACCGATTTTCTGATCACATGACAATCCGCTAATCGATAAGGCACGGCATATACAAATGCGCAATCGTTCAGCTGTGTTATCTGACTTCTGGCTTCTTCCCAGTTTGAAGGTAAAGTCTCATATTACGGTGTTTTCAATTGTATTGGCTGCTTGCCATGTCTTTTTATATATGGGCAAGTCGTTTGTTGGATGCCATTCGAGACATGGAACTGGCGGTGCTTTTTGGAGCAGGTTTAGCAGATGGGCTAAAAACATACTTGTTATGGTAAGATACTCCCTGTCAAAAATGATTCATTATTAAACATTTTAACGCCAGTTTGATCTTGTGTGTGGGAAGTGAAGAGATCTGCTGAAGTGGGAAGTGAAATTAGAATCTAATTTTAATTCCAACCTCATCTAGTAGGAGGAGAGGAAGAAGAAAACAGTCTTTGGGCTTCAAGGCTAATCAATTATTGAACTACAAACCTTGCGGGAATTACAAGCATTTCCATTAAATTGTAACAGTCTCTACACTAGATAGAGAGGCATTTTGATAATATGCTGAAAATAAATATATTTTATTGAACATATTACTGATTTGTACGAAAAAAATAATCTAAATTTCAAACCAAATAGGCACCGCACGCTGTCAGTAGGGACACACAGTTGTGCTCAAAAGTTTACATACACTTGTGAAGAACATAATGTCATGGCTCCCTTGAGTTTCCAGTTATTACTACAACTCGGATTTTCTCTGATAGAGTGATTGGAAAAGATAGTTCTTTCCCACAAAAACATTCACGGGGTTTGGTTTGTTTATGACTTTATTATGGGTTAACAAAACAAGTGAGAAAAATCTGCTGGGTCAAAAGTATACATATAGCAGCGCGAATATTTGGTAACATGTCCCTTGGCCATTATTACTTCAATTAGGCGCTTTTGGTAGCCATCCACAAGCTTCTGGCAAGCTTGTTTGAATCCTTGACCACTCCTTTAGACAGAATTGGTGCAGTTCAGTTAAATTTGATGGCTTTCTGACATAGACTTGTTTCTTCAGCATTGTCCACAAGTTCTCAATGGGGTTTAAGTACGGACTCTGGGAAGGTCATTCTAAAACCTTAATTCTAGCCTGATTTAGCCATTCCATTACCACTTTTGATGTGTGTTTGGGGTCATTGTCCTGTTGGAACACCCAACTGCACCCAAGACCCAATCTTTGGGCTAATGACTTTAGGGTATCTTGAAGAATTGGAAGGTAATCCTCCTTCTTCATGATCCCATTTACTCTCAGTTCCATTGACAGCAAAACAGCCCCATATCGTAATACTACCACCACCGTGCTTGACGGTAGGCATGGTGTACTTGGGGTTAAAGGACTCACCTTTGTCTCCTCCAAACATATTGCTGGGCATTGTGGCCAAATATCCTGATTTTTGTTTTGTCTGACCACAGAACTTTGCTCCAGATCGTCTTATCTTTGCCTATGTGATCAGCAACAAACTTCAGTCGAGCCTTAAGGTGCCCCTTTTGAAGCAAGGGCGTCCTTCTTGCATGGTAGCCTCTCAGTCCATGGAGATGCAAAACACGCTTGACTGTGGGCACTGAATGACACCTGTGTTCCAGCAGCTTCTAATCCTTGGCAGATCTGCTTTTTGGTGATTCGCAGTTGAAGCTTCACCCCCTGACCAATTTTCTCTCAGCAGCAGGTGATAGCTTGCATTTTCTTCCTGATCATGGCAGTGACAAAACTATATTTCCTGTTTGCTCTGTTGCTCTTGGGACCTGCAGCTGCTTTGAAATGGCTCCAAGTGACTTTACTGACTTCTTCAAGTCAATGATTCGCTTTTTCAGATCTATTCTGAGCTCCTATGACTTTCCCATTGTATCGTTTGTGGACGTTTGCATCCAATGAGCCCTATTTAAATCGCCTCAGAAAAGTCACCAGACGTTGTCACTCATAATCACTCATAAGAAATTAAGAGGCCATGCTATAAAGCTCACTTCACTGACACAACTTTCTAAGTGACCAAATTGCTCATTTGTGTTGTTGTATGTATATTTTTGACCCAGCAGTTTTGATCACATTTTCTGTTAACCCATAATAGACATAAAAGAACCAAACCTCATGATTGTTTTTTGTGACAAAGGACTATCTGTTCCAATCACTCTATCAGAGAAAAATCCGAGTTGTAGAAAAAACTGGAAACTCAAGACAGCCATGATATTATGTTCTTCACAAGTGTATGTAATCTTTTGACCACAACTGTAAATAGATAACTAATCCTCTGTCCATTTTTTTAGGGAGAGGTAAATAAAAAAAATATGACAATCAACTAAACATTTGTTTTATCCGTGTCAACCATGACTGAGTCACATTAGCAAAAGTTGAACAGAAAATAAAACAAAAATTATGTCCAATTTGTGAGGTACATTAAGTGGTCAACTGCTATGTCTATAACAAAATTACTCAGTGATTCTCAAGTTTAAAATCAAACGGTTTTAATGACTGACGTTTGTCATTTTCAATACTTTAGCAACTGACGTTTGTTTTTCGGACTGCATGCATTTAATTTCAAACATGTGTATTAGGCGCAGCCTGGCACAACGCTCAAACTTTTTCTTGTAGTGAAATATACGTGTATGAAATGGATAATGCATGTCATCGAAACCGTATTGGCTTGAATGTTACTTGAGTCTTACAGAAGCAAGTCAGACTCATTCTTGCTCAACTGTCCGATGTGCTCTTTAAATATTCGTGCGTCACAGATCCAGCGCCATAAAACGCAAGGAGATATTCTCCCTACCATATATACATATATACATTATATATATATATATATATATATATATATATATATATATATATATATATACTTGCACATAAGCTCAATTCAAAACCATAAAATACTTAAATCCGGGCATCAGTTAATATGCTCAAATTTAGTTGTGTGTCAACAGTAGGAAATGGTAGGCAGCATGTAGGAAGGGGGGCTTATACAGGGACAACAAACCGGCAAATCAATTAGAGAAACGTGAGCATAGAATTTACAGTAAAAGTGTGCTGAATTTTGGTCTTTAATTAGTAAAGCTATTTTTAAAAAACACCATGCCTGTAGAGAAAAAAAATACATATTGGAAAGTACCCATAAATAGAAAAACGAGACCTTCAAGTGGTTTGAAACCTAGAGACAAGATGGATATGGAGTGTCTTGGCTAAGTGTTGATTTGCAGGCTCTCACGCTTGCACATGCCAAGAAATATGAAAGTTTCCTTGCTTCCAGAGGTTGGTGTATGCCTTTTCTTCTATTATATCTATTATATTTAAAGCCGTTTTAGGGCGTCAGCATCCATGCAAGTATATCCAGTAATTTATAACCAGCTAGTTACTTTCAGTAATATGGGGGTTACTTTTTAGATGAAGTAACTCCCACTGCTCGCTGATTGACCAGGATTTAACATGTTTACACAATAACATTGATTTTCTAAATAGGAATACCGGAAATAGTATACCGGCTTGCATGTGAACATAATGAGAGTAAAACGTCACCTCTTTCTCTTTGAGAACTGATGGGGTTGCTGGGTCTCGTGGAAAAAACACTAGTGCCAATGTAATGATGACAGCCAAGAAGAAAATCGGGATGACTCCTAACCTAGAAAATACATATTACAAACAAATGTTTAGTTACTATGATAAGAGAAAATAATCTAGAACAGTGGTCTCAAACTCGTTTTAACTCGGGGGCCACACGATAGAACAAACATTCTGTCGGGGGCCGGACTAGTAGATTAAAGAGAAAGAAAAAGGGAGATAAAGAAATAAGAGAAAGAGGGAGGGAAAGGGAGAGAGGGCGGGACAAAGAAAGAAAAAGAGAGAGAGGGAGAAAGAGAGAAATAAATACAAGTACAGTGTCTTTGTGAGAGGCACCTGGCTTTGGCAACATCAAGTTGACATATTTCAACCTGCAGCTTGTTTTTCTCTTGCGCTTCTCTGAGTGTTGTCTCACGGGCCAGATTCAATCCCTTAGCGGGCCTGATCTGGCCCGCGGGCCGCCTGTTTGACACCTGTGCTTTAAGGCGTGGTAACCATCCTTATACGTTTTATCTTAATTACTAGGAGAACATGTGAAAATATTCACGGTTTACGGAGTCCTTAACCACCTGGGTCGTAACGTTACCCCTTCCTGTTGTGTGTCTTGTGCAAGGACAGCCTGATGGCGCCCAATATGATAACGTGCACAAATGGGTGATCAAGATCAAACTAATACATCATCGAAAGAAAAACAAACTCGTTTTTAGTAATTGCATGCTTTTTCACCAGTCAACCAGGACATTAGGGTTTAGGACTAGAGCTTTACTAGAATGTGTGTGCATTCAGTGCTTCAGACGTTCTTATTGTCCATTTTTATTTTTGGTAGTAATGTGCAATCAGATTGTCGGGATATCTACTTAACACAGAGGTCTTAATTCTCGTTTAACATTTTATACAATGTTAGGCTCACGAAATCATAAACACAGTAAACAGATTTTTGAGAGATTATGGCACTCACTTTGTTGATCCAGAAGCTCTCAGAAGAATCAACCAAAGCAAAATTGTCACAATCCAAACTGTAGCGATGATAAAAACACCAGTACCGACACCCAAGACTGTGGTGGTCATTTCCTTGTTTGTTATTTATTTTAGATGAAAGAAAAAAATTCTGGACAATATTATTGTTAGCTTTAGCTGCTATCTGTTAAGTATAGATCGGCAGTTACACATTAGCCTTAGATCGCATCCTAATGAACTACCTGGGTCCTACGGAAACAATTTGTTAGAATCAATTGGTTAAGGTTATAAATCTGAAGAAAATACATGGTGTATGTCTCCATTTTAACTGTCGTCTAAATCCACCGCGTTAAACCAAAGCGTTCGAGGACGCTTCCTGGTAACAGCAAACTCAAATGCAATTGGCTGTACAAAATCTTAAATAGCCAATCAAAGATATTAATACTCAAACAATCAGGGCACGCAAACACAACGCATTGTAGTTTCCCCTGTATTTATACGTTGTTGTTTTTAATCATTTCAAATAATGTACGTTGTATAACAATCTATGTACGGAAATAACTGTTGCGTAAAATAAGCAACACTAAATTTACTGCAAGTGAGAAAATAACTCAAAAGAATTGCCTGTATTGTTTACTTGGTAAATAAAATTTAACTTCGAAGCGTTTATTATCATATGCACAGTAAAGAACCCTGATTCCCTTCATCATGAAATTATTTGCTCTACACAGTTGCCAGCGTAATAGAACTAAGAAACTAGATGTATGCATACATAAAATAGTATTAGGAATATTTAAGAGATTAAAATACAAGATTAACTCAAGATGTTAAGATGAACATATTCAAACGAATTATATTTGATTTTATTCTACAATAGTCTGTCTGTGATGTGTTGTGCTTTTGAAGTTTATTATCACAAAATTGTCAAGTCGTGTCAAGTCATGTTTATTTGTATAGCCCTTGATCACAGAGTCTCAAAGGGCTGCACAGACCACAGATTATTGCAAACCACAGACTATTTTTACACCTACACGAGGGCAAGGAAAAACCTCAACATATGGAAAATGAACATACCTTGAGAAGGGACTGCACATGAGATAATCCCCCTTTCAGGATGACCAGGCTGCAAGGGATGTTGCAATAACAAATAATACACAGATATTGTCAACATATAATATATGTTATTAATATGCTATAGAATAGAAGTGTGTTTTAAGCCTAGATTTAAACATTTCCAACGAGGTTGCAGATCGAATCTCAGGGGGACCCGAATGGAGAACGCTGTCGAACCTGCGGATCTCTTCTTGGCTCTTGGGATGACAAGTAGACCAGCATTTTCAGAGCGAAGATAGGGCGAAATATCTGAAAGATATGAGGGAGCAAGTCCATGCATGATTTTGTATACCACCAACAGAACCTTAAAATCACATCTTAAGCTAACAGGGAGTCAATGCAGGTAAGCTAAAATCGGGGTAATGTGATCAAACTGTCTTGTCTTAGTTAAAAGCCTCGCTGCAGCATTTTGACCTGGCTAAAGGCTCTTGATTTTGGACTTCGGGAGACCGGAGAGTAGTTCATTACAGTAATCGAGACGGGAGGTAACAAACGCATGAATTATAATCCCAGCATCCGACTGAGACAGCATAGGGCAAATTTTAGCACTGTTGCAAAGATAGAAAACAGCTGTTCTAGTATTATTCTTAACGTGTGTTTAAAAGGACAGATTGGGGTCAAATATGACACCTAATTTTTTTGACTGAATCACTCTGGGTGACATTACATTTGTCAATGTCATTGTCTGTCTTGCTGTGAGTAAATAGGTGCTGCGTTCCGTCTGTAGGGTTTATTGTTGCTTAAATAGGGAAGACTTGTTTGTGATGTTTACTTGGTATATAAAATAAATCTGTTTAAACGAAGTATCTTTGTTTTTAATTCTACAATAGTCTGTCTTGCTGTGAGTACATATGTGGTGCGTTGTGTTTTTCAAGTTTATTATCGCTTAATAAGGGTTATTGCAATCACGAATAAGGGGAACAACTGGCTGACTAATGATCTAATTTGTGATATGACACCAATTCAAACTATTGCCAGTTAAGATATTACTATTATCAATAGTTACTACAAGCCGAAACACTGTTTTCTTCAAAAGGAGATACTATATAAAGCTACTGTGTATAAAATACGATGGAAAAAGACAAGCCACAGCTTTATTGAGAAATTCTTTATAGCATCATTTGTATATTTTTTCAATTATCGATGACGCAACTCTACGTTTCAATATACAATATTTTTGTACTATTAATTGGCCAGAAAATTGGAATTTAACTGGGATTTGTTTTTGCTCTGATGCTTGAAACGAAGGTAAATAAAGCTGAATCGTAAGACTTGTACTTTTTGAGTAAAGCCGACAGGGGGCTGGCCTTGCCCGCCTTTAAAATAATGGCATAACAGCTGCCTGAAATAATGGGAATTCAGTCTTTTTCGATAACCGGCGCTTTCGGCTCGGCTCACGAAAAAGAGCTCTCCCTTTCGGCTCCAAGGTTTTCATAATCCGTAAGGGGAAATTTTACGTCCCGCGGGACACAATTATATCCAGCCGGCGTAATAATTTTATATCTACTATAATGGGTCGTTTACATAAAGCCCTGATAACTTTTAAACTACAAATCCCACAATGCAGCGCTTCGGCTGCCGCCGCAAAACTTCACAGGGGCGTTCCCGCATCGATCGTTAGCTTGAGCAGCTACCGTTAAAATTATTAACGAACCAATCTACTAACAAACAACACGCCGGCCACTAAAAGTGAAATTTAAGTGTCAGAAAGCGGAAATGTGACGCCCGGGGATGAGCATATCACGTTGCAAAAGAAGGCTAAACCGAGACGAGTAGGTGGGCGTTTCTGGTGGCGTGGATAACGTGGATGCTAAAGCATCACTATGGACAAAACACAACAGAGCATTTCAATAGGATCTATTTTTTATGTAGAACAAAGTATTTGAAGTTATTTACTGTTTACGTTTATTCAGAAATATTATTCTTGTCTGTTTTGAATTCATGTTCATGTTACATTTTTGGGGTGAAAAGCATACATTTTATTCATTTTTTTCTCTCTCCATATTTTAAATTTGTAAAGTTTTTACAGGATACATTTTTTGCAGGGGAAAAAAGTATGTGAAGTGAATTAATGTTAACGTTAAATTTGGAATAATATTCTTGTCTGTTTTGAATTCATATTCATGTTAAAAACGCACATGTCTGGTGAAATTCACAAATTCTATTTATATATATATATCTCATCTCATTCTCATCTCATTAGCTCCACCGCTTATCCTCAGTAGGGTCGCGGGGGTGCTGGAGCCCATCCCAGCAATCATTGGGCAGTGGGCAGGGGACACCCTGAACTGGTTGCCAGCCAATCGCAGGGCACACAGGGACAGACAAATCGCTCGCTCATTGACACCTAGGGACAATTTGGACCAGCCAATCCACCTGAAATGAATGTCTGGGAGGAAACCGGAGTGCCCGGAGGAAACCCATGCAAGCACGGGGAGAACATACAAACTCCGCACAGTTATATTTATATATATTTTTTCATATTTTGAATTAGTCTAGTGTTGACAAAATATATTTTTATGGAGAACCAAGTACGTTTTTTAATGTTTAGGTTGGTTCTGGAATAATATTCCTGTCTGTTTCTAATTCATGTTAATGTTAAAAAAACTAGTGTAGTCTAGTGTATTCAATTAATGTTTATCTTGTTTGGCCTGCAACCAAAAGTGTGGTTTGAGTTTGGGCCCTCTGTGTAAATGAGTCTGACACCCCTGCTTTAATCGATATTTCACATATTATTAAATTGATCATTAATATCGTTTTTCCGGTGTGAAAGCAGCAGCACCGAAAAAATTGGGGAGCGGATCCGAGGCGAGACAGCAATAGGTGGGCGGGGCTTGCTACATGTGACGTCACTCTTGCGTGGAGGAGTATAGGCTGTGCTGTCAACGCCGTGTCAGTCTGATGAAGATTGGCATGCAGGTAAGCTGTCATTCATTTTCTTGCACATCTCAATGCTTCACACATTTAAAGCCGTTTGCTTCTCACAGAGGGCATTTTTACCCTTCCCCCTTCTCTTCTCAAAAGACATTGTTCACTGAGGAAGATAGGCAGCCGGGCAACAGTGAGAAGGAGAGAGAGAGAAAGGGAGAAAGCGAGGAAGAGAGGGAGGGGGGAAAGATAAATGAAGAAAGAGGAAAAGGAGGGAACACGTCTTGTTTGTGTTGGAGGAACACAGCACTGGATTTTCTCCTTTCCTCCTCTGCTTGGATCTCTATTTGTCGGGAATTTAATTTGAATTCACGTCGCTATCGGTTTTATTTAAACGGCTTTTGTTGTGCGTTTCTATCCAGAAGGATGTTAGAAGGTCTATATATGTATTATTACATACCTACCGCTTAACGCGTTAGACAACCGCATTTTGCCTCTTAAAACGCCTACCGCTTTTTAAAAAACACCTTCAGCTTCTCCAACTGTAAACAACAACAACAAATCTTGACTCGAGACTTGTATTTTCGTCTACGTCGGCTTTAATTTGAAGTCTGAATAAACCGCTCCAACAATTGCATTCGATTTACGTTTTGGTAAAAGTTCGCAACCTCCGGGTTTAAACAAGCTCATGTTGTTTGTTTATAATATTCCAGCGTCGGATTGTGTTTTGTGTGTTAAATCTGCCGCTTTTTAACGTCAAAATATACCTTTGTTGTGCGTTTATATTCAAAACATTGTTGTGAGTTTTTTTATTAATTATTATTACATACATAGATTACTGCAAAAACACCTACCGCTTTTAAAAACATGTCTACAGCTTTTTCAAATGTAAACAACAAAAACATCTCGACTTGAGACTGTTTTTTTTTTTCAGTCTAAGGCTGCTTTATTTTGAAGTTTTTGTGCGTGAATAAAGCGCTCCAACAATCACATTAGATATCTGTTATTGTAAAAGTTTACCACTTCCGGTTTTAAACAGTCATGGTGATTGTCTATACATTTTTTATGTTCAGGAGACGGACTGTGTTTTGCACGATAAAATTTTCCACTTTTTTTATGTCAAAAGATTCGCATGGATGCTCTTGTGAGGTTTTGCAATACAGAACAATGTTGGAACTTTTTTTATTGTTTTATTCACGTATTCACACTTTACACATCAGATTACACTTTTCGCCTTTACAAAAAACTCCTACCGCTTTTAAAATGAAATCTACAGCTTTTTCAAATGTAAAAACAACACAAAAATCTTGGCTGTAGACTAATATTTCAGTCTACCGCTGCTTTGTTTTGAAATATTCGAAAAAATCACTCTAATAATCACATTAGATGAGTAAAAGTTTGCTCGGTGGCCTTTGGGGTAGCGCGCCCGCCGCGGGACTAGGAGGTCACAGATCGAGTCTTGGCACAGTCATACCTAATACTTATAAATTTGGTACCCGTTGCATCCCTGCTTGGCATTAGGGGTTGGAATTGGGAGGTTTGGCCACCTAATGACTCCTAAATCGGGGGAAAAACAGTTGCCTCGTCTGGTTTTTGAACATGTTTTTTGTTTGTTTGTTTTTAATATTTTTGAGACTGACCGTGTTTTGCGCGTAAAAATAAAGTGTGTGATCAAATCTAGCACTTTTTAATGTAGGTGTTCATGTAAAGAATAAAACATTAAAAAAAAGTTCCAACATTGTTCTGTATTAGAAAAAATCACAAGAGCATCCATGCGAATCTTTTGACATAAAAAAGTGTAAGATGGACGTGGTCATTTATGCTTTGGTTGTATGTTTTTATCTGGAAGAATGTTGGGAGTTACTTCTGTAAAATTAGACCATATCTGCCAACACTACCACTTTAAGCGTTAGACGACCACTTTTTGCCCCTTGAAAAACGCAAAATGGTTTTTAAAAAATCTATCACTTCTCTAAATTTAAACAACACAATCCTGACTACAGACTAGCATTTCAACTGCGTCATTTTGAAGCAAGACTAATTCTTGGTGCATGAATAAACCCCTCCAATGAACGCATTTGATTTCCATTTTGGTAAAAGTTTTGAACAAACACATGTTTGTTTGCTTTTAAATTTCTGGAGACTGATTGTGTTTCGCGCATAAAAATACAGTGTGCGATAACATCTACTTCTTTTTCATTTTAAAGGTTGTCAAGGATGTTTTTGTTGTGTGTTCTTATCCTGAACAACGTTAGTAGTTTTTTAATGTATCATTAGACTGAATCTAGATTGGTTTATTCTGGATGTGTTTGTTGTTGAACAGATGAAGGGGAGATCAGAAAAACAACTATAACTGCTTCGTGTTTGAAGCTTTTGAGTTTTTGTACACCATGTTTTATTGTATGTGGTTGGTTGATTATATTTCAAAATTAACTTGGGTGTCATTCGTAACGATAATGGAACGCCTGTCAAAAAATCCAATGGAGATTAATACAATAGCTAGTAAATAGTTGTGTCTTGGTTCCTCAAAAAATTATGGCATTGGAAAGTAGATTTTTTAAATTTTGCGGCTGCAGTGGCTCAGGAGGTAATGCCTTGGGATCAAGAGGTCGCATGTGTTATATGTCAAAGTGTCTTTGGGCAAGACACTGAATCCCTAATGCTACGGGTAGCAGGTAGTTTCCTTCCATGGCTGACGCTGCTATCAGTTAGTTAGTGTGTGTGTGTGTAAAAGGTTAAGTGTAAAGCACATTGTAAAGCGCTTTGGGAGGTCTTCAGAGGTCTTGATACAGACCTTTTACATTTACATTTTGTCTCTACAACTGAGTTTATTCCTTTGTACCAATCCGTCTTTTAGTAATAGACCTCTGCTCTCTTCTTATAAATGAAGCAGTATATTGTACCCACCATGGTTAGTGTCCACTCATCATTGTTTTTGGCATAATCATTGTTTTTGGCATAATCTCTTTCAAGACATTATCGTTGTCTGATTTTTATTCCAATTTATAAGAAACAGTGTCACAAAAGGTTTACAAGTTCCAAAGTGAGAATACTCCCATTTTGAACCAAAAACTAGAATTGGTTATCTCCATAAATGTGCCTGATACACTCCCATTATATTAACAAGTTTTAACAAAATCCCAAATCATAATCGTGATTTTGATCACTTAATCTCTCGTAGTCCTTCACTGAACATGTGTGAGGTTGTGCAAATATTTTGTTTATCTCTCAAGTGTTTTCGAGCACCACGTTGGAGACCTCTGCTAATTTCCAATTTCAGAACAATAGTAATAAAACACTTCAATTTGAGATCAGAAGATCTATATCCGTATATCTCCAATATGTTGTAATTAAAGCTTCAAACTTCAATGTTCTTTAAGTCTTAAAGTAATTATCATGAATCATTTGGAAGGGGAATGGAAATTAAGTATGTTTGCTTTTTATACACAACTTCCGGTGTTTGATTACGTTATTCCTCTGGATAAAAGAATATATATTGGTTTTAGTGTTGTTATCAAACTTCTAGAAATATATTCACCGATAAATCATGTTAAGTCTGCTCAATTGTTTCTTTTTAAAAAATAAAGTGAAAACCTTAGCACAGATAAAATCATTTAAAGGTTTTAAACATTAATAAGGATTTGAGAAACCACATGAACCATTTGTCAAGCATGCAATATTAGTTCAATAATTTTGCCATTAACAATGGGGGATGCGCACGCACACACACACACACACACACACACACACACACACACACACACACACACACACACACACACACACACACACACACACACACACACACACACACACACACACACACAAGCATGTCGGCATGTACGCTCTAATCTCCTCAGCAGCCACTGTCTTGGAATAATTTTTTTTGATGTCATTATCTTTGTGGGAAGAACAGTTATTTCTAGAAACCACTAGTTATTATTCAAAGATCAAGCAGAAAATCAATTTAGCAACATCTTATTATATATTCTGCATTTAAAACCACGGACCCTCATTGTGCCTTTGCTTCTTATCTCCAATGGAATGTAGATGATCCGAATAAATGAGGAGCGCTTCACACAAAGAAATATGGAGCTGGGTTGTAAATCCAAAATTGATTATATTTTTGAATCCTGGTAAAATGGGAGAAGTTAAAACCATTGGATTTCAAATTAATAGCAAATCGTCAGCTTAGGAAATCTTGGTAAGCTCGGTGTGCTTCCTTGTCAGAAATACTTGTTTTTATCTCTGTTATAGTGACTAAAAACACCATTGTTATGATTATAATCAGGGTTGGGTAGGGTTACTTTAACTGGATTACTTTCAATTACTTTTGGATTACTCTAATTCCAAATATGCTAATAAAAGACAAAAGAAACTAAATATGAATAAAATGACTAAATTTTGTGCAGGCTTGGGGAGTAACGGAACACATGGAACGGCAAAAATTATGTTGGCAAGCTGTTTGGATTTATTTTCATTTTGTTTCTGTCGCATTTTATGTTAGTTTTGCCAGAGATCAAAGAGATCAAAGCCAGGAGAGAAAGCTTACCACGTGATGTGAGTCATAATTTTATTCATATTTAGTTTATTTTGTCTTTTATCAGCATATTTGGTATTGGAGTAATCCAAAAGTAATTGAAAGTAATCCAGTTAAAGTAACCCTACCCAACTCTGATTATAATGTGGCTAAAAGGAATGTAACTCAACTTTGTTTTTGTCAAAGGTATGTGAAAACGGCTACAAATTTGAATCAGAATCATTTGAAGAGCATGGCTTTTAAGGATAAATCCAAGATGGAGAAAAGACTATTCTATGAAAGGATTGCCTCCTATCATTTCATAAAAGAATCAGTATGCTAACCATTAGTTTGCTGAACCGAATAAATTTGTGCCCCTCTTTCTAACTGCTCCGTATTGTACAGTAGTTGACTCTAGATGAAACATTTAACTGTCGGGAGCTCTTCTCACTTTCTAGTTGCCAGCTATCATCTGCAGCACTGATGGTGCTGCTGAATAATATTGTATGACATCATGCAAACATGGAGACAGCTACTAAGCTTTTAAATTAAATCAAAAAATGTAAGGTATTTGCATATTTTTTAAGATATAGTGGTATACTATAAATGTACAAAACTCAATTCCAATGAAGTTGGGAAAGTGTGTTAATTGCAAATAAAAATTGATCCAAGTAAATTGCAAATTCTTTTCAACCCATATTTAAATGAATGCACAGCAAAGACAACATATTTATTGTCTTCACTCATAAACTTTATTGTTTTGGGAGAAAATCATCAACTCTGTAATTTGATGACAGCAACACGTGCCAAAATAGTTGGGACAGGTGTCAATAACTACTCAGAAAGTGGATGAATGGAAATCAACCAACTATTTGCAGGTGAACAGATGAATTAGCAACAGGTGAGAGTTGTTACTGGGTATAAAAAAGGGAGACCCGAACAAGCTAAGTCATTCACATGCAAGGATGGGGCGAGGTTCACCTCTTTGTGAACAACTGCGTGGGCAAATTGTTGAACAGTTTAAAAACAACATTCCTCAAAGTACAATTGCAAGGAATTTAGGGATATCATCATCTACAGTCCATAATATTGTGAAAAGGTTCAGGGAATCTGGAGAAATCACTGTGCGTAAACGGCATGGCCGTAAACCATTATTGAATGCCCGTGACCTCCGAGCCCTCAAGCGGTACTGCATTAAGAACCGACATCAATGTGTAAAGGACATCACCACATGGGCTCAGGAACACTTTGGAAAACCACTGTCAGTCAATACAGTTCGACGCTATATCCGTAAGTGTGGGTTAAAACTTTATGTTGCAAAGCGTAAGCCATTCATCAACAACATCCAGAAACGCCGCAGGGTTCTCTGGGCCCGAGCCCATCTAAAATGGACTGATACAAAGTGGAAAAGTGTTCTGTGGTCTGATGAGTCAGTTTTCCAAATTGTGTTTGGAAATTGTGGACGTCGTGTCCTCCGGTCCAAAGAAGAACAGAACCACCCAGACTGTTATGCACGCAAAGTGCAAAAGCCAGCATCTGTGATGGTATGGGGGTGCATGAGTGGCCAAGGAATGGGTAACCTGCACATCTGTGAAGGCACCATTAATGCAGAAAAGTACATTCAGGTTTTGGAACAAAGTATGTTGCCATCCAAACAGAATCTTTACCATGGGCGCCCTTGCTTCTTCCAGCAGGATAATGCCAAGCCACACACTGCACGTCTCACGACAGCGTGGCTTCGTAGTAAGAGGGTGCGGGTGCTTGACTGGCCTGCCTGCAGTCCTGACCTGTCTCCCATTGAAAATGTGTGGCGCATTATAAAGCGCAGAATAAGACAAAGGAGACCCCGGACTGTTGAACAGCTGAAGCTGTACATAAAGCAAGAATGGGAAAGGATTCCACTATCAACGATTCAACAACTAGTCTCCTCACTTCCTAAACGTTTATTGAGTGTTATTAAAAGGAAAGGTGATGTAACACAATGGTGAAGAAGCCCCTTTCCCAACTACTTTGGCACTTGTTGCAATTATAAAATTCTAAGTTTATCATTATTTGCTTATGGAAATAAAGTTTATGAGTTTGAACATGGATAATCTTGTCTTTGTGGTGTATTCATTTAAATATGGGTTAGAAAAGGTTTGCAAGTCATTCTATTCTAATTTTACTGACATTTTAAACTTTTTCCCAACTTCAATGGAATTGACTTTTGTAGAACAAGTATGAAGTACTATACTGTGGATGCTTTCAATTGTAATGATTTAATACATTTCAAACAATGACCAACCTGTTATGTCCACAATTGAGCCTGTTTGCTATGCTTTTCTGGGAAATAAATTGTTGGGGCTAATCTACAAAGTCACACACTTTTTTTTGTTAATTACCAGAAATCTATGTAAAATACATATACATTTATTGATTTCAGATGGTAACAAAGATGGAGTAAATGAGAAAATGTTAATCAATGTACCCTCTAAATGCATGAATGAATCTCGATTTATTGATATCAAATACAATGTAGAATAATCATCAAAAACATTTGAAAACTGTTTAAATGACAAATACAGTAAAAGGAAAACATTTAACAATTTTCTTTACTTTAATTTTCATCAATAATGTACATGTCTCAGTTTCTCTCATTTATCTTTGAAGCAGCTTATAGGTTTATGTAAATAAAAAAAGGAAAGTTGACTGTGCAGGCTGCCACTTCCAGAACAAATGGAAGTTGCGAGTATTTTTTCACCAAAATTCGAAACAACTGTGTCTGCCTAATTTGCCATAAGAAGAATATAGGTTTATATTATAAAAGCATCTGTAAAATTTCTGCTCGTGTGTTGTTTTTGTACGGTATACAAAAAAAAAACAGTAAAGAAAAATTACGACAATCATAATTACAACAATAACAAAAATATTAATACTACAAGGAGTATGAGAAGCAATAATTGTAGCAATATTAGGAATAACAATTGATAACACAACCAACAAAAACATTAATTTATGAAGGAAAGTCGGCTGACCTCAAGTGGTGAGCCCATTGTGCGGCCTAAGAAAGCTTTCACGTTGTGCCATTGTGTTATTCGTATAACGACTTGCAACGACCTGCAACGACCATAACAAAGTTTCTTTTCTTTTAATAATTTTCAGCCAATTTCATAACTGCAGAAATGAAACCATTTTATTGTTTTCCAGTGCTTGGCTTTTGCACGTTTCAGATGAACTAGCTAAGTCTTAATCATTTTTATATTGTCTTTTGAGGTTTTGACATTCTTAAAAAAATATCCTACAGCAGCTATTAAATGTATCCAATGGGTAATCATTTAGCAAAGAAAATTGAAACCTTAGTGCTTTGTTTTGTTTGTTTATGTATTCAAAACATCACTCACCACTGTGACATTGTTTCCAGCAGGGTCTCGTGATCCTCCGCTGATACTTTTATTGTCAAGTTAATAAAGTCTACAGAAGTTCCAAAGTCATTAAATTAATGTGTTTTTATAATGAGTTTGTTACATTATTTCTTGTCTCCTGGAGTTATCAACATTTAAGTTATAGTTATTGGATAGAAGAACACATGCTGTTATGATAAGGAATAGTGATCATGAACTGATGGACAGGCACTTTATGGATCTCAGTGCTGCTTCTGATGAAGTACATCAAGCATGTCCAAGGTTTGGCCCAGGGGCCCGTTACGGCCTGTTATCAAAGTTTCACTGGCCCACGGCCTCTTTCTTGGAGTAATGTTGTTGATCCCAGTATTAAAAAATGTAAAATGAAATGAAATGATCTGCATTTATATAGCGCTTTTCAAGTCAATGAAGACTTCAAAGCGCTTTACAATGTGCTTCACGTTTACCCATTCACACACACTCACACACCAATAACGGCCGTGCAGCCATGCAAGGCGCCAACCTGCTTATTGGGGGCATTAGGGGTTCAGTGTCTTACCCAAGGACACTTCGACATGTAACACGGAGGAGCCGGGATTCGAACCTGCGAACTCTTGATCCCAAGATGAGCGCTCTACCTCCTGAGCTAATGCCGAAATGTTTAAAAAAAACATCACAATTTCACCAGATGAATGGCAGTAGCCTTTTGGTCACCTTGCCTTCGGATTTCTGGGAGAATTTTAGCCCAGCCCATTCCCGACATGGCGACTGTAAATAAAAAAAGGAAAGTTGACTGTGCAGGCTGCCAATTCCAGAACAAATGGAAGTTGCGAGTATTTTTTCACCAAAATTCGAAACAACTGCGTCTGCCTAATTTGCCAAAAGAAGAATATAATATCAAAAGGCAATGCCAGACGAAACATGCTAACTACAAAAAGCTAACTGGAATCGAACGCTGTGAAATGGTGAAGCAACTGGAAGCTGTTTTAACCACACAGCAGGGGTTTTTCACGAGACCCCGCGAGTCAAATGAAAATGCCACAAAGGCGAGCTACGAGGTTGCGACGCTGATTGCAAAGTACAGTACTGCAAACCTTTCACTGCGGGTGAATTTACTAAAGATGGTTCAAGAATGCTAATAGTTTGCCCTCACACATTTTCAGCTTACCAAATCTGGCCTGCTTTCTGAAAAAGTTAGGACATTCTTGCAGTACATCACCACATTTTATTCACTCAGAAACGTGTAGAGCATCTCTTAAACTGTTTTGAACTGGTTTTATTCTTACCTTGTCAACCAACATTTTTTTGTATGGACATGTGTTTCTCTAAAACCCATGACATTAAATGTGTGAGTTCCCCAACCTTCAATCTTGGGCCTTGTTGTTTTTAATCATTATGTGCTTCCCCTTGGGGATGTCATCAGGGGACGGCGTCAGTACCCATAGTTCATGCTAAAGGCATGCAGCTGTACCTTTCCGTGCACGTCCCCCTCACAGTTCAGAGATCCCGGGTTCAATTCCAGCTGCCGGCCTCTCTGTGTAGTTTGCATGATCTCCAGGGTGTTTTTTTTTCCGGTTTCTTCCCACATACCAGAACATGCATGGCAGCCTGGTTGGTGACTCTAAATTGGCCCTACATATGGATGTCTATGTATGCCCTGTGATTTGCTGGCATTCAGTCCTGGGTGTAATGTACCCACTTGGAGGGGCTTCAGCGCCCCAACAACCCTAGTGAGGATAAGCGGTTTAGAAAATCAATGACTGAATAATTGAAAAACTGTCCCTCCCACCTACATCATTAACTGTACACCCTGATATTTGTATACACTTGCGTCATTGCCTAATATCAGGCAATTGATAGTTTTCATTTGATGTCACGCACATCCCCTAATGTAAACAATCGGCCACATTGGATAGGTCCATTTTCACAAGTCTACACTATTTTGTTATACAGTATGTTCAAATGAAAGTGTAATTTGTCGTTTTTGTGATGTAACTGAGGGAGAACCTCACTTAGTGCAATGCGATCTCTGGCGCGCGCCATAAGGCCTCGTCAAAAATAGTACGCCGTTTCCCAGTCGAAATGAGCTCCAAAGAAAGCCTGAGTCTCCCTGAAAGCCTGTTCGAAAATAGTGTACCTTTATCCGTTGAGTGGAGGGCAAAGCAAAGCCCTAACATGCAACCTTGGGGTATGGCCTGGGTACGCTAAAATGCTTTGCCAATGATTGTGTGTCGATCGCTGGGTGAAATGAGTCCCAGAAATTACCGTACTTGAACCCTAACTCCCATACCTCAAGCTTTTCTCTGGTGCGTATTGGTGTTGTGCCCGGAAAGTTTAACGACAGCCAAACTAGAGCTTCGATGGCCATATTTCTAAGTTCAGTCACACTAATAAGATAAATTTACATCCATACAATGCGGCCGCAATTACTTAGCTTGCCAGGATGTAGATTACGTAATAGGAACTGTCAATAGAGCATTAATTTTGATAAATTTCAGGCAAAATCCTCAAAAAGTGTACCTCAAAGCAAAACTGTAAATTTACAAGAGACTGTGCAACTTATGTCTGGCCCAGCTGTCCTTATCATTGGCAGTCTCGTTAAATGTTAGCTTTATCCCCATGGCAATGCTGCACAGGATCTTGTTACCCCTGTGGGACTACCAGCCAAAGCTATTGTTTGGAGTCCCTATAATGCTGTGGGTTTTGTCTAGGCTGGATTATGCATGGGAGACACTACGAAAGATACACGAACTGTGCTTTAATGAATGCATGTTGAATATGTTCAAGCCACAGTAGTATGGTCTATCCTACAATCAATTTTCAACAAAAATGTCTATGTGTAAAAAATCTCTAATTTTCTAATGTTCTCTAGGTCTAATGTTCCTTTGGTTACAAGGAAAAAATATTTTTACACTTCCTGTTTGAGAGTTTTGTGGCACACGAGGCTGGACACAACAGATGCATTAGCAAATCTTGAATTCCTACATGGAGTTAAATGCATTTGAGTCAGCTCTTTACACGTGTGAGTCTTTTATTTGATTTTTTTTGTTAGTGAATAATGTGCTTTATGATGAATCATTAACGATTTTGCCTTCTCCTGAATTTCAAAGCACTGGAAAACCTGCCTGTTTTATTGAGATGGAATTTTGGTATAATGCCACTTTCACTACTATCACAGGGTCTTTGCATGCCAATTGATCCTCCTGTTGTCATAGCAACATGAAGCACTAAACCTCTGTGCAGCTGTTGTTATGGTAGTCCTTGAACAGCTGGGGTCTTAGACATTGTGGGAAAACGTTCTTTTACCCCAAGTTTTCCACCTTGACACCAAAAATTCAACTGGGGAAGATGGTGGAATCTTAAATACATCCATCTGGTTCGTACGTTTATTTGAGAGAGCCCTCCAACATGAACACACAAAGTTAAAGGGAAAAAAAGTTCAATGTCTCTTGTGCCACACAATTAACTTGCCGATTGAACTCGTAATATGAGGACAAGAAATGTAATAAAATTACTTACACAGATTAGATTCCATATATTGATGTTGTGAATAATGTGCTCACTTCATTAACAACATTCATATACTCCTTTTTCATTAAGTAGATATATTAATGAACAAATAAACAAATTTACCCTGGCAGAAAATAATTTAAACGGCTCACCTTGGTTGCTGCTCAATTCAGGATGCATAGGGAACAAAATAAACAAAGATACATATACTTTTGTTAGTTCATTTGCATTCTGATATTGAAGATCAACCAACATTTTCATTCTATTCATTTTTGTTGATAAAGAATGAAGAACAGCAGCAACGGAACAGGACAGACTCGTATTTTCTGCATAACATTGGATGAGATATTTTATTTTAATGATAGGGCTGCACCCATTCAATGTTTTGCTGTTTACATATTTATTTACATTATGATATGTTAAAATACATACAACAAACACAGTTCAGACTTGATAATTAAAGAAAACAAGTGGTATTCATTAGACTTGTTAGCGCCCTACACACCTACTGAGCGATGCTCGCCACTAATAATAGCGTCTGTGCCACCAACGGTATGCCTTAAAACACCAGTGGGTAATGGGGCTAGCTGCTACATCTGCACAAATGTGTAGTTGACTAAACATATTGGCCACACCTTGCAATAACCATGCTGTGCTTATGTTTGTAAACAAGAGGGTGGGCAAAAGCTTAAGAAACTCCTGAAGAAAAAGGAGAAGCGCATAAGGGCAAAACAGACGCTACAGCTGAAGGATGGGTAGGGGATTTATTGAGTATATCCATTTCTAAATCGTCTTTGAAAAAATAAATAAATGATTACAAGGAAGTCTTGTTTTGTAACCGATAGGCACCTGTCACCATATAGAAAGGGCCCATTTGATTTAAAGCAGGGGTCTCCAACCTTTTTCAAGCTAAGAACTACGTTTTGTTACCAATTAGCCCAACAGGCACACAGTTTGCTATGCATTTTTAAAGTAACAACTTATCATGTTATTACTATGTTCTATCTATGTTATTACCAATTTTTGGAGGTAAGGTAGATATAAACAGTCAAACACTAAAAAAAATTTTTTACTAGAAAATCCCAATATCTCTGCACCGGTGACCTGTTTTCAAAACAACTGTTCTTAGAGGGAACCCTGGTTAGAGAGCTCAGGTTTAGATTCAGATTCAGATTCAGATTCAGATCTACTTTATTGTCATTCTAGTACACGTGTATACAGAACGAAATGTCGATGCATCTGACCCCCACAGTTTCCTTGAATGTACAGATATAAATAAAGTTGTATTGTAATTGGCTACGTATAGTATTTTACCATAGTGCCGATAGTGCAAGAAGAGTAGCTAACCAGATGTGCAAAATGGGCAGTCAGGTTAACAAGTCAGGTACACAGTAACATTAACACTGTAACAATAACGCTGTAATTACCGTAGTGCAGAGAGCAATGTGCAATGAGTGGCAAGCTATAAAAAACTGCCAGTAGTGCAAAAAGTCAGATTAGCAGCCGCTTAGATTTAAGTTAACTATATGTTAGATTGACCATTTAACAGTCTAATGGCCAGGGGGACTAGACTATTGCGGAGCCTAGATTTAGATTAGATTAGAGCATTTAGATTAAAACGGTTTTCGTGTAAAGCGCAGTGCATGAACTTACCCAGCATCTCTAAGTAATATTGCAATAGATATCTGATTGTGTCTCCATGTAACTGTTGTAAATCTTTCTGTACACTTTTAAATTGTTTTCTATTAAGTGCGATGGATTGTATTCCTGCACATAAGTGTGGTTAGCCTCAAAACTTTACTTTCTGTCTACTGTAGTAAACATGGTGGTTAGACCTCCAGCCCGCTGGGTGGAGCTCCGAGATTCAGCAATTCTTTACCTGATTTGCTTTGTTATTCGATTTGCTCGGATTTACTTTGACGTAAACGGAAAAGTGAGCTGTCTCCCAAAGGTGTCGTAAGGCATAGATCATTTGAATGGTTTGCATCGGTATGGAGACGGTCTTGTGGGATCCAGACAGAGCGTTCTAGAGGAAAAGCCCCTTTGAGCGAAGAGAGGCTCGTGGAGGAATTAGAAGGAGACAAAAATGTTTTCTTTGTTGCCACTAAAAACCTCAGCAACATTCTTGTCTAAAGCTCCTCAAGCCCCGAGAGGGCTGCAAGGATATGCAATCCATGCTACATGTTACACACATAATATAGTTCTTGTTGTTTCCATAGGGTTTAATCATTATATTCCTTTTTCCTAACCAGCCCTATTTCTATTTTGAGTTGAATCTATGTATTTAGGAGCTCTATGAAATTTGGATTATTTTACTTGCGGATGAAAGTACGTGCAGATTTAAAGTTCGTCAGTTGAAAATGTTATTTACAGAGGGCCACAAACTCATCCCAGAAATTCATACGCTGCTGTCTGCACAGTTCGGAGGGAATTTAATATTATTAAGGACTGCTATCATCCTGGCCAACACTATTTGGCAATCTTCCCTCTGACAGATGCACATGTCCCTTAAAAAAGACTAGCAGCCTCAGAGACAGTTTCTTTTCCCCTCATAGCCATCATTGCCTTAAACATGCACACAAAACTGTACAAAAAAAATAAAAAATGTTTTGCCCGTGTATAGAAAAAATGGTATTCTTATCTTATTTCATTGCACCGTTTTATAAAAAAAACTACAACCAAGGCCAGTCTACAAGAACTACCCTGTAAACATTGCCAATCTATCCTAGTATAAATTGTGATCTTATTTTTAATTTTTTAATATTTTGTTATATGTTTATTATTTAATGCTATGTCTAATCTTGTTGTGAAAAATGTACACCACATTGCAATCAATGACATTAAAGACGATTCTTATGCGTATTGGATCAAAGCAACCTATTACCTGTTAAGATCAGTACCTGTTATAAGATCACCATGGCAACTGTTGCATTAACATAGTACACATTCTTAGTTGTGGTTACAAATCTTTACTGGATGCTCTTTATCAGCTTTTGTATCTAATGTTGTGATTACAAAGTGGCATTTTATAATAAAATTGACAATTATCCACTCTTCTTTTAGAACCTACACTTGACCAATCTGATCATTTAGTCAAACTTATATTAGCTCGGGAGCCACAAGGGTTAGACTAGTAAATAGATGACATAAAAGCCTTGGCTGAAGGGCTGGCGATCTTTTCTGGGGATCACAATTAAATTATGATTCAGGGATGTGGGTGTCCCCTGTCCACTGCCTGAAGATAGCTGGGATGGGCTCCAGCACCCCCGCGACCCTACTGAGGATAAGCGGTGCAGATAATGGATGGATGGATTTTTTTTTCCATTCACTAATATTTTGTAGTGGTTATCAAATGTGTGTGTGTGTGTGTGTGTGTGTGTGTGTGTGTGTGTGTGTTTTCAAAGCAAAACAACAAATTATTTATAAAAACAGTGTGAAAACATATATTGTAGAAGGATGGGTGCTACTTGCCCAAGACACACCACAGGAAATGGTGCCCAACCAATGTTATTAAAATCTGGGAATGGCATGTGACTGTAAAATGACAATAATAGCATACAAACACTAATTTAAATGATTACTTGAATGATTTAAAAGTTTGGGTTTTTATATTTATTAGAATGTTTAACTAAATATGGGAACTTCGCTGTTAAATTTCATATCTATTATAGAAAGGAGCTAAAGCTTCTTTAAACATCTGCAAATACATGCAGGTTTTGCCTTAAACAGAGCGTACGTGAGTCATTTTTGGTCAAATACCATTGACATGGGTTTATCTGGTTGATTAATGGTAGTCAGTAAAAACAGCGACGGTGGGTGCTTTGCAAGTGGATCCTGGCGTTTGCGACATCCAGTGGAAATATTTAATACTGCGTGTCATTGTGGTTCATTTTGGCCTTTTGCTCAGGATTGTCTTGCTGTCCACATTAAATGTTGCCACATTCGGCCCACCGGCCATGAACTTGACAGATGCTTAGTTTACATTAAAAGTAGTAGTATTGGATACACAAATACAAAATAAGTTACGTATATTACAGAATGATTGTTGACCATCCTTATTTTACCATTAACCTTTTGCATTTTTTAATCGATCCACAGGCTTTTTGTGAAGAATTGGAACCAAGCAATCCTATGTGGCCCTCAGTGCAAATTCACTTGAAAACTGCTCAGCTGCTGTTGGACAGCTAACTGTAAGTAAACATCTTTTATTACACAACACCTCCAAAATGTTTTTTAAAATATTTATGAAAGTAATGATAGTCAGCATTTCACCTGTGAGACTAAGGCATTGCTTTTCAATTTTTTTGGGTCACACCCCACCTCTGAAAAAGAAATCCTCTCACACCCTCCAAGATCTGTTTTTTTTAAAGTGATCATATTGTATTAGTAGGGACGGAACAAAGATTGCTTCATATTGATGGTATAACGTCTACCTCTGTACATGCCAAATATACGCAAAGTCAAACGCATTTTCGCTGCTTAAAAACTCAAGGGTCCTCTCAGTGTGATTTGGTTGTTATGTATTTAAGTGACAGCTTAATTTATTTGGTTCTGTGTTGTCCACTACCAACATTTTTAACATATCAAGCACACTGGTTTTTGCTCGTGTCCCTCCAAGGCTGCACTTTTCTGCAGTCTTAAAGTACAAACATGTATTGTCACTCCATTTAATAGTTACAAAACCCAATATACAAAACACAACAACAAGAAAAGAAAACACAATTGCATGAACCACATCGTTAGCCTCATTGGCATACCAGCCTCAACTACTGACTTACACAAAATCACAAAGGAGTACAACACATTTCAATCATACAGGAAAGTTCAAGCAAATTCAATTATCATATCAGTCCAGCCAACTTTTGTAATCAAGTAATGGAAGTATCATGATAATGCCACAACAAAATTGCCCGTTTGTCATGAAATATAGTTGACCCAATTACTATATCACATTACTTAAAAAGTTGAATTTGGTTTTAGTTTTGGTTAATCTACCACCCTGTTTTTGCTTGTGCTCTAACATTATACAGGAGCTATTTTTAGTGTACTGTATTTTTACACCCATTAGGCGCACTGTTTTAAAGGGCGCACTCTCCTTGGTTCAAATTATTTTTTTGTCTGCTCATATGGCGCACTGGCCTAATAGACGCGAATCTCTCACGACCCACGACCGCCTTTAATACTACAAGAAGTGTGCGTCTCAAAAAAAAAAAGCATTGATTGCGGTTTATTAAGTATTTATCACAAAGTAAAACACCAGAATACAAAAAAAAACAGTTTGGTGGTCATATTTTTACACAAAGCCCTCTAACTTCATCCTCTGTCTCGGACATGAAAAGCTGCGCCAAAGATTCATTTTCCGGGTCACTCTACGTGCCGTGTGGCCCTTCGGGGATCATGCCAGCTTTTGAAAACAATCGAACGACAGTCCGAGCATAAACGCCAGCCCACGCGTCCGCAATCCATTCACAAATTGTGGCGTAACCCGCCCGGCGCTGCCTCCCACTCTTTGAAACCGTGTACCCCTCCAGTCATCCATTGCTCCCACGCTACACCTTAAAAGGCCGGTTGACACCGATGTCTCGTGGTTGAAGGTCCTTCATCAGCCCCCTTGGGATGATGGCAAGAACGGGGTTCATTTGCTTCACTATTTATTTCTCAATGGCTGTCAGATGGGCACGCATAGTCACAAATCCAGAGCGACAGGGCGGCATTTAAAAAAAACCCTAGTCTTCTGACATAAACATCCCTCAGCCATTCTTTCATCATGCCTCCGTCCATCTAGCCCTTTCCATTTGCCTTGAAGATGATTGCTAGCGGCGATGCCCACGATTCAAACGTTTAGCGGATTTTCGCATAAAGTCACACACTGCTGTCCTCTGTCACATCCGCCAAAAAAGGCGCGTCGTGTGATAGGGCGCGGCTCACATTTTGAATACAATCTAAGACTTTTCTGTGACAGAAAAACGTGGTCGGTTTCAGAAACGAGTCCTAAGCCAGGACGGGAGAGTAGACGTAGTCGGGATCAAAACAGGTCGTAGCCAGAGACAAACGGGAGCAAAAACAGGACAGGCGGGGTACAGGGCCGAAAAAGGCTTGCCTTGTATAAACAGAGGATCGCAGACGGACTGACAACAGGAGATTGAAAGAACTGGGTTTAAATAGGGACAGGGAGCCAATCAGAGCCCGCAGCGGTTGGCGCCAAATGAGCGAGCACAGGTGATTCACATCGGTAATCATGACATTTTCATCCTGAGCTTTGTTTTAAAATACACCACCCATCTACCATGTATTCATTTTTACCTCATTGTGATGTCATGGATATCATTACATCCCTTGGGTCAAACACATTAGACACCCGTTAAAAGTGGTCCAAGTACTTTTATAGCTTACAGAGATGAATGAGACATAACAGTTCACTTGTTTTCAAAGGTCAGCTTGCAGTGTAGGTATTTTAAATATGAACACCAACAGATACCTACATCAAGAACAAACAGTAAAACACCGACAATTTTTAGTAGTTCTAAAAAAATATATATTTACTACATTTACAGACGCTCCCCTACTTACGACCATTCAACTTACGGAAAACGGTAGATATAAATTTTTATGGGGATGTCGAAAAATATCCGGACGATTTTGTATTGTGTGCACCTTTTTCCGAGTACAAGACCTTACTGTAGTGCTTCTTTCCGCCGCTATCAGCGTGTGACGCTGTGAGAGTTCACCCAGCCTCCACCCCTAAAAAGAAATCCGGCTTCCTCTTCCTAGTTCGTGTGTAAACATTCTATACTGTTTATAACATGTCTATACTATCTCCAGCGCGCTAAGAGTTTTGACATTTTTATTGTTTAATATCTCCTGCATCAATTCAATATGGTTGGTGTCAAGTATAAACAAGAGGCGAGCCGTTTCTTTTGAAATGAAAGTGGAATAAGAGAGCTTGATGCGGTTGAGAAAATGGTTAGATCGCTTTTTTTCGGCTTCTCTCTAACTTGGTGGAGCACCTCTTGAAGCTCATCTTCCAAAAGTAAGTTTCACTTAACTTTATTTATCTTTATAGAGCATATTGTTTTCTGAAATGTTGATTTTTAGTACACAACAATACAGGTTACTTATTCAAGCCTGAAACATACTTATATAAACCATAAACATACAAAATATAGCACTGAAGCAACTTACGAACAAATTTAAATTCAAATCCATATTTCGTTTGTAAGTAAGGCAGCGTCTGTACTTTTTCCAACATTCACTCAATGCTAGTAATGGTGAAACAATTTGTAGCACACCGTTGTCTGTTCCCACACCAAAGAGGAATCCCTCTCTGTCTTTGCCGGCTATTGAGAATTCCACCCCTTCATTCTTACTGCAGCTATGGATCCGAGCGGTTGGTTTTGCAGAATTGTATATCTAGCTGAGTGTCTTTAGGGGCTCTCGAGTACATCTACTGCACATTATCGTAATATGTGAGTGAACACTGTAACATGCCTTTACAATATAAAAGGAAACTGTAGACCCAATAAAAATACATTATGAGCAGCTGCACACATGGCCATGTTTAGCTAAAGGCTAGAGGAGGTCTGGTTACCTTGCGCCTTTTCTGTGTAGCATGGCTCGGCAACCCAAAATGTTGGAAGAGCCATAATGGACCAAAAAACGTATTTGTCTGGAACCGCAAAAAAATAAAAGATTTATATAGGCTCCATAATGAATGCAACACGTCCTTTAAGTCTCTGTGAGCTATATTAGCCTATTATCAAAATAATTAAGTTTCTGTGGAGAATGATGCACCACATGACTGCTTTATTGTAGTATACGTCCTCATGTTTGACGTCATTACAATATTAATAATTTACAGTATGTTTCATTTATTTGATAAAATTAAATAAATTAAACAAAGAAATCCAATTTTTGTCAGGGCCTCTCTGATGATTAAAGGTTTAATGGCACAGTAACACACCCCTTGTTGTGCTATGGGCTTAATGTTCAATGTAAGGTCGGGAGGAGCAAAGTGGAATAAATGTTTGGTGAATGTGAGTGTGTTCTCGACTCTAGCCATGTCCAATTAGGGGATTTGGCTTTTGTATATAGATAGATTTTTTATGTTGTTTAAATTTTGAGGAGTTGAAAGAAAACAACAAAATGGAATGTGCAATAAAATGTAGCAAGAATTTATTAAAACAAAAAAATCAATAAATGCACTTGACCATCGATGTGTTTGTTTGTTTTTGCAAACTAAAAACGTCATGTTTATTTTGAGGTTTTTAAGTTTTTCCTTGCCCTCATGTAGGTTTTAGATCAGGGGATGGTGTAAAAATAGTCTGTGGTTAGCAATAATCTGTGGTCTGTGCAGCCCTTTGAGACTCCTTGTGATTAAGGGTGTCACAAATAAACATGACTTGACTTAAACTGAAAAAAAAAAAAAAAAAAACATTAAAATATTTTTAAAATATCAGTCAAAAAAGTTTTAACCACAAGGATTATTTTTGGAATTTGCATGTACTCATCAAAACTTAGTTGGTATTTTCTTGGTTATTTTGTGAATAATGTTTTTCTGTCTTTCTGAAAAACACACATTTTTGAGATGAGTTATTCTGAAGCAAAGTACAAAATTAATTCACATTCATACAACTATTATATCACATAACTCTTGCACCTATTTCTTTTACTTGAGAAATGGAACATTGTCTTTTGATTAATACTGGTAAAAGCTTCCATCGCAAGTACTGATACTTAACTAAGGCTGGTTTGTGCACTGATCCAGATGGTTGGTTGGTTTGTTGGTTGGTTTGTTTCCTGGTTAGTTGGATCCCTTAACCACTAGGGTCATAGGGCCACCGTTTCCTGTGGTGTGTCTTGGGTACAGCCTGGTGGCACCAATCACTCTCCAGGCATTTATATACCTGGCATTATTAGTTGCTTATCCCTACTAAAAACCCATCGATATCGTTAAAGTTATCTATGAATGCTCCCTGCAGTATCTGTACAGTCGTGATAAATAACCCTCAAAAATATTAAAGAGCCAGTGTGAGTGTGTTATTTAGAGCCTACCAGGGGTAAAAAAAAAACATTGATTTAAATGATAAGCAAAAACATGCGTTGTAAAAAATAGGTAGTCTAGAAATTAGCAGTTATTTTGCATAACATGAGCCTCATCTAAAGTTGACATATTTGCCTGCCATCTTGCTGCTACAGGTACCCAAAATCCTCAAAAATGCTGGACATAAAAACGAGTTGTAAAATGGAGCTGTTCGGTCACTTTATGTCTCTGTAGAATGAATTCTTCCTTGTACTTTTTGTTGAACTACACCATACAGCGACATCTAGCAGTCAAATAATACAAACCGTCCCTTCTATAATATAAAAGGTGAGACAGTCTTATTTTAAGAATGAGACCTTGGATGTGTTTGAGAGCAGCTGCTTGATATTGTATTGTGCAAAATCCCCTTGAGGACTTCCTCATGGACTATTGTGGGGGCCGTTCTCCCTTTTCCTGTAGCTTTAGCCACTCACTTCTTGCCTTGCCACTTGATTCCTCAGCCAAAAAGCCTTTCTTGCCCTTTTCTTCTCAACCCCCTTTATCCTTTGTAGTATTGCGCCCCCGGATACTGCCCTCCCCCCTACATAGATTATTATGTTGCAAAGGAAATTTCATCGGCATTTGTGTTAATAACAATGAAGATAATCTTGAATTCAGCTGCAGAGGTCAGTGAGCAGTTTAGTGTTTGTTTTTTTCCTGAACGAAATGGTTTGATGAGCCGGTTATTCGAAGTGAACGACGAGAGCCGGCTCTTGCATTAATGAGGAGTCGGCTTCCTTCCAAAAGGTCTCTCTATCTCTCGCTCTCTTCCTCTCTCTCTTTCTTTCTATATCTTTCTCCCATCTTTCTCTCTTCCTCCTTGTATCTTGATATCTCTCTTTCTCTTTTCCTCCCCCCTTCTTTCACCCTCTTTCTCTCATTTTCCCTCTCTCATTCTCTCTTCTTCTCTCCTTCTCTCCCTCTCTCTATCTCTATATACATTATTTTTTGTCTTGTCTTGTCTCTTTCTCTGTGTTTCTCTCTGTGTTCATCCTTCTCTCTCTCCATCTCTCTCAGTTTCTCTCTATCTCTCCCTAACTATCTCTCTCCTTCACTCTCAGTTTCTCTCTATCTCTCCCTAACTGTCTCTCTCTTTCACTCTTATTCCATTTCTCTCTCTCTCTCTCTCTCTCTCTCTCTCTCTCTCTCTCTCTCTCTCTCTCTCTCTCTCTCTCTCTCTCTCTCTCTCTCTCTCTCTCTCTCTCTCTCTCTCTCTCTCTCTCTCTCTCTCTCTCTTGTGGGCGTTTACAAACTCTCTCACTAAATCACTTCTTCACTCTTCTCTCTTTCCTTCTCTCTCTATTTATCTCTTTCTCTCTCTCCACACTCAATATATCTCTCTCACTTTCACACTTAGTCTATTTCTCCATCCCTTTCCCCCTCTTCGTCTCTTTTCTTTTCCTTTTCTCTCTCACTCTCTCTCACTCTCTCTCTTTCTCTTTCTCTCTCTCTCTCTGTCTCTCTCTCTCTGTCTCTCTCTCTTTATCAGGCATTCATAATCGATCAATATGATTCATTTTATCACATTTGCCTATTACAAACTATGTGCTGTTTGAAGTACAAATAGCCAGCTCTTTTCAGTGATCCAAGCCAATAGAGACGATTTTCTAAAAAGAGCCACAATTCCCATCGCTAGCGCAGTGGTCCACTGGTTGGTGATATAGCATGGGGGCCCGTTAATGTTTGGAAGTTTTCTTTTCCAGATCGCATTTCCGCCACCTGTCAGTTAGTGGATAGTGAATAGCGCTCGGCCTTAACACATGAGTCATTTCATTGCAATCTGGCAGTAAGCCTGCATGAGTCACATAGATATTCATAGTTTTTATTTTCCATATTTAAAATGACTGTTAGTTGCTTAAAACACAGTTTTAATGTTTCGCGGTTTAAAGTCAGGGGCAGGTTATGTATGTGCGAAATAGTTTTAGCTTTCAAAAATGTATTTGATGTGGCTCAGAGTCAGGTTCGTGTTATGATCAGGAAATTACGGTACTTTCAGATATCTAGGCTAACCTGGCCTAAATGTCATATAACGATGGCTTTTCTTTAGTCCCAATAGTCAGAAATCTTATATTTGTGTGATTGATACAAACAACATTCAGAAGGTAGTTTCATCTGCAATTTCAAGAGTAGTATCTTCAATCAAAACTGCTTAATAAAACATAGATTGGATTTGACTGTCCGTGAAAGTTTATTGTCTGATTGATCCCCAATCCAGTCCAACTTTGAAAAAACAGACACCTGCTAAGTGGATTGGCTCATTTTCTGTGATGTATTATCTGAAAGCAATATCACAATTCCTGAAGCGGAAAGTGTCCATTTTCAGGAACAACTGGAGAGATGATAGTTCATTTTCTTCAGCATTAAATTTTAAATTAAATGTAATCAAAAATTTAAATTGCTCATCAGTGATGGGAATTTCTGCTCTTTTTTGAGAACTGTCTCTTTAGGTTCTGCTGCCTGACGGTTCTTCTGACTTTTTCCGTTTGCAATTTTTTTTTATTACGAATTAATAATGAAGCGTTATGGACCAAATTTTGAAAATGTTCTATGTTACTTTATTAGGATGGCCTCAACATCGAACTTTGACCTAATTTTAACTTTCAAATTGTTTCTCTCAGAAAACACGGAGATAAAGACACTTGTATTGACCTTTCTCAACCTGAGAGAGAGCAAGAGAGAAAGAGAGAGAGAGAGAGAGAGAGAGAGAGAGAGAGAGAGAGAGCAACGGAGGATGAGAAAGACATAGAAAAAGAGAGATGATGCAAAAGAGAAGACAGAAGAGGTTGAGAGAGAGAGTCAGAAAGAGAGAGAGAGACAAAGGATGAGAAGTACAAAGAAAAAGAGATTATGTGAGAGAGAAGACAAAAGTGGGTGAGAGAGAGAGAGGGGAGCGAGGGAAAGAGGATGAGAAAGACAAAGAAAAATAGAAATGATGCGAGACAGAAGACAAAAGAGGGTGAGAAAGAGAGTCAGAAAGAGAGCGATAGAGAGAGAATGAGAGAGGGAGAGAGTAACAGAGGATGGAAAAGACAAAAAAAGATATAGAGAGAGATGATGTGAGAGAGAAGACAAAAGAGGGTGAGAGAGAGAAAGAGACAAAGACACAGAGAGAGAGAGGGGGAGAGTGAGAGGGGGAGGGAGAGAGGGGGAGAGAGAGAGGGGGAGAGAGAAAGAGACACAGAGAGGGAAAGAGGGGGGACACAGAGAGAAGGAGAGAGTGGGGGATAGAAAAAAGAAATGGGGAGAGGTGAGGGCCGAAAAAGGAAACGGAGAGGGGAGACAGACAAAGACAGGGAGAACCAGAGACAGAGAGAGAAAGAGGGGGGTGCAAAAAAGAAATGGAAAGAGGGGGAGTGGTCAGAAAAGAAATGGATGGGGGGCAGAGAAAAACAAATGGAGAGAGGGGGGACAGAGACAAATAGAGAGAGAGAGAGAGAGTTAGAGAGAGACAGAGACAGACACAGAGAAAGACACAGAGACAGACAGAGAGAGAGAAAGACAGAAACACTTCAAAGATTCGTTTCGTTCACCAACGGCAAATCACTACTGCCTATACTACATTATTGAAAACCTAGCCTCTGATGCTAATGATCACATTTATAGTCTAAAAGCACATACCACCCATCACATGATGCCACATGCTAATCCAACTATAAACAGAAACACAATATCTTATTTTCTGATTATAAGTGGTTAATTTTTCCCGGGTTTTGAACCATCCATATCAATTTTACTATCACCTGTACTCTCTGCAACCATAATTGTAATTATGTTGATTTAACTTGTACATACGCGGCTCCCTCCATGCCATTTGAGGAAGAGCTTATTAGTCCGAGTATCTCTTTCTATTTATTTATTCCAAATTCTCAGCTTTCCTGTCACCATTTCCAATTACTCTTGCGGTGCGGCTGTAATTGCCTCCATGCTAATGGCCGCAAGACAATCGTGCTAAATGAGGTGAGGCCAAGAGGCTAGGAGCCCGACTTCATTAAGGGCTAATGGCATTTTAGATGGCGGCTGAAGACACAGCTCATCAAAAACAGAGATTGAAGGAAAACAAAACAGATGGCGGGGGAGCGCTAATTCAATAATATTCTCACTTAGCTCTGCAAAAAAAGCACAGGTTACTCTTCTTTTGTTTTGTTTTTCTTCATACTTGTTTCAGCCTCTTGTTTTTCTATTTGGGAGAACCGTAATGACTGCAAAATCAGACGGATAAATGCCCCGGCCTCTCACTGCAATGATGCATAAAACATATTTTCCGCACTATGAGGCGCACCGAATTACAGTATAAGAAGCACCCCCCCCCCAAATTGTCTTTTGTCATATTTTTCTTATAAAAGGCACACTGGACTATAAGGCGCATTCAATTAAAACTACAGTAAGAACTACCGTATTTATTCAAAATTGTTGTGCATTACACTAGCGCTTTCCATATGCAATGGTTTATCAATTTCGCTGACAAAAGTCACAAAATGGCCGAAACCAGATCGCAGTGGTAAGAGCGCTTACACGTAACCACTAGACCACTAATGCTACAGATGACATGTGAAAAGGCATTTTTATATTATCACACCATTTTTACAATGCCAGAAATGAAGGTTAGAGAATGGAGAAAACAAAAAGTCATCCTGAATAAAGAATGGTCTAATTGTAACCTGTGCAGTCCTTTTAGACATTTTTTTGCTTAAGGGCCATACAAATTAATGTGACTTGACTTAACGATATAAATATATACAAAGTTGAGAGTTGTTTCCCCTGCCGTGCTTTGATGCATTTATTTTTATCCTTTGGACAACTTTCTGTTTTTTCCATTTGTCAATATTCATCTTTGGTACTGTGAGTAAAAATAATGTAATAATGAGATCAAATCAAATCCTTTTTGCGTCATCTTAACCACGGGTGGTCTAGTGATTAAGTGTCTGTGCTCTCACCCCCGTGACCTGGATTTGATTCCTGTTACATGCAATATTTTGCAATTTTTGGGTGGACCTGTTTACAGCCATATCAACTTAAGAATGCCCGATCTCAGAAAGCTAAACAGGGTCGGACCTGTTTAATACTCGGGTGGGTAATTGCCTGGGAATACCACGTGCTGTAAATAGGTCATTTGGTGCATGCTATGCTGTTATGGCACTTACTGTACCGGGGAGGTACAGATAGTGAAAACGAATTTCCCTAAGGGTACCAAATCAATTGAATTACTGTTATATTTTTGATTGCACAAACAAGTTAATATACCGTAAAACCTTGCGTAGTAATGCACACCTTTCAAAACAGTATGCATATACCATCTTATCAACAGTATTTTGTGGTGTATATGGTGCAGCAGGGTTATTAGGGGCACTTTTACATTTCTGGCCAATATGGGGGTTTTAGGTACTTTTTATAGACATACCACTCAAAACAGAAAAGGGTTTACTTCTTTTTAACACAAAACATTGAATTTCTTTTCTTATTTTGGCTCTTTTATATCCTAAATGAAGCCATCAGACCAGACAGGCTGCTATACTGATTTTAATTAGTGATGATTCCCTACTAATTGAACCGTCCTTGCAATCTCCTGAGCATTTATGTGACGTCCTTCTATTCCCTTTCGGAAACTGTGTCGTTCTGCACTGATATTGTGTAATCCGTTAAAAAGAAAATAAAACATTTACGTAAAAAAAAGAAAAAAAGAAAATTATTATTTGTAAAAGAAAAGCCAGCATTGTTTAGCTCGAAGTGCGGAACGGCGGATGAGTGATTAGTGCGTCTGCAGCATAGTTCTGAGGTCATGGGATCAAATCCAGCTCCTAGCCTTCCTGTGCGAAGTTTGCATGTTCTCCCCGTGCTTGCGTGGGTTTCCCCCGGGCACTCTGGTTTCCTCCCACATTCCCCCAAAAAACATGCATGTCAAGTTAATTGGCCGGTCCAAATTGTCCCTAGGTGTGAATGAGCGAGTGAGTTTGTCTCTGTGTGCCCTGCGACTAGCTGGCAACCAGTTCAGGGTGTCCCCTGCCCACTGCCTGAATATAGCTGAGATGGGCTCCAGCACCCCGCGACCCTAATGAGGATAAGCGGTGCAGATAATGAATGGATGGATGTTTAGTTCTAGGCAACACAGCAGCTGACTGATAAGCTTGTCTGCCTTACAGTTCAGAGGTCCCGGGTTCAATTCCAGCAATTGGTGTCCCTGTGTGGAGTTTACATGTTCTCACCGTGCATCTGTGGGTTTTCTCCGGGCACTCAGTTTCCCCACCACATTGCAATGACATGCATGGCAGGTTGATTTGTGACTCAGAATTGTCCGTATGTCTGGATATGTGTGCAAGGGGTTTTACCATATTTTCTGCACTATGAGATGCACCTCCAAAGAATAGTCTTTTGTGGTATTTTTTCTTCATATACAAGGTGCACCCAGAAATTCTGAGGACATATAGGATTTCCACTTCTGAAAGTGTCTCAATGATTAATTGATTGTAAAATTAATAGCCAACTATTTTATAATCATTTACTTGTTAAGGACTCTATTAGTTGCCATTTAGATTTTTTGTATTATCAGACATCTTTCTGATTTTTTAAAACATTAAATAGTTAGCAAGCCTTAGTTTTGTAATTATAAATAAATAAATAAATAAATAAAGTAAGTTAATTTTGTGATATATATATACTGGACTGTCTCAGAAAATTAGAATATTGTGATAAAGTTCTTTATTTTCTGTAATGCAATTAAAAAAACAAAAATGTCATACATTCTGGATTCATTACACATCAACTGAACTATTTCAAGCCTTTTATTATTTTAATATTGCTGAATTTGGCTTACAGCTTAAGAAAACTCAAAAATCCTATCTCAAAATATTAGAATATCATGAAAAAGTATACAAGTAGGCTATTCAACTAATCACCTGAATCATCTAATTAACTCGAAACACCTTGCGAGGGTTTCCTGAGCCTTAAAAACACTCAGCTAACTAAATCACTGCTGATCTGACTGCTGTCCAGAGGACCATCATTGATACCCTCCATCAGGAGGGTAAGACACGAAAAGAAATTTCTCAAAGAGCAGGCTGTTCACAGAGTGCAGTTTCAAAGCATATCCACAAAAAGTCTGTTGGAAGGGAAAAATGTGGCTGGAAACGCTGCACAACAAAGAGAGATGACCGCAGCCTTAACAAAATTGTGAAGAAGAGCCGCTTCCAGAATTTGAGGGAGCTTCAAAGACAGTGGGCTGAAGCTGGAGTCCAGGTATCAAAAGCCACAGTTCACAGACGTGTCCGGGAAATGGGCTACAATAGCCGTATTCCCATGGTCAAGCCACTTCTGAACTCAAGACAACGGAAGAAGCGTCTGACTTGGGCTATGGAGAAGAAGCACTGGACAGTTGCAGAGTGGTCCAAAGTCCTCTTTTCAGACGAAAGCAAGTTTTGCATTTCATTTGGAAGTCAAGGCGCCAGAGTCTGGAGAAAGGCTGGAGAGGAGCAAAATCCAAGTTGCTTGAAATCCAGTGTGAAGTTCCCACAGTCAGCAATGGTTTGGGGAGCCATGTCAGCTGCTAGTGTTGGTCCACTGTGTTTCATCAAGTCCAGAGTAAATGCAACTGTGTACCAAGAGATTTTAGAGCACTACATGCTTCCATCTGCTGAAAAGCTCTATGGAGATGAGTATTTCATTTTCCAGCATGATCTGGCACCTGCCCACAGTGCCAAAACCACCAGTAACTGGTGCACTGACCATGGCATCACTGTCCTTGATTGGCCTGCTAATTCCCCTGACCTGAACCCCATCGAGAATTTGTGGGGTATAGTTAAGAAGAAGATGAAAGACACCAGACCTACAAATGCAAATGAGCTGAAGGCCGCTATCGAAGCATCCTGGGCATCAATAACACCTCAGCAATGCCACAGGCTGATTGCCTCCATGCCACGCCGGATTGATGCAGTAATCCGTACAAAAGGATTCCCAACCGAGTACTGAGTGCATCAATGGACATTTTCAAATGTTTGATTTAGTTTTGCTGTTATAAAATTATTTTTTTTACTTGGTCTGAGGAAGTATTCTAATATTTTGAGATAGGATTTTTGAGTTTTTTTCAGCTGTAAGCCAAAATCAGCAATATTCAAATAATAAAAGGCTTAGAAATAGTTCAGTTGATGTGTAATGAATCCAGAATGTATGACATTTTTGTTTTTTTAATTGCATTACAGAAAATAAAGAACTTTATCACAATATTCTAATTTTCTGAGACAGTCCAGTATATATATATATATATATATATATATATATATATATATATATATATATATATATATATATATATATATATATATATATTTTTTTTTTTGTTTATCACCACATATATGTCTGGAGCACAAAAATGATAAACATAGTACAGAGAATACATGGATTAGTGGATGCATATGAGTGCTATATGCACCCGTGCCAATCAGAAGCCCTGGATGACTACTGAGATACGCAAACAACTAAAAGTACGGAACCTTGTCTTTAAATCTGGTGACAAGGAGGCGCTGAGATCAGCGAGGGCTAACCTGAACCGTGCTATCAGACTAGCAAAGCGAACGTACAGTCAAAAAATCCAGGAACGTTTCCTCAATAAAACCAACACCAGGGATATGTGGAAAGGCATTCAGGCCATTACCAAATACAAGCCAACCACCGCCCGAGTGCAGGACACTAGCATGGACTTTCTGAATGACCTCAACAAATTCTTTGGAAGGTTCGAGGCACAAAACGGCACCACTGCAGCGAAAGCGGTTCCAAATCAGGACGAAAGGGCACTCCACCTGGACTCAACCGACGTGAGAAAGACCCTGAGAGGGGTCAACACAAGGAAGGCTCCAGGCCCGGACAACATTCCGGGGCGGGTACTTAGGGAGTGCGCCGATCAGCTGGCTTGTGTACTAACAGACATTTTCAACACCTCGCTAGACCAAGCCAAAGTACCATCATGCTTCAAAATTGCCAACGTCATCCCTGTGCCAAAGAAACCCCAGATCTTATCATTCAACGATTACCGGCCCGTTGCACTGACTCCTATCATAATGAAGTGCTTTGAGAGACTGGTTAAAGAGCACATCACCTCCAGTCTCCCCTCCTCATTCGACCCCTTTCAGTTTGCCTACCGGACAAACCGCTCCACCAGGGATGCCATCTCCTCTGCGCTTCACCTGAGCCTGACACACCTAGAGGAGAAGAACACCCATGTGCGGATGCTGTTCCTGGACTTCAGTTCAGCATTCAACACCATCATCCCACAACATCTGGTAGACAAAATGAGACTCCTGGGTTTCAACACCCCCCTGCGGAACTGGCTGCTGGACTTCCTCAGTGACAGACCCCAATCAGTGCGGATAGGTCAGAACATCTCAGATGTCATCTACCTCAGCACGGGCTCCCCCCAAGGCTGTGTCCTGAGCCCCTTGCTGTTCACCTTGATGACACACGACTGCGTCCCTAGGTCCGCCACAAACCACATCGTGAAGTATGCTGACGACACAACAGTGGTGGGCCTCATCAGGGACGACAACGACCTGGCCTACAGAGAGGAGGTGGAGCAGTTGGTGGCCTGGTGCAGGCACAACAGCCTGGTCCTGAATGTTGACAAAACTAAAGAGATCATTGTCGACTTTAGGAAAAACCAGCCCAACCATGCCCCACTTTGCATCAACAACAAGGCTGTGGAGGTTGTCATCAGTATCAAGTTCCTAGGGGTGCACATTACAAACAAACTCACCTGGTCCGTGAACACTGCATCACTGGTTAAGAGGGCACAGCAGCGCCTGTACTTCCTGCGGAGGATGAGGAGAGCCCACCTGCCCCCACCCTCCCTCATCACATTCTACAGGGGCACCATAGAGAGTATCCTGACCAGCTGTATCTCTGTGTGGTGTGGAGGCTGCAGCGCTACCGACTGGGGTAGTGTGAGGAGGGTAACAAGGACAACAGAGAAAATAATCGGGACTACACTTCCCTCCATTCAGGACATTGGCCAGAAGCGCTGCCTATCCCATGCTAAGAACATTATCGGGGACCCCTCTCACCCCCATCATGGACTGTTCACTCTGCTAGCCTCTGGGAAGAGGTACTGCAGTGTGTGGTGCAGGACCACCAGGTTCCGCAGTAGTCTAGTCCCCCTGGCCATTAGACTGTTAAATGGTCAATCTAACATATAGTTAACCTAAATCTTAACGGCTGCTAATCTGACTTTTTGCACTACTGGCAGTTCTTTATAGCTTGCCACTCCTTGCACATTTGCTCTCTGCACTATTGTACTTACAGCGTTATTGTTACAGTGTTAATGTTACTGTTTACCTGACTTGTTAACCTGAATGCCCATTTTGCACATCTGGTTAGCTACTCCTCTTGCACTATCGGCACTATGGTACGGTAAAATACTATACGTAGCCATAATACAATACAACTTTTACTTATATCTGTACATTCGAGGACACTGTGCGGGTCAGATGTATCGACATTTCGTTCTGTATACACGTGTACTAGAATGACAATAAAGTAGATCTGAATCTGAATCTGAATCTGAATGATGTTTTTCAATGTTTATGGTTTATCCTTATGATATAGACAGCAACCAAACATTTTTGTGCATTACAGGGTTCCTGCGGATTCTTGACAAATCGTATTAGTCATTGAATTCAATATTCTAAAAATAAGGCTTTAATTGGCATTAAACTTTTTAAATTTATTTTTTAAAAGTCTTGAAAATGTCAAAATGTAAATAAAATTTATATTTGTTTGAACTAAACAGATTTAGTGAAAAGGTCATTTTTCATGCATTTTGATAAAAATGAGGGCGGCTGAGTGGTTAGCGCGTCCACGGCACAGTTCTGAGGTCATGAGATCGAACCTTCCTCTGTGGAGTTTGCATGTTCTCCCCGTGCTTTTGTGGGTTTCCTCCAGGCGCTGCAATTTCTCCCTGATTCCAAAAATGGGAATGTCAGGTTAATTGGCCGGTCTAAATTGTCTGTCCCTGTGTGCCCTGCGACTGGCTGGCAACTAGTTCAGGGTGTCCCCTGCCCACTGCCCGTAGATAGCTAGGATGGGCTCTATTACACCTGCAACCCTACTGAGGATAAGCGGTGCAGATAACGGAAGAATGGGTGGCTGGATGGATGACAAACTTGAACTTGATCTTTAAACTTCCACACCGTTTTATTTTGGCGGTACATGCACACTCGGCTTAACCCCCATGCTAAATTTATTTTTTGGGAGAGGGGAATAAGCTTTATATATGCTAACGTAACACAGTAGTTAAACTAAAGTGAATGTTTGAACTCTTCATCACTAACTACACGCCGTAAAGTTAGACTTCTTGTTTAATACAGACTTTCAAAGTAGAATACTCCTTCTTCTGTGCGCTTAAAGATACTTTTTTAATAAGTCTCTCACTTTATGACGGATTTTGTTGAAGAAATAAATAAAAATGTTTTATGAAAGTAACAGAAAAGTTCTTTGGAATTAGTAGAAATCTGACAGTTTTGACTGAGATTCCATGATGTACTGTAACCATCGTTTTTCTTTATGTCTAAAATTTGTTTTTCTGACAGAACATTTTCTACCTGACTAAAATGGGATTTAAAAAAATATATAAAATAAACATTTGTTTATACTTGCCCCTAATTCACGTGGTGATTTGTTCCATGTGTGCTATTTGTCGACTTGGTTTTGAATTTAATTTTAAAAGGCATTAAAAAAACTATTAAAAAGTCTTGAATTTAACTTGCCATAAGCTGTAGGAACCCTGGCATTCTCACTCTTTAAGTTTAGTCTTTGCACCCACCCACATTCTGCGCAAAAATAATACAGTCCACAGTCCGTTTGTCTTTTGTTCTTTGAGAGTATATTAGTGTACCATGGCTTTTGAATAATCTGGCAAGACCAAAGCACAGCTGTGACACATGAGTCGCTACTGTGTGTTGGCTAAGTAAGTGAGAGGAATTGCGTGGCACAGTGTGAATTTTTGTCTTTGTGTGTGTGTCTTTGTATGCAATTGTGTCTTTGTTAGCAGCGTCTCTGAAGTCTTGTTTTTTTTGTGACAACTCTCAAGTATGATGTTGTTTTATTTATATATTTTAAGAGGGAAAAATTGCCGGGATCAATTTATGGTTCTGTTTTTTGGGGTTGTATGAGGTCCTCTTTTTAAATCAATTTTGTAATTAACCTAAAGGTGGGCTGCGTCATTGTAGGTGTCCTTAACTATCCATCCATCCATTATCTGCACTACTTATCCTGAGTAGGGTCACGGGGGTGCTGGAGCCCATCCCAGCTATCTTCAGGCAGTGGGCAGGGGACACCCTGAACTGGTTGCCAGCCAGTCACAGTGCACACAGGGACAGACAACTCACTCGCGCATTCACACCTCGGGACAATTTGGACCGGCCAATTAACCTGACATTCATGTTTTTGGAATGTGAGAGGAAAACGAAGTGCCTGGAGGAAACTGACATGGGGAGAACATGCAAAATCCACACGGGGAGGTTGCGGTAGCTGGACCTGAACCCTGAATCTCTGCACCGTGGGGCTGCGCCCTGTATTTAACTATCCATCCATCCATTATCTGCACCGCTTATCCTCAGTAGGCTCGTGGGGGTGCTGGAGCCCAACCCAGAAATTTTGGGGCAGTGGGCAGGGGACACCCTGAACTAGTTGCCAGCCAGTTGCAGGGCACACAGGGACAGACAATTCGCTCGCTCATTCACACCAAGGGACAATTTGGACCAACCAATTAACCTGACATGCATGTTTTTTGGAATGTGGGAGGAAACCGGAGTGCCCGGAGGAAACCCACGCAAGCACGGGGAGAACATGCAAACTCCACACAGGAAGGTTGTAGCTGGATTTGAACCCATGCACACGCGCTAACCACCGCGCCGCCGTGCTTGTATTTAACTAGTTGAAAGTTAAATATTTTCTTTATTAAGTTTGTGTTTACAATGCCCAAATGAGTTCAAAGAACCCTTATTCTTTATTTTCACCTGCACATATCTACTTTAATCTTACTTTTATCAGAGCTGTCCGGAGCGGAACACATTAGGTTTGAGGAATGGGTGCCGGGCGAAGAGCTGGAGAGTATCAATATGCTCATCCCCGCAGTTTTTTTCTATATATCAGTGTAGCATGAAAATGGTGAAAGTAAGAAAAGGCCTTCTTCTAACCCCAAAAAAGATGAAAAAAAGAGTTTATCTAAGAAATGCAGGTATTTGCACCTGCATCATTAAACAGCTGACTAAGGTTGTGATGATGACCAGGAGATGGCAGTGGAGAGTGACAAAGTTCCAAAGTCCGCAGAGCTACTTTACGCAACACACGTTTTGTGTGTATGTCTCTGGTTGTTTATGTGCGTGCCTGTGTCGTTCTTTTCAAGTGTTAATTATTTCAAATCTTACATCAAGTATTTTAGTAGCACATATGAATTAAAGCCAGTTGTCTGGTTTGGCAATTAAATATCCTGTCAAAATGGAAGCAACCTTCTTTTGCTTTGAGTATTACACCTTTACTGCATTTGGGCTGAGAAACCCCCCTAATCGAGCGTACTTAGAGACACAAAGTAGTCCGACATTCTCTTGATAATAACAGGTAAGCATCAGACATGCTCTAAGTGGCTGGCTGTTGTTCCCATAGAAACACACCTCCTGTGAAAAGGTCACTGGCAAAGGATTTCTTGGAGAATGGCCGAAAAATTGTGGAAGAAGCAAATGTCGTTTTATTATTCATTTTTGTTAGACATGCCGTGTAACTCCAACAGATTTTGCAGCGATGCTCAAAATAGAGAATGGGTGGAATTACCATAGTTTAAGGACCCCAATTTGGCCAGAAATTTAAAAACGCTCCTAATAATCTGGTGCGGTAAATACCACCAAATACTGTGCATATGTTTGGAAATACATACAGTATTTATATGTGTATGCTACTCCGCAACGTTTTACGGTATACTACCATATTTGTTCAATGATTGATGAATGGAAAAACATCAGAGACCATAATCGCAAAGCATTGAATGCAACAGGAATCAAACCCGGATCACATTGGTGAGAGCGCCCAAACTTGAGTGGAAATAGTGTGATAATGAGATAAAAAATGTAATGCCGTTTTATATGTCAGTTGTATCACTAGTGGTTAGGTTTCAGCGTTCTCACCTCCACGAACCGAGTTTGATTCTCATTGCATTCAATGTTTAGCGATTCTGCTCAGTGACATTTTCGACTAATCAATCATTGCACTAATATATACACAATGGTGTGCCCTCAAGGCCTGCAGGGCTTTCTTTGCTGGCCTAAAATATATCTGAAATTTTTAATGTTTTATCATATTCTGTCCCTTAATACTTAATTATTATATAACATTTTAAATTGTCAGAATTCTCTCATTGCACCCCCTGGTTGAGCTGCTTCCAGATGTGTGCTTTCATATTTAAGCATTTAACCAATCACATTTCCACATTAGTTGTTACCAGGGTCATAAATCTACCCGGAGGTTTTCACAAAAAGTCTTGAAGGCCGTGTATGGTAATATCAGTCTTGAGGAAAACTGTTGGCTTGGCTAATCGGAATCCAAGGTGGCCTCTAAGCGCCTGCTAGCGGGTGTTGGGAAACGTCAGAGTTTTCACAAACAATGGCTGGCTAGGGAGCGGTAATTCACCAAAGCGATCACCACAACAGCTGTGAATCTTTTAAAAGAAGACCTGCACAAGAATATACAGTATATTGTGTTGATTTAATAGCAAAAGTTAGCACAACTCCTAATTGAGCAAGCGGGAAAGGGTTTTGTCCGCCACTTTCAGCCTTGAGATAAGACCTTAAACCAGAGCCCAAGCCTGATCTGGACCTAAAATGTCGATCATTATGTAGGGTTGGGACCAAGTTTCTCTCTTGCTGACTTATTTTTTATTAACCACCCGTTTTTGTTTTTTTGGGCTCTATTTATACAGTCTTGTTTAATTTTGTTTTGTTACAAAAGACAGGCTTCACGATTCTAGTGGCCTGGAACCATTCACGTCCCGCACCCACCCACCACCCTGGTTACTCTTGCGCAGTCCGTGTTTCTCGACTTCCCGAGTAGACTACGCTCAGCGCTTCTGACGTTATCAGACCCAGAAAACCGGGCGTGCGGTGGGGACCGTCCCAAACAACTTCTACTCCACCCGAGTCCTTACAATTAAAATGGGAAATTTCACTTATATAGCTGGGTCATAGAGCCGGTTAGTTTGAGAAACGACACATCACTAATTCAGACTGTAGCTAAAGGCCTAGATGTAAAAGGCACCTGATACACCGTAAGTGTATAAAATGTGCAACGATTATACAATACATGATTTTTACTGTGGTTTTCATTCCATGTACCTTATAGTCCAATGCGCCTTATATATGGAAAATATATGACAAAAGACTCATTGTGGGGGTGCATCTTATAATCCGGTGCGCCTTACAGTGCTTACTGTACAGGAAGATACGGTACATCCCTAGGGCGAGACTTTTTTTTTTAAAATATTTTCTATTTTTTTTCCTGTTTTGAAGACAGCAATTGAAAATAGACAGTGGTGCAAACTTTATGTGGTGTGTTGAAATAGAACATTAAATGCTTAGTTCCTCAATCTGTGACAGCTTCTTCCTCCGCTTGGTCTCAAGTCTTTTTAATGAAGTCTGCCGCTGCAGCATGGTAAGCAAAGATAATTGGAGAGTCTTTTGGAGGCCATTTACTGGAAATGACACTTCTTTTCCATTTTCTCACTTTTCTTACACGCCCTTGAGAGGATTTGCCAATCATACTACTGTCTTGTGCTTCCATCTCACTGTATTGTAAATTTATGAGTTTTCAGAATTATGTATCCAAGAAATGTTTGGTTTGAGCCTAAACTAAAGCATATTTATTCCGTTTGACCACTGACAAAAAAATTGTTAATATTTTGTATTCTGGTTTTGTGATGAAGGTAGCCAATACAGTAATTCCTCATTTTTCGCTAGGGTTGTGTTCCAAAAAAACACACGATAGTCAAACCTGTGAGGTACAAACCTTTATTTGTTCATTTATTAAATACTCTATCATACATAGAAAACAAACAACAAACCCTATTTAGAGGATCAAGCATTTTTTAACAAATACAAGTACTTTGCATTTATATAGATTTTTTTTTCAACAGATAAGGTTTTTACCGTCAAATTATAATTATTGCTGCTATATTACAACTATTCATTCCAAAAAGGCGTGGGAATGATTTCAGGGAACTACTTCTTTTACTTTGGATATTTTGTCGCCATCATGTGGGGATTAATTAGAAAAAATGTGGCGTGAAAATGCTTGTAATGTACCTTCCTTTAGCACGGTGCTTCTCAATTATTTTCTGTCACAAACCCCCGCACTCCACAGAATAAGAAATCCTCTTGTGGTCGCAGTGAAGCTAAGTGCTACATGAGCTTTGTCAAAATAAACAAAAAAACAAAACAAAAAAAAATCTGCTTTGTCAAAATCACTTGTATTATCTATCAAGAGACCTTTGTTTTCCTCTTTTATACCCACCTCTCTTGGCCTGTCTCCTTATCCGGGTTAAATATTTTTTCATTGGGTGAATCACGGTTTGCTCCACCTCGTAACTACACTTCATGCTCAATGTTTATACTTTGAACTGCACGGAGGCGAAATGTAAACAAATCACACTCTGCCAATGAGAGCATCACTGCTCCCCAGTGCAGTTGATGCAATTGCTCTGGATTTTTTTCAAAGTTAAAAAAATAAAAAGTTCCTCAAGGTCAAATGTGCCCAGGCTTCACTATTTAAGAACCGCTGTTTTAGTATGTGGAGAAGTCCATTTTGTTGGCACTAGAAAGCATCTCTCTCTGCCTCTCAGTACTTTTGTGGGTTTTAAAGAGAGTTGAAATTAAAAGTTCATCAAGCTGTTTTCCGTATGTGTACAACTTAAACCAGAACGTTATTGGCGGACAGGTAGAAAAGGGGCTGGGCGACTGGTCAGCCAACCAGAATCCAAAACAAAATGCACGATGAAAATCGGCAAAATTGGGAAACTGCAAAAAGTAAATTACGATAAAGTTAGGGATGAATGTATTTTAATTTTTACTTTTTAACCTAATCACAATCTCAATTCAGATAACTGACGTAATGCATTATACACATTACAATACCTGATTAATTTTCATGAGACAGTTGCTGGGAGGTTCAAATCCACGCTTGTAGCCGATATTATGCTGAACAGAGCCATCAAATTGTCAGAGTGTGACGTGACAGGCTTTACCAGCAGCGTGGTGGAAAACGTTGAGCTGGGGTGGGCAAACTACAGCCTGAGGCCCGTCAGACATTTTCTTCTGGACCGCCAAACAAAAATGGTAAATATATAATGCTTTTATATAAATACAAATGTTACAAAAGTATTACTTATACACCTGTGTTGTGGGTTTGGTGCCTTATCATCCCGTGTTCTTTCATGGGTCCCCATAAAAACTATATTTTTCATTGCACTCATGGCCAACATTTATATAACTGGCCAATTTTTTCTTGTTCTTTTCTTGTACTTGTCTTTTTTTTAATATGTAATCCATCAAATGTATTACCGTATTAGAAAAGTAAGAGTTCTCACTTCAAAGATAAATTGATAATTCAGAATTTTGAGTATGCATATTGTTTATATATTCTGCTTCACCAGCTCGAATCCTTTTCTTTCCGAATGACACAATTGTATTTTCCAGACTAAAACGACCTTAAACCCCCAAACTGGCTAGGGGTTTAAAATGTAAAATGCTTTATAACTTGGTGTACATGTGTGTTACTATGTGAGGTTTTACAGTATACACTATTTGTTTAATGATGGATCTATTAAAAAAAAATGCTGACTGTATTTGCAAATAGTTGTATGCAAAAGGAATTGAACCCTAACCACAAGAACACCAGTAATACAGATGGCATATAAAAAAGCATTAGACTTAATCTGATTATCACACCTTAGTTTTACTCACAAAGCCAGAAACGAATGTTAGAGAATGGAGAAAATCGAAAGTTTGTCCTGAAAAAGAGTCTTAAAAATCCAAAATCCGATGTATCATCAGATACAGCTAAGAGTTATTTCCCTCTTCGTGCTTTTTGCGTTTATCTCTACCTTTCAGGACAACTTTCTGTTTTCATCAGTTCTCTAACACTTGTTTATGGCACTGTAAAAATGGTGTGATAGTGAGCTAAAATGTAATGCCTTTTTGTACATGATCTGTATCACCAGCGGTCTAGTGGTTAGGTTTCAACGCTCTCTCTGCCGGGACCTGGGTTCAATTCCTGTTGCAACATTGTTTTGCGATTTTGGTCAGTGACATTTTCGACTGATCAATCATCGCACCAATATAAACCTTAAAATATGCAATGGTTAGAAATACGGTAGCCCTTACTGTAGTTTCTATTCCAAGTGCCTCATTGTACAGATGGCCTTACATATGAAAAATGTATGACAAAAGGATATTTTATGAGAGTACGCCTTATAGTGCCGAAAATATGGTTTGCTAGAAATATACACAGATCCAAAAATACACACACTCTGCTATTTGTTCGGGTCGTGTTTGATTATTTTCTCAATGAGTATTTCATTCTTAATGGTATAGGAGTTCTTCTAGTGTGTCAGTATACGTGTGGGGGCTCCCTCTCTCAATCAGGTGAAGTGGGGCCCTGCTTATATAGGGGCTAGAATGGGGGCCACCCATCCAGCCAAGCGCTCTGGGGAGATCGGATGTCTTTTGTTGCCGAAATAAACTCCAGATGTCCTGCAAATCTGTAAGGAAAGGGTGGGCTTGTGGATTGAGGGACAACACATGCTCACTTTTGCAGACCAACAATAACTTTGCAAACTTTGTCTTTTGGATGTATTATATGAGTTATCCCATATCTGTCAACCACAGCCTTAATGATGTAAATTACCCTTATAAAGCAATTAAAAAAAAAACCTGAAAAACAGGCACCTATTTACTCACAGCGAAACACACTATGTAGAATAAAAACAAATCATTTCCAATATACAAGTTTATTTACCAAGTGAAATTATTTTCCAGCGTCTTTCTTAGTTGTTTACAACAGAAATACTACAATATTTCAGAAATACCACAATAATACTACAGAAATACTACAAAAATCCTACAACGAAAATACTACAAAAATGCCACTAAAAATACTACAATAGAAATTCTACCCAAATAAGCTAACATCTACATTATTAATAATCGCAATTATTCTATAAAATCCTCATAAACACAACACGACACCTTTTACTCAAAGTAAGACAGACTGAAATAAAAACAAAGCCAATTTGTTTACACAAGTTTATATACCAAGTAAACAACACAAACGATTATTTTAGCATATTTCTTAGTGTTTTACAAAAGAAATACTACAAGAATCCTACTGAAAAGACTACATAAATACTACACAAATACTAAAGAACTACTGCGAAAATCCTTCAACAGAAATATAAACAAAAAAATATTACCAAGTTTGCTCTAAAAAGAACAACAGAGATAATACAAGAGTACACTAATGTCTATATTAATAATAGTTGCAATTCCCCTTTTTTTATTAACAATGAAAACTTACAAACACAACCCAGCAACTATTTACTCAAAGCAAGACAGACTATGTAAAATAAGAACTTAGATCACTTTTGTAAACAAGTTGATTCAAGCAGACAACACAAACAACTCTTTTAACATATTTATTTAGTTGATTATCATCAGTAAATTTAGTGTTGTTTATTATACATAGTAGTATAAGTATATATAGTTTTTCCCTGTACAAAAACGGTCATACAGTATACTCAATTTGAAATGGTCAAAAAATAAATAAAAAATAAATACAGGGAAAACGTGTGTGTTGAAAGGTATATAACTACAATTGTATTTATAAAATGCCTTTTATTCTATGAAGACAGTTTTCCAGTGAGAAGATGAGAGAAAATATCATGCCTGGGGTTTCTTTATGACATGATGGTGAAAAGCCGTCTGCCACCTGGGACCACTCTGAAAACCCAGTTAGCATCCTTAATTACCGAGTAAATATGATTTAGGTGTTGTGTTGAAAAGTCACAGGAGAATAAGTCAATCAAGCTAGCCACCGTCGCATGGCGCTCAATCACATGCTGCATGAATTTAGCACGAGCGGCACTCTGTCATTGTTTGCATGCTATCCTCTTTAAATTATGAAAACTGTTGGCGTAAACCAGGGGTGTCAAACAGACGGCCCGCTAGACAACGCTGAGGGAAGTGTAAGAGAAAACCGAGCTGCAGGTTGTAATATGTCCACTTGATGTTGCCAAAGCCTGGTGCCTCTCACAAACGCTGTACATGAATCTCTCTCTCTCTCTTTCTTTCTCTCTCTCTCTCTTCCTCCCTTTTTCTCTCACGCTTTATCGCTCTCTCTTTCACTCTCTGTCTCTCTTTTTCTCTTTGTTTGTTTCTCTTTGTCTCTTTCTCTCTGCGTCTTTTTACCTTCTTTTGCTCTCTCTTCCTTTCTTCATTTTCTCTGTATTTTCTCTCTTTCTCTCCCTCTCTTGCTTTCCCCTTGTCTCTTTATTTCTTTCTATTTCTCTTCAGATTTATTTTTCTCTTTCTTTCCCCCACTCTCACTATTTCTTTTTTATCTCTTGTTTCTCCCATTCTCTCTCTCTCTCTTTCTCTCTCTTCTTTCTCTTTCTCTCTCTCTCATTTTCTCTCTCTTCCTCCCTTTTCCTCTCACTGTCTCTGTCTCTTTTTCTATCCCTTTGTTCCTCTTTGTCTCTTCCTATCTCTCCGTCTTTTTACCTTCTTTTGCTTTCTCTTCCTTTTTTCCTTTGCTCTCTCTCTTCTCTTTCTCTCACTCTCTCTTGCTTTCCCTTGTCTCTTTCTCTTCTCTGTTTCTCTCTTGTATCTTTGGATTTCTTTCTTTCTCTCTCTTTCTTCCCCCCTCTCTCACTATTTCTTTTATCTCTTTTGTTTCTCACATTCTCTCTCTCTTCCTCCCTTTCTCTCTTTCTTTGTCTCTCTCTCTTTCTCTTTCTCTCCCTCTCTTTCTCTTATTTATTTCTCTCTCTTTTTCTTTCTCTCTAATCTAATAGTCCAGTCCCCAGAAGAATGTGGCCCCGAGTTAAAATGAGTTTGACACCCCTGGCATAGACAATCCATGCCTCGCCGCGTGTTCCGGGATTTGGACCGAGAATTTGAACGGAGTTCAGGACTTTAATTACAAAATTACAAAATAAAATAAGAGAGTATACCCTGGGCCCATTGATCAGGATGAAGGCATCCCTGCAAAAGGCATTAAAAATGTTTTATATAAAAAAGGGGTATGGATTGGCTGAATTGAAAATGAAACTAAACTTGTAAGTTTCTAGTCGGGTAAGGATGTCAACATGTTAAATGGTAAATCGTCTGCATTTATATAGCGCTTTTCAAGTCAATGAAGACCTCCCAAAGTACTTTACAATGTGCTTCACACTTACCCATTCACACACACACTCACACATCTATAGGGAATCAGCCATGCAAGGCGCCTACCTGCTTATTGGGGGCATTACGGATTCACTGTCTTGCCCAAGGACACTTCGACATATAACACGAAGGAGCCGGGAATCCAACCTGCGACCTCTTGATCCAAAAGACGTTTGTTAAAACTGGACACAGCTGGATTTTGATGGTTTTATAATAAGATAAGGGCTGACTAATCAGTGGCTCTTTGCTGGGAAAGTACTGAATGAGAGAATACATTGAAAAATAAAGTAAAGACAAGAAGTAAATACTTGATTCAATGAAGTGCATTTATTGCAACTAAAAGAAATGATGTGATGATCAAACAAAACTAACGTGACTAGAAAATTCATGCAATTATGATCACATATTCAGTGACACATGCTGGTCTACTAGTGATCCCAAGAGCCAAGAAGAGATCCGCAGGTTCGAGAGCGTTCTCTATTCAGGCCCCGGTGCTGTGGAATGCTCTTCCCCCTGAGATCCGATCTGCAACCTCAGTGGAACTGTTTAAATGTAGGCTTTAAACACACTTCTATTCTATAGCTGATGAATAACCTATATTTTATGTTGACAATATCTGTGTATTATTTGTTATTGCAACATCCATTGTAGCCTGATCACCCTGGAAGGGGGATTACCTCGTGTGGGGTCCCTTCTCAAGGTTTCTTCATTTTCCTCATGTTGAGGTTTTTGAGTTTTTCCTTGCCCTCATATAGATTTTAGATCAGGGGATGGTGTCATAATAATCTGTGGTTTGCAGTAATCTGTGGTCTGTGCAGCACTTTGAGACTCTTTGTGATTAAGGGCTATACAAATAAACATGACTTGGCTTGACTTAACAATAACTATAGATATTTGGATATTTTTTATTAAAGTTTGCACTGTTTTTTCATCATTTTTATTTTGATAAAAAATAAGGTCACATTTTATGGTGATTTTATGCAGAAATGTGAGAATTTCCATAAGGTTCAGATACTGTTTCATACCACTGCTAAGTTAGTGGTAATGGATTATTCCTGTGGTGCTGTCTAAATGTTGTATCTATCTTTTTTTTATTGGAAGGCTCCTCATCAAGGAAAATAATAATTTAAGCCCTTTAAGCTATTTTAATGAGTTTGTTTATTTGCATTCATTCATCCCATCATTTGGGAATTGCACGAGTTTTCCACTGTATTGTAGTTCCCCCCATTTTACTTGGAACTTATTCGACTTTTCAAAGGCAAAATCCCAATATAACTGGAATGTGTAATATCGGCATTTGCATAAAAGACAACAACAATCCCCGTGTTTTTCAAGCAATGATGCCATTGTCAGCACTTTGAAAGGAAGCAGTGAAACTGGCAAACACTCAGACCCCAGGGAAATTCTTACATCTTTATTACTCCTAAAGGGCACATTTGAATAAATGAAGGACATTCATTAGGCAGTTCAACATTAGAGAATCAAGTCGAAATGCTTGAATACAAATGTGAAATGTCATCTCGGTACAAATTGATAGGGACGATATCGACGAATAGGAAACTCGCGCTAATAGTGACATTTATTGTTTATTATTGATATTTTGGTTTCGAGGCAATGCTTGGTTATTAACAATGGCCGTTTACACCTAATTTGAAGCTTAAGCTGATTATTTTAAATCCTTTTCCCATGGCACTCTTGCTTTAAGAATGCAATTGGGTTGTTATCAATTCATATCACACTTGGCATTATTTTGAAACCAAAAATATCATTTAGAGAAGTGAAACATATCACAAGACCTTCACAAGGCCTCATTTTTCGATGGCGACTATTTACACCAGGCATGTCAAACATGCCGCTCGTAGGCTGGATCCGGCCCCTTGGATGATTTAATCCAGCCCGCCATCGATTTCTTGACTATATATTAAAAACATATATTAAGTCAGTTCTATCAAAAGTTTGGATTTTTACAAATAAATGCAAACCAATGTGCCCTCTGGCCACTAGAGGACAGTGTTGAGGTTTAGGACTAAAACTGCATTTACTAAACTGTTACAATAAACCACTTAACACATTCTATGCCAAAATGAACAGTACTTTTCCCTTTTGTTTGAATAAATGTGTTGTCTTTACAAAAGAAGGCTGAATAATAAAACGTAATACTAAACAACAAAGCTGAACATTTTGAGTTGACTTTTTTATTTCTGATATGGCCATGATAACAGAAAGTCTGGATCCTGACCCAGAAACAACTTGAGTCTGACATCCCTGATTTACCCAATTCTCAAATTAGCATTTAAAACAAGACATGTAGCATATATAGACTATATTCTACACACTGCCTTCTAGAGGCTGTATTGCAATCGGAAACCTAATTTCGAAATGAGATGAACATTCTGTTGAAGTTTTAACTGAAACTTTGTGACTGTTCTATCAAATAAGGTGTGTTTTTGGGGCGGGGGAAAATTTTTGCCTATCTATTATTATTATCATAAACTAGAATCAGTATCAAAGACTTCAAGAGTTGGGTATCTGTATCAATCTAAATAAAGTGCTGACAGTCAGTAACCAACACTAGTGATGTGTCGTAGGCAAGCGTAGCGGCTCAATGAGCTGGCTCTTTGAAGCAAACGTCACAAGCTGGCTCTCTTCCAGTCAGGAACTGCCTCCCGTCGAGACGCCGTGGCCCAGCTCCGGCACATTGCACACTTGATGCCATTTTCAGTGGCATCCTTTTTCAGTCCTACTGCTAGTTGTTTACGTCACATGTTTTCAGAGCATGTGACCATTCGTTCTGCGTCGAAAGAAAAGGCAAATGAGGGCTGCGTTGCATAAAATGTAAACCCTAGATTTCTAGATGACACTGCCAGGGCAACTATATTGTGGAGAACAGTGCCAGATTACACCACAGATGTGTCTTTTTGTGTTTTGATCATTGGTGGTTGCTGCGGTATCGGACCAAATTACTTTTCCTTGTTATTGTTCATTGAGGTTTAAAGGAAACTTCAGCGACTGGACATTGATGCAGATGTAATGGAGAAAGAAATTTAGCATCTTTGATCGGTAACTTCGACTGCTGTTCAACTTGAATATACATATTAAATGTGGACTTGATTTGTGAGTGAAAAGCTAAAATATCATATGTTGTAAATATTAAAAGTAGGTACTGTCAAACCTCACATTTTGCTCCCGTTATGTATTATATGATTAATGTTGGCAAAAACTAATTTATTTTGAAGGGGGTCTTAAATATTCCCGGGCATCTCCGCGGTGTTGTGTGTTTTAACCGCGTTTTTTTTTTCTGGTGTCGCCATGAAAGAAAGTAAAAATGAGGTGCACTGTCTTTAAAGCCTCATTGTTTCAAATGTTTAAAAAAGTAGCCTCATGCATCTTAAATTTACAGTAATTATTGAACCCATAAACTTGATTTTACTTCATAAATATCACTGTATTTTTCTGCTATATACAGAGGTGGGTAGAGTAGCCAAAACATTTACTCAAGTAAAAGTACTGTTACTTCATAATAATATTACCCAAGTAGAAGTAAAAGTAGTCATCCAAATATGTACTTGAGCAAAAGTAAAAAAGTACTGGGTGAAAAAATAACTCGAGTACTGAGTAACTGAAGCAACGTTGTATTCATTGATTTTTTTTAAGCCAACCAATCAGATCGTCAAATCATCGAAGTCAATCAACAAAAAAAAATATCTAATTTAAAAGTAGATTAAAATAATTAACATAAATTCAAGTGCTTTAATAAATAATAAAATAAAAATTGTGTAAATTAAATAAATAAATGAAGCTCATGTTGCACCAAGTGGCACATTTAAAGCACCAATCCTTATCTTAAGATGCTCTACAAACAGAACAACAAGCTAGTCCATGAACTGGAATAAAGGAGACATTGCACATTGTAGCTGGGGTTATGCACCCTTTTCAAGGGGAACATGCTTCTGATGTGAGGCCAGGAGTGCTCCTCCTCTTCTGTGTTTTCATAGTCTGTATTGCTCACCGACATTTTTGATTTGTTTCATCCGTAAACCAATTTCCCCCCTGCTGATCACTTAACGAGGCCGCTAAATTTGATTGGTTAAACATGGTAGATCCTGGCGGAGTTCTGCGTCAAAATAAATGCGCTTTAGCGAAGACAGACGGTCAGACACGTGCGTAGGTGGAGGGGATTTATTAAGTAACAAAGTAACAACTTCAATGTTGCCTAATGTAGCGGAGTAAAACTACCATTTCTTCTTCACAAATTTACTCAAGGAAAAGTAAAAGTATAGGGATTTAAAGATACTCGAAACTTACTCAAGTATATATATTTACTTGAGTAAGTTTGTAGTAAATGTACTATGTTGCTACCCAACTCTGGCTATAAAATATACTTAAGTTAATCAATTTTCTAATCCGAACAACCTTTGATTTTTAAAAGAAAATCTCAAATGATTGAGGCTGCAACCCGTTTGACTGTAAAAATCTTTTATTAATTGTGATGAAAACTGCCGGGAACATCCTCTTTGAGGCAGAATTTTTGTTTGAAAATAAGTTGAGCAGTTTTGCTTGCTCGCTTTTCTCATCCAGTTTTTATGAAGTTTATGTTTATGACAAAGTGCAGAGAAGGACTCTTAGATGTGAAATAATTAATGTTATCCAAATACACATACAACATTAATGTGCAATAAATAAACAGTACTTAAGTAAGGCATGCCTAAATTTTGCATTGTGGTGACTAAGACAAAAAAATGATAGATAGATAGATAGATAGATAGATAGATAGATAGATAGATAGATAGATAGATAGATAGATACTTTATTCATCCCCGAAGGGAAATTCACATGTGTCCTTTTCCCAAAATAAACAAATGTTTAAACGGAAGATTAAACTGCATTTTATTTCAAATGTAGTCTGGGATTTATGGTAAACAAATATGATGGTAGGAGTCATGTGTGTACTAATTTCGAATGTGTTGGGTAGACCCTCAGTTTACGTCCCAGAGGAATTCCTTCCATCCATCCATTATCTGCACTGCTTATCCTCAGTAGGGTCACAGGGGTGTTGGAGCCCATCCCAGCCATCTCCGGGCAGTGGGCAGCCTGGGCACCCTGAAACTGGTTGCCAGCCAGTCACAGGGCACACAGGGACAGACAACTCACTCATTCACTCCTAGGAACATGTTTTTGAAACGTGAGAGGAAACTGGAGGCACGGGCAGAACATACAAACTGCACGGGGTGGTTGCGGTAGCTGGACTTGAACCCTAAACCTCTGCACCGTGGGGCTGTGCACTAACCACCCAACCGCCGTGCTACCCCCTCAGGAATTATGTATGGCACAAAAGCCATAAAGTACTTTTTAATGCGAGCGTCTGTGTCTGTGTGTTTTGCATGTTTGCCTCCAATCCAAATTCTCAGAGCCTTTGATCTTACATGGAATAATTTTCTGCCTACTTCTCATTTTTTATTATCTGCTTGCTAGTGAATTTTGATTGCTGCTACAGGCCATTTCCAGATGATTTGCAATATATAATGCGATTTCTGTCCTCATTTATTACACCAAGTCATTCCATTACTTAAATGGAAAATTACTTTTGAGAGGTACTTTCCACTGCTATTTTTTTATGTACATTGAAGAGGTTCTTTAAATGGGTCTGTGTTTGTATGTGTATTTTTATGGACTGGCATTGTTCCAAATTGCTACTTTGTGTTTTTGTTCCCTGGAGCGATGGGGAAACTCGAGAGTCCCGCTAAAATACTGTGCCGTAATTGGAATTGCTTTATCTTCAGTCTCTTCAATTAAAGCACAATTTTCCATTTAATCACCAACACGCTGGCTGTATTTTGCAATTAAAATGAGGAAAGATAACAGAGGAGATGCCTTTCCACTGATAAGTCAGGATAAGAAAAAAAATATAGTACTCACAACACCTCTCACAAAACAAGACAAAATAAACATATTGGAATTCACACAGTGCTATAAAAAGGTCATCCAGTTGTTCTTTGAATTGATCTGTTTTATTATTTTGTAGAATAATCCGTCCTTCATTTTGTCATCGCGTAATCCTTCTGTTGTCCTCATTTTCTGTATACCCCCCTTGTCCTCCTGGTCAAAATGACCCGTTGTTCCTAAACCCCCAATATTTGCAGATTAATTTGTTTTAAACATAAAATTGTATATTACCTAAACAAACAACTTGTCCTTCACCACAACATGTATTGTATAGTTCTTCCTCTTCACCTGAATTTCTATAGTTAGAGAAAAGAAAACAAATGTGAAAAGGAGTTTGGGATGCGTATGTATTAATTCAAATGATTAATATCTGTCTTTTTTGGCCAAGATAAATAAATGAAAAATACACTTCTGCTACTGATTGATCTAAGACGCAACTGAAATGGCATAATAATTTGTCTTTTGTAAAAAATAAAAAAAAATAAAAAAAAAAAAACTTAAGCCTTGATTTAAACTATATTTGAATCATGAGTCATGTTAACGTAAAGACCATTTTTGAAGTTTTTTGTCTTACAGCTTACATGGAAACATGAGTTGAAGCAACATTTCATGTATGTACTGTTGGAGCCAAAGTAGGAGAATTCCTAATGTTTCAAATATAAAAAAATATATAATTTAGATGATTTTTATTGTTGCCGGGGTTTAAAGCAGTGGCATGTCATTTTGACCTGAAAACAACAAAAGGATTATTTTTCAATCCAAAGGTATCCCAAACACTGTCCTAGAGGGCCACTTTCGTTCTTTTTATGCACAATTGTTTACTCCAACACACCGTTATTCCTATAACACGGTTATTGGTCATGTCTGCATATGTATCTTTATTTATGTTTTTTTTCTTTTTCTTTTTTCCTTGAGTTTTATTTTTTGTTTTTACTTTTCTTTTTTTCTTTCTTTGTCCTTATTTCCTTTATTTTTTGTATTTCTTTTTTCTTATTTCTCTTCTTTTCAAAAGTAATAAGGCACGTTTTGGTCTCTTTGAGTCTCCGTATGTTATTTACTACCGATGTACTCTGGGCACTTGTTTATGGTGGCACGACAGAATACAGCAACATCTAATCGGAAAATAATACACACTGTCCTTTTAATTTTACTGGTAAGGCTGGGGCCTGCAACTATCATTCTTGGGTGCAGCAATTGGCCCACGGGCTGCGGGTTTGAGACCCCTGATATACACAGTATGTGTTTTGTTTTTTGCAGGTCCAAACAAATGGCTTTTTTTTTTGTTCTTGGCCTTGTCATTTGAACGAGGTAGTAGAGTGGCCCCTTGAGACTGGATCTGAGAACCACCTATTTCAATTTTAAAACTCTTCATGTACTACACTTGCTAAATGAAAGGTAACTGGATGCCAGTAGTCTGAATAAGAGATTTTTTTTTTTCTGGTCTGAGATCTTTTTTGTTTTTTTCTTTGAACACTTTTGGCGCTGTACTTTTACTAGTTACGGCTGGTAGTCACTGTTGCATATAAATTAAATACTTCTTATTGTACGTAAAAAAATAAATGAAAAAAATACACTATCACCAGTATTGGGCGCGTGACTGAAATACATCACTAGTTATAAATATAACTATATAACTTATCTGTTACCTCCTTCATTTAAAAAGTAATTCAGCTACCCACCAGATTATTGACACCAAAAACTAGCACGTTACTAAAAGAAACTAATGAGTTGCAAATGACCCTTTGTAATCACATATAACCCCGACTCTCCAAAACTGCTTTAAAACTACATAATAAAACAAATAGAAGAAAAGGTACACCCCTACCTGTGGAAACAGTGAACCATTTTTATATTTTAATCTTGAGAGCTTTTAAACCAACTCCTAACTGAGATACTCCATATCCATTTTGTATTTTGTTTTCACACCACCCAAGAAGAAGAACCCTCCTTCTCCATTTCTGGTTACTGACCAAGATATGTTCTTTTCTTCTCCAGGCATGGTGTATTATTTTAATTTTACAAAAACAGATACAAATCGAGTATACTTTTGCTGTAAATTGTGTGCTCATGTTTGTCTAATTGATTTTCCCATCTGTTTGCTGTTTCTGTAAAAGCCACACCACCTCCCTAGGCGCTGCCTACCATTCGCTCTTGGTGACGCACAACCAAATATGTGCAAATGAACTGACCCCCCTGATTTCAGTATTTTATTTGAGAGTTGAAAATTTGCCTTGGATGTGAGTATATAGGGTAGGGAGATTATCTCCATAAGGAGAAATTTAGCACTCTAATGGTGATGCGCATATAAGCTCACTCCCTGATTTCATTATTTTATTTCATAGTTGTACGTTCTGCTTAGATGTGAGTTAATGCAGTCGGGTAAATATCTTCTTGAGGAGAAATTCATCGCTCTCATACTATATGCTTGAGGTGACGCCACCATAACTGTATTCAGTGTTCTTTTTGTAGGTTAATGCCCACCCTTTGCATTAATGTTGCCAAAGATCAAGGGTTGTTTATGGCGTAACAATCGCTTGTACAATTTGTACCGTGTCTCTAGCAAATGATCAATTTTGGGATATTTTGTAGCTTATCCAGAAATGGAAACACCCTAGTAGTTAAGAATACAGTATTTAAAATACAATTTAAAAAATAATAATTGAGTGCTTTGTAAGGAGCGTTTATTATTGCCATCATTGTACCATCACATCCAGTGCCCCCGGGCTTAAAAAGGCAATTTCTTGAATATTTTTGGTGCCATATGAGCACATAGTTTATGCGTAGCTTGAGGATGCCTCACCTGCTGTGCTTGCCTATAGTAAGTTGGGCTGATTGCAGGGGGCCATTTTGTATTTGCATTTTTGCATTGGCATGTTCGTGTAATGCACTCCTGAACCAAGTAGCCCCTAGCGCCCGGTTAAATGTGACAGTGGCATTCCACAGTGTAAAGCAGTTTGCAGTTCACCTCAACGCTACTAATTAGCCCTTTTCATTGGCTTGATAATAGGGCTGCAACTAACGACTACTTCAATTGTCAACGAGTCATCGATTACAGAAACGATTTGTCGAATAATCAGACGATTATGATTTTTTTCTTAAATTCAGCATGAAGTTGAGCTAATAGTGAGGGAAATGAGAACACAAGAAAAGGGGCACAATGAAAAATACAGAATGTCAAAAAAGTGAGTACACCCCTCACACTTCTGCCAAGATTTTATCATAATGTTTAATTGAACAGCACTGAAGAAACATCGCTTTGACACAATGAAAAGTAGTCTATGTAAAGCTTATATAGCTGGGTAAATTCATTTCCCTTAAAAATAAACTCGAATTCTGCGAATAAGCATTCGTTTCTAAACCCCTGGTAAAAAAAGTGAGTACACCCTTAAGTTAAAGTTCCTGGAGTTCAACATTTTATGTGGCCACTATGATTTAGCAGAAAAACTTAAGAGCCTCACAAATTGGCATTTGCATGCTCTTCCACTCCTCCATGACAACATGACTGAGCTGGAGGATAGTTAATATATTGTGCTTCATCACTTTCCGCATGAGGATGCCCCAAAGATGTTCGATTGGATTTAGATCTGGAAACATGCCTGGCCAGGTCATCTCCATTACCCTTAGCCCCTTGGTCATCTCAGAAGTTTATTTTGGGTCATTGTCCTGCGACCCAGTTTCTGGAGGGATGGGATCATTCTCTGCTCCAGCTCGTTTTTCCTTTAATGAAATGCAACTCCCCAATTACAGTTACATTCGTGCAACCCCAAACCATGACATTCCTAACACAATGCTTTACTTTAGGCACACGCAAACATGTTTGTACTCCTCACCTGGTTGCCCCCATACTTCTTTTTATTGCGTCAAAGTGATGTTTCTTCAGCAATGTTCCATTGAAAATTATAATGAAATCTCTGCAGAAATCCGAGGGGTGTACTGACTTTAGTGACATACTGTTTATCTTTTATTAAACCTAGTGCTGATTTGTACAAAAGCAATTAGACACAGTGTTCTGTCAGTAGAGACATAAATACATAAATAAACCTCCTTCCATATTTTAGGGACAGCCAAATATATAATAAATTACTTTTTATCAGCACCAATAATATAGACATTTGGATCAATCAGCCCACCCTTTAAAAAAAAGAGACTTGAGTCTCAGTGTTGACCGACGAGTCCTCAAGATGATTGTAAATGCAAAGTCTTAGTCACTGCCGCTGTTAAGAACAGATTTTATATGTCATGCAGATGATCTTTTAAGATAATTAGGAAACCTGTAAATACCATCCACCCATCCATCCATCCACCGCTTATCCTCAGTAGGGTCGCGGGGGTGCTGGAGCCCATCCCAGCTATCTTCGTGCAGTGGGCAGGGGACACCCTGGACTGGTTGCCTGCTAGTCGCAGGGCACCAGTAAATACCAACATGTTTTACTCTTTTTCTATGAATAAAGATTTTTATTTTTTCCATCCTAAATTTCTTTGAAAAACACAATGACACGCCACTGATAAGCCTACAGTATTTTCTGGAACTGGTCCACAGGAGACTCTTGTGGTCCAAGGGGGCTAACTGCTACCAGTATGCATCCTGTTGCTGAGACCTGATTTAGGACTCCGTATTTAATTATTAATGTCATTTCATTTAACAGGCTGAGCGATATTTCTCGAGTCAGTTTCTAGCACTGGGAACCGACCGATGATCGAGTCAATGACAAATAGAAAATATTTTTAACCTGCTTGTCGTAAATTTTTTTCATTTTGAGGATTTGCTCTTTTTCAGTTTCAATGTGACGCTATCCCATAATGCACCATGTTTCCCCGGAACCTGCAGTGATAATGATGGCCACCCAGCGTGTTCCTCCGCCATCGTACCAGGAAAGCCAACAGGTCAGCTGCAAATGACTGAAAAAAATGTAATCATTTATTTAATTCTTGGGTCCCCAATCTTTTTGCTGTGAGGGCCACATGAATTTCCCTTTTCTGACGAGGAGCCGGGGTCAATGTAAAAACATATTTTTTTCCAGAAAGCCACAATCAAATCAAATCAAATAGATTTTTCACAGATCAAAAGTCAGAAATTGAAAAATAACTCTATTTATGAAGTAACTAATAACAAAATGTTTCTGTATGGGAAAAGAAGTCCATGAACATAAACTGTCTGGTGTGCCATGCAAATTCGTAACAGGATTTTTTCGTTGTGCATTTCACTTGTTACAATGACAATGACAGTGACAGTGATGTTATTACATTGATCAATCATTGTGTAGTAACAGTATGTAAGGAACCGTTTAGATCAGGGGTGTCGAACGGGCGGCCCGCGGGCCGAATCAGGCCTGCCAAGGGATTTAATCTGGCCCACAAGACAGCACTTTTCCTATTTCTTTGTTCCTCTTTGTTTCTTTCTCTCTCAGTCTTTTCACCTTCTTTTGCTCTCTCTTCCTTTTTTCCTTTGCTCTCTTTTCTCTCTCTCACACTTGCTTCCTCCTACCATCTTTCTCCCCTCCTCTATTTCTCTCATTTTCTCTTTCTCTCTTTCTATATCTCTTTGGATTTATTTATTTCATTCTTTCTTTCCACCTTTCTTACTATTTCTCTTTTTATCTCTTTTGTTTCTCACATTCTCTCTTTCTCCTCTCTTTCTCTCTTTTCTCTCTTTCTCTCATTCTTGCTTTCCCCTTCCCTCTTTCTCTCTTTCTATATCTCTTTGGATTTATTTATTTCTCTCTTCCTTTCCCCCTCTCTCACTATTCCTCTTTTTATCTCTTTTGTTTCTCACAGTCCCTCTTTCTCCCCTTCTCTCTTTCTATATCTCTTTGGATTTATTTATTTCTCTTTCTTTCCCCCTCTCATTATTTCTCTTTTTATCTCTTTTGTTTCTCATACTCTCTCTCTTTCTCCCATTCTCTCTTTCTTTGTCCCACCCTCTCTCTCTTTTTCTCAATTCTTTCTCTCTTTTTCTTTCTCTCTAATCTACTAGTCCGGCTCCAGAGAGAACGTTTGTTCTATCGTGTGGCCCCTGAGTTAAAATGAGGTTGACACCCCTGCTTTAGATTATCTGTCCAATTAGGGTTTTTAGGTGCGCCTTATACTCTGGAAAATATGGTACAATATTTCAAGAAAATTAGGCATTTATAATTAAAACATAAAAGATTCAAGTCAATTGTTCCAATAAGATAACCCAGCATCCCCAAGTGTAACACGTACGTGACCGACACATCAGTGTTAATTAATAAACTTTGAAAGTATCTGACTCAAGTCATTGTCCCGCGGTGGAGACGATGCCGCTGAGAGGAAGTAGAGCATGTTAATCCTCACCCTCCTCCACCTAAGCCACCACCTTTTCCTGCCTTTCCCCAAAGGATTAATGCAAGAGGGGAGAAGCTGTATGCATGTTCACAAAATGCAAATGAGAGCTAGTTAAGTGTGAAGAAGCTCATTTATTTCCCAATTGGTGCTGGGATTAAGACATGAAGCTTTTACCCATCCCAACCTCCCATTAAAATGGTGGTGGGGGTTTGCTATGGCAATGCAAAACATAAAAGGAGAATGGAAGTTAAAGAGGGAATATGTAGTTTTTGTCAAATCTCTATTACAGGGGTCTCATACTCAGTCTACCTGGGGGCCGGCAGAGTTACAGTTTGGGTGGGTTTGGCACAAATCTGGTTTGGATAAAAACATTTGTTTATTAAATATCATTTTTTAATTACCTACACAAGAAAGACCTAAAAAATGTTTTTAAAATTCTACAGATATACATATTTATAAAGTTAAAACTTATATGAACTCTATGTTGGCAGAATTAAACAAATAAAAACAAGCATTAAGGTAAATACAATTTATTAGCATTGGTGATGGCCCAACCACCACTCGCCCCAGCTGGGCTCCCGGCCACACTGCGCGCCCCCGTGTGTCTAGTTAACTTTAGTCACACAGGAAACAGATAAATACACCGGAAATGCAACTTCAAAATAAGAGTACAAAACTGATAGACGTACAAGAGATGCAATTAGACTGATTATTGAAACGTTACTTCATGTGTGTGTGTGTGTGTGTGTGTGTGTGTGTGTGTGTGTGTGTGTGTGTGTGTGTGTGTGAAAGATTGTTTTTATATTTAGGAATATGAAAACAAGTTATATTCACACAGTGAATTCTGAGAAATGTTACAACCAAAACGACCAACCTATCATTATATATATATATATATATATATATATATATATATATATATATATATACATATATATATATATATTCATATGAAAATTAATCAATCAGTAACAGATTAATCCATAATCAGTTAGGGCTTTATATGATTGTTAAGTTATTTTTGCTTATTGTTCTAATCAATATAGTTTTTTTTTTATGTTTTTCTAACCACAAGGAAGCGCTAAATAATACACAATGTCCCTTTAATTGACTCTCCTGCAATTCACTAACTTAATTAGAAAAGAGGTATCCTGTTGTGCAAAAATAATTCTCTCTCAGTTCTCATTTGTAGTCTGCCAGGATAAATTACATGTCACACCTAATTGCATTTGGGAAGTGATTATTAAGAGCTCAATTGAGAGATGCATTATGTTTACAATTGTTCAGTGTTTATGTGTAGAGCAATCCCTCATATTTAGCAAATAACTTCCGTTCTGTCAAATGATATATTTTCAAAAATAATCTTGCAGCTACATTGCACTACTTTGAATCCACTTTTTTTCTGATTATATTCTGTCGCCATTATGTGGACCTCATTGGGAAAACAAAAATGTGCAATGCAATTTACCTTCCGTTAGCATGTGGAGAAGTTAAACTTTGTGGATGCTAGGAAACATCTTCCTTTGCCTTTTGGTCCAGAGTGTTTTGATGGCAGAATGTCTTTGGGAGAAACTCGAAATTTAGAAAGATTGGCGTTTAAATGTCGTACTTAAACCGCAACTTATAACGCAACGTTACTGACGCACAGGCAGACACAGCCAGAAAAGGGGTGGAGTGAGTGTTAAGCCAATCAGAATGGAAAAGACAATCCACATTGCAAATCAGCAAAGTAGTGAAACCGCAATATGACGGATTACTTTTCTGTATATAAACTGACACAACCTTATCTCTGTTCCACTTTTAGGAAACTGTTTGATTCACAAATCATGCGTTTTGTTTTAAAGATGACAGGCACAACCCCGCAGAACAACAAGAACCCCCAGGTCCATATCCCAGCCTCCTCTGCAGGAGGAAATAACTCTGTCGGTGTGACTCTTGACCCACAAACCCAACTGGAGTCGGACAAGAGGGCTGTTTACAGGTTTGTACCTACCATTTATATAGTTCACAATCTGTTTCTATCAGGAACCCACTTGAGAAAACACTGGTTAGTAAAGCAGTGGTGGTCTTTTATTCAGGCAGGGTTCGCTACATGGGAAGTCAGGTAGCGAGACAATCAAGGTCCAGAATCTAGGCAAAGTGGTCGGTGTTCTCGGTAGTTCAATGTGCGAGGGCGATAGTCCAAGTGTTTGTTAAGCAGCACTCGTGGCCCGGAACGGCAGGCAAAAATGTGATACATTGGAATTTTAAAAGGCTGACCCAAGAGTGCTTGGGACGGGACAAAAAAGGCAAAAAACTAGCACAGTACCAAGGGGACAGAGTGTTTAAATAGTGACAAGAGAGAGTATTGATAAGAGGGAAATGAAAAAGAGTGCTGTGAGAATGAAATTAGCACCAGGAAGTGAGTGAGGTCAAACAAGAGGGAACAAGAGGGTGAGTGTATATACAAAAATATTTTGTATATTATATATATGTATATATATATATATACAGGTATATCTCTCAGCCCAATGGTGAATCGTCTAATAATCCTTTGTACTTTGTGCAAAAGACTTCCATTGAGGGTGAGCTCTTTGATGTTTTTTTCATTATACGCTTAGTACTTTATATATTCAAAAGCTCATTTCTCAGTCCTTAAAACACGGACTAACAGGCTCAGAGACAGTCTCCTCCCCTGGGCCATCACCATTCTAAATAAGCACATGAGACTGTGAAAATAAAGTGCATTGAGAAATGTATATTCATCTTTCATATTTCATTATTTGCTGCTTTTGTCAGTCCACAATGCTTATCGCCCTACTTTCAAATGCACTTACAACTTAGACAAGTCTAAGAGCATCATATCTTGTAAATGTTGCTTATCCTATTTGTATCAGATTTTTCCTTCAATTTTTACTTTATTGCATGTTTATTCCGAAGTATCGTGTCTATTGTCATTGTAAACAATGTTCACTACCCGGTTATCGATGACAATACAATATGATTGTAATTTTACAACAAAGCTCGAACAATTTTTGGTTAGAATTTATTATTCTAAATCTGGTTCAGGGGATACTCTATGTTAACAAACAGAAATATATGCCCCAAAAATGTCATTTTAATGTTAAAGGAACATTGTGTATTATTTAGTGCTAACATAATAACTTCATTTTCTGAATCACAAAAAAATAAAAAATCTATTCTTTTGAATACCTGATGTACTGCTATCAAACAGTACTGTATGTACTTCCCTCCAAGGTATTTCTATGCACTACAATTTCAGCTCAAAATCGTAATTGCCCTGGCATACTGATAATGTTACTATTTTATTTTTTTTCTCAGCTACATGTGCAATAACAACTGAGAGATATTATTAGCGATGAACAGGGAGTTCGGATAATAAGAGGCTGTTTCCATGCTTCGTGAAAAACTAAACATCTGTATTTAGCTAAGAACAGCTATTAGAACTCAACTCTCTCACACAAAACCAATAAATCATGCCTGTCCATAGTCTCCAATGGACATCGTTACAGAGCCTAATCATGTTCAAAATGGGTTAAGAATACTTTAAGTCAGTGGTCAGCAACCACCGGGCTGAGGACCGGTAACAGGCAGAGAGTCGTTTGGTATGCAGAAATGCAGAAATGAATAAGAGTAGCCTTATTTTAGAAAGAAAAGATGCCTAATTTTTTGCTTATACCGTATATCTATGAGCAGGATTGGGTAGGGTTACTTAACTGGATTACTTTCAATTACTTTTGGATTACTCCAATACCAAATATGGTAATAAAAGACAAAAGAAACTAAATATGAATAAAATTACAAAATTTTGTGCAGGCTTGGGGAGTAACGGAATACATGGAACGGCAAAAATGATGTTGGCAAGCTGTTTGGATTTATTTTCATTTTGTTTCTGTCGCATTTTATATTAGTTTTGCCGGAGATCAAAGCCAGGAGAGAAAGCTTACCACTTGTTGTGAGTCATAAGTTTATTCATATTTAGTTTATTTTGTCTTTTATTAGCATATTTGGTATTGGAGTATCCAGCTAAAGTAACCCTACCCAACCCTGTCTATGAGATACATTATTTTTTCCCATTAAAAAATCCAATATTTGGGTCATATATTACTGTATTTGAGTAATAATTGATCAAGCGAAAAACATCACTGACTATAATCGTGAAGTATGCATGCAAGGGAATTTAACCCTGATCTCAGCAGTGAGAGCGCTGAATCCCAATCAATAGACCAGTCGAATGCAGATGATATTGGAAAAAGTGTTCGATTTTTTTTTTCTTCTCTCCATCACATTATTTTCACTCACGGTATCATGTTGTTGAATAATTGGGACCATGACTAAAATCATTTATTGACCCCTAAACTATGGACATAATCCCAAATCAGGGTTCACAGAGCCCTTAACCACAACGGTGGTAGGGGCACCACTTCCTGTGGTTCGTCTTGGGCAACTCGTCCCTTTCTAGACTTGTTTCTTGGGTAGGGGTTTGCTCCTTCACATAAAAAAGATAGTATTGGTTTCCATGTCTAGCAGTAGATCTTAAACCACTCGGGAAAAGACTGTTGAGTGTCATATTGTACAATACGAAATGCATGACTTGCAGCTTTTAAGTGGGTGGATGATTGTATCCCTTAACTTAGCTCGTAGGGGTACCATTTTCTGTGCTCTGTCTTGGGCAAGTACAGCCTGGTAGCACCCATCCTTCTCCAGGCCAACATGTCTTTCCACCAAATGTTTTTCAGTCCCAATCATGCACCCATGTCAAATACAAATTGATGATGTATATTATTAACCCCTTACTGTTCCCATAAAGTGTGTCTAAAATCCCAATCCAAGATTTACCGAAAGTAAATTCAATGCTTTTCTTGAACCATTTCGAGAAAATTGATGGTTCTGGTTTCTTTTCAAAGGTAATACTCTAACGTTTTGTCCCAAACTAAAACAATCGCTGCAAGTGCTATTACCATTGAGTAATCTGAGTTCGAACACACAGAACCATAAGGCTTTTATTCTTAACTGGGTTTTTTTGCCATCAAAAGCCTGCAAATGAGTGTAGCATGGGCATCTTATCTGAAAATCAAGTTAAGCAAGTTGAAGCTTTCCCTGCTACCTTGTCAAATTTGATCACTATCTGAAAAACTAAACATTGTATTTTACACTTTTTTGTCTGCTTATGTGTCTGTCCACTCAGGGGGTTAGGTAGGTTACCCCAGATGTGAAAGCTGACAAAAAAACTTATTTAGCATTTTTGGTTTTGCTGACTCAGCAGCTTTCCCAGAAAGGTATTCTACTCTCCCAGACCAATTTTGGCCAGGATCACAATCTTTCTCAATCAATCCAGACTCAGCACTTTTGGTTCTTGCTGACTAAGCAGTTTTTCCAGAAAGACATTCCATCGTGTTCCAATGACTCTGTCAAAAGGGAATCGCCACCCCATAAGGGTTTTGCGTCTCGGGGTAGGTGATGCTCTTTTCACTTACAGCTGTCCTAGTCATCATTATTTTTGCTATTGTTATTAGAACTAGTGTTATTATTGGGCAGGGCAGCAAGTATATTGTCAGACATTAAACCGGTCCGTGGTACAGAAAAGGTTGCCATCTACGACTTCAAGTGATCTAATTGACATGGTGCATAACGTTCTCCCATTGTTCACTTTAACATAGGTTTTCTATTTTCTGCTTGAGATGCCACATTCTTTTCTTTCATGTTGAAGTCATCACATGGCCCAACGACCTCTCATTTTCAAATTTTGGCTTTTCCTTGGTGACCCAGCACAGTGCAGTGCCATAGGGTCTGCCATGGTGCTGACTCCACTCGCTAGCTGTCCTGTAAATTGCTGTTTTATGGTCCTTGTAATGATCCCCCAGCCGGCAATCTTCACTCTGTCGCACTGCAGATAGAACCTGCTGCTTATGGCTGCCGACAGGATTGGGATAAAGGGCTTGAGATTTTTGGAATGTATTTTAGGGGACTGGGAAACTCGTATAGCATCTAGGTAGCCGACCAGTGAGATGCATGACTTTCAAACGCCATCTAGTCTACAAAAGTTTGGGGTCACTTACTGTTTTTTCATTTTAAAAAAAGTATTTTTTTAATGAAGATAACAAGAAACTAGTCAGACACACAACCACTACTTTATTCATGATGGTAATGACTTTTTTAGCTGCAAATGTCTGCTTTTTAATGCAATATCCACATAAGTGTATACAGGCCCCATTTCAACAAGCTGCACTCCAGTCTTCTAATAGTACATTGTGTTTGCTAATTGCGTAAAAAGGCTAGTGGATGATTAAAAAACCATTTTGCAATGATGTCAGCACAACTAAAAACAATTAAGTTGGTTAGGCTGACCTTCCTTTGCGTTAGTGGAGTCTCTGGCGCATCACATTCGTGGGTGTCATTGGAATGGCCAGAAAAAGAAAACCTTTGTCTGAAACTTGACAATCTTTTCTTGTTCGAAGAAATGAAATTGCCAATAAATTGAAGATCTCCTACCACAGTGTGTACTACTCCTTACAGAGAACAACACAAACAAGCTCTAGCCAGTGATAAAAGAGAATTTGTAAGATGAAAAGGACATTCAAGTATCTAGTTTGAGAAATAGACACCTTACAGGTCCTCAACTACCAGTTTAAATGATAGCTGCAAAACACCAGTGTCAAGATCTACAGTGAAGAGACAGCTCTGAGATGTAGAGTGGCAAGTAAAAGCCATATCTGAGACTGGCCAACAAATAGGAGAGATTCATACGAGTAAAAGAAGAAAGACATTAGAAAATTAAATTGACAATTATAAATTATAAAACACACAATTGTCTGGGTGACCTTAAACTTTTAAACTGTAGTGTACATTTTTGACCATTTGCAACTTAGATTATATTTAACGTTTTAGCATTTATAATTGCTTCAGTTCTGAAGAAAATGTATATACTATCTGGATTTCTACAGATTTAGTAACATTTTCTGTAACATAATGTCATTAATGTCACGAACCAGGACAGGAAACTGGAATGAGAACCCAATCGCGTAACGTTACTCCAAGTTTATTGGGGAGAGGAAGAATGAGCGCACACTCGATCTGAGGATTGATGTCTCGGAAGTAGATAGAAATCAGAACTAAGGAGTGGTCAAAATCAAACAGTTCAGGCCAAAAATGAAACAGGATCAAGACACAGGCAAAAACGGAGATTCACAGGACTTGGCATATCACACAGAGTCTAGCAGGAGTTTCGCAGACGCTCTGACACCAGGCGACTTACAAGACCGCGTTTAAATAGTCCGGCAGCAATCTGTCAACACGTTTCAGCTGGTGTCAATGGGCGGGGCCAAATGGGCGCCGTGGCAACCATGACAGAATCCCCCTCCCCTCAAGGGACGGCTCCAGAAGTCCCAACAAAAACAAAATACATTGCACCCCAGAAAGGGCTGATGCCCCCGAGGAGGGTCGCCCCACTTCAGCCTCTGAAGGCGTGGCAAAAGCAGGAACAGGGAGAGGCTGGGCCGACAGATGGACGGGTCGAGCTGGCAGACGGGAGAGTCGGAAGAGTCGGAGTTGCAAGCAGCAGAGTCAGAGTGGCGAGCAGCGGAGTCGGAGTGGCGAGCAGCGGAGTCGGACTTGCAAGCAGACGAGTCGGACGGGCAAGCAGACGAGTCGGACGGGCAAGCAGACGAGTCGGAGTGGCGAGCAGACGAGTCGGACTGGCGAGCAGCGGAGTCGGACTGGCGAGCAGGGGCGTCATACTGGCGACTTTAAATAGTCTGGCAGCAATCTGTAAACGCGTTTCAGCTGGTATCAATGGGCGGGGCCAATTGGGCGCCTCGGCAACCGTGACAGAACCTGGCGCCACACGGCGGGGACCAATTGGGAGCCATGGCAACCATGACAATTAAAGAAATTTGTAACTTAGTTTTAATTTATAACATCATCAAGAATTACAGTACATTTTGGATTCTTTGCTGAATTGGTGTCGTTGTCCAGTCAAAACCTTTTTGCGGCTTTCACTTGTGTTAGTCATGCATAACTTATGGTGTTATACACACACAGGTAGCCGAAATACCGGATATTTTTAACTATCTTCTAAACAGAATTCAGGCTTCTGTAAAAAAAAACAAAAAACATACATTTTGATATACAGTAATCCCTCGCTATAATGCGGTTTACTTTTTACAGCTTCGCTACTTCACGAATTTGCATGGTGCATTGTGTTTTGGACTCTGATTGGCAAAGAACAGGCTGGACTCTCCTATCTGCAGTCTGGCGTCTCTGTCTGTTGCGTGTTCCAAATCCATTGATGTCTTCTCTATTTATTTTGAGTGTCTACTAAACTTTGAACTTATCAGTAAATATTTAATTAGGAAAAAAAATAACAGTTCACAATCATTCAAGGATAGTCTCATCATTTGTAAGATTCAGTAATGTATCATTGTTGATAAGAAAACATTTTTTAAAACCCATATTTTGCTAACGGGACATACCCATTCTTACAACCTGTACTATTCTATTTACCCCTTCATCAAGTTGACAGGAAACAGACAAGACAGAAGCTCTTACCGTGCTTTTAAGTGTCCTGCTTGCTATGCTAACCACGTCTGCTGTCAGATTAGAGTATGATATAGAGGACTATTAGAGGATTCAAATGAGAGTCACAGGTTAGTCTGCGAAGGTGCCTGGCCATCCAAAATGGGGCTCTGCAGGGCAGTAGTCTCATCTCAATGAGTATGCATGTATCCATTCTATTTAATCAACAGTAATTTTACTGTGCCTCTGGGAATGTGTTACCATAGTGCCCGGCATTGCATCCCATTACTTTATATTTCCAAAATGGTCAGGAGAATAAAAATTTGAATTTATCATTTAGTGTTTTTATCTCATGTTAGAAGGAAATATTTTTAGGATTTTTGAGTTATGCTTACAGTTACCCAAGTTTTCCAAAAGAGTTCGCCAAATATCCGCTCTATGGATCAGTATACAAAAGTACAACTAAAATGCAAGGTTTTTTCTTTAAATGTAAAAAAGCAATTTAGTGAGCGGCTGGCTAGATGCACGCAAGCATCAGGGATCTACGGTTTGAGTCCAGTCTCGGATGATGATTTAAATACAAGAGTCACAAATGGAATGGTTTCCCACGAGTTGTAGCTCCCGGTCATTCGGCTCATGGGTAATGGATGTGACTTTGGTGAGATTCAGGTTTGGCTGGGGTGACCTAAGAGGGTTGTTATGTAGCCTAGCTGTAGTAGTAAGCTGGACCTGCAACCTCACTATTGCTTTCTCCACCGACGCTGCATCAGTCTCTTCCTGGACCCAAAAACAATCCACAGAGCACCCAGTGGGGAATCACTATTTCTTCTAACTTTCCTCAGAGTCCGATTCAATTGCTAATTTTAGTTTCATTGTAACGGGCTGCTAAAGTTCTAGCTGTCGCCGTGCTTTGCAGTTTGAATTGGTGGTCACATAGGCTTGAGCGCCCGCCCCCCCTGTTTGACTGACATCATACACCAGCCTATCACGGTCGTGGACACAGACAGTCACGCCCACCCAAAACACACACAATATAATGCCCGATACGTTGATAGCAATGACAATAAAGACAATTCAATTAAAATCAGGAAAGTATAAAAACTGTGAAAAGTAAACCGTGATAGAGCAAGGGATTACTTTAATTAGTTGAGTTCTGATCCTGATTAGAAACAGAATTGACATATCGTGCATCGTTTTAACTATTTGATGACCCCTTTTTATGTCCTTTCTCGGCAGACATCCGTTGTTCCCCTTGCTGGCATTGTTGTTTGAGAAATGCGAGCAGGCCACACAAGGATCTGAGTGCATCACATCTGCCAGCTTTGATGTGGACATTGAAAACTTTGTCCATCAGCAGGAGCGGGATCATAAGCCTTTCTTCAGTGAAGATCCAGATCTCGACAACTTGGTGAGGTTTTTTTTTTACTCGTAGGTTAAGAAATTTGTATGTATCCGACATAATGTGAGGTGGAGCTGACGTGATGGTCTGCCATGTTGCTGCTACGGCTACCTCCAAAAACCTATATATTCCTCCCACATTCCAAAAGCATTCATGCCAGGTTAGTTGGCGGGTCCAAATTGTCCCTAGGTGTGAATGAGTTGTCTGTCTGTGTGCCCTGCGACTGGCTGGCAACCAGTTCAGGGTGTCCCCTGCCCACTGCCCGAGGATAGCAGGGATGGGCTCCAGCAGACCCGTGACCCCACTGAGCATATGCGGTGCAGATAATGGATGGATGGATGACATGACATGAGCCATCTTACTTCGTTTTCCAATGTGATAAGTGTATTAGTTGCCGTATAAAATTGCATATAGAATATGATGTGGTGCTCTTGACCTCAGATAGTCAAAGCTATCCAAGTGTTGCGGATCCACCTACTGGAGCTGGAGAAGGTGAATGAACTGTGTAAGGATTTCTGCAACCGCTACATAACCTGCCTAAAGACCAAGATGCACAGTGACAACCTTCTCCGAAACGACTTGGGGGGACCCTATTCGCCCACGCACACCAGTCTCAACATGCAGCAGGTCGGTTTCAAGAGTTTGGAGACACATATCGCTATGTACATTAGTACTGTTAGTTTAAGATATATTTAGGTCCTGATGGTATTGTGTGTCTGTGTGATCCTCCAGGAACTAAATGAGAGCTCCTCGCCATCCATGACGTCTGCATCCAACCCCGTAGGGATTGTGGACCCCAGCAGGGGGTTGCAACAGTGCAATGTTTCTATGACAAACATAAATTCACAAGTGGTATCGGGTAAGAACTAGTGCATAAGAGGCAAAACTTTGAAAAAACTGACCTTATTTGTTAGCCGTTTCTGTATACACAGCACACTGTGTTTTAAGGTGCATTGTGTGAATAAGTCTAGTAGTCACTAACATTTTATTAATGAGGAGCTACTTTTTGTTAATAATCAGCGTAAAGGGCTACCGATTTTATATGCATTTCCGAAATAACATTTTATGTCATTACTATGTTGTTATAATGTTAATACCCTGTTGTAATTAATTAAAGGAAGGTTAAAATAGGCTAATGTCAACCACTAAATGCCATTTTTCCTAGAAAATCTCTTTGACTAATCACTTCATGTTATATCAAGGAAATGTGTCGTTTGTGCCTGATGAAAATTAAAGGTTACTGACAGAGCCATAAGAAAATATTGCCTAATTTATCTGATCATATTTGAATGTGTGTGTAAGCTTTTCAGTGGGTTCAATTAGGACCAATCGACCAGACGTCTTTTTGAAGCTGAGAGCTCATTTTTTGTTACTGATTAGCGTGAATGGCTACCAGTTTGATATGCATTTCTAAAACAATATGTTATTACTATGTTGTCATCTTGTTGTTTTTAAGTTATTACCAGCTTGCATTTATTAGAGGTTGAAATAGGCTTAGTCATCTTCTTAACAGTATGCTGGTTAGAAATCAAATTTCATAGAAAATCACAATGGCCCCATAATATATTTTCAGAACCGGTCTGCCATCTACTCAGGTGCTCCTAGGGGACTACCTGGTGCATACAGGCACCATGTTAGTGACCCCTGGTTTAGTCTGATACTGCCAAGAGTTGCTTTACCAATTTTTTTTTAGATTTAAATAACTTAACTTTTTGAATCATACGTTTTCCAAATCTTCAGAATTCTAGATTTTTTTGTTTTGGTTTCGTTTTGTTTTGGGGGAGGGTGTAAGGAAATAGAAGACTGATAATCTTTGTTCAAAATCAAATAAGATATTTTAACAATGTCTTCTTGATAGGTCACAATTTGGTCAACTTTACATTTCTTTTGGGTTAGTGATAAGTTTAAAGTCTAGTAGACACTTAAAATAAAGAGAAAAGGCATCAGTTGTCACGACCAGAACGGAATCAGGACCCAATTGCGTAACGTTAACCACAAATTTTATTGAAAGAAAGCGGAAGGGTTGCGCATGTCGCTCTCGCATTCGGATTGTGATCCGAATACAGAAGTGGATCTTCCGTAGCGGGCGATGGCCGTGTCAGGGACGGAAAACAGGTCGATAGCCAGGGCGGGAGAGCAGAGGTGGTCGGGATCAAAAAACAGGTCGTAGCCGGAGACAAACGGGGAGATCGGAAACGGGCAGGTGCAAAACTGGGTGCAAAAACGGGACAGGCGGGAGTCAGGGTCAAAAAGGCTTGCCTTGTATTAACAAAGGTTTGCAGACGGACTGACAACCGAAGAATGACAGGACTGGGTTTAAAAAGGGACAGGGAGCCAATCAGATAGCCCGTAACGGCCAAAGGAGAGGGCACAGGTGATCCCAATCGGTAATCATGACATGAATGGATTTTCACCTTGCTTGGAGAACATGGAGAGAAGCCAAACCTCAGATAATAAATTCCAACCTGTTCTAGAGGCTTCAAAATCAAACACATCATTGGTGTGTTGGAGGGATGAAGGAGATACAGTAGGCGTGATTTGCTTTTTGATGCACTTTTTTTTAGTTTTCAGAGTTTTCAGGATTTGTCTTGAATAGTGGGTATTATCGTTCAGAGTGCATGACAGACAGACCTTTATAATGTCAAGTGTGTACAATGAAATGGTAATCCTGCTCTGTGGAAATCTTTTGATTTTGCAGAACTTAATGGTTGCCATGACTTTGATACATTTGTATTGACAGCTATGTGTTATTACTCCACCTAGTGGTGTGAGAATATGTCACTCTGAAACGTGATTTCAATTTCCGCTATCAGGTGGGACCTTGTATCAACCGGTTGCCATGGTGACGTCACAAGGACAAGTCTTAACGCAAGCACTGCCTCCAGGAACCATTCACATCCACAACTCGCAGGTAAAAAACTCCAAACATTTATCCCTGGAACAATTTTCTTAACCATTACAAAAGATGACAGGACTCGCAAGATACATGATTTAGTAGATTACCTAAAGTGATTGCATCCAAATATTACTGTCAACCGCAACCAATTGCTCCCCTTATTGATTATTGCAAATCCCTTTGTTAAGCAATAATAAACCATACAAACACAAGGCAACACCTATTTACTTACATCGAGACAGACTGCGTAGAATTAAAATGAAGTCTGAAACAAGTTTGTTTTATTCACCATATAAAACACAATTATTTCAGCATCTTAGTTCTTTCCGATTGGCAGTTAATTCTGTTTTTTTTTTACAAAGCTGTCAATCTCAGCTTCTATTATTAATGATTGTTATTTCCCTTATTAAGCAACAATAAACTTTCCAAACACACTGCAGCACCTATTTCCTCACAGCAAAACAGACTATGGAGAATTCCGCAACAATGTTAGCAATCTACCATGACGTTGTCATCTGCTACCTGTGAGTGAGATGATCTGGTTTAGAGCCCAAATGGGCAAGAGGAGATTGGTCTAACTGAAACAATTAAAAAAAAAAAATGTCATACATAAATTATTATTCGACATGTCGACACATCGATTATAGTTCACAAATATTTGCTTATTCTTGAAATCTCTATTTTTTTTAACAAATGTGTTTTTTTAATGAAAGTTAGAGAAGAAATATGTAATTTTCGTAAAATATCTGTAACAGGGATCTCAAACTCCATCTACCTATGGGCCGCCGGAGCTAGGGTCTGGGTGGGTTTGGCCCAAATCTGGTTTTCCGCAGAAATAGTTTGGATTAAAACATTTCTTTTTAAATTTCATTTTTCAATGCCCTGCACAAAAAAAACTAAAATAAGATAAAAAAATGTGTTCATGCATATCAGCTAGGGCTGCACATTTATATAATGGTTTATGTGTTTTTGCTTCTCATTCTAATAAAAAAACGTTTTATTCTTATTTAAATGAATGTTTTTTAACACCTAGATAAATAATACACACTGTCCCTTTAAAGTTGTGGGGAGAAACATTCTTATCCAAGTCAGAGAGTTGATTTTGAAATTGTCACAAAAAATAAAGCACTTTTGTCTTGGGTAAGATCTAAATCAGCTGGCTCTCAACAAATCTATCGTTTTGAGGGCCATATCTGGCCAGATATGGCCCTCAAAACGATAGATTGTGGCCCCTTGCCATAATATGAAAGCTTAATGTTAATGCGGCTCATGCGGTTTTTATATGGATGCTAAACTGCAAGATGACTGGCTGGCTACCTACTGGTTTTACTCACAGCAGTGCCAACTCATTCAATAAATTCAATAAATCATAGTTGGCAAAACTGATCACAGAATATTTTATATTCGAGTTAAAATGTGGAACGAGGGGCTGCTGGGGTGTGGAAAATGATGGTCAATGCTGTTGAACTGAAGCTTAAATAAACTACATTATATGTATCCTTCATGTAACTTATGGTGAGTTTCTGCTTTTGAAAACCCAATGCGGCCCAACCTCACTCAGACCCTAGTTCCTGCGGCCCCCAAGTAAATTGAGTTTAAGACCCGTGATCTAAATAGATATCCTGGAAACACAATTTCTTACTATTTCTCTGGGGCAACTTTTTTAACTGTCCTCTGCAGCTCAACGTAGATTTGTCAGCCCTGTTGGACAGCGACGACAAGAAGTCGAGGAATAAGAGGGGCGTCCTCCCCAAACAAGCCACAAACATCATGCGCTCGTGGCTCTTCCAGCATCTCATGGTAATGCACTAAAGACATACTTGTCAACTTTTACGTTTTCCCCGAATAATATACGTTTTTGTTTTTTTTATCATTTCAAAAATTTTGTACGTCGAATAAAATAATTTTTGGAAAGAAAAGAGCATCACTAATTTACTGCATGCGGGAAAAGAGATATGCAGACAGAGTGGGTTGTGTTGTTTCCTTGGTAAACTTGTTTACACAAATTATATTTGTTTTTTTTCTACATAATCTGTTTTGCCGTGAGTAAATAGGTGCCACAATGTGTTTGCAAGGTTCATTATCGCTTAATAAGGGTAATTGCAATCTTTAATAATGTAGACGTTAATATTCTTGTATTTCATCTGTAATAGTTTTATAATAGGATTTTTCTTGAATTTTTGTAGTATTTCCGTAGTAAGAGTATTTATGAAATATGCATGTAGAATTTATGCAGTAGTATTTTTGTAGTATTCTTGTAGTATGCCTGCTGTAGTATTAGTGTAGTAGTATGTTTGTTGTATTTCTGGAGGATCATTGTAGTATTTTTGTTGTAGGATTTTTGTCGTATTTCTAAAGTACGTTTGTGCTACTATTGTAGTAAGATTACTGTAGTATTTCTGTAGTCTTCTTGTCATATTTCTGCAGTAGTATTTTTGCAGTATTCTTGTTATATTCCTACACTTGTATTTGTGTAGGGGGATGTTTGTAGTATATCTGTAGGATCATTGTAGCATTTAGGATGTAGGATTTTGGGGTATTTTACTGTTGGATGACTTCGTAGTATTTCTGTAGTGTTCCTGTGGTATTTCTGCAGTAGGATTTGTGTAGGAGGATGTTTGTAGTATTTCTGTAGGATTATTGTAGTATTTTTTGTAATTTTAGGTTTATTACTGTTGTAGGATTTTGTCTTATTTCTGAAGTGTTCTTGTGGTATTTCTGCAGTAGATTTTTTTTTAGTATTTCTGTAGTATCCTTGTAGTATTTCTGCAGTAGTATCTTTGTAAGATTTTCATTGTAGTTCTGCATTAGTATTTTTGGAACAGCACCACAGAAAAGAACTACGAAAGACGCTGAAAGAACTGTTTGTGTTGTTTAATTGGTAAATACTCTTGTTTACACAAATTATCTTCATAGTCTGTTTTGCTGTGAGTAAATAGGTATCGCGTTGTGTTTGAATGATTTATTATGGCTCAATGAGGGGAATTGCAATCAATACTAAGGGGAGAAATTTGGTTGACAGGATGAGATATTGATGTTGCCAAAACAAAATGACATTTCCAAATTCCTTTGTTGTGTCCTATTTTAGCATCCGTACCCGACAGAGGACGAGAAAAGACAAATCGCAGCTCAAACAAACTTGACGCTTTTACAAGTCAATAACTGGTAAGTTTTTTTAAAAAAACTGATTTTTGTTTTTTTGCACGGTGGTCTACAGTATTTTCTGTTTTATGGACTGGGTTAATGTCTGACTACATGACTGCGGCCCAGCATAAAAATAACATTATTAGTAACGTGATAACAAAAATTAATAATCTTAAACCCAAATAACACTGGGTATTCACTAGATCACTATGGATCTAAATAACACAGGAAAAGGCATTATACATTTTATCTCATCATTAAACTGTTTTTACCCATGGCACAACGTTGCAAGACAATGCTTACTCCATTACAACATTGTGCACTATGAGTAAAAATTTAGTACCTTTTCCTTTGTTATCTACAAACCTGGTAACCTATTGATTACGTTTCTTTACTCTCACCATCGCAATCTGAGTTATATTCCGTTTGCATCAAATGCTGAGGAAATTAGGTTATTTGTACTCTGATCAATCATTGCTTGAATACTGTGATATGCTATCGTAAAACTTCTGTGTAATGTGCACTCAAACTTTTGAGTTTATTATTGGGTGCAAAAGAAGCGTGTATACACAGATAATTATGGTATAAGCAAAAAAAAAAAAAAAACCTTTTTTTTTTTTTCTTTCTTTACGGCTTGGTACCAAGCAAATCACAGCCCGGTAACAGTACGTGGCCGGTGGTTGCTGACCACTGCTTTAGGACAGGGGTTAAGAATGTATGGCTCTCATGAAAAGAGCCAGACTGGATCGAAGAAAATTAACTTTTTTAACGCAATTAGACTGGCAGAGCAATACTGTGTTTCTACCACTATTGGTTATTATAGTTATTATTTCATACATGTTATTAAATCATCCAAAATTCCTCAGTGAAATAAAACGGACTGAATTATCAGCTTTTGTCAGGAGATCACGTTTGGGGGCTTTGATTAAAATTGTCTTAAAATATATTGAAAAAAAAAACCCTATGTATGTGTTTGAGGCAAAAAGGCTCCAGACCCCTGCTGTAGAAAAAATGACTTATCCTATGCTGCCATCTTTTGGTTGGTTGTATCTACTGGGTACAATTTCTGTGAAAATGGTGTGATGAGTGTGGTAATCTGTCCATGGTTTTAAAGGTTTTGGGGTTTTGTGTATTTGTCTTTTATAATGGTTCGATTTTCACTGTTTTTTACTTGAAAACAAATTTTACTGCTTTTGCATAGTTTTCAGAAACGGTTTATTCTATAACGGCACCAACACACACACAAATGCTTGGTTTCATCTTAGTTTTCATTACTTTTTGTTACGGCTATTATGTAGTTCATTTTATTTCTTTGTTTTTATCTTGCCTCTTGCCTTTTTTCACGTTCATTCTTCTTTTGTATAATTATATATAATAATTATGCCGGCAAATGTAAACTGGTACGTTGAGATCATATAAAAATCTGCTAGAAGTTAAAAAAAGAAATCTCCCAAATTCTTATATTAGGAAGAGAACTTTGCAAAAGTGAAATAATCCGCCAATGGAAAATTCAACTTCCACTCGTATTTTGTGTGGATGACTGAATGAACACCAAATGTATTACTGACAACAAATGGAGTCTAGAATATATGAAACACTTGTACTTTGGCTCTAAAGTCCATGAAAGTGTCTTCTTTTTGTTTAAAATGTCTTATTTTCACTATAACTCAGTGCCGTATTGTACTTAAAGTCAGTGTGTAATATTTGACCACTAAATGTGTCATGCAACCAAAAATGAGTGCTACAAAGAATAAGGAAGGATACAAACTAAGGTGACTCTAAGGGAGCAAACCGGGAGAGTACAAAAATACTCATAAATAAATAATTTCCTAAAGAAGTACTAGAACAGATATACTACTACAGAAATATTTCAAAAATGCATATACAGAATTACTACAAAATACTACAGAAACAGTATTAAATACGAAGATGGAATTATTAAAATCACAACTACAGTGATACAGAAATATTTGTAAATATACAGACGCTGCCCTACTTAAGGAACGAGCTAGGTTCCGGACGATCATCGTAAGTTGAATTGGTTCGTAAGTTGCTTCAGTGCTATATTTTGTATGTTTAAGCTTTATGTAAGTATCTTTAAGGCTTGTATAACTAACCTGTATTCTTTTTTTACTAAAAAAAAACCATTTCATAAATTAATAAGCTCTATAAAGATAAGTAAAGTTGAGTTTAACTTACTTTTGGAAGATGCGCTTCAAGAGGTCCTCCTCCGTGGTAAAATGTGGCCAAAAAAAACGTCCCGACCATTTTCTCAACCGCATCAAGCTTTCTTATTCCACTTTCATTTCAAAAGAAATGGCTCGCCCCTTCTTTACACTTTACAACAACCATATTGAATGGATGCACAAGATATTAAACAATAAAAACGTACACATAGTACTGTATGTTTACACACAAACTAGGAAGTAGTAGCCAGATTTCTTCTTTGGGGTGGATGCTGAGTGACCTCTCACACCGCCACATGCCGGTAGTGGCGGAAAGAAGCACTACAGTACTGTCCTCTACTCGGAAAAAGGTGCACACAATACAAAATCAAACTTACAGCAATGTCCAAGTATTTTTTGATATCCCGAAAGAAATGTTCGTATTTACAGTTTTTTGTAAGTCGTGAGTAGGGGAGCGTCTCTATACTAAAAAATTTGCTGCTGTTCCATTCGCTCAAATTCCTACGCTATAGCTAAGTGGGCTGTCTTAGGGTATAAATCTCCCGGGCTAAAAAAGGAGCCCACTCCGGCCCTGCTTATTGGGAATTTTGCATTTGTAACTGTGCTGCTTTTGTCGTGTAAACAGGTGTAACTACGCCATTACGCTCATTTGGGATTATGGTAGACTACCCCACCTACTATTGGTAGTCATGGCAACTGCAAAAACGAAGAACTTCTGCTGGAAAAAACACGGTCGTCGTGGCAACTGCCAATCGCTTTCATCAGAGCACAATACGGAAACAAAAGATGCAAAGAATGCAATATTTGATCAGGGTTTTAAATGTGGATTAAATTCCATGCCGGATTTGAAGTCTGCTTAAACCCCAAAAAAAAAGGAAGCTAGTGTTACATTTGTCGTCTTTAACTGTCAAAATTCATTCGCCGACATCACTCAGAGTGTGCGTTTTGTAACGCTGAAAATAAATTGGACCACTAATTTGAAAATCGATTCAACGTATTTTAACTGATGTTACTTTTCTCCACAATACATTCCAGAGTTGTTTTTACATTTAAGATCACATCAAATCTGCCTGAAAAAGGTATGTCTGCTATTTTGACTTATGTCCTCTGGCATAAAAAAATGGACGCCATTTTTAATTATTTTATTTAAAAGAGCACTACTGGACGCATGTCTCAGTCAATTTATTTTGATTAAATGTAATTTAAAAAATAATATATACACTGGAGCCATATCACCCTAGTGGGAGGTGGCTAGAGTCAAGAACACATTCACATTTGTTTTTTGTTTTTTCAAACCAGCCTTGGGGGTAGGGTGCCCGGCCCGAGACTGGGAGGTTGCTGGTTCGGACATCGGCTGCGTCATACCTAAGACTTACAACATTGGAACCCGTTGCCTCCCTGCTTATCGCTCGGCATTAGGGGTTGGAATTGTCGTTTGGTCACCTAGTGACTCACCATGAGTTGTTGCGCTCGATTGAGTGAGGAGGATGGGAATCCCTTCCTGTGTATTAATCTCCCAAAAAGATTCATGATTTAAAAAATGAAGTGGGGAAAAGTGACTGCTAGTTGTAGTGATATTGTTTTGAAATCCCTTCAGTTGTAGTTTTAGTTATAGTTACAGCACATGTTTTATGCCTAGCACTTTGGGATCCATTTTTGGTTCTTAGTTCCTGCATACACTTTCGTTCAAGTTTGGGGTCAACCGGACAATTTTGTGTTTTACATTAAAAAGGGCTACTTTTATTTCTCAAATCAATTGTCCAATGTCTGTTCATTTTCCCATATTAGTCAATTCTTTTTTTGGTCAGTCTAAGATATGGCTTTTACTTTGACCCTCTGCCTTGAAGGCCTGCATCTTTACCACAGATGTTGACCACGGCGTTTTCCGGCTACTAATTAACCAAACTGCTTGTTGGTGACTCGTAAGGCATCTTTTTCTAAAACTAGAGACTCTAATGTACTCTCACTGGTTAGAGCCTGTTTGAGCTGTTCTCCGAAGGGAGTAGTACACACCGTTGTAGGACAACTACAGTTTCTCTGCAATTGACTGTTGACACATGAAAGTTCTCTTTTTATACCCATTTTGAAAGTTTAATCACACCCACAAATGCGATGCTCCAGAAACAAGACTACCTCAAAGGAAGGTAAATTGTATAGCTTCTCCAAACTGATAAACTGGTTTCAGTTGTGCTAACATTGTTGTACAAGGGTATTCTACTTATTTGTTAGCCTACTAATGCAACTGGGAAACACAATGTACTATTAGAAGATTGGAGTGATGCTTGCTGGAAATGGGCCACTATACACCTATGTAAATGTTGCATTATAAATCGGACATTTGCACCTAGAATAGTAATTTATCATGTTAACATTATATGGGGTTTGTTTCTGATTAATTTCATCCTCATTGAAAAAAACAGTGCTGTTCTTTAAAAAATAAAGACATTTCTAAGCGACCCAAAACCTTTGAACGGAATTGTAGATGGAGTTTAAAAGTCATGTCAATGGCCGTCCATCTAGATGCTATACGAGTTTTCCAGTCCCCTAAAATACATTCCAACCATCTCAAGCCCTTCTTTCCCCGTCCTGTCGGCAGCCATAAGCAGCAGGTTCTATCTGCAGTCCGATAGTGATTCCATACTTCTGAACAGTAATGTAGGTATAAATGTTGAATTTACCAATTGATGTTTGCTGAAGTTGCTGCACAGCATACAGCTATTTGGATTCAGAAACATTTTATTGACTACACTATACATCTGTTGAACATCTCTATTTGGATTAAAATAATTGAGTGAAATTGAATTTTGCATTTTTTTTCAGGTTCATCAATGCTCGGCGGCGTATCCTGCAGCCCATGTTGGATGCTAGTAACCCTGAGCCGGCGCCAAAAGCAAAGAAAATCAAGTCCCAGCATCGACCCACACAACGTTTCTGGCCCGACTCCATCGTGGCAGGAGTTTTGCAAACGAACACATCTCAATCCAGAAGCAATTCAGACGGTAAAGCATGAATTGCTGACTATTTCTATAGCGTAATCATGTAAGTTTTTAAAATCAGCGAAAAGTTTTATCATGCAAGTAGAGTTTGGTCTGGCTCTATTATGTTTGTAGCACTCTAGCAGGTTAGTATCGGTCTCCAAAGCGATTTAAAATGTTAATTGATCCATTTAGTTTCAACTAGTTTGCAGTCTATATAACTGTTGCAGTCTCATAGCACACCAAGAAGTTGGTTCCCTCTATTATCAATTGATATCACATTTATTTGTATAGCCCTTAATCCCAAAAAGTCCAAAAGGGCTGCACAGACCACCTTTACAACATCCCCTGGTTTGAAAGCTAAATGAGGGGAAGGAAAAACTCAAAAAACTCAGTAGGAGGAAAATTAGGATAACCTTTAGAAGGGTTTGCACATAATACAATTAAATATGGTTTCACTATAAAATGTATTGCAATGGGTATTGATTACATTTTAATTGCATTATTAAACCAAGTGTGACATCTAAAAGAATGTCAAACTATTATCAATATGGTTTCATGTAGCTTCATTTTACTATACTATAATCTATGCATGATGGATAGATTTCTGTGGCCGTATGAAAAGTAAAGAAAAAGGATCGTGAATATTATTATAAGACGCACTTATATATCACAAATGTATATTAATATACATGATTTTACATTCAACCAAAAATAAAGTGATTTATAAAGTCCAGCCATTGTTTTATTTGATCTTAACCAAGAAAAATTACCAATTGAAAACTGAAACACTCTAAATCAAACATTTTAGTTAACATCTACAAATACTGATTTCGGCTTTATTGAAGCATGCGTAGTTTATGATGATTGATTGGAAAAACTGCTCTTTTCGGCATAATTTTAGGGGAATAAATAGTCTCACACATCCCTGTTTTCATTAACTGATAAAGGTGATTTTGGACAGGTACATGCTTCAAATATGAAATCAGTATTCATCAATGCTAACAGTGGGCACTTATAAAGTATTACCTTTACATTCACCCTGCATGCTTCAACTTTTACCACTTGGTGGCGCCTTTCATGTTTGTTTCTGCTCTCTAACATTTAGAAGCGAGACACAAACCCCCAAGAAAATCAATATACACTCGAAAAAGAGTATTTATAAATAGGTTTTAGTTGAACTAAAATATATATTTTTAGATAGATATTATTTAACTTTAATGTTTTGCTGAGCCTACTTACCTTTATGCCTTTGGGTAAACTGTTTTTTCACGTTGTTAACTTCAGGTAATATTCTGCTTCCGGAAGTCTTTGCACTTCCGTATTAAATTCACATTTCCGGATCAATATTTTGGTACGAATGTAAGCTCAGTATTCCCTGCTGTTACCCCAAAATCATATCTAGAATAGAAATTTAAAAAATCAATTGCCTATTCAATGTCTCAATGTGTTATACGTTTTTGGGAAACATGTATTTAAGTTAGAAAACATTAAAAATAAAATAAAATTGTCTAAAAAGGTGCAGTGACAAGGAAAGTGACAGAGATCACATACCTCTCAAGTTTTCCCCGTAATGTTTTGATACCATTCCTAATTGTGTACGCTGTATAACAGTTACTATACAGGAAAAGACCGATCTCGTCTTTCCCATTTCATCTCTAATCCTGATCGTCTCTGTCACTGGTACGAACGACAACGTGACTGTAAAGTGCTCATATTACCACAGTATTTAGATAGTCTGTATTAAATGGGTGACGCGTTGTGTTTGTAAGGTATGGTTCGAGAGCGTTCTCCATCCGGGCACCGGTGCTGTGGAATGCTCTTCCCCCTGAGATCCGTTCTGCAACTTCAGTGGAAATGTTTAAATCTGAGCTTAAAACACACTTATACTCTATAGCATATGAATAACCTATACTTTTCTTGGACAATATCTCTGTATTATTTGTGATTGCATCATCCTTTGCTGTCTGGTAATCCTGAAGGGGGGATGCCACATGTGCGGTCCCTTCTCAAGGTTTCTTCATTTTCCTCATGTTGAGGTTTTTGAGTTTTTCCTTGCCCTCATGTTGGTTCCAGATCAGGGGATGGTGTAATAATAGTCTGAAAAAATAGTCTGTGTAATAACTTGTGAAGCCCTTTGAGACTCTTTCTGATTAAGGGTTATACAAATAAAAATGACTTGACAGGATTTGCAACCATTGATACAGGGTGCAATTGTCAGAAGTTGGAGGGTAGGAGAACGAGAGTCTTTTGATGATATGTAAGCACTTACTGTACACTTAAATATAAAGTTACTGAAACTTTAAATGGGCAGACACACAAACATCTTTTACAGCAACATTTTCCCTTTTTTTTGTTGTTGCCTGTTGTAGTTTGCATCAGCAAACCGTATGAGTGGCTGCTGGCGTTAAGCAGAGTGGTCTGGAGCGGTTTCTTGTGGTAGCCTGTGGGACTGCTGGTGACTTTTCTTTAAAAAAAAAAAACGGGAAAAAAAACCGTGTATATTGTGTTAAGAGTTTTTCGTATGAAGAGGTACCATTGTATTCTAATTTATTTTTGAAACAAACTTTAACTATAATACTGCTTCTTCATGTCTTGTAGAGCCACTGAGCCTGGACAGTCTGCAATCGCTATCGTCGGACTCGGCTACTCTGGCCATGCAGCAAGTCATGCTGGGAAACGACGACTCCATGGACGGCACGGAGGATGACGAGGAAAACGAAGAGAACGAAGAAGACGAGGAGGACGGTATGGAGGACGATGAGGAGGAGGAGAACGAAAACAATCTGGTAGGATCTATGCCCGGCAGAGAAGCCGGTAGAAGAAATCGGAGCGAGGAATCAGACGACTGAACGTTTAGATGCCTCGGCCGGTTAGCGTGGCAACGTTTTGATTCCAACGAAAATTTTTGTCACATTGAATATGCATTTTAGGCAAAATCAATCAGGGCTTCTTGTAATGAGGAAAAGATTAATCAAGCAAGACATACCGTATTTCCCACACTATAAGGCGCACCCCTGAAAATATATCTTTTCTCATAAATTTTTCATATGGACTATAAGGCACATGGAATCAAACTATTGTAAGAACAACTGTATTTATTCAATTGTATGTATTAGTGCCAACAAAAATCGCAAAACATTTAATGCAACAGGAATCGAACCTGGGTTGCTACAGTGAGAGCGCTGAAACCTAACCACTAGACCATCAGTGAAATAGATGACTTTTGAAAAGGCTGTCAATTTTCTCTCATTATAACACTGTTCTTACTCACAGTGCCAGAAACGAATGTTACAGAATAAAGAAAACAGAATGTCATCCGTTGGGGTTTTTTTGGTGCGCTTTGTTGTCCGGAAAATATGGTATTTTTAACACGAAGCTAAAACTGTCATATTTAGCTAAACAAAGGTTTGTTTGTTGGTTTGTTTTTACTAAAACGCTCAACATCATGTAATGTGATAGAACAGGGGTGTCAAACATACGGCCTGCAGGCTGCATTAGACCCACGAGACAGTGCTCAGAGAAGCACAAGAGAAAAAAAACTGAATCACGTCAAATAATGACCTTTTCATAAATCCACTGTTAATAAACATTACAAGCGATTGAAATTTAGTAAAAGAAAAAAAATTGGGGAAAAAACCTTTATCATTATTTTATGATCTCACTTTATTGTGAGCCTCCAAAAGATCCCCCGACTATATGCTAAGGCACACTTCTTAGGTTCTCAAACTCGCAGCCTAGGGGTGATTTGTGGCCCTAAGGACGATAGTTTGAGGCCCTGCCTTAATAATAACGTTAAAGGGACAGTGTCTGTTATTGAACAATAGCTGTACTCTGTCGTGCGACTGAAAACGAGTGCTAAAAATCACAAGTAAGAATACTTTTTACAGACACTCAAAGTGACCATAAAACCTTTTTTAAATATAATTTCTTGTTATGTGTTCTATCATGAATATCACCGAAGGGACAATGTGCTTAATTTGACCAATAGGAGTTGCTTTATTGTGGAAAACGAGTGCTACACAACACAAGAAAGATCGCAAACTAAGGAAGCTCAAAAAGACTGCTGGCGGAGACAATCCGCGTCTCAACTTTTTGGATTTTAACCAGAAAAAAACTGAAGTGAGCAGTTTAGTTCAGGACTTTTATTACAAAGTTACAAAATAAAACAAAACCGAGTGCACTACGAACCAATTGATCAAGAGAGTACTACCCCCTCAAAAGGCAAGGAGATGGTCTCCCTCAGAAAAAGCATCGACAAATGGTTGACCACAGTTTTTATAAGAAAGGGGTGTGGAGTGGAAGAAATTGAAACTAAGACTTAAACAAACAAAAAAAGACATGATCAAAAGGCACAATTTTTCTTCCATCTGTTTGGGCAGCCTTTTGCCAGGTGTTTGGTTTTTCAAGGTTCCCGTAGCAGTAAGATGGCAGACAATGACGCTCGGAATATGTAAAATAGATATAATTTTGGGGATCTACGAGGATTTAAAAAAGAAAAAGCACATTTAAATGACATGCATTTGTTTTTTCTTTTAATCTTTTTTTTTTAAATGAACGATTTTTTTTCACCACAAGGTGGTACTGTATAATATGCACTGTCCTTTTAATTGTGGCACTAGTGGATTATGGATTTATTTATTACAGATTGATTGTTAATGTTCTTTTAGATCTTATACAGACGCTGCCCCACTGACGAACGAGACGATTGTTTGTAGGTTGAATTTGTTCGTAAGTTGCTTCAGGGCTATATTTTGTATGTTTAAGGTTTATATGAGTATGTTTAAGGCTTGTATAAGTAACCTGTATTGTTTTGTACTAAAAAATCAAACATTTCACAAGATAATATGCTCTATAAAGATAAATAAAGTTAAGTTTAACTTAATTTTGGAAGATGAGCTTCAAGAGTCAGGTGACTTCCTCCTTCGTGGTAAAAAGTGGCTGAAAAAAACGATCCAACCATTTTCTCAACCGCATCAAGCTTTCTTATTCCACTTTCATTTCAAAGGAAACGGCTCGCCTCTTTACACCAAGCATATTGAACGGATGCATGAGATACAAAACAATAAAAATGTCAAAGTTCTTAGCGCACTGGAGATACAGTATAGAATGTTTACACATGTACTAGGAAGAGGAAGCGGATTTCTTCTTCTGGGTGGATGCTGGGTGACTTATCACAGTGCCACCACACGCCGGTAGCGGCGGAAAGAAGCACTCCAGTACAGTCCTGTACTCTGATAAGGTGCAAAATACAAAATCTAACTTACAGCAATGTCCGGATATTTTTCGATATCCCGAAAAAATCTACCGTTTTTCGTATCTGGAATGGTCTTAAGTAGGGGAGCGTCTGTATTGTGTAGGGAACTTTAAAAAACAACATTTGAGAACAGTGGTGTTTTTGTATTCAAACTTTTTTTGCAAAAACACGATTTGGCCCAACCTCACCTGGACCGGGGCTCCAACGGCCCCCAACACCATTGAGTTTGACACCCCATTTCTTTACTAGTCAGGCCCGCGTGAGAGGGTTTTTTTCTCCCATGTCTTCTTTGAGCTAAAATGAGTTTGACACCCCTGGGATAGAAGTTAAGGACTACTTTAAAAGGTTTATTAAGTGCACAAAAATACATGCAGCATGCGAGATTTATCAATGTACGTGGTGCCAACTAATTTGCTAGACAAATCGCGAAACGTTTCAAAATATGTGCAGTAGGAGGAGAGGGTGATGTGGAAATTTTTCATACCTCTTCTTTTTATAAGTTCTCAGGTCAAAGAAACACTGAGCATTTTCCTTCCACTCAAACAACATTTCAGAACTGCCGAAAGCCTTTTAAGCGTGAATTTTCAACTTGAACTTGTGTGAAGTTTTTGTTTTTATTATTTGCCTTTTTCTTCCTGCTCGGGCACTGAGGCCAGTTCGAGCTACATGAAAATGACGGCTACCTGCACACTGCCGTACAATGTTACGAAAAAGTATGTGAACCTTTTGGAAATTCTCATATTTCTGTTGAAATTACCATTAAATGTGATCTGATCTTTTTCAAAATCACACAGATGCATAGCACAGTGTTGGTTTTAACTGAAGACATGCAAGCATTGATAGGTTTTTATATTTTATTGAGCATAGCTTGCAAACAATGAAAGAAGGGGGAGTAATAATTAACTGAACCATCACATTTACCCTATTTTCACAACTATAGGGTGCAGAGTATCCATAGCTGGTTTTATCTCTGTATTTAACAACACACAGGGCGCACCGCACGATCAGGCGTGGGAGCCCTCCGCTTGCGGCCGCGTTACAACATCAAGACAAGTATACAAGTGTACATATTTGAAAATACAGTAGAAGCATAACTCAGGTTCAATTTCGTTTATTTAAGTAATAATTATAGTAAAACAACGGATAAAACAACTTTTTTTTAAAAAGAGCTTGTATGAAACAGTTTGGCACTCACATTTTTTAGTGGTAATCCATATCATAACGGTCAAATTCCTGATAATCTGTTTCTGACCAGAACAGCTTTGCTAAATGCCCATTAAAAGGTTTACTTTCTTCACTTTCAGAGTCACTTTCCGAAAGTTAGAACAACAGTCCCGGCAGACATGTTAGCCCAAGTGTCGACAATCCATTCTTTTCATTATCTGCAAGTTTTTTCCCCACCATGGTCCTGGTTCAGGTGGAAAAATGACACAGTTTCATTAAATGAAAGCACCAAGATGATAAGAGTAACTTTCAAATTGCTAGATATTCTACAGTGCTAGCGTCCATGAGTGCTTCCGCAAACAATGAATTGAGTGTGACGTCAGGTATCCTCTTCTGCTTGTGTGAAACTTGTGGCGGAAACGGGAGAAGGCGTAAAGGTCACAGGAGATCGTATACACGTCGCATATAGTTGGATATGTGAAAAATCTCACAAAAACATCAGATTTCCACCAAAAATACGGTAATATTCTGTCGCAGCAATAACTAACCAGAGGCTTCCTGTAGCTGCTAGGGATTGGCAATACTGAGAATTTGGTTATCGATCAGATCCAAGTAAATACAGGGTAGTATCAATCAACACTGATCTGATCATATTTGCTTGGAAATGTCGTGATTCTTGAAATTCTCTTTCCGACAGCTTGTCTTCCCTCTTGTTCCCTTGCACACTTATATGCACTGGCAGCCCGTTTTCCTGTATTCTTGTGACTGTGTTAAGAACGTGATATAGAATTTCCAGCCTACTACTGGAATGATATGTAATACCTTCAAGGAGTAATGCAGAATCTTTAGTACCACCGACACTGGCACCATATCTGCAGTGTTCACCCCTAGTCTGTCACGTGTTATTTTGCCAGTGATGTCAAAGTCAAATAGACACATGGGCTCATACATGACTTTAATTCTTTGGTGGGAATTAGTTTCAATAGCTCTTTAAAGTCTTCTTAAGCAGAGGCTTCCGTTACTTATTCCTCCCCCTCTGTCATTGTTTGCATTCTATCCTCATTAGAATCTGAAACCCAACAAATTTTTTCAAACCGGACGGATCTATTGACACTAACAAAGATGTTACATAACGAAATTGTGAATATGCTTGATTGCTGTTAAGGTTGTCGAGAAGGGTTGTTCAAACCTCACATTACTTGTTTGCTGTTATTAGTGTCAATAAATTTGTTCAAACCCAAAAAAAAGACACTGTCTTTTCATTGACCATATTTAATAGTGAATAACACCCTCTTTTCTTACCTTAAAATAACTCAAAGTTTGGGTGCGCGTTACACATGAGGTTTTACGGTAGTGAATTATTTGCTTGTGCAATGATTGATGAGTCAGAAGATATCACCAATATAAATCGAACCAGGGTCACGGCGGTGAGAGTATTAAATCCTCACCACTAGACCACTAGTGTTTTCTCTCATCACCTGAAACTAATGTTAGAAATGGTGAAAACAGAAACTTATCCAAGAAGAAATAAACTTAAAAAAAGCACATGACGCGAGAATTGAATAGAAGAACGGGAAAAAAAATTATTGTCAATGTAACATGTGAAATGCACAACAAAATTAACGTTCGTCTCTGGTACTATGACTGAAAATAGTGTGATGATGAGATCAAATCAAATGCCTTTTCGCATGTCAGCAGTACCACTGGTAGTCCAGTGATTAGGATTTGGCACCCTCACCAACGGTTTGATTCTCGTTGCAACTGGTTGCAAAGTTTGAGCTGAAAATCCATCCATGCATCCATTATCTGCACCGCTTATCCCTAGTAGGGTCACGAGGTTGCTAGAACCCATCCCAGCTATCTTTTGGGAAGTGGGCAGGGGACACCCTGAACTGGTTGCTAGTCAGCCACAGGACACACAGACAACTCACTTGCTCATCCACACCTAGGGACAATTTGGACCGGCCAATTAACCTGACACGCATGTTTTTGGAATGTGGGCGGAAACAGGAGTGCCCGAAGGAAACCCACAGGGAGAAGATGCAAACTCCGCACAGGAAGGCTGGTAGCTGGATTTGATCCCATGACCTCAGAACTCTGCCACAGACGCGCTAACCACTCAGCCGCCTTGCCACCCTTGAGCTGAAAATATTTAACAACATTTGTACTGGTTATAAATGTCAAAATCATGTATAACGCGCACCCCTAATTTCTCAAAGATCAGATCACATTTGATGAAGATTTTATGAAGAAATGTGAGGATTTCCAAAAGATTCAGATACTTTTTCATACCACTGTAGGTCCTTTACAGATCTGCTCGGCTGTCGTATGTAAACTTGTTCATCAAGTTGCCAACTCTGAACAATTGTTTCTTGCGTATCTTGTTAGAAAGACAAATAGTCAAGGATTTTCGCTGACTGACTGAAAAAGCCATCGTTGTTTGCAAACTGACTTTTTAAACATATTTCATGAAGACTGAGATGGAAAATCTGCCAAGAAGTCAGCTTTTATGTGAAGGATTTTAAAGAACCTGCTAAAAATGTTCTTTTTTTTTTAAAGAAATGTGAAATGGATTCACTTATTTCATTTGTAATAATGTTAAAAAAAAACAACAACCCATGTCATACTTTACATTTTGAGTGGTGAATGTGAAGTATGTTGCTTATTATGATTGTTTTCTTCGACTGCATTTTTTTTTCTAATCGATCTTCCAGCACAAGTGATACACAACGGGAAATATTTATATTTCAGTCTACTTCATTTGTACATTTATTGTCATAATATACTGTGTTTAAATAGAACAATTTGATAATTAAAATATGTAAACTGGCTGATGTGGACGATGTATTTTCTTACAAAAGATTGTGAATGTTTATTTCTGTTCCTGCAGTGTAAGTAACACCAACTGAGTTCATTGCTCAGTTGGAATATTTTTATTGATTTATGTATCTTTGTAAAAGGGATATTTGACCACTACATGTTGTTGTATGGTGTGGTGCAACTGAAGTGCTAAAAAGCTCAAGGAAGTTTACAAACTAGGGCGACTCAAAGTGAACAAAATGCACCATAATACTTCTCATTTTTTGCTCAGCCTTTTGAGGTTTTTGGTTACCTGTAGCAGCAATATGGCGGACAATTATGTCCACTTCCTTTATGTTAGGCTCATGCTAATTTGTCAACATACATGTTTTTAAAAAAAAATCACTTTTAAATAATGGTTTATGTATTTTGTATTATTTAAATGTATATTCTTTCTACAACTAGGAAGCGATGAATAATACACACTGAGTATGTTGAAATACATTAGTTTTGTTATTTTGTCTTTGCAAGTTAGTGTCATGAACCGGAACAGGATCAGGACCCAATCGTGTGACGTTTTTTATTTTACGGGAAATGGGGAGTCATGCATATTAGGCAGCCGTCTGGCGTGGAATGTCAGGAAGCCAGAGGCCGACGAGATCTATACAAACTGCCCGAGCAGATATTGGACAGATGGGGTCGATACCGGACAGGACGGGACAGACAGGATTGGTATCAAAACACGTTATCAAAATTAAACCGGACAAACTAGACGGGAATGAAACTGGAAACCAATATTAAACAGGACAAAAATAAACGGGGACAATACCAGACAGGAAATGCCAACAGGAAACAAGAACAAGTCAAAACCCACGTCTTGCGGGGCAGGAATTCGTTGACGGACTGACAAGAAAGAGTGAGAGCACTGAGCTTAAATAGATGGAAAGCCAATCTGTCAACGAGCCGCAGCTGGCGCCACACGGATGGGGCCAATTGGGCGCCATGGCGATTGTGACAGTTAGTCGAAATCCGGGTGATGAGAATGTTGGTAAAATAAGAGGCTTGGAGATGAACTCCTTCTTGAGAAGTTTTCTAATGTCAGAATATTCTGGATACCATCGTGAGTTGGGAAAAAGCTACATTCTTGCAATAGTGTACAAATGAGCTTTTTGTACTTTTTCTGAGGCGTTGCAAAACTGCTGTTTGAAGTTCTAGGTTGTTTTTCATGGTTTGATTAATATCCTGATTTTAGCCCTTTCGACAAGTCGCCCCTGTACCACGATGTCTTGTAAATATTGGATTTGTTGACACGAGGTGCGCTTGCAGTTAGCACAGCAATATGAATAGAGGGGCTACTTTTTATACAAGCGCCAGTGAACACCAGAAATTCGATATATGAGTTTTATTTGGAACCAAAATCGTATCGTACTCTACGCACAGGGTAAATAAAAGCTACAAGCAGTCCCAGAGGCTACCACTAGAGACCACTCACCACCAGCATCAGCTCGTCCAAGTTATCACATGCGCTAGCTGATCCCAAACACTTGTTTATATTATGCAGAAACTTTGTTTTTATCATATACCTTCTTTATGTGGCTTTTTGTGACCCTAACCATGAGTTCCGGAAAGGGAAATGGTCAGGTGTTTTTTGGAAATAAAGCAACATGATGTCAATTGAAATGAAGCAGGAAATAATCGACAATCAGGGTTTTCTTGTGAGTGAATTAGCTAAAGAGTAAGACAAGGTTAACATCTCCTATTTGTACGCTGCTGAAACAGAAAGATGTCATCGAGGCTATAAAAGCGACCAGGGATGTGACTGTTTCTTCGAAATTACAAACCACTATTCATGATTAGAAAATAGAGACATTTGTTTGTTTGCTAGCAAAAGAGCCACAGAGAGCAGAAGTCTCTGCCTATTACTAAAAACCGAAAACTTGACGCAGCGTCGGGTACAACTTGAATGGATTTCCATGCCCACGATGGGTGGTTTGAGAAACTCAAGAGGACTAACTCTGAGAACGTAGTTTGGCATGAGCAAGCAGCGAGTGCAGGTTACAAAGCGTGCAATATTTTTTGCATGGCTTTACTACAAAAAAACAAAGAAATAAAATAAAAACAATATGCAATAAAACATGTGTGTGTATGTTTAGTTACAGTAATTTTAATTTTACGTATACAGTAAGTTATTATGTATCATCAACAGTGTCTCGTGCTAATTCCACCATCCACTCCTGCAACTCCATCCATGGTAGGTGCCCATAATAAACTCTCATTTTATTTAAATAATATTGTTATTTATCTTATAGTATTTTTTTGTTTAATTGTTATTTGCATGTGTTTTTAGTGATCAGGAAGATGTGTTTTATAGCTATTTAGGGTTAACTTTCATGCTTTTGAGAGGTCAGGAATAGGCCATTACATTTTTAATTATTTCATATTGGGAAAATGTGCCCATTATACGAGTAATTTGGGCTACGAACACGATCATGGAACAAATTAAGCTTGTACAAAGACGTACCACTGGAAATGGCTAAAGTTGATACACTTCTTTGAATAGTACAACCTTCAAGCATCCGTCAAAAAAATTAAATACACGCTCAAAAGGGTCAGAAACAAGTAGTGAAAAGAGATTCTGGCCTGCACCGTGTAAAAATAGTCTCCTAAATGACAGGACCAAGATAAACCACATGCGTGGACTTGCTCGCTTTAAGGGGGTCAGAGCAGGCCTACATCAAAATTACGTACACCTAATTACATAGTTCAGTTTCACATAGAAGAGATGTTCTGGAATATACAGTAAGACCATGTGGGTGGCTGCATGCCCACGAACGTGTTCTCTATCATTAAGCTAGCTTCAACTCAAATCCAACCTCTCATTTGCTGAAACACGCCCAGAAAACGGGAAGCAATATCCAATACTGTCCAAATGCTTTTGCAGAGAAACCATTTTCATTCTCAGCAACAGTGGAGTAAGCGCCAAGACTCACAACAAAGAGTAAGTGCCTGTCTTGTTCTGTTAAAAGGGGGGGAAAAAGAAAGAAAACAGTACAGTTCATTTCAGACTACAATCTGTTACTTTTTTGCTGCATTTTGTTGGTGGCGGACAATAATGTCAGCTCCGTCAAGGTGAGGTTCATTTTATGTTAAATAAATGCATATTTCTTGACCTACGATTATTTAAAAAAAATAATGCATGTTTAGACAATAGTTTATGTGTTTTTGGTTATTATTCAAATCAACCATGAATAACGTTTTTTTTCTAACCAGTCGGCAGCGCTAAATAATACAGAATGTCTCTTTAGTATCAGAGAAGTTTGTTACTTTCTGTAAAAATTTGAAAATCCTTTGAGATTTAAGATTATATGAATAAATGTGACTTGACTCAAATATTCAGATTCAGATATACTTTATTGTCATTCTTGTACACGTGTATACAGAACGAAATGTCGACACATCTGACCCGCACAGTTTCCTTGAATGCACAGATGTAAATAAAATGTTGTTCTGAGTTGGAGTATTGAAGTACTAATAATATACTAAATAATTAAAGCTATGTATAGTATTATACAGTAGTGCAAAGAGTGCAAGAGGATCAGCTAACCAGATGTGCAAAATGGGCAGTCAGGTAAACAAGTCACTATACAATAACAATAACAGAGGAGAACAGATGTACAAAGGAGTGGATAGGTATAAGAGAACTGAATATTTTTTTTAACCACAATTTGTGGTGACTTTAGCTGTTTTGAGTACAGTAAATTTCGGACTACAAGCTGCTATTTTTTTGCGACATTTTAAAAACTGGCTTTTTCTTTTTTTTCATAGTGGCACAGAGGAAACAGGCAAGTTGCTCTTCAACAACCTTTTCGCTTTGAATACAAAACACGGCAGTGACGTCTGGAAACATTTTTGACGCTTTTATGAGAAAATTCGTCTATATTTTCGCAACATTAGTCATATAGTACATCACAGGGGCAAAATGGGAGGTTTGACTTACTTTGTTTAATATTTATAATGTACTCATGATATTTAATTTATTTTTTACACACAAATCAAGTTCTCAATTTATACATTCTAATTGAACAGCACTAGAAGTTCTCTATGAAAAGCAATACTTTTCTTTCTGTATCATCAACGTCATTGTCAAGTTTCCTTAAATGCTCAAGGAACGTTAACAAGCAAATGCAATTTGGTCCGTGAATGCGGCAATACCAATAACAACACCAAAAAAAACCTTGTCTGCGTGCAATCTGGCACTGTTTTCCACAGAATGGTTGACTTTGCGCAGTTGTCTAGAACTGCAGGGATCACATTTTATGAGATGCAGCCCTCATTTGCATTTTCTTTCTATCTTTCTTTCTTTCTTTTGTCTGTGCCAACTTGAATGGTCACATGATCTAAAAACAAGTGAGGTGGACAACTTTGAGAAAATTTGACCCTAACCCAGGCTCAAAAAAGTAATTTTCTCCTGATTTATGGAGGAACAATTCCAAACATGTAAATAAATGAATGAATAACTACCTACAAGTATATGCTAAATAAATAAGTGAGCACATGAATAAACTAGAATGTGTGTGCACCGAAAGAGCATCACCCGTGTTGAAAAGCAAAACCATTATTGGGTGGCATTTCCCTTTCAATGTTGTTCTGGCCTAGGAGAGTGATAGATAGATAGAGATAGATAGATAGATAGATAGATAGATAGATAGATAGATAGATAGATAGATAGATAGATAGATAGATAGATAGATAGATAGATAGATAGATAGATAGATAGATAGATAGATAGATAGATAGATACTTTATTCATCCCTGTAGAATGTGAGCACTTTTCTGTTGGTATCTATTTATTTTTTAATGTTACATTATTAATTTAACCTCAACAAAATGTTGTAATTGTATTTATTGTCAGCAAGACGTAGTCAGAGTCGGAAACGAGTCGTAAGCCAGAACGGGAGAGTATACGTAGTCAGGAACAAAAAGGGGTCGTAAGCCGGGGCAGTATCCTTGGGTTGAAAATAAAACAATAATAAAGTATAATACATAAATACCGAATGTAACGTGTTGATATAGAGTATTTAGATAAAATACACACTGGAATAAAAATAGGGTAATATGCAATGTGGGGGTGTAGTTTAATGTGGGCTTTTACTCCCCCGGGTGGAGTTAAAGAGCCTCATGGCATGAGGAAGAAATGATCTCCTCAGTCTGTCCATGAATAAAGACTGTGACAGCAGTCTGTCGCTGAAGCTGCTCTTCCGTTTGGAGTTGATGCTGTGTAATGGATGTGATGAATTGTCCATGATTGACCGCAGCTTTTTCAGTTCCCGTCTCTCAGCTACTGTTGTCAGGCTGTCCAGCTCTGTGCCCACAACAGAGCTTGCTTTCCTCAACAGTTTATTAAGACGAGAGGCATCCTTCTTCTTGGCGCTGCCTCCCCAACACGCTGCCGCATAGAAGAGGGCGTTGCCACAACGGTCTAATATAACATTTGTAGGAGCTTTTTGCAGATGTTGAAGGATGTCAGCCTTCTGAGGAAGTAAAGTCGGCTTTCACCTTTCCTGCATAGAGCTTCTGTGTTGGCAGTCCAGTCCGGTTTATTGTCCAGCTGCACACCCAGGTATTTTTAGGTCTGGACAAATTCTACACATTCTCCTTTGATAATTGTACTTCTCCTGAAGTCCACCACCATCTCCCTGGTCTTGGTGGTGTTCAGTTGCAGGTGGTTAGCATCGCTCCATTGGACCAAGTCCTGAATCAATTTCCTGTACTCCTCCTCCTGCCCACTTCTGATACATCCCACGATAGCAGTGTCATCTGCAAACTTCTGCACGTGGCAGGACTCAGAGTTGTACTGAAAGTCTGATGTATACAGGGTGAATAGGAACGGAGAGAGCACTGTCACCTGCGGCGATCCTGTGCTGCTAACCACAGTGTCCGATGTACAGCCCCCCTGTTTCACATACAGGGAGTGGAAAGTGTTTCTGGGAAAAATAACAGAGTAAATATCCACAACCAAGCCAGCTTTTTGATGGGCATTTTTCACATCTAGGGTAATCTACCAGATTGTCTGTGAAGGATGGTGGTCACATCTAAACCTCTTCCCACTTTTCTTGGGTGGACAGACAAACAAACAAACAAACTTAAAATGCAGAGGCAACAAAACTGTAGGTGCTGAGTCAGCTGATTTTTGGGTATTTTTCCTCATATTGGATAACCTTCCTGACTGCCTGTATCTTGACTTATTCCCCCTTTTCTTGGGTGGACAGTCAGACTAACAAATACAACCCCTAAAGTATGGAATCACCAGTCTTGGGCAAGCCTTCACTCAGGAAATTGACGTGGTGTGCCCTTATTTTCTGCTCGAAAGGCACGAATTCCATATTTGTTTTCCTCGGAATGGAGTGACTCCATATTTATTTCCCTACACTTGCTCTATAAAAGTAACCTTTACTGACAATTGCGATGTTTTTTTTTTCTGTGTTTTCTGAAAGCCAATATGTTGCACTTTGGATTGACCTTACGATTGTTTCATGTTTGTAAATTGAGTTTTTTCTCTAGAATAAAATAGTCTGATGCAGCTTTTAATAAGATATAATTGAGTTTGTTTTTTAAATTTGAGCATGCAGAATTTCGGGTCATTCGTCTCTGGGAGTTTTTCAAAAAAGTAACTTTTGATGATCATAGACATCAATCTAACGGCTATTTTTACGTGTAGGTGATGAAAATGTCTATTGCCAAGGAAGCGGCGAAGGCCATGTTGTACGATGCGCTTTTGCCAGAAAGCGCTTCTCTCAACCGGATCAGTCATCTGGAACTTGAGCTTCCTTTGGACCGAGTCATCAAATTTGTTTCTGTGGGCCTTCCTCTGCTGCTGGTCACTATGGCTTTCGCCCGGGAGGTGTCCCTCGGTAAGATATAATCCTGATTTTTTTTTTCCATTAGATTTGGTCTCTTGGCTTATCTGCTCATCTGTCATTATTTGCAAGTGCACTGCTAGAAATATCTGTCCCCGGTGAGAAGACATATAGCCTATTTAGGTGTATTTGTTTTTAATGTTCTAATGTAGTATTTGACCTTGTTATTCTTGGAACATAAGTCTGTTCATATTTACAATAATATGTTATGTTGTAGGTGTTTGATAGTTTAGCTCACTTAAGTCCTTTTCTTAGTGTGGGTAGAAAAGAGTTTTTAAAATGAGGAAAATTAACTTGACTTATCGTTGCTAGATTAAATAAAAAAAGCTCTGTATTAGTTTTTTGTTTTTTTATTTTTTTTAAAATAAAGTACGGACGCTTCCCTACTTCCGAACAAGATTCTGAAGTTGTATTTGTTCGTAAGTTGCCTCAGTGATATATTTTGTATGGAATGTATGTTTAAGGTTTATATGAGTATGTTTAAGGCTTGTACAACTAACCCGTATCTTTTTGAAACTGAAAAACAAACGTTTAATAAAATAATATGCACTATAACTTTACAAAGCAGGCTGAATGATAAAGCTTACTGAATAAAGCATACTGAAAGACAAAGCTGCACATTAGGCGTTGATATTCTGTGGTCTGTGAAGCCCTTTGAGACTCATGATTAGGGGGTATACAATTAACCTGACTTGACTATAAAGATAAATAATGTTAAGTTTAACTTACTTTTGGAAGAGTTAGGCGACTTCCTCCTGGTAAAAAGTGGACAGGAAAAAAAGCAATCCAACCATTTTATCAACCTTATCAAGCTTTCTTATTCCACTTTCCAACCAACCAACTAACCATCCATCCATCCATCCATCCACTATCTGCACCGCTTATCCTTAGTAGGGTCGCGGGGGTGCTGGAGCCCATCCTAGCTATCGTCAGGCAGTGGGCAGGGGGCACCCTGAACTGGTTGACAGCTGGTAACAAGGCACACAGAGACGGACATCACACCTGCTCATTCACACCTTGGGACAATTTGGATGTTTTGGGGAATGTGGGAGGGAACCGGTGCAGAACATGCAAACTTCACACGAGGAGGCTGCGGTAGCTGGACTTGAACCCTGAACCTCCGCACCGTGGGAATGTGCCCTGACCACCCAGCCGCCATGCCGCACCAACCAACCAACATGGAGTAACATGAACTTAAATTACTTCAGAATGCTCTTTTCCACAACATTTTCTCAAGCATGTACTCATTCACTTCATGCACTCATTCATATGTGTCTCACATTTACATATACATAATGCACTTATAGACTAAATGTGACCATCATAATTTTAATCACTGACACTGGAGAGAGGGAAAAGATGATAAATATCCAAAGATTTTCGGGAAGATTAAAAAAGGGAACACTTTGTGTGTTTGAAACAATATTAGGTTCTAAATGTGCTCTAGTGTAAAGCAAAATAGAGCATATCTTGTCTGCCGCGTGAAAGAGAAAGTTGTATTTTGCTCAATACACTACACGGTTAAAATGTGAGCACTTTTCTGTTGGTATCTATTTCTTTTTTAATGTTACATTATTAATTTAACCTCAACAGAATGTTGTTATTGTATTTATTGTCAGCAAGACGTAGTCGGAGTCGGAAACGAGTCGTAAGCCAGAACGGGAGAGTAGACGTAGTCGGGGACAAAAAGGGGTCGTAAGCCAGGACGGGAGAGCAGACGTGATCGGGATCAAAACGGGTTGTAGCCGGAGACAAACTGGAGCAAAAACGGGACAGGCAGGGGTCGGGGTCGAAAGAGGCTTGCCTAGTATACACGGAGATTCGCAGACGGACTGAAAACAGGGGATTGACCGGACAAATACTGACAGGGTGCCAGTTAGAACCCGCGGCAGTTGGCTCAAAATGAGCGGGCACAGGTGATTCACAGTGGTAGTCATGATATTTTTATGTAGTTTATTTTATCTCTTATTAGCATATTTGATATTGGAATCTGAAATCAATTAATAGTACTTAATGTACATTACTTTAATTCGGTTTACGTTACTGATTGCATTTTTCAACATGTAACTGGTAACTTTTTACAGATTACATTTTTAAAGTAACCAAATTCCAATTAAGAGGTACCTAGACTATGTGCTATTTTTCAAAGCTCACATCCTAAAATTTAAATAGAGACTGGGCAGATGTGAAAACAGAAGCCCTGTGTTTGCAAAGCTTGGTCAATGTAGGTGGGGCTCAACTCCCAAGTTTCTATTTAAGGCTGGAGTAGACGTCAAATGACAGATGGGTGTACTTTAAATGTGGTTGAGCTAAAGTCAACTAAGTACAAGGTGGAGAAGACACACTTTGAAAACTGCTGTATTGCTTTAACTCAGGGGTCCCAAAATGCTGAAACTCAAAGGCAGAAACTCAGCGAAAGTTACATGGAAGATGCTTCCCATGCCATTCAAGCTACAGTTCAACAGCTTTGACTTTCTCCTTCCACGACGCGCCAACCCCTCGCTCCACATTTCAATATGAATCAAACATTTTGCGATCAGTTTGCACAAAAAATGATTAACTGAATCAGCAAATTTGTTGAAACGTATAGTCTTCGATGTGTACGCACCACAATGAGTCAAACCAGGAAGTAGCTAGCCAATCATATTGCAGGGCTGACAAACATCAATCGCAAACTTTAGCGGGTACATTTTGCGTACGGAAGCATCCACATTAAACTTGCGTGGGTCGCAGAACATTAAGCTTTTATATTATGGCAGGGGCCACAAACTATTGCCTTGAGGGCCGCTAAAAATCTGTGGGCCACAAGTTTGAGAACTGTGCTTTAGGTTTATATAGCAATTAAGACCCAAGAAAATGTATCATTATATATAATATGTATTTATATTTTGGATGTAGTTACATTAATTAAAGGTGAACACTGTCACGGTTGCCATGGCGCCCAATTGGCCCCGCCCGTGCGGCGCCAGCTACAGCTCATTAACAGATTGGCTTTCTGTCTTTTTAAGCTCAGTGCGCTCTCTCTTATATTGTCAGCCCGTCAACGAACTTCTGCCCCGCAAGACGTGGGTTTCGACACGGTCCTGTTCCTGTTGGTTTTTCCTGTCTGGTATTGTTCCCGTTTATTTTGTCCTGTTTAATTTTGGTTTCCAGTTTTGTTTCTGTCTATTTTTGTCCCGTTTATTATTTTCTCCAGTTTTCGTTCCCGTCTAGTTTCTCCTGTTTATTTTCGATATCCTGATTTATTATCCATCCTGTCTGTCCTGTCCTGTCCGGTATCAATCCCATCTGTCCGATATCAACTCAGGCAATTTGAAACGATCTCGTCGGTCTCTGGCTTCCCGTCTTTCCATGCCAGACCGCTGCCTAACGTGCATGACTCCCCATTTCCCGTAAAATAAAAGGCTTGTGTGAGAACATCACCCGTTTGGGTCCTGATCCTGTTCTGGTTCTTGACAGAATACAATGTTTGATTTTGTCTAAACAGTTTTGTGGGGTTCGATTAAGGGTGCAGTATATAAACCCGTTTTGGTGTTTGTATACAGGTGCGACGTTGCTAAGATTTGCTAGCATTGTTAAGGCAGAACTGCGAAAACTCATTTCAGTTTATACCAGCAGTTTGATAGAAGAAAATCATAGATTGTAGACAGTAACAAATAAGCACAAAGTATGAGCAAGAGGAAAGATAGCCACGTTATTTCAGTGGTCAAAATCAAGAAAAGTTAAAAGTAAGATACATTTTTATGCCAGCAAGTTAAATGGAAGAAAATAGTGGCTCAGATAACCAATTCATGTACACTACTATCTAGCACAAATAGTAGCAAACTTACAGTCTGTGGTAGGCTTTGGTAGCAAACACTTACAATTCCCTGTCATTTTTCTTACTTTACCTACTAAAAAGTTGGGCGTTTATCTAAGTAAATCCAAACTAAATAGCCACGATAGCTTACCAGATATGAAATGAGCAACACAAACGTGGACATTCCGAATGATGTCCTCAGTCCAGTCAGTTCTTTTAATGACTCCTACGGTGTTTTTTAAAAAGCCTGGTTCCTCTGGGAATTTATAAAAAAAGTAATAAGTTCCTTAAAATTGTGATTTGTATACACATCAATTGGGTAAGTTGTTTTTGGAAATTGTGACTCTAAAAACTCATCTCAACATACAAATCTTCCTTCACTCTAGTCAAACTCATACTGATGACTTCAGCTTAAGAGGGCTCTATAATAGAATGGCTAACATCGTATTTTTAATATCTGTATGAGGTCTTGGTAAAGATTCTACATAGGCTAACTTGATGTGAGTAAATAGGTGATGCATGGTGTTTGTAACGTTTCTTATCACTTAATAAGAGGAATTCTAATCATTAATAAGGGGAGTAATTGACTGAGCTTGACAGGTATGGGTGTCATGATTACTCATTGCACTCACCTGTGCCTGCTCGCCAGCTGCTCCTGGTTGCCTGATTGAGTCCCCTCCTATTTATACCCAATGCGCCAGTCACTCTCGATACTGTCAGAACCATAACAGGAGTAGGACCCAGATGCGTAACGTTTACTCACAAGTTTATTGAGAAAAAGAGAAAAACAAACGCCAGCGATCCGGTGCTCGCAGGACGAGGGAAGCAAGCCGCTCACAGGATCGGTGTCACTAGCCAGAAACAGGACGCAATAGCGTTCGTTTAACTCAGTTTTATTGAAAAAGAGAGCAGTGCTTGCTTCCACAATCCGATGATCATCAGATACGGGTAGCTGAAGGCTGGAACTCCTGTGTCGAGCGGGGATAGTCGTGGGTGGCAGGAAAGCTGGTCGGTAGCCGGGACAGGAGAGCATGGGTGGTAGTTGAGTCCAGAAAAGAGGTCGGCAACAGGTATCCGGCAGAAAACCGGGCAAAACAGGTCGATGGTCAGGACAGAAGAGCAGGGCAGAAACGGGTCCAGAAACAGGTCGGCAACAGGTCTCAGGCAGGGGAGAAACAGGGCAGGAAAATGTCGGAAGGTATGTGCGAGTTGTATATGGATGAGAACGGCACCGACGGGAGCCGGAGTCAAAGTGCTTGCCTTGTGTAAGCAGAGGTTCGCTGACGGACTGACCAGGGGTGACTGGAGTACTTCATTGAAAATGACCCCAAAAAAACGTAAAAATAAATATGTGAAAAATATACAAATTACCAGGTATATATTATAATGATATATAATTGATGTAAAAAAAAATGTTATAATAATGCATATGATGTATATGTATTCGTAAAGGAATTGCATCGGGTAAAAATTGTTGCCCCTGACATTTAATTGTTAACGGATGGACATAGTATGTAGTGTATCAAAATATGTCGTTGTATCGTTTGGTGTTAGTGATAAAGTCTCGCTTGAAATCTATTTCTTTGATGTAAGATCAAAATCTGATTATATCAGCAGATTAATGCATATGTTGTCCTTTTTCTTCTTTTTGTACTGCAGGGCCACAGATCAGCTGTTTTCCCCCTAGCAATTTCACAGTCAAGCAGGCTAGCTATGTTGACACGTATTGCTGGGACTCGCTCATGCATCACGAGTTCGATAGCAATGGCAATTTTGAGGAGCGATCACTTTGGGTACACAAAGTAAGTAGAACGATATTTTACATGGAGACAAACGTGGGGTCAAATATTTTCTTGTGGAAGCATTGGCTCTTTTTTGTGAGACGTACAGTAATCCTTTGTTGTATCGTCGTATACTTTTCGTAGTTTCGCTACCACTGATCTAGATCGATGATCATCTGTCCATTGAATTACCGTAATATTCGGACTATAAGCCGCGACCTTTTTTCCGAGCTTTCAACCCTGCGACTTATGCAACGATGCGGCTAATTTTTGGATTTTTTTCTAACGGCTGCCAGGGGCACTAATTCGGGGGCCACACGATAGAACAAAAATTCTTTCATGGGCTAGTATATTCGAGAGAAAGAAAAAGAGAGAGAAAGAAATAAGAGAAAGAGAGGGAGAGAAAAATGAGAGGTTGGGACAAAGAAAGAGAGAAAGCGAGAACGATTTAGAGAAAAGAGAGAGAGAGATTGGGAGAAATAAAAGTGATTAAAAAAATAGTGAGAGAGGGGGACAGAAAGAGTGAGAGAGAAAGAAATCCAAAGAGAAATAGAAAGAGAAAAGGAGAGGAGGGGAAAGCAAGAGAGAGAGAGAAATAAATAGGAAGAAAGAAAGAATAGCAACAGTGACAGAAAGCGAGAAAAGATGGCGCGAGATGGGAAGAAAGACAAAAAGAGAGACTGAGCTAGAGGATGGGAGGGACATAGAAAGAGAGAGAAATAGACAGAGAAAGAGAAAGACAAAACCAGAAAGACATATTACGAAAGGGACAGAGTGTTTCAGAGGGAGGGAGAAAGAGAGGAGAGAATGAAAGCGAGAGGGAGAGAGAGGATGAGAGATACAAGTAAAAAAGAGAGCAAAACAGAGGACAAGAGAGAGAAGACGAAAGAGAGAGCAACTGATGTTGAGAGAGAGAGAGAGAGAGAGAGGGACAGAGAAGTACAGCGTTTGTGAGAGGCACCTGGCTTTGACAACATCAAGTGGACATATTTCAACCTGAATATCATTTTTCTCTTGCGCTTCCCCCGGCGTTGTCTCGCGGGCCGGATTCAATCCCTTAGCGGGCTTAAACCGGCCTGCGGGCCGCCTGTTTTACACCCATGTTCTATACAGTAATCCCTTGTTGTAGCGGTACCATACAGTAGACTGTTTACAGAGCGGGAAAGCGACACTAAGAGCACGCCGTGATTCACCCATATCCATTGGGTTGCCTGGTAAAACTCTTGGAGCGTCCAATGGCATCGCATATTGTACTGTATTCTGACTTTGTATCCTTTTGGGAACGTTCTCGCCGCTAAAAACAGGTATTGCTGTATTGGAAGAAAAAAACAGGGTTGCCATCTTTGATATTTTGTTTCCCTTATGTGTCTCCAGATGTTCCCGTATTCTCTCCTGGCCATGGCCGTGTTAATGTATTTGCCGGCTCTGATCTGGCGTCAACTTGTTGTTCCTTCGCTGGGTTCCGAACTTCTCTTCATAATTGACGAACTGGACAAATCGTACAACCGCTCCATCCGATTGGCTCAATGCATCCTGGATATGCGTCACAATACCCAAAATCCATTAACGTTTCAGGCAGAGCTGCAGAGGTAGGACATTGTCACCTAGCCCCTGTGCTAACTTATGAAAATACACCCCCTAGCAAAAAGTATGGAATCACCAGTCTTGGACAAATACATTTTATTCCGTTGAGAAAATTCCGAACAAAAGCATGAAGATCCAATCCAATCCATTTTTTTTCATTTATAAAAAAATATACATGCAGACGTCTACATGTCATATTTCTTTGTATATGTTTCAATAAGATTACTCTCAACAAATTGGTTTTGAAACGCTCACAATTGAAGTAAAACACGATATTCGGTCCCTGTTTAAAGCACTAAATGTGATATTTAGTTTTGTAGTGTTACTGTAGTTGTATTTTTGTAGCATTTCCATGGTCGATATTTTTAATATTTTTGTAGTATTACTGTATTTATGGAGATGTCTTTCCATAGTGGAATTTTGTAGTCTGTCTGTAGTAGTTCGATCGCAGTATTTTTCTAATATTACTGTATTTTGTTTTTGTTGTATTTCGGTTGCAATATTTCTGTGGTAGTATTGTTGTGGTATTTCTGTCATAATATTTCGGTAGTAGTATTTTTCTATTATAGTATTACTGCAGTTATATTTTTGAAGTATCTCCATAGGAGCATTTTTGTAGTATTTCCATTGTGGTATTTTTGTATTATTTTCATAGTAGTACTTTTTAAGTATGTCTTTGATATTTTTGTAGTAGTACTATTGTGGGATTTCTGTCGTAATATTTCTGTAGTAGTATTTTAAATTAAAGTATTACTGCAGTGGTATTTTTAAGTATTTCTTTCAAAGTATTTTTGAAGTATGTCCATAGTAGCATTTTTTAAAAGTATTTCTGTAATAATTATGTAGTTGTTATTGTAGAATTGTTGTCGTAATATTTCTGTAGTAGTTTTGTATTATATTATTACTAAAGTGGTATTTTTTTAGTCTTTTTGTAGATATATATTTTGAAGTGTTTTAATAGTAGTACTCTTGTAGTATTTACAAAGTATTTTTGTAATGTTACTGTAGTTTTATTTTAGTACTATTTCTGTTGTGCTATTCATGTGGTTGTATTTTTGTCTTATATTATTAGTCTAGTAGTATTTCTATAGTGTTTTCTTCTTTTCAGAATGAAAGCAAAATAATATATAGGGTTCCTGTTTTCATGCACTCAATTTGATATTTAGTTGTGTAGCAATATTGTAGTCATTTTTTTTTTAAATAATTTCTGTAGTGTTATTTTTGTTGTATTTATAGAAAACATGCCCAGCTGTTGTGTATCCAAAAGGACAATGGGTCAAAAGTTGGCACCCGATAGATTTTTATTAGTGATACTCTAATTACGATTGCATAAATATTTTTGGAACTTTTTTGTTTGGCCAGCCAGATGTAGATCATTTCTATCATAAGTTGTGATTATTTTTAATAAATGCGAGCCCAATACACTCTCTGACCACTGGAGGGTAGTGTTGAGTTTGTATAGCGTGGTGAATTGGTTCAGGTGTAAAACTCCATTCACTTGATCGTTAAAATAAACCAGTTAACGGATTCAATGCCAAACATGATTTTTTTCCCCCTAATTATTTGTGAATTAATGTGTTTAGAAACGATCCCTTGTCATCCGGGGTTATAATATGTAGGGTAAGTTACTAATGCATGCTGAATGGTAGAGAGTAATCCTGAAATACAGCTAAAAATGTGGACATTTTGTTTCCGATCCGGCCCACTTCAGAACAGAAAGTCCGAATTTAGCCGAGCCAAACTGAGTTTGACATCCCTGGAATAAAATAAGTCGGTTTCCCCTTGGCATTAAAAAAACAGTTTTGCCGAAGACTTCCTGTCCGTGGGATTTTTGTCCAATCAAGCGTGCCAGAATGACTCCCAATTAACGGCTCCAGTTCATTTTTGAAGATTTTTAATAAGAATTTGCACCAGCCAGTCAACTTCTCATTCAAGCAAATCTTTATTGACCTCATTTTGTGCACGGGGCCACAGTGAGATTTGACCTACCGAACTTTTAACAGAAGCAGGAATTGAAAAACGGGACAAGTCGGTAGAAATCAATACGTGTTTTGACAGTACTACGGTCAAGTTCAAATTGGATTATGTAAAACCTTTTTAAATTAACTGGCATGAGTAGATCACTTTTAGTTGGGGAACATTGTGCATTTGAAATACTTCTCAATGCCGTACTCATCAACATGTCCACTCTTTGATCATTTTAGATTTTTTTTTTGAAGTCTGTTTTTGTTTAACATTCACGTAATTATAAGTGTATATTAAAAAATATATTTTCGTTGGGGTCAATAACCGTTTAGTTAAGTGTTGATCACCTTCAAGGTTTTACAAAAAATAACATGGAAAAACCTGATAAGTTTAAAGTCTAAAAGAATGAGAGAAGACGTCAATGGATTTTGGAACTCACAAAGAAGTTATTTCAAGTTTTGATATTTTCTGCAACAAGATATCATTGATAAATGGTATGGTAGCTGTCCATAGCACTTGTTTTTTGATTGTAGTTCATTGTTAGAATGGTTGATTCTGGTTAATTTTTGTGGCAAAAATTTGAATTCATGGATGGCTACAGGCCTTTCCACTTGTTATTCACATTCATTTTTTTAGTTGATTGATGAACAAGAATAGTGGAAGATAAATTGGTTAGTTATACGATTAAAATGTTTATACATGTTGTATATTTGGACTGGTGTAAAATGACAGCTCTGTTGGATATTAAAAAAATGTTTTGCGAGTCATCAATCTTGGTGTGGCACACCGATTTACAAGGAAATTTGAAAGTAGCACACCACACCAAAAAGGTTGCTGACCCCTGATATAGGCTGGTGTAGCGGAGTAAGAGTACTTTTTCTTTCTCACAAATCTACTCAAGTAAAACCAATAGTGATTTAAAATCTAGAACTACAACATTTCCCAAATGTGGTCAAGTAAATGTAACTGAGTCAATTAACTTGTTAATAACTACCTCTGCCTTACGTTACTGATTTCAATTGAACTGTGAAAAATGTGCACATATACTCCCATACAGTTTAGTTAGTGGGAAACTCTGCCTCGCCAATGTGTGACCCAATGGCTTTAACTGGTTCAAACTTGATAATGTATGCAAGAGTGCTTTTAGATAGGAAGGTACCAAGCAAGGACACTCAAAGCAACATGGAGAGTCAACTCAAGTATTCTATCTAATATCTAAGAGTCCTAATTTAACAGTGCTCCTTTTATTTTTTGTTAATTGCAGAGCAAAGAGGAAGCGATACTTTGAATACCCGCTACTGGAGAGATACATGCGATGCAAAGAAAACTCCTACTTCCTCGTGAGCATGGTTTTCCTGCGAGGCTTTCTCCTGCTGACCTTCATGACGGCTGCCTGTCTATATTTGGCCTACTTCCATTTGTCCGCCTTCCTGCAAGACGAGTTCAGCTGCTTTGTGCGTAGCGGCATGCTACGGGATCAGAACTGGATTCCTGAACTGGTTCAATGCAAAATGATTGGCCAGCTGGTCTTCCAGGTGATCAGCGTGGCGAACGGCGCTATCTATGTCCTCTTGGCACCAATCGTCCTCTTCAGTGTTCTTCGACTCTTTGTGTGGGACACCACCTTCATTTCTGTGTATGAAGTTCTCCCGGCCCTGGATGTTCTCAACAAACGCAGGCTCGGATGTCCCCTGAATGATCTTAATGTGATCCTACTCTTTCTGAGGGCCAATGTTGCTCACCTAAAGTCATACGGGAAGGTCCGAGCTTTGTGCTCCCTGGCACCACCGATGGTTGGTAAGACGTCAGCAGCAGAAGGACTGAACGCAATGCTCAACCAGAAGGAGATGGAGGAAAAGGAAGAGGCCGCCATGGAGTTTGCTGAGGAGGTGCAAGAAGCAAAAGAAGAAGGCAAATTCAACCTTGTGGATCTGATGACTATTCTTGGAGCGGCCCAGGGAAGAATTGTCAACTGCAATGAACAGAAGCCAATGGTGGAGGAGAATATGAGTTTTGGTACCGTAACATTGATCTACACACTCAAACGCATTCTGCTAGCTGCTATTCTCACTTATATCATTTGGGATGCGCAGAGAATCATTACGTGAACCCTGCCACTCAATAAACAAAAAACAAAAAAAGCATTCGATAAATATCGATTGTTGTTCTAGTCCAGTAGTCTCAAACTCGCAGCCCGGGCCTGAATAAGAAAAATTAAGGGACAGTGCATATTTATTAAGATTTAAGTTTAGTAGACACTTAAAATAAGTAGAGAAGACATCAATGGATTTTGAACTTTCAAGTATAAGAGCAAGAGAAGCCTTCAGATGAGAGAGTCCCATTCCCCACTCTGACGCCCTTCCCCTCTTTTTGTTCAAATATCCCAAAAGTAAATCCGCCCTCAAGGATGCGGATTCAAAGAACAGCAACATGATTGGCCGATATCAACAATGATTTTAAAGTCAACACAATGAACAACAGTGCGCATTACTAGTCAAAGTAAGGAACCGGCATCCTATGAAATCTCCGATGTTAAAAAACAGAATAAAGTTATCAGTACTATTTGACCACGAGATGTTGTAGTATTCGGTTGTTCAACCAAAAACGAGTGCTAAAAATAACAAGTAAGAATGAAAATTACAGAGACTCAAAGTAACCATATGGCGCTATTGTTAATTTATTTTGCTGCCCAACCTTTCGCAAGGTTTTTGTTTTTGTTGGGTAGCCGGAGCAGCAAGATGGCGGACAATTGTGTCAGCTCCCACTAGGTAAGGCTCATGTTCCATATTAATTCTTAATGTTTTATTTTATTTTTATATCTTATTTTGTTTTGGAAATTCTAATAAATGATATTCAGAATTATTTTTTGTGGAAAACCAGATTCAGCCCAACCTCACCCAGACCCTAGCTTCAGTGGCCCCCAGATAAATTGAGTTTGAGACCCCTGTTCTAATCTGTATTCCTCTGTTTTATCCATCCACAGTCACCTTTGAAATAGAATAAAATTGTTTGCCATTGCCAGATGTCAAATGCGCAAGAAAATTAAAAAGCGCCCGATAATTGGCCTATGTGTCTGAGTGGATGTGAAACAGATGGATTTGTAGTCATTCTAACAAACTCTCTGTCTTTTCACAGAGCCAAACCATCGAGGGTACCATGAGTTGAAGGAGACGGCACCATTTAGTCATTACTAAACCTCCTATGGATTCAATCGATGTGAAGGCTCTGGGCATATTCTCACATGAATTTAATTCACACAATTGTTTGTCCTAATATAGATTATCTCGAAGGAGTGTTGTATAAATGTGTATTTTCTGTCAAAAAGTTCATTTTTAAATTAGAAACCTTAATATTTTTTCGAATGCTGAAACACTAAAAATGACTGGACAATGGTCAAGGGGTCATATCTATAATGATTAGAGGACTGAACTTCTAGATTAAATAGATTAACCATAATCATGTGGGCCATTTAAGCCCTTTAACTAAAATGCAAAAGGAAGAGGGTTGAAGTAATTCCATGTTCATAAATCCTCTTAGCCGTTGCCCAAACAAAAAATGACAAACCCCAAAAAGGGTGTCTTATGTGTGCCAACCTTTTTAAAGGGATTTAGCATTATTTAGCGCCTCATAGTACAGACTTACATGGAGTGCATTTGTCAGAATTCTATGCAGGATCATATCTTAACATCCATTCCATCCATCCATCTTCTGCACCGCTTATACTCAGTAGGGTCGCAGGGGTGCTGGAGCCCATCCAAGCTATCTTCAGGCTGTGGGTAGGGGAAACCCCGAACCAGTTGCCAGCCAGTCGCAGGGTACACAAAGACAGACAACTCACTCACACCTAGGGACAATTTGGACCGGCCAATTAACCTGACATTCACGTTTTTGAAATGTGGGAGGAAATTGGAGTGCCCGGAGGAAACCAGCGCAAGCACGGGGAGAACATGCAAACTCCCCAGGGGGAGGCTGCAGTGGATGGACTTGAACCCTAAACCTGTGCACTGTGGGGCTGCGCACTAACCACCCAACTGCCGTGCCGCCCATATCTTAATATACACTTGTAATTAAAAAGATGACTTTGGCACAAATGTGAGAATATGCCTTTAAATTTACAGTGTCCCTGCCGAGTTTCTGACAAAATAACGCCGTCCCGAGATTTATATGATATTTAGGATATGATCACCAAATTTTATGGTGCAAGAAGCAAAAGAAAATGGGATTAATTTCATCCATCACCAATCATATTGTGCAGAATAACATTATGTCTTTTTTAGTCCTAAACAAAAGGTTTACACATTTACAATTATGCTTACTTTTCTATAGAAGCAGTGAAATCATCATGTGGATTTATTCTTAATTGTATATGTTAATATTATCATGAATAAAAAGATTTGAAAAAAACCTTTGAGTTAAGATATTTTTTTCCGGCCTCTCTATCAAAAATGGTAAAATCGGTGACAGTTCTACACTAAATCACTCCCTGGGTGAGATCACCCCCGAGCAACCCCCTTTCCCTGCTCAAAAATTGCCTAAACATATATTTAACATGAATAAAAGGAGCAGATATATTTGTCAATTGCATGAACGCTCAAATAAAGAAATATAAGTAAAATATATACATAAAAGTGCCAAACATTTGTCAAAAATACCTAAAGAATAAATACAAATACACTATATACATAAAAATGGCAAATATATTTTTTAAATGCTTAAATAATAAATATAAATACATTACATGTATATAATGGCAAATATTAATCTAAAACTTGGAAGAGAACTATGATACTGTCAAGAACCGGAACAGGAGGAAAACCCAAATGCGTGACGTTTCTCACACAAGCTTTTAATTTACGGGAAATGGGGCAGTTATGCACGTTAACCCAAACGCCAGTGATTCGGCGATCGTTGGGCGGAAAACTTAAGGCATGCACGTTAACCCAAACGCCAGTGATTCGGCGATCGTTGGGCGGAAAACTTAAGGCAGCAGTCTTTTGTGGAACAACAGGAAGCCAGAGGCCGACGATCTCCATACCAATCACTCGAGCAGATATCGGACAGGACGGGACAGACAGGTTTGATATCAAAACTGGATATCCAAATTAAACTGGACAAATTAGACGGGAACAAAACTGGAGATCGATATTAAACAGGACAAAATAAACGGGACCAATACCGGACAGGAAACACTAACAGGAAACCGGACAGAGTCTAAACACACATGCAGAGGCTCTTTGAGGGACTGACAAAGGGTGAGTGAGAGCACTGAGCTTAAATAGAAAGGAAGCCAATCTGTCAATGAGCTGCGGCTGGCACCACACGGGTGGGGCCATTTGGGCGCCATGGCAACAGTGACAGATACAATATTATAAAACTGACATATATTCATACAGCAGATTACACACATTTGAAAACACACTAGAGGAAATGGAGTTGTTTAATAAAAAGAAACCAAGCTAAAACCTGACCTTTCTGGCTTTCCTTAATGCAAAACGGTCGATAATATCGTCATAAGCAATTTGCTTCCCTATTCAATGATTAATGCTAATTACAGGAAGGCCACTCACCTCCATTTCACACAGTTCAGAAAAATGTGCAGCCTGTATTTTCAAACTTATGAATAATGTGCGTTCTTTGGAAGACAGAAGCCCCCAACTAATTACTTTATGTACTGTAAAGTAATACAGTGAATCCTCCCTATGCATGACACACTGGGTGAAATGGAAACATAGTACAGTGGAACCTCGGTTTTCGAACGCCTCTCAGTTCGAACAAATCGCAGTCCGACCAAAAATTTCGAGAAATTCTTGCTTCGCTGTTCGGTCAAAAAATCGGCGTTCCAACACCGGTAATGCGTGACTGCGATGCTGAGCGGCGTACGGGTGTTTTAGCCCCCCCATTATGCCTCCGAAGAAAGTTAGTGCAAGCAGCAAAGTTACTACAGGTGAAAAAAGAAAAGTAGTGCGTACAACTATTGCATTTAAGAAAGAAATAATAGCCAAATTTAAAGGAGGTGTGCGAGCGCCTTCTGCTGACCACCACAAAGGTAAAAAATCCTGTTCATAAGATTACAATAACGCGAACGTACAATTAGCCTAGGTTAGCTTTAAGTTTACGTTAAACATTCAGGGTGTTGGAACGGAGCCCAACATTGAGGGTGTTGAAACGCTCACCACTTGTTGTGGAGACCCGAGTGCTAAATGACTTGTAAACGACCTGATTTTTTTTTTTTACGCGTTCATGTTAGGGGAATCTTTCGTACGGAAGATTACGATAACGCGAACGTATGATTAGCCTGGGTTAGCTTTATGTTTATGTTAAACATTTAAGGCAAACATTCAGGGTGCTGTAACGGATTAAAACGATTTACATTATTTTTAATGGGAAAAATGATTTCGTGATCGAACAAATCGGTTTTCGAACAGGGTTCTGGAACGGATTATGGTCGAGAACCGAGGTTCCACTGTATTGCATTTAAGAAAGAAATAATAGCAAAATATGAAGGAGGTGTGCGAGTGTCTGGTCTTGCTAGGGAATACCCCACCGTCCACCTGCGCCTTCTACTGACCACCACAAAAGTAAGAAATCCTATGCATAATTTTTTTCTCTACCCTTTTCAAGTCAAGTCATTTTTATTTGTATAGCCCTTAATCACAAAGAGTCTCAAAGGGCTTCACAGGTTATTACACAGACTATATTGCACGGACTATATGACACAGACTATTTTTCAGACTATTATTACACCATCCCCTGCTCTGGAACCAACATGAGGGCAAGGAAAAACTCAAAAAACCTCAACATGAGGAAAATGAAGAAACCTTGACAAGGGACCGCACATGTGGTATCCCCCTTCCAGGATTTTTACACGTTCATGTTAGCGTAATCTTTCGTACAGAAGATTACGATAACGCGGACGTACGATTAGCCTGGGTTGGCTTCATGTTTACGTTAAACATTCAAAACATTCAGGGTGTTGGAACGGAGCCCAACATTCAGGGTGTTGGGACGCAGCCCCCTTTCCAATGAACCGCTCACCGCTTGTTGTGGAGACCCGGGTGCTAAATGACTTGTAAACGACCTGATTTTTTTATTTTTACACGTTCAAGTCAGCGTAATCGTTCGTACTGAAGATTACGATAACGCGAATGTACGATTAGCCTGGGTTAGCTTTATGTTTACGTTAAACATTCAAGGTAAACATTCAGGGTGTTGGAACGGATTAAAACGATTTGCATTATTTTTAATGGGAAAAATGATTTCGGTGATCGAACAAATCGGTTTTCGAACAGGGTTCTGGAACGGATTATGGTCGAGATCCGAGGTTCCACAGTATAAAAAAAGGTAAAGTCAAGTCATGTTTATTTGTACAGCCCTTAATCACAAGGAGTGTCAAAAGGCTGACCGACCACATACTATTACAGATTACAGACTATTATGACACCATCCCCTGATCTAAAACCTACATGAGGGCAAGGATAAACTCAGAAACCTCAGCATGAGGAACATGAAGAAACCTTGAAGGACCGCGCATGAGTTAATCCCGCTTCCAGGATGACCAGGCTGCAATGGAGGCTGCATTAACAATCAGTAAAATTAGAAATAAAATATGAAATCATTAAAGTATATTACAAACTTGAGTTGTTGTTTGAGATCTCTCCAGTTCAACCTCTACAATTCGACTGTTGCCTGAACCACCTAACGCAAACAATTGTCAGGTTTGCTGACGATACTGGCAACAAAATGTTAGGTCAGCAGGGGTTTGTGGCAAAAACAAGAGTGGTGACTGTTAAGTCAGGAGTAAGGATTGGACACAGTGCCTTGAACAATACGTTAAAACAACACTGGATTGTGTGAAGAGTGTCAGAAGGAAGAATCAGTTGAGCATGTAATAATGGAATGCGGAAATTACAGAAGAAGGGGCTGGCGGAAGAAGGAATTAAAGAAATGTCACAGGAAGGATTGCTCATGTTGATGATGTCTGTGTATTTTTTGTTGATGCCCTTGCGACATCCATTGCATCCTGGTCATCCTGGAAGGGGGATTACCTCATGTGTGATCTCAAGGTTTCTTAGTTATCCACATGCTGTGGTTTTCAGTTTTTTCTTGCCCTCAGGTAGGTTTTAGATCAGGGGATGGTGGAATGATAGTCTGTAGTCTGGACAGCTCTTTGAGAATTCTGATGATTAAGGGCTATACAAATAGAAATGACTTGACTGAACTAAAAAATTATTTCATTATTTTTCAATTTTGGAAGAGTACGGGACTTTTAAATAGAATTATAGGAGTGTCACTAGAATATGTGATGATCAGGACGGTAACACACCAAAGCGATGGTGCCAACTATTGTTAAACTTTCAGTTCCATCCTAGTTCATGATGTTTGATTTTGTTTCTAGCTTAGAGACTTTAGTTGTCATTTCAAACTTTTGTTTCTTACTTTGTTCCTGTGTTTTAAAATTAAACTTTTATTTTTTTTTGAGCATCCCAGCCTCTGGTCATGCTTCCATGCATTTGAGTCCACCTAAAATTGTAGTCCTTTTTCGGGACCCCCAGTTTCCTCCCAGATCCCCAAAACATGCATGTTTGGTAAATTGGCAAGTGTAAGTTCTCCTTTAGTATGAGTGAGAATTTGTATGGTTAGCTGTCTTTTTGTGCTCTGCGATTGGCTGGCAGCCAGTCCAGGCTGTTCCCTGCCCAAAATCTGCTGGGAAGGGCCCCCTCAACCTTTTGGCTGAAAAATGAATGAATAATTTGACTCAATTAAAGAAAACGGCCCACTGAAGATGTTTTAGCTTTTTCTGAAAGCTCAGTTTAAATTCTATTAAGAAAAAATGAAGCCAGACTGTTCTCATTTGGGGCTCACCAACTGGGGCTGTCACATTTAATTTCGTGTGATCTTGCCTCCAGAAAGGCTTTGTCACTGCTTTTTCTGCTCTTCTGACCAGCGGACAATGGTGAAGTCATATCTGTTGAAAGGGAACACCTTCCATGGGGCAAAGTCAATCAGGATGACCCAGTATATTACAATGCCAGAGGAACATGTGCATAATGTTTGGTGTGAATAGGTCTTCCCAAAGCGCTAATCATATTATTTTAGGGGTTTTGTATTGTAAAATTGAAGAATGTGCTTTGTATCAATAGTTCTGTAACAGTATGATAGACACAGCCTTCACGATTCATGGATCCGCTAACTGCATGGTTGGTCGTAGCGAAAATGAGGACGCAATTCTGGACAGCTTTCTACACTTTTGACGGTACCTGGCCTGTTTTTGGGGCGTGGCAAAGTTGGCACCAGTCCATTCCTTCTCCTACTGCCCCCTTGGACTGTGCCCTGGAGAATGATCCTGGCCAGTGTTGATGATCTTGTGACGTGATAATACCACTGAAGTTTCCGTTTGCGCACAGATGAGTTCTTCATAGGGTTCAATGTGCTCTCTGATGGTGTTGCGCACCATTTCGTTTGTCGCATGGGCTAAGTAGCTGTTGCCTATAAGTTTCATGTATCATCGCTTCTCCATGTCCTGGATTTTTTTTCCAGTTTTGCTGTGAGAGTCCATGTCTCACAAGCATAGAGGAAGATGGAAGTAACCAGCACTTGCATGAGTCTGATCTTTGATTCGACTGCTTTGTTTTTGTCCCTCCAGATGGGTTTCAGTCTGGCAAGTGTAGCTGTGGTTTGAGCTATCTTGGCCATGATTTCTGGTTCTGACCCCTCTTCTGAAATGTCAGCTCCAAGATATTTAAATTCGGTAACAGGTTCTAGCTCTCTGTGGTTAATGGTAATGTTTGGGTGATAATCTTGGGGATTCTTCTTCATTACTTTTGGTTTTCTCTCTGCTGTTTTCAATCCAATACTAGCTTAATGCTTTGTCCAGGCAATTGACCAGATCTTTGAGTTTGTGTTCGTATCCTGCCAATCTGGCAATATCATCAGCAAAACGGCGGTTAGTGATGTTGTGTCTGACTGTACCTTCATGTTGCTCCAGAGCTTCGGAATTGATCCAAGAAGATGTTGAATAAAGTTGTAGAGAGAATTCAGCACCGACTGTGGTTAGAAACCACTCTCCAATGGTACCATTGATCAGTACCACACTCTTGGCATTGGCATACAGATGTTCAAAGGTACACCCCTAAAAAGGTAAAAAACAGCTCAAGATTTAAGACAATTCTAGAGCAAATAAACCTATCACAATGACTACTCCATTCTTCTTTTTCTCCCTTTTTATGTTTGTCCACGTACCCAAAAGACACATCCTTACCCCCAAGACATTTCCCCTTTTTCTTTTCAAAGACTCTCCCTAATTTTGTCCCTATTGGATTATTAGACTTTGTATGCCTTTTTTTCGTAAGCACCAGGTTTTCCCATTTGTCCACCTTTTGGTTTGTGTGTTTTTTTATACCACAGACAGAACAAACTGGACATTTTCGTTCCACCCCAGTTCAAAGAGCCTTTGGAATGGGTGGAATAACTGCGGCCACTGATGGACAGTTCTCGGACGAACCCAGGTATCATCACAAAGACTACAAATCTTCAGGGCATTACAATAAAGTTGGATAACATGAAGTTTGGGATTCGAATTAAAACATTAATGACTATGTATGAATCATAATGAATGATGCTACTTGTTTATAACATGTGTTGGGGTTGGATATTCAATTACAGTAATGCCAACCATTCCGTTTTAATTGTCAGTCATTATCGGCTTTAAAACAATCTGGGGTGAGGTTTCCATCCCACCGTTCACAATCTAGAAACCGGTTCACCCCAAAATTGTCCCTAGGTGTGAATGAGCGAGTGAGTTGTCTGTCTCTGTTTGCCCTGCGACTGGCTGGCAACAAGTTCAGGATGTCCCATGCCCACTGCCCCAAGATAGCTGGGATGGGCTCCAGCACCTCTTTGATCCTACTGGGGATGAGCAGTGCAAATAATGGATGGATGGATGGATATTTAAAATGTTTGTGGTTTTGTAAAATGGACATTTTTCAGCCTTTGCTCTGAAAATTCTGGTTTACTAGTGATCCCAAGAGCCAAGAAGAGAACTGCAGGTTCAAGAGCGTTCCCCATTCGGGCCCCGGTGTTGTGGAATGCTCTTCTCCCTGAGATTTGATCTGCAACCTCAGTGGAACTGTTTAGATCTAAGCTTAAAACACACTTCTATTCTATAGCTTATGAATGACCTATATTTCCAGTTGATGATATCTGTGTATGATTTTTTATTGCAACATCCATTGCAGCCTGGTCATCCTGGAAGGGGGATTACCTCATGTGTGGTACCTTCTCAAGGTTTCTTCAATTTCCTCATGTTGAAGTTTTTGAGTTTTTCCTTGCCCTCATGTAGGTTTTAGATCAGGGAATATTCTGTGGTTTGCAATAATCTGTGGTTTGTGCAGCCCTTTGAGAAACCCTGTGATTAAGGGCTATACAAACAAACATGACTTGACTTAACATTGTGTAATATTTAACTACTATATTTCTAGATCTTGTATATGAAACTAAAAATATGATATTTTAAAACAGTGCAATGTTTTTAACCCAACTTTTTAATGGAAAACCTGATTAGGCCAACCTCACCCAGATCCGAGCTCTGGTGGCCCTCATGTAGATTGAGTTTGAGACCCCTGATTTATAGTAATATGTCTCTGGGTAGGATGTGTGCTACTTGATTGGACAAGCTCACTGTCAGTTTCATTTTAAATACTTAGCTTGAAAAATAGAAAGTGGATGGAACAACATAATGCTAAGTCTAAAGCAGGGGCAGGCAAACCGTTGGATGGGCAGGCCACATATGGTTAAAAACTCTGGAGATCAATCCATTATTTCTCATTTGTGATTAAATATACATGCACACATCCAAATGTTGTATTTCGTTTCATATTTGTTTTTAATAAGATTAGTCTCATCAAATTGGGTTTAAAACACTCACAATTAAATCAAAATAATATGTTGGGTCCCTGTTTTAGGCACTAAATGTGATATTCAGTTTAGTAGTGTTACTCTTGTTGTGTTGTAGTATTTCCATCTTAGGATATTCGGATTTCTGCAGTATTTTTCTATTTTTTGTAGTCTTTTTGTAGCATTTCTATTGTAATCTTTTTGTAGCGTTTCTGTCATTTTTTAATAGTGTTTCTGTCGTAGTCGTTTTGTAGCGTTTCTGTAGTAGTCTTTTTGTGTCATTTTTGTAGTAATCTTTTTGTAGCATTTCTGTATTATAGTATTATTGTAGATGTATTTTTGTACTTTTTCTGCAGAATTTTTATTGGGTCTCTGTTATATGTGCTAAAATTGTTTTGTATTAGTTTTGTAGTATTTTAGTAGTAGTACTGTGAATGTATTTCTGTACTAGTATATCTGTAGTGGTATTTCTGTAGTAGACACACAAAAAGACAAAACTGGCATCCAAAAAAGCTAAGCTTTTTATTAATAGTACTTTGTTTACCATTTTGTCTTATCATATCTTTACTATTTATATTTTGCCGGCCGGATTGAGAAAGCCGCTGGGCTGCATGTGGCCCGCAGGCTGTAGGTTTCCGACCCCTGCTCTGAAGTCAAGCTTGCAAAAATAATCATCACACCATTTTTTTCTCTCTGTAGCCGCAAAAGACCAGCAAATAAATACCTTATCCCTCAATAGCCCGTTATTTAGAGTTTCGTCTTCCATTTTCAGTTTATCACAGTTTGATAAGGTCACAGCACGCCTTCACTTTCTAGAACGCGTTTGTCGATAAAACACAGTGTCTTGTTGAGTACGTAGCATTTCTAATAATACAAAACATCGATGTTTACTGTGCTGAAATCAAGTCACAGCCATAATCTTTGTTCCCCAGTGGAAAACTCCCAACAGGGGTTACTAAACTCTCGTTTGCCGTGCCGCTAGAACTTCATTTTCGTTTGGAGAGCCGGATGAAAAAGCCAAACAGGCTACCCGTGGCCCTGGGCCGTAGTTTTCCTACCCCTACTCTAAGCTGTTGAAATGTGCTGCACTTGCTCTAGTAATTGCATGTAGATTAATTTTCTCCATGGAAATCCGCTAGACAGTCGATACAAGGAAGGCACAGCAACTTTCCAACTAGGAAATGTTATTATGGTTGGGTGACCTACATTTTCTTTTCTGATAATGAAGTATTCATTCAAAGTGTGCTAGCATTTCCTCATCTACTTTCTGTCACGATAGACACAACTATAAATCTAATGAGATCTAGCAGCAACTGGTAAGAGAGAAGAAGTAGTATTTATGGAGTATTTCCAGAGTAATTTTGTGGTATTTTTGTTGTAATATTTTTGTAGTAGTACTTTGGTATCACAGTGTTACTGTACTATTTCTGGCGCATTACTGCAGTTTTTTTTTTGTAATATTACTTTTGTAGTATTTCTGTAGTATTTTGTAATATTACTGTAGTGGTGCTTCTGTTATATTTTTTATAATATTATTGTAGTAGTGGTTGTTCTGTAATAGTATGTCTGAAGTACCTTGCTCTATTTCAGTGACATTTTTAGTATTTTATGATATTGTAGTAGTATTTTTTGTAGTTCTGAAGTACCGTAAATTCCGGACTATAAACCGCTACTTTTTTCCCAAACCTTCAACCCTGCGGCTTATTCAGTGATGCAGCCAATTTATGTAATTTTTCTAACAGCCGCCAGCGGCGCTCGAGTACAAAAGGTAAGATTTACACCGGTGGAATATATGCGCCGAGGAAGGCTGCAACTTCTTAGCTTGTGCACAAGTTTTATTAGCGTAGACATATACTCATCATGCAAATTGCAAAAAGAAAGGCACATGACGTAGCTTTCAAGCTAAAAGCAAACGAGTAGTCCAGTAAAGAAGGAAACAGAGCTACTGCACGTAAACTTCACTTAACGAGTGTGTTGCTAGCGTGTTTTTGAATAAGGGAGCATGGGACAACGTCTATGTGACAAAGTCTCTTTCCCATACTGGGGAAGACGACTTTGTTGAAGTCAGTTATGAGGAGGAAGATGAGAACGGTTTATCGTGGTTCCTACAAGCACGGTGTGTTTTTTTTAACAGACCCGGTTACTGTGTTGCGAGCGTGTTGCTAGTAGCGTTTTGCTACCCTTCACAGGCACGATTTGGGATGAAAGTTATAATATTATAATTAAAATGTGAATTTCCCTTAGGGGATGAATAAAGTATCTATCTATCTATCTATCTATCTATCTATCTATCTATCTATCTATCTATCTATCTATCTATCTATCTATCTATCTATCTATCTATCTATCTAAAGCTTTGAAAACTCTCTCGGTGTACCGTCTTTCTTTGTAAATATGTGTAATCGATGTATAATATGTATTTGCACCTGTATATTTTTGTAATGTATTTATTTAAGACACTTATTCTGATATGTTTTGCAAATTAAAAAAGAGTGGCGGAGCAAACGCAGGCTGACGGGAAGTGGGGTAGAGGTGAGTGAGACCTGTTGTCGCGGCGGACAATAGTGGATATATATTTTTCCCACCCTTACCTTTGGAAATATAGACTTTTTTTCCTTGGATTAGTTTCAACGGGTACCCGGACTCTGCAGGTCTGCATCAAACGTTAAGTACCGGTATCATTTTATGTTCATTTTGCTGGCTGTGGTTTTCGGACTGTGTACTTAATATTCAGTTACAATCGCGGGACTCAAAGCTAATTGGGCTAATTTTGTGATTGGATTACATGTTTTAATGTGGGCGCACGCGACTTATATACAGGTGCGGCTTGTGTAAGTACAAAATCGGATTTCCTCTTAAAATGTGGTGGGTGCGGCTTATGATCAGGTGCGCTCTATAGTCCGGAATTTACGTCCGGAATTTACAATAGTTTCTGCAGCACTATTTCTGTAGTAGTATTTTCGTTTTATAGTATTACTGTACCGGTAATTTGTAGCATGTCAATAGTATTTTGTAAGTTCACATCCTAGCTCTTGGATGGGATGCATTGTGTTAAATATGGTGAAATAACCATTAGTGTTACCTTTTGTGTTGGTATTATACAAAATCATACATGGACTTGCTCCCTCAAATTTTGCAGATTTAATTTCCCCTCTGTTCCGGTCCGCCGCCTTCGCTCTGAAAATCCTGGTCTACTAGTGATCCCAAGAGCCAAGAAGACATCCGCAGGTTCGAAAGAGTTCTCTCTATGGGCAACGGTGCTGTGGAATGCTCTTCTCCCTGAGATTTGATCTGCAACCTTAGGGCCCTGTCACACAGCCGTTTGCGTCTGTATCGCGGGTAAAATTTTGCGATTTTTTTTTTGCCAGTGGTTGCCCGCGATAGAAAATGCGCGAAATTGGCCAACCCGCTGTTCATCGGTGGTATGCCCGCAAAACAGACGCCGGCGACTGTTCCGCTTCCTCATCGCGTCATTTCCGCGTCATTTCCGCGAGCCGGGCTGTAGAAATCATAACCGCTCAAGACACAGTCCCGTGAAGATCAAGATTTCAAGCTATGGCACCGAAGAAGCCAATATGTTATTATTGTAATAGTTTTTCATTTTTATTTTATTATCTTGTTATGAAATGAAAAGAAATGTCAAGAAATAAAAATGGATTAAGACGAGGTCACTACGGTGACGGGGATCCATGTTCACCCCTTGACGTCTCGAACACAACTGACGTGTGCTCGGCAAATCGCGCTGTATATACGCGGAGAAAGGCGTTTGACCGTCACATGCGTTACACACGCTAATTCACGTGATAACACCGCGATACAGGCGCAGAACAAACGTGCTATGACCGTGCTCCACCCGCGATTACCCGCTAAAATTTCGCGTCCTACCCGCGTGTAACCACGCCCTGGCCGCGGCCGTAGCACGTCGTTCCTTGTCTGTACCGCGTCATTACCTTGTGTGTACCACGTGTGCCGCCCGCAGTTACACGTGGTCTAAAGTTTTGAGCAGCGCAAAACTTTTTAGCGCGGCCATTCGCGTGTGAATTTCTTGCCGCGTGTAAAGCACGGCTGTATCTCGTCTGTATCGCGATCTCAAAGCGTCCAATAGCGTCTGCTTCACAGGCAGAAATTTCTGGCCGCGATTCAGCCTCGATACGCCCGTGAAAGGCTGTGTGACCGGGCCCTTTGTGGAACTGTATAAATCTAGGCTTAAAACACACTCCTATTCTATAGCTTATGAATGACTTATATTTAATTTTGACAATACCTGTGTATTGTTTGTCAATGCAACATCCATTGCAGCCTGGTCATCTTGGAAGGGGGATAACCTCATGTGCAGCCCCCTCTCAAGGTTTAATTTTTCCTATGTTAAGGTTTTTGAGTTTTTCCTTGCCCTCATGTAGGTTTTAGATCAGGGGATGATGTCATAGTAGTCTGTAGTTTGCAATAGTCTGTAGTCTGTGCAGCCCTTTGAGACTCCTTGTGATTAAGGGCGTCACAAATATACATGACTTGACTTTTCAGAATGATTTGACGTATTTCTGTAGCATTTTAAGTACTATTGTAGAAATATTTGTAGTATTACTTTAGTTGTTTTTTGTAGCATTTTGTAGTAATATTTCTGACGTATGTAGTCGTTTTTCTGTAATATTTTTGCACAATTTATGTAGTATTATTGGAGCATTACTTCTGTGGTATTTTTGCCATAATACTCTGGTTGTATTTTTGTAGTATTTCTGAAGTAGTTTGTAGTATTTTCTGTAGTAGTTATTTTGTATTATAGTATTACTGTAATATATTTTTTGTAGCATTTCTGTAGCATATTTTTCTCTTTTCAGATTTAAAGCAAAAGAACATATTAGGTCCCTGTTTAAAGCACTTCAATTGATGTATTGTTTTGAAGTGTTTCAATAGCATTTTGAGGTATTTATGTAGCATTTCCATTGGAATATTTTGTAGAATTTTTCATAATATAACTGCAGTTGTGTTTATTTTAGTATTTCTTTAACATTAATGTATAGTATTTTTGTACTATAGTATTACTGTTACAGTTATTTTTTAGCCTTTCCCTATTTTTTTTGTTTTGTTTTGTTTTTTTGCTTTTAAGTAATAAAGCAAACTAATCTATTGGATTACTGTTATTATGCTCTGGCGGTCCCCAAGTCAATGAGTTTGAGACCCCTGGGCTAGGATGTCAAAAAACAAAAACATGTGAAATGAGGTTGCTGATTTTCCTTTTTTGTCAATATAAACATAATCAGATGGGGGGGGTAACTTTCTGGTTCAATGTTGAATATAATGGCCCCTTTATTAAAGAGGCCTTTTGGCATTAGCATGACTCACCCATCTACACAATTCAGACTGATGTGAAACACAAAAGGCTGTTTACCAAAATAGCTGCACAAATGTGAAACATACTGTACATGTATAACAGCTTATGGGATTTGCAAGTCACGCATCACATTTCAATTTGCATGGATGAAAATTCAGTATTATATCCCCCTAACGTTCACACGTCACAGTGGAAGAAAGAAAAATGCCTGAAAGAGATAATGAGGTGATCTTGTGTCTTGCCACTAGGGGGCAAAATAGAAGCATCACCATCTCTGCCGTGACCCATTTTCCAAAAGGCAGTGATCATCGCAGTTGTTGTTTCCGCTTTGAAATGAAAATAGAGCCTAAACATATTATGCCTGCAATGTCAATCAATGCAAAGGCCAGACTATGCAAAACCAATCCTCATTCTCTGTGTCATCATTAGCGCAAACATAGAGCAAACAAAGGAGGGGATAAGAAAGCCTTAGGAATGGCTCCCTATCTTTTTAATGTCCCCTGTTAACTGTCATGTTTTCACCAGGGTGAAACACAATGACATTAATTTGACAGTCCTGAGACTTTGTATGGAAGGATTCCAAATGAGACAGTGTGTAATATTTGAACACCAGTTGTTGTTGTATTGTGTCGTGCAACCAACAATGAGCGCTACAAAGCACAAAGAAAAATAACAATAACTAAAGAGAATGGGGTTTGAGCAAACCACAGCCGCGCTGGCTGGACTTAAACCCATCTGGAGGGACAAGAACATAGCAGTGAAATCAAAGATCCGACTCATGCAAGCTGGTTACTATCGAAGAAAAACTGGAAAAGAAAATCCAGGACATGCGATGCTACCGGAAACTTCTAGGCATGTGACAAAAAAACGGTGCGCAACACCATCAGAGGGCGCATTGGACCCTACAAAGAACTGTTGTCAACAGTGCGCAGACGGAAATTTCAGTGGTATCTGTACGTTACATGATCATCGGGACTGATCAAGAAAATCCTCCAGGGCACAGTCCAAGGGGGCAGGAGAAGAAAAAGACCAAAAAAGAACTCTGCCGACAACATTAAGAAACTGACTGATGCCAACTTAGCCATGGCCCAAAAACAAAGCATGGACCGTCATTCAGAGTTGCATCCTCATTGGTTCCCCGATGACCCACGCAGTTAAGTGATCCATAAACCGTGAAACAATAGACAATGTAAGTGACGAAAAAACAAATTTTTCTTCTGATTCTTTGCACAGCCTTTTGCAACAAAAGAAAAAGAAGAAGAAAAAGAAACTACAAAGCTCTTGCCTTGTCTCATGGCCTCCCACAGTCAGCTCAAGCGCTACAAGAGCAGTAGAGCCAAAAGGTTCTCCCAGCTTGACAGGAACCCTGCAGAGAGCATCCATCTAGGGCAGGGGTGTCAAACTCATTCTAACTGGGGGGCACACGATAAAACAAACATTCTGTCGGGGGCCGGACCAGTAGATTAAAGAGAAAGAAAAAGAGCTAAAGAAATAAGAGAAAGAGGGAGGGAAAAGGAGAGAGGGTGGGACAAAGGAAGAAAGAGAGAGAGAGGGAGAGAGCGTGAGAAACAAAAGATAAAAAGTCGTGAGAGAGGGGGAAAAGAAAGGGAGAGGAAGAAAGAAATCCAAAGAGAAATAGAAAGACAGAAGGGGAGAAAAGAGAAAAAAAAGCGCAAAGGGTATGAAGAGAGAAAGAGAAGAGAGAAAAGGAAATAAGGAAGTTAGAGCAAAAGAGGTTAAAAGACACAGAGAGAGAAAGAGACAAAGAGCAACAAAGGAAAAGAAAAAGAGAGACACAGAGAGTGAAATAAACAGAGTGGGAGAAAAGGGGTGGAAAAGAAAGAGAGAGAGAGAGAGAGAGAGAGAGTGAGAAAGAGAGAGAGAGAGAGAGAGAGAGAGAGAGAGAGAGAGAGAGAGAGAGAGAGAGAGAGAGAGAGAGAGAGAGAGAGAGAGAGAGAGAGAGAGAGAGAGAGAAATAAATACAAGTACAGTGTCTTTGTGAGAGACACCTGGCTTTGGCAACATCAAATTGACATATTTCAACCTGCAGCTTGTTTTTCTCTTGCACTTCTCTGAGTGTTGTCTGGCGGGCCGGATTCAATCCCTTAGCGGGCCTGATCTGGCCCACGGGCCGCCTGTTTGACACCTGTGATCTAGGGGGACCGCACCAGCCACACCTGGAATGCACCAGAAATAACATGCCATGACTTTGCAACAAGGCAGAAAGAGCCAGAAAATAACCAGAGTTCCCAATTCTGGCTGTACGCCCACAACTCCATAGGCCCTGGTGAGAAGTTTGTCTATCACCCGACACTGTGGCCAAAGGGGATGCACAGGTGAAAAGAGGGTCTCCTCACGAGAGGCCATCAAGGAAGTAATGGCAGGCTATACACCAGTGGCAGCATTCTGCATTCCCGCCACAAAAGAAAGACAGGGAATGGCCCAAGTACCTCTCCAGCAAGCATGCGGTTCTTACAAAAGGTCCATGCATTCAGGGACAGTAATAGTAGCAAAGAGGGAAGGAGCCCCACAGAACAGCTCTTTAATCTGCACATTCTAACGTCACCAACCTTGGTTTGTTCTCAGTAGTGCCCTGCTAACAGAGGCAGTTAGGAGATCTGTGAGTCAGCCTGCAGAGGCACATCCAGCTGCTGCCTCTCCAAGGCACTACACAACCCAGCCTCAAGGGAGCCATTCCCGTGGCAGAGGATGGGGACCTTCAACCCTGATGGTCAGAAGGTGAGCTACGGGCATCCTCATTTAAGAAGGATGCCAAAATGCCCAAAATCAATATCCAGAGTAGTTCGATGTATCTGAAAGACCAAATGACCTCAGAAGATTTTAGTTAAACCTCAGCTAAAATTGCACATCATGATAATGGTGTCTTTTTGTACTAGTAGGCTACATATTTTTCTGAGTTCTATCCCCACTTGCACACCTACAGTATTTTGGTTTTAGTCAGAAATGATAAAAATATAAAGTGACTCATAAGTCACTTCCTGCTTCATTTTGGGCAACTCTTTATTGAACACCCAAGTAGTTTGCACCAGCAATTTTTTCTCTCCTATTCTTCTCTCTCTCCGACTCCTGATCTCATTATACCCCTCATGAGTGCTCTATATATATAAGCAGCAATGTGATTATATATATATATATATATATATATATATATATATATATATATATATATATATATATATATATATATATATATATATATATATATATATATATATATATATGAGAGAGAGAGAAACAAATAATACTAATGAATGAATTCTCAATTAGAATGTCTCTAGATTTTTACAGATATTGTAAATCCTTGCTTCTTTTCAACCCATATTTGCTTTTTCAGTTACTGAAACAAGAATGAGATATATTCCCAAAAAATTGCACATGGAAATGGATTGATGATTTTAATTGATAAATCATAGATCTTCTTTTTTGTGTCACCACACATTGTGCAAATGTTTCTCAAGAGAATTTTTCAAGTCTACAGCTCTGTTTTTAGCAGCTTCAAATAGCCCGTTAAACTCCCGTACTCTATCAAGAAACAGAGAAAGGGGCCAATGGCTATGTCATAAAAAGCAAGAGCTGTAACCGATTCTCTACAAAAGGAAAGATCATTTGCTGGAAGAAAATTAATGCCTCCCCCTCACTGTCCCCCCACCCATAGACTACCCAAAATTGAACACACAGATCCACAAACAGTGACATACACACCAGGGGTTGGGAAATTACACCCCACGGGCCAGAACATGCCTGTCAACTGATTTAATCCGGCCCGGGAGAAGAAGCTGAAATAAAGCATAAGAGAAAAATATTTCCTCTCAATATCGCCACAGCTAAGCACCACTCCGAATGTTGTATTTGCTGACTAACATTTATCAACCAGAGAACATTTGAGGAAACCTACCTGCGGTTATTTGACTTAAAATAGAAGTCAAGGACGCGCTGTTCAAGGCAACACCATTGTACTCCCCTGGATTAAAAAATACACAAATAGAAAGAGCAACTGGGTGTCTTTGCAGAAGTTTAAAGAAGCTTTAGCTCCTTTCTATAATATATGAAATCTAACAGCGAAGTTCACAAATTTGGGTTTTCATTTTTACAAAACAAACGTACAAAAAAAACAAAAAAAGACCTTTTCTTAAAATTAACCTCTTCATATAATGCTAGCATACTTCATATGTTAAAAAAGTAGTACCGGTACTAACAAATGCGCGACGTTATTTTGGTGTCCTTCTATTTTTCTTTGTGTGCCCTCATTAATTATATTTTGTATTGGGCTCATGGCCAACATTCAAACAGCTAGCTTCAATTTTCTCTCCTTTTTTAATTTCATTTATCAAGATGATCAATTTCACATGATAAAACACTTCTCAAGTAGCCCTATAGCATTGAGTTCAGTGCAAAACTAAAACTTTGTGAAATAGACAGAGGAAATGAAAGAAAACAAACAAAACACTATCCCTTTAATTCCATATTAAGGAACTATCATCCTGCAGGCCGTGAGTTTAAAACCCCTGCCGTAAAATGACAAAAATATTACTGAAACGTCACATAAAATGTTGATCTCACAGCTTAGACTGATCTTTAAATAATCATAATTTATTCTGTGCTAATAATAGCAATGCTCAATAGCACTGCAGAAACAGACCTTTTTGCAAGCCTTTTCACATATTCTCCAAAGAATTGTCTCAAATAGCCATAGGGGGAAAAATACAGACTGGCCTCCACATCACTTTTAGAGAAACAAATTAAAAAAGCAATATCCTCAGCCTCTACTTGCTGAATCCTTCACGGTGACAAATAGATGTGGCGTGTGAGCATGATTTATGGGGCACAAAAGTGAGCTTTTTTATTTTTTTTTATTCCAGTGGTGGCCACAGGATACACTTTACTGTCCACTAATTCTTCATGGTGACTGGGGGGAAAAGAAAGAGTGTGGAAGCTGTGCAGTTTGCCAATCAATACCATATTTATGTCTCGTGTGAAGACAGCATAACTCAACTTGCAGGCAAACAAAGACTCCATCAACAAACCTCAACCGTTTTCAAGGCAAGTAAAATAAAAAAAATAGGGACATCAGCCACATCAATCCAGAGTTTGTGGAAAATACCGCTTCACAAGTACTGTGTAGTTCAGTTCCAAAGACTTTCCAATGCAATTCTATGTTGCAAACATGATTAAACCATTCTGCCAGGAATATTTTCTCAGAAAACAGTTGATAATTTGTCTGAGACCAAGGTATGTAAGGGACATTGTGTATTATTTGAGCTTGAGATCAAACCTTCCTGTGTGGAATTTGCATGTTCTCCCCGTGCTTGCATGGGTTTCCTTCAGGCACTCCGGTTTCCTGCCTCATTCCAAAAACATGCATGTCAGGTTAATTGGCCGATTTAAATCGTCCCTAGGTATGAATGAGCGAGTGAGTTGCCTGTCCTTGTGTGCCCTTGTGACTGGCTGACAATGGATGGATGGATAGATGTCACTGTACGGTATACTGCAGTGTACGCCAACCTTTTTAAACCTTAGAGCTACTTATTTGTTGATGATTAGCACTCTTGCACAACACCATCCATTCTTCCATTATCTGCACCGCTTATCCTGGGTAGGGTCACGGGGGTGCTGGAGCCCATCTTAGCTATCCTCGGGCAGTGGGCAGAGGACACCCTCAACTGGTTGCCAGCCAGTCGCAGGGCACACAGAGACAGACAACTCTCCTGCTCATTCATACCTAGGGACAATTCAGACCGGCCAATTAACCTGACATGCTTGTTCTTGGGATTTGGGAGGAGACCAGAGTGCCCGGAGGACATCCACGCAAGAACGGGGAGAACATGCAAACTCCACAAAGGAAGGTTTGATCTCATGACCTAAGAACTGATCTCCACACGCGCTAACCACTGCGCTCCTGTGCTGCCCCGTGCACAGCACATAGCTAGTTATGAGCAGTTAAACTGTCTCATCTTCCAGCTGGACCTAAACGTAGGGAAACCTAAACGGAAGAAGGCGGTGAGAAGAAGGTCCGCTTTTTCTGGTACCTGTTCCAGTGGCAAGAAGGTTCCTGTCCTGGTAATGGAATGAAAGTCACTTGGCTGCTTCTGGACCCTGCTTCTGGTGCCTGCTTCAGCAGCGAAAGACAAGGACCCTCGACCGCCCAAGACCCAGTGACGAAAAGGTCCCTGTCCTTGGCTGCTTCTGTCCCTATTTAGGCAGTGACGGACAAGGACCTTCATTTGACTCCTGTTGTGGTGAAGGTCTATTTAATGCGGCCTCCATTGTTTTTGTTTTTTTGAGTTTGGATCAGGATCTGGCACGCTACCTTCCCTCAGAGGACACCAACCGTATGTGGAACTGGACATTCAGGTGCCTAATCTCCCTACAACTGTTCTTATTCATCCAAAGACCTTATATTGATTCCTCGGACAGCACACTGTTTCAGGGTATTGCCTTCGTCATTCTGGTCGCCATAGCCATGTCATTTTTGCTGTTGTTCATGTTCACGTCAGGTTTCCTTTAGACATTATGGTATTTTGTGACCACTTGTTTGTTTGTTACTTTGTACCTCCTTTTTCTCATTAAATATCATCTTTATTTTGAGCACATCTGCCTCTGTCCTGGCTTCCCTGCATTTGGGTCCACCATCAGCAAAGCGTAACAATTATTCGGGAAGCACAAATGCAAAATGGCAGCACAGCGTGTGAGACACGAAAAGCTGCTATTTTACAAGCAACAAGACGCTCAACCTTGTATTTGGATCTTTCTCTTTTCTGACTAAGGTGATACAAATGATCAGCTCGTTAGCAAGCTGGCAGGAGCTTGTTAACGATCCTGCTGATTGATCGAGTCTCCAATGCTTCAAGCCAAGCCAGTTGTGAGTCATGACTCCAGATGGTAGAAATTTGTGCAAATTGGTTCTTTGAGTGGTCCGGTCACCTCAGTCTCATTTAAAATCATCTAAATTACTTGGGTTGAGAGAACTGCGTTGTTCTTGCTTTATTTTATTGGCTTATTCCAACTCCAGAGGAAGTACACTTTGGGCCAGAAACTGGTTCAGACAATTGAACAGCTGTTTGTTAATGCTAAAAGTGCAGGACTGGTCAATGGTACTATTGAAGTGTGGTTTCAAACCACAGTTGGTATGGGACAAAGCTGCATTTTCTTTATTCAACATTTTCCTGGAGAGGATCATGAAAGTACAGTCAGCATTAGGGAACACAGCGTAACTAACCTCTGTTATGCTGGACTGGCAGGAGAAGAACAGGAACTCGGATATCTTGTCAATCGGCTGGACAAAGCACCAACCCTGTACGGGATGGAAATCAGCACAGGAAAAAAACCAAACGTAATGAATAACAACCCCCAAGGTATGACCTCAAACATTACCTTCAATCAACAAGAGCTGGAACCCACCACCAAATATAAATACCTTCTAGCTGTTATATCAAAAGATGTGTCAGAACCAGAAATTAGGGCCAGTATAGCTCAAACCACAGGCGCACTTGCCAGACTTAAACCCGTCTGGAGGTAAAAGGACACATCAGTGAAATCAAAGATCAGACTCTTGCAAGCGCCGGTTACATAGATCTTTCTCTATGGTTTTGAGACATGGACTCTTAAACCAAAGCTGATAATGAAAATTGAAGCCATGGAGATGCCATGCTACGGAAAACTTTTTGGCATCACCTACAAAACCCATGTGACAAACCAAATGGTGCTTTTGATCATTATTGGGCAAAATAAAAAAATCTTCGGTGCATCCCTAGCATTCAACGTTTGACTAAAAATAATGCACAAGAGTTATGTGATTATTTTCATTCCCAAATCGATATTTAGAGAGAAGCAAGTGAAGGCAATCGAATATCTAGTAAGCTCAATGAGAACAGCCTCTTGTTCTTTTAATGTAGTATTTCAAAAAGCGTATCAAAGATGTAGTTTTCTAGAAGTACTTTATATTATTGAAAAAACCCACAGAAACTAGTTTCCCTTTCATCCTTTTATTTGCAATCCAAGCAAGGTTAGCAATAATGATAGGGCAGACACTTTTAGCCCTTAAATAAAAGGAAAGGAATTAATTAGGATGGGTTCTATTAGTCACTTCCATTTTAGATTGGTTTTAAGTCAGCAAAACGCAAATTAGTTAGAATTAGCCTTATCAATCTGGTGGGGGACTGTGTGGGTCCCGTCTGGGGGTGGCTGGTCTTCAGGGATCCGGTGGCAATTGACCGGCTGGCGCTGTAGGGATTAGTAATGTGTCGTTTACCAACGAAATGGCTCTACAAGCCCGGCTCCTTGAAGTGAATGACAGGAGCTGACACTATTAGACATGTTTTTTTTATCTCTTCTGATGGGTCAAAATGCTTATTTTTCAGCTGGCATCATTTTTCACAGTATCCTTGCCCTGGTGCTGTCGTCTAGAAATAAATGCATAACATTTTACATGCGGCAGCCCTAATTTGTGTTTTCTCTACGCGCAATAGTAAATATGTGCTTGTCTTTGTAATCACCATCTCCAGCGGCCACATGATCCGAAAACACATGACGTAAACAACTTGGAGCAGAAAAGAAACGACACAGCTGAAAATGGTGTCAGGTTTGGGGGTGCACGGCGCTGTTGGTGTTCTGCAGCTAAAGGCATCTTTGCTAATATCCCCAGGTAATTGGTGCAAGGTGTGCGCTCGCCTTAAAATGTAAAAAATGGACATGAATGGAGTTCATTATTCTGGCTTAACATGCTGCCTAAAATCCGGAGCGGCTTATACAAAGACAAAATTGAGTTTGGCTCGTACATTTTATTAGGTACTCTGTACTCCAGAATTGACTTTACTTGCTCTTACGTCCATCTCTCGGTTTCATGGAGGACCTTCAGGCTGAGGTCCAGGAAATGGAGTTCCTGCAGTTCTCTAAAGAGATGGACACTAAGCAGAAGGGGGACTTTGCCGAGGAGCTGCTCCGCTACACCAAAGAGGGAGACAATGAGATTTACTGGGAAAACATGAGAAGAATCCCTGCCAACCAGGTGCGCCTCAGCTTTCTGGCCTGTGGCCAAAATGCACCATAATGCCAAAATGATCACTTGGTCCCCACAGATCATCACATTTGAGGAATTCAAAGTCCTCTGCCTTTTCACATACCATCTGGAGGCATTCACTGTTCCAATGAAGATGGTCAGTGAAGCTAACCGTGGTATCAGTATCTGTTCTATGTGTCTAATCAAGACACGAGTGTCCGAAGTCTTCTAAAAAAACAAAAACATTGTGGATTCCTAATTGTTATTCTATATATTCCTTATATAACTTCTAAGTACAGGGATCTTGATGATCCAGATGGTGCGTGTTGTCCCCCAAGACAGAGGTGAAATATGTCACATAGCAGAGGATTACACTTTGTCCCATTCCATCTGTGCATCAAATATTTATGCAGCACACATTAGCAAATCCTGCATCATCAATTTTTTGCTCCCATGTTTGTACAAGCTTGAGGTTCAATGAAGGGCAATAAAGCCGGGAAATCGATACACACGATTGTTGTCCACATTAGATACGTCAAAGTGGCGACTGACCAACAGAATACTGTAATTTCCGGACAATAAACCACAAATTGTCACACAAATTCCGTCCAACGGCTTATGTACGGATGCGGCTAATGTATGCATTTTTTTCTAACATCCACCAGGGGGTGCTCCAGCAGAAAAGGTAAGCGTGAGACAGGTGATGCCGGGTAAGACGCAACCACCAATAAACACCATATAAGAAGAAGCTGAACGTACATTCATGCACTGTGTTAATTGTTTTGCTGTTAATTTTTGTGGTGTAACAGTACTTGAGTTGTTGCGTCAGTGATTTTTACTAGTGTCGTTTTTTTTAACCAACCATGTTAGCGTTTTGTTAGTTGTGCTGCTGCAATGTGTTTGGTATGTAACCTGTGTATCTGCTGTGTTACTGCTGTTTATTGATCTTTTTTGTTGTTACCTGTATTGCTGTTTTTTGCAATGTTATTTTCATTTTTTTTTATGTGCTGTTAAGTTTTTGTTGGGTTACTTATGTTGCTTCTGTGTTTTTTGTTGTGTTACATGTGTTCCTGCTAATATTTTTGCTGTAAGTTGCGTTGCTGCTGTATTTTGGTATGTCATCTGTGTATCTGATGTGTTAAGTTAGTGTTGCTGCTGTCCCAAGGTGTGAATGAGCGAGCGAATTGTCTGTCCGTGTGGGCCCTGCGACTGGCTGGCAACCAGTTCAGGGTGTCCCCTGCCCATTGCCCGAAGATAGCTGGGATGGGCTCCAGCATCCCCCGCGACCCTACTAAGGATAAGCGGTATAGATGGATGGATGGATGGATGGATGGATCTCCAGCGCACTAAGAACTTTGACGTTTTTAGTTTTTAATATTTTGTGCATCCATTCAATATGGTTAGTATGAAGAAGAGGCGAGCCGTTTCCTTTGAAATGAAAGTGGAATAAGAAAGCTTGATGCGGTTGAGAAAATGGTTGGATCGCTTTTTTTCGGCCACTTTCTACCACAGAGCAGGAAGTCACCTAACTCTTAAAGCCCATCTTCCACAAGTAAGTTAAACTTAAATTTATTTATCTTTATAAAGCATATACTTTTATTAAATGTTTATTTTTCTGTACAAAACAATACAGGTTACTTATAGAAGCCTTAAACATACTTATTCAAACCTTAAACATACAAATTATAGCACTGAAGCAACTTACGAACAAATTCAACTTACGAACAATCGTCCGGAATCACGTTCGGAAGTAGGGCAGCATCTGTACATTTGTACTGTTGACAACTTCTCATCTCATCTCATTAGCAGTACCGCTTATCCTTATTAGGGTCGCGGGGGGGGGCTGGAGCCCATCCCAGCCAGTGGGCAGGGGACTGTTGACAACTTATATTTGTATTTTAGTAAAAACTTATATTTGTATTTCAGTTACATCGCTGCTTTTTGTGTTTGACTCTACATGTTTTTTGAGTGTTAAAGGTTGCATTAGTTATTTAATAAATGATAAAACATTCAAGACTCTTTATGCTGTCAATTATTCAATGATCATGACAATTTCAAGGAAAAAGTATTGGTATCGATTGATATTTCCCCATATTTACTTGGATGAGATCGAAACCTAACTTACATGTATCGCCCACCCCTAGTAAAGTGCTTAATACAAAATTTGGGGGCAAGACTGCCTCTCTCAACAACGCTTTTCATAAATAGCTTTAAAACTTGCATGTTTCCTGATCACTGATAAGAGTCCAATTTTGTGGTGGCCAAGAATTGCCGTGTCACTTTGTATTTTGGCTGAGTCGTACAGACTGAAGTAGATAGCAATATTGCAAATGACAGTGTCTTATCTGACTAAGCTCAAGTGCATTGGCTAAGCATGCAACTGGAGATATGCCAAACACAAAATGGAGCAAGTGTTGGCAACTTTTGCTTGCTTTTAAGGACGCATTAGTTTCTTATTATTTTGCAAAACCCGGGGGAGCCATCATGAATCTCAAATGACGATAAAGTGACTACCAGAGTTGCAGAGTTCACATAAATAATTAAAACACAAAATCAGTTTCTATTTTCTTCTCACTTATCTTGTTCAAGGTGAGCTTTTTGTTAATATTTATTTGAAACACTTGAGTAGTAAATACAGTTTAAAGTAATTTCCTAAAATTGGACAGCTTGAGAAGATGAAAATAAAACATCCGTGTTTTGAGTGCACATCCAATTATAATCATTCAGGTGAATGAAAAGGCTTGTTTTGAAAATGTGGTTTCTGTAAGTATTCATTTGCAACTGAATAGTTATTTGAAAGGTTGATAAAAATGTCAGTTTTAAAAAACATGTTATGATGGAAACATGAAGATACAATTTTTACATTTACCTATACAACTGACAACAATGAATGTATGGTGTAATGTGCAATAATAATTTTGCCTCTCTATCTTCTGATCAACCCCAGTTAGTTGTCTAACGTGATTTTCCAATGTTTTATGTTATCACATCATATTGAATTAAAATTATAGATAGCATAAAAAGCTCATCTTAATATTTCAAACTGATGAAATTGTCAGACTGGCGAGAAGAACAGAAACTCGGATATCTGCTCAATCCCCTGAACAAAGCATCTACCAAGTATGGGCTGGAGATCAGAGCAGAAAAAAATTAAAGTAATGACTGACAATCCCCAGGGTATCACCACAAACCACCAATAGCTTGAATCAACCACCAAATTTGAATATTTTGGAGTTGTCATATCAGAAGGCTCAGAACCAAGAACCTTGGCCAGCATAGCTGAAACCACAGCTGCACTTGCCAGGCTTAGATCCATCTGGAGGAAATAGAACATAGCAGTCATATCAAAGATCAGACTTAAGCAAGTGCTGTTTACTTCCATTTTCCTCTACGCTCGCACGACATGTACTCCTACAGGAAGATCTAGGCCATGGAGATACCATGTGACAGAAAACTTCCAGGCATCAGCTATATAGCCCATGTGACTAACCAAATGGTGCACAACGCCATCAGAAGGGACAGTGGACCTTACCAAGAAATGCTGATGGAAACTGCGGTGGTATGGTCACATCATGAGATCATCTTGACTGGCCAAGATCATTCTCCAGGGCACACTCCAAGGGGCTGGAGGAGAGGAAGACAGAAAAAGAAACGGGCCCACAAGATCAAGGAATGGACTGGTGACAACTTTTCCACAACCAAAACACAGGTTAGGAACCTGTTGAGCTGTTGAGTTGTGTCCGCAGAGGTGCCGCGACAACCCAGGCGGTTAAGGTACCTGTGAAATGTGGTGAATGTATTGTAGAGTAGGCAAACAAATATTCATTAAGCATTTGTGATTTTTTTTTACATTTCAACCCATTAATTGAACTTCCCAGGTTGAATGAGAAGTGTCGTCGACTGTCCCTAGAAAAACTTAGAATATATCCTTAGATCACCACCAGTCTGCCTATCCAGAGTTACTGTCCCCAATGTCCACGCAACAGGCCCACATAATACAGAGACTTACTGACATCTGGGCATATCTCATCTACCTCTGAGATCTTGACACTGAGGAGTTTTTAACCACCTGAGTGAATTCAACCTCCAATATAGGAAAGGCCACCGCAGAGTCTCTGGCCTCTTCTTTCACACAAATGTGTGTTAGTGGATTAAGGAGGTCTTTGAAATATACCAAAAGCTTTTTCGCAACAATTGTGCTAGATCAGGGGTGGCGAACACATGGCTCTTGGCCAAAAAATGCGACTCTTTGCCTCATCATATTTTCTACATACTGTGGCTCTTTGACTTGTTTCATGTTTAGTTTTTTGTGTGTATTGAGGGTGGACACTTTCATTGAAATCAACACGAGAACAATACTTGTTGTATTGTAAGGAGAGGAGTGTGTTATGGGAAATATTATGTTTTTAATTGTGTGTGTTTGTGTGTGTCTGTCTGTCATGGCAGGTCAGTGCGTGGTGTGGCTCTTTGACTGTCACAGTTAAAAATTTCGGCTCTTTGTGTCAAACTTGTTCGCCACCCCTGTGCTAGATGTTTCAAAAAGATCGTCAGACCCGCTTGGTCGGAGCAACCCCCATCGCAGCCCACTCACCATACTCACGTTTGGGAGTGTGTTGCCTTATTAAGTTAAATACCCTTCCTCTGAGTTTGAAGAATACTGTGTCTTAAGTACTTAAAATGAAATAAGAGAGGCTGACAAGCTGAGAAAGGTTGTGCAAGTGATTTTACATTCACCTTCTGGGTTGAAATTGACATTGTAATTGTGTTTAATTCCAGAAGGTTATAAACCTCACAGCAGTCTTTTTTGATGTTCTCTTTTCTTTTTGAGCAACTTATTCCCCGTTTTCATCTTTCACCAGAAACAAGAAACAGATAACTGCTCAATTTGAGATGGTGCTTAATCAAAATTATGCAAAACATCATACCACTTTTGCAAAAACCTTTGATGGAAAACAAGCTACAGTAATTGCAAACAACAAAGGGAACTTTAAAGTTACCCCAGAAATATAATTGAGAATCAAGCCTGACCTCTCATTTGGGCCATCTTCAAGGCTCATAGGTACAAAAGTATAATCTTTTCTTGGGGATCATTATCAATTTGGCATTCTCAGAAGTTTAATCTTTCATCTCATTGCTGTGACACACGCTTAACACCATCTGAACTAAATCATTTTCATATTGGTCAAACCAAATGAAATGTTTCCAGTAATCCTTGCCATTAGTCTACTTGTCTTGTGTTATGTTTTTCCTGACTTTCTTGTGAAATACATTTAGAAGTGACGCCTTTCTGAAACAATGTTTTATCTATCAACATACTCATCTAGGGTCTGTTTATTCTCTGTAGTTACTGTTAATTATGGTTCTACTTAAATGTACAGACGCTGTCCTACTTAAGATCGTTCCTGAGTTGAATTTGTTCGTAAATTGCTTCAGGGCTATATTTTGTATGAAATTTATGTTTAAGGTTTATATAAGTACGTTTAAGGCTTGTATAAGTAACCTGTATTGTTTTGTACTAAAAAAAAAATCATAAAATATTATGCTCTATAAAGATAAATAAAGTTGAGTTTAACTTACTTTTGGAAGATGCGCTTCAAGAGGTCCTCCTCCATGGTAAAAAGTGGCCAAAAAAAAGCTTTCCGACCATTTTCTCAACCGCATCAAGCTTTCTTATTCCCCTTTCATTTCCAAAGAAACGGCTCACCTCTTCTTTACATTTTGCACCAACCATATTGAATAGTTGCACAAGATATCAAACAATAAAAATGTTTAAGTTCTTAGCACGCTGGAGATATTCTAGACATAGACAGTATAGAATGTTTACACATGAACTAGGAAGAAGAAGCGGATTTTTTTTACTTCCGGGGGGATGCTGGGTGATCTTTCACAGCGCCACACGCCGGTAGTGGCAAAAAGAAGCACTACAGTCATGTCCTGTACTCGGAAAACAGTGCACACAATACAAAATGTAACTTGCAGCAATGTCCGGATATTTTTCGACATCTCGAAAAAAATGTTCGTATCGACCGTTTTACATAAGTCGAATGGTCGCAAGTATGGGAGCGTCTGTAGTTAGTTTGAAAAGCCGAGGAGTCAAAGTGGTGTCTCGGTACAATTGGCCGTCTGTACACAATTTATCGACCCCAATTGTAGCACGTTTGCCCTTTTGTCTATTTTCTCTCGTTATCGAGAAAAGTAATTTTCCCCGCTCATTTATCTCTTTTGGAAAGTGGTCACTCATGCCAAAAGACGGGCCTTTAAATTCACGTCCTTGAGCTACAAGCAATTCATTTTGTTTGTAATGTTCAAATTTACAACTGCGGGCCGCGGTTTATTTCCCTGATGCACTCCAATTCAGTGGACCCTATGAAAGGAGATGCTTATTAACTATCTCATGGGAGATTTTTCATGATGTTGCCATAATTTGTTTGACTGTTGCTTCCGGATTGTTGTATTCTAAGAAAAATTAAGATTGTCGCGCACGCTACAAGATTGAATATCCAGTTCAGTGTCTATAAACGTTTTATTTTCTTTTTCAATCCCTTCCATCACCACATTAAACACGATGAACAAATGGAACTTTCAAACTTACCTTCAATGCATGTATTTGGTCACAAAAGATACTAAACAGGTCAAGTTTTTGATTGACTGATTCCAGTACACTCACCAGGACGTCTGTTGTGACGATATCGTCGTTGTCTATACCTGATTTCCTTCTTTCTCTTCTTAGGTAGCTTATCACCGATGTTTATTCTGAGCTACGCGCCTACAGAACTGTGCACTGCCTAGGCCATTGTCCAAAAAAATTCATCCAGCACATAAAAATCATGGCTCAAAATTGCAAATAAAATTCCTTCGAAAATTCGTCCAGAATGACAGTGTACGCGGGTAAATAATCGTGGGTTTCAAACGCGGTATTTTAAAGTCAATATCGACACGAGGTTGAGTGAACAAAAGTAAGTGCGCATGTGAGCTGTAACTGGAGAGAGGAGGGTGAAAGTGAGGGGATTGGCACGGCAAGGTGGGGGCGGGGTAATGGAAGAGATCGTCCAAGAAAGAAGAAACCTTGAGAAGGGAGCACACATTAAAAATCTTTTTTTTTCTTGGGTTTTATGTTGCTGAAAAGTCAGGTGTCACATTCAAAAAAATTGCAAATGTATCAAGTCAATATTTTTGCCAACACTACTTCCACTGTGTGATTAAATACAGTTCGGTATTGCGCAACCAACTAAATAAATCGACAAAATGTTCGTATTATGTAACAAAAATACTTTTATGCAATGGAAATCTCATGTAAAAGTTTTTGTTAAAAACAACATGTGCAACCTTTCCAATAATAAATTAACCAATTCATTTATATGCAAAAAAATATTCTACCATTGCCGGGAAACTCAGCAAATTGTAACTTGATTTGATATCGAGTTTCGGAAATGGAAAATGATTTGGTTTCCACACACAGAATTGATGATGTTCACCATTGTTCCAAGCGATGCTCACAGACTTTGTGTGGTTGCTCAGACCCGTGAAAGCTTAGAGGAAACATTGGTCGTCACCATTTTGTGTCTTCCATTGTTGTGCCCTAACTGTGTCGATAAATCTTCGGAGGTTCTTCACGTTGATTGTGGGGGTTCAGAGAGACAATTGTAGATTAGACGATTGACTTAACAAAGTTTAAATCATGTGAAATAGCAAACAAAAGAAAGCCAGGTATTTGAAATTCCCTCTTAGCAACCTGATGTTGCCATGTAAGGCTTTCTCAAATCTAATTTCTGGTCTCCTGGGAACTACAGCATGATGCTCTGCCAACACCGGGCTCCGAAACAAAAAAAAATCTAGGGCCGGTTTAGGAGGAAGCATCATTAGCAGCGGAGATCCAGAGACACTTTTTTTAAGACAAAATAGGTTTAGGAACGAAGCCAACTCCATCCACAGAACTTTCCCTCTAGGGAGTGGCTGAACTCTACAGTAGCGTAATAAAAATGTGAAAACCCCGACTGTTCATTTGTAATCAAAATATTAAAGATCTGCATCTGTGTCTCATGTTTAGGCCAGGAATTATTTCCCTTCCTGTCTTAAATGGAATCTTGCCTTTTGATCAACATTTATAATTATGATAATAGTTATAATAAACAAATTGGAGAACTTTTTTTAAAAAAGACTCAAAAGGCCGCCTCCAGTGACCGTAATGTCATCATTTTAAAAGCAAAAGCGTGCACCGCTTTCTTCCTCTCTTCACCTGCGCCTCTTGCTCTCTGCACGCCTCCCTGCTCAAAAGCGGGGAGGGGGCTTGCACAGGCCTTGATCAAGATGAGCGACAGGGTTTGGGGTCGGGCCACCCTAGGCCCAAGAGCCTTGGGGAGCCCTTGGATCACCCAATACCTGTCACCTGGATGAGGACAACCACCATGGAGTCCATGACTGAAAAATAAAAGGGACTGGGCTGTCTTCAGCTTGTGAAGCAAGTGCTCTCACATCCCTTACCGACGGGCTCCCTCTGTTCTCAGATGTATTTAATGTAATTTTGGTATTTTGGGTGAATAATCTTTTAGTTCTGACACGCTATGAAAATAATTCCTGATTATTGAAGTGAGTTGATTATCCTTAAACAGGTTTTATCAATCAGTACTTTCATTATTGCTACAGGATTTCTTCCCCCGTCCCCCCTTTGCTAAGACTGCTTGTGTCAACAACGTTCTTTATTCTTTCGTTTAATTACATTTTCCTTGTCGTGTAAATAAAACCTAATTTGTTAGAATCAAACCAGGGGCATTATTTGTTTGTATGTGGATGTTATTTTCCTTCTGGACTGATCAATCATTATCCATATCAACAAACTGCAAAATCGATAACTTAAAAATAAAGATAAAATATGTTTGGATTATTGCTTCTTTCATTATAAATGCTAAACACAATATGAGGCTATTTGGAATTGATACGGATGGGAAACGGTGACCACTACCTGCTGGCTGAATTAGATTCTGAATTAAAAAATTATAATTTAAAGCAATTTTCTCTACATAGGCAAATCTTGCCAATGGCCCAATTGTATGTAAGGGAGAACAGATTTGCTTATAGGGATCCAATCAGAGAAATATGCCATATATCTCGTCTTTGTCCTGTCCTTTTTAGGAAGTGCATGGGCTTTATTTCCGAGTTATTGAGTTTGCTTTTGATAGAGCTGATTCTAAAAAACAACTTTAATGCAGGGATCATATAGCAGTCTACCCACTGCAGCTTAAAACATAGCTTTTGGGATTATTATGGAGGGCTACAGGCACCACACACTGGCAGATTTCTAGTGTTCAATTAGTTTTGGCTTTGAAAAGTTTTCTTCTGTCATGTTTTTGCAGAAAGTTCTGGGTTTTGACTTCTCATCCAGGGAGGAAGATTTAGGGTTGAAGACAAGATAGTTAGCAAATAAATCTCTAGAGTATATAGATGTGCGAGAATTTAATGTTGCATAAAAATGAAAAAAAAATGTCATTTTGAGGTGGCTATTTTAGTACTATGTTAACCCAAGAAATCACATAAGGATTATACATTAGTATTTTTTGCAGTCATTTCTTCATCTTTTCGACAAATGGGGTTGCCAACCCTCATAAAAAAGGATCAATCGCACGTCGTGATTATTTTTAAAAACCTTTCCCAGCGTGATGCTTATTTTCCCATTTTTGTAGGAATCAAGTGTAAACTGTTTATTTCAGCCCAAAATAGTTTCCTTATACCATGCTGACAACCATTGCTTAATAACCTTAATCTGAGGATTATGAAATATTCTTTAAAAACAACATTTATATTAAGCGTCCTCTGTCAATCTGTGGTTTTTGAAAAGCTGGTGTCAAATTTGCAAGCTGTACATTTTTGACTGTCGCACACCCTTCACTGAAATATAATAAGTAGTGGGTTCCTTACTTAAAAAAGACAGTTGTTACAGATACTTGTTTACTTCGTTTGAAAAGTAAGTCAGTTATCCCTCAGATTACAGACTATCCGGTTACAATTACCGATTAAACTCGCTTTAAATAGTCACATAGTAAAAGTAATAGAAGAAAACACTTCATATCCTTTTTGCTTCTGGGCTTCAAACCAATCAAAGATCTCCTTCTCCGTTTCTGGGTACCGTCCAAGACGTTTTCCTTTTTTTCCAGGCATGGGGTTTCGTAAAAATAATTTTACAAATACTTTTACTGTAATTTCAGTGCTCACGTTTGCTCGGCTGATTTTGGTTCCTGTTTAAGCCACGCCTCCCTTCCCAAGGGCTTCCAACCATTTGCTACTAGTATTTCACAACCAAATAGGCATGTGTAAGTTGACCCCCTGTTTTCAGTTTTTTATTTTATTGTTATGAATTCAGCTTGGATGTGAGTACACAGACGCTCCCCCACTTACGACCTTTCGACTTACGAAAAACAGTAGATACGAACATTCTTTTCGGGATGTCAAAAATTATCCGGAGATTGCTTCAAGTTATATTTTGTATTATGTGCACCTTTTTCCGAGTATAGGACAGTACTGTCGTGCTTCTTTTGGCGGCTACCGGCATGTGGCGCTGTGAGGCGTCACCCAGCATCCACCTCGAAGAAGAAATCCGCTTCCTCTTCCTAGTTTGTGTGTAAACATTCTATACTGTATCTCCAGTGCGCTAAGAACTTTAACATTTTTATTGTTCAGTATCTCCTCCATCCATTCAATATGGTTGGTGTAAAATGTAAAATGTAAGAGGCGAACCGTTTCTTTTGAAATGAAAGTGGAATAAGAAAGCTTGATGCGGTTGAGAAAATGGGTGGATTTTTATTTTTTTCGTCCACTTTCTACCACGGAGGAGGACCTCTTGAAGCCCATCTTCCAAAAGTAAGTTAATCTCAACTTTATTTATCTTTATAGAGCATATTATTTTATCAAATGTTTATTTTTTAGTACATTACAATACAGGTTACTTATACAAGCCTTGAACATACTTAACCTTAATCATACAAAATATAGCACTGAAGCAACTTACGAACAAATTCAATTTACTAACGATCTTGTTAGTAAGTAGGGCAGCTTCTGTTTACAGTAGTGGGAATATCTTCATGAGGAGAAATTCAACGTCGAGAGGAAATCGATATCAAAAAATAATAATAATTTTTGTAGGGCATACACTATTTGAAATGATTGAAAACCACATTAAATACTTGTTAACCTTACAAGTTAACCAGTATATGTCAGCGGATGCACCTACCTTGCTGTAAGATCAACAAAGTGTATTAATAATGCAGTTTATTGTTTAATTATGCAGATATATGGGCATTTATTGGGATTACGGAAATCAATCATTTTTCCTCTAGTGTTTGTGTACATTTAGAAATATACCAACAATGAATAAAAAATAATGCAAATTCAAAAAAATAACATTTTATTGGAGTCAAAGTCTCAGGAGCCAAGAGGCTCGCTTCTGGTTTTTCATCCTTAAGTCTAATTAAGAACATATATCTTGGATTTTGCTGAGGTAAGGGACAGGGATTTAATTTAAAAACCATTAAAGCAGCGCACATAGCAACCTGCACTGCATCCAATGAAGATATAATTTCAATTAAGTCTTATCTTTGTCCGATTCCTCCAGCGCAAGCCCATATCATAATTCTTGTATAGCAACTCGCTTGAAAACGTGGGAAAGTGCTATAGTCATTCCTTACAAGCACTGACCAATGCACCTTTAGTAAGATGGCTACACTAGTAGAAATAAGAAATTTCTTTTTTAATTTATTTGAGAATATATGAAGTAAAATTGATCTTCTTTTATATGTTGGGCGAGTTTTTTTCTCTGAAGACTTCTCGAATCTCCAAATGCTTTTTGTCGAGCAGTTCGTATGTAGAGGTATCATTGTATTTTGCTTGACCTGTAAATATTTTATTCTCTAGGGGTTGGGAGTACCAATAAATGGCATAAAAAATCTTTTACTTTCCTTTAGCATGTGGAGAAGTCCAAATTTGTTGGCGATAGAAAGCATCTTCCTCTTCCGTTTGGTGCTTCTGTAGGTCCGGTGATTTTTGTTGACATGAAATTAAAAAGGTTTCTGCGTACAAAATGTAGGTTTGTCATGCTGAGTTACGTACATGTTGATGCACAGTCAGAAATGGGGCGGGGCGACTGTTTAGCCAATCAGAATGCAGAACTCAAATCCGGGAAGACGCTAAACCGCGAAGAGTAAACTGCGATATAGCAAGGTATTACTGTACTCGTGCGTAGAAGTATCACTGTTTTTTGCTTGACCTGTATAGATTTTATTCTCTAGGGATTGGGAGTACCAATAAATGGCATAACAATTATTTTACTTTCCTTTAGGATGTGGAGAAGTCCAAATTGGTGGCGATAGAAAGCATCTTCCTCTTCCGTTTGGTGATTTTGTAGGTCCAGTGATTTTTGTTGACATGAAATTCAAAAAGATTTCTACGCACATAATGTAGGTTTTTCATGTTGATGCACAGTCAGAAAAGGGGCGGGGTGACTGTTTAGCCAATCAGTATGCAGAACTCAAATCCGTGAAGTAGCTAAACCGCGAAGAGTAAACTGCGATATAGCAAGGGATGAGAAGTAGCACTGTATTTTGTTTGACCTGTATATATTTTATTCCCTAGGGGTTGGGTGTACAACAAATAAGTGGCATAAAAAATATTTTACTTTCCTTTAGCATGTGGAGAAGTCCAGGTTGTTGGCGATAGAAAGCGTCTTCCTCTGCCTTTTTGTGCTTTTGTACTTCCAGTAATTTTTCCTAAAAAAAATGTAGGTTCGTCATGCTGTGTTACGTACGTGTTTTTGCACAAGCAGGCACAAGCAGAAAAGGAGCACGGCGACTCTTTAGCCAATCCGAACGCAGAACTCAATGCGCGATGAAGATCCGTGAATCGGCGAAACCGCAAAAAGTACACTGCGATGCAGCAAGAGATTACTGTACTCGTACGTAGAGGTATCAGTAAATTTTATATTTTATTCACTCAGGGTTGGCAGGGAAGTACAGTGATCACTCATTTTTCGCAGGTGTTGCATTCCAAAAAGGGCTTGCGATAGTCCAAATCCGCAGAGTAGTAACATTATTTTTTTTTAGTACTCAATTATACCTGAAAAAAACAAACAAACTCAATTCACAGGCTCAGGTATATGTTTAGCTAATAAAATACTGTACTTTGTTGATGTTTTTTTAAACAAATAACTTGTGTACAGTTAAATTAAGAAGTCCATATTTGTTGGCAATATAAAGCATCTTCCTCTACCATTTTATGCTTTTGTCCGTCCAGAGTTCTGTGTTGACATGAAATTGAAAACGATTTGTGGATATGTAAAGTACGTCAAGCTGTGTTACGCAGGTGTTGAGGCACATGAAGGCACAGGCAGAAAAGGGGCAAGGCAACTCTTTAGCCAATCAGAATGAAGAACTCATTGTCACAGTTGCCATAGCGCCCATTTGGCCCTGCCCGTGTGGTGCCTGCTGGGGCTTGTTGACAGGTTGGCTTCCCTTCTCTTTGAACTCAGTGCTCACCCTTTGTCATTCCGTCAACAAACCTCTGCCCCGTAAAACGTGGGTTTTGACCGGTTTCCTGCCTGCGTTTCCTGTCCGGTATCGTTCACGTCTATTTTTGTCCTGTTTATTATTATCTACAGTTATCGATCCCGTCTATTTTTGTCCTGTTTATTATTATCTCCAATTTTCGTTCCCGTCTAGTTTGTCCTCTGCCCCACAAGACATGGGTTTTGACACGGTCCTGTTTCCTGTTGGTATTTCCTCTCCGGTTTTGTTCCTGTTTATTTTGTCCTGTTTAATATCATTTCCAGTTTCGTTCCCGTCTAGTTTGTCCTGTTTAATTTCGATATCCTGTTTTGATATTAATCCTGTCCGTCCCGTCCTGTCCGGTATCGATCCTAATCTGCTCGGGCAATTGGTATCGATCTCGTTGGCCTCTGGCTTCCTGTTATTCCACGCCAGACTGCTGCCTAACGTGCATGACTCCCCATTTCCCGTAAAATAAAAGGCTTGTGAGAGAAACATCACGCATTTGGGTCCTGATCCTGTTACGGTTCATGACACTCAATGCACGATGAAAATCCATGAAGTATCGAAACCGCAATACAGGAAGAGATTACTGTACTCATACGTAGAGGTATAACTGTATTTTGCTTGCCCTGTACTGTATATCATTTGTTGCCTCAGTTTGACAGGATAATACTTTATTCCCTCGCAATTTATAATGTCAAAAATCCTCTGTGAAGGGTGGATACATCCTTGCGTGGCTACATTGAAAGGAAAATAAGGTTGAGAGACTCTGTTACGGGGCAATGTGTGGGTCTGCATGGAAAGGGAGGTTTTTCTTTAGTCTTCCTGATCAAAAATATCCGACAGAGAACAGCAGTGATAGCATACCTGTCAACGTCTCCGTTTTCCCGTTACGTTGTTCTTTTTTTTTGGACCATTTTAAATTCTGTATGCCATATAACAATTTTTGTACGGGAGGGAAAAAAATTAAATATACTTCTACGTTTTATAAACAACGCTAGATTTACTACAAGCGGTGAAAGAAGGAAGAAAGATGCTGAAATAATTGTGTGTGTTGTTTTCTGTAGTGTTCTTGTAATATTTCTGTATGATTCTTGTCGTGTTTCTGCAGTGTTTTTTTGTCGGATTCTCGTAGTACTTCTGCAGTAGTATTTTGTAAAGGGATTTTTGCAGCATTATTGTGGTGTTTTTGAGTAATTATGTAGTATGACTTTTTGTGTTCTTGGAGTATTTCTTTGTGATTCTTGTAGTATTTCTGCAGTAGTTTTTTTGGAGGATTCTTGTTGTATTCCTGCAGTCATATTCTGTAATGTGATTTTTGTTGCATTACTGTAGTTGTATTTTTTTTTAGTATTTCTGTCGTAGGACAATGCTTGTCGTTTTTCTACGATAGTTTTAGGAGCGTTCTTGGAGTAATTCTTAAATAATATATTGTAAAGTGATTTTTGTAGGATTACTGTAGTTGTATTTTTTGAGTATTTCTGTAGAAGGACTTTTTAATATTCTTGTAGTATTTCTGCAGTAGTTTTTGAGGAGCATTCTTGGAGTATTTTGTAATGGGTTTTTTTTTCAGTATTACTATGACGTGTACACGTAGTTATATTTTTTTAGTAATTCTGTAGTATGACTTTTATGGTATTCTAGAAGTATTCATCTGTGATTATTGTATTATTTCGGTGTGATTCTTGTCGTGTTTCTGCAATATTTTTTGTAGGACTCTTGTAGTACTTCTGCAGTAGTATCTTGTAATGGGATTTTTTTTTTTGTAATATTTTTGAGTATTTCTGTAGAAGAACTTTTTTGAGTATGTTTGTAGCATTTCTGTCATGGTCGCCTTGGTGACCAGTCTGCCCCGCCCTCTGGGCAACAGCTGAAGCAGTTCAACTAATTGTGTCTGCTATTTAAGGCTGGATTCTGGGCTTTGCGGGTGCTGGCTCATTATACATATCTACACAATCCCAGGTCTGTTATGCCTTGTCCTGTTTTAAGTTTAAACATTTTCCGTCTGTTATGCCTTGTCTTGTTTAGTTGAGTTGGAAGAAACTTGTTTGTTTTGTCATGTCCCAGAGTTATGGACAACTTTTATTTTGTTAAATAAAACCTATGGATCGTCAACGCATTTGAGTTCTCCCTTCCTGCCTCCTGCTTCCGTTCTGGTCCGGTCACCCCTTTCCATTCCACCTCGTTTCGTGACAATTTCCATGTTTTGCAGTAGTTTTTGAGAAGCATTCTTGTAGTATTTCTGCAGTAGTAGTATTTTTGTAGCATTACTGTAGTTGTATTTTTTCAGTATTTCTATAGTAGGACTTTTGTAGTATTTTGGAGTATTTCTGTGTGATTCTTGTAGTATGTCCGCAGCAGTTTTAGTCTGATTATTGGAGTATCTTCTGCAGAGGTATTTCGTGACGGTATTTTTGTAGTATTAATGTAGTTGAATTTTCTTAGAATTTCTGTAGTAGAACTTTTTTGGTATTTTTGTAGTATTTCTGCAGTGCTGTATGTTTTAGTATTTGTGTTGAACGTACTGCAACTCAGAAAGATGGTGAAATTATTGCATACCTGTCAACCTGTACGGTTTTGCCGTACAAAGTGCGTTTTTTATGCATTTTAAGACGAGTACGACGTACAAGTAAATCTGTACGGAAAAACGCAAATTTGTCAATCGCATATGGTGTACGATTATTTTGTATTTTGTACGGGAAAATACGACAGTTTGTACGGGCATGGAGCCGTGGAGGTTGACAGGTATGTAATTGTTGTGTTGTTTTCTTGGTGAATCAACTTGTTTACACAAATGATCTTCGTTATTCTTCTAAAAAGTCTGTCTTGCTGTGAGTAAATAGGTACCGCAGTGTGTAAGTAAGCCCAGGGGAATTGACCCTATCACAAAGGGAGCAAACTGGCGGAGGTTGACAAGTGTGGGAAAAGGAGAATTGTTTTAGATAGCGGTGAACAAAAAATAGCCAACAAAGGAAAGCTGTGATCGCAATATTGCATTTCTTTTTTCTGTTTTGTTTTTTTTTTGTCACTTGCAGGTGCATCTTTGGCGATCAGGAGCATCCATTTCACAGCAACGACCGTTTCGGAGCGTGGAAAACAAGCCCCTGCTCAATTCTCAGGAATAAGCAGGTTACTTATTCTCGGGAAACATCGTTTTTTGTATTGTTTTCCAACCACCGATCGCAGTTCTCTCCTCGGTGTGCACAGACACTCTCTCGGTGTTTCATAACAAGCCTGTTTACTAGTGATGGCAATTCCGACTATATTCAGAGAAGTGGCTCTTTCGGCTCGGTTTACAAACGGTTCTACAGATTATTATATTAAGTTTTCAAGTTGAATCCATGAATCAACAATTACTATTGACATCATGCACAACATGAATTGGTTGGTATTGAAAGTATAGTATGCTACTATACTGTAATAGCCCTTATTGTTTGAATCGGCTGCAAACTTTGACCCGATTTCAACTTTCCAAATTGCTCCTTCGATGCAAACGACCAAGGGATGGCGCCGCTCACGTTGACTATTCACAAACACCTTCAAGAGAAAGACACAGAGAGGGTGAGAGAAAGACGAAAGAGAGAGGGGGGGAGGAGTTATAAAAAGAGGGAGAGGTAGGGAGAGAGCGAGAGAGAGAGGGACTCAGAGAGAGAGAGAAAGGGAGAGAGAAAGAGAGAGGGAGAAAGAAGAAATAGCAACAAAGAGTGACAGAAAGTGAGAAAAGATAGAGAGAGAAGGGGAGAAAGCAAAAAAAAGGAGAGACTGAGCTAGAGGATGGGAGTGACAGAGAAAGAGAGACGGATAGACAGAGAGAGAGAGACAAAACCAGAGAGAGAAACCACAAGAGAGTCAAACCACAAGAGGGATAGAAAAATAGTGTTTCAGAGAGAGAGCGAGAGAGGGAGAGAGAGAGGAGAGAATGAAAGAGAGAGCATGACAGACGATGAGAGAAACAAGTAAAAAGAGAGCGAGACAGAGGACAAGGGAGAGAAGATGAAAGAGAGAGAGCAGGGGAGAGAGCGAGAGAGAGAGACCAACTGAGGTTGAGCGAGACGGCGAATGAGAGAGAGAGAGAGAGAGACAACGTCAGAGGATGAGAGGGACAGAGAAAGAGAGAAAGGGACAGAGGATGAGCAAAAGAAGATAAAACATAGTCAGATAGAGAGCAACTGAGGTTGAGAGAGACAGCAAATGAGAGAGAGAGAGAGAGAGAGAGAGAGACTGAGGGAGAGAGAGAGAGACTGAGGGAGAGAGAGAGAGATCAATAGAAGATAAGAGGGACAGAGAAAGAGAGACAGAGACAGAAGACGAGAGAGAGAAGGTAGTCAGAGAAGGACTGAGAAAGAGAAAGGTAGAGAGACAGGGAGACAAAGAGAGACAGAGAGGATGAGAGAGACAGAGAGCAACAGAGGATGAGAGAGACAATGAAAAAAAGAGAGAGAGAGAGAGACAATGAGAGAGCGAGAGACAGGGGATGAGGGAGAGAAGCAAGCGAGTGAGAGAGAGAAGATGAAAGAGAGTAAGAGAGATAGGGAGATAGAGGGACAGAGAGAGAGAGTGAGTGAGAGAGGATGAGAGTGACTGTAAAAGAGACGGAGAGACAGAGAGACAGAGAGACAGAGAGGATGAGAGAGACAGAGAGCAAAAGAGGATGAGAGATACAAACAAAGAGAGAGAGAGAGTAAGAGAGAGAGGGACAAAGGACGGGAGAGAGAACACACAAACGAGTGAGAGGGAGAGAAAAGGCAAGAGAGAGAGAAGGTGAATGATAGTGTGAGAGAGAAAGGGTGAGAATGAGATAGAGAGAGAGAGACAGAGAGAGAGAGAGAGAAGACAGAGACAGAGACAGAGGATGAGAGAGACAGTGAAAGAGAGACAGAGAGGGTAGGGACCCGGGTCCTGATTGGTGTGGAGCCGCCTATCGTCGCTCACTTCCAAGAGCCGGTTTTATACAGCCGATTCGTTCACGAACGACACATCACTAGCAAGCATCTTGTTTGTGGAATTTGCAGCGGCAAGACGCAAAAAGGAAGGAATTAAACACACAAGACAGAAAAGCTTTCAAATTCCCCTGGAAATTCATTGGGGGAAAATGGGAACTTGCCGCTCGTTGACGCTAACTGGGAAATGTCTCGTCGTCCTGGGACTTAAATTCTTATTTCTCCTTCCTGCGGGACTTTCTGCCAGAAGCGGAGATTCTGTATTAAAGGACAACATTATTGCAAGACAAGGGGACAGCGCCGTCCTCAAGTAAGTCTTCATACCGGGCAGATTAGACGTTTTATTGTCGACTTTTTTACCATCATTTCAATTCGTACCCCGTATCACTGGATAAAAATACTGGATACAAATGTTGCTTTTTGTTAAATCGATCTGGTTTTGCCCAGTTGGGCTCTAATCTGGATCGTCTCGGTCACTGGTAGCAAACGTCATCGTACATTGCTTATATGAAAGCCGTATCCTACACAGTCTGTTTTGTTGTGAGTAAATAAATAGGTGCTGCGTTGTGTTTGTAGGACTTGTTATGGCGTAATAACTGGAATTGCAATACGGGGAACAATTTGCAGAGGTTGACAGGTGATGCTGAGCGAGCGAGCGAGAGAGCGAGCGCCTTGTTGGTGCATGGCCGCTGTCACGCGCCTTGACGGGCGTGCGCTCGCTAGCTAGGACAAGGCGAATGATTAAAGGGCAAAAACTAGGCACGATGCACACAAATGCGATGCTGGCGTTTGAGGCGGATGAGGATGCTGCACGCATGGTTGCAAAGTTGGAGCGCAAATGAGAGAAGTCTGCGTGTTTTCTTGCTCATTGCCCTTGAACGTTATTGATCGCTTGCTTAATGTCTTGCAATGTGAGCTCGCAAGGAGCACACATGCCGAAGACAGCAGCGGCGAGGGTGGTCTTCTTATCCGTGTGTGCTTTAATTCATGTCATCCCCTGTATTTCTTTGGAGAACATGTTTAATGTCTTGCAAAGTGAGCTTGCAAGGAGCACACATGCCAAAGACAGCATGAACAAGGGTGGTCTTGCCATCGATGCACAAATGTATGCTTTCATGTATGTCATCTAGAGCAGAGGTCATGAACCTATGGCTCGCGGCTCATATGGCTCACGGCACACAGAGATAAAATCGAACTTGCGCACTTATTTAGTTTATCGTTGTATGCGGAGGCGATTGTCGCTCAATAGTGACTGCTCACATGGTTAAGTAAAGTACATTCAGACCAGGGTTGGGTAGGGTTACTTTAACTTGATTACTTTCAATTACTTTTGGATTACTCCAATACCAAATATGCTAATAAAAAGACAAAAGAAACTAAGTATGAATAAAATTACTCAATTTTGTGCAGGCTTGGGGAGTAACAGAACACATGGAATGGCAAAAATGATGTTGGCAAGCTGTTTGGATTTATTTTCATTTTGTTTCTGTCACATTTTATGTTAGTTTTGCCAGAAATCAAAGAGATCAAAGCCAGAAGAGATAGCTTACCACGTGTTGTAAGTCATCATTTTATTCATATTTAGTTTCTTTTGTCTTTTATTAGCATATTTGGTATTGGAGTTATCCCAAAGTAATTGAAAGTAATCAAGTTAAAGTAACCCTACCTAACCCTGATTCAGACTCAATTTTAACTACAGTTTACAGAGAAGGTGTCAACCAACAGACCCTGTCTTGACTGTAAATTGCTAAATAATCTTTTATATAAAAACTCATTAAATAATGATCACGGTTGAGACACTTTATGATGAAAAGCTGCAGAACATACTTTAAACATCCAAAAGCTCTAGCAAAGCACCTAGGGGAATTTAATTGGGTGAGCGCCGTCTGCACTGAAGGTAAATCATCGTATTTTGTGACAGTTTTAATGTACAGTGGCTTGCGAAATTATTTGGCACCCCTGAACTTTGAGACATTTTGCCACATTTCAGACTTCAAACCTAAAGATATAAAACTGTAATTTATTGTGAAGCATCAACAAAAAGTGGGAGAAAATCATGAAGTGGAACACACGTTATTGGATATTTTAAACTTTTTTAACAAATAAAAAATGAAAAAGTGGGTGTTCAAAATTATTCAGCTACATTGAGTTAGTACTTTGTAGCGCCACCTTTTGCTGCGATTACAGCTGCAAGTCGCTTGGGGTATGTCTCTACCAGTTTTGCACATCGAGAAACTGATATTTTGGCCCATTCCTCCTTTCAAAACAGCTCGAGCTCAGTGAGGTTGGATGGAGGGTTTGAGACACAGTCGAAGCAGTGCAAGATTCTAGGACATGTTATTTGTTCGGAGCTACTCTTGTCATAGAATTTGAATTGCCTCAATTAGGGATCAAACTCACAGTCCAGTGAGTATAAGACAGGCATTTTACCATTTGAGCTACCAGTGCTGTCATGAATTCTAACCAAAAGCCTATCCGTATCCCTATCTCCAACCAAAACCACTAGAACTCACAACCCTGTGAGTGGAAGACAAACATGTCAAGTCAAGTCAAGTCAAATTTATTTATATAGCCCTTAATCACAAAAATGTCTCAAAGGACTGCACAGGATTACAGTTACAAAATTACACAATTACCTGATCTTAAACCAGCATGCGGGCAAGGAAAAACTCAAAAACCTCAGTGTGAGGAGAAAAGAGAAACCTTGAGAAAGGACCTCACATGTGGTAATCCCCCTTCCAGAATTGACCAGGGTGAATTACAATTAGCATTACTGTACACATGATAGTAAACATAAGGTAAGATATTGAAAATGTCTGGAAAGTGCATGACATCAACGACGCCCCCAGCCTGCAAACCAGTCCAGAAAGTCTATGACGGCCACGACAAACATCTTACCTGTTTGGATATAAGTAATGGCTCTATTCCTCAAAACCCTAAACCATAGGTCCCAACCAAAACCCTAACCCTGTCTCCCAACACAACCCTAACTCCAACCAAAACCACTAGAACCTACAACCCTGCTAGAGGAAGACAAGCATCTTACCAGTTGGGATATAAGTAATGGCTCTATTCCTCAAAACCCTAACCATAGGTCCCAACCAAAACCCTGACCTTGTCTCCCAACACAACCCTAGCTCCAACCAAAACCACGAGAACCTACAACCCTGTGAGTGGAAGACAAGCATCTTACCAGTTGGCAATTGCTCTATTCATCAAAACCCTAACCATAGGTCCCAACCAAAACACTGACCATAGTTCCAACCAAAAACCTAACCCAAGATCCAATTAAAACCATCCCACCCAAAAGTGGTACGTGTACCCACGACCGTGAAGGTGGAAAGCAGACATCTTATCACAGTTGAGCTACCAGTAATGTAAAAAGGTATGTTCAATATCAATAATATCGATGTTTGGGCCCCATCTATTACGTGTGCAGTCTTTGATGTTTAGATCATATGGAAGATTAAAGGTAAAAACAGGTTTTAAAATGATTTCCCTTCTATCTAATATCTAGTCTAGAGGGGCATATGCTTGAAAAATAGATCTACAGACTATGCAGTACACCATTTTTATACTTACACCAGGAGATCCGGGCAAGCTATGTTGACTCCCACTTCCGTTCCATGCGATCATTAACGCAGTCATTTTCATTGTAAGACAATTGTGAAAGCAATTTAATGGCGCCGTTGAATTAGCTCCAACCGCAATCTTAGTCAAATGGAAATTGACTGTCATAGATGCTTTGTCCTCCTTTTTGTCTCACAGCATTTGTTGGAGCAGATTTGCACTGTCAAATCTGAGAGAAAAGATATATTTATTCTCTTTTATCTGCGAAACACAAGTCTTGAAAGTTTTTTTTTTCATTTTCAAGGCAGTTTGGTTAATCCTTTTTTCAACTAAGGATTCATTTACCATATTGTGGTTGTGTTTGCAGGCTAAAGACAGTGATCTGAAGAGGAGTTTTTAATAAACATTAATGGTATGACAATGAAATATAATGAAACAATTATTTTCTTTTGTATCTAATCAACGTGGGCTGACATAATGGCTGAAAATTAAAGCACAATAATATGATAGACAGCATTGCTTCAGAGGTGTCAAAAATGTGGCCCGCGGGCCCAATTAGGCCCGCCAACAGATTGGATCGAACCTGCAAGACAGAGCTGAGAGAAGTGCAAGAGAAAAATAAGCCATAATTTTGAATATGTCCACTCTATGTCACCACACGCAAAGACACTGCAGCTGTACTTCTTTCTTCTTTTTATTTCAGTTTTTCCCCTCTCTTTCTTTCTCTTTCTGTCTCTCTATCTCTACATCTCTCTTTTCTCTCTTTTTTCTTTCTCTCTCTGACTCTCTCTTTCTCTTTAGTCTCTCCCTCTCTCTTTTCTCTCTCGTTCTTGTTGTGTCTCACTCTTTCTCGCTGTCTTTTTATCTTTCTCTTCGGTCTCTCTCTCTCTATCTATCTTTTTCCTCTCTCTTTTATTCTTTAATTCTCTCTTTCTTCCTCCCGTTCTTTTTATCTCTCAATCTCTTTCTTCCTTTTTTCTCTATTTTATCTATTTTTCTCTCTTTGTCTCTTTCTGTCTCCATTTATTTCTCTCTCCCTCTCTTGCCTTCTCTCTTTTCTATCCCCCCCCCCTCTCTTTGTTTCTCTTTAATTTACTATTCCTGCCGCCATGAGGGTATTTTTAGCAAGTGGTCCCGGAGCTCAAATGAGTTTGACACCAGTGCATTACTTTAATGGTACGCCACTGTCAAACATTATATCCTGTTTCCAAATCTTTTTAATTTGATCTGTGAAAGCTTAAGAGTTTCTGAATTTGGCATGTCTTTTTGCCTTTCAAAGTTGAATAATCTTTTGCTTTGAATTTCAGTTCTGACTTTGAAAAATGTATCTAAGTTCTGCAGCACTTCAGATTCAGATTGTTTATCATATTAACAAATTACATATCGAAATGTAAATAGCCATATCATTGCTCATTATTATTTCGTGCTAAAGATGCAAATTGGAAGAGTAGATTAATTACTGGCTTGGTGGTGATAGTTATTGCCTGCAGAACAAAATGTTTAGTTGCAGAGGATAAGATATGTTAATAATTTGGCCCTGGTTAAAAGAAATATTCCTCAAAATTGCACTTCAGCTAATACATCTTTTTAATTTGTTGCTTGAAACGTTTATGTCATTATTACCGATATGCATCACCTGTGCCCGCTCCTTTGGCGCCAACTGCCTCGGACTCTGATTGGCTCTCTGTCCCTATTCAAACCCACTCCTATCTGTCCCCTTTTGTCGGTCCGTCTGCGAACCTAAGTGAACACTATGCAAGCCTTTTTTCGATCCTGACTCCCACTTGGTTTTTGCTCCTGTCTGTCACCCGGCTTCGACCTTTTATTGATCCTGACCACGTCTACTCTCCTGTCCCGGCTTTCGACCATTCTTGTTCCGACCACGTCTACTCACCCGTCCCGGCTTTCGACCTTTTTTTGTCCGCGACCACGTCTACTCTTCTTTCCTGGCTCACGACTCGCTTCCGACCACTTTTTTGCTCTCCTGTCCTGGCTACTGACCCGTTTTTTCGTTCCCGACACCGCCCTCGCTCGACACGGATGGTCCACTTCCGCATTCAGAGCGACCTGCTTCCCGCGTTCAGCAATCACCGGATCGTGGGCGCAACCCTTTCTCTTTCTTCCAAATAAAACTGGAGAGAACCGCAAAGCAAGTGGGTCCTGTCTCCGTTCTGGTCCTGACAGTTTAAGGTTAAACTCATGCATTCATTTCTAATGCAATACATAATGTGGATTTAAGTAATAAAATGTTGATTTCATCAAATGGAAAATACCATAAATTACGGACTACTGTCCTCTACCTTTTTGCTACATTTTAAACAGAACGCCTTTGAATACAGTGCGGCATATTCTTTTTTTTCATGTACCTAGGAAAACAGTGAGCTGCTCTTTTCCACAATGGTGGCGTTATAAGTACAAAACACCGCCGTGACTACTGGAAACATCTATGAGTCCCTTCAAGAGAAATTGGTTCATGTTTTTGCCAAAATTATTCATATAATACTTAACAGGAACAAAACCGGCGGTTTGGCAATATTTTATTGAAAATTTATAATAGATAGATAGATAGATAGATAGATAGATACTTTATTCATCCTCGAAGGGAAATTCTATAATGCACTTGAACATGTTATATAACATTATTTTGTTGTTGACTCATTGTTTTTGTCCTGTTTTTATTTTAATGTTCGAAATAAAGTTTTCATTCATTCATTCACTCATGATATTTCAACTTTTTCACACACAAATCAAGTCCTCAATATTGTCAGAACCAGAATAGATGGTAGACCCAAACGCTTAACGTTTCACACAAAGCTTTATTGGAGAATTGAGGAAGTCAGGTGCAGGGAAATAAACAACAGCGATCTGGTGCCCGCTGGGCAGGAGGAGCAAGGAGCTCACGGGATCGGAGTGTGGTCGGAATGCGGAAATGAGTGGAGTTGCCGGGGCGGGAGATCGGAGCGTGGTCGGTGGACAAAAACGGGTCAAGTAGCTGGAGCGGGAGATCGGAGCTTGGACGGTGGGCAAAAACGGGTCAAGTAGCCGGAGCGAGAGATTGGAGCTTGGTCGGGGTGTAAAAACGGGTCAAGTAGCCGGAGCGGGAGATCGGAGCGCGGTCGATGGACAGAAAGGGTCAAGTAGCCAGAGACGATTGGGAAGTCAGGGGCAGACGAGCAGGATACAGGTGAGGACGGGACATACGGGTGCTTGCCTTGCTTATGCGGAGGTTCACTGACGGACTGACAAGGAGTGAATGGAGTACTAAGTTTAAATAGGAGGGGGATTGCTCAATTGAAGCTGTATTTTATCATATTATAAGTATATTACTTGAACATCTACTTTGAAATAATTTAAAAATAATGAACGAAAAGCAGCTGGTGCCAATTAAGCGGACACATGTGAGGGCAATGAGTAATCATGACAAATATGTACCTCCGAAGTGAACAGAAGTTATCTTTAAAAACCATTCACTTTGTTTTTCCATATAATTGGCGTCAATGTCAGGCCACTGCAATTTCCTTTAATCCTTGAGGAATGATGAAAAGTTAATGCAGTTAGGTCCATTACCAGAGTTACCAACAATGACAGCAACACAAATAAACGCATGTGTTGCAGTCTGGGACTGTCTTAGCGCAGTGGTCCAGTAATAACAGGCTCACACGCAGCCCTGATTCACGTATTTCTATCAGTGCAGTAATAAATATACGCTCGTATTTGTAATTGGTCACGTAAATAAAAAAATAATAGCCTCAATTGTCATTCCGCTTTGAAGTAAAGTAAGTAAGCGTTTTGGATGTGAATGGGCAATAACATTAGATCAAACTACTAGACTGGGCTTACTGAAGCTGGGAATATGCTAAACGATCTTGTCTTTAACATGAAACAAGACATTGTTGATGAAAAATGACCTTCACTGATCTTTAGGCGCAAGGGGGAGGATTTGTTTTGTTTGTATTTAAAAAAACAGAAACAATAACTTTTGATAGAAAGTAGCTAGAGACTTCTCTACGTATACATTGGAACTTCGCAAAGGAGGGTTTCTTTTATCTTTCCTTAGGGCAACTTTTTAAAGACACACACGCCGGTTTAATTTTATAATACAGGAGCCTCTAATGGTGTAATAATTACACACTGTCACTTAAAGGCAATGTTTCAGAACGTATTTTGAGCCAAGTCACGCTGTTTTGCTGGATTGGATCATAGCCAACTGCTATTTTATGAGCAGTCTATACAGAAAGCCACGTGATTCCTCATCATATACATCAAATTCTCTCCACCTGCATGTTCAACCTGGATTTATATGCTTTTTTAAGGTTTTGAATGTTGGGTCTGATGCACATCTCCAAGCCCATTTTCGGTCTCCATGAATCAGCCCTTGAGTATTCGGACAAAGGTCATTGGCAGATTCATTCACTTCATTTTATTCGCTAACCTGTGCACTCTGCATTGGAGTCATCCCATAAGTTGTGGATTGGCCATGACCCTGACATGAATCTTAAAAGGGAAAATGTGCAGAGTGAATCGGAAAAGGGACAATATAGTCACATTATAGTCACCTGGGGCATTTCTTGGGCTGCTTGGCAATATGCTCACTTCACTGTCCTGGAGGAAGATCAAGTGCAGCTTGTCATTGAGCGACTCGCTTTTACACTGTCATTCTTTTTTATCACTTCTTTAAGCTAACATAGTGCAGTGGTGAGCACATTCGCCTAAGACTTGAAAGGTCATTGGTTTGAGACTGGGCAAAAAATTATGTGGGCCAGGAGAGGCATGAGTACCACCAGGCTCTACTCGCCCAAGACCCACTATAGGAAATGTTGCCTCTACAACCTTAGCGGTTAAGGGCTCCAACCGACCATTTTTGAGCAGAGTTAAAATACTGTAGAAAGAGCATTTGACTAAATAGTTGCCCAAAGGGCGCACCGTGTGAAAGGGCGCAGTCTCTGTAGTTAGTTCTATTTTGGAATTTAACACTATTGGAGGTGCATTTGCCCTCTGCAGGTGCCCTCTTCTTGCATGAAATGTTTCCTCTTCGCGCATACAAGATGCCAATGCTCCGTGCTTTACTGGTCTATTACCCCCCAAAATAGATACGAAAACGTTTTAGGAACATTTGCGTTGTGAGGGGAGCATTGTCTAGCAGGAGGGGCGGTTAAGTCATTTTTCGGCACAACACAGGACAGCATACAAGCGTGCGTATGCAGCTTACCTACATTCCACTTACGGATTCTGGCAGATTCGATATTTTGTATTGTGTAAACCTTTTTTGGAGTAGAGTTAGTAGAGTACTGTTGTGCTTCTTTCCGCCGTATGGCGCTGTGAAAGGTCATCCGGCATCCACACCGAAGAAGAAATCCGGCTTCTACTTCCTGGTTCGTGCGTAACCGAAACAACGTGTACTGTAGTTCTCGCGCGCTAAGAACTTTGACGTTTTTAGTGTTTTATATCTCGTGCATCCATTCAATATGGTTGGTGTAAAGAAGAGGCGAGACGTTTCTTTTGAATTAAAGTGGAATATTGAAGCTTGATGCGGTTGAGAAAATGGTCGGAACATTTTTTTTCGGCCACTTTCCCACGGAGGAGGAAGTTGCCGAACTCTTGAATCCCAGCTTCAGAAAGTAAGTTAAACTTAGCTTTTTTATCTTTATAGAGCATATTATTTTATTAATTGTTTATTTTTTAGTAAAAAACAATGAAGGTTACTTATACATGTCACGTGGATTACCAGAACAGAGCAGAGCAGGGGACCCCAGAGCGTTCGTTACAAGTCGGGACTGAAGAGATGATCGTAGCTTGGGACGGAGCAGGTCGGATCGGAGGCAGGCAGAGAGAATCAGGTAAACAAGGCACAGGTAATCGGGAGCGTCATACGGGGTACAGATGTGAATCCTCCGACAAGGAGTTCTCCGCGTAACGCGTTTAAAAGGGGAGCATTGACCAATCAGGAAGCACATTCCAGCGCGCCACATGATTACCCCAGGTGACTCCACTTGGGTAATCATGACAGAACCCCCCCCTCAAGGAACGGCTCCAGAAGTTCCCCAGGAAAAAAAATAAAAATAATTTTAACCCAAGACACGTCACAGGGAAACACAGGCAGATCAGGACAGGCAGAATCAGAAGAGTCCAGACTCAGGGGGGTCAGATTCAGAAGAGTCCAGACTCAGGGGGGTCAGATTCAGAAGAGTCCAGACTCAGGGGGGTCAGATTCAGAAGAGTCCAGACTCAGGGGGGTTAGATTCAGAAGAGTCCAGATTCAGAAGAGTCCAGACTCAGGGGGGTCAGATTCAGAAGAGTCCAGACTCAGGGGGGTCAGATTCAGAAGAGTCCAGACTCAGGAGGGTCAGATTCAGAAGAGTCCAGACTCAAGGCAGGCTTGGGAGTCGAACAGGCAGGCTTGGGAGTCGAACAGGCAGGCTTGGGAGTCGAACAGGCAGGCTTGGGAGTCGAACAGGCAGGCTTGGGAGTCGAACAGGCAGGCTTGGGAGTCGAACAGGCAGGCTTGGGAGTCGAACAGGCAGGCTTGGGAGTCGAACAGGCAGGCTTGGGAGTCGAACAGGCAGGCTTGGGAGTCGAACAGGCAGGCTTGGGAGTCGAACAGGCAGGCTTGGGAGTCGAACAGGCAGGCATGGGAGTCGAGCAGGCAGGCATGGGAGTCGTTCGCAGTCATACGGCCGGAGGTGCCTTAGCCAATTTCGCCATGTCGGAAATGACTTGCCGAACTGCACAACAGGAATCGCGCTGCTGATTCAGACTTTTATAGCGGTCAGGGGGCAGATGTACGAACGCGGGGTCCATTCTGGTCGGAGGATTCTGTCACGTGGATTACCAGAACAGAGCAGAGCAGGGGACCCCAGAGCGTTCGTTACAAGTCGGGACTGAAGAGATGATCGTAGCTTGGGACGGAGCAGGTCGGATCGGAGGCAGGCAGAGAGAATCAGGTAAACAAGGCACAGGTAATCGGGAGCGTCATACGGGGTACAGATGTGAATCCTCCGACAAGGAGTTCTCCGCGTAACGCGTTTAAAAGGGGAGCATTGACCAATCAGGAAGCACATTCCAGCGCGCCACATGATTACCCCAGGTGACTCCACTTGGGTAATCATGACAATACAAGCCTTAAACATACTTATATAACCCATACACATGCAAAATATAGCACTGAAGCAACTTACAAACAAATTCAACTTATGAACGATCGTCCAGAACCTAAGTCATTCGTAGATTGTGCAGCGTCTGTACAGCGGTAGAAAAACTGAGTTTACTTGTGGTTTATTTAAGTTTTGATTGCAAAATAAAACACACAGATGGTTACCTGACGGTGTTTGTTTTTGGATTCCTCCACTTGCAACCCTTCGATTCATTAATCTTCAATTCTCTCTTGGCGGCTGCTTGGTCTCCATGTTCTTCTGCATAGTGGACAAATTCAACACACTGTTGCGAACAAAAACATAGAGTGCATTCAATAGAGTGAAAGTGAGGTTTTGGATCTAATTCAGATTCGGGGGGACAACTCTCCACCCTCCGTGAGCATAATAATACTCTATGGCGTTATCATCCATGAGCACTTTCGCCAACAATGCATTCCGTGTGACGTTATGTGTCCTCTTCAGCGCAAGTCGGATATGATGGCATTCAAACGAGAGATGATTAAATGTCACAGGAGACGCGTAGAAGTCGCATTTACTTGTAAATATGATCGATCTGACTAAAACATGGGATTTCACCCAAAATTGTTATAAGTCTTGACTCGGCCAAGGCTTGAACCTATGACCTCGTTGCAGTAAAGTGCTCAATGAAGCTGTATTTCATATTGTAAAATATTACTTGAACATCTACTTTGAAATAATTTAAAAATAACGAAATTGGTTCAAAATAAGGAATGGCATGTACAACTACCGGTTTTTGGTCCTATACTGATTTTTCTCAAGTTTCTAATGTACACTGTTCGGAGGATGATTTTTAAAAATCCTGCTTCAATATAGTCATAGTTCAAAAACTTTATAACACAATGTAAGCACTCTAATTTTGGAGTAATCTAGCTTGACTATGCACAATTACTTTTGAATATTAGTTTTGACTAATAAGTTTCCAATGCTAATCATGTATCAGATATCAATATTTTATTTCAGGATAAATTTAATATGATTGTGTTCCCCTCCATAACATGGTTGAATTAGGATGACTGTATAAAACAGAGCCGAGTTACAACAAATTCTGACAGAGATTGACTTAAATGGGTATGTAAACCTTGATGGAATTCAGTATGTCATTTGATCCGCTGATACAAAGCCTCTGGTGGAATCAGAGAGAATCACGTTTACAGTACATACACAACAGCGCACAGGCCCATTTGTATTTCTAACACTTGGCAAAGGCACACTTTCATCAATCTTTTTGTGGAAGCCTTTATGTTTGTTTGTTTTAATCCAACTGGGGCTATTTTAGCTGGTGATGCTCCAAAGTTTCAGCGCAACAGTACCCATAATGCCCACTGGCTAGCACAATTAAAATATTTTCCAGGTCTCGCTTGCGATCCATATGAATGAAGCTCAATTCTATCTGCGCGTATAATATATAAAAAGACAAGTCATACTCTCAATTGATGTCTCAAAGTTTGATTTCATTTTTTTGGTTCTGAATAAGTAGTCAAAGAACCGAGAGGGCTCTGTGACAGGGAAGAATGCTTGTTTACTCATATTGAAAGTTTGTAAACAGTCCCACACAGTTATGTGACCAATTCCCATTGAAGCTGTGACGCACTGATGATAACTTGTTGCTAATCAAAGTCCAATCTATTTATTGTTTTCTCCTTTTGATGAAATGCAGTATTTTCCTTCCCGCTGCACAACAGTAGTCTGTTTGAGACGGCTAAAAGCCTGTTGTTACACTGAAAACCGAACATTCCTATAAGTTCAGCTATTGAGGTTAGAAAAATTTGAACCCAGGCTGTTTTTCAGATATTTAAAGGAAAACGCATGTGGTTTATTGCATGTTTCACATAGAAATATTGGTCTAAATCAGGTCTTGTCTGTTTTATACATGATTTAGCCCCCAAAAAATCTGGAATTGGATAGTGCGGACTTCGTTCAGTCCCCAAAGAAGTTGATTAAAGGCCTCTTTAGAACGTCTTTACATTGTAAAAAAGCATGTATCAAATACAGTAAAAATCTAGCATTGTTTTGCGTGGTTTATTTCTTATTATTTTTTCTCAAAAATGTTGTATAAATAATTTTAGGTCATTTTAAAGTATTACTTTTCAAGAAAAACAAGAAAAGAATTAATTAAACGGGTTAAAAATGTCATGATGATTCACCTGTGTCCGCTCGTTTGGCTGCAGCTGCTGCTGACTACCTGATTGGTTCCCCGTCCTACTTAAGCTCAGTCCTTTCACTCGCCTGTTGTCAGTCCGTCAGCGAACCTCTGTTTTCACAAGGCAAGCATTTTTGACTCTGACTCCCGTCGGTCCCGTTTTATCACCCGTTTTCCACTCGTCCGTTCCTGATTGTCTCCTGCTACGACACGTTTTTGACCCCGACCATGTTTGATCTCCCTTCCCGGCTAACGACCCGCTTTTTTTTTTACCCCGACCACATTTTGATCGCCCGTCTCGGCTAACGACCTGTTTTTCCGATCTCGTGAGCGGCTTGCTTCCCGCGTCCAGCGAGCACCGCATCGCTGCCGCTGCCTTTCCTCTATATTTCAATAAAGTTGTGAGTAACGTTACGCATCTGGGTCCTACTTCTGTTCTGGTCATGACAAAAAATGGAGTAAAATCCAAAATAACAGCTAAATAATGAACCAAGATGAATACCATTGTTTACCCCCTTTGCCAGCGACCACAAATGATAACAAAAACTTTATACTGTGAATTCAGGCAACATCCTAATTCAAGATTTAAAGAAACCAACATGAAACTGGTGCTTGGATTTATTTTTAAACGTTTTCATTGGACGGTGTGCCTCGAGATTTTTTAGCGAAAAAATTTGCCTTGGCTTCAAAAAGGTTGGGAAATGAAAAGCAGGCTTCTTTTCAATGTTTTTCCAACATCTTTTCAACCATTTTTTTACAGCACTGGGAGCCTGTCAGATCTCTTCCACTCTTTTCAATTGGTTCTTGAGCCATTCTCTTTCTTCCCCCCCAAAAGACGACTACATCTAATTTAATCTTTAAGAAACAGCTCCATAATGGAAAAAATATCAGCTCGTTAGCAAGCTGGCTGGAGCTTTCTAATGATCCTAGTCATTTCTGAATAACATATTTGAATAACAATAGTTGAAGAATAGAAACCTCCAAAAACATACAGGACATACGGCTTCCCAGAACCAGGTTGCCCGGATTGCAACACGGTCAGGTCTTTTTGTTGTTATTGGTGGTTCCCGTGGTAAGTGACCAAACTGCATTTGCTTTCTATCGTTCCCTGAAGAATAAAGGACTGATGCCAAGGATACGGAAAATAACAGAAGCGTTTTGTCACAAGCCAGGAACGGAGACAGGACCCAATAGCGTTCGTTTTACTCCGTTTTTATTAAGAAAGAGAGCAGTGCTTGCATCAACGATCCGATGATCGTCGGTCACGGGTAGCTGATGGCAGGAACGCGGAAGTGGCACTTCCGTGTCGAGCGAGGATAGTCGTTGACAGCGAAAAAACAGGTCGATGGCCAGGACGGGGGCGCAAAGCAGAAACAGGTCCAGAAAAGAGGTCGACAACAGGTATCAGGCAGGAAAACAGGGCAGGATAATTTCGGAGAGTACAAAAAGCTTGCCTAGCTGAGAGCATAGGTTCGCAGACGGTCTGACGGCTTCCTTTCGGAAGACGGGAGTTTAAAAAGAGTCCAACAGCCAATCAGGTCCCGTGGCTGTTGGCGCCAACGGGGCAGCCGCAGGTGCCCCGAATCAGTAATCATGACACGTTTTTGATAACTTACACTGCTGTTAAATTTGGATTCTATCTGTGGTTAAAAAAGTAGAATTATTGTGAGTACATAGTCAATATTAGATAAAGTACTGTCCAAACCATTGTCTTGCTCCTGATATGTATTATATGTTGGCAAAAACATGGACTAATTTCTCTTGTAGGGCATCATAAATGTTTCCAAACGTTACTGCAGTGTTTTGTATCGAGAAAGCTTGTGCCGTGGAAAAGAGCAGCTTCCTACGGAAAAAAAAATCGGCTACGAATTTAAAGCCGCAGTGTTTAAAGTAAAGCACAAAAGTAGCGGCTTGTTGTCCGGAATTTATGGACACTGTTGATCGGTCTACAATTAGACAGCACATCATAACAGACACAGAGAATCGACTGATATTTTGAATTCCTGACTGACGGCAGCCTCCACATGCATTTTTAAAGAGGCATCTGCTATAATACTGGAAGAAGCCCAAGAAAGCATCCAAAATTTGTTTTTCTGCCAAGAGCCTACTAAGACAGAAAGTCATGAATACCTTAACCGTTTACTCATGCGGACTACTTCCAGCTTTGTACTTTTCAACTTAATTATGTATGGACAGCATATGGTGAGAGGTATTTCATGATTACCTGAGAATCTACTAAATAGGTAGTATGTGCGGGTTGATTAATATGATATATCCATTTCTTAATGTTCACAGTAAAGTTAAAGAGATCCTGACTTTCAGCCAATGACTTTTGAAAGATAACAATTCGCAGCACCCCGGAGCAAGGATTTTCGGAGTCTTATCAGATTCCGTCCGCAGCAATTGGGATGGACGACCCATTTTGAAAAGTCATTGTCTGAGGTGATTGACATCGATATCACGTAGAAATCTGGCTATCGCTGTCCCAGACAAATTGGCAATTTTGATTCCCTGGTGCCTTCCATTTTCGACTTGGTTTGTTAGCGTGTCTCTGTCACACACACAGTTCCATTTCAAGTGCTCCCAGAAAAAGCCGTTTGAAATCATATCCAAACATTATAGGTAGGGATGCAGGACCACAGAGTAAAATTACCAGGGTTAATTCAACACTTCAACACTGTTTTTTTAAGGTACACGGCAATACTACAATGTTAGTTTAACACCCAATGGTGGGGTGCGTTGTGTGAGGTTGCCTTGAAAAGTTGAAAGTTAAATATTTTTTCTGATAAGTATGTGTTAATAATGCCCACATATGTTTAAAGAGCCCTTATGTTTTTTCCCACTTCGCCTATCTGTTCTTATCAGAGGTTTTCGGGCGGATCACATTAGGTTCAAGGAATGGGGCCTGGGGAAAATGCTGGAAAGTGACATCATGCTTGTCTACACAGGTTTTTTTTCCCTCTCTTTGTTGGTGTAGTATAAAAATGGTGAAAGTAAGAAAAGGCCTGTTTTTTGTAGATTCAAGACAACAACCCAAACCCCAAAAAAGATGAAAAAGAAAAAATTATCGGAGCACGTCTACGTATTTCACGTCGGTGGTTCGCGCCCCGGCCGAGTCATTCCTAAGACTTAAAAAGTGGTCGGCGGCGCCCTATGTTGGCTGCGGCTGCATCGGCTCGCTACAACGGGTCAGGTGCAATCGACATTTCGTTCTGTGTACATTGTTACACAGAATGACAATACAAGGAAATTATTATTATTATTATTATTATTACTTGCACGCACATTATGAATGAGCTGACTGCATCTGCAATTATCACACAAGACAGGAGATGGCGGCAGAGAGCAACAAAGTCCCAAATTCTATACAGGAAACTTTTAACAATACCTCAGTAAAAATAGGGTCCTTATCTATGAGTATTAAATAAACAATAGTCATATCACTCTGTACTGTTATTTCCTAACGATATTGATCACTGATCAGAACCTGTCTCTGGATGCCGTACCAATAATTGATAGCTTTTATTTTTATCTGTATGCCATATTTAGAAAAATAAAAATCAAGCCAAAGCCAATAATTTGTATGTGTGTATTTATTTTTGTTTAGATGTAAACAAATGTTGATGTATGGAGCGGAAACTACATTAAAAAAATAAACAAAATGTTTGGGCAATAATATATATACTGGACTGTCTCAGAAAATTAGAATATTGTGATAAAGTTCTTTATTTTCTGTAATGCAATTAAAAAAACAAAAATGTCATACATTCTGGATTCATTACACATCAACTGAACTATTTCAAGCCTTTTATTATTTTAATATTGCTGAATTTGGCTTACAGCTTAAGAAAACTCAAAAATCCTATCTCAAAATATTAGAATATCATGAAAAAGTATACAAGTAGGCTATTCAACTTATCACCTGAATAATCTAATTAACTCGAAACACCTTGCGAGGGTTTCCTGAGCCTTAAAAACACTCAGCTTGGTTCAGTAAACTAAATCACTGCTGATCTGACTGCTGTCCAGAGGACCATCATTGATACCCTCCATCAGGAGGGTAAGACACAAAAAGAAATTTCTCAAAGAGCAGGCTGTTCACAGAGTGCAGTTTAAAAGCATATCCACAAAAAGTCTGTTGGAAGGGAAAAATGTGGCCGGAAACGCTGCACAACCAAGAGAGATGACCGCAGCCTTAACAAAATTGTGAAGAAGAGCCGCTTCCAGAATTTGAGGGCGCTTCAAAGACAGTGGGCTGAAGCTGGAGTCCAGGTATCAAAAGCCACAGTTCACAGACGTGTCCGGGAAATGGGCTACAATAGCCGTATTCCCATGGTCAAGCCACTTCTGAACTCAAGACAACGGAAGAAGCGTCTGACTTGGGCTATGGAGAAGAAGCACTGGACAGTTGCAGAGTGGTCCAAAGTCCTCTTTTCAGTCGAAAGCAAGTTTTGCATTTCATTTGGAAGTCAAGGCGCCAGAGTCTGGAGAAAGGCTGGAGAAGAGCAAAATCCAAGTTGCTTGAAATCCAGTGTGAAGTTCCCACAGTCAGCAATGGTTTGGGGAGCCATGTCAGCTGCTGGTGTTGGTCCACTGTGTTTCATCAAGTCCAGAGTAAATGCAACTGTGTACCAAGAGATTTTAGAGCACTACATGCTTCCATCTGCTGAAAAGCTCTATGGAGATGAGTATTTCATTTTCCAGCATGATCTGGCACCTGCCCACAGTGCCAAAACCACCAGTAACTGGTGCACTGACCATGGCATCACTGTCCTTGATTGGCCTGCTAATTCCCCTGACCTGAACCCCATCGAGAATGTGTGGGGTATAGTTAAGAAGAAGATGAAAGACACCAGACCTACAAATGCAAATGAGCTGAAGGCCGCTATCGAAGCATCCTGGGCATCAATAACACCTCAGCAATGCCACAGGCTGATTGCCTCCATGCCACGCCGGATTGATGCAGTAATCCGTGCAAAAGGATTCCCAACCAAGTACTGAGTGCATCAATGGACATTTTCAAATGTTTGATTTAGTTTTGCTGTTATAAAATTATTTTTTTACTTGGTCTGAGGAAGTATTCTAATATTTTGAGATAGGATTTTTGAGTTTTTTTCAGCTGTAAGCCAAAATCAGCAATATTCAAATAATAAAAGGCTTGAAATAGTTCAGTTGATGTGTAATGAATCCAGAATGTATGACATTTTTGTTTTTTTAATTGTATTACAGAAATTAAAGAACTTTATCACAATATTCTAATTTTCTGAGACAGTCCAGTATATATAAATATATATATATTATTGCCCAAACATTTATAACATATATATATATATATATATATATATATATATATATATATATATATATATATATATATATATATATATATATATATATATATATATGTATATATATATATATAGACACTACTATATTAGCTATAATGACCTACTATAAAAAAAAAACAAGTAGAATGCAGCACAGTGTAACAGACTGGGTAACAGACTGCGTGACAAAGTAAACTGTACAAAAACAAAAACTAAAATCCAAAAAACAGACCAATCTCTTTCGCAATTTATACAGATGTCGCAGTAACAGGAGTAAGAAACAGTAACAAGATTAAGCAACAGTCACATGAGTAAGAAACAGTAACAAGAATAAGAAACCGTAACAAGAGTAACAAACAAACATCGTAACAAACAGTGAGACAAACAGCGTGACAAACAGCTTAATGAAGTAAATTATCCAAACCAGATAACAGGAAAAACAGGAGGAAAAAAACAGACCATATTATCTGCACTTAACAAGATGTCACAGTAACAGGGATAAGAAGCATCAAAAAGAGTAAAATAACAAAACAATGGAACAAACAACCTGCATAACAAATGGCATGACAAACAGTGTAACACACAGCATAACACACTGTGAGACAAACAGCATGACAAACAGGGTGAAACAGCGAGACAACCAGTGTGACAAACAGCGTAAAAAATTGCATAACAAAGTAAACCATCCACAACAGAAAAAAAAGAAAAAAAAACTAATGGATGAAAGTGGAAGACAATGACCCAACCAGTGTGCTGTCCAAGCAGTCAATATAAAAGGTGAGGGATAACAAGACCGAGGTGTGGGGTGATCTGACTCAGGTATTTCCTGTTCCAACCCCGCGTTTGGCACCCTCTGGGGGATCTTGTCATTACCAACATTCAAAAGAAATTGATTAATTCAATCTAAATCAACACTTGGATTTAACACGGCAATAAAAACTGGCATCGCCTTTACACAATAAATCATCTATGAAGCTGACCCTATTGCACACTAATTGCTCATTAGTATTTTTGCTGAGCCCAAATGAACTGAGAAAACCATGAATCATTTCAAGAAGTCATCCATTTACTCAGGGTTACTGATAAGATTTGTTCTTTTGAACAAAAGCTTTGTAAACTACAGAACACTAGCGACACTTAACACAATTGAAAGGTTTTGACAGGCAACAGCCAATCAAATATTAGGATAGACGATCAGCTTTTTTGCATGCTTTGTTTTCTGATGGAAAAATATGTCCCTTTTGAGTGTTCCCCAAACTCCGGGCCGTGGACCAGTACTAGGCCGTGGGTCGTTTGATACTGGCCCGCACATAAAAAAAAAACTTTGAAGTTTTTGCTTATACTATTTTTATTCCTTTATAACACACTTTGCATTTGAGCCTGCTTTGTTTTGTTTTTGGTCCGTTTGTGTGTTGGACAACTCTTCTTTCTCAATTGAAGTGACAGATCGTCTACGCAAATGAGTTCCTACTTCCTGCCTCCCGACCCGTTTCAAGACAGTCCCGTTCCGTTTCATGACAGTATGAGCGCTGAATCCTAACCACGAAACCCCAAGGGATGTAGATGACATAGGAAACTGCATTAGGTTTTATCTCACCATAACACCATTTTTACTCACAGTACCACAATGTTGAGAGTATTCAGCTGGGCCACAAGAATATTGTTAGACATTAATTTGGTCAATGCTACAGAAAAGGTTGGTGACCACTGCCTTAGATGTTTACTAATACTTGATGTTACTTTACAGCAAAGTAATCCAAAAGTGCCATCCCATGACATTCTGGAACATCTAAAAGACCGCAGCTAAGATTTTTAACACATTTCAGTCATGAAAACTGTCCTGCCCTTCAAATAAGTCCTAGGAAGTTTCTGAGCATCTTGACAAATTGCATCTCATTAGTTGTAACAAACAGCACATCATTGATGTGAAGGTCACAGAAAATGAGGAATAGACTACACTGACCGCAACATCGGCTAGGCAGATTATTATCCTGCTATCAATTATTCATCTGTCCATCTATTTTCTACACAAACTATTCTCTTCAGGGTCACCGGAAATCTGGAGTCGTACACATAGACAACCTCTTACCCTCGTGTCAGAGCTAATGGACGATTAAGAGTTTGAGGCCCCATTTAACAAAACACTATGTTTTTCTCTATGGAGTACCTTCCATCCATCCATTATCTGCACCGCTTATCCTCAGTAGGGTTGCGGGGGTGCTGGAGCCCATCCCACCTTTAATCTTCAGGCAGTGGGCAGGCGACACCCTGGACTGGTTGCTTGCCAGTCGCAGAGCACACAGGGACAGACAATTCGCTCGCTTATTCACACCTAGGGACAATTTGGACCGGCCAAGTAACCCGACATGCATGTGTTTTGAAATGTGGGAGGAAACCGGAGTGCCAGGAGGAAACCCCCGCAAGCACGGGGAGAACATGCAAACTCCACACAGGAAGGTTCGATTTCATGACCTCAGAAGCGCTACCACTTCGCCGCTGTGCTGCCCTCTATGGAGTACCAAAAGTGCAAAATATAAAAAGAAATTTGGAGGTGAACTCCCAAACAGTTAAAAATACCTTTGCATTTCGTCCATTCTTGGTACCACGGGAGTAGAAAAAAATCACATTTAAAAAAAAAACTTAACTCATCCAATACCAGATATTTCTGTCAAGTGGAAAGTGCGGATGAAGGCCTACAGAAAATTGAGTTCAGTAGCTATATAGGCATAAGACATAAAAGAAAGCTTCAACGCACATCTATTGTTAGGAAAAATGTATGCTTTTAGTTTTTACAGTTTTTTTAAAAAACAGTTAAACGTTGCCTTGTCAGGACCAGAACAGAAAAAGGACCCACTTGCGTGACATTTACCACAAGATTTATTGAAAGAGAGAGGAAGGGCTGCGCCCACAATCTGGTGTTCGCTGGGCGCGGGAAGCAAGTCGCTCTTGTACTCGGATTGGGATCCGAACACGGAAGTGGATCTTCGGAGCGAGCGATGGCGGAATCAGGGGCGGAAAACTGGTCGGTAGCCGGGACTGGGAGAGCAAGACGTGGTTGGGGTCGGACACGAGTCGTACGAAAGAACGGGAGAGTAGACATAGTCGGGAACAAAAATGGGTCGTAAGCCGGGATGGGAGAGCAGACGTGGTCAGGATCTAAACAGTCGGAGACAAACGGGAGCAAAAACGGGACAGGCGAGAGTCAGGGTCAAAAAAGGATAGCCTAGTATACACGGATATTCACAGACGGACTGACAAAAGGACAGTGACAGGACTGGGTTTAAATAGCAGGGAAGCCAATCTGTCAACAAGCCGCAGCTGGTGCCAAACGGGTAAGGCCATTTGGGCGCCATGGCAACCGTGATATGCCTAGTTTCTTGAAAATACTCGTTTCCAAGAAAACTGAGAAAAACAGCTTTTTTTGAAAGGATTCATTTCAAGCACAACTTTTTTTTCGCATTCATGATCCTAACCTCCAATGCTTTCCATAAATACAACGGCACTTTGCTTGCAAAATTTGAATGCAAGAACACTGAACTAATGCCGAAACTAATCAGGCACTTTAAAATAACTTTTTAGCACCAGATGTTTTTTGTGACGTGATTACACAATTTAGGTCACTCGGGGGCCGTTCACACACTCTCAATCGCTGGATAGAGGAAGTAACACGAATCCATGGGGGCTTCCTCAATGTGTGAAAAAATAGATCTGATCCAACCATTGCCGCCATCATGTGGTGATTTATACAGAAATCATTCCCAGAGGCTTGATACTTACCAAACTGCAGCGACAAAGCCTTGAGAATACTATCATAAAATAAATCCAATATTTATACATTTTGGCACTCAGGGTCAATGCTTCTAAAAACATATGTATATGCTATGACACTGAATGAGTTTAAAGTAAAATTCCATAGCAGTAGCGTCGCATGCGGTTGGTGCAAAGTGTGCACCAACACCGTGTCCAGCTTGAGGCAAATTACCTGAGACATCAACAAACTATGTTGAGTGAGACTCTGAAATGAGTGTATTAATACCGGATTTATTCAGCAACGATTGTCAGAAGGGCTGCACGATTAACTGAAATCTAATCCATATCACGATGTAATGTAGTACAATAGTGTAACGGAAAAACACTCCATGTTTCTTTAAGGATTTATAGTTCCAGTTTGTTAATTGAGTGATGGAGTGTTTAGCCAAAAAGAATTGTCACATATCAGGGTTTAACAATGCCGGCCAATCAGAAGCAGGCTTTAATGGCACCAGCCTACAAAGGTCTGCAAAACGTGTGTGCAACTTTGATAGGCTGGTGTAAGCGCCCAATCAAAAACAAGGGTGCAGACCTTGCCACCGAAACAAACACGACAGCTTGTAACTTTAGCGGCTTGTTACATTGAAAATGAATGGATCTATTAAATTGGTCTCTGAGGAATGTAAGAAGAGCGCAAAGAAATGCTGAGCACCAGCGGGTGCTTCCTGGATTTTTATCGCATCCAGGAACTGATTGAGGCGGTGTTCGAAGGGAAAGCTAACAGCTAGGCTAACAACTCTTAAGCTACCACTGCCGTCCGTGGATAGTCACCAACTCCTGATCTATTAGCAATGAAACAGACGACTTGGAGCTACCACTCGTTTAAAGCCGTTACATTCAAAGTCGTGGTTACCCGTCACTAACGTGTAGCTAGCCATCCGCTCTTTAAATCGCTTTCCCACACTGAAAGAAGCAGCCCTTCGTTGTACTTTTTGTATAATGACAATAACAACTATTTATTCAACTGCAATTCTGTCTTTATCAGTAGATCTAGTTGTATACTCTCAGTCTCTAAGGACATTATCTCGAAGTAGGTTAGCAGGTCACTATGTTTAAGTTCTCCCACAAAACACGAGCACAGAAATGCACTTCTCTTTTCGTATCTAAAATTGCATCGAGATTGCAATCCAGGTCTGAAAAATCGCAATTAGGTGTTGTTTATTTTCAATATTGTGCAACGTAATCGGGGGGGATCACAAGATTGTGACCATAATCTTTAAACTATTTATCTTAGTAGCAGGAAGCAAGCCCAGAAAGAGGTGCCGCTAATCCAAACCTTTTAGTTGACAGCTAATTTGGCACGTACAGGTACAATTTGCAACTTGCAAAAGTTACAACAACAGCAATGTTAATGTACTTGTCTACAAGCCGTGCATTCTGCTATTTATTTACATATTTTATTCGGTGTCCTAATTAGAGTCTAGCAGCATAAATGATCTGAGAAGATGAATTCGTAAACAGTTAGCAAACCCTAATGCATCAGTGCTGTTCTTGTCTTTGTTCTAAGAGTTATAATGCATTCAAAGTACAGTTTTAGGGGTTGTTTGCATTGATTTATAGCAAAATGTTAGGATATTTGTCACAGATATATCAATCACAGATTAAAACAAAACAGAATTGATGCAGTCACATTGAAATAAATCCTTCAGACAAAAACATTTTTTCCCATGCTTGTTAATCTTGCACATGATTTAACAGATTTTAGTGATTATTTTTTTTCACTGGCAGATCTTCTGCATTATTTTATGTCACGGTTGCCCATGGCGCCCAATAGCCCCCGCCCGTTTGGCGCCAGCTACGGCTCGTTGACTGATTGGCTTCCCTCCTATTTAAGCTCAGTGCTCTCACTCACCCTTTGTCAGTCCGTCAACTAACCTCTACACCCGCAAGACGTGTGTTTTGACTCTGTCCGGTATCCTGTTTGTGTATCCTGTCTGGTTTTATTTCTGTGGTTTCTATTTCGTCCTGTTTTAATATCGGTCTCCGGTCTCCAGTGTCTGGTATCGTTCCCGTCCATCTCATTCTGTCTGATCTCTGTTTCCAGTCTCCTATATCTGTTATCAATCCTATCAGTCCCTTTCTGTCCGGTATTGACACCATCTGTCCAGTATCGGCTCGTGTAACTGGTATCTATCTTGCTGGTCTCTGGATTTCTGTTGTTCCACGCCAGACTTGTGTCTTTCTTCTTCTGTCCAGCAATCGCCGAATCACTGGCGTTTGAGAAACGTTACGCATCTGGGTCCTCCTCCTGTTCTGGTTCTGACATTTTAAGTACCGGTATTATTTTTGTTGTTTTTCAAGCAAAACAGGATAAAATAAAAAATAAAAAATATGTGAAGAATATGGTAAAATCCCAAATTCAAGCAAAAATATGAACCAAATGAATAACCTGTATTAATTACGGAACTGACTGTCAATTTTAGCAGTGATAGCTAAAATGAAAAGGGGAGCTTGGCATGTTCTTGTGAAGTTACTCCGTATGCGGAATCCTTTTGTTAATTTCTTCCGTACTTCATGTGCCAGTAGGAGGTTAGATAGTTGCAGAAGAACAGACTTTATTACTGTAAATTCCAGGTCACAAGCTGCTATGTTTTTGCAAAATGTTAAACACTACAGCTTATACATATCCATCCATCCATCATCTGCACCACTTATCCTCAGGGTCGCTGAGGAGCTCATCCCAGCTATCTTAGGGCAGTGGGCAGGGGACACCCTGAACCAGTTGCCAGCCATGTGTTGGGCATTATAAATTACCATATATATATATATATATATATATATATATATATATATATATATATATATATGGAAACAATTAGGACACTGTTTCAGAGAAATCAGTGCCGTTTTTTACCAAAATTATTCAAATATTACATAACAGGAGAAAAGTTGGATGTTTGACAGTATTTAAGACAATATTCACAACATTTTCATTGTATTTCAACTTTTTCACCCAATTGTCAAGTCCTCAATTTACACATCCAAATTGGACAGCAGTGAAAGTTATCGATCAATAGTACTACCTTGCTCTTTCTGTATCATTGGCGTCAATGTCACCTTGTTGAAGTTTCCTTTCATCCTCGAGGAACGGTAACAAGCAAATGCAATTTAGCCCATCACCGCGTAAACCACCAATGACAGCTTCACAAAGGTCACGTTTGCATTGCACTATTCACCACAGTAGGGTCTCCCTGGCGCCGTCAACCTGAAATATAAGGCTCAGATTTTATGCGATACATACCTTATTCACGTTCTTTCATTCAAGTTTTTTCAGCGCAGTAGTAAATATGTGCTCGTCTTTGTAACTGCCATCCTGAATGGTCATATATTCACATGTAAACATGTGACATACACAAATTGGAGCAGAACCGAAAACAACACAGATGAAAAAGGTGTCAGGTGTGCGCCAGGCGTAAAATGTGAGAAATGGACCTAAATTAGTTCATTTTTATGTCTGTTTAAGCCTGTGGCTTAAAAGACCCCAAATAAAAGACAAAATCGATTTTGGCTCCTAATTTTTGAGCATGCGGTTTTAAATTAGGTGCACTCTGTCGTCCGGTACTTACACTAATTTGTTAGCCATACTGCACATAGGATCGATAGTATTGTCTGCAGAAAAAGTTTCTGTGTTTTTTCCTCACTTGTTTTCTTGATGGCTTGTTTCTTGTTAATTTTATCAGTCTTTCTTTCTGTATTTTTTCCTTTATGTATATTTTCTTTCCATTTTTCTTTCTCTCTGTATTTGTTGTTTTGTCTGGAGCTTTCAATAAGATTTCTAGTTCGGGAGGAGTCAAAACCACTTTCCTCTAAGGCCTCGTTGCCATGGTGACCCATGGAATAGGGCATCCTCTCATTCGGTCTTTTTTTTTGTTAAGAGAGCTTGTGAGCCGGTTTATTCAACACTGACTGAATTTAACTGACTGAAATCTGCCCTCCTTGAACTGAAAACTTTAAATTAAGGTAGTACAACTAAGAAGTCAGGGTTAGATTCAACAACTTTTTGAAATAATCCCATCGAATAATTTATCCCTAATAGTGTTCCCCATAAGTACGTAGCAGCAAATGGCTATTTTGCTTTGTATTTTAAAAGCAGTTGCAAATGAGAAAAAAGCTATTTTAATGTACACAAAGGCTAAACTGTTTGTAGAGGACTAAAAGAAAAAGAAAAATAGACCATTTAAAAAAAAAAGAAAGGTGGAATTTGGTGATATATTTTGAAGGTCAGATTTACTTAAAATAGGGATGCAATGAAACCAACTCCATTGAGTTTGCAAACTGGCCAACACTAATATATTAGTATATTAGACTACTACTTTTTGCCCCTTAAAGACGCCTTCCGCTTTTCAAATAACAGCAAAAAAATCTTGACTCGAGACTAATATTTTAATATACGGCATATAAATGTCACTTCAATGCATAACAGAATGCTTGAAAGAGAGTGGGCCAAAGACATGTTTTTAAATCATGCCCTTTTCTTATATATACAAAATTTATAGTACATTTTCTGCCAACTTTTATTGGATTGATAGTTTTGTAGCAGAAATATTCATTACTGTGGTACTACAGGTAACAGACTGATATTACATAGTGGCTTAGAGAATAAATGGACAAGTTCATCACAATAATAACTTAGTGGTTCTTAGTAAATTTTGACGCGAGACTAAGTTTGGTTGTGAACTAATACAGTAATACTGTAGAACAGAAAAATACTGCGATATAAATAATATTTCAGTAAAAATACCACAGAAATACTCCAAAATACTACAGAAACACTACAAAAATCCTACTACATAAATGCTCCAAACATAACCCAAAATACTACTCCAAAAATGCTACAAAAATCCTTCACCTGAAATATTATGAAAATACAACCACCATAACACTACAAAACTAAATATCAAATCAAGTAACCTTATATATTATTTTGATTTCATTCTAAAAATGAAAAAAATACTACAGAAATAATACAATACCACTTTTACAGTAAGATTATAACACATAAATACTACTAGAGAAATAAAACTAAAGTAAATATCCAAAAATACTCAAGGAACACTACAAAATTCCTACTACAGAAATACTAAAATATTTCTATAGTACAGAAAAATACTAGGATATAAAAAATACTCCAGCGATAGAAATACTACAGAAACACTACAAAAATCCTACTACAGAAATACTCCAAACATAATCCAAAATACTACTACAAAAATCCTTCTCCAGAAATACTTTGATAATAATAATACTACACAACTAATCAAATTAGATGCCTAAAACGGGGACCGTATATGTTATCTTACTTTCATTCTGAAAAGATAAAAAATACAACAAAACTACTACAATAACACTATTACAGTCAGACTATAACACAGAAATACTACTACAGAAATACTACTACAGTAAATATCCAAAAATACTCCAGAAACACTACAAGATTCCCACTACAGAAATACTCAAAGATTCCCACTACAGAAATACCAAAGACATCGTATAGTACAGAAAAATACTAGGATAGAAATACCCCAGTAATAGGCTAAAAATACTACAGAAACACTTAAAAATCCTACTACAGAAATACTCCAAACCAAATATCAAATCAAGTGCTCACAACGGGGACAATATATATTATTTTGCGTTTTTCTGAAAAGATCAAAAATACTAAAGAGGTACTACAAAAACACCATTACAGTAATACTACAATACAGAAAATCTACTAAAGAATTAAAACTACAGTAAATATCCAAAATTACTCCAGAAACATTACAAAATTCCTACTACAGAAATACCAAAAAACATATATAGTACAAAAATATACTAGGATAGGAATAACACTCCAGTAATAGTCCAAAAATAATACAGAAACAAGACAAAAACCCTACTACAGAAATACTCATTCTATAGTACAGGACAATACTAGGATATGAATAATAATCCAGTAATAGTCCAGAAATACTACAGAAACACTACAAAAATTCTACTACAGAAATACTCCAAATATAATCCAAAATACTACTACAAAAATCCTTCTCCAGAAATACTTTGAAAACACAATACCAATAATACTACAAAACTAAATATCAAATAAAGTGCTTAAAATGAGGACCTTATATAATATTTTGATTTTCTTCTGAAAAGATAAAAGATAATACAAAAGTACTACAAAAACACTATGACAGTAAAAATACAACATAAAAAAAAACACCAACCCAAAGTACTCCAAAATCCCTACTGCAAAAATACTCAAATAATAAAAAAGCACTACAAAATCACAACAAAAGCATATCTACAATAAAACTACAAAACCCAATATCAAAATCAGTGCTTAAAACAGGGACCTGAAATACTAGTTTGCTTTCATTGTGAGCATTTCGAAAACCAATTGAATGCATTTAAAAACGAATGTAAAGAAATATAACATGTAGACCTCTGCATGTATATTCATGAATGAGAAAGAGAGATACCAGAAAAAAATATATATATAAGTGGGCGTGTGCCTTGGGGTTTTTCTAAATGCCTTGGCTCGCAAACTAGTTGGAGAGTTTATTTCTTGTTAACAAAACAAAGTATTGGACTACCCACTTGCTGGCTGAAAGGAATGCAGGGATGTAATTTCACACAAACAATTTTTTTCAATAAACACTTAACCGGGCTTTGTATTGTTGGTTTGCCGAATACTTTGACGTTCCATTTGGAGGTAGAAACATCTTCAAAAGTTCTCGTTTTTTTCTTTTTAAAGACAAAAAAGAGACGTCTGCCTGAAGGGGCAAACACATTGTCTGCCGCTTGCTATTTTCGGCAATTGAACTCGGCTTTGTGCGTTGAAACGATTTCCTCTGAGCCAAAAAAACACAGTACAAAACGATGCGGAGTTATGATTTCTCAAGAAAGATTCTGTCAGGACCCGAACAGACGGTGGACCCAGACGCGTAATGTTTTCACACAAGCTTTATTTTACGGGAACGGGGCAGTCACGAGCAGGAACACAAATGCCAGTGATTCGGCGATCGCTGGGCGGAAGAGATCGAAACCGGACAGGACAGACGGGATCGATACCAGATACTGGACAGGGCGGGATGGACGGAATCGATACCAGATACCGGACAAGGCGGGACAAATGGGATCGAGGAAAGATATTGGACAGGACAGGAAAGACGGGATCGATACCGGCTACTGGAGCAAGATACCGGACAGGACGAGACAGACAGGATCGACAATTAATACTGGAAACTGGAGGAAGATACCGGACAGGAGGAGACAGACGGGATTGATACCAGATATTGGAGATTAGAGCAAGATGCCAGACAGGACGAGACAGACCAGATCAATACCGGATACTGGAGACTGGAGCAAGATATCGGACAGGACGAGACAGACCGGCTCGATACCAGATACCGGACAGGGCGGGATGAACGGAATCGATACCAGATACCGGACAGGGCGGGACAAATGGGATCGATACTGTATACACCAGCAAGATACCGGACAGGACGGGACAGACAGGATCAATACCGGATACTGGTTACAGAAGCAGGATATCGGACAGGCCAAGACAGACGGGATCGATACCAGAGACTGGAGCAAGTTACCGGACAGGACAGACGGGATCGATACCAGATACACGAGCAAGATACCAGACGGGGCAGGACAGACAGAATCGATAATGGATACTGGAGCAAGATATTGGACAGGACGGGAAAGACGGGATCGATACCGGTTACTGGAGCAAGATACCGGACAGGACGAGACAGACAGGATCGACAATGAATACTGGAAACTGGAGGAAGATACCGGACAGGACGAGACAGACCGGATCGATACCGGATACTGGAGACTGGAGAAAGATACCGGACAGGACGAGACAGGCGGGATTGATACCGGAGACTGGAGCAAGATACCGGACAGGGTCAAAATACAAGTCTTGCAAGTGCAGAGGTTCGTTGACAGACTGACAAGGAGTGAATGAGAGCGCTGAGTTTAAATAGGAGGGAAACCAATCAGGCAACAAGCAGCAGCTGGCGCCAACCGGGCAAGCCCAAGTGAGGCTAATGGGCAACCGTGACAGATTCACAATCACATTTAACACAAGAGTCATAAACAAAAGGTCTCTGTGATCAAGACAAATGAGGTTTTGCGGAGATCCTGACAGTAATAAATTCTTGGCTTTATTAGTTTGTTGTTTGGTGTGTTTTGTGGTGGCACAACCTCAAAAAAATCAGTTTTTTACCCCCTCAAATATTTCCATTTTATGTGATGGTGTAGTGTGCATGTGCGTTTTTTTTCTTTTTCAATTTAACACTTGATTGCATTTGTATCAACAAATAGACTATTTACATAAAGTTTGATTTGATTAGTGTCTTAAAGCATGCATTTCAAAAGTCCACTTTTGGACTGTAAGACATTTAAGCTGCGATGATTTTTAAAACTTTTCTCATATCTCGACTCTTCAGATCGTTGTCTATGTGCAGGTTTAAAAGGCTGAACCTATAAAAAGGTTAAACAACATGTGCCATCCTATGCACTGTTTTAGCTTGGAGGGTACTTACAGCTTAAGGCACAGGTGTCAAACAGGCTGCCCGCGGACCAGATCAGGCCCGCTAAGGGATTGAATCCGGCGAGACAACACTCAGAGAAGCGCAAGAGAAAAACAAGCTGCAGGTTGAAATATGTCAACTTGATGTTGCCAAAGCCAGGTGCCTCTCACAAAGACACTGTGCTTGTATTTATTCATCTCTCTCTCACTCTCTCTCTCTGTATTTCTTTTCTACCCTTTTCTCCCACTCTGTCTCTGTCTCTTTCACTCTCTGTGTCTTTCTTTTTCTATTCCTTTGTTGCTCTTTGTCTCTTTCTCTCTCTGGGTCTTTTAACCTCTTTTGCTCTAACTTCCTTTTTTCCTTTTCTCTCTTTTCTCTTTCTCTCTTCATACCCTTTGCGCTTTCTTTTCTCTTTTCGCTCCTTCTGTCTTTCTTTTTCTCTTTGGATTTCTTTCTTCCTCACCCTTCCTTTTCCCTTTCTCTCACGACTTTTTATCTTTTGTTTCTCACGATTTCTCCCTCTCTCTCTTTTTCTTTCTTTGTCCTGCCCTCTCTCCTTTTCCCTCCCTCTTTCTCTTATTTCTTTATCTCTTTTTTTCTTTCTCTTCAATCTACTAGTCCGACCCTCGACAGAATGTTTGTTCTATCGTGTGGCCCCCGAGTTAAAATGAGTTTGACACCCCTGGCTTAAGGCAATCTAAATTTAAGCCTTTTTTAATGCCTTCGGAAATAAATTTAAGACCTTGCCGACAAAAAACACAATCAAAAACAAACAAAACACCACATAAATTAAGGGCAGTTTTAAACATATGTATATGTATATATACATTTTTTTTTAATCGTTCTTGTTTAGTTGAAACATTCCTATCTGAAACACATAGCACTTTCCAAAGTTTTAGACATGAAAATCAAAAAATGAAACGGATGTTTAAGGAATACATCATGGACCCTCAGTCAAAACTGGCAGATAACTTCTAATTCCCGAGGAACTTTTCTGCTGCAGTGAAGAAAATAGGTATTTGAACGTGCTGCTATTTTGCTATTTCACCCACTTAGAAATTATGGAGAGGTCTAAAATGATCATCGTAGGTGCATGTCCACTGTGAGAGAGATAAACTAAAAAGAAAAATCCAGAAATCAAAATGCATGATGTTTTAACAATTCATTTGTGTGACACAGCTGCAAATAAGTATTTGAACACCTGTATATCATCTAGAATTCTGACCCTGAAAGACCTGTTAGTCCGCCCATTAGAAGTCCACCTGCATTCCATGTATCATCCTGAATAAGATGAACCTGTTTGAGGTCATTGCTGCATAAAGACTCCTGTCCACCCCATACAATTATTATTACTTTAACTTGTAACATGACAAAGACCAAAGAGCTGTCCAAAGACACCAGAGACATAATTGTACACTCCCACAAGGCTGGAAAGGGCTACGAGGCAATTGCCAAGCAGCTTGGTGAAAAAAGGTCCACTGTTGGAGCAATCATTAGAGAGTGAAAGAAGCTAAACATGACGGTAAATCTCAATCGGAGTGGAACCCCATGCAAGATATCACCTCGTGGGGTCTCAATGATTCTAAGAAAGGTGAGGAATCAGACTGGAACTACATGGCAGGAGTTGGTCAATGACCTGAAAAGAGCCACTGTTTCCAAGGTTACTTTAGGTAATACATTAAGATGTCATGATTTGAAATGATGCATGGCACGAGAGCTTGGAAAAAGAATGAAGAGTACGATCCGAAGAACAGCATCCCTACTGTGAAGGGTGCTTTGGGGTGTTTTTCTGCACATGGGACAGGATGAGAAGCACTACAGTAATGTCCTCTACTCGGAAAAAGGTGCACACAATACAAAATCTGACTTACATCAATGTCCGGATATTTTTCGACATCCCGAAAAAAATGTTTGTACCTACCGTTTTTCGTAAGTCGAATTGTCGTAAGTCGGGGAGCCTCTGTACTCCCTCATCTGGTGTGACATACCACCTCAAATAACACTAAATGTTAAATTGAAACTGATAAAAGTCTTGTTGTCAGTTCGGTACCCTCAGAGTTACCAACATCTACCTCTGTTGTACAGAATCTACCTTTTTTAGATGGAAACGCTTTTGTTATGAGTAAAAAAGCCCCAGAATTCTCGGAATATGACCCGATTCTGTAAAGCAGTAGAGAATGGATAGATGAATTAACCTTTTCAGTTAACTCATCACGTCCAGATTTGATTGCTTTGTAATTTCATTTGAGGACATTCACATGCAAGCAATCCTTTTTGAGCCTGGGTGATACAGACCAAAAATATGGTCTTTGATTTGAAAAATAAAAATCTTTAAACACAATATTATGGAGAAAGGGTATAAAAATCAAACAATTTGAATTTGAATTCTGACAAATGACAATCGCAGATGAACTCTTTATTGAGTATGGCTGCAGCTCCTCAGTATTTTGCTGTTTATATATCCATTTGAATGACGTAATGAATCACTACGCATTTGATTTGATTTATATGGGGCTTTTCTGGGTACTTAAGATGCTTTACAGGAAATACATTATTGATGCACTTACACATTCACCTGTGTTAATGGTAAACTACATACGCAGCAACAGATGCCCTGGAGCACACTGAAGTATATATATATATATATATATATATATATATATATATATATATATATATATATATATATATATATAAATATAAATAAATAAGACTGTCATTAACCAGAACCGGATCAGGACCCAAACGCATGACGTTACTCACACAAGCCTTTTATTTTACGGGAAATGGAGAGTCATGCATGTCAGGCAGCAGTGTGGCGTGAAATGATAGGAAGCCAGAGGCCGATGAGATCGATACCAATTGCCCGAGTTGATATCGGACAGATGGGGTCGATACCGGACAGGACAGGACAGACAGGATAGATAATGAAGCAGGATATCGAAAATAAACAGAACAAAAATAGACGGGAACAAAACTGGAAACCGATATTAAACAGGACAAAAATAAATGGGAACAACACCGGACAGGAAATGCCAACAGGAAACAGGACAGAGTCAAAACCCACGTCTTGCGGGACAGAGGCTCGTTGTCGGACTGACAAAGGAAAAATGAGAGCACTGAGCTTAAATAGACAAAAAGCCAATCCGTCAATGAGCCGCAGCTGGCGCCACACAGGCGGGGACAATTGGGCGCCATGGCAACCGTGACATAAGACAGTCCGTACAGGTGCTTGAAATCCTTGAAAATGCTTGAATTATAATGTTGTAATTTAAAGAGTTGATAAGGTGTTGGAATTATATACATATATTTATCCTACAGTTGACATTAATATGTTATAAGTGTTCTCAGCCCTTTTTGTATAGTTTTCAGCCGTAAGCTGTTCTTCAAGGCCATGAGTTGTTTTTTGTTCAGTCTGTTTCACATTCCAGTGGGTGCACCCTGACCTGTGCATGCCATAACTCATGTTGTTTTTCACCAAGAACCTTAATAATTAGAAGGGAGGGTTCGGAGACTTCTTCAGAGTGAGGAGGAGATTTGTAACAGCCCGGTCTCCGCCACTCTCATTATAATGATTAATAAAATAACCAATTCTCAATGACCGATTCTCTATGTCTTCTTTTATTTCAGAGCGTTTTATTAAAAATGTTGGGGACTTAAACTTGACATAAGGGCTTTAATTTTGGGTGATATACTCTTATTTGCTTGAAATCGTTGCCCTGTTGGTCAACAATCTGCTTAAAAACAACACCGACACTGCTCTCTGGTGGCTCATTTGCCACTGTGTTTCATCTTCCTTTGTGATTAACGGCAGCTGCCATCAGTTTGTATGATATTGTCCTGTGAAGAGTCATTGTCTCAGGTGCATGCTACACCTAAATGGGACACTACGAAATATGTATTACTGCAAGGATTATTTAACAATTATGGACATTTAAGCTACATGTTACACCTTCATGGGGAGAGATTTTTCACCCAAAATAATATACTCGCAATTTACGCAAGATCTAAAAGCATATGTCTTGATAAATGCACACACAAGATTAATAATCGTGTATGTAATCTGCAGATACATATATAGATGGCTCTGCAAAATACATTATCAACACCAGATTTCTTTTAAATGGGACTTGGCTTTGAGTGTCCGTAAAAATTGCTTCAATTTGACCATGAAAAAGTCCTATTAACCCTGAAATAAGTAATTAGATCAAAAAAGCACCCAACCTGGTTTCATCTTGAGATTTTGTTCAGCATAGTTGAATCACCCTGGTATTTATGGATCGCCAGCACACTTTCATAGCAACGCAAATCATTGTTGCTAACGTTGGAACCAGCCCACTCCCTTTAGGCTCATGGTTATGTATTTTATGTATTTATCAGGTGATTGTGTGCGAGTATGCTATTTTTTGATAATTGTTTTTATTTTTTTGCTGAGCCCATAAAAATAAGGCACAAACAAGCAAATGCAAACAAACAGGAATTCAATTAACTAAATCAAGGGAGACGTCTTTTATTTTATTTATTTATTTTTCCCATTTTTTGTGATCATGACTGCATATTAGGAGTTCCTATCTATTTTTCCTTTTATAATGATTTATTGTGGCACGTTGGATGGGTGGTTAGAACACAGGTTCAGGGTTCAAGTCCTGCTACCGCAACCTCCCCGTGTGGAGTTTGCATGTCTTCCCCGTGCCTGTGTGGGTTTCCTCCAGGCACTCCAGTTTCCTCCCGCTTTCCAAAAACATGCAGGTTAATTGGCCAGCTCAAATTGTCCCTAGGTGTGAATGAGCAGGTGAGTTGTCTGTCGCTGTGTTTTCCCTGCGATTGTCTGGCAACCAATTCAGGGTGTCCCCTGTCCACTGGCGGCGGTGGCTGGGATGGGCTCCAGCACCCCCACAACCCTACTGAGGATAAGCGGTGCAGATAATGGATGGATGATTTATTGTTAAGACGTTTTGTTTCATTTGAAGGGACTGTATTCCATTAATAACAATCAATGTTTAATACATAGTGGGATGTTTGGACGCGTTCTAAGGGATGGGCATAAATGGGCACTTTTAAAAAAATGTTTGCATTAATTTTAATTAACATTTCTATAACATTAACATTTCTGTTACATGTTATAGAAATGTTAATTAAAATTAATGCAAATTTTTTTTTTAAATTCAGCAATTCAATTTAATGTGGTTCCTTCAGTTGTTTATGTAATAATACAGTAGGTATTATTATTATTTTAAGTATTTATTCCTGATTAATTTTATTATTGATTTTTAATATCTTTATTCATGTTTTTCTTCTATTTCGTGTTAAGAAAAAGATATATCAGAACATTGGAAAGTTTATATCAGAGCGTTTGTTGTGAAAAACCTGATGTTGCCCAGCCTTACCCGAATTCCGTTTCCATGAGCAGCCAGCTAAATTGATTTTTCTTGTTTCCCGTTTGTACTTAGCTTAATAGATATAGCAGAAAAATGTGAGCCCTATATTTCTAGACGTCAGCTCCAGGGACACCATATGTTGGCCATAGTGCCAGATTGCAACACATGGTTGTCTTTTTGTGCTGTTTTCTTTGGTGGTAGGCATGGTAATGGACCAAATTGCATTTGCTTGTCATCGTTCCTCGAGACATAAAGGAATGTTCAAGGACCTGATATTGACACTGAGAAATGTAGCCTTCTTGATAGATAACTCCCACTGCTGTCCAATTTGCATGTACAAATTAAGGACTTGATTAGTAGGTGAAAAGTTTTAAATATAGCATGTATGTGTTTAATATTGAATAAAATACTATCAAACCTACCCCCTCGCTCCGGTTATGTAATAAATGAATAATGATAGCAAAAACAGACAAATTTGTCCTCTAGGAGGGCGTCATAAATGTCTCCAGATTTCACGGCAGTTGTTTTCATTTTAGAAGACATGGGTTGTGGACAAGAGCAGCTTGCAGTTTATTTCTGTGCCGTTACAATAAAAAAAAAGAAGGAACCGCAACATGTTGAAAGCCTTAATGTAGCAAAAGCTGCTTGCGCCCAAGGAATTACCAGTACATCTGAACATTAAAAATGCATGAATTAACTGCTCACGTTGGTTTTACTTTTCTTTTCAGATGCAGCGTGGACAGCAAAGTGTCTAGAGTGGCTTGGCTCAATCGGACAGCCATTCTTTTTGCAGGAAAAGAGAAATGGTCTCTGGACCCTCGAGTCATTCTAAAGGAAAACACTGCAGTAACGGAATACAGCATCCAAATCCAAAATGTGGATGTACATGATGAGGGACCCTACGTCTGCACCATCATTACAAACAACAAACCCAAATCCACAAAAGTTCATCTCATTGTTCAAGGTATGAAAAAAATATATATATTTCATGTGACTGCTGTGCTCTCTGATGCATTAGAGCAGGGGTATCAAACTCATTTTAACTCGGGGGCCACACGATAGAACAAACATTCTGTCGGGATCCAGACTAGTAGATTAAAAAGAAAGAAAAAGAGATAAAGAAATAAGAGAAAGAGGGAGAGAAAAGGAGAGAGGGTGGGATAAAGAAAGAAAAAGAGAGAGGGAGAGAGCGTGAGAAACAAAAGCTAAAAAGTCGTAAGATGGGGAAAAGAAAGGGAGAGGAAGAAAGAAATCCAAAGAGAAATAGAAAGACAGAAGGAGAGAAAAGAGAAAAGAAAGCGCAAAGGGTATCTGACTGATTAATTTAATTATTGACAATACAGTGTCATGTAATGGTCAAATATTACAGAATGTACCTTTAACAAAGTGTTGTCAGTAAGAGAAAGAAAAAAGGAAAAAGGAATTTAGAGCAAGGGGTTAAAAGACACAGAGAGTGAAAGAGATAGAGTGGGAGAAAAGGGGTGGAAGAGAAAGAGAGATCCAGAGATCCAGAGAGAAATAAATACAAGTACAGTGTCTCTGTGAGAGGCACCTGGCTTTGGGAACATCAAGTTGTCATATTTCAACCTGCAGCTTGTTTTTCTCTTGCGCTTTTCTGAGTGTTGTCTCGCGGGCCGGATTCAATCCCTTAGCGGGCCTGATCTGGCCCGCGGGCCACCTGTTGGACACCTCTGCATTTGAGGTACATTGTGTATTATTTACCGCTATCCAAGAAAAAAAACGATACTGATTTAAAAAATAAGTAAAAATAAACGAAGTATCATGTAAACATGCATTTTATTTTACATAACATTAGGCTCACCTAGAGGAAAGTGGCATGATTGTCCACCATCTTGCTGCTAAGGGTACCCACAAAGACCAAAAGCCGTGTGGAGAGAAAAATAGTGCTGTTTAGACACCTTGAATCTCCGTATCATTCCTCATACTTTGGAACACTCGTTTTCAGTCGCACTACACAATACAGTGACATCTAGTGGTCGAATATTACACAATGTTGCTTTAAATGGCTATTCAATGTTGTTTTTTCCTACTCTGCTTTTGGTTACTTTTGTGATAAAGGGCTATACAAACAAATATGACCTGACTTGACATATGACTGCACTTATCTATAGTTCTTTATCATATTCAGTGCAACATTTGGAAAAATTAGACAAATACTTTCATCATTTAATAATTTTATTTTGCTCAGTTTTTTTGGTTTGTTTTTTCTTTGTGCATTGTTTCATTTTTTTTGTCTTTTAGGAACGTTTATGATTATTATTACTCAGTTGTTTATGCCTTTTTAGTGAAAGACCAATCTTAATTTTGTAAAACTGTCAACATAACCACAAACAAATATTTTACATTTGTTATATATCTACACACAACATATTTAGGTGGCTATGTAAACAAATGCAGATAATCTAGCCTATTTTGTGACCTTAAAGCCCCAATGTGTAATATTTGACCACTAGAGGGCACTGTTACGAGCAAAGGCCAGTGAGACACGGCAGAGTGTGGTTGCAAGATGGTGGAGAAGCATGGCGCCGATCCAAGAATGGATTTCAGGGTGCAAAAGAAACAAATTTTTCAACCTATGATTTTTTTTTATAAAAATAAACATTGGTATTAGAGTTCATGTATTTTTGCCCAGTATTTCAATCAATGTTTTCTTTTTTGACTGGATGTAAGTATTTGGAGGCACTAAATGACAATATCCCACGAAATATTACAGTAGTACCTCCTATTGAATAAAAAAAAATATATATTCTGTAAAAATAAAAATAAAAACATGTTTGAGTAATGGGCAAAAATACAAGAACTATCACAGTAATGTTAATTTTTATAAATATTCATAGGTGGAGAAATTTCTTTTTCAAAGCGGAATCCATACGTAGTAGTCGCCGCCATGTTCGTCTGGCATCTTACTGCTACACTGTGCTCATTTGGTTCTAGTTTAGACAATACAGTGTCATGTAATGGTCAAGTGTTACAGAATGTACCTTTAACAAAGTGCTTACATTAATTTGCTAACAACAATAAACACGAATAGCTTACTAAGCAGTCCAAAACTCAAAATGCACCATGTGGTAAAGTATCCATATGCTTGTTTCATTAAAATCAATTTAACATACCGGTTTGGATTTTTCAAGTCTTCAATGTTGAAATTTAGCGTGGAGCCTAATGCTGGTGAATTATTTCTTTGCAATGTGCTTTTATACTTAAACTGTACAACAAAACAAAATACCAATAAAGAAATAGATAAACGACAAAAAAACAGTAAAATAAAACATGCAGGTGGTAAGATGTTTGTATGAAAATGATTCTGCGTTTGTTCAATAAAGCATTTAAAACAAAAAAAGTGTTTTTATACTGCTTTCTGCTTTGTGGAAGATATACCCTTAGCTGGCTACAGCAAGACAGAAGTATCAAAACAAAACAAAGATTTGCAAAGCATATTTCCTCCATTGGGGAAACTTACATTGTGGGAGTATGACCATCATGGAAAAACAAACACTAGGAATCTAAAATGTATCAGGTTTGTGAAAAAGGTGCTGATGTTTGAAATGGTGCCATGTTGTACGTTCTAAATTACTTATTTTGCAGTTCAGGTAAGAAAATTGCATTAATGAAAACCTAAAAGACAACTAATCCAATCATGTTGAGGGTGTACTTTGAAATGGCAATTCAGTTGAAATACTCCCACAGGCTCACCGAACCGGGGCACACCGAAACAGGCAATAACTGTTCATATTAACTCATTCACTCCCACCCAAAGACATTTTTCATATAATTGATATGGGTTTTTTTCAGCAACACGCCCCCCAAAAATAATGAAATGCTAGAAGAGACAAATGTAGAAGAGAGAAATGTATAATTTTAATGTAAGTTGAATTAGAATAATTAAAAAATAATAATGAAAAATGAAAAAAGCATCTTTTAGGGAGATTTTTCAAAGACATTTCAACTTCAATTTATTACTAAATTGTACTTTCAAAGGGCAAATGTGTCTCCTTTTGAATGTATGTTGGGAAAACGTAAATTATATGAAAGGACGTCTTTGGCGTAGAATTAGGTGAATTGTTGAAATCTTCAGATCATTTAACTTCAAATTCTACATAATTGTACAGTAAAAAGGCAAAATTGTCTCTTCTAGCATTTATTTTTTGACTGTTGACAAAAAAAACACAAATTATGTAAAAATATGTATTTAGCTGTGAATGAGTTAATGGAATTGTCTTTTCTTGAATGGTCTGGTTACCCTGTTGTTCAATTTGGATGTATAAATTGAGGAATGCTGTCATGGGTGCAGAGGTTGAAATATTGTGAGTACATTGTAAATATTGAATAAAGTACTGTCAAACCTCCCATTTCGCTCCTGTTATAGGAATAATGTTGGCAAAAACATCAACTAATTTTCTCCTCAAAGAGGGTGTCATAAATGTTTCAATATGTATTTGGAAAAAACAACAACAAAAAAATAAGAATACGCTCCATATCTGAAGCCACAATGTTTAAAAATTGACAAAAAAGTAGCAGTTTGTGGTCCGGAATTTACAGTATTTGTGACAAGTTTGATACAACTTATACATACTAAGGAGAAGAAGAAACCCAAAAACTTTGTGACTGAACCCACTGTGATCATTTCTGTATTGACAAAAATATTTATTATCATTTTGTAAGATATTATAATGAGTTGAAAGGATTAATAGAAGAATCTTCCAAAGTTATCAAGAGGATGGGTCCCTTATAAGCCTTGGCTTAAATTAATTTTTGGGTGATTTGTTAATTTTGTTGAAATAGGCCTTTGAGGAAAACAATGCATTTGAAATCAAATAATATCTAAAAATTGTTTTAATGGCCAACACATACATAACATTGAGGCACTTGTTCTCACTGCCTCTCTCTTTCGTTAACCCAGGGATCAGAAACATTTTGAAAGCGCCATAAAGGACCAGAAAACAAAATAAAAAACGTCTGGATCTCCCAAAAAATAATAACTGTCACATTTTGTGAATGGATCTAAGTGATGGGCAGCAGGAACAGAGGCAGGGGTGCTCAAAAAAGGATGGTATTTAGTAACAAAACCAGGAACAAAGCAACAAACAAATAAGGGGTCACAAGCAAATACCTTGTGCAAACAAAAAAACAAATCTGCCGATATCAAACCGAGTAACAAAAAAGGAAATGTAAAGGCAATGACCCGATGGAGTGTGCTGTCTGAACAGTCTTTTTAAAAGGTCAATGTAATCACTTATTAGGTATGTGGAGATCGGGCTCAGATGTGTTCAGTTCAGCATAACACCCGCCGCCCACTTTGGCGCATAACAAAAGCCATATAAAAATCTATTTGAAATTAAAAAAAAAGTGATTCCTACATAAAAGTTAGTCATTTAATATTTAATACACATTCTGAAGAAAACTATTACTCAAAGAAATACATACAGTGGGACCTCGCTACTTCGCGGTTCGACGTTCGCGGCTTCAGAGCTTTGCGGTCTGTAATGGTTAAAAAAAAAAAAAAAAAAATGTAAATTCGTTGGCGGAGGTCACTCCCGGGCCGCGCGACGGAGCGAGTTCAGCGGACGCGGCGTCACACGGCGCGACGAGAGAAAAGGCGGCAGGCGTGATCGGGCTACCCCCGTAACTGGAGAGAGCCCGCTCGTCCGACGTCCCCAGTAGCGCGGCGCGACGACAGGCGGCCGTCCAAGCGCGGCGGGCGAAAGGCGGCGGGCGAAAGTCGGCGGGCGAAAGGCGGCGGGCGAAAGGCGGCGGGCGAAAGGCGGCGGGCGAAAGGCGGCGGGCGAAAGGCGGCGGGCGAAAGGCGGCGGGCGAAAGGCGGCGGGCGAAAGGCGGCGGGCGAAAGGCGGCGGGCGAAAGGCGGCGGGCGAAAGGCGGCGGACGTGCGCGGTACCCCCGAAAGTACCGCCGCAGGTTAGGGGCTAGCTTGTGAGAGCAATCGAACGGCACCGGCAGTGCGGCGCAAATAAAAACCCTGTCGTGAATTTGTCTCCGAACGTCCCGGGCGGACGTAAAATAGCCCAACTGTACGACTCTTAGCGGTGGATCACTCGGCTCGTGCGTCGATGAAGAACGCAGCAAGCTGCGAGAACCAATGTGATTTGTTGCTGCGATTGGCTGGCAACCAGTTCAGGGTGTCCCCTGCCCACTGCCCGGAGATGGCTGGGATGGGCCCCAGCCCCCCGCGACCCTAATAAGGATAAGCGGTGAATATGAGATGAGATACGTTTTTTTTTTTTTTTTTTTTTTTTTTTTGAAGGGGCGTCGCTACCTCGCGGATTTTCACTTATTGCGGGTGGTTTTGGTCCCCATTAACCGCGATAACCGAGGTCTTACTTTATATGTTTCCCACCATAATTTAATTTACAAACATTACTGAAAAATCTCTAAGGATCCACTTTGGCAGTGCTAAAGAGCCAAATGAGACTCTGGAGCCACAGGTTGCTGACGGCAGTATTCACCTCTGCGCGCACACGCATACGTGCATAAGTAGAGATGGACTAACATGCAAACAAGACGAAAATGTAATTAATCTTAAATGCACTCATGTAAATCACGGTCTACATGCAGAAGCTCCCACCTGTATGATTTTCCTATTTAAGATGTTAATGTCATGTCACGTGGCTTTGCTAACTGCCACAGGCAGATATAGTGTTAGCGCTGGTGCGCATTAATTAAATATCAATTATCTCACAGCAGCAGATAAAGTTTACCGCCAAGCAAAGTGGTTTTATTTACTACATTATTCAATTTATGTGTCCAGCATGGAGGTTACAAAAAATGCACCAAGAGTATGCTTTATTGTCTCTTTTATGATGGGGAGTTTGCACGACTTCACCTTTGTATCAGTGTCAAGTGCAACTTGTCACGCCCGGTACTAGCAGGGGACCCAAATGCGTAATGTTTCACACAATGATTGATTGAGGGGTCGGGGAAGGCAGGGCAAAAGGAAAAAGGCCGCGATCTGGTGCTCGCTGGGCAGAAGGAGCAGGAAACCCTCGCGAACGAAGCGTGGTCGGCAATCGTAACAAATCGGGTAGCCTGGACGGGAGAAAGGAGCGTGGTCGGAGATTGGAACAAGTCAGGTAGCGGGGACGGGAGAGAGGAGCATGGATCGGAGATCGTAACGATTCAGCCAGCCAGGACAGGAGACGGAGCGAGGTCAGGGATGTTAACATGTCAGGTAACCGGAGACATTCGGGAAGCCAGGGACAGGAGATTGATACAGGAAACAGGGGACGAAATCGAGCAGGATAAAGGAATAGGTCGGGAGCAGAACAGGAGCCAGAGTCAAAAATGCCTGCTTGCATGCGAGGAGGTTCGATGACGTACTCAAATAGGAGGAGTACTAATTAGGGAACGAGTGGCAGCTGGGGCTAAAAGAGTGAGCGCAGGTGAGGGCAATTGACAAATCATGACACAACGGAACCATTTCACTCCATTTTCCTTACCTCACTTATTAGTGGACAGGTGGTAATGTCAATCCACGTTCCCCTCACCAATGAGAGAAATAAGCTCTCTATAGTGTTCTTTGATTTTGGATCCAGCGCTTTCATCCTGTTCCCAAAATGAAAATTGTTGTTTTTCCAAAAAATGACACATTCTTATAGTGTTTTTAAGAATAAATCACAACTGAATCAAAATAACAATATATTTGCTTGTGCAACTCGTCCTGTTCAAGTTTAATCGAAGTAGGCGCAATCAACCACCCCTTAGCCAATCATGGTTTGTGAAACACAGACGTTTCCATAGGCCAGCCAGAAGACCCTGGCTTTGCCAACTCGAAATCTGATTTGCTAAAGAAACCGCTTTATCGACAGTATGATGCAGGGCCTGCAGAACTGATTGTGAAGGCCTTTGGGCAGATTTCTGACCCTGGTAACGAGTAATAGCTGAAATGTGTGTTAAATATCAGTGTAGCCAGGGGAAAAACAATGAAAGGATAGACAATTTGGAATAATTTAAGTAATCACAAACAACATCTAATTAACATCACATGATTCAAATACTTTTCAGGACAACAGATAAGGTCTTTCTGGCCCATCACCAACAAAATCTGGAGTTGACTTCCCTTATAACATGTTTTCACCCTTTTCTCATGAGCCATTTCTTACTTTCTTTATCGTAACCATTTACTATTTCTTTTGTCAGTTCCTGCCAGGATAACAAATATATCAAAGGACGTCACAGTCAATGAAGGAAGTAGCGTCAATCTTAAGTGCATTGCAATGGGTCGACCAGAGGCAGTTGTCAAATGGAGGCATCATTCCCCAAGAGGTAAGATGACTTTCTTCTTTTTTCTACACGCTCTGTTGGTGATTGTAGTCGGTGGACGCTGCGTGTCCCGCCGAATGCTCGATTCAACATTCAGGTTTCACGAGATCTTGGGATGAAGAAGCAAGAGCTGAAGAGAGCAGTTCTGCTGAGGACTTTTTATTACGATTTGCGGGTTGCACCCAATCGCGGACACATAAGAAGAGTTCAAAAGTTTATTGGGGGCAGCGGGAATGAATAAAAGGCGCTCCGCATATGGGAGGAGGAAGAAGAAAATTAGAAAAAAAACACACAGTCCAAGCAAAACTAGAGGCGGGCGAGAAACAAGGAGTCCCCGATTGAATAGAGACAGGCGTCCAGAAGTCACAAATCAGTTCCAGGTGGCTGTGACTGTCGAGAAGTTGTAGCTGGACCCCTTCTGCAGGTGAAGGCTAACTTAGCCCTTGCTCCCCTACTCAGGAGAGGTGTACAGGTTAAGGGGCAAAACACCTGTGACCATGTGATACCTGCAGAGAATACAGAAGGGGTCTGTAGAAATACCACAGCACCTTACCAGTTAGAACCTTAACATCCTCACCCGTAGTTGCTGCTAATGGCAAAGCACCTCTGGTGTTTATTTCATCTTGACAGGCGTTCAGAAGTCAGGCGACAGCAGGAGGCAGGATGTTCACTTGAAGAGAAAACAATCCGACAAATAAAACTGTCAGTGCAGTCATTTTGTACTGGGTCCTTAATGAGAGTCAGGCTTGGATGATGGGAGGCAGGTATGGGGATTCTTCAATCCTATTGGCTGTTGGCGCTCTCTTAAACTTTTATTACAATGGAACAAAATATGATATTTCCAGAGACTCAAACTGTGAGCTTAAACCAAATGTTGCCCACACAGGGATGTACAATATATTATATTTTTATTGATATCAATATAGAATGAAGCTCACCTACAAATTCTAAGCAACTGTGGTGGGTATGAGGAATTTGGTCTAAGTTTTTGCTAAAAGTACCGTAAATTACAGACTATAAGCCGCGAAAGATCATCTTATGCAACGATGCGGTTAATTTATGCATTTTTTCCTATGGCCGCCAAGCGGTAATGTTAAGAGTGAGACAGGTGGAATATATATGTCTAGGAAGACGCAAGTTTAATGTAACTTTGCACTTAGTGCATGAATAAAACTAGCATAGACAAACCCTCATCATGGAAAAGGTGTCAATCAAAAAGGGACAACTAACTACCATATTGTGAATAATTTTATGAGTCTGTGTATTTGTAAACGGAAATAATGTGTCAGATTAGAAAAAGCAATGTCCAAGGAATTTCTCCGGATTTCTATTGAACTGCTGCATTATCGTGTGTTTTGGAGTCAATATTTTCCACGGTTGGATTCTATGGATTGTCCTTGAAGTAACCACGTAATGGTGAGTTACGCCGGCTTTAGAGTTTCCGGGTATCGGACTGATCGTGATGTTTCTCTGATGAGTAAAGGTTGTATTTCAGTGACTGGTGACATACAGACACGTATTTGTTTATCAAAAGTCCGGCAGCCTGCCGGTGGGCCGTCGGAACGTAAGAGGTTAAGGTCCCATATTTTATTATCACTCTTTCTGTATACTGTCTTTCTTTGTAAAAATGTCATGTTTCAATGTGGGCAGCTTATAGTCAGGTGCGGCTTATGTATGTACAAAATGTTTTTATTTCAAAAATGTACTGGGTGAGGCTTATAATCAGGTGTGCTCTATAGTTCGGAATTTACAGTATAATTAATATATGTTTTGACATGTTTTTAAAATGGGCAATAAGTTTTGTATGATTTTTTTTATGTTTAAGGTTGAGTTATTTTGCCATTTCGTGTTTCGCTAAGATGCTTTGACCTAGGGTAAGATCTTAAGCCCGGGCCCGAACCCGACCTGAACCCAGCCCGAAATATAGGTAGGGTTCGGGCTTAGAATGTCAATCATTAAGTCAGGCTGGTCAGGAATCTTTCTCTGGCTGTTGTTTTTATTTTCTTCGTGGAGGATACTCACAGCATGCACTCACATTTACTATAGTGATTATCTAGATAAAGTAAATGCTTACCAAGCTATCAGTTTAACACAAAATCACAAAATCCAAAGAAATTTTCTTCTTCTGTGTTAGGGTAAAAGACGCGCGGCTTCCTCCTTCCACCTCCCTCTCCTCAGACGTCATTTCTGCTTCATGCCAATAGTTTACAAGCATTACAAGCTTTCTTTCTGCTTTCTGGACAAATATTTCACTATTTGCAGCTTGTAATCTGCAGAACTTGATTTTCTTTTCGGTGCCATTTTGTTCAGTTTCACTTGCATTCGCTGCAAGTCGCGGAGATGCGGCGCCAAACCATTTATTTAGGCGCAGCACTTGCACTGCACACTTGATTTGAGGGACACGGCCCCAAGTAAACCCCAAGCTGCGTAGTTCAGCTGAAAAGCACAGTTCGGCGCTGAATTAGGCAGTATAGCTTTAAGTTTACTTTGGCGGCAGATTAAACCTTAAGGTATATTGCGGGCTCATTCATTAAATCAAGTTAATCCGTCGGGTTTGGGCGGGTTCGGTTTTGGGTCGTGTCAGGCTGAATTTTTTTAGGCCCGCTCTTACCTCTACTTTGAATACTAAGCCTTGGCCCTTTGCAGTACAAAGCTTCCAGTTGTTCATTTTACTGATGTATTTTTGAACATACATGGTAGGTACTGTACGTCTGCCACTATGTATTTTGTTTTGTCAGCAGATTAAATTCAGCAGATTTCTGTCCCACATTTTGCCTTGCAAATGTTAACCCTAGGAATAAAACTTTACTAAAGTTGCATGAGCATTAGCGCTGTGTGTGGGTGGCTCCAAGCCGTCCTCCCACACAATGCTTGCTCTCGACTTCGCTACATATCAAACACTTCCGAGGCCAGTTCATACGATTCTTACTGCTTTATTCAAATCATGTCATGATTCACAATGAGCGGTGCCAAGTTTTAATCGTTTTTTGACTCCTTGCATAACCCTCGAATCTTCTACCCAAATGGGAATACGTGTATTTGAGTATGTTTGAGGAGTCACTTAAAATGAAACCTTACGTAATGAAACATGATGAGCCAGGAGACCTCGGATCCAAAATAGTTAAGAAAGAAAAAGCTTTGTGAATGTTGATGTGTGAACAATGTGATCTTATAATTGTGTCAGCTCTGAGTGCACCGAGTGCATGGTAGCATGAGTCATGAACCGAGCCATTTTCAGCTGCATTGAACTGTTTCCAAGATACTCACAGCCTACTCGTTCACGTCTTCCTCAATTTTGTATCGCTCACACAATATTAGATTATTTTAGAAAGATCGCTTCACTAACAGAAGATCACAATGATAGCGGCAATTAAATTGACCACATGAGACCACAAGCAACAATTTGATTTAATTTAAAAAGGAAGAGACTACATATGCAAGCAGCTCTCACTAGCCGAGTAACGAGTGGAAGATAGAGTTTAGTTTTGACAGAACATGGCGCTAACACTACTTTCAAAGGAACAGTGTGTAATATTTGACCACTAGATGTTACTTTATTGTGTAGTGCAACTGAAAACGAGTCCTACAAAGAACAAGTAAGAATACAAAGTACAGAGACTCAAAAGTGACCAAACCAAGTCAAGTCAAGTCATCTTTATTCATATAACTGTTAATCCCAAGGAGTCTCAAAGGGCTACACAGACCACAGATTTTTGCAATCTACAGACTATTGTTGCACCATCCCCTGATCTAAAATCTACATGAGGGCAAGGAAAAACTCTTAAATCTCAACATGAGGAAAATGAAGAAACCTTTGCCCAGCCTTTTACAAGGTCTTTGTTTTTTGGAGGTATCCTTAGCAACAAGATGGCAAACAATCATGTCAGCTTCTTCATTGCACAACTAGTACAATACCCTATCTTTTTGTGCTCCACTATTACATTTTAGACCAGTCTCCAAGGCGTGTATATATTTTTGCCTATTTATCCTTTTTTTTATCCTCTTTTAAGTCTTAATGACGTGTTTATCCTGGAGTGCTGTGTTCACTACATTGTTATCAACAACAATAAAGACAATTTTAATTCTATAAAAGTTGCCTTTCAAATATTTAGGCCAAATGCAATACTCAACCGATTGAGCGGACTTAAAGGTTAGCTCACAAACAGTACTACTGATTTAATGTGGTCGAGTTGTGTTTTAGAAATGTTGCAAAGTGGCTTCTGAAAGGTTTACTTAAACTTGTGTTTTGCCACACAACACGCACCAAATGCAATCGGCGAAATAAATGAAGCAAATAGATGGCATTGAGTGGGGATTATGATAAGTATAAAAAAGAGAAAAGGGACTGCACAAAGGGCATGGGGAATGGGAAAAAATCAGTAGCATCTGTCAGGCAACTCCAGATTTAGAAGAGAAAAAAAAACAAATCTGCAGGACCCCAAGCACTGCATAAAAAGGCAAAAGGATTGCTTATCCAGCCTCCCTAACAACAAACTCTGCTGCCATCAGGGAAATAATCTGGGCTGCTGAGGAACAACATTGAAAGAACGAATGGAGGGTTTTTGTTTGTTTGTTTTGTTTTTCCCCTCAGTTCATGAAGCTGCTGTGCAGGGAATTATCTATTTGACTTAGCCACTAAATGTGACTGGAATGTCAAAGACAGAAAACAAATAACACAATTAATGGCTTGTACTGCAGTTGATGGTAGTGGGAAGTCAAATGTGCCAAATTCTGACTTCTGACCTGTTTCATGACAAATGTGAAAATTGACAATAACTATATTTTAATTCAGGCAACACAAGCAAAATGGCCAGTTGTTTCCCGGGCTAATATAAGATTGAAATGGGCTGCTCGGAGCGGTCGTGGTCGGGAGTTCACTACCCAATTTGGCCGCCTGAGGGCTTTAGAGAACCCACTAAAGCGGACCTTAAAGTAAAGGTAAATAGACTAAAAAAGTAGATCATTATCAATTTTGTAGTATTTATTAGGGATGCCTTGACAATATCCCTAACTAAAGACACTCATGGAGGTCTATAGTGCAACTGTGTAAATTTTCACGAAAATATGTTCAGCGGCTTCAGAGCAAATATGTTTCATACAAACACACACATAATTTTGGATTAATAAAGTAATTTAGATTCAGATAGATGAGATTTAGTTTAAATTTAGGATATTGCCATTACAGAAATCTTTCGCTTTATCACTGGTACTTTTTCACGGTTTTGCTTCTTTGTCGATTTTGACAGTGCATTGCACCCCCTTTTTCTGCCAAGTGCTCAGTCTTATCTTTTTCAATTATTTTTTTTTTCTAAAAGTCATTTTGTCAAAGAAACGCTTTGGACCCAGGAAAGCACCAAAAGGCAGAGGGAGATGCTTTATATCGCCAACAAAGATGAACTTCTTGACACGCTAAAGAAAGGTTAAAGCAGTTCTCCATAATGTCGCCACGATGGCGACACAAAAACTTTTGAAGTAAATAGTTTTGAAATGTTCAGAAATCATCTTTATCATTACTATTACGATTATTATTTTTTAAATACGTCCTGCCAAACAAAACAGGCGAAAATATAGTGATACTTTATCATCACACTAATAAGAAAAGTTTAATTTTTGGGGGCCAAATTGAGATTTTCCCCTAAATAAAGTTCCCATAAAAAGCTGCACAAGTGCCAAGTCGGTCAACCAATCATAATGAATATAATAGTGCAATATAGTAGCAAAGATCATCTTAAAATTATAATTTGACAGGACCTAAGTTACTTGTAAAAAGTATATATATATATATATATATATATATATATATATATATATATATATATATATATATATGTGTATGTGCAAAGGGGATTTTAGAGGATGCCAGTTTTTATATAAGAATATATAAAGTACAGTACTTTTATTTGTTGCTTGGGATGTTCTTTTCATACCACATTTTTGTCATCCACAAGATAGAATCTGAAATAAAGTGGATTGTGTCCTTAATCAATACAGTTTGACTGTATGCAAATTATATGTTGGAAAAAAGTGCACAAAGTACAGTATTGTATATATTAAACAAATGCTTGAGCCTGTAAATTGGGCTTGTTACTTGGTTTCATAGAATATCTAATAAATGAATACAGGTTTCCAATTCTACCAATTAATTCAGGTTTACTTTACCTGAAGGAGTGCTTACATTGATTTTATGTACCAATGGCATTTAGTAGTTTGAGTTGGACACCCTTGGCCTATTGTCAGCTTTCCACCCTGAAGTGTAATATGCATAGAACACTCTCAGTGTTGCTTTATCTGGAACATTTCCTCTGTAGAACTTTTGAAAAAAACTTGGAGCAGGTGCAAACTGCAAGTGAATGGCTTTTGCTCTTCAGTCCCTCCTCATTAATCAGAGTGGTAATCTGTGTTATCCTGAATGACATCATTAATAACATGGATTTTTCACACTCACACCTGGATACATTTTGGATCACTTAAATGAGGCTAGGTTGCTTGTGCTGTCATGTAAACGAGAAATAATGTTTTCTAATAAATGACTTTATGTCACCATCATGATAAAATACCTTAGTTTAAAGGCCTTTTTGTCTCCAGAGATAAAGATTTTGTTTTACATTTGTAAACAAGAGCCTTTTGTCTCAGCGTTGCAGATTGTGTACTTTGGAGAAGAAATTAAAGGAATGGTCATTTGGGTAGTACCAATTTACAAACGTCACAATAAAATATTGTAACGTGTTAAGTTCAAACTTTAGTAGACACTTAAAATAAAGGGAAAATACATCAATGGATGTTGTACCTCCAAGGAAGACGGAGAGTCGCTTTCAGATAAGATAATCCTTCCCTGTCCTAAAGCCCTCCTCAAAGCCCCCTCTTTTAATGAATGTTGAAGGTTACAAAAAACAGATCAGTCCTATAGGGTGCGGGCATCAAGGAACAGCAACATGATTGGCAGACAAAAGACGGACAACAGTGGACAATGATGGTCGAAATAAAGAACTGACATCTTTTAAAATCCTCTTTGCATTTATGTAATAGTAAAACAGAATAAACTTATCATAACTATACAAACCTCTGAATACGTGTTTTTTGCATTTAAAAAGTGTCATATACTAATGGTATACTATACTAATGGTTTCCCAATGACTAGTAACCCTGGCACAGACACTCCAGGGGTCCATGTAATTAACAAAAAAATTAAGCATAAATAATCATTGTAAAGGTAATTATTAGATCGTGTTTTATAGTACATTAAGGTAAGATATTTGAAAAGGTTCAACTGAAATTAAAGTTAAAAATGACGGTCTTTACAACAACCCAAACTGGGTCAAAAGTATATCCATAACTTGGAATACCTAATCCAAAAAGTGATATGTTTTGAGAAAAAAACATCCTAAATTGCGTTATTTTTTTTATCATTTTAATATCTCATCTCATCTCATCTCATCAGCCGTACCGCTTATCCTCATTAGGGTCGCGGGGGGGCTGGAGCCCATCCCAGCCATCTCCGGGCAGTGGGCAGGGGACACCCTGAACTGGTCGCCAGCCAATCGCAGGGCACACAGGGACAGACAACTCATTCGCTCATTCACACCTAGGGACAATTTGGACCGGCCAATTCACCTGAAATGCATGTTTTTGGAACGTGGGAGGAAACCGGAGTGCCCAGAGGAAACCCACGCAAGCACGGGGAGAACATACAAACTCCGCACAGGAAGTCTGGAGCTGGATTTGAACCCACGACAGGTTCCCATGACATGAACTGTGCCGCACAAGCGCTAACCACTGCGCCGCCGTGCTGCCCCTCATTTTAATATATCAGAACATAAATTGTCTAAATTTTTAACCCCAAATACTGGGTCCTGTATGTAAAACAACCCCCAGAAATTGGAGACAAATTAAAAACAAGCCAAAAATGTTTTCTTTTAAAGAAGGTTGTTGGTGTATGTAACCTTAAACTAATAACTATTTCCTTCTCTTTTTTCAGTATTCCTAAGCAAAAATGAAGGTTAAGGGGTTCAATACTGAAAAAAAAATGTGTTTATACTGAACTCATCCATCGCCACGGATGTAAAATGACATCTGTGCAACAATTATTTGCCCATTTTAAATGACCATTTTCAATGTATTTTTAATTTTCTTCTAAGTAAAACAGGAAAAGATATAGTTAGAACAGCCCTTTTTCTAATAGATACATTTAAAAGTATAGTCAACATAACTACTGTACCCACAATGTAAATATTTAAGGTTTAGCAGCTCGGACAATCTATTGAATGAGCTTGGATTTCAGAAATAGTTGTTTGACCTTTTGCACAAATTAAAATTGTGGCTGGGAGCTTATTTTAAGGTTGGTGTGTGACATTCAAAATTGTATAAAGACAAGATGACACTCATAAATATGATAATGGGAGGACTCTTTAATCTGCCGGATGTCAGTCAAGAACACAATGGTAAAATAATTTATTCTGGACAGTGTACTGAAAAATGACACCCTATATTTTACTCGGTAGGAAGACGCATTAGGCATGCATGAATTGGCTCTTTTCCTGAATGTCTTTTGTATTAGTTAATTGTTTGTGTTGTGCCTCATCCTTGTGTGAAAACACATTATAGTACACCAGGCTTAAAACACACTTCTATTCTCTATCTTATGAATGACCTAAATTTCCTGTTGACAATATATGTGTATTGTTTGTTATTGGAACATCCGTTGCAGCCTGGTCATCCTGGAAGGGGGATTACCTCATGTGTGGTTCTTTATCAAGGTTTCTTCATTTTCCTCATGTTGAGGTTTTTGAGTTTTCCCTTGCCCTTATGTAGGTTTTAGATCAAGGGATGGTGTAATAATAGCCTGTAGTTTTCAAAAATGTGTGGTCTGTGCAGCCCTTTGAAACTCCTTGTGATTAATGGCCTCACAAATAAACATGACTTGATTGACTTATACCAGGGGGTATTGCTCAAATCCAACAGAAGGGATTAGGCTGATGTATGTTTATTATTTTGGCTTAATTTAGCCTAAAGCTGGTTGCTTGAAAGCAGAATAAATTTTGCTCACCTCAGTTAATATGGTGACTTATTCTCTATAGCTTGCCTGCTCAAGTCCAGGCTAACAACCAGGCTAGGATTATCCTCAGAGATACATATGGCACTTCTGCGGTCAATCGTGTGAAAAAGTAATGCGTTTGACGGAATTTCTAAGGTTTTTGTTTGTTTGTTGCATTATTGTAATCATCCTGCATTGGATTTTTTGTCATTTCATTAAACTCTGTTGACTGTATAATTGCAACAGTCATTTCATAGTCATTATTGTAGTAAACATATCGCTGTCGGGCTATGTGTTTTATTGCTATGCTAATAAAGAATGCTTTTCAAATGGCCATTAGAGCTATGATAATTATTTATATTATTGCTATTTTTGAGATTCTAAAACAGCATAATAGTTTGATACTTAATGATGTTTGCAAATATAAACATGTGCTTAAAGAGAATTTGAGTGTGTTGACACTGTTGTTTGTATTACTTCATGGATTTCTTACCTAGCTCTCCCCCAAAATGTATTTTACTATTTATTTAATAAGATGCTGAAAGGCTGTTTCTCCCACCAAGTAGTCACACTTAAAACCAGATTGGGAATTTAACGCTTGAGCTTAGGACGAACAAATGTTTTATAGAAAATTGCCATAACTTAACTTAATAGTGTCACACTGAATCTTGCAGAGAATAAAGCAATAAAAGGACCACAATGTCAGGAAATATATATCAAAATATTTCACTCAGAACTTCACCTCTGTTTACCCAGCCTTTATTCCCTAATGTTCTGCACAGCATCTAAGCAACCCATGTCAGAGATTTACTTTTAAAATGAATTATATTTGTTTTATTCATGACCTATTTTGGAATTCTGAACAACTATTCAAGACATTGTTGTAAAGAAAATGGCTCGTGATAGAACTCTTATTTTTGCAATTTAGCTAATATTTGGTCCGATTTGGAATAATTTACATTACATACATCCGAGATTGTGTATTATGAAGGCATCCGCACACCTGATGAAGCTTGATGTATTCCCAGTTGAAATGCAGAGCACTTTCATGTCAAATGTGTTATCATCGTCTTCATGCTAGCTTGATCAAATGCCACAAGGGTGCCGTCAAAAAGGCCGCATGATCGCATCACTAGTGGATCGTTATTAATTATCATCAAGTAGAATGATTAGGCTGATCCAACGCAAAATTAGCTTCACTGACATGATGATTTTTTTAGACTTATCTGCTTTGCACAAATTGCTCTGGTAAAAAGGAATGGCTTTACCCACAAAGTTAGAAAAGGAATGTTAGGGTTCACAACCATGCTGGAAAGCAGGCGGAGACGGAGACCATGTGCATGTATTTTGATGTTGTCAAAGAATACAAGACTACTAGGAGTAACAATGGTATGCTTTAAATGATATTGCTGGATATGGGATGCCCAAAACATTCAAAGTGCTCTCTATTTTGTGAACCTAACTGGAGAAATGTTGCAGAGAAGTGAAGAGTACTAGCTAAAAATTCTTCTGACAGCATGCAAAAAGTAATAACAAGACTATGGTATAAACAAGAGCTCCACACTTTGGAGAAGTGTTCTGTTGTGCACTTTGGTCGAATTATTTGCAATGGAGAGGATTGATTGATTTAAATAAAAATAAAAAAATCCACTGATCATCAGATACAACATTACATTAAAATCAAAATCAACAGCTTTGATAAACAATTGAAAACAACAGAATGGGAAAAAAGGCTTACAAGAAAAAGATGGAGCTTATCTTGATATCGTCCCAAGATGACATTTTAAATAAGAATACATATAGGGGCCAAAATCTATGTGTGTCGCTGTTATTCTTGTTTATCAATGGGGTAGCGCAGGTTAGTTTTCATGGGGATGAATGTAGGAACGCCTTTGTTTTTTCTGACAGGCATCTTACCCAGAAGGGCAAAGGGTTTTGACGGTTAAACTAACGTGGATGTTTGCTTATGGTTGTTTTCCCTTTGACTCACATTTATTTATTGTACTCTGCGTGTTTAAACAGACTTTAAGTGAAATAAATAGAATCGTTGTCTTTAACCTGAAGACTGTTGTAGCGTGTCACTTAAGATCACATTAAAATCAAGAGAATAAGTAGCTCGAGGGACTTTAAGTAACAACTAGCGCGATTGGCGAGCAACGAATAGGGTTTTTACTGCTCACTGCATAAAGTCAGTCGGAATGGCCTCCGGCACCCCAGTGAACGTCATAAGAAGAAGAGATTTGACAATGAAATGATAAATCAAAGTTTAATATTACATTGGCATTCAGAATGTAGTTCAATAGCAACCTTTGTTTTGCCCCAAAGGCAGGAGAATCTGGTATTGGTACCTGCTTTAGCATCTATCACTGCTCAATATTGATACCGGAGGCAGCAGCCTTAGTAGCTTTTACACAGCTTCTCACTGCATATCATTGTAATGAAATCTCAGTAAAGAATTTTGCCAACCTACTGTGGTAGTTTATGACATTAAAAAGCTTTTAAACTAGTGGAAATCAGGGGGAAAAAATTGCAGTATAGCAGACCTTTTGTGTCAAACCAAGATAAGCAGTGTTTTTTTCACAGCAGGTCGTTTTCTAAGTCTACATTTAGATAGGCCATAGTCTTAGACAATAGCTGGCCTTGGGAGTCACCTGTTCTCTCCAGCATCTAGGATGGCATGGTAACAGAAGGGGGTGGGAAAGCAAAGTCTTACAGTAACCTAGCAACAAAATTGCACATAGCCTTCTTAAAAAAACACAATAAATGTGGTTATATGTTGTTATCAACTGTGTGCAACATTTTGGGAGCAGATGACAAAGGACTCCAGCCCTGGCATTTAACCCAGAGAAGTAATTATAGAATTCCTGCTGAGGCTTTTCACACATCTGTACATACATATGCAAACATGCACATGCACACATCCTAAATAGCAATAGGAAGGTAACAATACGGATCTTGACTTACATATTCTCAATTCCCTTCGATACTATGCAACACATCAAAATGAATGTACCATGATAAACAGTCTTTTGTGAACGACGACGGAACCATGATCACAATGCATAGTTTGATTGAAACAATCAAGGGAATACTATTCACTTCAGCATGCAAAAAGACAAAGGACATGACAGATACCCACAGATACAATTATATGACATCATTATTTCTGGACTACAGAGCGCACTTGATTAAAAGTCGCATGCTCGAATTTAAAAACAAAACTGTTGTAGTGCAAGCTGAGACAGATTTTAAGCCGCATGCTTAAACAGCCATAAAATGCACCAATTCACGTCCATTTTATACATTTTAAGGGCAGCACATACCTGGCTCTTAATAAAATACTTATTCCATCATCAGTAAAAATGTTATATTATTTTAAAACCTCAAATTATATCTATGCTATCCATCCATCCATTTTTGGCGCCACTTATCCTCACAAGGGTCGTGGGGGTGCTGGAGCCCATCCCAGGAATCCTCGAGCAGTGGGCAGGGGACACCCTGAACTGGTTGTCAGCCAGTCGCAGGGTTATGGAAGATATACAGTATTCTACTGAATTATACCTTTCGCTTAAAAAAATGGGTACTGCCATGAGCAACATTAATGTTTATGCTGAGATGCTGCATTTGACAGCCAGACAGCAGCATGTCCCGACAACTATAAATCTCTAAATACACTTTGATGCCTTTGATAGACTAGTACTACCTCTATGCTATTGACTTGTAAATCACCACATAAAGAATACACGTGGTCTACAGCAGAAGTGAGCAAGTGTGCCTCAATACACGTTAGGGGGTTGGGGATTCTGTTTAGTTTTTCCAGTCTGCGCACTGCTTATGTAAGTGATTGATTCCAATCAGCAGGATCGTTATCAAGCTCCTGCCGGTTTGGAATTCCCTGAGTAGAAGAAGAAAAAATGCAAATACATCCAGGACATGTGGCCCTCCAGGGCTGGGTTGCCCACACCTGATCTACAATGAACTATGTCATTATCATTAAATTGGTTTTGGTGCAGTTTGTATTTCAAAATAATCAGAACTACAGTAAGGCTGGTCTGAGGAAAAACTGAGCCGTGAATTGTATTTGTTCAACAGCCTTGGTGCAAAGACTTAAAATTACATTTGTTAATAGAAGAGAACACTCCAAAAAAAAGCAGGACATGCGGTCAGTCCAGGACTAGGTTGACGACCTCTAATATACTCCAACTGTAATTTTCATCGATGTCACAAAAACACATTTTATTGCATTTGTTTTTCTCCCCTTCTCTTGCAGGCACTCATACGTTTGTAGCAGATGGAGAGCAACTGGAACTGGTTGCCATTAGCAAGGATCAGTCAGGATCCTATGAGTGCATCGCCTCAAATGACATTTCCGCCCCCGACGTTAGGACCGTGCAGGTGGCTGTCAACTGTAAGTATAAAGCATAAATTGGGTTGAATCCCTCAACCACGAGGGTCATAGGGGCACCATTTCTTGCGGTGTGTCTTGGGCAAGTATACCCTGGTGGCGCTCATCCCTCTCCAGGCCAACTGGGATCTTTCACGTGTTAGGCAAATGTGCTCACCACTGCACTATGAAAAAAAACAGTCACTTTATCCAATAATGAGGGTGTGTTGGTGACATTATCATGTCAAATTATTGATTTTTTTATATTTAGGCAAATTTTTACCGTAAATTCTGAGCTTACGTTTGCCCCATTGGTTTCCCGTTGGTTTGGTCTTCATGTATAAGCTACGCCCCCCTCCCCACGTGCTGCCTACCATTCGGTTCTGGTGACACATAACCAAATATACGCATATACTGTAAGCAAACACTGATTTGGGTATTTCATCTTATTGTTGTAAATTCAACTTGGGCGTGAAACATCCGGTAGTGAGAATATCTCCATGAAGAGTAAAATGAGTAGATAAAATAACGCAATAATGCACCATATAGAAGGGACTGTAGAGTTACCAAATCATATCAATAATGCATTAGAGTCATCGTTAGTGAGAGAAGTAATTGCCTTGCAGAAACGTGTTCCTTTGTAATGTTTTGTCTCTCCGCAGATCCTCCCTTAATTTCTAAGGCAAGAGCTAGCAGTACTGCAGTTGGGAATAAAGGAGTTCTTCAATGTGAAGCTTCAGCTGTCCCTAGAGCCGATTTTGAATGGTACAAAGAAGATCGCAGGTGAGTTTTACTTCAGAACGCCTAAATATTTACAGAATAGCTGCGCAGTTACTGTGACTGTTTGAGGTTTAGACTTTCCTCTTTACATACATTGAAGAAAGTAAGTATTTGAACACCCTGCTGCTTTGCTATTTCTCCCACTTAGAAATCATGGAGAAGTCTGAAATGTTCATGGTAGGTGCATGTCCACTGTGAGAGAGATAAACCAAAAAGAAAAATCCAGAAATCACAATGCATGATTTTTAAAAAATGTATTTGCCTGATATAGCTACAAATAAGTATTTGAACACCTGAGAAAATGAATGTTAATATTTGGTACAGTAGCCTTTGTTTGCTATTACAGAGGTCAAACGTTTCCTGTTGTCTTTCACCAGGTTTGCACACACTGAGGGATCTTGGCCCACTCCTCTACACAGATCTTCTCTAGATCAGTCAGGTTTCTGGGCTGTTGCCGAGAAACACTGAGTTTGAGCTCGCTCCAAAGAGTTTCGATCTGGTTCATGTCTGGAGACTGGCTGGGCTATGCTAGAACCTTGATATGCTTCTTACGGAGACACTCCTTGGTTTTCCTGGCAGTATGCTTCGGTCGTTGTCATGTTGAAAGACCCAGCTACGACTTATCTTCAATGATCTGACTGAGGGAAGGAGGTTGTTCCCCAAAAACTCAATATACATGACTCTAGTCATCCTCTCTTTAATGCAGTGCACTTTTCCTGTCCCATGTGCAGAAAAACACCCCCTAAGCATGATGCTTCTACCCCTCGCACTTCACACTAGCGATGGTGTTCTTCGGGTTGTATTCTTCATTCTTTTTCCTCCAAACACGTTTAGTGGAGTTATGACCGAAAAGTTTTTTTTGGTCTCTGACGACAAAACTTTCTCCCATGACTCCTCTGTATCATCCAAATGGTCATATGCAAACTTAAGACGGGCCTTGACAAGTGCTGGTTAAAGCAGGGGAACTTTTCGTGTCATGCATGATTTCAAATCATGAAGTCTTAGTGTATTACCTACAGTAACCTTGGAAACGGTGGTCCAAGCTCTTTTCATTGACCAACTCCTGTCGTGTAGTTCCGGGCTGATTCCTCACCTTTCTTAGAATTATTGAGGTGATATCTTGAATGGGGCTCCACTCTGATTGAGATTGACCGTCGTGTTTAGCTTCTTCCATTTTCTAAAGATTGCTCCAACTGTGGACCTTTTTTCACGAAGCTGCTTGGCAAATGCTCCGGAGCCCTTTCCAGCCTTGTGGAGGTGTACATTTTTGTCTCTGGTGTCTTTGGACAGCTCTTTGGTCTTTGTCATTTTACAAGTTAAAGTCTTACTGATTGTGTAGGGTGGACAGTTGTCTTTATGCATCTGGTGCATCTGATTCAGGATAACATATAGAGAGCTGCTGAACAGCTAATGAAGAGACTAACAGGTCTTTCAGGGTCAGAATTCTAGATGATACACAGGTGTTTAAGTACTTATTTGCAGCTGTATCACACAAATAAATGTTAAAAAAGCATGGTTTGTGGTCTCTGGGTTTTTCTTTTTAGTTTATCTCTCTCACAGTGGAGATAAACCAACGATGACAATTTCAGACTCCTCTATTATTTCTAAGTAGGAGAAATAGCAAAATAGCATGGTGTTCAAATACTTATTTTCTTCATTGTATGTTCGATTTTTAATTTACAAAAAGGGTTTTGCATAAAATACAGAACCACTCAGACATTTTTTGAAAGAGTCCAAATTAAGCGTAATGGTAAAAATTAGACAGCCTTTTCCCCCAAAACACATCATGTATTGTTTGGTGAGAACAAACATTGTAGTTCATCATCTTCTTTGTTGTAAAATCTGGGGAGCAATTTTGTAAACAGTCAACTCATTATTCAGAGATTGACGTTTTTTTAGTTGTCAATGAAGGACTATGAAGTTGCTCTTAAATATCTTTCAGGCTTTCCAACCGACTAAACCGGATGAAGATCGAAAACCTCGGCAAACAGTCTAAGCTCGTTTTCTTCAACGTTTCAGAAGAAGACTACGGCAACTACACATGTGTTGCCATTAACACAATGGGAATCACTAATGCTAGCATCATTCTTTATGGTGAGTTTTATCCCAAGGGGCCACCCCATGGATAACCTGTATTTCAGCAGCCCTCTGCGTATACTAAAATTATATTTCCTTCTAAAATTGGCTTTAATATTCTGTACAGCTTTTATCTACTTTTTTCTGCTCACTAATTTGAAGGTGGAAATCTGTGTAGGGAAAAAATGGAACTAAATAAAATTACCGTAAATTCCGGACTATAGAGCGCACCTGATTATAAGCCGCACCCATCACATTTTAAGGGGAAAACTGATTTTGTCCATACACAAGCCGCACCTGTATATAAGCCGCATGCACCCACTTTAGGGGCCGGTCACACAGACATTTGCGGCTGAATCACGGCCAGAAATTTCTGCCTGTGAGGCGGACGCTATTGGACGCTTTGAGATCGCCATACAGACGAGATACAGCAGTGCTTAACACGCAGTCGGAAATTCGCGCGCGGGTGGCAGCGCGAAAAAGTTTTGCGCTGCTCAATTCTTCAGAGCGCGGGTACACAGCCTTTCACGACCGTATCGAGGCTGAACCAGACGCTGTTGGGCACTTTTGGATGTTTTGAGACCGCCATATAGACGAGATACAGCAGTGCTTTACTCGCGGTCGGAAATTCACACGCGGTTGGCCGCGCGAAAAAGTTTTGAGCTGCTCAAAAGTTTGAGCACGTGTTAAACCGAGTGCCGCACACGTGGTCAACACGAGGTAATGACGCGGAAATGACGCGGAACGACGTGCTCTGGCCGCGGCCAGGGCGTGGTTACACATGGGTAGGACGGGAAATTTCAGCGGGTAATCGTGGGTGGAGCATGGTAATAGCATGTTCTGCGCCTGTATCGCGGTGTTATTACGTGAAATTAGCGTGTTACGCGTGTGACAGTCAAACGCCTTTCTCTGCGTATATACAGCGCGATTTGCCGAGCACACGTCATTTGTGCTCGAGACGTCAAGGGGGTGAACATGGACCCCGTCAGCGTAGTGACCTCGTCTTAATCCATTTTTATTTCTTGACATTTCTTTTCAAGATAATAAAATAAAAATGATGCCATAGCTTGAAATCTTGATCTTCACGGGACTGTGTCTTGAGCGGTTATGATTTCTACAGCCCGGTGTTATCCGAGAAATGCATCCCTGCCGAGATTTGCATCCCCTCGCTACTACAACCACTTTTACCTCGTTTTATCTCACTTTTAGGGAATGTAATGGCGAACATATAACCAAAACCACTTCGTCTTGCATTTGTTGGGAATGTAATACAACTTAAACCATTCCGTCTTTGTTTTTGTTGTGAACGTAATCGAACGGTAAATCCTCCCCCCCTCGCGTGAACGCGCATTCTGCTGCGCTTCCAACAAAAGCGATCGTATTCTATATAAAACGCTTATTAAAACAATAAAGCGAGCTAATTATAACAATTGGGAGATCCTAGTCTATATAACGCGTTTATTTAAACAATAAAGTGCGATCGTATTCTACAAAATGCGTTTGTTAACGCGGATGAAAAAGTCAAAAGCGATCGCAGCAGAATGCGCGTTCACGCGAGGGGGTGGGGGGTGGTTGTGTTGCGTAGGAGTCGGATTTGGGCACAACACCGGCTCGGGAGCTTTTATACCCGTGGTCCACACGAGAAAATGACGCAGAAATGACGCGATGAGGAAGCGGAACAGTCGCCGGCGTCTGTTTTGCGGGCATACCACCGATGAACAGCGGGTTGGCCAATTTTGCGCATTTTCCATCGCGGGCAACCACGGGCAAAACAAACCCGCAAAATTTTAGCCGTGATTCAGCCGCAAACGGCTGTGTGACCGGCCCCTTAAAAAATACGAAATTAATCCAAGCCAAACTTCAAATCCCGCGATTGAAACTAAATGTCCTTCATGGAAGCACACAGCCCAAAAACCACAGCCGCCAAAATGAACGTAAAATGATATAGGTACTTAAATTTTGTTGCAGACCTGCAGATTCTGGGTGCCCGTTGATAGTAATCCAAGGAAAAAAAGTGTATATTTCCAAAGGTAAGGGTGGGAAAAATATATATCCATTATTGTCCGCCGTGTCCACAAAAACTCACCTTTACCGGTCCCTACTTTCCCATCAGCCTGCGTTCGCTCTGCCCCTCTTTTTTAATTTGCTTGTGCAGAATAAGTGTCTCAAATAAATACATTACAAAAATATACAGTTGCAAATACATATTACACATATTTACAAAGAAAGACGGTACATCGAGAGAGTTTTCAAAGCTTTAATAATAATAATATAACTTTCATCCTAAACCGTGCCTTTGGGAGGTAGCCTCACGCTACTAACAACACGCTCGCATACCTGCTAATTAGTCTGTTAAGGAAATAAATGACGTATTCGTCAGAATCACAGTAGACCTTAACATGGCCTGTTGGATGAGAGTAAGAATCCCGTCTTCTAGGCTTTGTAGCGTATTATGAACTGACCGATAACGGATAATGAATAAAGAAGATAGAACTTTATTATGACGGAGTCGTCCCACTCTCCCTTACTTCAATACACCCCAGCAATATGCCCGTTTACTTATGACCTAGAAGCTGTGTCATGAGCCTTATTTTGTGCAATCTGCACGGTGAGGGTATGTTTACGCTCAGAAGTTGTGATCTTTCTCGGCGCATATATTGCACCGGTCTAAATCTTACCTTATATACTCGAGCGCCGCTGGCGGCCGTTAAAATTACATAAATTGGCCGCATCTCTGAATAAGCCGCAGGGTTGAAAATTTGGGAAAAAAGTAGCGGCTTGTAGTCCGGAATTTACGGTACACACACTAAAAAGAAAATAGTTTTGACATCAAAAATGTTCAAAGAACGTCATTTGTAAAAAACAAATTATTTATTTGAATAATAAGCATAAATGCATGAACTATGATATAAAACTATTAAATACTTGTAGGTCAAGAAATTGTGGTGATTGTACATAACATCAGTCTCACTTAGATGAAGCTGACATAATTGCTGCTAAGGGTACCCCAAAGACCAAAAACCTTACGAAACGCTGGGCAAAAAATGAGAAAAAAAGTTTGAGCATTTTGATTCTCCATAGTTTGTGATATTCCTTGTGCTTTATAGCACTTGTTTTGGGTTGCACTATACCATGGACCCGGAACTTTTTTGACTCAAAGAGCCACCAAAGCAAAAATATTTAGATTTTTTGGGGGGGAGAGCCACACAATGTGTTTTAAGACAAACTTTAACAAAACTGGCAAACCCGCACTCTAGACAAAAGCTAATTCTTCAGCGCATTGTTGTTAGATGATTTGATAAAACCTATGAAATAATAATTATGCCAGAGCCTGTGTCCCATATCAATATAACTATACCATTTAAAATTTGCCTCCCTCCCACAGTTACTTAAGAGTGTTGAGACTCATTTTGTCTTAAATAATGGTTTCAAAGCAAGGTGCACAGTTCTTTGGTAAAAATGTCACAAAATAAGGCAAACTATTTACCTTCGGTGCAGACAACACTGGGCAAAGGAGAAAGAATAAGCACGCCCTGTCTATAGCTAAGCCGATTCCTTACACTCACCCAATCAGATTGCTTTAGGTGCTTTGCTAGAGCCTCTGGGTAAAATGTTTGCTGTGGGTTAAAGTTTGTTCCACACCTTTTAATTATAAAGTGGCTCAACAATAAACGGGATTGTTTAATGAGCTTCATTTAACAATTTACAGCCAATTCAGGGTCTGTTGGGGTAACACAGTAAATTGTAGTTAAAATTGTGTCCTATATATACTGGACCAAACCCTTGGCAAATCAGTATTGTCTTGGATTTGCTTGTGTCATTCGTCTCTGCATCTTATGTTGTAAAATTGTGCATGTTCTATTCTCCAAATCACATGGACTAATAAAAAGAGAAATATATAGCTCCCGACCACTGCACTATACAATACAGCGACATCTAGTGTTTAAATGGTCCACAGTGTCACATTACAAGATCAAAATTTGTGTGATAATGCAATAAAATGTAATGCCTTTTTGATTGTCATCTATATCACTGATGGTCTTGGCGGTCAGGCTTCAGCGCTCTCAACGCCACAATGCCATTTAAATTCTGGTTGCATCCAATGTTTTGACATTGTGGTCAGTGATATTTCACACTGATCCATCATTGCACAGATACACAAATAGGTAGTATACTGTACACCAGGGGAGTCAAGCCGGCGGATCAGGCCTGCTAAGGGATTGAATCCGCGCTGTGAGACAATGCTCAGAGAAGCGCAAGAGGAAAACGAGCTGCAGGTTGAAATATGTCCACTTGATGTTGCCAAAGCCAGGTGCCTCTCAAAAACGCTGGACTTGTATTTTCTCTCTCTCTTTCTCCCCTTCTCTCTTTCTGTTTGTCTTTGGATTTCATAATTTCTTTCTCTTCCATCCCCCCTCTTTCACTATTTCCCTTTTTATCTCGTGTTTCTCACGCTCTCTCTCTCCTCTCTTTGTTTGTCCCACCCTCTCTAATTTTCTCTCCCTCTTTCTCTTATTTTATTCTCTCTTTTTTTCTCTCTCTCTAATCTACTAGTCCAGGCCCCGAGAGAATGTTTGTTCTATCGTGTGGCTCCTGAGTTAAAATGAGTTTGACCCCCCAGCTGTACTCTGTAAAACCTCGTGTATACTGTTAAAATTAGTCATTATAAAGACTCTTTGGTGGCTGTACTACACAAGTAAAATACAGATATTAAGTTATAAAACTACATCGTGGTAGCAGCTGCACATACCTCACGAGGCTGAATCTCTGGTCGAACAGACCTCCCAAACGGTAGGCGTGGTTTATTATTTGTCAGTGAAAACGGGAAAAGGAACACACATGAGCACGACTTCACAATAAAAGAATATAAGATTGATAAACGTACAAAAGATGTAATTACACTCATTATTGAAACGTTACTTTATGTGTGTGTGTGTGTGTGTGTGTGTGTGTGTGTGAGAAAGATTGTTTTTATATTTAGGAATATAAAAACAAGTTATTTTCATTGCATTGAATTATGAGAAATGCACATTCCCAAAACGGCCAACTTTACAATACAAGCACCCTAACGTTTTAGTTTTTTCAGGGTAAAAAAAAAGTATTATCTAGGAATTAATATGGGATGCTATATATAATAGTTGAGAACATATTCTAACGCTTCCTCTCGCTCTCACATATTTCTATGCAAAAACTAAAGAGTACTTATATTTGCATACATTCAAAGTCAACTTGTGATTGCACAGTCTTCAGTCTTCCAGATATATACAGTATTTCATATGTGTAAATAAATTAATATTCCGTGATTATGTCTGCTACCATTTGGTCTTTGGAAGATTATTGTTATCATTATTTACATCAGCCACAGTTGAAGGTGTAAATGGTATTCTAACTAGGCCTTTAACGATACGTCGTCAAAAATTGATAATAGAAATAGTTGACAAGTAAACAATGATACTCACCTTTTGATGTCCAAAAATCTACGGTCATTGACGGACCGTGTCCACCAGGGAACCTCGCAAAAGTCACGGCATCGAGCAAATGGTGGTTTGACTTTATCGAAATCATTTTTTGTAGGTTTGACGGAACATTGTGACAATTTGTTCACAGTAACACTGTGCTTAAATCTGTATTGTTCATAGTTTAAGAAATCAAGCAACCGATTGTTTCTCTGTAGCCTACATTTGAACGATCATCATGTCTGCATCGTCCTAATCGATCCATCAATCTTTTTTTACCATCTTGCTGGCTGAATCGTTCTAGGATTTTTTTGTGTGTATTTTGCTTGTTATAAAGTCATTTTTACATTCAAAGCCAATGTTTTATTAGAGTCTTTCATTTGAAATTTCTCCGTTACCATGGTTTTGTCACGTCAAGGACATTTTGGTTACCTGCTGCAATTATCAAGTCATCCAACCTCATAATAACGTTATTATCTTCACTTTCTTTGGTGTAAGCACAGAAATCTACTCAATTTTGTAGGAATTTTTTTTCAGATTCTCCACGTAAATTCTTTTAGTGCTTCCACACTAATTTCCTGCTGATGTAGAATGGTACATGTACCTATGTGAATGTTTTTTGTAGATTTCACACTATACAGATGCATTTAAATATTCCATTTCCATCCCTGTGTTATCTTTAAGTGTTTTTTACGTGTTTATCCTGGAGTGCCGTGTCGAATGTCACAACCTATAACTTGCAACGTAGTTTTTTTTCCTCTTTTTGTTGTTTGTAAATGAATAATCGAAAAAAATATGTACTACGGCATAAACCTCTGGATATATATAAGCCTTGGGAATTATGTAATAGCTGCTGCTAAATTTTATTGCACTATTGTTACAATGCACTAATCTTTTTCATTGCATTATTATTGAAATAACTTCAGTTTTTCTAAGCCGTAAACTGTACTTACCTTTTCTGCCTATTTATCCTGAAAGTCTTTTATCATTTTTCTCTTCAAAGTGTCATGATTTTTCAACTGCCCTCACCTGCGCTCACCCTTTCAGCCCCAGCTGCCACTCGTTCCCTAATTAGTCCTCCTCCTGTTTAAAAACGTCATTCTCGTTCACTCCTGGTCAGTCTGTAAGCGAACATCAGTGCATGCAAGGCAAGCATTTTTGACCCTGGCTCCCGTTTTGATCCTGACCCGTTTCCATTTATCGCTCCCTATCCAACTCCCGTCCCGGCTACCCGTGTCCTGCCTGATTCGGTTTCCTGTATTGATCAATGACTTTCCGCTCGTCCCGGCTACCCGACTTTTTCCTTTCTCCGACCACGCCCTGTTCTCCAATCCCGGCTGCCCGACTTGTTCTGATCTCCGACCACGCTTCGTTCACGAGGGCTTCCCGCTTCTACTGGCCAGCGAGCACCAGATCGCTGTCTTATTCCTCTCGCTCTGACTTCCCCGATCCCTTAACATTGTGTGAAACATTATGCATTTGGGTCCCCTGCTTGTACCAGTCGTGACACAAAGTCTTTATCACACATTTTACCCTGAAGTGCCATGTCTAATCTTGTTGCATACAATGTTTCACAATGTTGATATCAATGACAAAAGAGAAAATTCTATTCTAACCGCATTGCAAACAATGTTCACTACATTGTTATCAATGACAATATGGGTCTTTGAACATGTTTGGGTTGCCAACCCCTTGCTCTAAACAATTCATTCAACGTTAATCTGAGTTTTAATTGCCATCTGCATATGTTTTAGCAGTGTAATCTGCAATTTGTAAATAACATTTGTGATTGCCCCTTCCAGGTCCTGGTGCAATGCACGATGTCAACAAGGCAACGTTTTCACCTCAGGTCTCTTTATGCACCTTGCTGCTGATGAGCGCCCTCTACCTGCTGCCAGAATTCTGAAGTAGTTAGCGGCGAAAAGCTTCCCTCCGCACTGGAAAAGAATAGACTGTAAAACGTATAAAAACAAAGAGCCCCTTTTGTTTTTGAGTTTTCTCAATCTCTTTTCTTACTTAGCAACGGAGCGTGTCCTCTAAGAATGTGCGACGTCAATCCAGTGAGTTGGGGAGTCAATCGGAATGGTGCATACTAATTTAATGCAGTTCAGAGTATCGACTTTATGTATCCCCCAAACCTTTTGTATGTGAAAAGAAAAACATGTGGATGGTTGACTGTTTTTGCCTATTATGGGAGTGCACATTCTGATTATTATTGTGTAATGTCTATGTGTACAGTACAACTTAACTTTTTTTAAGTACGTCATAAAGGGAAATTGATTGTTGAGTTAATTCTGACTGTATTTTTACAGTTATATGCAAACTAGAACAAGGCATCCTTCTCGATGAGCAGTAAAATACAAAATACATCATGAATTCTCAGGCAAGTCCTACTACATAATGCATCGAAATTGTGTGTTACGTTTGAGTGTAGAAAATGTATAAATCTGTACAGAAGAGAAAGACGCCGTGATTTTATTCGTTGTACAGCCAATCAAAATTGAAACGACTCAATCACATCGTTATGTGATTTCATAGCTTAGTCATACAAAATGCTCGCATGTTTTTTTTTTCTAAATCTGGGTGTGAATAGAACATAATGAATAGTACTGTGGTTTGTATGAAATGTATGATTTGGTTTGTTAAGTCAACATCCAGTTATGCAAACTGCAAAACATATGTAAGAAACAGTAGTCATTTCGAATATATGGTCTCTTTTATATTGATGTCAATTACTGTAAATTCCGGACCGCAAACCATTACATTTTAATGACTGCGACTTTAATTTTTTTTTTTTTTTTAATCTTTTTTTTTTGTGGCCGCACTGGAGAAAACTGCAAGCTGAATAAAAAAACACAATGGTGAGGTCTGGACACATTTGTCTAGAAATATGAAGAAAAAAATTGCCAACACTATTCATATAATAAACAACAGGAGCAAAACGAGAGGATTGACCCTTATTTATTTATTACACTATTTATTACAATATTTACAACATACTCACCAAATTTAGTTTTTTTTTTCATCCGTAAATCCATTACTCAATTTATATATCTGAATTAAACATAGGTGATAGTTAATGCTACAGTTCATTTTACCTATCAGAGTCATTGTTGACCAGAGTTTCCTTTGATCCTCGAGGAGCGACGACAAGCTAATGGAATTTGTTCAATTACTGCAGCAACCACCAATTACAACAATACAACAAGACACGTCTGGGTTGCAATCTGGCACTATTCTCCACAATATAGTTGCGCAAGTGCTATTGTATAAATATATGAGGTTTTCAGTTCACTCTTCTTAAATATATAGCATGCGGCTTTTAATCAGGTGTGCTCTGTAGTCCGGAATTCACGGTATGCGTTTTCCTATCACCATACGCAATGCAGAGTTGGTAGCAGATAGCAAAGTAAGCAAAGCAAAACAAGCAAACAACAAGACAACAAAGAGGACATTAATGCAACTTTTGTTTTTGATGTTGTTGTCGTTAATCTACAAACAAGAATATTTCAAGCAGAATATTATCTTTAACAAAATGTATACAAATTTGTGTTTTTTATTTCAATTTAAACGGATGGGTGCCTCAGGGACAGTGTGTATTATTTTGCACATAGTAGTAGTAAAAAAACATTTAAAAAAACAATATGTATTTGAAGTGTAAGCAAAAATACATGAACTATCGTATAAACATTCTTTTTTTTTAGAATGCTCGTAGGTCGACAATATTTGTTTGACATAACATGAGCCCTGACATGATTGTCGGCCATCTTGCTGCGACAGGAACCCGGCAAACAAAAAATCTTGCAAAATGCTGGGTAAAAAAGGAAAAATGGTGCAGTTAACTGTATTATTACATAGATGCCACTGTTTGGTGTAGTGCAACCATTTTTTTCCAGATATGTGGTCTTAAAAACTAAAATATTATTAAATAATTATTTTTCTTTGTAGTGATGGTAATTCTTTTCATGAAGCGGCTCTTTTGGCTTAGCTCACTCAAAAGAGCTGCTCTTTCGGCTCCTAAATGGCTCCTCAGATTCTTTGTTGCTTGAGAAAGTTTAAAGGGACAGTATGTATGATTTGACCAGTAGATGTCGCTGTATGGTGTAGTGCAACCAAAAGCGAGTGCTACAAAGCACAAGGAATAATACTACCTAAGGAGACTAAAAGTCACCAAACTGCACCATTTTTCTTTTGCACAAACCTTTTGGCTTGTAGGGGTACCCGTAGCAGCAAGATGGTGGACAGCTACCTCTTTGTGAAGCTCATATTATGTAAAATAAAAAAATATTATTTATATGATAGTTCACATATATTTTGCATATTTTTTTCAATCCATATTGCTTTCTTTTAATGAATAGAGTTTATTTTACGACAAGGAGGTGCTAAATAACACACACTGTCTCTTTAAACCCAAAATAATGGAAACGTCAAAACATTTCTCCAGACTGTACAGCACAAGTCATTCATGAAGTAACGTCCTGGTGATGTAAATCAAGTCAATCTTTGAATTTCGCAGTTTCTGCGTAAAAACCAGACTGATGTTTGTATGTGGGAATGTGTTTCTTGTGGTTATAAGCTTGTAGTGTTCGTGTATGAGGAACCATTTGAGAAGTAAATTATACTTGCTTTTAACCAACATACTCATACTCTCACAACTATATGCTCTCGAACAGTCAAAGCAAAGCACAAACACTACTATACTCTCTCACACATACTATTATACAGTCATGCACAAACTTTGCTTCACACTCATACTACTATTCGTTCTCACACATTATGAAAATTGTTTTTACATCTAGTATATGATCACCTCACCTCTGAGTGTTGTTTTACTTAGTGTACTTTTGGTAACCATGGCGATGCAAACTGATCCGAGGGTATATGTCATACTGTTCAACGTCAATTTAGAGTTGCTCCGAGTATGGTAGTAAATGAGAGAGTATAGTAATATGTGTGAGTATAGTAGAGTGTGTTTATGAGAGTATAAAGGTCTGTGTGAGAGAGCACAGTAATGTGTGTATGAGAGTATAGTAATTTCTGTGAGTATAGTAATGTGTTTTTGAGAGTATATTAGTAGGTGTGAGAGGTGTGTGTGTGTGTATGAGCGTTTACTGGAGTAAAATGTGTAAGAGAGTATAGAACTGTGTGCATGTGAGTGTAGTGTTTTCTGTGAGTATAGCAGTATGTGTATGACATTAAAGTAGTACACTTGAGAGTATAGTAGTGTGTAGGAGTACAGTAATATGTGTTTGAGAGTGTATTAGTACGTGTGAGAGAGTAATGTGTGTATAAGTATAGTCATTTGTATAAGAGAATATTGTAGTGTGTGTATGATCGTATGATGTTGTAAGATGTGTAAGAGAAAGTGTAGTAATGTGTGTACGAGAGTATAGTATTATGCCTGAATATAGTGATATGTGTATGAGAGTATAGTAGTATGTGTATGGGAATATAGTACCAAGTGTAAGACAAGGTATAGCAGTGTGTAGTAATGTGTGTGAGAGAATATTTTAATGTGTGCTTGAGAGTAGAGCATGGGTATGACTGTGTGTATGAGAGTATCGGTGTCCATTTGTGAGAGTGTGTTACATGTGAGAGCAAGTATGATTTACTACTCAGACATATTGGTGCATCAGTAACATGTGGACTGAGATGTATGGAAGTGACCTTTTTTTTAATCTCAGATAAATACAGTGTTGATGTCATTACCCCCAAAAACACAATCAAATGAGGACTTAATATGTATTATGTATTGTAACATGAACAATACACATTTTATGTAGTTTAGTTGAAATGGTTAGGGTCAAGTATTCAATATGTACTGTATTCTCGTAGTTCTGGCATCAAACTATTTTTTTTGTTGTCGATTCTAAAGAATGAGCACTTTAATGGCTTATTTGTGAAATATAATGAATGACATTTCTCGGGATTTGACTTTCTAGAGTCACTATTGTGCTTTATTGTCATTGTATCATTTTAATGAAAAATTGTCCATAAACTGTTCAAATGTCAACTCTTGTTTGTTGAAATTGTGACTGCTTTTCTTTTCTTTTTTGCTATTTTTAGTTTTCTTATTAGCGGTCAAAGTTATCACATTTTAGGTTTTGAGTTAGAAATGAAAATATAAGCTGGTAAAATATAATTATAATGAGTGATATGATAGCTGGGGAAGTAATACATAGGAAAACAAAGTCAAATATTTGTGAATTTATTCACATGCCTTCATTCATATCCAGACATACATATAAGTAAATACATACATACATATACATGTATACACTACTGTTCAAAAGTTTGGGGTCACTTTGAAATATTCATTCTTTGACGAAAACAAAGTTTGAAAGTGACCCCAAACTTTTGAATGGTTGTGTATACACCTATATCTATACATCTATGTCTATTTATAAACATTGATTTTATATATACATATTATATATATATTGGTATATATAGATATATCCAGATAGATGCAATATACTGTATATAGATAGATAGATAGATAGATAGATAGATAGATAGATAGATAGATAGATAGATAGATAGATAGATAGATAGATAGATAGATAGATAGATAGATAGATAGATAGATAGATAGATAGATAGATAGATAGATAGATAGATAGATAGATAGATAGATAGATAGATACTTTGTTCATCCCCGAAGGGAAATTCACATTTCCAGCAGCATCCCTGAGCTGAGAACAATCGAGAACAATCGAAAATAACACGGGAGCTGCTGGAGTGGCTGCCATTCGTGACGGCGCCGGAAGAAAAGATTCAATTTGAATCATTTACAAACAAACAAACAATTGAATCATGTACAAACAAACAAACAAAATATTCATGTTTCAATAAGTGGAGTGTTAATAAAATATTTCTGATACTGATATAACCAGATAAAACTAATTTTAAGTTACCTGTCCAAATGAATGTTGTGCCATCTCACCTTTCCCACTCTCTCTCCTGCAGTTGACTTGCTGCTGCTCGCTCCTGAAACTAATACTTACCTCTTTGTGTATTGCCTGCATATGGCGACACCCTCTTTCAGCTTGTCTGTCAGAACCTTGATCTCCTCCTAAAATGCTTAATACTCAATGTACGTAGCACTTGCAGTAAATGTAATCACATGTCTTCTTGAAAGGCAACTTATAATAATAATTATATAGAGGACAAGTGTACAGTATACTAATGTTAAGAGTACGTGCATATCGTTGACAGGCTCTAATTTTTCCTTAACAATTTAAAATATTAAAAGTTATTCAGATAACTCTAGGATAGAGAACATGCTTACCAAACTATCAGCTTCACTCCAAATCACTAAATCTAATGAAATATCTATTATGTTGTAAAAAGAAAAAAAGGAAGTATAAAAGGAGAAGATGAAAAAGGTGGTTATCCCTTTAATCAGTATATTACCAACAATAATTTAATGCAGAAAATTAATTCATAATTTGAATAAGAAAATGTATTATTCTACTTAATTATATTTGCATGTATTTTTTCCTTTTACAGTAAACGTCCAATCTACTTAACTTTTGAACTTTTTTATAGTAAACCTCATTCATGTCGAGCAACTCAGTATCTCACAACAAAATATTAATTAACAATATATACATGATATAACGAAACACATGTACAATATAACATGTTAAACTACATAAATAAACACATTCGAAAAAAAAAATGTGTAAGATTATTTTGTCTTTTGTAAGGGAAAATACGACAGTTTTTAAGGGCATGGAGCCGTGGAGGTTGACAGGTATGCATAGTCTTTGAAATCCTTCACTCCTGCATATAACAAGAAACACTGAATTTACTGCAAGTTGAGAAAGAATTAATAAAGAATGGGAAATATTATTGGTTTTGTTTATTTTGTCAATAAAATAAACTTTTGCATATTTAATATTGTAATTATCTTCATAGTCTGGCTTAATGTTAATTGGCGCCGTGTTGTTTTTGTATGGTTATACTGTAATAGGGAAATTGCAATAATTAATAAAGGGAGCAGTTGGCTGAGGTTGACAGGTATGACCCTATGATAATATATACATCAAGCTCAATCAGGGAAAGCAAAGCTATCTTTTGAGGCTAGATTGGAAAGCTAATAGGACGCCATGTTAGTTCCAATTTGGATCTTGGAGGAGCCAGCTTTGGACTCTTAAGAGTATTTGAGTACAATACCCGAGCAGGCCAGTGCGGGAAGCCCTTCATTTTGGCGAACACGAGGTCCCCTGCTTTGAAAGGTTGCTTGCCTGACATCTTGCTGCGACCTTGCTGCCCCACAATAAAGCGTAAACTTGGTATTCTTTACTTTAATAACACAATTGAAACGGAACACTTCCGCGCCACCGGAAGCTTACTGGTTACGATAGATAGATAGATCGATAGATAGATAGAGATATACCTATCTTTATAGATATAGATATGAATATTTCACAACAGTTCTGAGAGTTGTATTTTAAAGCAATGACAATTAGTCTCTGCCTCTTTATTTGTCCTTTTGAATTAAAATGATGCATTTAACCTTCTCATCGTAACACAATATTAAAAAGAAACTCAACAAGGACAAGGATTTTTTTTTTCCAACTCCGATACATTTTATAACTGACCGGATTTAATGAAATCATAAATACAATTATAAATACAAATATTTGCAAACATACACATCGTTATTGTTTCCATAACTAGACACAGTAAGAATAAAAAAATACAATACTTTCAGGTCATTTAATTCTATACAATTTCTCACTCTTTTGCCTTCTCTAACTGACCTTGAGGTATTCGAGATGTACTTAAAAAAAACATATTAAATCTGTATATAAAAATGCAAAGTTCATTCATAGTCAATATGAATAGCAACCAGTGTATAATACATTTCTTTTTGCAAAGGAATGAGGTGCCTAATAATGCCCTCAAAATAAATCATCTACAACAAAAAAGAGAAATTGTGTATTGCTAGGGAAAGCGCAGTAATATAGCAACTTCTGTGCATCAGTGTTTTGCAGATTAGAAAAAAATATGAATACTCCCTTATACAAACATACGTGCTTTACAATTTAAGCAAAAAGGGCAGAAGGAAGAAGGTGAGGAGGTAGTTGTGTATGTGCAGGCCCAGCGCTGATCCGCTACCTTCCTGAACTGCTTTCAGCCCTAAAATGTCCAAACACAAAAATGGATTCAAAAGAAAGGAATCTTACACCAACAATTGCATTGTCAACAATGGTAAACAGATCTATTCACACTATTTTTCGATTACTTTAAGATATCGTTCCAAGGCTTAAAGCCAATCATAAGATAGACTTAACATTCTCAAACAGAACATTTCAGACTACAGACTGCACCTGATCAAAAGCTGCATTCCCAAATTTAAAAAATAAACTCAAGTACGTATTCTAACGTGCCGTACCGGATTTTAAAGCTGCAGGTTTAAATAGCCAGAAAAATGAACGTATTCATGTCTATTTCTTACATTTTAAGCCCTGCACGCACCTGAAGTTGTTTTCGGCTGGGCAGTTTTTCAGTTCTGCTCAGAGTTGTTTACGTCACGCTTTTTCAGATCATGTGACCATTCAAAATGGCAATTGCAAAGACAGGCAAGTATTTACCACTTTGTCATAACAAAACACCAATGACGGCTATGTCGTGGAAATTGTGATATACATTTTCAAACGTCTAGAAGTTTCCTTTAGTCCTCGAGGAACCACAACAAGCAAATTTAATTTGATCCATTACCGCGGCAACCACTAGTAACAACAACACAAAAACACACATCAATGTTGCATTTTGGCACTATTCACCACAGTATATTTTGCAGCCATGGGCATGGACAGCAGGGTTCTACGGGTCTTAGAATATAAAAAAATAGATCTGAAAACCGGTGAGGCTTGTACAGACACAAAATTAGGTTTCGTTATTAAATTTGAGGACGCAGCATTTGATCAGGTGCGCTTATTAGTTCCGAATTTACGGTATATTATACTTTGCAAGATACACAAAAATGACACATTGCACACAAACACATGAATACTATAAATAATAAAGAATATTTAACAAACAAACATCTTAATAGAGTTAAAGTAATACTTACGTGGCAAAGAGAGCATGCAAAAATCAAAAGAAATACATGTCACATGAAGAGAGAGTTGGAATATAAAAAGAGAACATGAAAGACAGAAGGTTGGAGTATGCATTTTACACACTATGCACAATTTAAAATCGCTGGTCAACCCATTAATTATCAACTCATAAATCAGCAAAATACACAACTTCTTTCATTGAAGCAAAAACAACCTACAATTGACGTTAGTAGAAATGCCAATTTTCTTCATGCTCTGAAGACTGGGGAACGCAATACTAACCTTGCAATAATGTTGAGCTAGTAGGTTCGATTACCACTACAAACAGGGGAACATATCAGACACAGCAACAGATTGAAAATAGAAAAACACTTTGGCAAAACATTAAATTAGACCACTTCAAAATCTTCTACACTAAATAACATACTGTTTAAGGCAGGGCAGGAAAATGCAGGCTTACACTGTAAGAGTACTGCCACAATTTCTACTCCATTGGCATATACACTACCGTTCGAACGTTTGGTGTCACCCATCCCATTTTGTCTTTTTTATTAAAGAGTCCCATTTTTATTCATCAACTGTTTTGTCCGATGTCTGTTTTAGCCATATGAATCTATTTTTGCTGACCAGTCTCAAATATAGCCTTCTCTATGCCACTCTGCCTTAAATGCCAGAATCTCTGGGTCACCACTTCACTGTAGATGTTGACATTGGTGTTTTACGGCTACTATTTAACCAAGCTACAGAGGTCTGTAGACATCAAACACTTGATGGCAAGGGTTGTGGGTTTATCAAACCAACTAACCATTTTGCTACATACACTCTGTTTTAAGAATGGTGGTATTGTTTCGTCTTCTTCATTGGGTTGACCAAAAAATTGCTTTAAAGTGCTTACTGTATGTCACAGTAAAAAGTGAGGCAGGATCAGAATGACGTGAGTTTTACTGAGTGCTTCGGTCTTCCGTCCTTAGTAGGGCCAAAATATTTGTTTAGCCTCCTCTCCCAACAATTTTATGGCAGTTTCTCATCAGTCGCTGTTGTGTCTGTCAAAAAGAGATGACCACCCACATACCCTTGATATCTTGGCTAAACCAGGCTTCCCAAACACTGATCCTCAAGGGCAAGAGTGCCGCAAAGAGATTTATGTCCTTCAACGTATGTATTAAAGCTCATCAGCAATCTGCAGCAGACTAATAAAGATCTTAATTTTTACAATCAGGTGTATAACATCACAGAATGTTTCCAGATTTTTGATTACACTTTCTAATGACTCTTGGTTTCAGGTAACCTCTCATGTTCATGACAGGAGGCATAAGAGTAGAACTCCAGTACTTATTATCATACCATTAGTAATTAATATATTGCTCATTATTTGCTATAATTTTACTTGTACTACCCACTGCATGCCTTCGTTACCAAGTGTTCCATTAATTTTGAAGGTCTGTGTGGCTCCAAGATCCATCTACTTACCATACATAACAAAGCTGGTGTTGGAACTCCCAAGTTTGTTGATGGCAACACAAGTGTAGTTACCGTAGTCCACTTCAGTGACATTAAAAAATGTCAATCTGGACAATGATCCAGTGTTCACTATCTCCATGCCATCTAATCCATTCATGAATCTGATGAAGGAAAAGTAAAAAGGTAAGGGGGCATTCATGTTGTTTATTTTGACAACTTTGAATTGTGATTGGAAACACCCAAACATAAAACAGTTTCCTCATTTGAAAGTGAAAATACCTTCTTTCGTTTTTATACCACTCAAAGTCAGCTTCAGGTACGGCGTCAGCCTCACATTCCAGGACCCCTCTTTGTCCCAGCCGGACACCCACATCTCTTCCGTCAGACACAGTTGGAGCATCTACAGGAAAACACAAAATTCAAAAAGATAACAAAAGGCAAATTATATTATTTTCAGCACTCTGCTTTGGAGGTAAGATCTTAAGACCATGCCAAAATCTGGGATCGACCAAAATTTTGGCCGGGTTGGGCCTAGAATTTTAATCATCACGATATAGTAGCTTCTCTCTTGCTAACTGCGATGTTAGCTTTGGGAGGCCGTGAGTAGTTTTCTCCTTGAGAGAGGGTAGTCCGTAAAAAAACAGTAGTGGCCTCATCACGACACGTACATACTAAACTTTTATAATGTCAATTCAAAGAACTCCTTCCTATCTTTGTCCAATATCCACCGGTCATTTTTCTTCTTTGTCTCACCGCCTCAATCTCTCTCTCTTAAAGAGCCACACTAGCTTCTTATGGACTGTCATGATTGCTGATTCAGGGCACCTGTGACTGCCCAATTGGCGCCAATAGCCCTGAGCGCTGATTGTTTCAAAGACTCTTTTTAAACCACCTCTTGGAAGCCGTCAGACCGTTTGCGAACCTATGCTCCCAGCTAGACAAGCTCATACCTTCCGACATTTTCCTGCCCTGCTTTCTCCTGCCTGATACCTGTTGCCGGCCTGTTTCTGGACCCGTTTCTGCCCTGCTCTTCCATTCCGACCATCGACCTGTTTTGCCCCGTTTCCTGCCTGTTACCTGTTGCCGAACTCTTTTCTGGACTTGATATCGCCCTTGCTCTCCCGTCCCAACTAGTGACCAGTATCCCTGTTGCCGGCGATTATCCTCGCTCGACACGGAAGTGCCACTTCCGCGTTCCAGCCACCTGCTATCCGTGTCCGGCGATCATCGGACCGTGGAAGCAAGCACTGCTCTCTCTCTTTCTCAATAAAACTGAGTAAACAAACGCTACTGGGTCCTGTCTCCGTTTCTGGCTAGTGACATGGACGTACTGATGCTGTGGTTTATGACCCAATTTTATACCCGTCAAAATGACAGACGGCCTTGAGATTTTCCTGTCAATGATGGAAAAATGTCGGTTAATGTAACCTCTGCAGGTACAGAAATATTAAGGGTGAAAATGTTTATACACTTTTGTTAACCTGGATTTTGTCACAAAAGAGAGCCTTTAATTTCTTCTCATAAATCACCTCCCCTCCTCCTGAGTCCTCACATATAAAATGTGAAAAAAGGGGCTGGGTCCTGCAAATCAAGTGAATTTGTCGGCCCACAGGCTGGGACATGCTTTAACACCAGCCCGCCAGGGTTGGGTCAGCCTGCAGTTTTTTAGGCCCCATCTTAACTTTGCTCTAATAGTGCGGGCTCTACTATTTTTCGGGCGTCATTGTTTTACTTGTATTGTCATAACTTGCCCAAATGTCCATCATATGGAAGTCTACGACGCCCTCACATCTTTATTCTGATACATTTTATTGTATCAGACGAAGGAGAAGAAATAAAACATGACTTGGACACATTCTTGTCCCTAATGTTAGAAACGTGCCACTGTGGACCCGGTATAAGTAGTAAAAATGCGGCAATGCACTCTTTAAAAGGGTTTGATTGGAAAAAAAATGATTTTCAACCTTACAACACCGTCATAACACTTAGCAATAAACTAATTGTTTAACTGACATGAGCAACTAGGAGTTTAATCATATATTTTAAAAACACAGACATGGTATCAGGAAAAGCTCCTTAAATAGAAATCATATGAAAAAAATACTAGTAGATAAATGTGAGTCTTTGTTATTTTCTTTTTACACAACAGGTTATATAACAGCAAAGAGAATCGTCTTGAATACAGTACACACAGAAATTACTGAGAAAGAGAATGAACAAAGATCCCACTCAATGTGTGCATCAATTGAGCGTCCAAAAACAATCAATATATAAATAAAGCCTCGTCCTTCCAGGCACCCCTTACACCAACTTGTCCTTCAACATTCAGTATGAGATGTCATCTTAGTGGCATGGAACTTACAGATGGGCGCAATACAAGAAAGACAAGCCGTTAAGACACTTAGATAAACGTTAGAGAGAAAAGGAAACACAAATTAAGCGTATACCAGCATTGATTAGTTTGGCTCGTAAAAAAGGTTGCCGGAGCACGTTTTAAAAACATATATTTGAGCTATCAATCCATCCATCCATTATCAGCACCGCTTATCTTCAGTAGGGTCGCGGGGGTTCTGAAACCAATCCCAGCCATCTTCAGGCAGTGGGCAAGGGACACCCTGAACTGGTCACAGGGCACACAGAGACAGACAACTCACTCGCTCATTTAAACCTAAGGACAATTTAAACCGGCCAATTAACCTGACATGCATTTTTTTAGAAAGTGGGCGGAAACCGGAGTGCCCAGGGTAAACCTACGCTAGCAGAGAACATGCAAACTCCACACAGGAAGGTTCGATCTCATGACCTCAGAATGTGCCGCGGACGCGCTTACCACTCATCCACCGTGCTGCCCTTATCTGAGCTATTGCAAAAAAATAAGCGTGAATAAATAGGAAATAGTTAGAATAGGTCTGTCAAAAGTTATTGGAGCCTAAATATATATATCTACACAACTTCTATGTTTCCCAAAGCCCAGCGCGCACCTGGTGCCAACCACCTGAGGAATTTGTAGCCTGCAACACCTGAAGCCGCGTTTAACTGTACGGCAAGTTGTTTTCGTCACGTGTTTTCAAATCATTTGATCATTCAAAATGACCGGTGCAATTATGAAAACCAGCACTTATTTATTACTGCGCCAAAAGAAAATACGAATGAGGGCTGGAAATATGACGGAAAATGTGAGCCCCATATATCCAGACGACAGGGCAACCATATTGGGGAGAATAGTGCCAGATTGTTGAGTCAAGTTACATTTGTTTGTATAGCCCTTAATCACAAAATGTATGTCTCAAAGGACTGCACATACCCTGATCTGAAACCAATAAGCGGGCAAGGAAAAATTCAAAACCTCAACATGAGGAAAATAGGAAACCTTGAGATGGGGCCTCGCAAGTGGTATTCCCCCTTCCAGGGTGACCAGGCTGCAATAGATGTTGCATTGGGTAACAATGAACAAAACATAGTGAACATGACAGGAACAACACTTGAAGCCTGTTAAATGTTTTGAACCTTTCTGACTAGTGTCTAATTATAGCAGGGGTCAGGGATCTATGGCTCGCGAGCCAGATATGGTCTTTTCATGGGTACATATATCTCAGAGATTGATAACAAATCTCATCTTTGGCGTTCCAATTGTAATAACCATAGAGTCGACATAGAACCACACAGACGCGCAACACAGATGTATCTTTTTGTGTTGTTGACATAGGTGGTTGCTGCGATAATGGACCAAGTTGCACATTTCTTGTATTGAAAAACTAAGAATGCCAGGAAAACCGCCAAAAGTGGTGACGTGTCTGTCAGTCACATTCAGATAACAAATCCCTGTACATGTGATACATACATTTGACCAAGAAAACTTAGTACTCACAGTTGACGGTGATGTCTATTGTTTGGCTATCTGAGCCAATGTTGTTGACGGCTGAGCATTCGTACGTTCCTGCTCTGTTTCTGGTGATTGATGGGATTTGCAGATATTTGTCATCTGTTGCAAAGTCCCCTAGACACCACAAGTGGATATGTTCAAAAGTGTGACACAAAAACAGCTGTTCCCAATGAGTGTAACATCTGCAATAAAAAAGACTCAACACGAAAGCTTGACAACAGCAATTAGGTCATACAAATGCTCATTAATTGTAACCAAAATGAACATGCTGCCGGGGTCTTAAATATTGATATGGTGATATTTATATATCATCTTCTTATCCCTACCTTAGAGGTGGGCAACTGGGTCCTGGCGGGCCGCATATGCTGGATGTATTGCGAGGTTTCTGTTCTTCAACTCAGGTAATTCCATTCTAAGTGCCATTGTCAAATAGCTCCTGCTAGCTCACTAACGAGCTGATCCTTAATATTAACCAATTTACAAAAGAGAAATCCCTAAGAACATGCAGTACATACGGCCCTCCAGGACTGGGTGGCCCACCTCTGCCTTACCTGAATTCTCAGTTCCTTAGTTCACCCATATTTTGGCAGTTTAATATGTATACAAACACAAAGTAGCCTGTTTAGTCTTCTGTTGAAAGCTGTTCTGTTTTCTGTTTTTGTCTTTCGCAACGATATTAACAAATTGGTAAAGAAGTGGAAAGACTGTTTAACCTATCAGAATGCACTGTGCAAATCAGTGTTTCTGGCACTGTGAGTATAAACAGTGTGATAATGAGGTAAGCTTGAATGTCTTTTCGTATGAAATCTGGACAGTGTCGATGCTCTCACTGCAACAATACAGGTTCAGATCCTGTTGTTTGCAATATATTCAGGTTGGGTAGGGTTACTTTAACTTGATTACTTTCAATTACTTTTGGATTACTCCAATACCAAATATGCTAATAAAAGACAAAAGAAACTAAAAATGAATAAAATGACTAAATTTTGTGCAGGCTTGGGGAGTAACGGAATACATGGAACAGCAAAAATGATGTTGGCAAGCTGTTTGGATTTATTTTCATTTTGTTTCTGTCGCATTTTATGTTAGTTTTGCCGGGGAGAGATCAAAGCCAGGAGAGAAAGCTTACCACATGTTGTGAGTCATAATTGTATTCATATTTAGTTTATTTTGTCTTTTATTAGCATATTTGGTATTGGAGTAATCCAAAAGTAATTGAAAGTAATCAAGTTAAAGTAACCCTACCCGACCCTGAATATATTGAGATTTAGGTCAGCGATGATCAATCATTGCTCGAATACGGTAGTACACCATGAGACCTCGTGTAGTAACTCACACCGATTTTTACTGGATGGATGGATGGACATTTTCAAATCTTTTCCACAGTCTTCTGTGGTATAAAGCCACAATGTGCTAAAAGGCAAACTTTAAAATATCTGTCCAATTTGGAGTTTTAAGGTGTGCTTTATTGTACGGAAAATACAGTTATACTGTAAAATGGATTCTTAAATTTTTATGACTTTGACCACGCACCTGATTCGTTACATTAAACGTAAATATTTTATACTTAAAATCTAAGAAAGTTATAAACACACGAGTCCGTCCAATTTTATACTGGAATTGCCAGAGCTTGAAAATATTAGTTGTCCGCCAACAAATGAATATCTGTTCTGGTCAATCACAGTAAATCAACGGTCTATTTTTCAACATTTAACAGGCAAAAGTCAAAAATAATAAAGTTGTTCGGTTTTCATTATTTTTAAGAATTATTAGTTGCGTATTGGAGAATGTGAATCATGCAAGATTCTGAAACGTTGTTACAAGGAAAGGCTCCTTATATAAAGAGAAGATCGTACTTCGCCTGCGACACTTCAAAGTAATATAAAAATACCAGAGAAAAACTGAAATTGTAAAAAATCGAGTTTAAAGACAACATTTCTACATTTCCAATGCTACAAAAATTCTCAATATCTGGATATTAGAATTTTACATGGTCTTTAAACACACTATTTTAGTTTGCTCACTATGTTATTTATATAACAATTCATAGCTGATTATGTAGCATAATATAGAGATCTCCCTTCATCATTGCCGCTATTTATGTCTATCTTGTTATGCAAATTAATTGGGCCAATTAGGATAGGGCCAGTTGATTTTCTCATACACAATTATGTTCTGATGATAATCTGGAAGAAGGTAATAGAGAGTAATGAACTGAAAATAACAAAGTGGTTAAGAAGTGAGTGATAACCAAAGACGAATCAAAAAGCTCAAAGACTCTCAAACTATGCAAAAGGGTTAAAAATGGAAAATGTGTGCAGTTTACCTGAAGACGAGATGAGTTTCCAGCTGATATACGGCTCTGGTTTACCATTGGCTTGGCACAGCATTGTGACATTCGAACCTTCATTGACCTCAATGTCTCGAGAAAGATTGAGGACTTTTGGTGGCACTGTGAATAAACATAGATACTTTTGATTGAAGTTACCCGCCAATTCCACTTTAAGACAGGAGTCTAACTTTTGACGGTGTCATGTCCAGCATGGTCGCCGTGGCGACCGGCTGGCCCCGCCCCCTTGGCACCGGCTGTAGCAGATTTTCTAATTTGCATGTGTGCTTCTTAAAGGCGGGTTTTGGGGATTGCCGGTTGCGTTTTCATTGCATTACTTTGCATTATTCTGTTCTGTTTGACTTGAGGAAACCTGTACTTGCCCGTTCTGAGTAAAAGCCTGTTTTGTGAGTATGCCTAGTCTGAGTTCCTCTTTGCCTGTAAGCCTGTTTTTGTTTTTGTCCCTGAGTGTTGGACGACTTTTATTTCCTTAATAAAAGTAACTGATCGTTAACGCGAATGAGTTCACCCTTCCTGCCTCCTGCCTCCGATCTGGTCCGGTTTTGTGACAAACGGTTATGCGCACTGCCTCTCCTTGGAGTCTGATAGGCAACCAGTTGGTTGGTAATGGAATTCTTTTTGATTTTTTGGGGAGGGAATCTAATGAACAGCAATCAAAATATGTTATTTGCAATAAGGAGGACACTCAATGTTGAGACCATCAAAGCAGACACCCTCAAAGCCTTGGCTGCACAAGGAATTCTGTCCATTTATATCAAGGGTGTCAAACTCTATTGCACAGAGGGCCAAAACTCAAACCACGGGATAAACATTTATTGAATACACTAAAACTTTAGAAATAAATATGAATTAAAAACTGACAGGAATATTATTCCAGGATAAACAAACTTTAAATAACATAAAAAACTTTAAACTCGATAAAAATACCTCTTGTCATAACTATAAAAATTAAAAATGTGAAAAAAATAGAGATATAAATACAATTTGTGCTTTTCATTTTGGGAATTTTGCCATGGTGAAAAATATGTGCTGGATCCTCATATTCTTGTTCAACTCTTCAACTTTCTGTATCTTCCGCTCTGCATTCAGGTTTTTCAGCTTACTCTGATGTTTTCTCTTGTAGTGCCGTTTTACATTAAATTCCTTAATTACAGCCACATTAGCTCCACATAGAAGACATACTGGTTTACCGGCCGGCAATGTCAGTTATCAAATAATCATTCTCCGATCGATTTTTAAAGGCTCTGTTTTTTTCAAATAAACTCTTTGCTCAGCCATTGTGAGGGTTTAGCATCCGCTTAATCCACAGCAACAGAAACGTCACCCTGCTTTTCTCCATTTAGCCTTTTGTAACATAGTGATATATAGAAGTTCGTCCCTTGGTGTTACGTCAACGCTTCCTGACACTAAAGACTCACTATTAATTCACTTGTCGGTTATATTTTTCAACTGGCCGAGTTATTTGTCAGTAGATAGTTTCAAAAGTAGCTGCGCCCGTCAGGATATAGCTAACCTCATTGATGCGGGAACATTTCCGGGAAGTCTTGTGGCGGCATCAGAAATACTGCATTGTGGGATCTGTTGTTGGAGAGTTATGAGCATTTCATTATAGTAGATGTACTGTATATACATTTTTAATATACGGTACTGTAATTGTATGCCTGGTGTGGCTATGAGTTTGACACCTATGATTTTGATATAAAAATGAATATTTCCACAAAAATTATATACATGATAATTTTTTTCTGTTCTTAAAATTGGACACGATCAAATAAGTTTTCGAAGGATGCCAGTTTGTTATTTTGACTATTATTGCACATTGTTCATTTTTTTTACTGTTATGAACTGTTTACATTATTGTTACTATCGGACAATCATGTTAGTGTTGATTCACACACCTTTTAGGGATGATCTAGTTTTGTAACCTAAAAGATGTAATAAAAAGAAAGGGCTCAGGGAAGGGCCTTTAAAACAAGGTTGGAATTTCTTATCTGAAGGTTTCTCTCCTTGTTCTCCTTGCAAGTGGCTTACCCTAATCAAATACTCACTGTTTTGTTTATAATTTAAAGAAAAGTCCAAGATGTTATGTTTAACAATACAATTTCTGTACAGGTTTGCAAGAGTATTGATGGGAACTGGTACTAATGGTGTGTGTCCCTGGTAGAAAAGAAAAACCATGCCATTGCTCAATATCAGTAATCAGCCGAGTAACTAACATTTGACCCCATCAGTTGTTGGCGAGAGTTTTTCCTTTTTGTTTTTATATACCAATTATCTGTTCATGAGGTAATAAAGTATATTTGATATTTTTTTCTTTGATGACAGTGTTCAAAATAACACGAAAAAAATTAAGTAAATATATGAAATTAAGTACAAATCTTAATGATTTTGAAAAAAATGGCAAATATTTTTTGTTAATTTCGAGCGCATTTAAGTTTTCTAGAAAGGCACAACAAAATACATGGTAAAACATGACAAACGGGTTAAAAATAGGGTAAAATACAAATTTACAAAAACATGAATCTAAAATGAATTACCCGCATTACCCCCTGAGCCACCATTAGCACAAATGATAGGAAACATGTCATACAATCAATTTAGACAGGATGATAAATTAATAATTTATTCTTTCTTTATAAACTGAACCCATTGAACCTAGTGATGGCTGCCAGACGTGACTTTAAAGAAAGTATATTTAATCTAAAATGCTACTGGAAGTATGAAAACGCAATTCATTCCTGGTAAATTAACATGGTGGTCGGCCTTAAAATAGATTTGCAGGTCCCCTGTAGGTACGATCGTGTCCGTTAATTTAACTATTTTAATTGAATGTGGCCTCATCACTCCACACAATCTTTATGGGCAAGTTCGTTACACCGTTCCACGTACCTTTACTACTCGCAATTCTGTACTCTTTGGTCTGGATAATTGTAGCACATATGCCGTTAGGCAGAGGGAAGATGAGATCGAGGTTTGATGAGCGGTAAACTCAATAAAGGAAACACCATAGTCCAAATTCATTAGAGCAAAGGCTGCCAATAATAAACAATTATCAAGACAATAGAATCAACCTAAATCTGTTTTCATATCATAATTTAAAGCCACACAAAAATAAACTTCACGTTTTCAATAACAATTCAAATGAAGGACAAAAAAGTTCATCAAATAATTCCGATGTTTTTCAATTCAGCGAATCCCAAATCCATGGGTATATATGGTTTCTCATAGTTCACGAGTCCACTGTCAAAATCAAACGAATAATCAAATTCAGGGAATTTTCCCAGTAAGGAAAAAAACCTGGCCAAAACTCGTCCAGATTGTGTATTTCAGCCTTTGTGAATTGCACTGTTATCGGTGGATACAACGAAGCAAGGTCTTGCTAACAATTGCAATCAAAGTTGCAGGTTCTGTCTATCGTCTTCTCTGGCATGTATGTTCTGCCCGCATTGAGCAATGACAAAACACTGGCAATCAGCATTGACTATGATGTCAATGATGTAGTTGTTGTTTTTTTCATTTCTAACTCGCTTTTTAAAAGGGATTACATCATTAAGAGTATTGACAAAATTTGGAATGCTACTGCTCCATTGACAACGTTTCATGATGCGATGGACAGATGATTTTCCAATGCCCAACTCTTGACTAGCTTGCCACAAAGCCTTTCTTGTAACATTTGCAGTGATATGGTTTCTGATGTGGGCTTTTTGATGTCCGCGGTCCATCGAAAGACTTTTTAAGAACGCACAGTCATGAGCACGGCAGAGGTAAGGTAAAAATCCAGCATAACTCAAACCCAGGTCCGCGGGTATTAAAGCCTGACTCAGCCCGAGCCTGACCATTTAATTAACTTGATTTGCAGGACCCAGACCCAAGCAAACCTGAAATTTCATATTTTATTTGTACTGACTCAGGAGGAGGAGAGGTGATATATGATAAGAAATTAAAGCCCGTCTTTTGTAATGAAATCTAAGTAAAACAAGACCGTATAAGGTATTGCTAGACAGTCGCTTGGTAAATACATCTACATTTCACTTCTATTTATTTGGATATTTATTTATTTATGTATTTTTAATGGCGCGATATTATTGGATTATATGTATGAAACTTGTTTTAAACCATTAATTGCTTTATTTTGTTGATGCTAGCATTTTTTAATTTATTCATTTAAATATATGAATATTTTGTATATATAGAGATAGATAGGTAGATAAAATACAAAATATATGAGAAAAAAAAGAGCATTAAAATGTCACAAAAATAAAAGGATGTAACATCATTGCCACAAGTCAGGCATTGCGTACTTTACGATGTGATACTAAAAGGATTTTCCCCGGTGATTTAGAATCTTGTGTCAAACGCCTGTCAATGCTAAGGTCTGGCTCATCTCTGAAGAGCTGGATGAGGCTTAATACCGAAAAACAACAGCGACTAAGTGATGAAGTGATGAAGATGCTGTATCATCAGGAGGCCTCCCCTGCTACTTATAACCATGGAAACCAGTACTATCTGTTTCATGCAGGGGAGAAAACCCCTACACAAAAAACAGCCTGGAGAGGGATGGGCGTGGTCAAGCAGTAACTGCTCGAGACACACAACAGGGAAGGTGCCTCTACGACCCTGGCAGTTTAGGGATCCGTGGACTGTTAACTCTTCTTAAATTGTCTTTGCACTTCTACAGCGTTTTCATACTTCCAGTAGCATTCTAGATTGAATAGATTTTCTTAAAAGTCAAGTCTAGCTGCTATCACTTGGGTCAATGGCGTCAGTCTGTAAAGAAAAAATAGATAATTGAGTTATCGGCTGTTACAATGTGTAACTTATTTTACACTCGGTAAATCTCTCCGCTGCATGGGTCGCACCGGCCGAAAAATGTATAATTAAGAAGGAAAAAAACATACAAGCATTGTTCCCTCTAATTTTCCACGGGTCTGAGCGTTCACACAAAGTCGGTGAGCAACGCTTGAAACAACAGTGAGCAACCATAATCCCAAGTGTGGCAAGATAATTAATTATCAAAGATGTCCAAAACTTGACATCAAGTTACATTTTGCTGAGTTTCTTGCAATGCAAAATTATTTTCCTCTTTTGAATGAATAGGCTCAAGTACTATTGCAAAGGTTGTGCGGCCTACAAACGTTGTTTGTTTTTACAATTCTTTCACAAGATCTCCATTTCTTTTTATTTCCTGATATATTTTGTCGCATAATGTTAACATTTTTGGTGGCTTATTTAGTCGGTTGTAAGATACAGAACCGTACTTAATCACATTTTTTAGTGGAAGTACAATGTTGGCAACAAGATTCACTTGATATAATTGGAAATTATTTGAATGCAACACAATTTTTTTCTTCTTTTTCCGTGTTTTTTTTTCTACTTTTTTCTTTTTGTTCTGTTAAAGTTAATACTTATATAAACTCTATGTTGGCAGAATAACTCAAATAAGAACAAGCATTAAGGTAAATAACATTCCCAAGCGGGAGAGCACTGTCGGGTAGCCCATCCGGGCCAGGACCTCGGCAGCACTGACTCCTCCCATGTGTGAACCTAACTTTATTCACACAGGAAACAGAAAAATACACCGGAAATGCGACTTCAAAATAAAAGTGTACAAGACTGATAAACGTACAAGAGATGCAATTAGACTAATTATTGAAACGTTACCTCATGTGTGTGTGTGTGTGTGTGTGTGTAAGATTGTTTTTACATTTAGGAATATAAAAACAAGTTATATTCACACAGTGAATTCTGAGAAATATTACAACCAAAACGACCAACCTATCAGTTCTCTATTTACTTTTTTCCTACATTTCTTTCTTTTCTTTTTTCTGGCTTTTTTTCCTAATTTTTTCCTTCTTTTTTTCTCTTCCTTATGTTTCTTTTTTTCTCAGCTTTTCACTACTTTTTCATTTTGGTATTTTCTTTCTTTTTTGTTCTATTCCCCCCTTCCTTTAAGTCATGTTGTGCATAATTTTTAATAATATTTGGTAATGTTAGGATTAAAGAAGCAAAAACAACCTGAAGAGCCGTTTAGGACCCGAAAGAGCCAGTTCCTTTTAGAGAGCCGAGCCGAAGAAGCCGGTTCTCTACTAACTTTACTAAACTTCGCTCTACTTCGACTCGACTTCAAAATACCGCATTTAGGACACAACGTCAGGAGAACCCGTGTATTTTTACCTTCATGCACTGTAACTTTGACTTAAGTCGCTTCTTAATTAGTAATTTTGAGCCCTCATTTTTGTGCGCTGGCTAGATTTTCTTGTGCGCTGAGAATGTGCGAGCAGTGCGCAATTGCGCACGCGCGCAGCTTAGAGGGAACACTGTATATAAGTCACATTTTTGGGGGAAATGCATTTGATAAAATCCAACACCAAAAACATACGTCATTTTGAAAGGCAATGTTAAATTAAAATTAAATAGAGAACATGTTATACTAATATTACACATACTTATTTATCGTAGACACTCAGTAACGACTTTATATATTAAAAGTTATCCAATATTTGGGGGCGGCAGTAGCTCAGGAGGTAGAGCGATCGTTTTAGGATTAAGGGATCCCAGTTCGAATCCCGGCTTGTCCGTGTTACATGCCGAAGTATCCTTGGGTAAGACACTGAACCCCCAATACCCCCAATAAGCAGGTTAGCGCCTTACATGGCTGCACAGATCACGGCCGCTATTGGGAAATGTGAAGCACAATGTAAAGCGCTTTGGGAAGTCATTGACTTGAAAAGCGCTATATAAATGCAGATCATTTCATTTCATCCAGATAACTCTAGCATAAAGAATGTGTATACCAAACTGCTGTTTTAACTCCAAGTCATTAAATCCAATCAAATTTTCATCCTATGTCACTTTTACCAGTAAACAACTTCCAGTAGGTTCCGGAGGTAGATGATGGGCCGCTTTATTTTCATGCTTTTGCGTCATGGTCAAGGTTGAAATTATCAACATAGCCCTAGAGCGCCCTCTTGTGGTTTAGTGTGGAAATAACATGTGAAGTGATATAAAGTACCGGTCAACGATTTTAAACTGTATTAATAGTTTCACATATATGTCTCATCGGAGTATAGGTCTTACCCCCGGCCAAACTTTATAAAAAAACTACGACTTATATTCCAAAAAATCCGGTACAGTGGTACCTCGGGTTTCTTATTAAAAGAGAAGAGGAAGGGTAAGCAGTAACCTTCCCACTCCCATTCCTGTACGCCATCACACCACTGTTTACAGGTGTGTAATCGATACAAACTAGTTTATATTTCTTCTTTTTAATGTTTATTATATATTTCATCTGGAGGGGCGAAAGCATGACCAACTTAGGTGCCTAGGTACCTAACTTGTTTGGGCATTTGGGTTGGCCATGGCCCAAAAAATTTTATGTGTGTTTTTTCCCTTTTATTTTCTTTATTATAGTATGTGTTTGTCTTGCTGTCGGTAACCCCTCTTGAGGGATCTGACCTAGGTAGGTAGGTAGGTAGGTAGGTAATGTACACATTTATGGTCTTTAATGTTGTTTGGATACACATTTCCTTCATATTTTAGGTATTTTTAATGGGTGGAACGGATTAAAATACTTACAATTGTTTCCTATAGGAAAAGAAAATTCGGTACTCAACCAAATCGATACTCAACCAACAACCAGGAACGCATTATGGTTGAGGACCGAGGTACTACTGTATATATTTTCTAGGACGCCCAGTACAAGTGACAATTTTGTTTTATCTTTTGTGTGTGGAGAGATCTTACGTTACCTTGAACGAAGAGGTTCACTACTTTGGTCGTTGGTTTTCTCCTTGTTTGGACGGCACAGACGTACTGTCCCTCATCCGTCATTTCTACATTTTCAATCTTGATGCTAAACTCTTCTTGATTAAGAGTCAGTAGGCTCACTCTCGGATCTACAGACCATTTTTCATCTCCGGCGTACAGTATGCTTGACCCGTTTAGCCAGGCCGTGTGAGTCACAATATCCCCTTGTGCACATCTGCGGAAAAGCAAAGAACAGATATTCCAATGAAAGCAGGAACACATTTCTTATGCGAGTCGTACGCACATTTTAAGGAGGATGATAAAAAAAATGGACTAATGAATCAAGAGTCAACATTTGACGTAATGCGGTGGTCCCAAACAAACAGGCTAGGGTACGGTGCATTATTTGACCAGGCGCCATATTCTCGTGCAACAGAAAACGAGTACTAAAAAAAATACAAGGAAGAATGCAAAGTACGAAGACCATAAAGCACTGTTTTTCTACTCATATTTTACCCAGCCTTTCACTAAGAAAAAAACCGGAAATAAAAAATAAAGGAACAAGCAGGAAAAAAGAAGGGGTGAAAGAAAAAGGAAAGGAAGAAAGAAGTGAGGAAAGAATGAAAGAAAGAAAAAGGAAAAGGACAGGAGAAAAAAACTGAAAAAAGGAAGGAAGAAAAAAACAGAAATAAAGAAAAGCATGAAGAAACAGAAATATATAGATGGGAAACAAGCAAAAAAGACGGGAAAAAAAGAAATAATAGTAGAAGGAAAAAAAATACAGAAGAAAAAAATTGAGGTTTTAACTTTTCTTGTGGTAATCGTAGCAGCCAGATTGCGAAAAATTATGTCATCTCCCTCTTGGTGAGCCTCATGTTAGAGTATGTCACAAAAGTGAGAACACTCCCACAATTCTGCAGAGATTTCATCATAATGTTTAATTGAACAACACTGAAGAAACATCGCTTTGGCACAATGAAAAGTAGTCCGTGTAATGCGTATATAGCAGTGTAATTTTATTTTCCCCCTCAGAAAACTCAAAATATAGCCATTAGTAGCTAAAATCCTGGTGAGAAAAGTGAGTACACTCTTAACTAAAAGTACCTGAAGTTCAATATTTTGCGTGGGCACCATAATTGTGCAGAACTAATTCAATTCTTCACCAATGTTCTATTAAACATTATCATAAAATCTCTGCAGAACTGTGAGGGGTGTACTCATTTTTGTGACATACCGTATGTAAAATGATCACAAAATTCTCCACTACGGCTATTTAAAAAACAATGCACATTTACTGTGTTTGATAGTTTAAGTACTTGCTAATTATTTCAGTATTCTTTTTTTTTTTTTATGAATGACATTTTTTAGCACTAGGAGACGCTGAATAATACATGGTCTCCCTTTTGTGACAGCCCTAGCAGTTGCTATTTGATTTTAAAATCCTGTTTTGAGTAGGGAATTTTAAAAAACAATATTTGACATGAGTGAAATGTTTGTGTGAACCTTTTTGTGAAAAACCCGATTTGGCCTAAAGTCAACTAGACCCTAGCTCAGTCAAAGACCCCTGAGCGAGAGTACAGTGAACAACACAAAAACGACTTTTTCTGGAACACAGTGTCTTTTTCATTGCAACAGAGCAAAAACAGAGGAAAGAGCAACGCTGGTGCTGCATACCAGTCGTCCAGCTCCGTTTAATGCAACTTGACATAAATGCTGGCCCACGAGCAGCCCAAAGACAATCTTACTATGCTTACTCTTTTTATTTTTCTCTCTAAAACAGTAGTGTCAGGCTCTTTTTCACCGAGGGCAATGTCAGTGCAATGGTTTTCCACAAAGGGCCCTATGTAACTTATAAATGCAACAAAATGTAATGGGTTTGTAACATAAATGTAACTAATTCTTCATGTAAAGTGAATCGGAAGTATTCAAGTCACAAACATGACAGTTGCACAGAAAAAACCCCAACACACATATATGTTATGAATACAGAGATATGTATAAGCTACTAGAGCTACAAGAAAATACGGGGAAAATCTATATGTTGAGAGGTATGCTATAGTCCTCTTCGATTAGTGAGAAAAGGAAAAAACTTAGTAAAGGAATCGTCTAGTAGTAAGTAACAAACTAACCAATCAACACAGCCCAAAAGATCATAATCTTTTCTCTGCTCAGGGTAGAAGATATTGCCAGCTTATGATTCTGTACCAGAGCCGTCCTCAAAACTGGAAGGTCACTGGTTCGAGCTTTGGCAGAGTCATACCTAATACCCTTTGCCTCCCTGCTTGGTGCTCAGCATTAGGGGTTGGAATTGGGGGGGCTTGGTCACCTAAGGAATATAAAACGGGAGTCCCCACCCCCACCCCCACAATAGAGGTCTCTTAAAACAAGGACTAACACGCTCAGAGACAGCTTCTTTCCCAAGGCCATCACCACCCTTAAAAAGCGCACAAAACTGTGAGAACATACTGTATCTTATAACTTATTTTCCCTTTTTTTCCTGGTGCTGCTAAATGTTATTGCACAAAACTGTGAAAATACAAATACCCTGTGAGATTTTGTTGTTGCTGCTAAATGGTACTAGTGATCCCAAGAGTCAAGAAGAGAACCGCAGGTTTGAGAGTGTTCTCCATTCGGGCCCCAATTTTGTGGCAAGCTCTGCCCCCTAAGATTCCATCTGCAACCTCAGTGGAACTGTTTAAATCTAGGCTTAAAACACTTCTATTCTATAGCTTATGAATGACATATATTTCCTGTTGATGTTATCTGTGTATTAATTGTTATTGCAACATCCATTGCAGCCTGGTCATCCTGGAAGGGGGATTACTTCCTGTGTGGTCCATTCCCAAGGTTTCTTCATTTTCCCTCATGTTGAGGTTTTTGAGTTTTTCTTTGCCCTCGTATAGGTTTTAGATCAGGGGATGGTGTAATAACAGTCAGTAGTTTGCAATAGTCAGTGGTCTGTGCAGCCCTTTGAGACTCCTTGTAATGATGGGCTATCCAAATAATCATGACTTGACTTGACCTGTTGCACTATTATTACAAATTAGGCCTGTCTCTAAGAACTACTTTGTAAACATTTTTCTTATTTATCCCGACGGTCTTTTATCTTTTTTTTCTCTTTACAGTTTTTATCACGTTTACCTTGGTGTGCCATGTCCTATCTGGTTTCAAAAGATTGATATTACTGACAATAAAGACAATTCAGTTCAAATATCCTAATCGTTTTATAGAACATAAACAGAAAAACAATACAAATATACACATTGCCAAATTCTGAGTATGCTGTTAAACGTTGAAAATCTAGATTTTTCCTTCTGTAATGCACTATGAAGGAATGTAATGTACTTTTTTTCATTCTGCTGATTCGTGCAAGATCCTCGGGGTCTTGTAATATCAAATAGGCCACCCTTTCCAATTGAATGTCTACTCTAACTCAGCTTCCTCCTATTAGTGTATGTGGACAATAGCAGTTGTGATACGCTACTCAACCCTCAGCCTTCATCTCAGATGTCAAAGCTGCCAGCTCTAAAACTGATGTGTTTGGCTAGCTTGTGGTGGAAATTAATTTTGGCCACCTTTCCCCTGGCCTTTACGTTTTCGGACATTTGTTTGAAACCACAACCTATGTTTAGAATGACGCTTACAACCATTTTTAGAAGGCCTTACTTTCAGGTTGACTTATTCAATTATGACTAGAGGTAAGATGGGGCAGCCCGACCTAGTCCAAGCTTGACAGTTTTTCGTGATTTGCAGGACCCAGCCCCAAGCAAACCCCAATTTTCACATTTTATTTGTGAGGTCTTCGAGGGGGAAAACTGATTTATAATAACAAATTAAAGCCCGTCTTTTGTAACCAAATCAAAGTTAAACTGGAATGGTTGTGGTCCATTAGAGCAGCACCCGCGGTATGAAGCGAAATAATTTATGGGTGGCATTTCCCTTTTTGGCAGGTTCATTGGCACATGAGAAAGAAAAACCAAAAGAGCAAAACTGAATGAACTAAATGGAGACTAAAATCCTGAAATGTGCATACAAACAGCCCAAATGTCTCATTGTCTATTTATATGTTGTTAAGAAAAGATTTACATCAAAATACAAAACATTCAAAAAGTAAAACAAATACTGGAAGTTGAAAAGCAGCTGTTCAGTCACCCTCTTCTTTTTTGCTGAAAACAAATGCTGAGTGATCTTGGCATTGGCATACAGTTGTTAGATGGTCTGGACTAGTTTCAGGCCCATGTTGTACTTCTGCATGGTGGCCCATAAAGCGGCCAGCCAAACCCTGTCAAACGCCTTCTTGAAAACAACATAAACGTGATAGAGGTTTCTCTGGTGTTCCTGAAACTTCTCACGATGAATGTGCAGATTAAAAATCTGTTCTGTGGTGCTCCTTCCCTCCCTAAAACATGCCTGTTCTTCGGCTAGGATGTTTTCAGCCTGTGGTTTTCGTCTGTTCAGTAGAGCCTATAGCATAACTTTATTTGCATGGCTGATGAGACTGTTGGTGTCGTAGTTGAAGCATAGTTGATGGTTTCCTTTCTTTGGTAGCATAATTACTAGCGATTTTGTCCATGCAGATGGCCACTGTCCTGTTTACCAGATCTATCATCAAATATTTGTCAAGATGTCTATAGTTTGCTCACCACCATTTCGTACGGATTCTCATGGGATGTTGTCGATTCCTGGAGTCTTTCCGTTCTTCAGTGAGTTAATTGCTGCCTCTACTTTTTCTCTGAGGATATGGAAGTTGTCACTTTCCCTAGAGCCAGAATTCTTAAGGACCTCGGGGTCTCCCTGTTTTGGGTGGTTGTAGAGTTTGAAACAGTCTTCTGTCCATCTTTTCTTGATCTCTTTTTATTCAGTTAGCTTATTCTCTGCCTCATCCCGAATGCTGCTGACTCTTGCCAGTTTTGTTGGTGTGAGGTTATTTAAAATCTGGAAGGCTTTCTTTGAATTGTTCTTGTCGAGGCACTCTTCGCGGTCTTCGATCCATTTATCTTTTGCTTCTCTCAAGCTTCTTCTAATTTTATTGTTGGCTGATTTATACTTGGCTGCTCCCTCAGGGCTAATTATCTTATTCTTTAGCTTTATCTCATTCCAGTGTTTTCCTACATTTTATTCTGCTGCTTCAGTTATCATTTCTGAGAACTTGGTTATCAGGATTTCGAACTTCTTCATCCAAGGCAAGCGAAGGTGTTTTAATGAGACAAATTGTATAGTTTTTGTGGACCACGCTGTCTCGTAGTTAAAACTACTCACTGCCTGGAAATGCCTCAGCGCATTTGTCAGCATTGTCAGCGATGTTAGCGAAGCAACATCACAGTGAGTTGTAACAAGATACTGATTTAATCACAGTGTTTCTTGCACATCCTGGCCCATGCTTCTAGCTCTGACACTGATAGGGATAGCACACCTTTTTTTAGTTTAGTATTAAAATTGTCATGATGACTGATTAGGATCACCTGTGCCCGATCCTTTGGCGCCAGCCGCTGCGGGCTACCTGATTGGTTCCCTGTCTTTTTTAAGCCCAGTCCTTTGACTCTCCTTTAGTCAGTCCGTCAGGGAACATCTGTTTCTCAAGGCAAGCACTTTGACTCTGACTCCCGTCAGTCCCGCTTTTTGCACCTGTTTTTCCACCCGTCTGTGCATGATCTCCCCGTTTGTTTCCGGCTACGACCTGTTTTTTAACCCCGACATTTTTTGCTCTCCTGTCCCGGCTATCGACGTGTTTTTTCCGTCCTCGACACCGCCATCTCCCGCTCGGGAACATCCACTTCCGGATTCCGAACACAATCCAATTGTGTGAGCCGTGAGCGGCTTGCTTTCCGCATCCAGTGAGCACCGGATCGTGGGCGCTACTCTTCCTCTTTCTATCAATAAACTTGTGGTTAATGTTACGCATTTGGGTTCTGATTACGTTCTGGTCGTGACAAAAATCGTTTTAGAATAAATCATAATATATATACATACATATATATAATCCTTGATGGAAGTCAGCAAGAGAGAAGCCCGGTGTGAACCGAACGTAATGATTCACATTTTATGCCCGGATTCAGCCCGAAATTCTTGCCATGCAAGTAGAGTAGAAAGATGGAATATTTTACATTAACATTAGAGTGTAAGACATATTAGTTGTATAGTAAGCTCTCATTTTTTTACAGCTAAGAACCTTGTCAAATAGCGTTTATAACTATTCTCTTGTTTGGATTGCATTTAAAACGTCCGAGAGCATTTGAAAGCAGCATAATTCCCTCTGGAGATGTGCAGTAAGCCTCTGAAGGCACAGGGGAGGGAAAAGGTCACCATTTGTACTCTCTTATACCACAAAATTTCTCTCGCAAGATTTTATCTTAAATCCTTTGCACGGACAACTATTTAGTTTCATTTGTCCCTGTGCACAAATACCCTTTCTCTATCTTCTAAATAACAAGTCAGAAATGTTTACAGGAGTGGGTCACAACCCCCTCGGCAGTTGAATAGGCAACTGATTTGCACATTTCAAAAAGAAAAAATATTTTTTAAATTATCATAATCATTGTTTTTGTTTTATTATGACTATTATTGGAGTAATCCGGTTAAATAATCCACATTTATATCAACAGCATAAACATGTCAGATTTAAAAGCATTGCAATAACACATCAAACCGTGGAAAGACATTGATTAAATGTACCATATATTCTAGACTATAAGGAGTACCTAAATACGCCAAATTGGTCAGAAATTTTAAAGTGCAACAAATTATGCAGTGCTCCTGGCATACCGCAGAATTCACTGGATAAGATGCATATAGTAATTGTAACCGTGTGTTACTACACAATGTTTTACTGTATACTGATCAAAATCGCAAAACATTGTATGCAACAGGAGTCAAACTCAGGTAGTGGTGGTAAAAGCGCAGACACTTTACCACTTGATCACCAGCGGTACAGATAAAATACGAAAAGGCATTAGAGTTTATTAGCACACTATTGTTACTCACAGTGCCAGAAACACTGATTTGCGTAGTAGATTTTGTTTTGCATTGCTATAGGTTAAACAGTCCCTCCTCTCCCTTACCAATGGATGTTAGAGAATGGATTATGCAGAAAACGTTTCAACAAACTACTCTACAAGCTATTTTGCGCACGTATACATAAAAAACTGCGACATTATTGGCGCACATCTGAATAAGAACAGGGACTGTTTAACCAATCAGAATTCACTATGCACATCAGTGTTTGTGGCGCCATTAAAATAGTGTGATAATGCCTTTTCTTATGACATCTGTATTTCTAGTGGTCGACTGTTTAAGTGTCAGCGCTCTCACCACTGTGACCAATTCCTGTTGCACACAATGTTTTTAGATTTTGGTCTGCAACACTTATCAACTGATCAATCATTGCAATAATCAATACCATTTATAAAATGTGCAACAGTTAGCCACACATAAGCATGCTAGCTCTTACTGTAGTCTCAAACTCATGCGCCTTATAGTCCGATGCACCATATGTATAAAAAACATAAATAAAATTTTAGGGAGTGCTCCTTATAAAATACAGTACTGAATATTTTTACACAATTCATGGCTCACCTGAGAAAGACGGTCTCTCCTTGTCTGATGGTTATGTTTTCGGTGAGTTTTTGGTCAAACTGCAGATCGCTTTGGCCGTGGACTGGCAAGCCTGTGAGAACAAGAAGCAAAATCCTCAGCGATAAAAGAGTAATGCACTTGCAAAAGATGACACAGTGTCTAAGAGCAGACATGATCTTGAGCTTTTAGATTCGTGGGAAAAAATGTGAAGAAGGATTTGAGCGTGACCCAGTGAACATGCTGCAGGAGATTATTCCCCACACCCATTCCACCTCGTGGATCGCTCTTAATCCAAATCTTCTCAAATTGTTTTATCTTGTACCATAGTCTCTTGCCTTAACTCTCCTAGGATTACCTTAAAGGAACAGTGTGTTTTATTTAGTACCTCATAGTGCCAAAAGAAAACTAACAACATTGATTTGAATCAATTATGTGTCATTCATGAACGAAAGAGCTCAATAAACCGGCTCTTAGAAGTTAAAGACAGGAGCAGGCTCCACACCGAACAATAGCCAGTTCCCTGGTCGCTTGCGAACGAAAGAATTATATAAGCTGGCGACTCGAAGTGAACGACGAGAGCAGGGGCCAACAGGAGCCAGCTCCCCACCAATCAAGAGCTGTTACCAACGAGACTATTGACGTGTAGTTCACAAACAATGGCTCTGTGAGCTGACTCTTGGAAGTGAATGGCAGGAGCCAGCTCCCAACCAATCAGGAGACAACTCATTTTGAGACTTTTTTCTCCCTCACTTTTTTTCTTTTCAAGGAAAACTAATTTGGTTAATATGCGTAGTGTTGTCTATGAGAGCGCAATATGGAGGACAAAAAGAGTCAAAAAGAAAGGTGTCAAAGCAGGAAAAGAAGTCAGATTTGTACACCTTTGTTTCTCAATTACACATTTTAATGTATATTTTTCTGCGTGTTTTTCAGTGCTTCTGTGGGGTTTCAGGATGAATTGGTTACAAGTTGCATTGTGAATAATTAAAGTAACAAACGATGCGAAACAGCTCCCCACCAATCAAGAGCCGTCTCCCTTAAAGACTAATGTTGTGTCATTCACAAACGTAATGGCTCTTGATTTCATCTTTTGCTCTTTTTACCTTTTTTTCTTCCCTTTCTTTCTATAACTTTTCTTTATCCCTTCTCCTTCATTTCTTTCTTATTTTCAGTTGGTTTGATTTTTTTCTTGTTTATCTTTTTTCATTTGAAAAATGCTTTGCAAAAATATGACAAGCAAACTTACAGTTTAGTCACTGAATCTTCGTGGTTTGTATTAGTCTTGGTGCTTTGTAGAACTCTTTTTCAGTTGCACGAAACAATACAGCAAAATTCAGTGGTCAAATATTACACCATGTCCCTATAAGAATTCTAATCCTGCTTTAAGGATTGCACATCCAGCCATCAAACTGTTTTTATAAATAAAATAGTTAATTTTAGGGTTGCATGATTATTGTTGTTTTTCTACCAATACTACTCAAGAGGAAAAAGGCTGCTTCTGGAGATCAATACCAACAGCTGATACAGTAATCCATCACTGTATCAGGGTTTTACTACTTCTCGGATTTTCATCCTACAATTTGTTCTGCATTTTTATTGGCTAAACAATCCCCCTGCCCCTTTCCTGCCTATGTCTGCCTGTCAGATGATGTTGAGGTCTTAATTGTACAGGAAGATATTGTATGTGCAAATTTTGTTCAATTTTAAGTTCATCTAAAAATCATCTTTACCCACAGAAGTACCAAAATGTAGAGGAAGATGCTTTCTAGCTTCAACAAAGGTGGACTTCTCCATATGTTAAATGAAGGTAAAAGCATTTTCCCGCCACATTTTTGTTTTCCAATAACGTCCACATGATTGCGAAAAAATATCATCAGAATCAAAAAAGTGGATAGTGCCCCGAAATAATTTCCAACCCTGTTTGCAAAATAGCAGCATCTCATCTCATTAGCCGTACCGCTTATCCTCAGTAGGGTCGCGGGGGGGCTGGAGCCCATCCCAGCAATCATCGGGCAGTGGGCAGGGGACACCCTGAACTGGTTGCCAGCCAATCGCAGGGCACACAGGGACAGACAACTCATTCGCTCATTCACACCTAGGGACAATTTGGACCGGCCAATTCACCTGAAATGCATGTCTTTGGAATGTGGGAGGAAACCGGAGTGCCCGGAGGAAACCCACGCAAGCACGGGGAGAACATACAAACTCCGCACAGAAAGTCTGGAGCTGGATTTGAACCCACGACAGGTTCCCATGACATGAACTGTGCCGCACAAGCGCTAACCACTGCGCCGCCGTGCATATGATTATTTTTAAATTACAATTTGAGAGTACAGAATTTATCTGGAAGGGATTACTTCTTGTGTGGTCCATTTTTTGGGTGGAGTTTGTTCTTGCCCTCATGTAGGTTTGAAATCAGGTGATGTTGTTACTTTCTAAACTGTGGATTTGAGTAGCCCTTTGATACTCCTTTGTAATAAAAGGCGAAACCAATAAATGTGACTTGACTTAATGAAACGCATATTTAAATTTGGAATAATTTCCCGCTGGAAATATTCAACCAAACTGTGCACTCACTTATGTCGCTATTATCATATAATCTATTCTAACTAGTTTTCTCACAGCAACCACATGCAATTATAATTTTACGGGGGAAAAGGAAAACAAAAAAAGGGAACAATCCTCTTCTGTCTCCATCCACTGGCCAACAGCAACCGGGTCAATATCTCATCATTATAGATCATTATAGAGCTTCACACTTGGCTGGCTGCAGATGGACTGCAGGAAGGATGATGGAGGAAGGCAATGATGCCAATCTTGACGCTAACGCATCATTTCTCATCTCTGACAACACATAAAAATAAGAAAAGGAAAACTGGTAAAATACCTGCATTCATCCAAAGAAGTCAAACATAAAGCGGACCGTAAATAATTGGCACGTTTTGCAACATGGATTTCATTTTTAGGTGGCTACTTTAATTGATTTCAGTGGACAAGGCAGGCGTGTGCAATACTGGGAATTTTGGTATTGATACCAGAGTGAGGGCGCGTAATTTCCATCTACTGATATTCTGATATTCTCTCTACCGTATATACCAGGGGTGTCAAACTCATTTCACATTGCTGAACTATTGAAATTATACCATAATTTTATAAAGAATTCCACCATACTTTTATGTAGGAAGGCTGCTGACTAAAATTAAATTGCCCATTTTTCAAAACACCACAGTAAGGATTCGTACTCACAGAGTTGTATACTTCATTCTAAGGCAGCATTTTAATGGCGTTAGTCTACTCTGGACTTGTTTTTATTCCTGATCTTCAGCCTCTTTTACGCCTGTACAAATGCTTCAATACCAGGTATCATGTCCTGACTAGCTGACACTTTAGAATGTCATTTAAGTGCTTGTTTGTGAGCTTTGAACGCATTTTTGTTTTATTAATATTCATTACTGAGAAGATTTGTTAACAAATGTAGGTTGGTCTAAACATACACAAAATTCTAGCAGCCAGGGATTTTAATTTGGGGTACCCTGGGAGTAGATGCTGATAAAAATTGTCCAGACCTACGCCTCAAATCTGTATCACACTACATTGATCCAAACAGCACCACTCTCCTCCCTAGTGGACATTCCGTGAATTGCATCTTATTAAAAATATGCGTTCCATGCCGTTTGTGCATCCTTGGCCGTATGTTAGACACCCCTGGTGTATACACTCACATCCAAATCGTGTTTACAATTATAAAATAAAACACTGAAATCAGGGGGGAAACTATATGGACATTTTTGGTTGTGTGTCACCAGTATCGAATGGTAGGCAGCGGGTGTGGAGGGGACGCGGCTTAAAGAGGAACAACGAAATCCAGGGAGGAAACGTGAGCACAGAATTTTCAGTAAGAGTGCTGAATTTTGGTCATTTTATTTGTAAAGTTTTTTTGCAATTCACCGTGCCTGGAAAAAAACGAAATTGACTTGTACAGTACCCAGAAATGGAGAAGGAGATCTTCCTGGGGTTTGAAGCCCAGAGACAAAACGGGTATGAAGTGTCTCGGCAACCAAGAAATATGAATGGTTCACTGCTTTCACGGGTAGGTGAACACATTTACTTCCATTTCTTTTATGATGTGGCTTTCTTAAAGCAATTTTAGGGGGATGGCTTCTAAGTGAGTATATACAGTAATTTGTAACTAGTTACTTGAGGAGTAACACGCTACTTTTTGGTGTCGGTAATCTGGGGGGGTAACTGAGTTACATTTTAAATTAAGTAGTACTAGTAACTGTAACTACACTTAACAATCAACACAATTATAAATAACTATAAATAACATTTACTATAAATAAATTAACTTAAATTACAAAACAAAGCAAAACAATGTCACTGAGAAAGTCAAAAATAGATAAACAATACGCAGAGAACAGTTCCTCTCGTTGTTTTTCATGGGTTTGGTTCACATGTGCCTTGTTTGTGATGCAAAGATCAGACGTAAATCGGCAGCCTCGAGTACTGATTTGCTGAAAATAATGGCAGAAAATGTCTCCCTAATTATAATCTCCGACCATATATACTCACATCTAAGCTGAATTTCCAACTGTAAAACAAAATACTGAAATCAAGGGGTCAGTTTCTTATATGCGCATATTTGGTTGTGTGTCATAACTCACCAGTAGCAAATAGTAGGCAGCGCGCAAAATGGGGCGTGGCTTATATTGGAAAAACAAACCTATTCAATCAACGGGGTAAATGTGAGCATAGAATTCATGGTATAGGAGTGCTAAATTTTGGTTGTAAAATTTGTTTTGCAATACACCATGAACGAAAAATAAAATGAAGTCGAGTGGTTTTAAGACAAAAGACAAAATGGATATGGGGTGTCTCGGCTGAGTTAGTTTGCAGGTGCTGCAGATTTCAAAAGCCAAAAAGTAAAAAGGCTTCCCCGTTTCCACAGGTCGGCATACAGGTCTTGTATTTCCTTTATTAGGTGGCTATTCTTTAGCAGCGTTAAGGGGCCGGTCACACAGACATTTACGGCTGAATCACGGCCAGAAATTTCTGCCTTTGAGGCGGACGCTATTGATTCAGACGAGATACAGCGGTGCTTGACGCGAGGTCGGAAATTCGCGCGCGGGTGGCAGCGCGAAAAAGTTTTGCGCTGCTCAATTCCTCAGAGCGCGGGTACACAGCCTTTCACGAGCGTATTGAGGCTGAACCACGGCTCGAAATTTCTGGCCGTGAAGCAGATGCTGTTGGGCGCTGTCGGACGTTTGGACACCGCCATATAGACGAGATAGAGCAGTGCTTTACTCGCGGTCGGAAATTTTCACGTGGTTGGCCGCGTTCAAAACTTTTGAGCTGCTCAAAAGTTTGAGCACGTGTTAAACCGCGTGCCGCACACGTGGTCAACACGAAGTAATGACGCGGAAATGACGCGGAACGACGTGCTCTGGCCGCCGCCAGGGCGTGGTTACACATGGGTAGGACGGGAAATTTCAGCGGGTAATCGTGGGTGGAGCATGGTAATAGCATGTTCTGCGCCTGTATCGCGGTGTTATTACGTAAAATTAGCGTGTTACGCGTGTGACAGTCAAACGCCTTTCTCCGCGTATATACAGCGCGATTTGCCGAGGACACGTCATTTGTGCTCGTGACGTCAAGGGGGTGAACATGGATCCCCGTCAGCGTAGTTTCTCTTCATTTCGAATAAATCTTTCGGTGCATTCGCAGCAAGGCTATAATTCTGGGACCTTAGCTTGGCCTTTTGGTTGAGAGTAGGAGTCCCGGCTCCTAATCTTTGTAGCGTATTATGAACTGATCGATAATGGATAATGAATAAAGAAGATAGAACAATCACCCTTAACCCTCTCGTCTTAATACATTTTTATTCATAGGCATTTCTTTTCAAGATAATCAAATAAAAATGATGCCATAGCTTGAAATCTTGATCTTTACGGGATTGTGTCTTGTGCGGTTATGATTGCTTACAGCCCGGTGCCGAGATTTGCTTCCCCTCGCTAATGCAACCACCTTTACCTCGTTTTATCTCACTTTTGGGGAATGTAATGGCGAACATATAACTAAAACCACATCGTCTTGCATTTGTTGGAAATGTAATACAACTTAATCCACTCCGTCTTTGTGTTTGTTGTGAACGTAATCGAACAGTAATGCACACCGTATATAAAATCCTCCCCCTCCCTCGCGTGAACGTGCATTCTGCTGCGCTTCCAACGAAAGCGATCGTATTCTATATAAAACGCTTATTAAAACTATAAAGCGAGCTAATTATAACAATTGGGAGATCCTAGTCTATATAACGCGTTTATATAAACAATAAAGTGCGATCGTATTCTACAAATTGCGTCTGTTCACGTGGATCAAAAAGTCACGCGAGGGGGTGGGGCTTTGTGGGTGTTGCGTAGGAGTCGGATTTGGGCACAACACCGGCTCGGGAGCTTTTATACCCGTGGTCCACACGAGAAAATGACGCGATGAGGAAGCGGAACAGTCGCCTGCGTCTGTTTTGCGGGCATACCACCGATGAACAGCGGGTTAGCCAATTTTGCGCATTTTCCATCCCGGGCAACCACGGGCAAAAAAAAAAAAACGCAAAATTTTAGCCGTGATTCAGCCGCAAACGGCTGTGTGACCGGCCCCTAAGGGTCAACTTCAATGTGAGTATATTTGGTTATATGTAACTAGATACTTTTTGGGTATCTTTAATCTGGATAGTAACGCAATTACTTTTTAAATGAAGTAACTAGTAACTGGAACCAATTACCCTTTTCAGTCGGGTGTCCAACTCAACACTCACCAAACATTGTTGAACATTTCATTGTTCAAGTCTTTTCTCCATCACTGAAAGGTCACTTGGCTGTTGCTACCACGGTAGCATTTTGACACCAACATAAGATTTACGGTTTAGAAAAAAAGCGGCCGGAATACTGTGAGTTAGGGCTGTTGTATGATTATATTTGGTAAGGTGAACAAAGCTGAAGAGTTGATGGAATTAATCAAATTACCGTAAATTCCGGAGTATAAGCCGGTACTTTTTTCCCAAACGTTCAACCCTGCGGCTTATTCAGTGATTTATGTAATTTTCGTACCAGCCGCCAGCAGCGCTCGAGTTCAAGGCACATGATGCAGCTTACAAGCTAAACGCAATCGAGCAGTCCGATAAAGGAGGAAACAGAGCTACTGCACGCAAACTTTACCCTGCGTGCGTGTTGCTAGCGTGTTTTTGAATAAGGGAGCGTGGGACGACGTCTATATGACATAGTCTCTTTCCCATACTAAAAGAGGACATTTTTGATGAGGTCAATTATGGGGGGAAGATGAGAACGGTTTACCGTGACTGCTACATATACGGTATGTTTTTTTTAACAGACCCGCTAACTGTATAGCGACCGTGTTCTTAGTAGCGTTTTGCTACCCTTCACAGGCACGGTTTGGGATGAAAGTTATAATATTATTATTAAAACTCTCTCGGTGTACCGTCTTTCTTTGTAAATATGTGTAAACATGTATAATATGTATTTGCAACTGTATATTTTTGTAATGTATTTATTTGTATTTATTTTGGACACTTATTCTGATAAGTCTTGCACTGACCAATTAAAAAGAAGGGGCGTAACAGACGCGGGGGATGACGGGAAGTGAGGACCGGTAAAGGTGAGTGTTTGTGGACACGGCAGACAATAGTGGATATATATTTTTTATATTTTACCTTTGGAAATATACACTTTTTTTCCTTGGATTACTTTCAACGGGACCTGGACTCTGCAGGTCTGCATCAAATTTTAACTACCGGTATCATTTCCTGTTCATTTTACCGGCTGTGGTTTTGGAACTGTGTACTTTATGTTCACTAAAAATCGCGGGATTCAGAGTAGGGTTTGGGTTGAATTTATGATTGTGTTACATATTTAAATGTGGGCGCATGTGGCTTATATACAGGTGCGGCTTGTGTAAGTGCAAAAGCGGTTATACTCTTAAAATTTGGTGGGTGCGGCTTATAATCAGGTGCGCTCTATAGTCCGGAGTTTACGGTATGTTCAAATTAAGGAGAAATTCAACGCAAGGTATTTTCTAAGAACATTACGTTGTACGGACTTACTATTCTGTAAACCACTGTGAAGTTGGGCCTAATCCTCAGCCTGGTTCTTTTATCTTAAATGCCCACTATAAAAACCAGGAGACTGCTTATTTTCATTTAACTATTTTGTGGATGCCAGAGAGATTGAGTACACAGCTATATAGCTTTTCTCAGTGTAATGAAAAAGAAGTCTGTCTTAGTTCAAATGCCTAGTCTTATGCCGTCTTGGCCGCCCACCCAAGCAGGTGGGGCAACTCACCCTGCCCTTGTGCTAACGTGAGTCCCAATGGTCTTAACTGATTTAAACTGGAAATTGTGTACAAGAGTGCTTTAAGATACAAATGTGCCTAGGAAGGACAATTAACACCAACCGAGCGGTCCAGGTCAAGTCTTTTCTCTAATATCTGACAGGCCTAATCTAACGCAAGGGGTTTTATAAGAACATTACATTGTATGGACCTACATTGTACGTTTCTACTATTTTAGTATCGCAAGTCTTTTTTCGGGGAAAGCAACGCAGCTAAAAATAAAAACGAGAAACCACTGTATTCGCTACAGCGCGTAATAAAATGTGTTGATTCTGTGGTAATTATAATGACTTATACTTGAATTTGTAGGAGGCAGCCTTTTGGCCAGCTGTCTCCTGCCATCGCTGGTTGATATGCGGGGGTGCCGAAACGCATGGCGGCCCTTCAGCTTCGCCCTTGATGAGTGGAGCATCTTCCCTATCTCACTCCATCCATCCCCTAAAGCTAATTGACTGTAATGAAATTGCCTGAGTCAACCTTGAAGGCTGCTCTAATTGAGAGATGGAATGGTGAAACTGGGAAAGCGGAGGGAATGTGAAAATACTGATATCTCAACAGCCCCATATGGCAATTAAATGTGTCTCAGCTCTCATTCACATTGCAATGTTCTCATCCAAGTTTACTGAAATGCTTAAAAGGTTTAAATAGATGAGAGCATTACAGAGTAGGGGTAAAATGGGGCCTAAAAAATCCAGACCGACCCAAACCAGCGGGTATTAAAGCCCAACCCAGCCTGAACCCGACCAAATCACTTGATTTACAAACCCCATATTTTACATTTTATTTGTGAGGACTCGGGAGGACGAGAGGTGATTTGTGATAACAACTGAAAGCCTGTTTTTTGTAACCAAATACGACTCAGTCGCACCTTGATGTACATGTGCAACATAGAGTCATACATGTTCTCTGTCTTTCCTTTTTGTATATACGCATTTGATTTTATGTTATATACCGTTTTGAACTCCCGTTGTTTATTTGAACTTCCTTTGTAAATTTGCACTTCCTTTGTTAAAATTGTACACAGAGGTTGTAAAGAAAATGTCAATGGGCATTCAATGTTGATGACAATATAGACAATCTTGAATCTTAAACACAACTGTTTAAATATTGGCATTTTATTATATTTCTGTGTGAAGAGGTTACATCAGAGGTCTCCAACGTGGTGCCAACGGGCACCAGGGTGCCCCCTATTTCATGATTACCGATGTGAATCACCTGTGCCTGCTCATTTGGCACCAACCGCTGCGGGCTCTGATTGGCTGCCTGTCTATACTTAAACCCAGTCCTGTCAATCCCCTGTCAGTCCGTCTGCGAACCTATGTTTATACAAGCCAAGCCTTTTTTTGACCCTGACTCCCGCCTGTCCCGGTATTGCTTCCGTTTGTCTCCGGCTACGACCTGTTTTGATCCCGACCACGTCTGCTCTCCCGTCCCGGCTTACAACTAATTTGTGATCCCGATTACGTCTACTCTCCCATCCTGGCTTACGACTTGTTTCCGACCCTGACCACGCTTTGCTCTCCCAGTCCCGGCTATCGACCAGTTTTTCCGTCCCTGACACCGCCATCACTCGCTACGGAAGACCCACTTCCGTGTTCGGATGACAGTCCAAATCCAAGAGCAACTTGTTTCACCGTTCAGCGAACATCGGATTGTGGGCGCAGCCCTTCCCCTTTCTTTCAATAAAACTTGTAGTAAACGTTACGCAATTGGGTCCTGTTTCTGTTCTGGTCCTGACACCCTAAGGCCAGCTGACGTGCCCTCAACTGTTCTAAAAAATAACCCAGCAGTGATAAGTCGTTTTGATTTTCTAGTCAAATGTTTTTTTCTAGTAGTTAAGTAAGTCTATCTAACCCTACTTCCAAAAATTAACCTGATTATAACATAGTAACAACATCGTAATAACATGATAAATTGGTATTTTACAAATGCATATCAAACTGGGTGCCCTTTGTGCTAATTAGTGACAAAAAAAGAGCTCTAAGCTTGAAAAAGGTTGGAGACCCTGGGGTACATGAACTGACAATTAACGTTAACAGAAAACAATTTATATTTTTTTCCTTTTTAGATTTGTGTGTAGTCCAAAATCGTGATTCGTGTCTCAAAATAGACACTCTCGGGTACATCTATAGACAAAACACCGTAGTGACATCTGGAAATATTTATGGCGCCTTTCATGAGGAATTAGTACACAACGTTGCCAACAATATCCACATAAAGCACAACCTTTATTGGTTCTGGTCCCTATTATCGTGAAAACCAGGGGATCTCTGTACTTAATTCAATATCTTCCACGATATCACAACTTTCACCGACAAAATCAGTCATCAATCATTATATGTGCATTCAAATTGGACAGCAGGAGAAGTTATCTTTTAAAAACACTACACGTCTCTTTCCGTAGCATTGAGTCAATGTCAGCTCACTGAAGTTTCCTTTAATCTTCGAGGAACGATAACAAGCGAATGTAATAAGAGTTTATTACCTTGGCCAGTGACAAAAACACATAAAGACAAAGTTTCACTTTTGTGATTCAATCTGGCATTATTTTCCACAGTATGGTTACCTGTCGTCTAGAAAAGTAGGGCTCATATTCTACGTAATGCAGCCTTGATTTGTGTTTTCTTCCGGCGCAGTAGTAAATATGTGCTCGTTTTTGTAATGGCCATCTTGAATGGTCACATGATCCGAAAACTGGTGACATAAACATCCACTTAAAAAGTGTAGCACGGTAATTAACTGGTCATTTACATAATGGGACTGCCCCATTTGATTAACAAAAATTTGCTTCTGATTATTGTGGATGAGTGAAAAAAAAACTTTTCAATGTGTGCCTCCCACTAATGCATTAAAGGCCCGAGCAGCGGGAAAAAAACAATCATCGAAATTTAGAATTGAGAGAGTTGGAGAGCCTATGTATGAAAAATGCCTATGCACATGTTGTTTTAAACTAAATAAAATCTATACCTTCAAATATACTGTAGCTCTTTGAAACATAACCAAAGAATGTCAAGGGCACCATTTTAAAACATGTCCAAGCAGTGACATTTACGGAATTTTAAATGTCAATTTTCTGCCTATTTTTTAACCTCTGCACCGTTCATACTTTTGCCCTCCTTCATTATGCCGTAAATTCTCCTCGGGCGAGGTTGTTGGGACCTTGTTTTTTTTTTAAAAAAGCTCCAGGGAGCTACTTGGGAGTGCCAAAGAGCCACGCTTCCGCATACACAATGTGGCAACCCGGGGAATCAAAGGCACGTTTTACACTTGGAAACACACAGGCAAGAGACAAATTTCAAGATTTAAACAAAAACCACAACAAAACGGTGTGGGGAAACGAGGGGATGAGGTCCAAAAATCAAAGGTTCTTCTCCGATGGGAGGTAGGTTTCCTGTGGTAGCTGGCAGAGCAAAAAGTTAATCAAATCAAACCTGCCTTCTAGCCTTCCCCGAAAGATCAGGGTTCCATTCATTCCTGACTTCTCTTCACACCAAACAAAACTCGTCTTCTTACTTTCCAAACTACTATGTACTCATACCCACACTAGTATACTCACAACAACTTTACTTTGACATTGAACGACTTTGAAACTGCACACCATATACACGCAGATTAGTGTGCATTACCACAGTTACCAAAAGTACCTGAAGTTAAAAAAAAAAACACTGAGAAGTGACGTGATCATCACACTAGGTGTGAAAAACCCTGTAGTAATAGCAATTTTAATGGTGTTTGAGAAAGAATATTGGTGTGAGTGAGACAGTGTGTGAATGGGAGTATAGTAGTGTGTGTGAGAGAGTATATTAGTGCATGAGAGTCTTTAGTATTGGTTGTGAGAGTATAGTAGTATGTATGTGAGAGTATAGTAGTGTGTCCATGAGTTTAGAAGGATATGTAACATATATGATAACAAATGAAAGCATGTCTTTTGCAACCAAATACTACTCAGTCGTACCTTGATGTACATATACAACTCAGAATCATGTGAAAAAATACTTAAATGTACATTGTCTTTCATTTTTGTGTGTATATATATATATATATACCGTATTTTCCGCACTATAAGGCACACTGGTTTATAGGGCACACCCCGAAAAAATAGTTTTTGTTCCTATATTTGACATACCTTAGACGCACCGGATTATAAGGCGCTACAATGGGAACGTCGACAAAACAGTCAGATAGTTCAGTCCAACTTATTACCCCCTTAACATTCCCAAAGCTTGCAAAGAAGCAAATACGTGTCGTAGACACGTGCGGATGCGGCGTCCGTACGATGTCACTCAAATGCATCGTTCCAAATATCATTCGGAAGGTTAAAGTCTTGGGATTCAAGAAATGCCAACCATTCCTTAGTTTCTATTTTCTTTTTCACTCGCAACTTTACCGTGCATATGACAATAAACACTTGGAATTGAGTTTAGCTTAAAAATAGACACTCCATTCCATCCATTATCTGCACCACTTATCACAGAAACTTCGAGTTCAGTCTGAAACAAGATACAGGGAAAACATATAGCCGGAGTAGCTCACCGAAGTCGTTGTGTTCAATAATAATGTGCAACCATGGTCCTCTTATATCCGTGAGTGTAGTAAATCCAGGAGAGTAAAATATTTACAAATACAATACAGAATAGTAAAATACTGTCTCTATGCCGTCAACCCAACATGCTATTCACATTCATCTTGTTCGGCCAATTGCAGGCTTTGTTTTGCCCCTTTAGCCTATGCAAGCCTGTAAATGATAAAAAAGGATCCGCCCTCTTTACCTCCGAATAACTTTAGCCAATAGTGATCGATTCAACTGATGATTGACACATCTTTTTCGTCTAATTGCAGGCTTTGTTTTGCCCCTTTAGCCTTTGCGAGCCTGTAAATGATAAAAAGGATCCGCCCCCTTTACCTCTGAATAACTTTAGCCAATAGTGATCGATTCAAATGATGATTGACACATCGGTTAGCCAATGAAACGCCGGTAAATAAATCCCAGCATACATTGGGACTACTTCGCGTTCGGGGGAAAATCTAGTCGGCGGCTGCTGCATTAGTTGCAAGACTTTGCGACTTAATATTGATCCATAAATAAGGCGCACTGTATTATAAGGCGCATGGTCAGCTTTTGAAAAAAATTAAAACTTTTAGGTGCGCCTTATAGTGCGGAAAATACGGTGTGTATATATATATATATATATATATATATATATATATATATATATGTTAGAGATGATTGTATTATTGTCTCAATTTTCTCTAAGCATGGTAGGGCAGTGGTTAGCGCATGTGCAACACAGTTCTGAGGTCCTGAGATCGAACCTTCCTGTATGGAGTTTGCATGTTCGCTTGCGTGGTTTCCTCCCACATTCCAAAAACAAGAATGGCGGGATAATTGGCCGGTCCAATTTGTCCCTAGGTGTAGATGAGCAAGTGTCTGTCTCTGTGTGGCTAGCTGGCAACCAGTTCAGGTTGTCCCCTACCCACTGCCCGAAGATAGCTGGGATGGGCTCCAGACCCCCCGCGACCCAGCGGAGGATAAGCAGTGCAGATAATGGATGGATGTATTATTTTCTGTTCTGAACTCCCTCTGTAAATCGGAACTTCTTTCGTAAATATGGTTCACTGAAGCCGCCAAGAAAATGTTATTGCCATTTTATGTTGATAACTTTAAAGAGTCAGTGTATGCGAGAGAGCATAGCAGTGAGAGTACGAAAGTATGGGAGTATATTTGAAAGTATATAGTAGTGTTTGTGCATGGGTATGACTGTGTCTGAGAGTATAGATATGCATGTGTGAGAGTATGATGTTATATGTGCGAGTATGATTTACTTCTCAAACAGCATCTCATATCCTTACACCAGCTTTTGCTAAAAGATCAGATAGCATCACTGGAATGGATTCAGATAAAGCCGAGACAAATGATAGCACAGGAAATTTATAGGTAGTCTCTGCCCACTGGAGCCCCAGACATTGATTTGCAGAGGGGAGGGCTGTGCCACATGCACCAATAAACAAAATATTCCCAACGCTACAGTCGTGCATTTTTTCCATTCACAGGAGCAAATCCTTCAAAATAACACGCTCTCTGTTCAGCACACACATGAATAAGCTCAATTTGACTCATTGTCTTTATTTAAATGCATGCACACAACTGGTTCATCAACAAAATGCCAAAGTGTAATTATTCCTAGGCTAACGTGATTGCACCTTCTATCACAGGGGTGGGTAAACTACAGATCGTGGGCGAAAAGCCCGTCAGGCTTTTTTGTCTGGCTCGCTAAATCAAAATGGTCAAAATATAACAACAATTAATATAATAGTAAATAAAGTACAACTAATAAAAACCTGTTTTTATTTAGTGCCAACATTGAGTACATAGTCAAAAATACTACTAGAGAAATAGAACAAAATTATTCAAAATTACTACGAAAGTAAATATTAAAATGTAGTGCTTAAAGCCTCATACATTTTTTCGCCTTTATTCTGAAAATGCTATAAACATATGAGAAAAATATTACTAGAGTAATACTGTAATACAAAAATCCAACAACAGTTATATTCCAAAAACACTAAAGAAACACCAGAAAAGTACTACTATGGAATATGGATGTACTACAAAAAAACTACAGAAAAACATAAGTACTGCAATGGATATACTGAAAATAAATACCAAAATACTACTATGAAAATACTTATACAGAATGACAACACAACACAACTACAGTAATACTATATTACAAAAACACTACAACAGGAGTATTAGGATAGAAATACTGCAAAAACACGACTTCAGTAATACTACAAAAATACTACAAATATAAACAAATATTCTACTACAAAAATACATCAAAATAAAGTGCAGTAATACTAAAAATAATACTTCAGAAATACTCCAGATATACAATTTCTGATTGCCTGTAAGTCTGTTTTTGTTTTGTTTTTGTCCCTGCGTGTTGGACAACTTTTATTTTCTAAATAAAAGTAACTGATCATTACGTAATTGAGTTCACACTTCCTGCCTCCCGTTCCGGTCCTTGACAATTACAACAAATATTATGCTATGGAAATGCCAGAAAAATACGACAAAATCAAATGAGATCAATACTACAAAAGTACTACAAACAAACAGAAATTCTATTACAAAAATACAACAAAATAAAGTGAGGTGATTCAAAAAGAATACTTCAGAAATACTCCAGATATACAGTACAACAATAAATATGAAAATACTACAAAATGACTTCCATGAAACTACTACAAAAATACTATCCCAGATATACTGAAGAAATCAAATGAGAGTAATACTACAAAAATACGACAGAACTACAACAAAAATTATACAATGGAAATGCAACAAAAATACTACAGAAATAAAATTGCAGTAATACTACAAAAATACTACAGATATGCAACAACAAATATACTAGGAAAATACTACAAAAATACTGTGGAAATGTTACAGAAATGCTGCAAAAATACTAATAAGAAAGAAAGATATAAGACAACTATAGTAATGCTACAAATATAAATATAAAATAAGGTGCTGAAAGAACCAGTTTGTTTAGAAATGTTGACAATGGACTAACGCTGATACAGCGGAGAATACATGAGGTTTGGATTTTATTATCATGAAGGCAAATTCTATGAGTAAATTCTATTATGCCTGGTTCAAATTACGTATTTGTTTCATTCAATACATTTGAGTTGTTTTGTAGTTTTTTTTCTAGATTTTGGTCGCGCTTCATAATTAGGGTGCAGTGTCGGTTCCTGAAGTCAGACCAATTGAGAACCACTGCTTTGCAGTATTTCCTACGTCGTCTTCTTATTTTTTTCTGTAGTTCTAATTTTACACACAGTGAGTGATAGAGCACGTGGAAGACTGAGTAGAAGTCTCCTGCCACCAAGTGGAGATTTGTTATATTTTACATTCTAATGTTTTGAAACCCTCCACCATCACAACAATTTGATAAACTTCAAATCAGAGGCGACAACCTTGTCCTGAAGTGCTCACTCTAACGGGAAGATTCCAATCACCAGGATCATTGTGAAGTTTAAAGTGGAGTAGACACTTAGAATAAGGAGAGACGACATCAATGGATTTTGAACTTGCAAGAAGGACAGGGAGAGAAGCCTTTAAAAGGAAAAGTCCAACCTGTTCTAAAGGCCCTCCTCTGATCTCCTAGGTCAATGGTTCTGTCTTGACAACCTTGCATCCCACCTCAATTATAAGCCACGACCCAAATCAAGTAAGAATTCCCACTTCTGAAATGTATTGAATGAAAGGATTGTGCCGTTTGAACCAGATATAGTAGAATACATTTTTTCAAAAAAATGGCCAGCAAAACCAAAACAACTTCATTCAATAATATTCACTCAAATGGTCAAGAAGCTGCATTTTTTAATAGAATCCAAAACGATTTACAGCCAATTATAACAGACAAGATTCCTAGGCATGAAATTAAAAAGTGTGAATCTGAAGGTGTATACATATATCAAATCAACACAAATGATGTACTTTTAGAACAGGGTTAGGGACCTATGGCTCTATGTTGTCACGACCAGAACGGAATCAGGACCCACATGCGTAGCGTTAACCACAAGTTTCTTGATAGAAAGAGGAAGGGCTGCACTCGCGATCCGGTGCTCACTGGACCTGGGAAGCAAGCCAGTCACACAATCGGATCATGAGCCAAATACGGTAGATGATCTTCCGAAGCGGGAGATGGCGGTGTCAAGGACGGAAATAACAGATTGATAGCCGGGACAGGAGAGCAAAAATGTAGTCAAGATCAAAAACGGGTCGCAAGCCGGGACGGGAGAGCAAACGTGGTCGGGGTCAAAAACAGGTCAAAGCCGGAGACAAACGAGGAGATCAGGAACTGACGGGTGTAAAAACGGATGCAAAAAGCGGGACCCTCGGGAGTCAGAGTCAAAATGCTTGCCTTGTAGAAACAGAGGTTCGCTGACGGACTGACAACAGAGAAGTGAAAGGACTGGGCTTAAAAACGACAGGAAACCAATCAGGTCTTCATGACATATGTACGGCTCTTTTCATGAGTAAATATGGTTCAGGGGTTGAATTAGACCATAACACATCTTGCTGTGGCGGAACAAAATCAGATGAATAGACTCCGATTTCAGAACATGCGTAGGGCACTTTTTAACTACATTTTACAGTCAGGGTGTCACACCAACCGTTTTGGCAGTAGGTCGCTAAGAAATTCTTAAATGGAAGCTCATTAAACTATGTATGTTCACTGTTGAGATACTCTATAATGAACCCCCACAGAAAGAACTGTAAACAGGTGAAAACGCCAGCAAACCATCCATCCATTATCTGCACCGCTAATCCTCAGTAGGGTCGCGGGGGGTGCTGGAGCCCATCTCAGGTGTCTTCGGGCAGTGGACAGCGGACACCCTGAACCGGTTGCCAGCCAGTCCCAGGGCAAACAGGGACAGACAATTCGCTAGCTCATTCACACCTAGGGACAATTTGGACCTGCCAAATAACCTAACATGCATGTTTTTGGAATGTGGGAGGAAACCGGAGTGCCCGGAAGAAACCCACGCAAGCACAGGGAGAACATGCAAACCCCAAACAGGAGGTTCAATATCATGACCTCAGAACTGTGCCGCACACATGCTAACCACTGCACCGCCGTGCTGCCTTAAAGAGCCATAACCAACTAAAAAAAGCTTTAAAGGACAATGCCATACAAACCAATGCCAGCTGCTGTTGATCGCAAGAGAGGAAGCCAGCAAACCACTCAATTTGATTGGGTGAGCGGTATAGGTGGGCGGATCGCTGCACATAGCGCAGGGCACTCCCTTTGTTTTCTTGCTCAGTGCAGTCTGCGCCGAAGGTAAATATGACGAGATCATCATCGTTTGCAGTATTTTGAGACATTTTTACCAACAAACTTTGCTTGCACCCGCTTTTAAAACCATTATTTATGACAAAAAATGTCAGAGCCTCAACACTCTTAAGTAACTGACGGCTAGAAACCAATTTTATGTGGTATATTTATGACATAGGACACAGGCTCTGGCATTATTATTTAATAGATTTGATCAAATCTATAAATGACACAGAGTAAAATAAAACATGCTAAAGTATTAGCTTGTCTGGAACGTGTGTTTGGCTGTTTTGTTGAATTTTGTTTTAAAATAAATAGTGTGACTCCCTTTAATGTTTTTGCTCTTATGGCCCTTTCGGTCAAAAGATTCCTGACCTCTCTTTTAGATGGCAAACCTCAGCCACAGAACCCAAACAATCGTCACTATAGGTGGAAATATCCATTTCTTCTGAAACATCATCCACAAAACCAACTTTTGTTCTAACCAGCTTATAAATTGATAAATACTGGGAATCCCCTCCTCTGTATCAATTTCCCAGAAAGAGTCAAAATAAGAATTTTGACTCCAGCCACCTCCCACGAGGGGGATATGGCTCCAGTGTTTATATATGTATATATATATATATACTGGACTGTCTCAGAAAATTAGAATATTGTGATAAAGTTCTTTATTTTCTGTAATGCAATTAAAAAAACAAAAATGTCATACATTCTGGATTCATTACACATCAACTGAACTATTTCAAGCCTTTTATTATTTGAATATTGCTGATTTTGGCTTACAGCTGAAAAAAACTCAAAAATCCTATCTCAAAATATTAGAATACTTCCTCAGACCAAGTAAAAAAAATAATTTTATAACAGCAAAACTAAATCAAACATTTGAAAATGTCCATTGATGCACTCAGTACTTGGTTGGGAATCCTTTTGCACGGATTACTGCATCAATCCGGCGTGGCATGGAGGCATTCAGCCTGTGGCATTGCTGAGGTGTTATTGATGCCCAGGATGCTTCGATAGCGGCCTTCAGCTCATTTGCATTTGTAGGTCTGGTGTCTTTCATCTTCTTCTTAACTATACCCCACAAATTCTCGATGGGGTTCAGGTCAGGAGAATTAGCAGGCCAATCAAGGACAGTGATGCCATGGTCAGTGCACCAGTTACTGGTGGTTTTGGCACTGTGGGCAGGTGCCAGATCATGCTGGAAAATGAAATACTCATCTCCATAGAGCTTTTCAGCAGATGGAAGCATGTAGTGCTCTAAAATCTCTTGGTACACAGTTGCATTTACTCTGGACTTGATGAAACACAGTGGACCAACACCAGCAGCTGACATGGCTCCCCAAACCATTGCTGACTGTGGGAACTTCACACTGGATTTCGAGCAACTTGGATTTTGCTCCTCTCCAGCCTTTCTCCAGACTCTGGCGCCTTGACTTCCAAATGAAATGCAAAACTTGCTTTCGTCTGAAAAGAGGACTTTGGACCACTCTGCAACTGTCCAGTGCTTCTTCTCCATAGCCCAAGTCAGACGCTTCTTCCGTTGTCTTGAGTTCAGAAGTGGCTTGACCATGGGAATACGGCTATTGTAGCCCATTTCCCGGACACGTCTGTGAACTGTGGCTTTTGATACCTGGACTCCAGCTTCAGCCCACTGTCTTTGAAGCTCCCCCAAATTCTGGAAGCGGCTCTTCTTCACAATTTTGTTAAGGCTGCGGTCAACTCTCTTGGTTGTGCAGCGTTTCCGGCCACATTTTTCCCTTCCAACAGACTTTTTGTGGATATGCTTTGAAACTGCACTCTGTGAACAGCCTGCTCTTTGAGAAATTTATTTTTGTGTCTTACCCTCCTGATGGAGGGTATCAATGATGGTCCTCTGGACAGCAGTCAGATCAGCAGTGATTTAGTTTACTGAACCAAGCTGAGTGTTTTTAAGGCTCGGGAAACCCTCGCAAGGTGTTTCGAGTTAATTAGATGATTCAGGTGATTAGTTGAATAGCCTACTTGTATACTTTTTCATGATATTCTAATATTTTGAGATAGGATTTTTGAGTTTTCTTAAGCTGTAAGCCAAATTCAGCAATATTAAAACAATAAAAGGCTTGAAATAGTTCAGTTGATGTGTAATGAATCCAGAATGTATGACATTTTTGTTTTTTTAATTTCATTACAGAAAATAAAGAACTTTATCACAATATTCTAATTTTCTGAGACAGTCCAGTATATATATATATATATATATATATATATATATCAGTGTTTATTTTACCTCTGAAAAGTGATGGGTCCCGGGGACTCACATGCTCAAAAATCTATGGGTCCCAACAGAGATCTATGGATCCCCAAAATTTAGTGTTATAGAGTTTGAAATTGTAAATCAGCGACAAATATGTAACATACATTTATATATTTATTTAGTTTTAATCATCACAGTTTATTGGTAATACAAATCAGTTATCACTTCAAGATTTCTCAGTTCACAACAATATTGTACATTATACAAAATAGTATTGCTGAAATAATTATATTAATCTATATTTTCATTTAGTTTTAATTATCACAGTTAATCGGTAATACAAAACAGTTATAGCTTCAGATTTTTCAGTTCATATATTCTTTGTGGTTTGCTGTCCCGCCACAGTTGTAATGCCTTCTCAAGATCCAATCCATTATCATCCTCCTCATAGCGTCACCAGGAATATAATTGAGTCAATTTTGGCTGAAAAGTCCTTTTCTTGCTAGGAGTATTCTTTTGTTTATTATCTTTCGTCGAATCGTTCGCTTCAACACACGTGTTTTCCTTGCCTCCGCGATCTTCCGAAGATTTTTTTCGTGCCGGAATTATTGCCGTTGTTATCACTTTCTGAATTATGTTTCGACTTATTACTGACACTGAAGAAATTACCAATTTTGTGTCGATTTTCACCTAATACTGTCTTGCTCGACATGAATGATGTTTTTTTTTTTTTTAAACGTGAAAATGAAGTAGCTTGGACGTTCACTGTTGAAGGAAAAAATACATGCAAATATAATCAAGTAGAATAATACATTTTCTTATTCAAATTATTAATTCATTTTCTGCATTAAATTATTTTTGGTAATATGCTGATTAAAAGGATAACCACAAAACTGTCTTTTTTAATTTTCTCCTTTTATATTTTTTCTTAACTACTGTATACAACATAATAATTCATAACATAATGCATCAAAGCAAGTGAGCCGTTTGAGAGCCGGCTCTCTTTAATGAGTTGAGCCGAAAAAGCCGGTTCTCTAAAAAGAGACAGACAAATGAGATCTCGTTTGCCGAGATTGGCGTGCAGATGAAAAGAACCGCGAGACCAAAACAACAATGGCGGATCTGCCTGACGAAAAGTTAGGTAAATCTTTGTTAAAAAAAAGGTAATCTGGTAATAATGACAATTTTGTGTCAAAAAACGTTGATTTGAGACGATGCGTCCCCAGCAAAAATGATGCGTCTAGGACGCAGGGACGCGGGCAAACGAGAACCCTGATATATATATTATATATATATAACAGATATATATGCTATAGCCTGTATATATATATATATATTTATTCATAAATGAGAAAAATTGCATGTGTCTCCAGGATCGGCCTTTCGGCCAGATTTCTTACCTACTTCTGCCCGCCACTGCAAATAGTTGGTCTTAATGAATAATAGACTCTCCCTCGTGTAAAAATATTAAGAATTGATGTGTTTTAGGTCTTATGCCCTCGGAGGTGACAAAACACAGATTTATCTAACATCAAAAAAATGATAATCTCGAAAATGACGTTCAATAAATGAAGTGGTGGCGGCTGGGTGTGGGTGCTGTTGACTTTCAGGGACCTGCTGCTAAGATATTCCCGAATGCAGAGGTGTCAAACATGCAGCCCACAGGTCGGATCCTGCCCGCGAAGGGTTTAAATCGGGGCCGGGAGACTACACTGGGAGAAGTGCAAGAGAAAAATAAGTTTTAAATATGTCCGCTTGATGTCACCAAAGACAGGTGCCACTCCCAAAACAACATGAGCTGTATTTCTTTTGTCTCTCTTGCTCTCTTTCTCTCTTTCTTCTTCTCGGTCACTTTTGTTATATCATTCACTTTTTCACTCCTTTTTCTTACGCTTTTTTCTCTCTTGATACCTTTATTTTTCTCCATCCCTCTTTTTTCTCTCTCTCTCATTTTCTGTCTTTTTTTCATCTCTCCTTTTCACCTTATTTCTCTTTTTCTTCTCTCTTTCTATATCTCTCTTATTCTCTCTGTCTCGATCTATTCATCTTTATCTTTTACATTCTCTCTATTCCTACCTTCCTCTCATTTCTGTTTTTATACTCTCATTTGTCTCACTTACTCCCCTTTATTTCTGTCTCTCTTACTCTCTTTCATTTTGGTCTTTCCTACTCTCTTTCATTTCTGTTACCCTCTTTCATTTCTGTCCTTCTTACTCTCTTTCGTTTCTATCATTTTTACTCTCTTTCATTTCTATCATTCTTAACCTCTTTCATTTCTGTCATTCTTATCCTCTTCTATGTCTGTCATTCTCACTCTCTTTCATTTCGGTCTTTCTCACTCTATTTCATTTCAGTCATTTTTACCCTGTCTTTCATTTCTGTCTTTCTCTATATCATTTCTGTCCTTCTCTCTCTCTGTCTCTCTATTTCATTTCTCTCTCCCTCTGTTTCCTTCTTCTCCCTGTTTCCTTTCTCTCTCCCCCCCTCTCCCTCTGTTTCCTTCCGTTCTCTCTCTCTCTCTCTCTCTCTCTCTCTCTCTCACTCTGTTTTCTTCCGTTCTCTCTCTCTCACTCAGTTTCCTTCCTCTCTCTCCCTCCATTTCCTTCCCCCCTCTCTCACTCCCCCTCTCACCCCCCCCCTCTCTCTCTCTTTCTCTCTCTTCTCTACCTCTCCGTTTCTTCTCTTAAATCAATAAGTCCGGCCCCCATGAGAATATTCCTTTCTACCATGTGGCCCCGAGCTAAATTGAGTTTGACACCCCTGCTCTAATGAATTTAACATAAAATGAATGGATGTGTTCACGGGGAGAAGATGCATTCTCGGACGGGAGGATTTTGCTGAGCGCAGAGGCCATCTGGAGCCCACGGATCATGCTCAGAATGGATTAATTAAGGATTGAAAGGAGCTGTTTTAGATGCCTCTCACAAAGAAGAACATTTTAGCAGGTTTAGAGTGATTAATCTCAATACAGAAATGGAACATTGTATGACACAAATTCAAGGCATTTCTCAAAAGATTGGAACAAATAAAAGATAAAATACAAATAATACATTTACGTGTATTATGTTATCGGAAAGGGGCATAGCATGAGCAATGGCATTACACAAATACATGTTGTTTTCCCATTTCACTTTTGACATGAAAAAGGATTTCATTCCTGTCACTCCCCACTTTAATTATTTGTAAAACCACACATTTATTGAGTATACTGTGAAAATATAAACGTATAGCGGTATAGGAGTACAAGAGTATATAAAAGTATAAGAGAATAAGAGTATAAAGATATAAAATATTTAGACCAAAATTTCCCTAACAAACTGCATGGATATTTTTAAACCAACTTTTGGGGTATGTTTTGTTGAAGTTATTCTTAAACTTATTTGTTTTTGTTCCAAATAAAATGAACAGATATTTCAAGTTGTTATAAACAAGACAGTTTTATGTTTTTTAAAGATAATGCTTATATTCACTCAGTTAAGAAGGTATCATTTTGTACGACACAACCCCAGTTTTGGGAAATTGTTTGAACAGATTACGCAATATTATGAGAATAAGACAAATTACTAAATAGTTTGTGTAATTATAAATAAATGGCATCACATGTTGGGTTTAAAACAAAATGAACTAAAATGTTGATGCCATTATGTACAAAATCACGTGTTATGAGTACAGAGGGGGATTTTTGGTCCAATATGACCCAGATTTTGATAAATCAAGTACAGTAGTACCCAAATTGGGTTAAACTCGACTGTTTTGTTACGTCAGTAGGGATTTTTTTCAATTTGGTGCTTCTGTTTAAATCTGACATACATGAAGGGACCACATTTGAGAACTACTCGAGTACAGTATCAGATTTGGTGACCACATTATTTTAGATCACTATCAATACTCAAAGCTTGAGTCGTCAATACAGATATATCATACCGATACCATTAGTTCATAGAATTCCCTGTCCTCTGTGAAAGATTATGTTTTGGTTTTAAAAGAATGTCTATGAATCTCCAAATAATTTACCGTATTTTCCGCACTATAAGGCGCACCTAAAAGACTTTATTTTTTTCAAAAGCTGACCATGCGCCTTATAATACAGTGCGCCTTATATATGGATCAATATTAAGTCGCAAAGTCTTGCAACTAAAGCAAGCAGCCGCCGACTAGATTTTCTCCCGAAAGCGAAGCCGTCCGCGTTTATGCTGGGATTTATATACCGGTGTTTCATTTCCTAATCAATGTGTCAATCATCATTTGAATCAGTCACTATTGGCTAAAGTTATTCGGAGGTTAAGGGGGCGGATCCTTTTTATCATTTACAGGCTCGCATAGGCTAAAGGGGCGAAACAAAGCCTGCAATTGGCCGAAAAAGATGAATGTGAATCACATGTTGGGTTGCACTGCGGCATAGAAAAAACATTTTTTACCATTCTGTATTTGTAAATATTTTACTCTCCTGGATTTACTACACACACGGTTGTAAGAAGACCATGGTTACTTATCATTAATGAACGTGAAGGCTGCAAGAGAACTTAGGTGAGCTATGCGGATTTATATTTTCCCGGTATCTTGTTTTAGAACGATCTTGATGTTTCTGTGATGAGTCTATTTTTAAGCTAAATTCAATGCAAAGTGTTTATAGTCATATGCACAGTAAAGAGCCCCGTTTCCCTGCACAATAAAATTCTTACTTTGCTGTCCACACAGTTGCCAGCAAAAAATAAAATGGAAACTAAGAAATGTTTGTTTGGTGACATCGTACGGACACCGCATCCGCACGTGTCTACGACACGTATTTGGTTCTTTGCAAGCTTTGGGAATGTTAAGGGGGTAATCAGTTTGACTGAACTATCTGACTGTTTTGTCGACGTTCCCATTGTAGCGCCTTATAATCCGGTGCGCCTTATGTACGGAAAATATAGGACCAAAAACTATTTTTTGGGGGTGCGCCCTATAACCCGGTGCGCCTTATAGTGCGGAAAATACGGTACCTTAATATGGAATGTATGTAATGGCAATTTAGAATTCCTTTAATTTCGGGTTCTCGATTGTTAAATGGCGAGTAGAATGCAGCCGACTAGTATTTCCTACCATCATTACTGATACTTAGAAAAACATACCTACCTACCAACACATCATAGGCGCCGCGAGCGGCAGCCTTTCCAGCTGCTGAGTTTTATTTTACTCTTTTTGTGATTTATTATTTTAAGTGTCTGCTTCTATCTTCTGTGTTTTTCGTCCCGTTTTACAACTACACTTAGGATTATTTTCTATCCTATCGTTATGGGTTTTAACGCACAAAAATGCATTTATTCGAGGAGTCAACTCCTTGCTCTGAAGAATTCTCCTGCCGGCGTGATGAGGGGACCCTATTGTGGATGCAGAGCCGGAGCTAAGGTGAAGGCTAAGCGGCTAGCGGCGTTATAAGCCTTTGGTACCGTCCGTAATCATGAACTCCCTACCAAATAAGACAGACAAACTGGCTGTGCTGGTGAAAAACATCAAAGCGTACAGGGAGTGCAGTTTGCTGTGTTTTATGGAAACGTGGCTCACGTCTAGCATCCTGGACGCTAACGTGGAGCTCCCTGGCTTCAGCGCTCTTAGGACAGACAGAGAAACAAAAGCCTGCGGGAAGCGGAGAGGAGGTGGACTCGTTATCTACATGAATCAAGGTGGTGTAACCCTGGGCTCAAAGATTTCCATCTGCTGCAGGGACGTCGAACTTTTGGCCTAGCATGTGACGTCATCCACTCCGCTGTTCCTAAATTACAACACAGCACCCCGAGGCCATCCTGTTAATAAACAACAAAAGGATACTGCTGGAAGTGTGGCTTTCCCTACGGGGATGAATAAAGTATCTATCTATCTATCTATCAACACTACCATTTTTCTCTCCTTATAAACGCCTACTGATTGTTTTTAAGAAATCTACAGCATATTCAAATTCAAACAACAAAAAAAACATTGACTGGAGACTAGTATTCAAACATACAGCTGCTTAATTTTGAAGCGAGATTAAATGTTGGGCCTGAATAAACTTCTAAATTATTTTGGCAAAGGTTTGCTACTTTTGGTTTTAAATAAGCACAAGTTTGTTTTTATTCTGGCCATGGATTGTGCATCAAGCCATCTACTGTTTTTCATGTCATATGGTTGACATGTAAGAAAAAGCTGTTATTGAGACTCGTCCGTCTTCTGTATTAAAACTAATAATGATCAATTATCAAAATTAGACATCCATCGTCTCTCAAAGCATGACTCTAAGAGATCAGAAAGGTTTTATTGCCACTTTGCAAATGGCTACTGCCAAACATCCATACAGAAAAGTGGACTTTGCTTTTGTCATGTCAGCAAGAAAGGGTTAACTCTTACCTGTCAACCTATACGTTATTTTTTATTTCATATTATACTTTAATTATTTCATTTTGGTGTTTTTTGTTCTTCAGTAAAACATCCATTCCAGCCTGGTCATCCTGGAAGGGGGATTACCTAATGTGCGGTCACTTCTCAAGGTTTCTTCATTTTCCTCATGTTGAGGTTTTTGAGTTTTTCCTTGCCTTCATGTAAGTTATAAATCAGGGGATGTGTAATAACAGTTTGTAGTTTACAATAATCTGTGGTCTGTGCAGCCCTTTGAGACTCCTTGTGATTTTGGTTGTCACAAATGAACATTTAAAATTGTGTTAGCCGTGTAACGATTTTTGTACAGGGGATAAAAACTGCTACGTACAATTAGCAACACTAAATTTACTACAAGTAGGGAAAGGACTAACAAAGATGCTGGAATAACTGTTGTTTATTTTGTAAACAAATTCAAAAAATTCCGCAAAGCATACTTGTTTTAATTCTAAATAGTCGGTCTTGCTGTGAGTAAATAGGTGCCATGTTGTGTCACTTTATAGGGGAATAGCAACCATTAAAGGTGGTGTCCGTAACTTCAAAAATTCTACTTGCTGACACCAATTTATGGCTAAAATCATCATTGCAAACTATGTCAAACTGCTTGTTTTGTGCGTGCAAGTACGTGACTCTCGTAGACGCACTCAAACAAACTCCTTTTTATCTTTTTGGGGTTTGTGTAGGCATTTGAATTGAATTAGAAACACTCATTTTCTTACTTTCACCATTTTCCTTGAATAAGAAAAAGGCCAGCATGCGCGTGAAACCACTCTCCACCAGGTATGTTAACTATAGAGTAAAGATGATTAAAAACATCCATTTTATTATGTATGATACAAAAGAACTCAAGTTGAATTTAATAGTTCTGTCCCCAAAACAATAATTGTGTAATGATTACTGATTTGGATCACCTGTGCCCGCTCATTTGGCGCAGCCGCTGCGGGCTACCTGATTGGTTCCCTGACCCTTTTTAAGCCCAGTACTGTCACTCTCCGGTTGTCAGTCCGTCAGCGAACCTCTGTTGTTCCAAGGCAAGCATTTTGACCAGACCACTTTTTTGCTCTCCTGTCTCGGCTATCGACCCGTTTTTCCGTCCCTGACACGCCATCTCCCGCTATAGAAGAACCACTTCCGTATTCGGATCAAGATCCGATTGTGTGAGAGGCTGCCCTTCCTCTTTCTATCAATAAAACTTGTGGTTAACATTACGCAATTGGGTCCTTATTCTGTTCTGGTCCTGACAAATTGACCGTTTTCTAAAGTTGTTTCCAGGGTTGAACAGGGTACTTTAAAAATGTAATCCGGTAGAGATATTAGTTGATATGAATTGTTGAAAAATTTAAACAGTAACGTAATCTGAATACTATAACATTAAAGTAATGCATCTGGATTACTTTCACTTGCTTTTGGAGAACTCCAATACCAAATATGCTAACGAAAGACAGGAACAGTATGAATAAAATTACTTAATTGTGTTTAACATTAAGAGCACATTAGATAAATACTTTATTCATCCCCGTAAGGAAATTCACACTTCCAGCAGTCTACCCCGTTGTTTATTAACAGATAAACATGATGTCCTAGGGGTGCTTGTAGCGGAGTGGATGACGTCACGCCAGTCCAAAAGTTCGACATCCTTGCGGCAGATGGAAATCTTTTCTTTGTGAAAAACCAGGGATACACCACCTCGTGTTAGCAAGTCCGCCTCCTCTCCGATTCCCCCCGGCTTTCGTGTCTCTGTATAAGAACCCAACCTTGTTTTAAACACACCCCTTTCTACATTTCCAACAAACTTTTTTGATGTGGGTATGCAAAACCTCTTGAAGTATTCAGATTTACACCATAAAAATTAAGTGATCAGATAGATAGATAGATAGATAGATAGATAGATAGATAGATAGATAGATAGATAGATAGATAGATAGATAGATAGATAGATAGATAGATAGATAGATAGATAGATAGATAGATAGATAGATAGATAGATAGATAGATAGATAGATAGATAGATAGATAGATAGATAGATAGATAGATACTTTATTCATCCCCGCTGGGAAATTCACATAATTAATATTAATTAATTATTAATAATTAATTATTAATAATTCGTTTTAAAGAAACACTTAAAAGCAAAATACAAAAAGATAATCAAATTTACTAAATATTTATAAGCTCATCACTAGGAAGCAACTTTGCTGCCTAGTGCCCAATAGGAACATATTAGCAGCCTCACGAAACTGCAGGCTCACGCCAATTCAACAAAATGAGAGCTACATTGAAGGAGAAATCAAATAACACAAAAGCGGACAAGAAGGAAAGTGCTTTTACCTGCAACACACTCCGACAAACATGGAGTGGTGGATAAGGTGCCGGTGTTGTGTCAAAAATTGTCCCCCCACGGCATGAAATGTCCCCCTTTGGCGCAAAAGTTACTAAAACGACTCATTTTTGGGGACATGGAACAGTAAAGCACAGAGCATTTGCAGCTTGTATTGACCCTTTGCACGAGACTTTATTTTGCCTTCTCTGGCAGAATGAAAGCCATGACGGACAGCAAGAGGTACTTGAGCGCAGGCATTTGAAGTGAAAAAAACACTATTAACCAAGACAGAAGAATAAAACCACCACTTATTACTATGCTGTGTGGTGGGAAAGCTTCTAAGCCCAATTTGGAATCGTATCCCTTTTGATGAAAACAGAAGACAGCAATGTTTATCTGCAGCCAAACGTAGGGACTGGTGTTATGCCGAGGCACAAAACTGGCAGGCTGGGACCCCTCAAATATTTGCAGAGAACATTTTTCACAAGGTACATTTGATGAATTTCAGGGTGATTTTATGTTAAGAAGGTACAAGTCACGTCGAAGGCACTCAATATGATAAGTTAGCTAGTGCCAACTAGCTACAATAGTGTCTTACCGTTGCTATTTCTTACTACATACATGAGCTGCTTTAATTTACCCAGGGATTCAAAACAGAAAAGTTGCGAATATCATCTGTATTAAATTTGTACTAAACTCTACCATAAAGCTTATTACGTCGAAATGTCAAAATTACCGACGGATAAAAGGTAAGACGAACGTTCAGAAGAGAAAACGTCTAGGTAAAAACACCAAAGTAAATATTTTCAAAATGCTCAAAAGTGATTTCTTTACAAGGTGCAAATTGCACCGTTCTTAGCCGTTTTATTACATTCCCCCAAAAAATAGATACAAAGTAATTTTTGTAACGTTTCACGCCGGAAGTGTATCGAGACTTGTATAAGCTTTTAGATAAGCACTGGTGTATGGGAATACTTCATTTTAATATAGTGGTACAAAAGGTGTGGACTGAAGTCAGGCAAACTGGACGATTTGTTTAGATGTTTGAAAATGTCAGGAGGAAGACTGTGATTCGTTAACTAGCATTGGTCATGCTATCCTTGGTTTCTCAAAATAGCGCCCTATGTGCTTTCCGACAAGGTGAGCCACCTCATCCAACCGCTGCACAGTATTGGTTTTACTTGTCATTGCCAATGGTGTTGATTTTTGTTGTTGTTGTCTACTGCTTACTGGTCTTGTCCACTGTTTACTACCAACCGTCATGGTGTCGTCACCTGGTTGTGTGTGCAAAGGGTCAATACCTTGAAGAAATCACTTGCGCAAAATGAGGCCTTGTCTTGAGAACATTTGTCTCCTGTTTTATCTATTGAGAAATTGACAGTTAATTTCAATGTAATAAGCCCTATGTGTCATAGTTGCCATGGTGCCCAATTGGCCCCGCCTGTGTGGCGCCAGCTGCGGCTTGTTGACAGATTGGCTTTCCTTCTATTTAAGCTCAGTGCTCTCACTCTTACTTTGACAGTCCGTCAACGAACCTCTGCCCCGCAGTTTCCTGCCTGCGTTTTCTGTCCGGTATCGTTCCTGTCTGTTTTTGTCCTGTTCATTATTATCTCCAGTTTTCGTTCCCATCTAGTTTGTCCTGCTTAGTTTCGATATCCTGTTTTGATATCAATCCTGTCATGTCCTGTCCGGTTTCAACCCCATCCGTGCGATATCTGCTCGGGCAATTGGTATCGATCTCGTCTGCCTCTGACTTCCTGCCATTCCACGCCAGACTGCTGCCTAACGTGAATGACTCCCCATTTCCCGTAAATTAAAAGGGTTGTGTAAGAAATGTCACGCATTTGGGTCCTGATCCTGTTCCGGTTCGTGACACTATGGTAGAGCACACAACAGTTTTTATTACATATGATATTCGGAAGATTACTGTTTTGAATCGCTGGTTCGTTGCAATAATAGCAGTTCGTTTACGCGACCATCAATATTTTTAACTTGCTCAAAAGAGATTTCTACAAGGTATACGAGCTGCAAATGCTCCGTGCTTGACTGTTCCATTCCCACAGAAAAATAAATATGAAGTTGTTTTAGTAACGTTCACGCTAAGGGGGACATTTTATGCCGGGAGGGACCAATTTTCGGCACAAGACCAGTCTGTACAATCTGTGCAACGGATACGGATATTGCAGTACTACGACGCGCTTGCCGCATCTCTTTTATCTGTCGTGTCTGTGATTGAAAATATGACACACTTCAACTAAATAAATTTGTGATATTGCAAAGAAATCCTTATTTTAAAAAGGAGGGTGTGTAATATTTAGTCCATGCTATTTGTACAAAAAAACATTTGATTTAGAAAAAAAACAAAAAACATTGAATTAAATGCTTGGTAGGGAGGCATGGCAGCTGGTTGGCTAGCACGGAGCCCCAAGGTGCGGAGGTTTAGGGTTTAAGTCCAGCTACCGAAGCCTCCCTGTGTGAAGTTTGCATGTTCTCCCCATGCCTGTGTGGTTTTTTTCTGGGCACTCCAAATTCCTCCCACATTCCCAACAACATGCATGTCAGGTTAATTGGTGTGAATAGGTGTAAATGAACGTGTGAATTGTCTCTGTGTGTCCTGCAACTGGCTGGTAACCAGTTCAGGGTGTCCCCTGCCCACTGCCCAGAGACCCTACTGAGGATAAGGGGTGCAGATAATGGAGGGATTAATGTTTGGTTGGTTGGATCTCTTAACCACTTGAGTGGTAAGGGCATCATTTGTGGTGTGTCTTGGGCAAGTACATCCTGGTGGGGCCCATCCCTCTCCAGGCCAACATATGTTTCTACCCGTTCTCAAACCGGGGACCTTCTGCCTGTTACATAGTGGTCAACCTCCATGGCTCCATGCCCTAACAAAATGTTGTATTTTCACTTACAAAATACAAAATAATCTTACACCATATTTTTTTAAACGTGTTTATTTATGTAATTTAACATGTTATATTGTACATGTGTTTCGTTATAGAATATATATTGTTAATTAACATTTTGTTGTGAGATACCGAGTTGCTCGACATGAATGAGGTTTATTATAAAAAATGTTCAATAATTAAGTAGCTTGGATGTTCACTGTAGAAGGAAAAATACACGCAAATATAATTGAGTAGAATAATACATTTTCTTATTCAAATTATGAATTCATTTTCTGCATTAAATTATTGTTGGTAATATACTGATTAAAGGAATAACCACAAACTCTTTTTTCATTTTCTCCTTTTTTACTTCCTTTTTTTCTTAACTTTTTTATACAACCATAATGATTCGTAATATAATGCATCAAAGCAAGCGAGCCGTTTGAGAGCCGGCTCTATTTAATAGGTTGAGCCGAAAAAAGCCGGTTCTCTAAAAAGAGACGGACTTCCTTTCACTACATAACTACCACATGAAATCCGACGATGCATACGCATGCGCACAGTAGCATCAAACCGCTCGCTTCGTTTGCAACCCAAAAAAAAAACGTACCGAGATAGAAGCTACTGCATCGAACTCGTTTGACTTGATTGATTTGCCGTTTTGTCATAGTCGGTGTATACCGGATGGTACCCATAATTGACAAATTTGGGTTTTTCCGTACAGATTTTCTTGTACGTTGTACATGACTTAAAATGCATAATAAACGTACTTTGTACAGCAAAAACGTAGAGGTTGACAGGTATGGTGTTACTAGACAAAAATACATGAATTATCACACCAATGTTATTTTTTCTTTAAAAAAAAAAATCATACGTTGAGAAATTTCCATTTCTCTTACACCGTGGAAACTCCCACTTAAGTCAGCACCACGTTTGTCTGGCATCCTGCCACCACGCTATACCATGTTTTACCCTAGCTCGTACCAGACAACACAGTGCCATCTAGTGCTGAAATATTACATATTGGGGCTTTAACTAAATGTAGCTGTAATATGATTACTGTACGTCTTTTTCGTAACAGTAACGAAATACAATGACATTTTGGTAAGGGCCGTTTCATGTATTCCGTTACTCCCCAAGCCCGGTTGTTTCAGAGAGGCACGAGAATTAAAAGACAGTCTTCCTTCCGGGATGCAATCGGTCAAATGGAGAGCTTAACTCCGACAACTTGATCAGCAAATCAGTGTGGATTAAGAAGCACTACTTCATTTGTCGGAGAAAATCTCCATTTAAACGAATTGTCATACGTCAAAAAGAAGCCTAACATTTTACAATTAAAACCAGCGACTACAAATACGAATACATTCCAAGAGATGCGTATAATAATCAGGTAACGATGCCAAATTCAGGAAACCATTTTCTCACCAAAGACACGCAAAACTGCACCGAAGCACGTCTTCAGGTGATTGAGCGTATCAAGACCCAGAACTCATTGAATTTCACTTTAGAAGCGTTATGAACACCAACCACGTTTAGATAAATACTTAACTAGTTGTGCACGCCAGAATAAAAAAATCAATTTAAAACTGCAGGCAATTAAATCATTTGTCAAACAGTTCAAGTCTGAAAAGTGATATTTACCTTTCCCCATCAACAGGATGACCATTCCGATCAGCATAACACAATACATTATTCCTGATATTCTTTTTCAACTCTTCTCTGGTGTTTAATATCCAAGAATACGTAGAAAAGTTATTTTTCTCCCCACGTTCTCCCGAAACAGGACGGATAATCCACCTTTTAAATCGCCTTCAACTATCAGGTCATAGGTAGCTGCGCTACAGGAAAGTTGGCGTAGAAAAACAAAAACACTTCCGGTCTGGTATTTCAAAGTAAAGCTTAATTTGCCGGATGCTGTAGTTGTGGGTAGTAATGGGCAAAATGAAGCCTCATAACTAATGACATTTTTTTCGTTTTTTTTTTTTTTTATTGAACATCATTCCAAACAAAATCGGTAAACAAAAATGCAAAACTAACAAGTCTGAAGGGAACAAGTGCTGTAGAAAGTAAAGTGAAATAAAGTGAAAAAAACAAAATGAATGGAGTAAAAAGAAAAAATTGTTTTGTTGATTGTCATCGATATGACAGTGAGCTAAACCAACAAAAACAGACCGCGACCACAGGGGACATGCAATTGTTGCTTTAATTTGTTTTCTGGATGGTGAAAACTGCAAAAGTACATTACAATGCATTGAGACCACGTGACATTGATTTCACAAAAAAAAATCGACTTTAAAGCTGTCGAAGCTATTACAAGATATAGCTGTTTATACATCGAATAAACACATTTAGAAACTCACGGCATTACCTTGTTAATGCTTTGACATGGATGGAGTTAGAATGGACATAGAGCCGACCTGTTCGCAATTGTGTGAAACTACTGATGACAACCTGATCAGAGAACAGGAAGTGAGGCGATAAGAAGTAGTATCATTTATCTCTATTTTATTAATTTAAAGCTCAAATAAAGACATAATATATAAGTAAAATACTTCTTAATGAACTCACATTTATTTTTAGCCTTTGTCACGGTTGCCATGGCACCCAATTGGCCCCGCCCGTGTGGCGCCAGCTGCGGCTCGTTGACAGAATTCACTTTTGCGCAAAATGAGGCCTTATCTTGTGAACATTTATCTCCTGTTTTATCAATTGAGAAATTGACAGTTCATTTGAATGTAATAAGCCCTATGTGTCACGGTTGCCATGGTGCCCAATTGGCCCCGCCCATGTGGCGCCAACTGCGGCTCGTTGACAGATTGGCTTTCTGTCTATTTAAGCTCAGTGCTCTCACTCCTTCTTTGTCAGTCTGTCAACGAACCTCTGTCCCGCAAGACGTGGGTTTCGACTCGGTCCTGTTTCCTGTTGGTATTTCCTGTTCGGTATTGTTCCTGTTTATTTTGTCCTGTTTATTATCGGTTTCCAGTTTTGTTCCCGTCTAGTTTGTCCTGTTTAATTTTGATATCCTGTTTGGATATCAATCCAGTCTGTCCCGTTGTTTAATATCGGTTTCCAGTTTAGTTTCCGTCTAGTATGTACTGTTTATTTTTGATATCCTGTTTGGATATCAATCCTGTCTGTCCCATCCTGTCTGGTATTGACCCCATCCGTCCGATATCTGCTCTGGCGATTGGTTTCAATCTCGTTGGCCTCTGGTTTCCTATCATTCCACGCCAGACTGCTGCCTAACATGCATGACTCCTCCCGTAAAATAAAAGGCTTGTGTGAGAAACGTCACGCATTTGGGTCCTGATCCTGTTCTGGTTCATGACAGCCTTGTATTACAATTTAAACACAGTAACTTTATTAAAGAAAAACAGTTTCCGTAAGGACAACACAATGATGACACGTTTAATCCAATACAAGGGGGAAAATATTAAGTGTATTATCTATTATTTGGACATTGGGAATGTTTGATGAGATATTGGCCCAACGTTTCTAACCAAAGCTGGGATGTCAAGGTCAGTTCGGGTCTGGGACTGGATCCAGACTTTCTGTCCTCAAGCAGATCAGTAAAAAAAAGGCAATTCTATTTTTTTTACTTTGTTTCTACCCTGACAATGGATCTTTTTAAACACACCACGCATTTATTCACAGACAACAGGGGAAAAAAGTTTTTTTATGTTTGGCATTGAATGTGTTAACTGTTTTATTTTAACAGTTGAGTGAATGCAGTTTTGCACCTGAATCAACTCACTACGCTAAAAAAGGCAAAGTCAAGTCATGTTTATTTGTAACGCCCTTATTCACAAGGAGTCTCAAAGGGCTGCACAGACCACAGATTATTGCAAACTACAAACTATGATGACACCATCCCCTGATCTAAAACCTAAATGAAGGCAAGGAAAAACTCAAAAACCTCAGCATGCGGAAAATGAGGTAATCCCCCTTCCAGGAGGACCAGGCTGCAAATGATGTTGCTCTAACAAACAACAAATGTCAACATCAAATATAGGTCCTTCATAAGCTATAGAATACAAGCGCGTTTTAAGCCTAGATTTAAACAGTTCCACTGAGGTCTAATGCCCAGAGAGAGTATATGATTTGCATTTTTAATAAAAATATAAATAATAATTATAACCTTTGATAGAAATGACTTAGAGACGTGTTTCTTGTTTTGACATACTCAGACGTTCACGGCATCCTGAAATAAATTATACAACAGACTGGATCCGCCCCGTAGACCGTATACTCAGTGTTTCATTCAAAATGAATCTTTACTGCTCTCTGCTGCGGTAAAGCAGAATTGCAGCTGTATTTGATATCAAATTGACGCGATAAAGCCCTGAAGAATCCTTATCATTTGCAGGGTTGGGTAGGGTTACTTTAATTGGATTAGTTTCAATTACTTTTGGATTACTCCAATACCAAATATGCTAATAAAAGACAAAAGAAACGTAATATGAATAAAATTATGACACACAACACGTGGTAAGCTTTCTCTCCTGGCGTTGATCTCTTTGATCTCCGGCAAAACTAACATGAAATGCGACAGAAACAAAATGAAAATAAATCCAAACAGCTTGCCAACATCACTTCTGCTGTTCCATGTGTTCCGTTACTCCCCAAGCCTGCACAAAATGTAGTCATTTTATTCATATTTAGTTTATTTTGTCTTTTATAAGCATATTTGGTATTGGAGTAATCCAAAAGTAATTGAAAGTAATCCAGTTAAAGTAACCCTACACAACCCAGATTATTTGTTGATAAACTTTTTTAATCATTCAATAAAGACATCAACGCAAGGCATACAATTTCACAAACTATTTATTTTTGTCTATTTTTTCTTTGTTGAAAACTACCATGTGCTATCAGCGGGCTACATTTTAAAGCCTAGAGTTTCTCTACCCAAAGCTCGCCATAGATAAGTAATTTGAATGAATAGAACAGCAGCAAGCTCTTATGATGCTCTTTCATTCAGAAGAAATTTAGGTATATATTGATAAGTTAACAGAAAAACGCTTTACCATTTAAATTTAGATGTTTTTTTAAAGAAGATTCTGATGTACTCTAGATGAAAACATATATATCTATGTACAGTATCAGTAACTCGAAATCAAAATTGCATTTGGCTTTGTCAGGACAAGAACGGAGAGAGGACCCACTTGCGCTACTTTTCTCTCAGTGTTTTATTAGAAGAAAGGAAAGTGTTGCACCCACGATCCGGAGATTGCTGGACTTCCGTGGCGAGCGATGGCGGTGTCGGGAACGAATAAAAGGGGTCAGTAGACAGGAGAGCAAAAAACGTGGTCGGGATCAGAAACGAGTCGAAAGCCAGGAGAGGAGAGTAGACGTGGTCAGGATCAAACAACGGGTCGAAGCCGGGAAACAGACAGGAGCAAAAGCAGGTGGGAGTCAGGGCCAAAAAAGTTTGCCTGGTGCAGGCTTCCCAAAACAATGTTAGACTTTGCACTAAACTCTTGGAACTCTTAGGAAGTAGCTTACCTGCGCACATTTTATGTAGGCAACTTACATCCAAATCCTCCTAAGCAAAGAACTGGTCCCTGAAAGGTTTTTAAGGACAATATCATTGTCTACAGACATGAGAATTTCCTTTTCACTGTACAGCAGCATAAAGGCCTTCAGAATTTCCCGAAACAGTGAGCTTCTTAGCATTTTAAAAGCAGAGAATCTCCACTCGCATACAACCTGGGTACAGGAATGGGTCAACAGGAACTTATATGTGAGCTCAATGACATGATAGGCATCTGTGAGGAGGTTATATACGAGAGAGGACCTGCTTGTTTCTTATTCTTCATTTCTTTTCCATTTTTATCATGTTGAGGTTTTAGTTTTTCCTTGCCCTCATGTAGGTTTTAGATGAGGGGATGGTGTAATAATAGTCTATGGTTTGCAGTAATCTGTTGTATGTGCAGCCCTTTGAGACTCTGTGATCAAGGGCTATACAAATAAACGTGACTTGAATTCACTTGACTTTTTGTCTTCTCTTGTTTCTTCTTTTCGCTTATTTCTTCTTCTTTTTTAGCATTTTCCTCTTTTACTTGTTTTTTCACCTACTTTTTCCTCATTTTCCTTATATTCTTTTGATTCTTCTAGCCTTTTACTTATTTTTCCTTTCCTTATTATCGTTTCTTGTTTTTTCTCTCTTTTCGCCTTTTTTTTCTATTGTTTCTTTTTTCATTGTTGTCTCCTTTTCTTAGCTTTTATCTAAATTAATTGTGTGTATAATGTTACAAAATATTATTAATAGACTAAAGAAACAAAAATAATCAGAAGAAGCTTTTGGAAGCTAAAATAGCCAGCTCTTTTTAGCAGAAAGAGACGCTTTTTGCAAAAGAGACGTAATTCCCTTGTTTGAGCTATTGAAATTAACTGCTAAATTCTGCAAACAAGTAGCACAATACACATACAAGTTTTTTTTTTCCGTTTTCCTAGCTTTTTCGGCTCCATAACACCTAGTACCTTTCTGACCTTCTTCGTACCTGACTCGTATCAGCAGCACTGTTCTGTGTTTGAAAAAGAAAAGCGCTGGTGGGCCAAACCAACTTAACATTTAGGAGTAGGAGATGCCCCCTGATGGTAAAACTCACCTCATCTGTTGCCCTGAATATGGCCAAATAGCTGACTCAAGAATACATGAACGAGTAAGGTTAAATAGAGCAAGTGACAGATACATGTTAAAAATAAAATCTCATCCAGCCAGCCCAAACTCGACCTTGATTTATATCCCGTTCTTCCCAATGAGTCATTCCGACATTTCGTGCTATGCATTGAGACTTAATCTATGTGGCTCCAGCTTTTAGAAACACACATGCCTACATTTATTTTTGCAAAAAAGCATAACATTCTTCACAGGTAGGCACCTTCCATGGCTGACTCCCTATTGGTGTGTGAGTGTGTGTGTGAATGGGTAAGTGTGAAGCACACTGTAAAGCGCTTTGGGAGGTCTTCATTGACTTGAAAAGCACTTTATAAATGCAGACCATTTACCATTTACCATTCACATTCTTTGCTTTTTTATTCACTAAAATAAACCAGTAGATGGCAGCAGATTACTGTTTGCAAGTAGCACATGGTCTTATCCATGGATTTGGGATTCCCTAAACTGGCAAACATCGAAATTATATTTTCTTTACTTGTTTGATAAACCCTCGTGTCATTCTTTTGAATTGAACGTGTATTATTGTGTGACTTTAAATTCTGACACGAGAAACAGATTTAGGTTGATTCTAAACACCCTAATGCTGTGCATAAAAGTACACTTTGCGACTAATAATAGATTTAACAAGCCAAATTACAGTAGATGACCGGTGATCAAAATAAAATAGAAATAAAACACAGTTGGTAAAGAAAGATTAACCAAATTAAGGATTTGTCATCTAACACCTAAAAACAAATAAGAGTTGAATTTTACTTTAAAATATGTGAAATGTTGTTTATTGTCTTGTCCATTGTTCGTTAAATTGCAGGATATTGTTCAAATTAATTTTGACTCTGGTGCCATCACCACCTTAAACGAGCGCACAAACCTGTAAAAACATATATTTAGCAATTTATTACGTTTTTTGTTTTTTTTCTGTTAATGTTATTCCACTACTTTTCATTGCGTTCTTGTTAAAACGCACTGTTCGTTCGTTGCACTGTTATCATAACTTGGACCACAAACCATCAAATACGCTACAGAATGTCATAATTACTAATTAAGTATTACTTTCTCTAATAATGGTCCCTCCACCCTTAGGAGATGTTTTAAGTGGGGTCAATATAATTTGTTGGGAAGCACGGGAAGGGAATTATGAGATGGAGATATCCAGAATGACGGTTCATAGACCGATTGTTTGGAGAAGCTGATGCAGTTGCCAGTGATAACCACTAGAAAGCAGCCAGGATTCGCAAAAATATCTAATCCCTATGCTTCTATTGAAAACATCTTTGAATACAATTTAAATGCATCACAAATACATTGTATTTTTTTTTCAAATTATTCAAGAAATCACACGTTCACCCTAGTGGTGGAATTAGTATAATACAATCAAATAGTTTGAACTTTATTTCAGGTTAAAATATTATGCACACACATATTGTTAAGTTTAAACTTGAGTAGACACTCAAAATAAGGAGAGAAGACCAAAATGTATTTTGAACTTGCAAAGAGAACAGCAAGAGAAGCCTCCAGATAAGAGAATTCCATTGCCCGTACAGCAAAGACCGCCCCCCACACCCAACCTCCCGTTGGCCTCCTCTATTGATTAATTCTTCAAAGTTACAAAAAACAAATTAGCCCTTGAATTAGCCCATTTTAAAAAACAGAATAAACTTATCACATATGCACCAAAATTAAGATAACCCCATCCACAACCCAAATAATATCGGAATGGTTATTGATGAGTTTAAAATTTAGTAGCCACTCAAAACAAGGAGAGAAGACATCTATGGATTTTAAAATTGCAATGAGAACATATGAGGAATTCCAACCTGTTCCAAAGGCCCACAGTTTAGCCCTTATTTTTTTAATAAATCTCCTAAATTACAAAAGCACACCTGCCTGACAGTGACAATTAAATAAACTGTTAAAACAACAAATAACAGTGAGGTATAATAGTCGAAATAACAAATTGGCATCTTAGGCAATCTCCTTTACAGGTGTCAAGTATTTAAAAACATATACAAACTGAAGGCGAAGGAAAATTCTGATGTCCGAGTATTTGCACTTTAAAAAAATAGAGCTGGAGAGAAGCAATGCAGTTGAGGACATTTATTACAAACTTTCAAATAAAGACAAAATCAGAGGGGTCCCCTCTTTTGCTGGGGAAGTACTGATATGAAAGGATACAGCAAGTAAATACTTTATTCAAATATGTGGATGGACATAATTGCATGTATACAACCAAATCAATAATGTGTCTATTGAAGTAATACTGTGATGATTAAATAATAGAATTAATATAGCTAGGAAACTTATGCGATGGTGACAACATACTCAGTGATTTATTTCAATAATCTAACAAAACTTAACAGTTTTACATTTACCAAAACTAAAGGAAAAAGATTGGAACAAAACTTTGATATTGCTCTCAAAAGGTTTTTGAAGAGAAAGTCGTTGGGCGTTGCCCGAAAACATACGCAGAGAGGAGATATGGCAAAAAGGGAACGCTCTTTATTGCATTCGAGACACGTTCAAAGTTCCAGACATATTCATCGTTCGTCTTCTCACACTGGCCTTTATACTGTGCTCCAAACAATTCGTGATAACTTGTGATGGTCGCCGCCCCGGCTCACTCAGCAAACAGCTTGTGACCTCCTGCAACATCATCATCCCATGAATTCCGCCAGTTGTCTACACCCAATAGGCTATTTTCAGCTCCAAGACTTGCTCGCTTCCAGTTCATTTCCAGGTTTAACTTCCCCTATCATTAGTTATTATCCACTTTCTATAACAAGGTGAGAACATGCAACTTTTGTTTCGAATTGAATTGAATTGAATTCTTTATTTTCACTAATAACAACGTAGTAAACATTGTATGCAACAAGATTGGACATGGCACTGAGTCCAGGGTAAACATGTCCTAAAATATTTAAAGAGGGAAAAAAATGATAAAAGACTATGAGGATAAAAGACAGAAAAAAATATTTATTTGTTATAATAATAGTGCAATGTTTGTTAAATACTAAGGAATAATGCGTTGTAACATTAGTGAAATGAAAATAAGTGCAATAACACTTAGAAGCAACAGAATCCCCCAAAATAAAACAAATGTCTTTATCAAAAATGCTTTGTTTGTGTCAGTTAGTTGATTCCCACCTGTCTTCACTATGCAGTAATAAACAAAGCCTTATTTTTCCTGAAAGCTGGCTGACCTGTGTGCTAACTTTTATCTGGGATGGACTTAGTGCTGCTGCGCGTACGTGTAATCACATTAAAGACGTCACAGTGCAAAAGAGATTTAATGGATGCTTTTTTTCAGCAGCAAACGAGGAGCTCATGGTGAGGAGCAGCTTCGTTATTTTATTTTCTTCGTTTTATTGATTACGTAAAGACGCTGTCTCTCCAAGTCTAATTCATTTAGCCCCGATTGAGGTTTTCGTTAAGGGTTGATAAAATGTTTCAAATGTGATTTGAGACAACATTACATTACTTCTTATTGTGGTTGTCACGTAAAAAATATATACAAACACATTTGAGAAGTAAATACACCAGGATATGAATTGTGCACATAAAATGATGGCCTTGGTTTTACCGCTGTTTAATTTTGTACATGTGACCGTTCAAGTTTGTGATTACAAAGATGAGCAAATATTTACTATGCGCCCAAAGAAAATGCGAATGAGGGCCCTATTGCGAAAAATGTGTGCCTCATATTTCTAGATGAAGGTGTCAGAGCAACCATACTGTTGACAAAAGTGCCAGTAGCGACACTTATGTGTTTTTGTGTTGTTATTGGTGGTTTCTGCGGTAACAGACCAAATTGCATTGGCTTGTTATCGTTCCCTGAGGTTTAAAGGAAACTTCAGCGACCTGACATTGATTCCGATGATACGGAAAGAAAAGTGTAGCGTTTTTTTTTCCACTGCTGTTCAATTCAAATGTACAAATTGAGAATTTGATTTGTGAGAGAAAAAGTATAAACATCGAGAGTATACTGCGAATATCGAATAAAGTACTGTCATGTTTTTGTCTCCTGCTTTACTCCTGTTCTGTATTACATGAATAATGTTGGCAAAAACATAAATTAATTTCTCTAGAAGGGCGTCATAAATGATTCTAGACTCCACCACAGTGTAAAAACTGCAACGTATCCCTCAAAACAGACTTCTTATGCTCGAATATACAGGTGCGTGTTTGTAAAAACGGGGGGGAAAAAAATCAATGTTATTTTGTGTGAAGGAGCAGAGGATGAAAGTTGTGAGTCAAAACTCCTTGCCGATCTGCACTAAAGCAGGTTAAAGCAGAGAAGCTTGACTAAGGGGATTTTTCTGGGCCAAGCATATGTCTTATCCCTTTACCTTAACCCTTGCCTTGCCTTACAGGGATTTACACGTTATTTTTCATTGGAAAATATTATGAACAGTCCCAGCCTATTTAGGATCATTTTACTCAAACCGCTCAACCCTTTATAGAGAAATCAATTGTATTTTGGTAAAACAGACACAAGGTGGACTTTACTTAGTGCATATATATATATATATATATATATATATATATATATATATATATATATATATATATATATATATATATATATATATATATTACATAATCATTTAGAATGGATGTGTCATGTTATGTTTGTCATACAGAAAACCATATAATTTTCTGTTATCAAACATTTTATAAAAATGCCAGGGCGGCACTAGGAAGCGCCAAAGAGCCGCATTTGGGTCCAGAGCCTCTTTTTGCTGACCCCCACACTAAAATAAGTTCAGCTATATTGCAAAATAAAACACAGCTGAAGGTACATAGCTACGGCTAAATAAAGAATTTACAAATGAATAAAGTATATAATCATGAGTAAACATGGGCAGTGACACAGTTCAATATTACAACAGTAACCATTATAAACTGTGATGTTCGTAAGGTCTCACCGCCTCTTTCTCTCTTAAAGTGCTGCGCTAGATCCATGTCAACCTCCACGGCTCCATGCCCTTACAAACTGTCGTATTTTCCCTTACAAAATACAAAATAATCTTACACCGTTTTTTTTCCAAACATGTTTATTTATGTAGTTTAACATGTTATAATGTACATGTGTTTCGTTATATTATATATATTGTTAATTAACATATTGTTGTGAGATCCTGAGTTGCTCGACATTAATGAGGTTCATTATAAAAAAAAGTTCAAAAATTAGTGGCTTGGACATTCACTGTAGAAGGAAAAAATACATACAAATATAATTAAGCAGAATAATAAATTTTCTTATCAAATTATTAATTCATTTTCTGCATTAAATTATTGTTGGTAATATACTGATTAAAGGGGTTACCACAAACCTGTCTTTTCTCATTTTCTCATTATATACATCCTTTTTTTCTTAACTTATTTATACAACATAATAATTCGTAATATAATGCATCAAAGCAAGTGAGCCGTTTGAGAGCCGGCTCTCTTTAATGAGTTGAGCCGAAAAAGCCGGTTCTCTAAAAAGAGACGGACTTCCTTTCACTAAATCAAACCGCTCGCTTCGTTTGCAACGAAAAAAAACTATACCGAGATAGAGGCTACGGCGGCGAACTCGTTTGACTTGATTGATTTGCCGTTTCGTGATAGTCGGTGTTTACCGGATGGTACCCATAATTGACAAATTTGCATTTCTACGTACAGCATTTCTCGTACGTCGTACACATCTTAAAATGCATAATAAACGTACTTTGTACGACAAAACCGTACAGGTTGACAGGTATGTAGATCTTATGGACATCCTGCTGCTGTCGTTTATGTCAGTTTGTTACCTCTGCAGACACAGAACTAAATAATGTGTGAGTTTATACAGTTTTGATCAACTTAGATTCGGTTGAAAAAGGCAGGCTTTAATTTATCATAAATGAGCTTTCTTCCTCTAGAGTACCCACATATAAAAATGAAATTTGAGATTTGCTTGGGGCTCTGTCCTGCAAATGTATTAAATTGGTCGGGCTTTATGGCTTGGGTCAGGTCGGCCTGCATTGATTTAGGCCCGATCTTACCTCAAGACGACTAACATCATGGGAAATCTAGTTTTTGGTCAACGCATTCTTTTGACCCGCATCCTTTAAGATCATCAGGCAACATTTGGCCCGCGGGCCATGCCTTTGACACAAGTGCACTATAGTGTGACAATTGGTCCTTTTCTTTCCAGTGTCAGACGTCTCGGTTGATCCTCCGTCCAATGTCTGCTGTCCATATCGACCCCTCCCCGCAAATCCTAATTTAATTAATCAGGCCGATTTCCCTGTGGGCAGCGGTTTATTTCCATGATGAAATGCCGGATGAAATCTTTAGCCACTGTGTATTAGCGAACAATCTCGACAAATAGCTGATACTGTTAAACAGTCACAAGCTGCGCCGACGCATCGCTCAGCTCTAATTTGAAAGGGAGTGAGGTGATAATGCCGTGTGTCATCCTTTTGTGGCTGTGCATTAATGGCGCCATGGCAATTGATGGCAAATCAACTTCTTTCAGCAAGATGAGAACACAGGAGGAACGGAAGGGAAAGGGGAAGGGGATGCGGGGGGTATTGCACTCACATTGGACCAGAGTGAAAGAGCATCGACTGGCAAACTGCAGAGCCGCAGCAGCCTTTAATCCATTACTTTAATCCATTACTTGTCCTAATGTGGAAGCTTTAATGCATCCGAGCCGCCCACGGCATGGACACTTCACTCACTTTGCGTCTTTCAAACCCAGTTGTCTCTAAATAGGACAATTATACGACTGCATGGCTCCACTTCTTCCATTCACTTTTCTATTTGGCCATTTAAAATGAATTACAAATAAAGGTGTGTGGAGGGGGCGGGGGGATTGAAGGGGACTTGATTGATTTATTTTCAGCCTAAGAAATATCCAATAACTGTTCATTCAAAAACCACCTTAGTTTCCGGACTATAACCTGCAACTGACTATAAACCGTGTTAGGTTAAGATTCTCAGACACAAGCTAGAGGACTTGAGCTCACCCGCTAGGTTCTTGTGACTTGTCTTTTCTTGGCACCTTCCTATCTAAAATAACTCTTGCACATATTATCCACTTTGAACCAATTAACATCGTTGGGTTTCACATTGGCACAATGGTGAGGCTTTTTTTTTCAATGTACATATGTAACACCCTTGATTGAGATAGAATTGAGATAGAAATAAATATGACATCATAGACATCACAGCAAGTCCCAATAGCCAGTATTTAGTCCTTGCTCACTGCGGCCAGAACATGCACGCTAGAGCAGACGACAAAGAGAATGTGGTATTATGATAGCTACCATTCCACAACATTGATTGGAATTGAAAACCCAAATCTCTCCTTTAATTAGTTGACTCCACCGATGACGGTGTGATCCACAAATAACGAAAAAAAACAATCTAATAATTGTACATACATACCCTGTACATGACTATAAGCCACATATTCCCATGTTGAAACAAATTATATTGACAAAGATCGTACCCTGAAAGAGTTTTCGAAGTTAAAATAACAAAAACACACGGCGAAAAGGCACTGAGACACAGCAATGCATGTAGCTAATTATATTCATATACAGTCAAGTCAAGTCCGTTCAAGTCAAGTCATATTTGTTTGTATAGCCCTAAAACACAAACAGTCTCAAAGGGTTGCACAGACCACAGATTATTGCAAACCACAGACTATTATGACACCATCCCCTGATCTAAAACCTGCATGAGGGCAAATAATACCGTACACAGATATTGTCAACATAAAATATAGGTTATTCATAAGCTATAGAATTGAAGTGTGTTTTAAGTTTAGATTTAAACATTTCCACTGATTGCAGATCATATTTCAATGGGCAGAGCATTCCACAGCACCGGGGCTTGAATGGAGTACGCTCTCGAACCTGCAGATCTCTTCTTGGCTCTTGGGATCACGAGTAGACCAGCAGTTTCAGAGCGAACGCTCCTGACCTGAACATAGGGGGAAATTAAATCTGAAAGATATGTCCATGCATGATTTTGTATACTACCAACAGAACCTTAAAATCACATCTTGAGCTAACAGGGAGCCAATGCAGGTTCGCTAAAATCGCCCTCTAGTGGTCGTTAGAAAAAAGGAACACGTTTGCCGCATCTCTGCATAGCCCGCAGTGTTTGAATTAGAGAATAGAATTGTCTTTATTGTCATTGATATCAACGTTATGAAAGATTGGATGCAGGCTAAAACATGTAATTAAGACTTTGAAGAGAAAAAAAAGAGAAAAGCGCGTGCATGTGACAAAAGTTGCAGTTTATGGTCCGGAAATTGCGCTAATTATTAATCCCGGGCAACATGACAATGAACAATGGAAATCAGGTGGTTCCAAAAATTCTTTTGTTCGGGTGTTGTGGTTAATTAAACTGCTAGTTGAGTGTGGTAACAAAACACTGACATGGTTTACATAAAGGAATGAATGAAATTGAATGAAATAAATGATATTTTGTCAGTATTCTGATTATTTAATGTCACGTGTACAGAATGTGGAGTCTGATAGAAACGGTTGGGTTCATCCTTCTATTTTTATTGTGTGTGCATGTATTCCCTTTCAAATAATCCATAACTTGTGGACATTAATGCAAATGTCCAGACTTATCACATGTATCACTAAAAACCTTCCATTAGTAAAACAAGTCCCCATTGTTTTCTTTATAAATGACGAAACTGAAAAATAAACATCGACAATACCGTGAAAAGGATGGAAAAAAAATGTACACGTAGAGTAAATGTGTCGGGCCTGCGGGCCGTATGTGTACCGCCACATCATTTCATGTGGCCTGCGAGACTATGCTAAGAGAAGCACAAGAGAAAAATGCAGTTTTAAATATGTTTACTGGATGTTGCCAAATCCAGGCACCACTTGCACCCACTGTAGCTGTACAGACGCTTCCCATTTGAGTTATGAAAAATGGTAGATACGAACATTTTTGGGGGATATTGCTGTAAGTTAGATTTTGTATTGTCCGCATCTTTTTCCGAGTACAGGACTGTACTGTAGTAGTTATTTCCGCTGTACCGGCGTGTGGAGCTGTGAGAGGTCACCCAGCATCCACCCAGAAGAAGAAATCCACCTCCTCTTCCTAATTTATGTGTATACATTCTATACTGTATCTTTGTCATTTTCATTGTTTAATATCCCGTGCATCCATTCAATATGGTTGGTGTAAAGTTTAAAGAAGAGGCAAGCCGTTTCATTTGAAATGAAAGTAGAATAAGAAAGCTTGATGCTATTGAGAAAATGGTTGGATCGCTTTTTTTCGGCCACTTTTTACCACGAAGGAGGAAGTAGCCTAACTCTTGAGGCCCATTTTCCAGAAGTAAGTTAAACTCAATTCTATTTGTTTTTACAGAGCATAATGTTTAATGAAATGTTAATTTTTGGGTACAAAACAATACAGGTTACTTATACAAGCCTTAAATATACTAAATCTCGTTTGTAAATACGGCAGCGTCTGTATTTGCTAACTACCATTAATCAACCAGAGAACATTAAGGAATTCCATCCCAGTTTTGTTTTACTTAAAATAAAGGTCAGTTGGTAGAAGTTTATCTCGTGTTTAAATGATGCTCTGTTAAAAGCATTAGGATTTAAAAAAAAAACAAATTAAATACCACCTGGGTGGCTTTGCAGAAGTTTAAAGAAACCTTATCTCCTTTCTATAATAGATGTAAAATTTCACCATGAAGTTCCCAAATCAATGGAAACATTTTCGCCATAAATAGAAATAAAATGCAGAAAGCATGTTTTTTTTGCTCCTGGCTTGGCCCCAACTCAAAGATCTTCAACCAGCAAATCAAAAAGTTTGCCCACCCTAGTTCTAGATGGACATCTCTGATTTCTGAGTCATTTCACGGGGAATTGGGACGAACTATATAGTCCAGTGATTGACCCTAATATTTTCATTAATACATGCACATGTCCTTATCAGAAGCACCACATATAGGTTCCTTCATATTTTTCAACGTGCACACTCTTATTTCCCGATGAGCGGCCTTTTTAAAATAGCCAATTGTTTCTTCATTACAGCAACAGTGAGGCGCAAAAAAACAAACAAAAAAAGCAATCTACACTATATACAGGTATGTATATTCCATCAAACTGCTGCTTTGAGTGTTCCTTCAGAATCCTGAGTGACACGTTTCGGAGGTGTAAATTGAAAGCAATATGCATGGGTCCTGCCCTTAATTTGTACATACATTCTTTTGCATTTGGAAAGAACAGGATCCGGTTTTCTGCCGCACGAAAACCGAGAAAGGCAACAGCTGCTCATTTAATGGTAGCGAACACCTTTGTTGACCCCATTTTTGTCTATGCGGCGGCTGAGACAGTGGAGAAATTAGCTGTATTACTGCTGCAGATCTAGCTGTGATTCTACCCACATTCTGTCCATTATGTTGGCCCTTCTATCTGATTAGCCCCAAAACATTCGCTAACATGCCCAATCACTACTCGGCTTCTACATCAACCCTCAGAGACACAACACAAACTTACAAGCAGGGTGGACGGGCAATACTAAATAGATTTTCAAAAGGGGGTTCGTACACCTTTTTCATGGCCAAATTCAAGCACTTTTTAAGGACTCACAAAGCCAAATTTTCCAATTTTTCCAGTACCGTTCAGAGAAACAATCCAATGTGAATCACGTATTTAGCAAAACCACTAATATACCTGCGATTTATCAAGACATATGATTTTTAGATCTTAAATTAATCTCAAATTCATATGTGAACAATATGTGTGTCAATATTTTTTAGACAAATTCCTCCCCATATAGGCTATGGGTAAACATGACAGTAATATGTAGTTTACAATTTCAGTTGCAGGAAGTTCTTTCTTGTCTTTTTTTGCATGGCCCATAATAAATGTCCTGATGCACATTTTCCTGTCCCTTAGGGGGTGATGACTCTTTATGGGACAATACCGTACAAACTAATGCCAACTGCCGTTAATCACGAGGGAGGAAACGCAATAGTAAAATAAAGCAAACAGTGTCGGTGCATTTTCAAGCAAAATTGATGCGAAACAAGACAACAATTATAAGCATTTACAAGCACTTCACCCAGAATTTAAGCACAATCCTTGAAAACAAAATTTTCAAGCGTTTTCAAGGATACAAGCACCGATACGAACCCTGTCATAAACAAACACATAAGCATTTACTCTTTATTGTCAATATCTAATAACACTTTTTACAAATTGATACTCTATTGTCCTAGCAGTTATTTGTGTCAAGAACCAGAACTGGAGGAGGACCCAGATGCGTGACGTTTTTCACACGAGCTTTATTTTATGGGAAATGGGGCAGTCATGCACGTTAACCCAAACGCCAGTGATTCGGCGATCATTGGGCGGAAGATGTAAGGCAGCAGTCTGGCGTGGAACGACAGGAAGCCAGAGGCCGACGAGATCGATACAGATTGCACGAGCAGGGGTGGATACCGGACAGGATGCGACAGACAGAATTGATATGAGGCACTGGAGACTGGAGTCCGATAACAAGCAGGACCAGACAGACGGAAATGATACCAGACACTGGAGATCGAAATTAAACACGACAAACTCGACGGTAACGCTACTTGACACTGGAGATCGATATCAAACAGAACAAAATAGATACTTGAGATCGATATTAAACAGGACAAAATAGACGGGAACGATACCGAACTGGAAACACCAGCAGGAAACTGGACAGAGTCAAAACACACGTCTTGCGTGTGCAAAGGTTTGTTGACGGACTGACGAAAGGTGAGTGACAGCACTGAGCTTAAATAGGAGGGAAGCCAATCAGTCAACGAGCCGCAACTGGCGCCAAACGGGCAGGGCCAGTTGGGCGCCATGGGCAACCGTGACAATTTGTATGCCTTTGAATACTTTTTTTCTAAGGGTGAGCGTTACTGGGAATTTTGGTATTAATCCGATCCAAGTAGATACAATGGTGTTTCATTTGATACTGATTTGATACCATTTCTATTTTACTTAAAAATGCCATGATCATTGAATCATGGAACTCCTGCCCGTTTAGTTGATAAACAGAGCACAAAGATTTAAGCAATTATTTTTTTTGTATTATTCGTTAACCATATAAAAAATTAATAGACCGTATTTTTCGGACTATAAAGGACACCCAAAAACCCCAGATTGGACAGAAATTTGACTGTGTGCCTCATAATCCAATGCGGATGAAATTGGAAATGTGTCATATTTGTGCAATAATGGCATCGGGAATCAAACCGGACAGCAATAGTGAGCGCACTGAATCCTAACCACCAAGCCCCTACGGACATGGATGGTTGTTCACAACTGCATAACATTGGATGTAACGGGAATCGAACTCAGATCGCAGCTGGGAGAGTGCCGGATCATACGAAGACCAACGTCATTTAGATTGCTAATATTGTCGCAGTGCACCAGCAAAGGTTTTCCTTGATCAAGCATTTAGTTGCATTGTTTATCCAATTTTTTTGCTTTTATTCTACAGTCTCTCTTGCTGTGAGTAAATAGGTTGTGTTTGAAAGGTTTATTATCAGTTGCAATCTTTAACAAGGGGAGCGTTTGACTGAGCTTGACAGGTACCGTACGTGTTAATAACACACACACATTATATCATATACTGTACATTAAACAATTAATTTAGTACAAATTGAGTAAAGTCAAAGTGAGGTTTAATGTCCTCCCTAGATTTTGGTGCAATAGTTTTTCCTTTTTTTCGTAATATTCATTCAGGACACAATACTAGCCCAAGTGGTATTGATTGTGTTTGAATTAAAAGTATGGGACATAGGGCGTCACTAATCCACCGGCTCTTTTAAGAGTCACCTGCTCCGCCAAATGGGCCCTTTTAAAGGAGTCTAATGTGTTCTCAAATTATTTTATTGATAGAGGGGGGACGGCCACTCCAGGTACCCATACAAACTGACTTAACATGCTGTGCGAGGGTCAATTTTGCCTCCATTTACCATTTCTTCACTATGTGCATTTTAAATCATACTGGAAGCCTTGCCGTTTAAGCGCAGTCAGAATTTTCATTTTGCTTGCATTTAGAGGTACACTACCATTCAAAAGTTTGGGGTCGTTTAGAAATCTCCTATTTTTTAGGAAAAGCACCGCATTTACTATGAAGGTAACCTGAAACTGGTCAGATATACACCCCATACATTGTTAATGTGATCAATGACTATTTTCCCTGCAAATAACTGTTCTCAAATCCATTATCTACATAGGTGTATAGAAGCTTATTTCCAGCAAACAACACTCCAGTGTTCTAATAGTACATTGTGTTTGCCAGTTGCATTAGAAAGCTAATGGATTAATGGAAAATCCTTGTGCAATAATATTAGCACATATGGAAAGAGAAAACAGAAGCTATAAAACTGACCTTCCTTTGAGCTAGTCTAGTATCTGGAGCATCACATTTGTGGCTGTGATTGAACTTTCAGAATGGCCAGAAAAAGAGAACATTTTGTGAAACTTGACAGTCTTTTGTTTTTCAAAGAAATGAGTTCCATTCCGTGTGGAGAAATTGCAAAAGAACTTAAGATCTCCTACCACAGTGTGTACTACTTCCTTCATAGAACCACAAAAACAGGCTCAAGCCAGAGTAGAAAGAGTAGTGGGAGTACATTAGAGTCTCTAGTTTAAGTAATAGAGGCCTTACCTCATTTAGCAGTTAGGTAAATACTGTAGTAGTCGCAAAACACCAGTGTCAAGATTTGCAACACTGAGGTGACGCCGAGATGCTAAGTGGCAAAGAGAAGCAATATCTGAAGAGATTAATAGGGGCGAAAGAACACAGACATTGGATAACTCGTTTGACAATTGAAAGTGAGATTTTTTTTCATGAAAAAACAGCAAATAGTCTGGATGACCCCAAACTTTTAAACGGTAATCTAGGCGCAATTCATTTTTTTGATGGTAAAGGAAATTAGGCCTGTTTAATTTTCATTCATTTTCTGTTAGGCTGCTTTATTTTATCACAGACTGACGAGAAGTTGTTGTCAATCTGTAATGAAATATTAAACACGCAGGAAGACAATAAAAGCAGTTTATTGGGCACACTGATGTGTAAACATCGACAACGCAAAACATCAATCGAATGCAATTATCATTTTTATCCATTTCTTAGTTTATTTAAAGTTGCAACTGAATTTGTGTTGCCAATCCTTATTAACGGCAACTTGCTTTATGCCAAGAAAAAAATGACATGCACAAATTGAGTTGGGATGTCCGGCTCAAAGGACAAATATGTAAAGTGGGGAAATGTATTGTAATATTCTAATGTATGTTACAATTAATAATTGATTGATTCTTTGTTTCTGTGCTGTGATATTAAAGCATTTATTTAATTCTTTTCCTGCATAGTCGTTTGGTGAGGATGCCGGGGCTGTTCCTTATTTTGTCCATTAATATTGTGCACAGTTGTCTGTTATCTTGGCTTTCTGTTCATTGTTTTTACTCCACGAAATTTGGATAATTATGCGTTATTATATCCTTGTCACTGTTGGACAATCATGTTGCTGCTTGGATTTTCATACCCCTTAAGGCTGATCTGCTTTTTGTAACCTAGATTATTTAATTTAAAAAAAACGAAATAAATAAATAAAAATACACTTAAAAAAAACTGTAACCTGGATGCCAAAACTGTAAAAAATGCCATTCTCCCAGTCCTCTCCTGGATCTCTCTAGCGAACTACAGACGGGCCTGGACGTGTACTGGCTTCAGCAGGGGGACTTGTCTGGCAGTGCAGGCTTTGAGTTCCTGGCGGTGCATTGTATTACTGATAGTAGCCTTTGTTACTGTGGTCCCAGCTCTCTGTCGGTCATTCACTAGGTCCTCCCGTGTGGTTGTGGGTTTTTTGCTTACCGTTCTGTTTTATATTTTGACGCCACGGGGGAAGATCTCGCATTTAGCCCCAGATGGAGGGAGATTATCAGTGGTGTTTTCTTCCTATTTCTAATAATGGCTCCCGCAGTCAATTTTTTTACACCAAGCGCTTCACCGACTAAAGATTCAGTCTTCACAGCCTGGTGTAAATCTACAATTTTGCCTCTGGTGTCTTTCCGCAGCTCTTTGGTCTTGGCCATAGGGGAGTTTGGAGTGTGACTGACTTTTATACCAATAATGAGTTAAAACAATTGCCTTTAATACAGGTAAAGAGTGGATCCTCCTCAGACCTTGTAAGAAAAAGTTAAACCTCTTTGACTGCCAGAAATTTTGCTAAATACTAATTTTCCACTCTAATTTAGAAATAAATCCCAAAAATCAAACAATGTGCTCTTCTATCAACTATGCAATATCCTCTGTGGCAAAATAAGGATTTTAACATCAAATAAATACCATATTTTCAGGACTACAAGGCCTGCCTTATAACCCAATGTGCCTCATACACAGATGAAGTTGGAAATGTATATGGATGGTATTTGAGGAATTATTGATATCGAACCCAGAGCGCAACAGTGAGAGCATCAAACCAAACCAGTAGACAACTTCCGACCTGATGGCATTTAAAAAAACATTAGGTCGTATCTTGTTAACTAACTTGTTTTTGTCACAGTACCAGATCCGAATGTAAGAGGATGGGGAAAACAGAAAGTGACAGAGGGTGTAGAAATTGGGTTTTCTTATTCTCAGTTCAAACTAAACAATTGCAAGACAAATATTGTTGAATACACGTATAAACAATGTAAACTATCAACACAAGACACCCAAAAAATGTATTCTAATGTCCTTCAAAGTCTGATTCATCATCAGATACACAAAATATTTGTTTCCCTCTTTGTGCTTTTATGTGTTATTTATATCTTTCAGGACTACATTTCTGTTTTCTCCATTCTCTAACATTCCTTCTGACACTGACTAAAAATAGTGTGGTGATGAGATAAAACCTAATGTTTTTTGTGTGTCATCTGTATCCCTCGTCATCTAGTAGATAGAGTATGCCACTCTCCCCGCCGCAATCCGGGTTCTAATCCCATTGTATCAAATTATTTTGCAATTGGCATATATATATATATATATATATATATATATATATATATATATATATATATATATATATATATATATATATATATATATATATATATATATATATATATATATATATATATATATATATATATATATATATATAGTGACAGTAACACCCTCTGTCACTATATCATCTCATCCCATCTCATTAGCTGCACCGCTTATCCTCAGTAGGGTCGCGGGGGTGCTGGAGCCCATCCCAGAAATCATCGGGCAGTGGGCAGGGGACACCCTGAACTGGTTGCCAGCCAATTGCAGGGCACACAGGGACAGACAACTCGCTCGCTCATTCACACCTAGGGACAATTTGGACCGGCAAATTAACCTGACATGCATGTTTTGGGGAATGTGGGAGGAAACCGGAGTGCCCGGAGGAAACCCACGCAAGCACGGGGAGAACATACAAACTCCGCACAGGAAGTCCAGTGGCTGCATTTGAACCCACACAGGAGGTTCCCAAGACCTTAGAACTATATATATATATATATATATATATATATATATATATATATATATATATATATATATATATATATATATATATATATATATATATATATATATATATATATATATATGCCTGTATTAAATAAATAAATATTATTTTTTTATTTTATTTGTTTCTTGTGCACCACTGCACTGAATATATGACAAAATATCTCTAAACAATACTTGGGGGGATGCACCTTATAATCCAGTGCGCTTTATAGTGCGGAAAATACGGCATGTATTACTGATTTACTGGTGCGTACTGCAATCAAGACCAATTGGATTGGACCTCTCTATTAACAGTTGCTCGAGTCTGCAACCTGAGGCCTGCCAAAGAGTGGTCCCCTTGGGAAACTCAGTCCCTCGGGAATGCCGATTTATCCTGAAATCTGAAAAAAAAAGCCTCTTTAAATGCCATATGTTGCTTCTCGACATTTTACACCCTATATTGCAAGCATATGTATCAATTGGTTACAAAACGTATGCATTGATATGCAAATTGCATAGTAATATTTCTGTTTCCTGATTGCTAAATGTCAGTGGTCCTAAACCACTTCTGTACCACGGTCCGGTTTCATGTCTGACAATATTCTCACGGCCTTGCCCAAAAATGACTTAAGTAATAATATCAACAACAATAACAATAACAAGCCTAAATACACTAAACAACTGGGGATGTAGAAGACATAAGAAAATGTATAGATTTTATATCAACGTCACCCTTTTTCTTTTTTTTTAACGGCGGTTGACATCATCATATTGGTGCATTACCACCCTCACACTGTTTTACTCACAGTACCAGAGACTAATGCTAGAGAATGAAGAAAACAGTTATCCTGAAAAATTTAAATAAAGACAAGAGAACGACATAACTCAACAAAGTTTGAAGCTGTTTTTTTAATATACTGGTGATAGATTGTGTTCCGTTCTTAAAAATAGAGTGTGCAAAAGATTGGCATGGTTACCAAACAAATGAAAACATATGTCAACCTCAGCACTTTACTAGAATCACTACTACGGAAATAGTACAACAAGTAGTACAAAACTCCCACTACAGAAATAATCAAAAAAGACAACTACAGTTATACTAAAAAAAATCAGAAATGCTCAATAAGTCGTTCAGCAAAAGTACTTCAATAATCCTACAAAAATACTATTGCAGAAATACTACAAGAATACAACAGAAATACTTGAAATATCCTACAACAAAAATACTACTGCAGAATTATTACAAACATACTACAGAAATACCACTGCAGAAATACAACAAGAACACTTTAGAAAATTACAAAAACCCTATTACAAAATCTCTCCTGCAGAAATACCATAAGACTAGTACTGCAGAAATATTACAAGAATACTACAGAAATACTGCTACAGAAATACTCCAAAAATACAACCATAGTTAAACTTAAAAACATCCGAAATACTCCCAAAGTCCTTCAGTAAAAATACTACAATAATCCTACAAAAATAATATTGCAGAAATACTACAAGAATACAACAGAAATAATTGAAAAACTGTACACCAAAAATACTACTGCAGGAATACCATAAGAATACTACTGCAGAAATATTACAACAATACTACAGAAATACCACAACAGAAATACTACAAGAACACTACAGAAAAACTACAAAAATCCCACTACAAAATACTACTGCAGAAATACTACAAGGATACTACAAAAATACCCAAAAATCCTATTACGGAAATACTACAAAAATATTACATAATAAATACTCCAAGAATACGCTAACATCTATTAATGATGTAATTTTCCCTAATTAAGCAATAAAAGCTCACAAACTCAAGGGGGCACCTATTTACGCACAGCAAGACAGACCATGTAGAACTAAGAGCAAAGATCATTTTGTCACCGTTACTATGGCGCCTAATTGGCCCTGCCTGTGTGGCGCCAGCTGCGGCTCGTTGACAGATTGGCTTTCCGTCTATTTAAGCTCAGTGCTCTCACTTTTTCAGACCGTCAATAAACCTCTGCCCCGCAAGACGTGGGTTTTGACATCCTGTTTCCTGTTGGTATATCCTGTCAGATATGGTTCCCGTTTATTTTGTCCTGTTTAATATCGGTTTCCAGTTTCTTTCCCGTCTAGTTTTTTCCTGTTTAATTTCGATATCCTGTTTTGATACCAATCCTGTCTATCCCTTGTTTAGTATCGGTTTCCAGTTTCGTTTCCGTCCAGTTTGTCCTGTTTAATTTCGATATCGTGTTTTGATATCAATCCTGTCTATCCCGTCCTGTCTGGTATTGACCCCATCTGTCCGATATCCGCTCGGGCAATTGGTATCTATATAATGCCTCTGGCTTCCTATCATTCCACGCCAGACTGCTATGTAACATGCATGACTCCACATTTCCCGTAAAATAAAAGGGTTGTGTGAGAAACGTCACGCATTTGGGTCCTGATGCTGTTCCGGTATCCGACACGTGGGAACAAGCTTATTTTATTTACCAAATAAACAACACAAACAATTCAGCATCTTTTTGAGTTTTTTCCCCCTTGCAGTAAACTGAGTGTTGCTTATTATACGTAGCAGATTAAGGAGTAGAGCCAAAATGGGAAAGACGAGGGTTTTAAATTAGTTTTTCAAATGGAAAAAAGAATCCTCACGATTTACAATGGTCAAAACAATCGTGGAGAAAACGTATAATTTAACAGGTACATTTGAGCATAAGCAAAGGAGTCATTGTATAAATGTGTATCAAAGTAGAAAACCTTGACACTAATTTGGTTGGTGACTGCCGCTGAATGCTTTTTCACTTCAGCAAAGACGCAATAAGAATTGAAATTATCATTTGAAAGCGTACAATTTATGTCATGGCAACAGGGTGTTAAGTTTCTCCATATAAGCGTGAAGATTCTCTTAATTTGAGACGTAAGGCTCCAAGAGACAGGAAGTGTCGGGCTCCGGGGGTTCTTTGACGCTTCAATGAGAGCATTTGCTTCAGGGGTTGGAGGCGCCTGGCCCCCGCATGGATCCCTGCTGGAGCAATTCAACCTATAAACCCCTTTTCCTTTCCCGTGGATTAAACGGCTTTCGCTTGCCTCTTTTTCTTCTGTATGCTTTCCGTCAACAGGAGTGACATTTCACTTTTCTCTTTCCCTGACCCGGACCGAGGGTCACTAAACTGCAGCCCGCGGGCCTGAAAAGACCCACAAACGGATTTAATCCGGCCAGCGAGACGATGCTAAGAGAAGCATAAGAATAAGATGAGCCTGCAGTTTTGAATATGTCCATTGGGTGTCGCCAAAGTCAGGCACCACTCCAAACCACCCACTGTAGGTCATTTAATCTGTAAATCGGGTCGAGTCTGGCTTCTCTCTCACTGACTTTTTTACATATCCAGCCGTCATTTTTCTTCTTTGTCTCTCGCCCTGTCTCTCTTTAAATTCTTAAGGATATACTGCTGCTGTAGTTTATGACTTGACTTGACGGATTTTTTATATCCGTCGATGATGGGAAATTGCCAGGTAATTTAAGATCTACAAACACAAAAATGTAAAATATGTCAAAAGAAAGGACTTCATAAAATTGGTTCCAGATGGAGCCAATCAAATTAAAACACAGCTGATCAAGAGAACTGAAGACCTGCAAACACTCAGAAACAACTTAACGCACATCGTGTTGGACTTCCTCCTTTTTATATACTCAAATGAAAACTTTACAGAAGTATGTTAACAAAATTGAGGACGGATTTTTTTTGTTTTGTTATTGTTCCCTATGTGGTGAGATCGGACTATAATCCCAGGTGAGCAAGTGAGTGCGATGGGTCTCTGTACTAGAGGTAAGATCTTTGGCCCGGACTTGGACTAGACCCGAATTTCAGGCATAAAATGTCAATACATAAGTCAGGCCGGGCATCTCTCTCGCCGTTTTTTTACCTGGAGGATCTGGACAGCATGCACGCTTTCGGCGCTCTTAGGGTATCGTATTAAATGATTACTTTTTACTTCTACTTGAGTAATAATATTCTGAAGTAACAGTACTTTTACTTGAGTAACACACTTCGGTGCCAAAATGACAGTTATTCAAATAACTATCATAGAGAACATGCTTACCAAACTATCAGTTTAACTCCAAATCACTAAATCCAAAGACATTTTCATCCTCTGTGTCACGGTAGACAATGCGCCGCTTCCTCTTTTCACCTCTATGTCGCATAGGTCGGATGGCATTTTCGCTTCTCACCAATAGCTTACAAGCTTTGGAAACTTTCTTTTCACCTGCATTTACTACTTGCATCTTGTAATCTGCCGAATATAATTTTCTTTTCGGTGCCATTTCGTTCAGTCTTTCACTTGAGTAAGACACTTCGCCGAAATTGCACACTTCGGTGCCAAAGTGTGCATTTCAGTGCTGCACTTTGTCGCCGCATGCACTTCTGCGCCGAAGTGACACTTGATTTAAAGGACGAGCCTGAAGTTAACCCAAACCTGCACCTCGGTGTTGCATTTCAGCGCTGTGTGTACTTCAGCCAAAGCGAGGACTTCGGCGTCAAAGTACTCACAGCGCCGAAGTGCAGATTCGGGTTTGTCGTATTTTCCGCACTATAAGGCGCACCGGGTTATAGGGCGCACCCCCAAAAAATAGTTTTTGGTCCTATATTTTCTATACATAAGGCGCACCGGATTATGAGGCGCTACAATGGGAACGTCGACAAAACAGTCAGATAGTTCAGTCAAACTTATTACCCCCTTAACATTCCGAAAGCTTGCAAAGAAGCAAATACGTGTCGTAGACATGTACGGAAACAGTGTCTGTACGATGTCACCAATCAAATGCATCGTTCCAAATATCATTCGGAAGGTTAAAGTCTTGGGATTCAAGAAATGCCAAACATTTCTTAGTTTCTATTTTATTTTTTGCTGGCCACTGTGTAGACAGCAAAGTAAGATTTTTTTTGTCCAGGGAAACGGGGTTCTTTACTGTGCATATGACAATAAACACTTTGAATTGAATTTAGTTTAGAAATAGACTCATCACAGAAACATCAAGATCGTTCTGAAACAAGATACCGGGAAAATAAAGCCGCATAGCTCACCTAAGTTCTCTTGCAGCCATCACGTTCAATGATGATACGTAACCATGGTCTTCTTACAACCGTGAGTGTAATAAATCCAGGAGAGTGAAATATTTACAAATACAGAATAGTAAAAAATGTTTTCTCTATGCCATAGTGCAACCCAACGATGGATTCACATTCATCATTTCGGTCAATTGCAGGCTTTGTTTCGCCCCTTTAGCCTATGCGAGCCTGTAAATGATAAAAAGGAGCCGCCCCCTTAACCTCCGAATAACTTTAGCCAATAGTGACTGATTCAAATGATGATTGACACATTGGTTAGAAAATGAAACGCCGGTATATAAATCCCAGCATACACTGCAGACTACTTCGCCTTCGGGGGAAAATCTAGTTGGCGACTGCTTGCCTTAGTTGCACGACTTTGCGACTTAATATTGATCCATATATAAGGCGCACTGTATTATAAGGCGGAAAATACGGTACTTTGTGCCCGCTCCCTCTAATCATGTTCATTGATCGGGTTTGGGCTAGTTTGGGCTTATATACCTGCTAGTCGGGTCAGGCTGGAATTTTTAGACCCAATCCTTCCTCTACTCTGTGCTGAGCTCTGTTGAACCTAACTCCCAAGAAGACACCGATAAAGATGAGACACCGTATACTCATCGGAACGACACTGTTTGTCGTAGGAACGTGTTCTCAGTTGAAACAGCTGGCCCCACTGAGGTCTCGCCTAAACGCCGAGATTCCATCTTGACCAACAGCCCAGCCGAAAAGACAACCACACTCAAGAACGCCTTGATCAAGCTGACATTATCTGAGCTGCCTGGGCACGAGCTCTCACTTGGTCTCGTTAGGCCCTTGTAACTCACTCTAGGCATACATCCAATCCCATTTCAAATTAAAAAAATGCCTATTTGTCTTGGGTTTTGCACATTATATTGTTGTTAGAGTGTAAGGAGGAGAACAATAGAAAAAGAAAAAAATATTTATGATTGATAATAGGAACGTCCAAAGTGATTTTTTTCTTTTCAGGGGATTTGTTTGTTGTAACATGATTGAAATGGGAATAAACGTAAAAACACAATGTTTATACTGTCTTCTTTTACTTATATTTGGTTACAAAAGGCAGACTTTAATTTGTTCTAATAAATCACCTTTCCTCCTCCCGAGTCCTCACAAATCATATATAAAACATGGGTTTTGCTTCTGACTCGGTCCTGCAAATCAAAAGAATTGGTCAGGCTAGTTCAGGCTTTGACACCCGCGGGCCTGACTCGGGTCAGGCTGGATTATTTAAGACCGATCTTACCTCTAAAATGAGGTGGTGGGCAGCATCTGTCCCGCCCCCCATCAGATTTGCTTAATTGGGTTTGACTCCCGCAATTACAGGCTAATAATGTTCTTTTCAGGCGAGACGTGTTGCGGTGCAAAGCTGTAGCACCACTGCTGCCCGTATGCCGCCACCAGGTTAGCAGCAGACAAGCGAGAGAATTGTCAACGGACTTTGCTTAAGCAGTGCTTATTGAGTCTTTGATAGGACTCCAGGAGGCCAGGCCAGCAACAATGAGAGAATTAATGGGCAAGGCACCATGAGAATGTCAGCTCAGCGAGGGGCTGCACTGGCCTTTCAGTTGCCTTCTGACGCTTCTGTGATTGTGCTCACCACAACACTGGGAAAAGCTTGACATCTTGTTGAATATGATCTTCAACACGTTTTTTTCTGCATTTGTTTGTAGAGGCAAAACCTTCTGCCTTGTGATGCTACTGCAATTGTGCTCTCCACAACACTGGGAAAAGGACACCATTCTGGATCTGATCCCAGGGTTCCTGCGGATCCTTGAAAAGTCTTGGCATTGAATTCATTATGCTAAAAATAAGGCCTTGATTGGCATTAAAATGTCTTAAATACAATTTCCTTAACAATGTGAACACATTAATAAGATTTAGATTTGTTTGAACTAAAAAGTTTGAGTAACATTTATCGTCTTTTTAATAATTTTCCGATTTACTTTCGTGGAACTGTCAAAACGGTGATGTGGTTTCAGTCGGGCTTATCAGAGCTGACGCATGTCTTAGGTCTACCCACAATGCACATAGAAACTTCTTACAGTAACGTTTACTTTTGACAATGGATGAGTGTCAATTTGATGAGAAGTGGCTGTCCGACGAACCTTTCTGGCAAAGGCTAATAGCTGTGTCGAGAGGTACAAAGTGACAAACAAAGTTTCACAAAATGTCCAAACAAAACCAAATCTGACCATGTCCAACCCAGAGACAATGACCAAAACCAGAAATTGGGAAAAAAAATGTAGGCTGAGAATAGTATTTTCCGTATTTTGTAGTATATTTGTAGTATTACTGGAGTATATTTGTAGTATTACAATAGATGCATTTATTTTATATTTCTTCAGTTCTTTTAGTATTTCTGTAGTATTTTTGTTGTATTACTTTAGATGTATTTTTGAACAATTTTGAGAATGCTTTTACACTAGTATTATTATCGTAGTATTTCTGTATGATAGTGTTACTGTCATGGGATTATTGTAATATTTCCTTTTTTTTCAATGTCTGTAGTATTTTTGTAGTATTTCTTTTGATGTATTCTTGAAGTATTTTGGAGTAACATTCTGCAGTGGTACTTCTGTATCATAGTATTACTGTGGTAGGATTATTGTAGTATTTGTGTAGTATTAGTTCAGTAGTTATGCAGTATTTTGTAGAATTACTGTGAATGTATTATTGTAGCATTTCTGAAATTGTTCGTAGTATATCTGTAATAGTATTTTGTAGTATTTCCTTGATATTTTTGTTGTATTACTGTAGTATTTTTGTAGCATTATTGTAGATTTGTTATTGCAGTTTTTCTGTAGTATTTTATAGTAATATTTCTGTATTATAATACTACTGTAGTTTTTAATTAGTAGGATCTTTGTCGAATAGCTGTCGTATTTTTGTAGTATTGCTGTAGATGTATTTTTTTAGTATTTCTGGGGTATATTTGTAGCATTACAGTAGATATTTTCTTTTATATTTCTCCAGTATTTTTAACATTTCTGTAGTATTTTTGTTTTATTACTTTAGATGAAGTTTTGTAGTATTTCTAGAGTACCTTTATACTAGTATTATTTTAGCAGTATTACTGTATGATGGTGTTACTGTCATAGGATTATTGTAGTTTTTCCGTATTGTAGTATTGTTGTAATATTTCCTTTGATGTATTCTTTGAGTATTACGTATTAGTATTCTGTAGTGTTACTTCTGTATTATAGATTTACTGTGGTAGGATTATTGAAGTATTTGTGTAGTATTAGTTAAGTAGTTCTGCAGTATTTTTGTCGTATTACTGTAAATGTATTCTTGTAGCATTTCTAAATCTCTTTGGTAGTATTTCCATAATAGTATTTTGTAGTATTTCTGTAGAATTTGTATTGTTGTATTTCTGGATTATAGTATTACTATAGTAGGACTTTTGTGATATTTCATTTGTAGGATGTTTTCAGTATTTATTTCGTATTTTTGTAGTATTGCTGTAGAGTATTTTTGTAGCATTTCTGGAGTTTTTCTCGAGTATTTTCTGAGTATTTATGTATTCGAATATTTCTGTATTATATTCTTACTGCAGTGTTTTTCCCTTTTTCGAATTAAGGCAAAATCATTTACCAGGTGCCCATTCTGAAGCATTTAATGTGATATTTAGTTTTGTAGTAATTTTGTAGTATTTCTGTGGTGTTTTTTTTTGTTTTGTAGGATTAAGGTATGTCTGTAATGCAATCTGTTTGAGCAGAAAAATGAACAGACAGATGATTGGATTGTTACATTTAATACTAAACAACCTTTTGTTTTAACAAGAAAAAAGGAAACGGTATATTTAAGGAAGCCTTTAGTTTATATCTGAAGAATGAAACACAGAAGAAATAGAATTGACACTTCCCTGTGATAAATATGCTTCTAAAAAATGATTTCCATTAAGCCGGCAAACGCTCGAAAACCTTTATTACCGACAACCCGGGCCTAAATGTTTAAATTTCGAAGCGTACAAATGGAAACGTTTGCGCGGCAAGTGCTTTCAGGCTTTCCTGTGCTTAAATGAATAGCAATTGTCATCCGCCTACCTTTTCTCTACCCATGAGACAGTTGCAGGGAGAAAAACCTTTCCACTTAACTACTTAAATGAATATATCAAGAAAGTAAATTACTATTTTAATTGCACGATTTAGGGAGACTCTACTTCACTTACTCCCCATCCATCTGGCTTGATTTCCAGTGTGAGCGCACATTAGATTGATCTATAAAAGACTGCACAAATCACAACACTTAAGTCTGTTTATTTTGCCTCCCTAATGAAATAATTGAAATTCTTGTCAGCGTCTGCACTTAAGGCGCTCGAGATTGCCAAGCTCGCTCTGCCGCTAAATTCGTTTTCAAAGGCCTCTTTTCTCCTTTTTGTTGTTTGCAGCTTTGTGCTCTTTCTTTGTGCGCTACCATTTCTTTTTCCTCCATAAAGCCAAAGAGTCATTCCGTCTGCAGATCTCAGTAATAGATAGTGCATTGGTTTCTTTCTTTTTTTTTCTTTTAGATTTACCTATCCAATTAAGTGATTGCTCGCAGAGATGGCAAGGGACTTCTCTTTTGATATGTTTTGAGAAAGACATTAAGGACACATTATTAGGTCCCATTTTCTCTCAGCTACAAGGATATCCATTAGTGAGGCACAGAGCTCTGATTTTTTTCCATTTTCTCTCTCACCAAACTTGACTTTACACACCATTCCAGCTTGTGTTTTGTCATTTTCGCCCTAAATTATATCAAAGGAAAGCCATTTTGTCGTATGTGGCCTCCTCTCCGAGCACTGTTTGCTGTGACTCAATTCTTAAGTGTCAAAATGGGCTATCGTTAAACGTAATCATGAGGGACACCAGACATTTTAGAAAGTCTTTTCAAGTCACAGTCTGTAAACCTCTGTCATGTGTGCTTTGTGCATGCATGGGATCCTGATCAAATATCTATCTATCTATCTATCTATCTATCTATCTATCTATCTATCTATCTATCTATCTATCTATCTATCTATCTATCTATCTATCTATCTATCTATCTATTTATGACTGTTGCTTTTTCCTCCCCTTTTGCTGTGAATAATTTGGTATCTATCATCCATCCCCCCCCTCTCTCTCTCTCTTTCTATCCATCTATCCATCCATCTATCCCTCTCTCTCTCTCTCTCTCTCTCTCTCTCTCTATCTATCTATCCCTCTCTCTCTATCTATCTATCTATCCCTCTCTCTTTATCTATCTATCTATCTATCTATCTATCTATCCATCTATCCATCTATCTAGTGCAACTTTTACACCACAGACTAGGACTGCAACTAAAAACTATTTCAATAGGCGACTAGTCAGACAATTGAAACAAACAGTTGAATTATTCTTTTGAACTGGACCCTTAGGCAGTGTGAAATTCTCCAGTGACTCTGAGGTTATAAAATGCAATAACTAATGTGTCTCAGGGGCCATAATATTAAATATCAATGGTAATATATGGTTATGGATGCATAAAGTGTTTGTTAGGATGTAGTATTAACTACAGTGAGCCATGGTCATTTATTTTTGGTGGTCAGGACTGAGTTGACCCCGGTTAAAAACGAAGTTAAGTTCAATTTAGCATGAAGTCATTTAGTCATGTGGAAAACACGAGAAAAATGGGTACAATAAAAAAAATGGCGTAAATGTTCCACCCCCATACAGACAATGTTGAAAAGACTGAAATGATATGGTCCATCTAAGGGCCATGACCTGTTCATAAACACTGCTCTGAACATTAGCAAATGTAATATCACCCAGGGTCATGGTTTCTTAATTTCCTTGTGCAGAGGTTTTGAGTTTTTCCTTGCCATCATGTAGGTTTTAGATCAGGGGATGGTGCAATAATAACCTTTAGTTTCTACAGCCCTTTGAGACTTTTTGTGATTAAGGGCTTTACAAATAAGACTTGACTTGACTGCAACCTATGACTATTTCAATCGTCAACTATTTTAACGAATAATCGAATAATCGGAGAATTATTATTTTTTTCTGAAATCAAGCATGAATTTGTTTTAATGACGTTGTAAATGGTACAACAATAGGTACATTGAAAAATTCATCTTTTATTGAACATATTTGTAGAAAAAAATAAATCCAAATGCCCTATCCAAAACAAATTTGCGCAGCGTTCGGTCAGTAAACATCTAAATCCAAAACTAAACCTTTATCCATTGTTTAGGAAGAGGCAATAATAATACATACCTGTCAACCTCCACGGCTCCATGCCCGTACAAACTGTCGTATTTTCCCTTACAAAATACAAAATAATCTTACACCATTTTGGGTTTTTTTCGGAATGATGCATGATGGGAAATGCCCAGGCGGCAGACGCATGCGCACAGTAGCATCGAACCGCTCGCTTCGTTTGCAACGAAAAAAAACGATACCGAGATAGAGGCTACCGCGGTGAACTCGTTGGACGTGATTAACTTGCCGTTTCGTGATAGTCGGTGTATACCGGATGGTACCCATAATTGACAAATTAGCGTTTTTCCGTACAGATTTTCTTGTATGTCGTACACGTCTTAAAATGCATAATAAACGTACTTCGTATGGCAAAAACGTACAGGTTGACAGGTATGATAATAAATTCAAATCAATTCAACATTTTTGATCCTCAAGAGCAGGCTCACTACCAGCAGTAGAACTGTAGACAAAACAAATATTATATCATTTTTTTGAAATACATTCAATGGTCAACAGCAAAAAAATGTAAGGCTTCCCAACAGTTTGAAATAAAACAGTTTTAACAATTCACATTTGTCGTTTTTAATGTTTGAGCAACTGATGTTGGTTCTTCAGACTGCATGCATTTAATTCTAATATGTTTGTCAGGCACAGTCTGGCATAACGCTCAAGCTCTCCTTTATAGCCAAATATACGCATAGGAATGTACAATCAAACCTTATTGGCTTGAATGTTACTTGAATATTCCCGAGACTCCATTAATTTAATGCTCCGAGGAGCTATTTAAATGTACGTGTGCCACAGAGTTCCTGCCAAGATACGTAAGGTCTGCTTTGCTAACTTTGCAAGTAATCTTTTTATCTGCAGTATTCAGACGAAAATACTTCCAAACTTTACAAGTTTTGGTACTTGATGTTGATGCCCTCATTTCTGAGAGTCCTCATTTGGTATGAGATTACAGTCCGCAAAGATTATAGTCATGAAGAGAAAAAGTGTCTAGCAACAATAGTCAACAATGGAATTCATTGTTGACTATTTTTCTTATCGATATTTGTCAACATGAACTAAACGTTGAAGCCCTACTGCAGAAACACTTTTTTTCCAAAGAAAGGACACATAGGGTTTTCTAATTTTACATAACTGATCAAATTTAGGGCGGCACGGCGAATGAATGGGTAGTGCATCCGCGGCACTGTTCTGAGGTCATGGGATGAAATCCAGCTACTAGCCTTCCTGTGCGGGGTTTGCATGTTCTCCCCGTTTTCCTCCAACATTCCCAAAAAATACTTTTCAGGTTATTTGGCCGGTCCAAATTGTCCCGAGGTGCAAATGAGCGAGTCGGTTGTCCGTCTCTATGTATGCCCTGCGACTGGGTGGCAACCAGTTCAGGGGTGTAGCCTGTCAGCGGCCAGAAAACAGCTGGGATGGGCTCCAGCAACCCCGCGACCCGACTGAGGATAAGCGTTGCAGATAATGGGTGGATGGATGGATAGCTGCAATGGTGGGCAGGCCGAGTGGTTAGCAGTCGTGGCACAGTTCTGAGGTCATGGGTTCAAATCCAGAAACCAGCCTTCCTTTGTGGAGTTTGCATGTTCTCCCCAAGCTTGTGTGGATTTCCTCTGGACACTCCGGTTTTCTCCCACATTCCAAAAACATGCATGTCATGTTAATCGGCTGGTTCAAATTGTCCCTAGGTGTGAATGAGCCAGTGAGTTGTCCGTCTCTGTGTGCCCTGCGACTGTCTGGCAACCAGTTCAGGGTGTCCCCTCACCACTGCCCGAAGATGGCTGGGGTGGGCTCCAGCACTCCTGGGACCCTAGTGAGGATAAGCGGTGCAGATAATGGATGGATGGATAGCTGCAAAGGTGTGGCACCTTGGGAGGGGCATGAACAGAAAGCAAGGATTAACTCAAAAAAGAGAGGTCCAATCAAAAAAGATCGTTGTACAAAGTAACAAAACTCAGGCTGTCAAGTCACATTTATTTATATATCCCTTAATCACAAAAATGTCTCAAAGGACTGCACAGGATTACACTGACACCATCGCCTGATCTTAAACCAACATGTGGGCAAGGAACAACGACGCCTCGAGGCTGTAAACTAGTCCAGAAAGTCTATGACGGCCACGACGCAGCTTCCCATCTCTGCCAGGTGGTAAATGCAGGCGTTGACATGCTTCAGGTCAGACTCTGGTCCGCTGACTCATCTCAAATCGTCCTTCTCCTTCGTATCACCACCAGGCAGGCAGTCGGAAAAAGACAGGACAATACAGAATATGAGGTGGGCATCAATCATAAGCTTTGGAATAGAAGTGTGTATTAAGTCTTGATTTAAAAACTTCCATTGAGGTTGCAGATCTTATCTCCGGAGGCAGGGCATTCCATAGCACCGGGGCCCGGATGGAGAACGCTCTCGAGCCTGCAGACTTCTTGGCTCTCGGAGTCACAAGTAGACTGGCATTTTCCAAGTGCAGAATTTGTGCAGGAACATAGGGGGAACTCAAATCAGAGAGATATTACGGAGGTGGTAGAAAGCTATTTTAGTAATAGTTTTCACCTGTGACAGAAACGACAGATTAGGATCAAATATAACACGGATTTTTGACCAAGTCACTATGGGTGATATTACTGTCTAGGTTCAGGGCAGTGTTTGAAAACAACTCACGACAATGAGCTGGACCAATAATCAACATTTCAGTTTTTTCTGGGTTAAGGCGCAAAAAATTAAGTGACATCTTTGAATCTCAGTAAGGCAAGCCTCCAGATTTCTACAACTTAACTGTCCAGTTGTCGCCAGTGGCACATACTGTTGAGTGTCATCTGCATAGCAATGGAAACTAATATTATACCTGCGGATAATGTCACCAAGCGGAAGCATATAAATACTAAAAAGAAGGGGGCCAAGTACAGAGCCCTGTGGAACACCACAGGGGACATTAGAGTGTTTGGAGGTCAGATTGCCATACTTAACACATTACATCCTGTCTGACAGGTAGGACAAAAACCAAGAGAGTACAGTTCCTGAGATACCAATGCATTTCAGACGAACAAGTAATATGTTGTGGTCGACAGTATCAAAAGCAGCACTGAGATCCAGCAGCAGTAACATTGATTAGGCACCGGAATCTATTGCTAAAAGGAGATCATTGGTTACTTTAGCCAGGGCTGTCTCAGTAGAGTGATTTGCCCTAAATGCTGACTGGGCAGTTTCAAAGAGGTTATTTTCTGACATGAAGTCATCTAGCTGCTGGGGAACAACCTTTTCAAGTAATTTTGCAAAAAATGGCAGATTTGACACTGGCCTATAATTACCTAGGCTTTCTGGGTCAAGGTTAGGTCGCTTAAGCGTGGGTTTAATAACGGCAGACTTGAAGGCTAGCGATATATTAATAATATTTAAAACTGATGGTCCTAAGATCCCAAACAGATCCTTCACCAGTGAAGCTGGAAACGGATGAAGCAGGCAAGTAGTCATACATAACTGTCAATGTTTGATATGTTTAGTGTAGCAAATTAAAGAAGAGCTTTTCTTGAGGAAACCCCATTTTACCTAACCTCAATAAAGCCCTAACTCTGACGGCCCCCAGGTAAATTGAGTTTGATCTAAATGCTAACGAAAATAATTGGCTCATTGGAAAAATATAGATGTATTTATTTTTAGGCATATAGTCATAATGTCCACTTTGACTGTGGCTATCAAATGCCCTCTGACTGCAACACTTGGGGCGGAAGAAAATAGGTTGTGGTCTATAAAAATGAAGTTCTATGTAAGTAGAGCACTCAAATGTGCGGGGGAAGCAAAAATGCTTTTTCTGGAGCATTTTACACCATCAATTGGTCTTTGCAAGTTGGCGTAATGCAGGTAATGGAGCTCCTCTTCTCCTTTCATCTTCCAGGTTTGTGCATGTGTGTGTCAAAGCAATGTCAAGCCCGATACGGGAAAAAGGCACAATAGACCAAATACAACCTCAGTTCGAGTCCCAATACACCAAAACATGCGCGCAGATGTCAGGTGTTCTCTACAACCTTCCGTTGATGCATGTGCATGGAATGAAATTATATTGTACTGTCAATTCCGAACTACAGAGCGCACCTGATTAAAAGTCGCATGGGCAAATTTAGTAAAAAAACTGTTAAATTAATGTGTCACTGAATAAGGAGTCGTGATTGTGCGAGTATTCCAGGTATGTCACGACTAGAAAGGAATCAGGACCCAAATGCGTAGCGTTAACCACAAGTTTAGCGATAGAAAGAGGAAGCTGATCAGAGAGATAAGAGGGTGCAAGTCCATGCAAACACTTGTATGTCAATAAGAGAACCTTAAAGTCACATCTTAAGTGGACTGGGAGCCAATGCAAGTTGGCCAATACAGGAGTAATATGCTCAAACTTTTTTGGTCGATAGCCGGGACAGGAGAGCAAAAACATGGTCGGGATTAAAAACGGGTCGAAGCCAGAGACAAACGGGGGGATCAGGAACGGACGGATGGAAAAACGGGTGCAAAAAGCGGGACAAACGGGAGTCAGACTCAAAATACTTGCCTTGTAGGAACAGAGGTTCGCTGATGGACTGACAACAGGAGAGTGAAAGGAATGGGCTTAAAAAAGGACAGGGAACCAATCAGATAGCCCGCAGCAGTTGGCGCCAATCGAGCGGGCACAGGTGATCCAAATCAGTCATCATGACAAGTTATATTAGTTTAAATATACAATCATTACTTCATTACTTTGATAATCACATTACCGGTAATCATTATGTGTTAATTAAAGCTCCTTATGATAATGCATACATTTGAAGTATTTATTTGTTGTATTTATTTGATAATCCAATGCATCCATTCATTCAGTGGTTTTACTTTCCCAACAATGTTTTTAAGTGGTGTTCTGATAAGACTGTTATAATCTTATCATGCCACCTGCAACATCCACTTAGATCTACTCTTAACAAGGGTCTGTTGTGAAGATTTGACTTCCTTACTGCGTCTGGAAAATTCCCATTTCAGTTAAGTTTCATTTTCGTTATTCCATGCCCCCTTCTTATAATTACAGTGGTCAGCCATGTTCTCAATGCTTGTTTAGGGAGGACTGTGTCTTGTTCACAAGCCCAGAATTTTCTGTTTATTATTTGTTTATTTTTAATCAAAGTCTTCACCAGTACTGCTTTCTTCAGCTCTTGCTCATACGTCCAATGATGTCACCGAATCAGGATGATGAATGATGCTTCCGGCAGGACATAAGTTGTCCACGCCAGAGGTCTCCAACGTGGTGCCCCCTAAGGACAGCTGAGGTGCCCGCATACTTATGCTGAAAATAGCTCACTGGTGCTGGGTCTTTGTGATTTTCTAGTAAAATTATTTTTTTTAGTGGTTTACTGTGTTTATTTAACCCTCCATCCAATAATTAGCCCGATAAGAACAACTAACAACATAGTAATTACATTATTAGTTGTTTTTTTAGAAATGCGTATAAACTGGGTGTTTTTCGCAGTATTAGCAACAAACACATTTTTAAAAAATCAGAGGGGAGATGTCTAGTAAAAGAAAAGTAACACATTGTGACGTGATTAAGACACTCCTTTGCGGACTGTGTCCTTTAATGTCTATCTTAATCGACTAGTCACGCTATTAAAGGTGGATGCACCAACCCTTCAGTCTTTCTTCCTGCCGAACGAGACACCTGAGTGCTGGCTGCCAGCCATGAGCCACCTCCCCTCAGGGTGCAGGGCCCACGGGGTGAGATCTCTAGATCACCTGTAGGTCCCCAAATGCTTCCTGTCGCTTGACCCACAAACCTGGCCTCATTCTCCAAGGTAATCTGGGCACACAATTCTGGCTGGTTTCAGGTAGCCATTAAGCTTAGTACGCATTTGTTAGGAAAAATTCTCAAATTAGTCACAACAATAAAGAAACCTGTGATTTTCTAAGGAATCACAACGTTGCCATCTTTACTTGACACCCTTTTTCCCCAAATGGTTTTTCCTTTGTTAATAAAAAATGCGAGTTTCTCTTGTCAACAATGTTCTTTTTTCATTTGATCCAATTTTCCTTGTCATGTAAGTTAAACATAGTTTGTTAAGAACAAACCACTTGTTTTATTTATTTTTGTGTCCCTACTATTTTTCCTCTGGACTGAGAAAACATTATCCATATCAATGAACTGAAAATCCGATAATTTAAAGCAAAAAAAAAAATGTTTGGAGTACAGACGACGGACGATCGTTCGTACGTTACGCTTGTTCGTAAGTTGCTTCAGTGCTATATTCTGTATGGAATGTATGAGTAAGGTTCCTATAAGTAGGTTCAAGGTTTGTATAAGTAACCTGTATTGTATTATACTGAAAAATAAATGTTTAATAAAATAATATGCTCTATAAAGATGAATAAAGCTAAGTTTACCTTACTTTTGGAATATGCGCTTCAAGAGGTCATCCTCCGTGGTAAAAAGTGGCCGAAAAAAAGCGATCCAAACATTTTCTCAACCGCATCAAGCTTTCTTATTCCATTTCATTTCAAAAGAAACGGCTTGTCTATTCTTCACACTTTACACCAAGCATAGTGAATGGATGCACGAGATATTAAACAATAAAATTGTCAAAGTTCTTAGCGCGCTGGAGATACAGTATCGAATGTTTACACACGAACTAGGAAGAGGAAGTGGATTTCTTCTTCGGGGTGAATGCTGGGTGACCATTCACAGCACCACATGCCGGTAGCGGCGGAAAGAAGTACTACAGTAATGTCCTACTCTGAAAAAGGTGCACACAATACTCACAAAGTGTTCGTATCTCCCGTTTTTCGCAAGTCGAATGGTCGTAAGTAGGGAAGCGTCTGTATGGCTTCTTTCATTATAAATGCTAGACACAGTATGAGGCTATTTCGGATTGTTGAGGGTGGACACTGTGAGCAACACCTGCTGGACGAATCTAAACCACCGAATTACATTCTGAACCAAATAAATATAGTTTAAAGCAATTTTCTCTATACACTACAGTCCTACCAGTCATATATCAAGCTGCAATCACTGTATAAAGAATACAAACAACCTCCATCTTTCTTTTCTTACTGCAAACAAAGCATATTTTGTGAATCCGTATGTTTTGAAATGATGATTATCAAATATTGCCCAATTTGAGCCAGTGACTGTGCGCATGTTTGGACTCCAATGGATGTGGAAAATAGGTTGGATGAGGGCATGATTGCAGGATATTGGATTGCGGCCACAGTAATGAGTATCAAAGCAGCATTGAATGGAGTACTGAATGCAGCAGTGAATGCACTAGTGTGCGTACGCACTCGTGCAAACACGGGCAGCTGTGTTACGAGCGAGACAACAATCGGAGTGCTCGTAAGCTCCTCTTCAGGAGCTAATAACCGAATGGACTACACACAAACTGCCCTCCCTTGCAGCTCAATACTGCAACAGTAATTAGTAGATTAGTATGCTGAATCCCAGGAAAGAGATGTCCCTCTGGAGCACCCACAAATGATAAGATTTTATTTTCACACTTGCAAAAAAAAAAAAAAACTTTAAATCAGGGGTCAGAAAACTACGGCCCACTGGCGACATGTGCCGGCAGGCTTTTTTAATCCAGCCAAACGATAATGGCAAGCTACAATTGTAAAATGTGTAATGCATAAAGTAATTCTAATAAAATAATGAGGGGTTTTTTTTTGTCTGATTTGTCCCCTATTTTCCCTTTGTGTGTCTACTTTTAATGGTAAATGGTCTGAATTTATATAGCACTTTTCAAGTCTTTAAAGAACTCCCAAAGCGCTTTACAATGTGCTTCACACTTACCCATTCACACACTAACTCACACACCGATAGCAGCGTCAGCCATGCAAGGCTCCTACTTTCTTATCAGGGGCACTCGGGGTACAGTGTCTTGCCCAAGGACACTTTGACATTTAACATTTAACCCACAACCTCTCGGGCGAGCGCTCCCCGATGTACCACTGTTATACTATAATACATAGATACTACAACAGAAATACTACAAAAATCAACACCATTAAGACAAAGGACTATCATGAAATACTACATGAAAAACACACATCCTACTACCGAAACACTACGATGTCCTACAATGGAAAAACTAAAAAAATACTACCAAAATACTACCAAAAAACATCTACAGTAATTCTACAAAAATTCAACAGAAATTCGACAAAGGACTATGATGGAAATACTACAAGAATACTATTGCATACATAGAAAACAAATAAATACGACACAAATCCTACTACAGAAATACAACAAACATCCTATGAGAGAATTAATACAAAACAATCCTACTATGAAAACACTCCAAAAAATACTACAGAATTACTACAAAAATACATCTAGAGTAATTCAACAAAATATCTACAGACATACGACAATGGACTATCATAGAAATACTACAAAAAATACTACAACACAAATGAAACACAGATCCTATTACAGAAATACTACAAAAAATCCTATTTTGAAAACACTTCAAAAAATACTACAGAAATACTACAAATATACATCTACGGTAACTCTAAAAAAAAAAAAAACTACAGACATCCAACAAAGGACTATCCTGGAAGTACTACAAAAATACGACAGAAATACTACAGAAATACATCTAGAGTAATTTTACAAGATATCTGCGAAAGAAAGAAAGAAAGAAAGAAAGAAAGAAAGAAAGAAAGAAAGAAAGAAAGAAAGAAAGAAAGAAAGAAAGAAAGAAAGAAAGAAAGAAAGAAAGAAAGACTACAAATATACATCTACGGTAACTCTAAAAAAAAAAAAAACTACAGACATCCAACAAAGGACTATCCTGGAAGTACTACAAAAATACGACAGAAATACTACAGAAATACATCTAGAGTAATTTTACAAGATATCTGCGAAAGAAAGAAAGAAAGAAAGAAAGAAAGAAAGAAAGAAAGAAAGAAAGAAAGAAACGATGAAGCTAGGGATGGAAGAAGGGATGGAAGAAGGGATGGAAGTAGGGATTGAAGTAGGGATTGAAGAAGGGAAGAAAGAAAGAAAAAAACAAAAGAGAGGGATGGAAGTAGGGAAGAGAGAAAGAAGGAAAAAGGAGGGGGAAAGAGGGGACAAGGAGGGAAACGGATGTTAAGAATGAAAGAAGTGGGAAAGAAATAAGGAGGGATGGAAGGAGAGAAGGAAAGAAAGAGGGGGAAAGCAGGAGGGGAAAGAAAGGTGAGATATAACATGATCTTACATGAAATTAAAAGACAAAGTTTTATGGAAATGAAGACTTATACAACTACTTTAATGAACACATTGCCTTCTAAAAAATGTGCAAAATATTAAAGTAATAAATGATGTTAGTTGTGTTCCTTGCCAAACTGGTAAAGAGGCAAATGATGCACTCATGTGCTTTGCGGCTCCAATTTTGAGGTAATGAAATTGCACGTAAGCCGCTTAAGCACCAATCCGAAAGACCATCTCATCCGTTTTTTTTTTTACAATTTCCTCTCAAAAGCTATGTTACTCAACTGGTAGGTCGGGACCCAAAAGTGGATCGTTCTTAGTGGGTCGCGGGCCTTTTCTCCCACAAAATATTGCTAAGAAGAAGAAACAAGAGGGTCAATGAAACTCGTTCATAATAGATAGGATGGATAATGCCCTGCTCCATCTTTTTACTGTTCCAATTATTTTTGAGAGGGACTACGTTTCATTTTATTGTGATTTTGTCCGTTTTATTACCTTTTTCTGCCTTCAATGATAAGACCCTAGACAGTTGTCATTAGGCGAAGGAAAAGTGGAAGACAGCGAAACGCAAAAATGATGTACGAGTGTCTGCCATTGAAGCTCTACTGTAAGGTACAGTAGATTGAAAATAATATATTTTAGGTCTTTTATTTATTATGGATGTTTTTACATATTTTGGGTACAAATTTATCGTAGTATGTAGTATTCTAAAGGGTTGTTTAAAAGCAATTTAGGTTTGTATGTATATACAGTACATTTTATTTTGCTGGTCATTTTGTTTTGTTTATAAAAAAGTGATTATATTTTATTATATCTGCGTTAGACTGCACAATCCTTTCGTTGGATAACTTTGAGAGGAGAATTTTTTTCTTGATTTGGGTTGCAACTTGCCATTAGTGTGGAATAGAGGGTCCTCATGTCAGACTAGTTGATTATCAGTGAAAAAACTCAGTATTCCTGTGACGCACACAGGAAAAGTCAAATATTTTCTTATTCGTAATTGGCTCCGTTGAAATCAGATTGGGGTTTTTTTTCACAGAGGGATGGGGCGCCACCAGGCTGTACTTGCCTAAGACACACTACAGGAAATGTGCCCCCCTCCCACCATAGTGGTTATGGGATCCAACCAAACAACAATATAAAAGATAATACACCTCTGTATCAGGTGGCAGCCCGCTAATTAGCGTGCCTACGTGGCGGCCAGACGGGATCGATACCAAATACAGGATGCACAAGCAAGATACTGGACAGGACGGGACAGACGGGGTCGATACCGGATACAGGATGCACGAGCAAAATACCGGACAGGACGGGACAGATGGGATCGATACCGGATACAGGGTGCACAGGCAAGATACGGGACGGACGGGATCAATACTGGATACAAGATGCATAAGCAAGATACCGGACAGGACGTGATCGATACCGGATACTGGATACACGAGCAGGATACCAAACAGGACAGGACAGACAGGATTGATATCAGATACTGGATACACGAGCAAGATACCGGATAGGACGGGACTGACGGGATCGATACCAGATACAGGATGCACGAGCAAGATACCGGACCGGACGGGACAGACAGGATCGATGTTGGATACTGGATACACGAGCAAGATACTGGACAGGACAGGCCAGATGGGATCGGTACCGGATACTGGACACATGAGCAGGATGCCGGACGGAGTCAAAATGCATGTCTTGCAAGTGTATAGGTTCGTTGACCTTGCATTCTCTTTTTGATTTTATTCTCATTTATAGTTATGTTGGAGTTTTTTTTTAAATTAAATTCAATAACCTTAACATATTAAAGTTCGTGCGAAGGTTCCAGTCATCAGAAAAATAGTGGAAAAAATAATCATTTGAGCTACTAATTCACTAATTCCTTGTAATTAAATTGTTCTGCGTTCATCCAATGGGATTGAGGAGAAATCCTGGTTGAGAGTTTGCACTCTAACACGGCTCTAATTGCCTAATATAGCATCGCAGGCTACATTAGCGCACTTTAGCATTAACCGTCGTGATTAGAAATGCGATGAGAGCGCCTTATCAACAAATTACAGCAAACAGCATTTTACAAATGGACATTGCACAATGAAGCCCGCTCTCTTTCATTTTAATACGCACCACTTAAATCCATTTCTGACGGGATTGTGGAAAGACACAAATTAAAATTTAAGGTTGGAGGCTACGGAACATTTTTGTAAGCTGCAAAAAATGTAAAACCTGCAAGCCGCGAATTGTTCAAAACAGGGAAGAGCATTTGAATACTAAATCTAAATACATATCTAATTAAATACTAACTCCTTTGAGTTCGGGGGCCACGTAATAGACAATTAATTGAGAAGCACTGGTGTAGCATGAGCGATGAAAGTAGGAAAAGGGCTGTTTCAAGTACCCGAACCACAAAACGATAAAAAAGAGTTTATTTGAGCTTGCACGCTCCATACAAGCAGCTTGACAGAGGCTGCAATGACAATTTAAGCCAGAAGATGGCGTCAGCGAGCAAAAAGTGTCCTAATTCAGGATGGCACCTTTACAAAGGGGCAACTACTTTACTGTGTATGAAAATATATATATAAATATATATATTTATATTAATATTTATATAATATATGTAACTACTTACTACTTTACTGTATATGAATATATATATATATATATATATATATATATATATATATATATATATATATATATATATATATATATATATATATATATCATCATCTCATTAGCCGTATCGCTTATCCTCATTAGGGTCGCGGGGGGGCTGGAGCCCATCCCAGCCATCTTCGGCAGTGGGCAGGGGACACCCTGAACTGGTTGCCAGCCAATCGCAGGGCACACGGGGACAGACAACTCATTCGCTCATTCACACCTAGGGACAATTTGGACCGGCCAATTCACCTGAAATGCATGTTTTTGGAATGTGGGAGGAAACCGGAGTGCCCGGAGGAAACCCACGCAAGCACGGGGAGAACATACAAACTCCGCACAGAAAGTCTGGAGCTGGATTTGAACCCACGACAGGTTCCCATGACATGAACTGTGCCGCACAAGCGCTAACCACTGCGCCGCCGTGCTGGGAGGTCGCTGGTTCGCGCCTCGGCCGAGTCATACCTAAGACTTATAACATTGGTAAAATGGCGGCGCCCTCTGTTGGCTGCGGCTGCATCGGCTCGCTACAACGGGTCAGGTGTATCGACATTTCGTTCTGTGTACATTGTTACAAAGAATGACAATACCAAGGAAATTATTATTATATATATATATATATATATATATATATATATATATATATATATATATATATATAGGGGCAGGACGGCGGTGCGGCACAGTTCTGAGGTCATGGGTTCAAATACAGCTACCAACCTTCCTGTGCGGAGTTTGCATGTTCTCCCTGTGCCTGCGTGGGTTTCCTCCGGGCACTCTGGTTTCCTCCCACATTCCAAAAACATGTATGTCAGGTTAATTGGCCGGTCCAAATTGTCTCTAGGTGTGAATGAGCGAGCGAATTGTCTGTCCCTGTGTGCCCTGCGAATGGCTGGCAAGCAGTTCAGGGTGTCCCCTGCCCACTGCGAAGATGGCTGGGATGGGCTCCAGCACCCCCGCGACCTAACTGAGGATAAGCGGTGCAGATAATGGATGAATGGATATATACACATGTATACATAAATATATATATATATATATATATATATATCTCATCTCATCTCATCTCATTAGCCGTACCGCTTATCCTCATTAGGGTCGCGGGGGGGCTGGAGCCCATCCCAGCCATCTCCGGGCAGTGGGCAGGGGACACCCTGAACTGGTTGCCAGCCAATCGCAGGGTACACAGGGACAGACAACTCATTCGCACCTAGGGACAACTTGGACCGGCCAATTCACCTGAAATGCATGTTTTTGGAACGTGGGAGGAAACCGGAGTGCCCGGAGGAAACCCACGCAAGCACAGGAAGTCTGGAGCTGGATTTGAACCCACGACAGGTTCCCATGACATGAACTGTGCCGCACAAGCGCTAACCACTGCGCTGCCGTGCTGCCCTATATATATATATATATATATATATATATATATATATATATATATATATATATATATATATATATATATATATATATATATATATATATATATATATATATATATATATATATATATATATATATATACAGAGAGAGAGAGAGAGAGAGAGGGGAGAGAGAGAGAGAGAGATGTCTGCATGTATCTATCATGTGTCTTCAATATTTATTCATGCATTGCCGAGGTATCTGACCCAACTTTATGATATTTTTTGTATCTATCTATATACAATTAATCAATCAATATTTACCCCATATGCTGGTTTAAGATCAGGTAATTGTGTAATTTTGTAACTGTAATCCTGTGCAGTCCTTTGAGACATTTTTGTGATTAAGGGCTATATAAATAAATTTGACTTGACTTGACTTGACATATTCCGCCAAATTTTTAACCAAATGTGGATTGCTAATCAAACTTTTTCCGCTCATGATCTGTATCATAAAATCTACATATAGGAAAATATAGAATAAATCATGGAAATGAAACACTTTGGCCGGTCATGTATTTGTATACATCTCTTTTTTTGCTAATGGACTAATGTATTGAACAGTTACGCAAAAACACAAGACAGCGTTGCTTAGCAGCCAAATAAACTCTGTTTTAACTACATACCCGTCAACTTGGTTTTCCCCGTATTTTATTTTTATTTTTTATCATTTTGAATTGTGTACGCCGTATTATATTTTTTGTACGAAGAAAAAAAATAATTAGGAATAAACTGCTACGTATTAAAATCAACACCAAATTTACGGCAAGTGGGGAAAGAATTAAGGAATATGCGAAAATAATTGTGTTCTTTTATTTCGTAGATAAAATAAACATTTTTACACTAATAATCTTTTTTTATTCTACATGGTCTGTCTTTCTGTGAGTAGACAGGTGCCGCGTTGTGTTTGTAAGAGTTATTATCGCTTAATAAGGGGAATTGCAATCATTAATAATGTATATGTGAGTGTAGTCTTTCTGCTGTATTATTTTTGTAGTATTTCTATGATATTTTGTTTCGTCGTTGTAGTGTTTCTAAAGAAGTATTTTGTAGTATTCTTGCAGAAGTATTTTTGCATATTTCCGTTGTAGGATTTTTGTAGACTTCTCTATTATATTTATAGTATTGCTGTATTTTTTTTTTGTATGTTTCCTGTAGTATTTCTGTAGTATTCTTGTAGTAGGGGGTTTTGAAATGGGATTTTTGTTTTCTTATTTTTCTGGTATTACTGTAGTAATATTTTTGTGATATTTCCATAGTGTGGTTTTTGTAGTGTTTCTGTAGTATTTTTGCAGTAGTATCTTTGTAGATTCTAGTATTTTAGGAGTATTTATGTCGTAAAAAAACGAATAAAAGACGCTGAAAGAACTGGTTGTGTTGCTTATTTTGTAAATTAAATTAAAAATGTTCACAAAAATTGATTTTCATTATATCTGTTTTGCTGTGTGAGTAAATAGGTGTTGTGTTGCATTTTTACGTGTATTACTGCTTTATAATGGAAATGGCCATCATTAAAAATGTAGACATTAGTGTATTTGTGCACTATTTCAGCTGTAGTTTTTTGTATGTAACGTTTTTGTAGTATTTCCGTCAAATTCTTATAGTATTTCTGGAGGAGTATTTTGGGGTAGGATTTTTGTGGTATTCTTGTAGTTTATCTGCAGTATTGTTGTTTGTAGGAGTCATGCAGTATTTCGGCAGTATGGGAGGATTTTTGTAGTATTTGAAATTGTTTGTTTTTTGTCGAGCATTTGCTTTGCTTTATTCATACATTTTACTTATCAAGATAATTGTCATTAGCCCTGTATTTTGAGTATTTTGTAGTACTGCTGTGGTTGTATTTCTAAAATATTTCTGTTTTTGCAATCATTAAAGGGAACCATTGACTGAAATTGTCGCAGTACCCTAGCAAATGTTATTTTTTATAAGGGATTTGTTTGATAATTAAAATCAACTTGTTTACATGAGTCATCTTTGTTTTTATTCTACCTTGTGTGTCTTGCAGTGAGTAAATAGGTGCCACGTTGTGTTTGTTACTGGTCGCTTATAGGGGGAATTGACATCATCATTAATGTAGACGTTGCTATGTTATTGTAGTATTTCTGCATTAGTGTTTTTGTAGTAGGGTTTTTGTAGTATATTTGTAGGCATTGCCAAACGCAGTTTTGAGTATTTGTTTCCACGATGCCTTCCTTTATTGCACTCTTTTTTTCTGCGCGATCGCTCTTTGACTATAGCAAGTGCACAAGTCTGTCTGGCTGTGAGTAAATAGGTGCCGCGTTGTGTTTGTAAGCTTTATCATCAAGCCTCTTTAATGAGGGGAGTTGCAATCATTAATAGGGGGATCAGGTTGGCAGGTATGTAAGTATTTGTTTCTACGATGCGTTTTTCTATTTTTTCGGTCTTTCCCCCCACCACCCACCTGTATGATCGCTCTTTGACTAGCAAGTGCACAATTTGGACCAATCAGAGCTCGAACTGCATCCCTCCTACCCATCTTGTCCGTAATTGGCGGATGACTAAATCCATTTTCACACTGAATAAGAACTTGATGACAATCTCTCCTTCCTGTTGCTCCACAACACGTCGGAACTGCGTCGAAACACGACTTAACCGATGCAACTTTGAAGTTTCAGTCTCTGAACACTTTTCAGCATGAATTACCCAAGCGCAGGTCCCACGCAGAGATCGACGTCTTTTTTTATTGAAGATATTTTATTGCACAAACCAAAACCTCTCAGAGATGTGATTCAGTCGCCTTTTTGTAGCTCGCGGATTCCCAGTCTGCCCACTTTGCCTAGTTTGGAGTATGGATACCCGTTGATGCCCACGCCGGTTTTGGCCCCGCATCCGCATCATCCGCTCCACAAAGCAGAACATCAACAATACTTTTTTACATCCGGTAAGTTTGCCATCTTGTATGGAAATCAAAATATGGAGAGAAAAAAAACAGAAAGAAGCCTATTTCATTCCCGTATCTATTGTGTTCCTATAAACCCCATTTATTTATAATAAATAGTTAAAATCATTCCCCCTGGTGTCATTTTTAATTCACCAAAGCATCTTTAGAGTACCTAATTTTCATCCAACATATTGGACGCAAACGCATGTTATATTAGGACCCAAAAAGATGGATAAACAATTAAAAATGATTGCAATTCCCCTTATTAGGCTATAATGGGCCTTACAAACACTGCACGGCACCTATTTACTCATCATAAAACAGATTATGCGGAATAAAAGCAAAAATAATTTGTCTACCAAGTATACAAAACAAATTCTTTTAGCATGTCCCTTAGATATTTCACCACTTGCAGTAAATTTAGTGTATCATTCGAATGTATTGATCGCGCACATAAATTGATATACGGCGTACACAATTTGAAATGATAAAAAAGTAGAAAATAGGGGGTAAGCGTATAAGTTGACGCGGATGAAATAATAACCACGAGTATCATTTAAATTCACAGAAGAATATTTACAATTAGCAAGGTTCATTAAATGCAAAGTTGCATAATCATACAAGCTTATTACATTTGGACCCGGGAAATTAAGAATTGGTTATTGCTATATGCCTCCAGAAAGATAGACATTGAAATATAAATAAAAATAAGAACCCCTAGTGTCGTTTAATTGTATTCAAAAAAGGATCTTCCAAATTATAAATGTTCATCAAAAGCAAATGGAAATTTGGCGTCGCTAATAACTACAGAAAGATAAGAATTAACAAATACACAACACGCATTTTTTTCTTATTACATCTTCTTACAGAATAATTTATTTTTCACAAAATAACTATTATTTATCCCGTACGAAATATGAAATTCCCATTTTAGTTAATTTTACATTGTAACGAAAATTGTTGATTTCATCATTTATGATCAGGAAATACAATCGAAAAAAAATGTCTTGTATAGATTTAAATATCTATTGAATAACAAACTTTCTGTGATCTTCTTAAAAGTATCCATTCATCTCGTGAATAAAATAAGCAAGTCTGATAGTTGAAATTACGTAAATGGTAACGTTTTGTAATTCTGATTAATTGTGGCTGTCATGTTTAAAGATAAGATAAGATAATTCTTTATTCGTCCCAATGGGGAATTTTCTTTTGTTACAGCAGTAAGCCAGTGAATAATGAATAACAGCTAAGAATATGCTCAGTAAAAACAAGTATTTAGAAATATGAGGGATGAAAACAAGAATATTTCCCAAATAGCATGTTATTTTTCATGTATTATGTTAAATAGTCCCCTTTATTGAAAAGCGGTTCTATTTGAGTGTTGACGTACACATTTTCAGTGGTAGTCTATATCTGAAACGCACACAATATCGTGTAAATATTAAGAATATACCCTGCCTTATTTCTATTCAAATACATTTTAAAGTCACGTTTAATATTTCTGATAAAATGTGATAATTAAAAAGCAGTTTTTACGAGATCAACAGGTAGTTGCTTACATCCCTTTTCTCATTAAATTATATTTACATAAATCACGAAATCCAGTTTAATAATTCTGATCAAATATAATTACCGAAAAGCAGTATTAATTAACTCAATTTCCCCCTCGTAAATATATTGAGATTACACCCTCCTTTATTTGAATCTAAATGAAATCTTAAAGTCCTTTTTAATAGTTCTGATATAATGTGATTATTGAAAAGCAAATTTAACGAATTTAGCGGGCAAATTTTAGATCATCTTTATAAAGAATAAATTAAAAATAAATAAAAGATGCAAGAATATCTTGCAATTTATGTTATTGTATAATGTTTATAGCACTATTGTTACGACACACTATTATTATACCTTGCGCCAGTTTCTACGCACTTATTGTAAACATTTTTGCACATATATTCTGGCAATCTTTTATTTTATTTTTCTCTTTGAAATCTGTTTGACATCTTTACCCTGAATTGTCATTTCTTTTCTCGTTGAATACAATGTTTAACCACGTTGATATCAATGACAATAAAGACAATTCTATTCTATTCTATTCTATTCTATTCTATTCTATTCTATTCTATTCAAAGAATGTACAAGTCCTGTTTAATATTTCCGATAACATGGGATTATTGAAAAGCAGTTTGAACCAATTTAACAGGGAAATGTTAACATCAAGTTAAAGATGTGCCCTCCCTTATTTGTATCCACATAAATCGTCAATTGTCATTTAATAATAGGGAAGAAATGTGATGCTTGAAAATCTGTTTTCATTTTTATGTCTGTTTGTGGTTTTGCGCAGGCATGCAAATGCCCGCCTTGTTTCAGCATCACGCCGATTTATCGGGCAAGCACTGCCGTCGCAGAAAGGCCCGAACCGTTTTCTCCGATTCGCAACTTTCCGGTTTAGAAAAGAGGTTCGAGATCCAGAGGTACCTGTCCACACCGGAGAGAGTCGAACTTGCAACCGCACTCAGCCTCTCTGAAACGCAGGTAGGTGGATCCTCTTGTGTTTTGGATTTTAAATGCATACAGAAACTCATACATTTGTTTATTTTTTATTCTATTCTATTCTATTCTATTCTAGTCTATTCTAGTCTATTCTAGTCTATTCTAGTCTATTCTAGTCTATTCTTGCATCAAGGCTTCTTCCCTGTGTCTGCAATGTCTATTTTAACAAAAATCAAGTGAAAAAAAATAAAATTCACTGATTGAAATTGTCACATTTGTATTGTCAAGGTCGGTTTTGACCCAGATATAAAACCAAAATATTTTAAAACGCTAGCTAAAGCCAAATTTGAGATCATACGTGAACTGGGCATATTGCATTAACTGTAATTAATATTTATCCCTGCAAAATAATATACTAAAAATGACATTTTTTGCCACACGAGCATCCTAACACAAATTGCACTTGTATAGAAGTGTAAGTTCTTGCACACAGAGGCTTTGAATGTAATTTTATTATTTGTTTTGGAACGGGTAGTTGTGCTTTTTATTTCATATTTGTATTAAAGTTCTATTGCTGGTGGGGGGAAGGATTTTTAGCCTTGTTCTTAAAATAAATATATTGACCATAACACTATGTCATCATACAGTCATCATGTAGTCAATAATATTTAAATGAAAAAAAAAATATATATATATATATATGTATTGATGTGTTGTAATAACTTCAATACGCCACGAAACAACATTTTTTCTACCATTCTTTTGAAGTTTACGTTAACAGGTTTTCAAAATTGAATTCAAGGGATGTATACTTGCAGAGAAAAGGCCCATGCACAACAAAAATGCCTGAAAAACTAAGAGGAGGGTCAAAATAAGATCGAGAGAATAAAAATGAAGGGGAAAAGTGGTACGTTTTCTGGGCTAACGTGTGAACTTAATTCTACCATTCCAGTATTCAATATTGCGATCGATTAACATAGTTAGTTATTGGATAAGAGGGTTTCGACGTTTTTTTTTTCAAATGTAAGTTTATTAATCAAGTCACCGCATATAAAATGGGCAACGATGACGAAGTATCTGAAATTGAATGAATATTTTTTTTTAATCGTTTTCATTTCTTAAAGTAGCTATGAGTGAGGGGATAAGAAAAGAAAAATAGACATATCGTTTGTTGTAGTTTGCACAAGTAACAAAAATGACCTTGCCTATAACTGTCAACCTATACCTTTCCTCGTCTTTTGAGGTTTTTTGATTATTTCAAATTGAGTCAAACCATTTTTGTAGGAGAGATTGTTTTTTTAATGCACTAATAACTAAGACTAAATTCACTGCAAGATTCTGAGAGAATCATTTGTGTTGTTTATTGAATTAATAAAATAATTGTATTTACACAAATTGTCTTTGTTTCTGCCTTAATGTGAGTAAATAGGTGCCGCGTTGTCTTTGTAGTGTTTATTATGTCAATTCTTGAAAACGTTAATAAGGAGAGGAATTAACTAAGCTTGACAGATATGCTTACCTGTTGAGCTCAGGTATAGAACAGAAACATCGTTCTTTTTTGTCTTTTCTTTCATTTCGTTTATCAACGAAAAAAAAAATTGCGAAAGAGTCGAATTGCAGAACATTCCAAGGGTTTGGAGGAGTTGGGGGAACGAGAAATAAGTTAGATAATTGCAAAAGAAACGCCAAGGATGAATGAAGGAAGTTTAAGGCACACTAAGAAAAACAGTATCAACCATTCATTCATTAATAAAAGGGAACAACCAAATATTTGCACAAGATCTCTTTCATAGCTCCCGTTAGTGATTGCACGTGCACAAATGCACATCACGGATAAAATAGACTATAATTTATCCTAGTTTTGGCGTTTAGAGGCTCTCTACTGCCTATTTTCTACATCCATTGTTTCCCTCTTTGCAGGAATGTAGCCACCTTGGGTTAAGGAGATTTGCAATGGGCAAATCAATTTAGAGCATAGTAAATATTTTCATGCCCTGTGACTGACTGGCAACCAGTTCAGGGTGTCCCCTGCCCACTGCCTGAAGATATCTGGGATAGGCTCCAGCACCCCCGCGACCCTACTGAGGATAAGCGGTGCAGATAATGGATGGATGGATGGATAGATATCCTCAAACACAAAACAAACACTTGAAAAGTAACATTTGAAAAACCAAGAACATAAAATGGGAACTATTGATCCAACTATTTACGTTTATTGTTTCAAAGATTGGGAAAAAAGCAAAACCACCCCAAAAAGAGGTCTGCATAGGGAGAAAAAAATCAATACCAATCAGGGGCTATTTTAGGTTCAGAGAGTTTGGCTGGTTAACATTTCTTTACTTTTCTACACACACACATACAGAAGAACGGTGAAACTCATTAGACAATGATGCATTCTATTCAACAATGTATACGTCCACCCTAAACTTTACAGAATAATCTGTGTCACCTCACCTGGAAGTTGCAAACCCTATACTCTCACTGTAATACACCAGAGCCTCCACAGACTCCGCCGCTATGCCGCAAGTGACGTAGTAGCCGAGTAAAATAATGTAAATGGTCCGCATTTATATAGCGATTATGAAGTCAATGTGCAGACTTAATCATTCACAAACAGTCACAGCGTCACACCAGGGGCATTAGGGATTCAGGTTCTTGCCCAAGGACACTACGACATATAACACAAAGGAGCCAGGAATCGAACCTGCAACCTCTTGATCCTCAGACGAGCATATTTACCATATTTAAACCTATTTTGTCTTTTATTTAGGAAAAGAGATTTGTAAAAATTGTGTCATTTTTAGGGTGCTTTGTTTGAATCGCACCCCCAAAAGCGAGCCAAGTACCGATCAGAATCTGTTTTAACATCAGTCAATCGTTTCCCCGATTGATGATTGCAATTCCTCTCTTTTGATCATATCGAATTGAGTTTGCCGTTGAACAATTTTAGACAGGGGGAAAAAACACGGTTTAAAAAAAAAACTCGGTTTTTTTTCTCTTTGTCAAATCGATCTTCTCTTGCCCATTTGGCTTCTTATCCGGATGGTCTCGATCACTGGTGGCGGACGTCATCGTAGACTAATAATATTGTCGCGCTGCACAAGCAAATGTTATACTCGATCAAGCATTTATATACTGAGCCTAAATAAAATGAAATTGTTGACATAAACCATCTTTGTTTTAGTCCTTCTTGTTGTGAGTAAATAGGTGCACGGCCGTGCTTTTGCAAGGTTTAATAGCGCTAAATAAGGAACATTTCCATCATTAACAAGGGGAGAAGTTGGCATAGGTCTACCGGCATTCAAAAACTGCGTACTTAATGTTCTTTTCAGGTGAAAACGTGGTTCCAAAACCGGAGAATGAAGCACAAGAAGCAGCTGAGGAAAGCTCAAGACGATCACAAAACGGCCGAGAGAGGCCAACACGACTCGCCCGACAAAGTCAACAATAAGGACCCGAAAGATGAACAAGATTCCTATTTGCTTCAAGAAAACGACGACGATGTGGACATCGAAGATGATATTTGCTCCCCGGATAACCTTCTATAGTAAGCTGCATGCGTTTTGTAAAAATAACAAAATAAAAATGTAAAATAAAATAAAAACGCCCACTACATCATAGTCAATGGGAAAAACGAGCTGAAAGATACTGAAATGTTTAATGTTGTGTACAATTCCCTTTCATTTATGTAAATAACTTGGAAATATCATAGTCTATTTGATTCAAATTATGTTAACATGATCTATTTATATTGTTTATATTTATTATTATTTTTAAAGGGATGGCGTGTATTATTTGGCCGCTAGGTGTCGCTGTTTTGTGTCGTGCAACCAAAAACTACAGCTAAAACATACCTGTCAACCTGTACGTTTTCGCCGTACAAAGTACATTTATTATGCATTTTAAGACGTGTACGAAGTACAAGAAAATCTGTACGGAAAAACGCAAATTTGTCAATTATGGGTACCATCCGGTATACACCGACTATCACGAAACGGCAAATCAGTCAAGTCTAACGAGTTGGCCGCGGTAGCCTCTATCTCGGTATCGCTTTTTTTCGTTGCAAACGAAGCGAGCGGTTTGATGGTACCGTGCGCATGCGTCTGCCGCCTGGGGATTTCCCATCATGCATCATTCAGGGAAAAAAATGGTGTAAGATTTTTTTGTATTTCGTAAGGGAGAATACGACAGTTTGTACGGGCATGGAGCCGTGGAGGTTGACCGGTATGCTAAAACCACAAGGAAGAATACAAACTACAGACACTTAAGGTGCCAAGCTGCACAATGTTTTACCTTGGTTGTTTTTGTCTAGCCTTTCATAAGGCTTTTAATTTTGGGGGGGGGACCCGTAGCAGCAAGATGGCTGTCAATGATTTCAGGTCGGGTGATCCTCATGTTATATTGAATAAATGCAAAATTGTCAACTTACAAGTATTTACAAAATGTTCGTTTGTATGAGAGTTTCTGTATTTTTGCTTATTATTTAAATCAATTTTTTACATTTATTCTACAACTAGGAGACACTAAATAATACACACTGTCCCTTTAAGGATCAGCAGCCTAATGCCAGCTTTTTTACACTGTTTGTATGTTCAGCTTTCTATATATTAAGGCCGCATTTTGCATTTTTTTCTGTTTTTCGTCATTGTTCAACTAATGATTCTGAATGATGAAGTGATATTTAAAATTTAACGTGCGTTCTCGGCAAATTCATGATAGGTGTTTTAATTGAACTCAATAAAATACTTCATTCATTAAATTACTAACGGAGTACGTGATATTTTCCATTCATTTGCACATGAATGGCAAATAATGTGCTCATTTGATACCTGTTTATGTGCATTATAACTGGAACTTGGGCTCCTTTTTGGAGTCTGTTTTTAGCAACGAAGATCTTATTTCTTTGTTTTTTTTTAAATGTGAAAAATAGGGAGGTTTTCAAAAGTCAATACTGGAAGAAGCATGTTTGCCTTTTTCCCCAACTGAGCTACAAGGCTTGATCTCCACAAACCATGTATGGATCAAATAAAATTCCAACTATTCGTTGTCCCTGCATTCTTCATTTATTTATTCAATTTCCAAATGATAGCCTTATTCTTCTGGAAATTGTGTGTTATTTGACCACTAGATGTCGCTGTATGGTGTAGCGGAACCCAAAACAGCACAAGAAAGAATACAAACTATGGAGATTCAAAGTGACCAAAACACAACATTTCACTTCTCATTTTTTGCCAAACCTTTTTGAAGTTTTGGGGTACCCGTAGCAGCAAGATGGCATACTATCATTTTAGTTCCTTATAGGTGAAGCTTATGTTATGACAAACAAATGGTAAATTTCTTGACCTACTAGTGATTCAAAAATGCATCTTCAAATTATAGTCAGCGCCTTGCATGGTTGACTCCCTATTGGTGTGTGAGCATGTGCGTGAATGGGTAAGTGTGAAGCACATTGTAAAGCCCTTTGGAAGGTCTTCATTGACTTGAAAAGCGCTTTAATTTTTCATGTATTTTGCTTATTATTCAACTCTCGATTGTTTTTTCTTTTAGAGAATTAAGTTATTTTACCACAAGGGGTGTGTCCTAAATAAAAGTAGAAAAATAGTCAACACAGCAGGAATATTTTACTAAAGATCAGTAATTTTCTCTTTTTACTCCTTTCGTATCATGTCTGGCAGCACAGTGGATGAGTGGTTAGAGCGTTCGTGACACCGCTCTGAGGTCACAGGATGAACCTTCCTGTGTGGAGTTTGCATGTTCTCCCTGTGCTTGCGTGGGTTTACTAACCCTAACCCACATTCCACAAAAATGCATTTCAGGTTTATTGGACGGTACAAATTTTCCCTTGATGGGACTGAGTGAGTGAGTTGTGTCTCTGTGTGCCCTTGCGACTGGCTGGCAACAAGTTCAGGGTGTCCCCTGCCCACAGATGGCTGGGATGGGCTCCAGCACCCCCGCGACCCTACTGAGGATAAGTGGTGAAAATAATGGATGGATGGATCATGTCTACCTTTGTTTCGCAGAGTACAACTTGTTTTGACCAGATATTATTTATGAAGTTATGGTTATTGGTTTTAGCCATTGTTGTGCAAAAAGCAAACTGATGTCCAATCGTCAAAATAAATCAATCTCCTTTGCAAGCATTTAATAAGAAAAACTAGAACAACCCTGGCATTAAGCATTCTTCATTGAAAGCAAAGTACATTTTTACAAATGTATAATAAACATTAAACAACTTTCATTACATATTCTGCCCTGTAATTTATACATTATTGATGATTGCTATTACCCACAAACACAACATGGCCCCTATTTATTCACAGCATTACAGACTATTTCGAATAAAAACAGACCATTTGCGAAAAATAAGTTGATTTTATTTACCAAATAACACAAAAAACTCTGAGTATCTCTCTCATGGATGAAGGAGAGTGGAAACATACAGAGAAAATGAGGCAGGGGTGCTCAAAATAAGGGTGGTGTTTATTAACAAAACCAGGAACTGAGTAACGAACAAACAATGGGTTACAGAGCAAATGACATGTCTAACCAAAATCAAACTTGAAAAAGTCTAAGCCAGAATCGAAGACCCAAACCAGAAACAGAAAATGCATAGAACAAAGTAACAAACTAACAAGTGGGCATTAAACTACTAACAAAAGTTCCAAACCAAACACAGTTAACAGATACCCATAAATGTCATCATAAAGGGTGGAGATAATTAGGGATAGGTGTGTGCTGATACCTGTGCCATGTTCCAAACCCAGTTGGCGCCCTCTGGCTGACAGTGGCGTAACAGATGCTATTGTATTTTTTCTTGCAGTAAAATTTAGTGTTGCTTATTTTAAGTGGCAGTAAATTTTCTTTTTTATCCGTATGCAAAAAGCTTTATACGGCATACAGAACTTGAAATGGTCAATAGAATATAAAATACAGGGGAATATCAAAAGTTCACAAGTATGCAACACACACACAGGTAGAGTTTTTGTGTCATGTGGTTCGAAAAAGTTGTCGAGTTGTGAAACATTTCCTCTGCAATAGGAAAAATAAATGATGTGACGCAGAGGTGTCAAATTCATTTGAGCTTGGGGGACACATGGTAGAAAAAAATTAAAGTGGCCAGACTAGTAGCTTAAAGAGAAAGAAAGAAAGAGAGAAGGGGACAGAGAGAGAGGGGGCAGAGGGAAAGAGAAGGAGATCAAGAGATAGCTATAGAAAGGAAGGAAAAAGAGGAAGGAAGAGGAAAAAAGCGAGAAAGAAAGAAAGAGACAAAAAGAAAGAAAATAGAGAAAAACAGTGTGAGGGATAGAGAGTCAGAAAGAATGTGAAAGAGAGAGGTAAGAGACAATATCAAGAGAAAGAGATTCAAGAGAGAAAGCAAGAAATAGAGCTAAAAAAAGGCGAGAAAGAGAGAAAAAAGAGAAAGAGATAAAGAAAGAGAAAAAGAGAAGAAAAAAATAGAGAACAAGAATGCGAGCAAAAGAAATACAGCTACACTATCTTGTGAGTGCCTTTGCCTGACTTTGGCGACATCACGTGGAGATATTTAACAGTGCAGCTAATTTTGTCTCTCGCACCTGCACTCTCAGCGTGCTCTCGCAGGCCGGATTCGAACCCTTGGCGGGCCCGATCCGGCCCGCGAGGTGCATGTTTGACACCCCCGGTGTAACGAGCCATAATCAGCCCCTTTTACGACATCATTGAATCCTTTTAATGAGCCACAGCTTCCCCCTCAATTGATATCTGCAGATAACACGCTTGTGCCTTTTGTCGTAAACGTACCTCTTATGTCTTTTATGTACTACATTTGTAGTCCAGCCTTTTGAAAAACAAGCCATTCCCTAATGTGTTTCAGATTATCAGACAAAATACAAGAATAGGCCATGCAGAAGGTGATCAATTAAAAGATTAAGCGTTTTGCAACACATGTTCGCATTTGCATTCGGGCCTAATAGCAAAGCCATCAGCTCATTTTCTCCCAGCTCCGAACGTCCTCCTCACATCAAAGCGCCACGAATGCATCATCTTCCCAATGGGCACAAAAAAGGATGCTAATTTCCAAGCCCTTCATGTATTGCAGTGAAAGGCCCCTTCAATTAACTGGCTTTCAATGCAGGGAAACGAGTGGGTGCAAGTGAAAAACATGCTAGGCTCTTCGTCTGGATACGCAACATTTCTCATTCAATTAAAGGGGCCGTGTCATTTGTTTCCTATTAGTCATCTGAGGATTTAACACTAAAAACACGGGGGCTTCAAAGAAGCCCTGATGGGTTAAATAGACACACTGACCTCATTAAAATATTTCAGAGGGTAAATAGAGCTTTGATAATAACATGGAAGCACAATTAGGAAAATGAGCTGCATTGGAGTATTTCCCATGAAGGGGCAGTACTACTTTATGGACGATTAGGAAAGAGGTGAGCCTCAAAGGGGAAAAAACCCACACGACATATTATAGCATCTACTCAAAGTCTATTAGCGGCGTATAATTCCTGGTTTTCGGTTGCCGTTACTTTTCATTTTTTATTCCATCTAGTTATGTTTTTATTCAAATATATAAATAATTTGAATATAGATACAAAAATATACAAAAAGCAAAATCCATAACCGAACAAAGAGCTTTTGAGTCAAGTCATGTTTATTTGTGACACCCTTAATCACAAAGAGTCTCAAAAGGCTTCACAGAGCCCGAACTACAGACACTCCCCTACTTGCGAACATTCGAGTTACGGAAAAAAAGAATTATTTAGGATGTTGAAAAGGACCGTACTGAAGTGCTTCTTTCCGCCTCTACTGGCGTGTGGCGCTGTGAGAGGTCACCCAGCATCCACCCCGAAGAAGAAATACGGTTCCTCTTCCTAGTTTGTGTGTAAAAATTCTATACTGTATCTCCAGCGCGCTGAGAACTTTGACATTTTTATTGTTTGATATCTCGTGCATCCATTCAATATGATTGATGTCAAGAGTAAAGAAGAGGCGAGCCGTGTCTTTGGAAATGAAAGTGGAATAAGAAAGCTTGATGCGGTTGAGAAAATGGTCGGATAGCTTTCTTTCGGCCACTTTTTACCAGAGGAGGAAGTCGCCTAACTCTTGAAGCCCATCTTCCACAAGTAAGTTAAACTTCACTTTATTTATCTTTACAGAGCATATTATTTATTTATGTATTTATTTAGTACAAAACAATACAGGTTACTTATACAAACCTGAAAAAGACTTATTCAAACCTTAAACATACAAAATATAGCACTGAAGCAATTTACGAACAAATTCAACTTACGAACGATCGTCCGGAACGTATCTGGTTCGTAAGCAGGGTAGCGTCTCTATTATAACACTGTCACTCTCGGCCAATCATGTTGCTGTTCCGTGAAATCCACACCCTTTAGGGTGCATCTGCTTTTGTATCCTAGGAGATTTAACAAAAAGAAATGGCTGAGGGGCTCACCCTCGCCTGGGATGCCTGGGTGAGGGTGTCTGAATAAGACCTGAAACACCCGACGACCCTGGGAGAGTCACTGACACTGTGTCCAGTGACCATTGACTTCCGAGAAAAGATTGAATGACAACCCCAAAAGTGCGTTGATGACTGGAGAGAGTGGACAGCTGGAAAGATGGAAACCAAGCTGCAACTCTCACAAGAGAGCATCCAGACAAAGCTACAAAGAACCATAAAGAAACATACCTAGTGGAACAGGAAGAGTGGCAAGAAAACTAGTTCAGAAGCGCAGCGCCTTCATTGCAATCCATTTGGAAAAGAGGAAAGCTTCCTCAACATTGGATGTACGCAGAAGTATAGATTCCCAAGGAGAACGCAAAGACCATCAAGCAGTTCAGGACTATCTCCCTCCTTCGTGTTGAGTGCAAGACCTTCTTCAAGATCGCCTCTAATCACCTCATGAGATTTCTCCTGACGAATTCCTATATCGACACTTCAGTGCGGAAGGGAGGAGTTCCGGGAATATCTGGCTGTATCAAGCACACAGGCTATAACACAGCTCATCCATGAGGAGCGATCTAGCTGGGGTTATTTTGCAGTACTGTGGCTGGACCCTGCTAATGCATATGGGTCGATCCCACACAAGTTGGTGGAATTGTCCATGAGCAGATACCATTTCCCAGAGAAGGTCTGCAATCTCATCCTTGACTATTATGAAAATTATAGTCGAAGGATGTGTTCTGGGACGTCAACATCGGTGTGGCATTGTCTGGAGAAAGGCATCATCACAGGCTGCACGATTTCACACCAAGCTCCAACTTCCCTTCAGCAGTCTGGCAGAAGAGTTCAAGGTTTCCCACGCCAGAGAAGTCTTGCTTAACTGAGATTCCACAGACGCAAAAGTGTTGTAGCAGGAATGGAGGTCAGAACAGGGAGGAAATAGTCTGCCCAGAAGGAAGTAGAATGGTCCTAAGGCAGACTGGGGCACAGCACCCTGGTAGAAACTGTAGCTACAGGCCAGGCCGGGCTGGGTAGCAACCCAAAACCATGCTACAGCTTAACCAAAGGACAGGAAAAGCGTAAGTTTATCCAGAACGAGGTTGGTGCTGAGGTGGAAGAGGGGCGGTTTAGCAGACTGGTAAGCATGAGCAAGCAGGGGGGCGAGAAAAAGTGGGAGCACATCGCTGATCGGAAGGTCACCTGTACCGAACTTTGGAAACTGGAGCCACACAACTTCAAATTCCTTGTCAAATGAGTGTATGATGTCCTCCTAGGCCCTATCAACCTGTTCACCAAGTGGTTGATCGATTCTCCTGTGTGTCAGCTTTGTCAGAAAAGAGGATCATTATAACACATCCTCCGCTGTTGCTCAAAGGCCTTGGGAGATTGCAGGTATTGCTGGCGCCACGACCAGGTCCTGTGGGCAACAGCAGACATAATCTGCACTGGCATCAAAACAAGCAAGCGGCAATGTCAAACATGGAGCACAATTTACATTGTCCGAGAGAAGACTTAACCCTCCACGAAGACTCAGGGCACCTGCTCACAACTGCCAAGGACTGGCAGCTCCTGGTGGACATAGGGAAGCAGTTGCGACTTCCGGACATCATCACAGCAACAACACAGACATTGTGCAGATGTCTGGAGCCAGCGGGCATTGATATATTCTCTCCTTATTTTAAATGTTTACTTAACTTTTAACTTATTATTTTGGTCCTTGGAGCCGGGTTCTACGAAGAGTGTGGTAGGATAAAGAACAGGGAAAATCCTTGTTGGATTTTGATGGGTTTTGTAACAGTGTATTACATATTGTAACGCTGAATGCCCTCCCACTTTATTTAATACAAATTTAATTTTTTATTGTCCTTAGTTGGGCATGGGGGTTATGGGAACTCAATTGGTAAAGGCAGAAAGGGATACGTAGGTCTGGGATGAATTCCCATGTGGGAAAAGGCATTTTCTCTTTTTATCTAGGTCCTACTTGTAATGAAAAGCAAAATAAGGAACTAGCATCATATGAAATCTACTTTAGAGGTCTCCAATATATAAAACAGAATAAACCTACCAGAAGAATAATCTTATCTGCACAACAAAACTGCTAGATTCTCCCTGAAACAGTTTCTCCTGTTCTTCGTTACAAGACCAGGTGGTTCTAAAGTCTTAACAGACAATTTCCTCAAATCTCATTTATTGACTCATCAAATAAGGATTGAATCATTAAACAAGAGACTGCACTAAGAGCACCAGGTTTACGGCATAATTGGATTTATAATGGGACATGGGGCAAAAAAATGTTTTTTTTGTACACTTACTTAATAAGCTCCCATTTACAATATTGTTTTAATGAATGTTTTGTTCCATTCTGAACAGATGATTAATAATTTGGGTGAAATGTCAGTTTCCATGCTATTCATTTTAAGTAGGGGTGGGGAAACTTGATTGGCGTACCGTATTGGGTTCAAGAAAAATTTCATTGGGGCTGGGCCAGGATGGAAAAATAAATAGACTTATGTCTTTATTTCTTTTGTATATTTTTGCTTATTGAATCTGATTACTCAGCAATAGATGAGGGGGGGGGACAGCATAAAGCCTTCTGATTTTTCTTGTTTGCATCTATATGCACAAGTTATATTTAATTGTATATGTATTCGTCAAAGGACCATTTTGAACACTCAAAATGTATAAATAAATGCATTTATTCTTGATATAATTGAAGCAAAGTAATATATTATCTAAAACGATATAATAAGCAGTAGATTTGATTAGTTGCATTGGAAAAAAATGAATGCAATAGGACTAGTTTGAAGTGTTCTTTATTGCATGTAATATGATAAAAATCTTGATAAATAAAATAAATAAATTATAAAAAAAATACAAATAAAAGCAAGTTAAGAAAAATGTAGCCTGTGTTTTGAATGTTGCCCAACAAAAATACAGTTTTCAAGGGGGCACATTAAGGACCACCGGAGATAAGGGCAACAAAACAACAACACATTTTTGTTAGTGGTAAAGATATATATGTTAGCGTTACAGTATATTTTCATTTTGCAGGCTGGATGAAAATGCCTGACCACAGTATGTTCCCTTTGGGCCATTTTTTAAGTGTTTCCTCTGTGATATGAAAAATAAAAACAGATAAAAATACCATATTAAAAATGAATGCAACTTTATATATTGGTGCACCAATAAAAATACCCACTAACGCCGTTATAGTCCATCAATTGATGTGGATATTGTTGCATCCTTGCAGTATGCAACACAAAAATATAAATAAATAAAATGAGTTAAAATAAATGAAATCTTCATCCTATATGCTTACAGTATTTGAATATTCAAGAAGAAAGATTTGTGATCTGTTCAAATAACATTCACCTTTCTTTGGAGAGCCTTCTTTTCTTCTTGGTGACGTTTCATAAGTTGGTCAAGCTCATCCTTTTGGCAAATGTTCAAGCTGTCAAGAAATGAGTCTTGTTGACTACAATCTCCAGAATCTTGTTTTTTCTTCAATTTTGAATTTGGAAGTTTGCTGACAGGCCTGGCTATGGTCTTGGCATACTCCAAAGCCTATGAGTGAGAAATTGAGAGATATTCAAATTACAAGTCTCGTTTTTGACAAAACATTTACCATGTTTCACACCATAAGGTGCACTAAATCATAAGGCACACCAAAAATTTGTCTTTTGTTAGTGTCTAAAATAACGTCTGTAAAAGGTGCCCGAGGCGAGCATCTTTTACGTCGGCGTACAACTTACAGAACGTCTCCGCCCGGGTAGCCGACAACTTTTTCAAGAAATAAAAAATCTTTTTTTTTTTTTTTTTTTTTTTCAAATCAAACGTTTACTATATTCCGATTTCGAAATCTTCGTTCGGTTTGGAAATTTCGGTTCGTTTGGCAGTTTGCAAACTCGGCAGCCAATCAGAAGCCGGCATCGGATAACTTCGTACTTCCTGACTCTCCCGATCATTATAAAGTTGTGCATTTGAATATTATTTTCCAAAGTAGACGCATAGAGAACACAAGAAAAATGGAGAAGTGGTTAGGAATCAAGCCAAAACCTCTGCTCCAGAAGAAGGATTCAAAAGAAGCTAACAAAATCTATGACACTACAAAACGTAAACATACATTAAAAGCATCGTGAAAAGAGGAGTTCAAGTGTCTTGTAGCAGACGACACAACGCAAACATTCCATGAATGAAGATGAGTAAATGCAGGTACATTCTGATGGCAGATGGAAAACAGTAATGTCATATACGTGCATTGAATGTTATAAGTAGATTTATAATAAACTTAATTTTAAAGTGTTGTTCTGTTATATATTCTGATTATCAATCCTCAATACTTTGCAACAGTTTTTGCGATTAGTTGTCTTATTGTGTTTCAAGTTGTGAAAAATGGGGCAGGCAACTTTATGGCTTGGCAGGCAACTTTTCAGAGTTGTCTGCCCTGGTGTCAAGTAACTTTTTGTCATGAGTTTCAGACACTGCTATTGCCATATGTTTTTTTTTCATACGTAAAGCGCACCGGACTCGTGTATAACTGTTGGGCTCTTTACACACATACGGCATATAATCATGCTATGATCAGTTAATAGGTATCGCTGATCAAATGAAAAACATTGTTTGAAATGGAACTCGAACAAGGATTGCAGCAGTGAGGATGCTACAAACCACTAGAAGTACAGATGACATACAAAAAGGAATTAGAGCTTATCACATGATCACACTATTTTTACTCAGGGAGCCAGAAACACTGATTTGCATTATGTGTTCTGTTAAACAGTCATTCCACTTCTTCACTTATGTGTCTATATACTCTCGGTTTAATATGTATATGTACCTAAAAGACCTTGTATAGTCTTTGTTTTCTGTTTCTGTCATCCACAAGGTTATTGACGCACAGACGAATTGATTGAGAGACAGAATGCACTATGCAACTCATTGTTTCTGGCATTTTAAGTAAAATTGCTGTGATAATTTGTTTTTCTTTTAACAGCGCCAATTTAAAAAGCGATTGAGGCATACCTTAATCCTGGGAATGTTCCTCCTGTCTTTGCCTAGAGGGTTCTTGGCCAACAAAAAGGGAATCTTACTCATGTTTTTATTCCTCTCGTGGACTCCAATTGAATAAAGCTTCTGTTGGCTCGCCTTCTCAGCCTGTCGGTGGTTAAAGAAGAGAGACAAATAGAAAATGAAGAAGAAAACAGGAGATTCACATGCAGATTAAGACCCAAAGCAAGCCATTCGCTTATAAAGAATTGAGGTGTATGGTTGACTAATAGGCTCGGCCCTGGAGATCCGCAGGCCTCCATTAAGTATAAATTAGTCAAACATGATCACTTTGTCAAACAAAGGATTAAGAAAAGATATATTGAAGCCAAAGAGCACTTAACTTGTAATGGGTCTTCTCATTTGCTTTGTAAATGTAATTCTATGTGCTAAGTAGCAAGTGAGTCTTCAAATGATGAACTGAAAATAGAGCCAACGCATGGAAGGCACTGAATTTACTAACTCAAATCCCAAAGAAGTTGGGTATTCAAGCAAAAATAGAAACTAAAACCTTTTCAATCTTCGGTTATACAAATAAGAGATATTACAATCTTATTGGGCATGGCGTATAAGATAAAATAAAGGACATTTAACTTTTTGTCACCAAACAAAATATTGTACATGTGTTTTAAGGGTGCTAGAGTTAGGAATTATTTTGGAGCTTCCACAAAATATTTATTAAAAAATTATGTATTTTGTAAGGAAAGCACATTTAAAGAGCAAATTTTAAGCACTGTCCCGCTACATGGTATGTCGCTAAGTAAATATTCTTCTGACCAACTTATGTAAATGACCTTTAAGATTATTCATTGTATCACTGCAAACATGTTTCTATTTTGATTTATTATATTCCTTAAAGCGGGCAGCACGGCGGCACAGTGGTTAGCGCGTGTGCGGCACAGTTCTAAGGCCTTGGGAACCTCCTGTGTGGGTTCAAATCCAGCTATCGGACTTCCTGTGCAGAGTTCGTATGTTCTCCCCGTGCTTGGGTGGGTTTCCTCCGGGCGCTCCGGTTTCCTCCCACATTCCAAAAACATGCATTTCAGGTGGATTGGCTGGTCCAAATTGTCCCTAGGTGTGAATGAGCGAGCAAGTTGTCTATCCCTGTGTGCCCTGCGATTGGCTGGCAACCAGTTCGGCCCACTGCCTGATGATTGCTGGGATGGGCTCCAGCACCCCCGCGACCCTACTAAGGATAAGCGGTGCAGCTAATGAGATGAGATGAGATATTCCTTAAAGCCAGGCCATTATTTTCTTTATTTAAAGCAGACATATAAATGCTTTTATTTTGAAGGTATCTCGCCAAAAGCATGTTTTTGAATCACTATCAGCAGTTAGAAAAGTCTGTCAACACAACCAAAGACGGCTTGGCAAACTTTAAAAAGTAAAAAGCGAGTCTGCTATAAAGGAGGACAAAGAGTGTCTCATGAGAACCTGGCTGAAGGGCACAAGCTTTTACGTAGTGGATGTAATACAAACAGCTCTTAAAATAAATCACCGTGAAGCATCAGTTTGAAAGCATGACCATCATTCAGATGGGGATGCTACAAATTACAGTTCTGGGTCTTAAAGGAGTTTTAGCCAAATTTATGTCGATTGGCTGAAACACCAAGAAGGGCGAATGTGTTTCACTAAACTACATTTTAGCATGACTTAAAGAGAATTTGTTGTGTCCATTGGGTTCCTTAACTCTCGCTGATATGTTCAACCTGGGATCTTTATTGGAATCTTTAGGGGGCGCTCAAGAGTCAATTTTCATTAAATTGCAAAATACATTTTAAATGCTGCACATTTTCCTAATGCCAATTATTGTGACAAATGTCATTAGTTTATTGAATCTTAATGCCCTAAAAATAGGCATATTTTTGACTAAGATCACGTTTTTACGGCAAGAACTTTTTACAAAAAGGTAGAAATGTTGTGTTGTAACACAAGAATATAGGGGGAAATAAAGTCTGAATGATATGAAGGCACATTTCCATGCAGAATTTTGTATAATAACAACAAAACCTAAAAATTACATCTTAAACTGACAGGGAGCCAGTGCAGGAGAGTCAAAATTAGGGTAATGTGTTTAAAATTCCTGTCTAGTTAAAAGCCTCGCTGCAGCATTTTGTACCAGCAGCAGGGTTTTGATGTTAGTTTTTGGGGGACCGGAGAAGTATGTTCCCTCTAAGCTTTTCGGGTCAGAGCAATCACACAAAGTCTATGAGCATCGCTTGGAACAACAGCGAGCAACATCAATCCTACGTCTCAGAACCAAATCAAGCGTGTACAAAACCTCAGATCAAATCAAATTACATATTGCTAAGATTCCGGCAATGCTAAATTCTTTTTTTACATTTTAACAAATTGGCTAATGAGCTATTGGAAAGGTTGCACAGTCCACATTCATCAGTTGTTTATACAATTATTACATTTTACATTTTTTTAAGTATATTTTGTTAGATAATACTAACATTTTGTGGATTTATTTAGTTGGTTGCACAATACAGAAATATATTCAATCACACTTTTTAGAGGAGGCAGAAACTTGATATATTTGCAACTTAGTTAAATGTAACACATGAGTGATCAAAGAGACTCCAAAACAGTCTTTTTCCTGTTTATTTTTTACCCTATTTTCTTTAATCATTTTCTTCCTTTGTTATTTTCTTAGCCTTTTTTCTTTTTTCTCCTGTTTTTTTCTCTTTTCCATTTTTCTTGCTTTTGCCCTTAATTATTTTCTTTTTTCTTCTGCTTCTTTTTCATTATTGTCTATTTCTATTTTTCTGCTTAATTTTTCCCATTTTTATGTCATTTTATGACTAATGTGATATGGATGAGGATGGAGCAGATTCCTCAATTGGAAGATATAGTTGGTCTACTAGTGATTCCAAAAGTCAAGAAGAAATTCGCAGGGTTGAAATTGTTTTCCATTCGCGCCCTGGTCCTGGAGAATGCTCTATGCCCTGAGATTTGATCAGCAGCTTCAGTGGAGATGTTAAAATCCATCCATCAATCCATTATCTGCATAAAATACACTTATATTCAATAGCTTATGAATGATGTTGACCGCAGGAAGCTGTCAACCGGACATTCTGTTATTACATATATTCTATGTTGATGATGTCTCTAAACTGTCTGTACATTGGATCAGGGATCGATACAGGAAACAGGATACGGGACAGAAGGGATCGATAACGAGCAGGATACTGGACAGGACGAGACAGACGGGATCGATACCGGATACAGGATACAGGATGACGGGGCTTGGATCAGCGATCGATACAGAGTACAGACTACCGGACAGACGAGATCGATAACAAGCAGGATACCATACAGGTCGGGACAGACAGGATCGATACCAGATACAGGATACAGGTGCTTGGATCAGTGATCGATACAGGATACGGGACAGACGGGATCGATACCGGATACAAGATAGTTCAGGAACAGAACGGGAGCCAGAGTCAAAATGTTTGCCTTGCAAGTGCGGAGGTTCGTTGACGGACTGACAAGGAGTGAATGGAGTATTAAATTTAAATAGGAGGGGAACCAATCAGGCAATGAGCATCAGCTGGCACCAAACGAGCGGGCACAGGTGAAGGCAATGGGCAATCATGACATACAGAAAAAATGTAAGATCTTTGACTTTTTGTCACCAAACGGTGTCTTTCTATATAAAAACAAATACTATCACACATATATCTTAAGGCTGTGACTATTAACACACATATGAAGTAACATATTTTTGGGAGCTTAATCACGGTGCGATCTTCCCAGTTCGCCTGCAAAAGATCAAGATTTCATAGAACCCACAAATCAAGTTGGACCTTGGATGAGCTTCCAGACCTTTATTGGTGGGAATTTTACTCCTTTGCTCGCTTTGAATGACGATGTCGAGACTCCTATCACAAAGTTCGCGGAGACAATCACAAGAGCAAAATCACAGGACGAAGTTAAAGCCGTAGGTTACAAATAAAATTCTCCAACAGTGCGAGACGAGGCGAGAACTCAAGATAAGAAGCAGTTCTGAAGGAGAAGCCAATTATAAATAGTTTGAGAGAAGCAAAGAAGAAATGATTTGAAGATCAATGCAAAGAGAAGGAAAAGTGAATCAACAAAAATTGTTCAGAGAAAGGCTTTCCAGAATGTGAAACAAAAATCAGCAGCATCAAGAGTGAAGCAGGAAATTGCCAAACACACGAAAAAGGGATAATTAATAGATGGATGGAATACTAATCCAAACTGTACAACCATCGGACACATATAAGCACTGAGGTCTTTACCAATTCTAGCCCAGGGCAATGTGATGATTTTCCTATCCTCTGAGAAGTAGATAGATAACTTCTGTTGATGTTCATTTCAAATGTATACATTGAAGACTTGACTAGTGACCGAAAAATTTGAAATACCGTGAGTATGTTGTAAATATTGAACAAAGTACTGTCAAACCTCCCGTTTCGGTCCCATCATGTATTATATGAATAATGTTAGGAAAAACATCCACAGATTTCTCTCGAAGGGCGTCATAAATGTTTCCAGACGTCACAGAGGTGGTTTGTATTCAGATCACATGCGTTGTGAAAAAAAAAGGAATTTAAAACCGAAGTGTGTAAAATATTACAAAAACGTCGCGGCTTGTAGTCCAGACTTGTGATTTTTGGCACATCACCTCCGACTGTTATGAATACCACACCATCCTAATAATGCTTGGTGCCAATTAGGGGGAAAATGAGTAACAATTTGTCCTTGACACAGTCAGGCATTAAATCTGTAACCTCCGATTTTCAACACTGAGTACCACAAGGCCATTAAGTTGTTTTGTGTACAAGCCACAACTTACTTGCTTGTTAGCTGCTGTGTAGTCAGGACCCAGGCCTTGTAGCTTTACATCTAGCCTCAACTCCTTGTATTCTCTGAGGCTGTAAGTCTGAAAATATAGAGGAGAGGAGAGAGTTGAGAGAATTACTTTTTGAGAAGTTTTTAGTAACTGTGCCCATGTAAACACATCTAGAATACTCTTAATTAACCAATGCAGTCACTATGTTTACGTGCAGAGAATGGCCCTAGAATTTTTGGAAATATCTGGACGAATCGTTTAAATGACTAGTGACAAATGTACAACCCCATACTCATGACATTTGCAGGCAAGAAAGTCCCAGCCGATTGTTTTTCATTATTGCTGTTTTGTTGTACACATTTTGGCCTGCTTCTTAGTTTCAGTCATGTCTTTCAAGAGTTTGTTTTCCATTCTATCCTCTATCTTTTGGGGTCTTTCATCTTTTTTAATGACAAGTCTTTCCCTCTATGGAATAGTCCATTGTCACATCTTTTCAGGGCTGATTTAAACGAGTACATGTTATTGTCTTTCTTTGCTTTGGACAGTTTCTGCAGTTAGATCATATTTTGGTTTCTTGAAAGAAAACAATATATCAAAAATGGAGTGAAAAAGGGAGTCAAATTCATGGATCAAGTGTGAATTGTCCTATCTCATGAAACGTTGCAAGTGACTCATAGATGGTCCTTATTTAGGAATGAATTATAAATCTATGACTATTTCAATTGCACCAGAAATATTACTTACGCTTGATCTCTGCAGATTAAGTGAGTTCCATTTTGAAAACACTCATTTTACTTAGCCCCTTTGTTCGATTTATTGACAAAAGGCATTGATGAAGGAATCTACTCTGTTGACATTGCTTCTTCAATATTCCTCACTCTGAGGCGCAAGCAGATGAAGATAACTACATTTCACTTAAGATTTTCCCTCTTCAATTCCTGGTGAGGTGAATGGTGTTTGATCAAGGGTAATCATTTTGAGTAATGATCCTCTTTCACTGAAAAAACAAAACTGAAGGTCCATGACATAGCTAGCTTTTTGCTAATCTTTGCTCTTAAAAACTAATCCATCAACATTTCAAGCTTGCAAATGTTCGATTTGCCCGTGTGCCAGTTTAACAAGACTGACTTTAATGTGTGTGTTATACTATGCCGGTGTTGAACATGAAGGAGTCAGCTGAGCCAAAGTTTGAACAATTTCATACATTGTACGATTGAGAATTTTCTTTAGCTCATCTTTATTCAAAGTTTCCATGTTTTCTACCCAGCTAAACAAAGGAAAGAAGACTCAACTGAACAGCAAAATACATTAAAGGGCCACGGTTGGCAGCAAGCAATGTGACGAGTGGTCTTAGGGATGGGATAAACCAGTGGTAGTATAAATAGAGAGTGAGCAACATTAGCACCGACAAAGGTATTCGGGACTCCTCACGTTTGATAGTATCAGTTCATTCCAATAGCAAGTGCAAGGAAGGCCCCAGCAATTAGACATGTATACTAGCTTTTATAAGCGCATAACTGCATTTTCAAGCACACCCCCCTAAAAAGAGCAATTAAGAAAATATTGACTGGTTACTGGTTTATCTATGAGATGGTCATTGAAATTCTCACACTCCCACGCGAATAGGTCTCCTTGCTCAGTTATTAGCTCATTACATTGACAAATGCTCTCAAATGATCATATATCAATATTTGACCAACATGAATAGGATGATTGTGCTAGTATTGAGTTACTTTGACTGTTTCCTTTCATTCCAATTGGTATTCTATTTTCCTGTATAATCTAATTAGGAATCTGCAAATTGTTGCACGTACTGTATACTATACAGTATGTTCTCAAGAGAAGAAATCATTGTATTGACACAGTCCTAATCAACTCACAGACCTTAACAAATGATGCAAAGCCGGCGGTCATTATCTGGAATTTAATGGTGTACCTTGAGAAGGAGGCGGACCTTTCGGAGGACTGCTGGCTAAAGGATGTTTTTTTTTTTTAGCATCCTGATGCTGGTTTTCTTGTAGTTTACGTCACGTTTTCGGATCATGTAACCGTTCAAGATGCTGATTACGAGGAAGAGCACATATTTACTACTGCGCCAAAAGAAAAAGCCAATGAGGTATGCGTCGCGTAAAATATGAGCCCTATATTGCTAGACGAGAACAACATAGCAACAATACTTTGGCGAATAGTAAAAGATTTTTTAAATTTATATTTTTTGTTTTGTTTTGTGACTTATATTATAATCGGAATAAAACCGGAATGGGTTTCCTAATTTTTCTATGGTTCATTAGTCGTAGTCAGCAAATACAGCTGCAGTAGGTGCTTTGCGAGTGGCGCCTGTCTTTGGCTACATCCAGTGAACATGTTAAAAAGTGCAAGTCATTGTTTGCAGCTCATTTTTCCCTTATGCTTCTCTCAGCATTGTCTCGCAGGCCATAGTCTGATGTGGTGGGCCAGATTTGGCCTGCAGGCCATGAGTTTGCCACCTGTGATCTAACACATCTTTAATTTGTTTTACAGTGCCAGCAGTTGTGTATCCATCTTATTGCAATTAAGTGTATCTTAACCTGATGCTTTTTTTCCTGGAGTAACTAAAACCTTTCTGGTGGATTAAGTGTGTAGATGCTTGAGGGGATTACTTAAAACTTCAAAGAAGCACATCATCCCATTTTTATGGGGATTAGAACAGAATGTCGCCAAATTTTTCTCCTAACCAGCTAATTACTCCATTTTATGTGTTCAATTTGTATACCTATAAATGTAAATATGCTTGAATGTTTAAAGGGTAAAATATATTTGAGCATATCCATTAGCACTCCATGAGTGAGTTGAAAACCAAAATAAGAAAATTCAAAAGCCAAAACCAACCTTGTAATTGGCTCTGGTCCTGGTCTTATCTTCCATCTGTCCTGAGTTGTTTCCATGATGGGAATTGATTGTTTTCATAGTGTGTGTAAAGGGTTGCTTTGGCATAATAGCTGGCAGTTTTGTATGGACTCCAGTGCTGTGTGAAGTACTTGAAAGTATCGTAGGGACGTTTTGCAGACTTTGCTCAATGCATTCTTCATTTTCACACCACTTCTGTTCGCCCTCTTTAGCGCTTAAGTAGCATCTTCGAGGACTTGTGCTGAAATACACAATTATTGTTTGATAAATGACACTGGTAAAACAAAACGGGCATCATTTAGCTCTAGCTCTCAAAGTAGCAGCAGAAGTTGTTTCTTGATGATTGTTGTTTTCCAATATCCTCATTGGCCGTCAAAATTTAAGGATTTATTGCAATGTAGTTCAGTGGCACCTCTTTATACGAGAGCCTCTATACAGGAAAATTTTGATGTACGAATTTCATTGCAACAAAAATCTTGTTTGGCATACGAAGGTAAATCCAGTTTACGAGCGGTCCCAGAGGCTATACCGCTAGCACTATCGCTCCAAACTACTTATCGCTGGCATAAACTTGGCCTATTTGCCCATGCAAACTACTACTGTACAGGCAAAAAAATGAAAAAGGTGCGATATGTAAGTTAATTTAAACTGATAGTTACTTTAGTTATAAGTGTACAGTAAGTGTTTACAACGGTCTCTCGATCTCCTATCTGTCAACCTACGGCAATTGCTCCCCTTGAGATTTTTTTTCTGTAAGGTGTACATAATTTTGAATGATCAAAAAATAACATATAAAATATTGGGGAAACATATAAACTGACAGGTATGCCCCCTCTGGCATACCTCTTTTGATATATGGGCACTGTGTAACTCCACATCCGTCTAAACCTAAAAAAAAGTGTTGTCAAGTTATCGAAAGTCCTAATTTATTTTTTTTAAACGTTTTTCAATAACCTATAAACATGAGTAAGGAATCACTCTCTCAGCTAAGTCACCATAAATGCTAAGGATTGAATATTGTAAGTCTCGAAATATTGATTATTACAAATTAAAGATGTAATAGCTGAGAATGATAAAGATGTGTAGAAAATGTTTTCCTATTATCTAAATAACACTTTGGTTAAAAATACCTTGGAATGAAAAAGTGTGCCATTTTTTGGGGATTCATTCTGTCTAATTTTAATGAATTGATTTTATGTAATTTGTATTAATCGCCATATTTATTATTAAAGATACTTCAGTCACAACTGTTTTCTTGTTGTTTTTATTGCTGTGAGTAAGTCAAGTCATGTTTATTTGTGAAGCCCTTAATCACAAGGAGTCTCAAAGGGCTGCACAGACCACAGATTATTGCAAACTACAGACTATGATTAGACCATCCCCTGATCTAAAACCTACATGAGGGCAAGGAAAAACTCAAAAACCTCAAAATGAAGAAAATTTGAGGTAATCCCCCTTTCAGGATGACCAGACCGCAATGGATGTTGCAATAACAAATGATACACAGATATTGTCAACAGAAAATATAGGTCATTCATAAGCTATAGAATAGAATTGTGTTATAAGCCTAGATTTAAACAGTTCCACTGAGGTTACAGATTGAATCTCAGAGGGCAGAGCATTCCACAAAACCGGGGTATTGTTTGCCATGTGTTTTTATACTGATTCCTGCAGTCTGAAATATATGCCCTAAGCTGGCTACAGCAAGACAGGAAGGTCAAAATAGAACATTTGCCAAAAAATGTTTCACTAATTTAGTGGGGCATAAGAATGTTTAATAACAGTAAAAAAATCAGTAAATCACCTTTGCAATTCTGGGCTTTTTTCAAAGCTGCCAAGGAATGGTTCCACAGTCCCCTGTTGCTCATCTCCTTCAATAATATGGGTGACCTGTAGTGTTGGAGTTGGTGCAATGCCACAAGACAGAGTAGAAAAAATTATAAATTTCAATTAAAAAAAAAAAACTCTCTTACAAAGGCTAGATGCTAAATTGTATAACAAGATACATACCTTCAACTGTTGGGTTATACTTTGCCCCTGTTTGGAACTCTGTTCTGGGCCCTCTGCAGTTGGTACCTTATTAGCAGTGTAATGTAGCGTCACAAAAAAGGAAATGTTAATAGTGTTTTTAAGTAATGGTTACCTGAAACTTCTTTGTTTGATAAATCAGAGCCACAATATAGCAAAACATATGCATTTGTATCTGTTATCATTTTCATATAAAGCATGGTGCAGATTTGTACTTGTGAATAGCGCCCTTTGTACGCAGGTACTATGCCAGGGAATCATCACTAATCAGGTTTTAGAAGGATTTGCCCGACAGTTACTGATACAAAAACATGTGTATGTTTGCTAAGAGTACAGAACATTTTTTAACAGTACATAGGTCTTTTAAAAGTCTCATTTAATTTTTACACATGCAGATTTGTTTTTAGAAGTAAAACTTGTTAACAGTACAATGTTTTTTTGATAATAATTTAAATTATCCTATAGCTACAAATTTGTTTACTCTTCTGCTGTACAGTTCGAGGGGATACAGCTACAAAATTAGATTTTACAGATACAAGTCTCTGTGTGCCCTGCAACTGGCTGGCGACCCTACTGACAGTAAGCGGTGCAGATAATGGATGGATGGAAGTTATTTTTGCATTAAATGTTCGTTTTTAATTGCAGGCTGAGCTCAAAGCTTTTATTTTTGACAGCACTAAAAATTCAGAAAAGGAGGAACTTCAAAATGTAAAACAATTTAAATCTGTCGAGAGGTGCAGATGATGAAGAACAAACTTTTAATAGGTATAGTCTATTTAATAATTTCAAACTTTGAGCGGTCTGAATTGGTTAAAGATTTGAATAATTTGAATCTTTAGTTGTGTACTCAATAATTTGTCATTATTTTTTATAAAACTTTCTTTTCAGAAAAAAATATACTTTTTGAAAGGAGAAAAGTCCAGGATAGGGTAATTTTTAAAGGGACACTATGTAATATTTGACCACGAGATGTTGCTGTATTGTATAGTGCAACCAAAAACGAAACCACAAGGAAGAATACGAACCAAGGAGAATTAACGAGACCAAAACCCGCAATTTTTCTTCTCAGTTTTTTGCAGCTTTTTGGGGGGTTATACCCATAGCAGCAAGATGGCAACAATGTCAGTTCCCTATAGGTGAGCCTCGTGCAGTGTAAAAAATACAAATTTCTTGACTTACGAGTATTTAAATCATAATGGTGCATGTATTTTTTTTAATCGTCTTTTTTTTTCACAAATTATTTTTTTTTTTACAACTAAGCGGGCCTAATCAATACACAATATCCCTTTAAGTTTTATAATAATAATAGTAATAATAATAATGATAATAATCATTGTTGGTGTCAATGGATCTAAAAATCTCAAATCCAACTAGAATATTTTTGAAATGATCATTTATGTATGCTGCGCCAAATAATTGTCTAATGTTTTGTGTGACAGTATAAATATCCAGTATATATATCAACATGCACAAACATGTATTTGCCTGTCATGGCCCTTTGAGACCTATTACGAAGCTCCCAAGCAAATGGAGCCAATAATGTTGGCAGAATGGCATTTGGAGGATGGTAACCTGTGTAATATCTTTTCTTCCATATTGGGGGATCCGTAATTGCTTTTCTACGAGGCAATGTCACAACAAAGTCAGGCAATTGCAGCTGGCCGTATTACTGCCTGTTCCCTCGAACCATCTTTTTTGCAATGATGACTTCAAAGAGCATGTGTACCTTCAATGACATTTAGCTGCTATTGTAGACAACCCCGCTAATCTTGATTGGCTGTTTAGAATGAGGTGAGGGCAAAGCTTTGGTCTAAAGCTATTAAAAGATTGTACATGATGTGACCTTAGCTTTGAAGTGAAGCTCTGCAAGACAAGAAGGGACCATGAGCGCAATAGAACAAGATTGATCCGATACTTCAGTTATTATCAAAGAGTCAAGGCCAACATACTCGTTGCAAACGCCACAGCACCACTTTGATGCTCCACACAATTGTCGCTTTACAGACTGGTATACATTCAAAACTAGTGTGTAATTACAACAATAATTTATATGACAGGCAGAACGTCCTGTGGTTTGTTGAAATGTTTGGATAAGAAACAGTTGCATCAATCAAGGATTTGCTTCTGATTGTTTTTTGGGATGCCTTGACACATAACCTAAAGACACTCACGGAGGGCGAAAATCCAACCGCAGAAATTTTCATTAAAATGGTTTTGGCACGGCTGGTGGGTGGTTAGCGCGCAGCCTCACAGTGCGGAGGGTCCAGGGTTTGATTCCAGCTACGGCAGCCTCCCCGTGCGGAGTTAGCATGTTCTCCAGGCACTGCGGTTTCCTCCCACATTCCAAAAACATGCATGTCAGGTTAATTGGCCGGTCCAAATTGTCCCTAGGTGTGAATGAATTGTCTGTCCCTGTGACTGGCTGGCAACCAGTTCAGGGTGTCCCCTGCCCATAGATAGCTGGGATGGGCTCCAGCATCCCCAACGACTTTAGTGAGGATAAGTGCTGCAGAAGATATACAAAAAAAATAATCCCCTGTGAGAAATACAAAATGATACGCATAGAACCCGATAGTTAAACACTGTAGACTACTGCTTTTTGCCCCTCAAAAACACCCACTTTTTCATATTTAAACAAAAAAAAATCTTGACAATTGACTATTATTTTAGGCTACGGCTCTTTTATTTTGAAGCGAGACTGAGTCCTTGTGTGTGAATCAACCTCTCCAAAAATCGAATTTTGAGTTCTGCAAGTTGCATTTAAATGCAGTCAGAAATTTTTGACTGGCATAGAAAAAAAGGCTATCGATGCCGTTCATCCATCCATCCATCCATCCATTATCTGCACCACTTATCCTCAGTAGAGTCGCGGTCGGCTGGAGCCCATCCCAGCTATCATCAGGCAGTAGGCAGAGGACACCCTGAACTGGTTGCCAGCCAGTCGCAGGGCACACAGAGACTGACAACTTACTCGCTCATTCACACCTAGAGACAATTTAGACAGGCCAATTAACCTGACATGCATGTTTTTAGAATGTTGGGGGAAACCGGAATGCCCAGAAGAGACTCACGTAGGCACGGGGAGAACATGCAAACTCCACACAGGGAGGTTGCGGTAGCTGGACAACCCTGAACCTTTGCACCGTGGGACTGCACACTAACTACGCAGCCAGTCGGAACAAATCGGAACAAACTTTCTATCAAAAATAGGTGGGCAACCCAGATTTACTGCAACTTTATAACATAAGGTGTGTAATAACTGACTCCGATTCCACACTTATCAACAATACATTAAAAAAAAGTTTGCAAAGCCTAGTGTTCCTCTGAGACAAATTTTCTTTGCTAGTAGCATTAACACAGACAAAGCTATACAAAACTTTTACAGTACACACCACAGTTGGCTGGGGACCCCAATGCTTTAAGTAAATTATTTTTTACTTAGGTGGGGAATCAAAGGTTTTAATAATTAATAATGTTAGTAACAATGATCAAATTTGGGTTGGTTAGTACACAGCCAGCATTGGCTTTGAGAGCTCAATTTTTGAAAGATATGTCAGTAAATTAAAGGGTATGAGAAAGGTTACTATGAATGCTATTTAAAGCCACTCCATGCAAAATGACACAATCGAATTTGAATTTTCAGATCTTGTGGCATTGAGTTTGTTTCGTGGAAAGTAAAAGTAAACAAGTTCGAGCATTGAAAATCTGGATTGGTAATTTTGACCCTGAATTAAGGCTCTAAAAATTGTTTTGGGGTACAATTTTTAACCTCTTAAGTGAAATAACTGAATGAGACCAATTATTAATAAGTATGATAGGTCTGGCAAATTGCAAACTAATGAGTAAATTCAGGGTGATATTGAGAAAATGCAAGGTTTCAAGAGAGGGAAAGCCTCGGAGCTCTGTTTACCACTACACAAAGCTAACAGCTCTTGACTATGTAAATGATGATGTTGTAGAGGGCCGGGGCTCAGATGGCTGGACAAGGTTGAGGCTATTATAGGCTGAAAAACAGAAAATCATGTGGCCCAACAAATGCTGAATGCGGGCTATCCAGACCAATTATGCCAATGGAAAAGCTACATGGATGTTTGAGAGCCTATTGGGAGACATGTCTCTGATGTTGTGCTTGTACACATCAAGTCATAATAAGCACTACATGGCAAGCAAACTACAGATGCCTCTTTTATATGCTTGCAAAGTAGAAAAATAAAATTGCAAATCTATTTTCCAGACCGGTTTAACACAAAGATCATTGGACATGCTTTTGGTCGTTAATTAGACAGGACTGATAAATGAGAAATGGATTGCTTCATATGGTCATAGCAGAAAGATGTTAATGGTCTAAGTCGCACGCAAACAATTCTCATTAAAAAGTATTCAAACGAACAATGTGGTTTTGGAAATATTACAGGTTTTGTACCGCTACAAATCATGCTTGTGGAAATACTGTGGTGACCCCTGCCGTGACAATCTGAAAGTCATGGTCTAAGTCCCTCTGTGTCTTAATCACCAGAGCGAGATCCGTTACTGGTCTGGTCTGTCGCAGTGAGGAATGAGCTGTGCCAAATTGAAAAGCCTGGATTTATCAGTCAATCTACGTTCCTACACTCACCTATGGTCACAAACAGGGGGTTGTTACCTAAAGAACAAGATCCTGAATAAACGCGGCTGAGATTTTAGACTGGCCTGAGATCCCATCTGGACAAGCTAGATGAATTTGCTGGGGATAAGTAAGTATGGGTATTACCGCTGAAGCTTCTTCTGTCAGGAACCCACTCAAGGTGGTGCTGACGCATGATGCCGAAACCACAGATTAGCGTTGTAAAAAGGTCTTCATTCAGACTGGGTTCGGGACAAAGGAAATCAGTGTGCGAGGCGATAATCGTTGTCTGTGATGCAACAAAGGCGACAGTCCAAGAGTTCATCAGACAGTACTTGTGATCCGGAAGGACAGGCAAGGGGTCAGTTCAGTATACTAAACTTGGGATGTGACAGGGAAGGCAACAAACAAGCACAGAGCCAAGGCGACTGAGTGTTTAAATAGTGACGAGGGAGAGTCATGCCAGGAGGAAAACCAAGACAAGTGACCCCCAGCTGAGAGGAAAAAATTTGAACTCAGAAGTGATTGACCAAATAAGGTAAGGTCGAGAGACATAAATGAGAAGAATAAAGATGGAGAGAGAGAGTGACAAAAAGGGAACCTACAGCAACACAGGAACCAGAATGCAGGAAAAAGACATCTTCCCCTGCAAAACCCTGATAAGCAGGAGATGGATGTAATTATATCTTCAAATAAAGTCAGACTGTATGGTCAAAAACAAAAATACCAATATTACCAGTTCATCTGGATATTTATTTTTTACTGCTTTTTATTTGATTATATCTCGAACGTTATTGCACTACTTTTTATTGTACTATTCTCTATGCTATAATAACAAATTGAAACGAGAAAACTCTGCAGGGACGAGCATGACGTCACTCTCCAGTACTTCCACACCACCCCCATTCCTCTTACCTAATGTGTTCCGGCCCAAACAGATTTGCTAAAAGTAAGAAAAAGCTGACAGGCCTTGTGGATATTTTTTATGAGGGCTCATGAGGGTTCTTTGATTTCAGTTGGGCAATGTTGTTTAGTATATGGAATACGGATCCCTTAACTGCCAGGGTCGTGGAGACAATACTTTCTGTGGTGTGTCTTGGGCAAGTACAGCATGGGGGCATCCGTCCCTTTCCAGTAAGGGTTTGCTCCCCGACAACAGTATTGGTTTCCATGGTTATGAATAGCAGGAGAAGCCTCCTGATTTGACCCAGATACAGTACCTTCAGCATCTGTTTGCTGTTGTTTTTCGGTGTACTGTACAGCATCATCCCGCTCTTCAGTGATGAGCCGAATATTGGCATTGACAGGTAGTAGCGTGTGACAATATTGATACTATTTCCCCAATCATTTGGGAAAACTATTTTTTGCCGAAATTTTGAGTGTCACATTGAAAAATAAGCATTGTTAACACATAATAAAAGAATGTTTAACTCTAACAATGCACCCCACGTTTAAATCCAGTGTGGCTTGTACAAAAATGAGTTTTGTTCTTAAATTTAAGCATGAAGCTTTTAATCAGGTGTATTTTGTGGTCCAGAATTTACTGTAGTTGACAACTCTGAGCTCCCAACATTGAGCATTTAAAATGTATTTTAACAGATGTACATAAACAACCCAAAATTATAAAGCAATAATATTTTCTTATGATCATTTAGTGTATTTTTCGATATGTATATGAACCCGAAAATGATCATTTACAAGTAATATTTTTGCTTGTAAGATAAAAGAATCACACACTAAATTTGTAAGAAGCAAAAGTATTGAGTCACAGCAGGAAAAGAAACACGCTCACCATGTTTACATACCTTCTTTGCAATGTTAGCCTTCTTCTGCTGAAATGCATGCATGTCAAGGTAGGATCTATTGGCAGTTGTGATGCGCCCAAGTGTTATTTTGTTACGTCGCACTAAATCTTCTGCATGTGTGAGTCCTTTTTTCTTTCCAAGAGTCTGAGAAGTCGAGATTGGAAATGCTCCTCTCGGTACTATTTGTTGCACTTCCTTCTGGTAGTAGCTTTGGTATTCTTTAAGCTCGACAGCATGATCCAGCTCTGTGTGCTCCGACGTTTCGAGAGATAAGTTTTGATTTCCATTGGCGCAGCTATTCTTTGGTACGTCTTTGGGCTGCCCATAGTTAATGCTATCCCTACAATTCTGAAATGAATTGCATTTTAGGGAGCTGACCTCATCATCTTGAAGATGGAGATGGTACGGCCGACTACAGTCACCCTGAGAAACATTTGGAGTCATTAAACTTGTGTCAGCTATAAATTTGTATCCTTTAATGAACTGCTGGGGCAAATCATTCGGTGTCTGTCCAAATAATTGGTGATGATCCGGGACGGAGAGCTTGAAATCTCCTTTTTGGTTAGTGTTCCGATTTGGCTCACAGCAGAACTCTGAGAGTGCACAGATCTCATTCACTTTGCTTTAGGAGAAACGGGAGAAAATATTAGAGGACATTCAGTACAGAAAGTGTAAAACTTGTTTCAACACATTTGAAATGCCTCATTTAAAAAAGGCTATTACCATATTTTCTGCACTAGAAGGCAGGACGGGTTATAGGCCGCATCCCCAAAAAAGTAGCCCTCTGTCTTGTATTTTTCATATATATATGGTGCACTGGACTAAAGGGCGCATGGAATTAACAGTAAGAGCTACTTTATCTATTCGTGTATATGTTGCGTTTACTGTTGCACATTTTATACACTTACGGTATATATTAGTACAAAATTTGATCAGTTGATAAATTGACTATAATCGCAAAACATTGTATGCAATTGGATACGAACGCTGGTTGCGACGATGAAAGCCCTAAGCACTAGACCACACATGATACAGATGATATGTATAAACTTTAGCGGCCCTATAAGATGAAAAACGGAAAGGCATTCAATTTTATCTCATTATCACACTATTTTTACTCACAGTACCAGAGACGAATGTTGGAGAATGGAGAAAACAAAGTCTTCCTGTAAGCTAAAAATAAACACAGAAAAGCGCTAGAAGGGAAACAACTCTTTGGTGTACTTGATGGTGAATCACCAAACTTTTTTACGATACCTTTAATTAAAGATCCCTGATTGTTGAAAAGCCCCCAGAAGACAGCCAATACTAATTTCTTATCACGAGTACCTTGAAAAGGAACCATATAGGGTGTCCCAAAAATGGCGACACCCTGTATATAATTCTCATTTTCACAAAAAACACTATCAATAAAATGTTCAACTCTATTAAGCTTCATGTGAATATTCCAGCAAAATTCTGCGTATGAAGTCGCTTTAGTTTTTGTAAAAATGAGCATACAACTGTGGGGAACATCTGCTGTGAGTTTGTTTTCTTAGAAATGCATTCAGTATATTGGAAAAAATATATAATAATAATAATATAAATAGTGTTTTCTGAAGTGAAACCCATTTAAAGAATATAAAGTACTTAAATGCAAGATATCTGGGACATAACTAGAAAATGAATTCAGATGTCAGTTCTTTTTCCTGGAATATTTAAAATCTCTGTTTGGTTTTTAAAGAAAGCAACTGAAAATGTTTGAGGACTGACTATTCAGCCTGGAGTTCTTTGAACAGGCTCTAATAAAGTCACCCTTCATGAAAGGTTTCCAGTGCTTGGGGATCAGCATCACAACTTCGTAGTTCACCTTTTGTAGCATTTTCATTTGACTCACAACTTCATGTTAAAACAGCTTCAAGTTGCTTCACCTTTTCACAGCATTCATTTCCAGTTAGCTTTTGTTAATCAGCATGTTTGTCTGGTGGTGCCTTTTGATATTATATTATTTGAAAACAGTCACAGTCTCTTGGCAAATTAGGCAGATGCAGTTTTGGATTTTGATGAAAAAATACGCCAATTTCCATTTGACCTGGAACCCTCACGGTCAACTTTCTTCTTTTTTTTCATTACCGTTGCCATGACAGAAATGGGGTGGGATAAATTTCTCACAGAAAGCCAAAGGCAAGGTGGCCAAAGGGCTACTCCCATCATCTATTGAAATAGGGATTTGTTTATATTTATTTTATTTATTAGTTTATTATTTCACAAAAGTGAGTACATCCCTCACATTTCTGCAGAGATTTAAGTATTATGTTTAATAGAATATCACTGAAGAAAAATCGCTTTGACACAATAAAACGAAGCATGTAAACATAGGCCATGGCTTACTGGAAATATATTATCTACGGTAGTCTGATGAGAAAAAGATGAATTTAGTTGGCCCTGATGGTGTGAAGCATGGGTGGCAGCAACCAGGTGAGGAGTACAAACATTATTGTGTCGTGCCTTAAGTCAAGTATGGCGTTAGTAATGTCATGGTTTGGGGCTACATGAATGCAACTGGAATTGGGAAGTTGCATTTCATTAAGAGAAACACAAACTCAAGCATGTACTGTGAAAAACTGGGGCTGAGAATGATCCCCTCTCTCCAGAAACTGGTTTCGCAGGGAAATGTTTCAGCCTGACAATGACCCCAAATACACTTTTACAGTAATATGGAGCTTATATTTCCAGTTGCAGGAAGTTTTATAATGATTTTGTGGTGGACTCAAATGCAGGAAAGCAGAACTCATGGCAAGGGGCTCAAAAATTACGGCCTTTAATAACAAAATAATCAAAAAGCAACAAGAAATTTGTCAAAAACAACATTAAAACTGTCTGAAACAAAAAAAAAACAAATAACAAACCTCAGAAACCAGGATGGAACAGGAAAAAAGTGATGGTATTGAAAATGGATGTGGAAACCGAAAATGACAATGGGTGCTGTCTAAAATGTCCTTTGCATGGCCCGTTATAAATTTCCATTCTTGATACATATTCCTTGCACTAATACGTGATTTATAGTGTCCTGTTTGGACATAGCATGCACCTGTACCATAGACAGCGATTGGGCTTTTTAGGACAATGCCGTATAAACTAGTGCCAGCTGTGATTATTCACAAAGGTAGAAAAAATGCAATGGCAAAGTGAAGCCACCAGAGAGCAGTGTCCACACCCTTTAGGGCGGGTCTGCTTTTGTAACCTAGCATATCTAATAAAAAGAAAGAGCTCAGGGGAGGGCCTATAACAGGCTGGAATCTCTTAGCTGTAGTTTTGCTTCTCTTCCTGTTCTCCTTGCAAGTTTAATAGCTAATGGTGTATTCTCTCCTTATTTCAAGTGTCTACTAAAGTTTTCAATAAAGAAATGCAAGACCAGACTTTCACTGACACAAAAAGTACAATGTGCACTGGCACCTGTTAATGAAAAAAAAAGCTTCATGAGTCTATCTCGGATTTCAACAAAAAGTTGGAGGACAGTTCCTTTCAATGGAATGAAAGGGTAAGAAATGTCTCTTTAATGAGTTAAACCAAAACAAAGTATTGCACATATTAAACGTGCAGCTGGGTGTGATGGGGGCAAATTGAGTTCAACAATGAAAACACGGGCACAAAGGGGTGTTGAAAAAGTGTGACAATGAAAAAATGTATTCAAACACAGCCAATATTGATTAAATAGATGAAAACATGTAGTGCAGACAAATGAATGGTGCTGCTATGATACTATTTGATGACTTGAATGAGGAATAGCAACTAGATTTGTAAAGTATCACGTGGCATTGTGGGAAAAGGCTGCTTTGAGGAATCGGTAAAAAGAGAACATCATGATGAGGGTGAATAGGACAATGTCTTCTACCTCAGCTCCATTACAATCAACATTACCGAGGTTATTTTCTTTTGCAACTATATACTTCCATCCAGATAAATTCTTTGTGTCGATTTTCTATCGTTTAATATTTGAAGTAGACAAAAGTTTAGGGCAAGATACCCTGTAAATCTACCACCATTTTTGCAAAAAGAAGTCTTTTTTTGAATCTCAATTATCTTGGTTCTAAATCCACATGTGACCAGGTACTGTTATTCATCTAAACAAAACTGTAATTTACCTTGAATGTACAGTGGTATGACAAAAGCAATAAATATTGATAAATGTGATAATTTATTCAAGGTTAAGATGCTTTTACATACCACTGTCAGCTTTTATTATCATTGTTGCTGCATTAGGCAAGCTCCACTCTAATATTATTATTGTGACTGTTATTCTTCTTTTGTTTGAATCGTAAAAGTTATGTCCACAAATTTAACATTTATCTCATTTGAACGATTTACTTTTAACTGTTGCTTTTCGTTAAGAAATTTATTGGTGTTTAATTTAATTTTTAATTTAAAATTCCCTTCTCTTTACAAAAAAATCAATTATATTACACAAAAAACAAACTTTGAATTATAGGATGATCGTTTTTACTGATTAGGAATATATTGTATATTGCTAATAGCGGGTTACAATCACTTTAGTTTCAGGTTCTTGGTTGTTATAAGCACATTTAAAGGCAACAGATACTGAAATCAGCTACCATAACGAGTACTAATATCTATTTTTTAAAAGCTGGTTTCGGTACTGATCACCCCAATGAAAAAATGTTTCCAATAATTAAAAACAGAAAATAGGTGGTAAAAGAGAGCATCGTACATGGTTTCTCCTCATTTAACACAGTCAAATCCAACCATCAAGAGTTTTAACCTGTTTCCTGCGTATTTTTCTAATTACTTATGAGTGTATGAGAAGGGAAACCTGTAAATTAAAAGAGCAGGATTAAATACTAAAGACTAAGCCTCAAACGTTCAATCTCTGATTTAAACATCATTACTGCCATCTACTGCTAACTTTACTCTATTACAATCTTCGTTTATATATGTATTTATTTTATTTATTTAAATACAACAAGTTTAAATAAACATAAGTGTATTCCTCTAGGAAACAAACTATGATTAAAAAACGTCAATAATAGATTTATACTTGAAGATAAAAAATAACAGAAAAGAAGAAAGGGATAATATATATATATATATATATATATATATATATATATATATATATATATATATATATATATATATATATATATATATATATATATATATATATATATATAAACACTCACACACAACATTGGGGTTTTTGTGTACCTGTGGAAGAAAATGGTGGACAATTATCTCGGCTCTCTGGTGGTGAAGCTCATGTTATGTAAAATAATTGCTATTTTCTTCACCTATGAGTATTTTAAAACAATGCACTTTTAAATAATAGTTTGTGTATTTTAGCCTATTAGGTCAATCAATTTTGTTTTTTTAATAAATGAAGCTTTTTTCAACACTAGAGGGACACTAAATATTACACACTGTCCCTTTACACATTTTTTAACACGAAACATTGCGAAAACATCATGAAAGTAGTTCCAGTGTAAAATTGGACTTTTATCTTCTTAAATATAGTTCTTCTGAGAGTGAGACGTATCAACATCTCAAAAGTTAAGTATCAGTCAGTTTTGATATACAAATTTGGTATCATGTAAGAAGGAGTGGAGTGATTAAATATTGATAATATCGATTCTGAGCAAGTATTTGGACCCGATCAATACTATTGTCCTTGGATTGATACTGTCTCCCTAGTTCTATCACTATAATAATGTTGTTAGTGGAATCTAAGATTATGCATGCATAATTTGTAGCTTTCAAATTGAATCCATTTGTGTTTGCACGTTTTGCACTACTGATTTTAAAAATACTGTGCAGTGTAAGGTATTTGAGTTTTCTTTTTGAAATTCTTATACAATATTGTATTTTTGTTACATTGCTGATTGTTTGTTTGGTTTGACTCTGTTGACTTGTCTTCTTGTTAAAACAATATTATGTACAAAGACGAAATTCAGTTTCAAGCCTAAATTTGAGCATGCAGCTTTTAATCAGGTAACCTTTGTAGTCAGGAATGTACAGTACAGCACTCTAAAAAGCACTGCCTCTGCAAAAGAACATTTTTTTCATGATGCAAAAAAATATATATACCTCTTTTGAGTATCCATACCAGGTTCCCTGGTTCCATCCGAATGTGCTCCAACTTCAATGCTATCAGAAATCATATGATCTTCAAATGGATTATTGTTGAAATCTGAAACTTCAGTTTTTAAAAAGTCATCCATCTTTTCTTGATGAGAATTGTGATCTCCAATACTCATTCTTAGCTTTTGTTTGCGGTTTCTGTCCTGGGCCAAAGTTTTTGTATCCGTCTCCTGAGAGCACATCTGAAAAGTTCGTAAAATGTTTTGCCTGGTTAGAAGATGTACTGTAACTCTGAGGTTATTGCATTTTGCTGTGTGTGAAAATGTACAATATAAATACATTTTGATTTGATTTGATCCATACTTGCCTTTTGCAAGACCATGACCGAGCCAAGAGAGATGCTAATCCCTACAAAGAAACACATTCATTTTGAATTCAAGTCAGAAGTATTTGTGTAGCCCTGGTAAGATATACAGTATATGAGGGGGCAGGTCCATGCAAAATTTTGTATGTGACTAGCAAAACCTTAAAAATATATTTATCTATCTACCCTGGTCATATCCCTCGAAGGGGTGACCGACAGCAAGACAAAACAAAAACAAAGAAAAGAAAAAAGGAAAAGTAGCAAAAAACATAATAAAATTGACCATGGCCAACCCAAATGCCCAAACACCCAAACAAGTTAAGCACCTCGGCACCCAAGTTGGTCATGCTTAATGATGGAGTTGTATTTATCCTACAGTTGACATTTAATATGTTATATGTGTTCTCAGCCATTTTGAAGAGTTCTCAGCCCGTAAACTAAACTCCAGGGCCATGAGTTGTTTTTTTATGTACAGACTGTGTTTTTGTTCTCACATACCAACGAAATACATCCTGACCTGGCATCCCATAACTCAAGATTGTTCTTCACCAAAGAGCCTGGGAAAAAGGAGTTTCCCAGGACCAAGGTCACCTGTCATCATTGGATGGAAAGCAGACCTTCGAAAGAAGACTAATCAACTCTACGTAGCAAAGGCAAAAACTGAATATTAGAAGGGAGGTTTTTCGAGGAGATCCTCAGAGCCAGAGCCGAGCCGAGCCAGAGCGCAGCAAGCAGGGCAGAGCGAGCGAAAAGATGTCTAACAGCAGAATCTCGGCGGCTCTCAATATGATGATTAATAAAGTAACTAATTATAAAGAACCGATTCTCTTTGTCCTATATTGCAGAGCGTTTTATTATAAATGTTGGAAACGTGAACCTAACACTTTCTTTCTTCCAGATGAAACGGGACACAAGAAAGCGGCCATGTCACTCGGGTCAGGGTGACACAACACACTCTTCTGTTCAACAGCAGGGCCCGACAGCTTTCACTGGTTTACCCCTGCCGCATCATACAGGTGCCCTGCCCATCCCTTAGAACACGTCTAAACATCCCACTATGCTCTTGCAACACCTCTCCACTCATTTCTATCACCAAGAAGAGCTCTAGCTTCCACTATATTTAGACCTCTTTCCCCCAGTGCACCCATAACACCCTCCATCCACGTCAATTGCGGGCTTCTTCTTGGTCTCTTTCCATTTACTCTTCAAAATTCGCATCCATCCTCTCCATGTGTCCAAAACAACCGAGTACTCTCTTAAAATAACATCTTAAAATGACAGGGAGCCAGTACATTTCAGCTAAAATCGGGGTAATGTAATTACATTTTCTTGTCCGAGTTAAAAGCCCCACTGCAGCATTTTGTACCAGTTGCAAACTTTTGATGCATAACATCGAAAGCCTGGAGAGTAGTACATTGAAGTAAAATTTACTTACCGGATTTTTGTCATGTAAGGAGCAACCCCATAGACCACTAGTGATACAGAAAACATATGAAAACGCTTTAGATTTTAAGCACTATATTTGATGTTCAGTTTCATACAAGTGGTATTTTTGTAGTAGACGCACAAAAGGACAATTGGGACAAAGTTGGCCCCAAACTAAAGCTTTTTTTAATTAGACATAATTTTCTTTATATATTGTCATTACACATTTTATGCATAATACCATTTTCCTCCATTAGGCTGAATTAAAAAAACGTCTTAATATAAAGAGTAAAGCATTACCCCGCGAGTAATTATTTGAACGAGACAATTTTTCATGAAAAAAGTGACGCCTCATTTTCAATCAAAATAACTCCAGATTGTTAGTAGCGCTTACAAAATAACACTAAGGTACAAAAGAATGTGTTGCCTGCAACAATGAATAAGGGTCACATACTGTTCTTTTTTTTTTTTTGAATATCATAAATTTAAAAGAGGCCTAAAGACGATCCTCGGTGTCTGTTAGACAAAACACCATTTAAACCAGGGGTTGGCAAACTATGTTCCGGGTGCCACTTGATCTTTTTAATCTGGCCTGCCAAACGAAAAAGGTACAAATATAATGACAATATCCACAATAGTAAACAAATTATTATAACTATTAAAAAGTATTGGTGCAAGTGTTGTCCCCATTGACAGTTTAGTTTGTCTACTACATAAACCATACAACAAAAATACAACCAAACTATATATCAAATGTAGGGCTTGAAACAGGGGCTTATTATTTTATCTTGCTTTAGTTCTAAAAAAGAGAAACGTCCTACAGAAATGTTTTTAAAAATTACCACACCAATACTGTACTGCAAAAATACTACAATATTACCAACTACAGAAATACAACGATATATACTAGAAAAATTATATAATATACAACTATAAGTGCTAGGGAAATGCAACTAAGTCAATACTACAGAAAATCACGGAATAACTGTAAAAATACAGAAATATTAGAAAATACATCAATACTAAAATACTACAACAAAAATATTACTACAGAAATACTAGCAAATCCTACAAAGCACAACTACAGATATACTGTACTACGAAAACACTACAACGGAAATACTTGAAAATACTACAGTAATACTACTGGACTAAATATCAAATTCAGTTCTTAAAATAGGGACCGAATATATTGTTTTCTTTAATCCTGAGCGTTTCAATACCAATCAATATAAAACACATATACAAATAAATTATCTGAACTCAGTGCGAGAGGAGACATAAAAAATAGCATTAAAAGAGTTGACTCGATTTGATTTCGTTTAAAGCCGGGTTTAGTTAAGTATCTGATTTAGTGGGCCGTTTTCTCTTGCGTTATCACTGAAACTTACCTTTTTCTTTGTTCAAATGTCGAACAGTGAGATAGTACTGAACGGACGCAAATGTTGAAAAGTCGATTTAATTGAATTTAGCATAACAAAATCCTAAACGCTCCGGAAGCAATGCTTAGTACTAGCTTGTGCTGAGTCATTGACCTTAATTACGTAAGTTTAAATAAATACATATATGTCAAGAAATATACGGAAACAAAACACCGTAACCATGGAAACAAGGACGCGTTTCGTTTTTTTCTCCGTTACGTTGACGTCTAGTAAGGCAGATTACGCTTTAACTGTTAACAACCAGAAGTTTGAAATCTCCATGTTGGAGAGGGAGATTGCAGTTTAAAAAGATATTATGGTTAAAAACGTTAACAGAGGACATGTATCATATTTTCAAGGATATCAAACACAAACTACTTCTTAGCAGAACAATACATTCATTCGTGATATTACTTCACATTCCATGTGGTATTAGCGGAATATTACCTGAATATTTACATTTGGCCTCTCCAACAAAAGAAAATGTGGAATTTATCTGGCACACAATAGAAATTCTGCCAAAAAGTTCCTTCGGGTAATGGGATAAGTTCAAGTTCACTGATATGTCGTTCACGAACAAAATGGCTATCCGAGCCGACTCTCCAGCAATAAAGAGCTGATTCCTGTTGAGACGCTTGCTCTTTGGATGGGTCAATCTGCATTTATTTTCATGGACTCTGTGTTGTCGACCTTTAGTTTGTTGGGAAAAGGTTAAGATTGTTTTGTATTTTGGAGGTTTAATTTTGAAGGTTTGTAAATACATTTTCCGGTTTAAAAAAAAAACTTTAAAATTCAAATTTAAAGATGATTCTTGTATTTCATATTTCATACGTTGTTTCAATGAAAATTCAATACTTTTGTGCATAATTTTGTACATTTGGTAATATACAAAAACAATGTCAAGAGTCATTTGGAAGCCGACTCTGTAGTGAGGCGAGCGAAAAGAGCCTTTCTCTAAAAATGAAACAGGATTTCCCATCACCCAAATTTACTAAAACCGCGACGCATGTGCAGAACATGCGAGTTGAGACTAAGGGTGGGCAATTGATACAATTTTTAGAACTGGGGTGGGGGGATACCTGGGTCAGATCGATGATGTCCTGGAATTTAAACCTTCTTCCTATTTTCAGGATTCGTACACAAAACTGCAACAGCGTCCTCTCCTGGTGACGGCAAACTCCACTTTTACAAGCCTAAGTGGAAAGCTTGTGTGCAAAGGCAAATTTATGGCATACAGACCCTCGCCTACTTACAAACATTTAAGCTATGAACAACAGTACATACAAACCTTTTTCCAGGATGTCAAAAAATATCTGGACATTGCTATGAGTTCGATTTGGTATTGTGCACCTTTTTCCGAGTAAAGGCCATTACTGTAGTACTTCTTTCCGCTGCTACCGGCGTGTAGCGCTGAGAGAGCTCACCCAGCATCCATCCTGAAGAAATCTGGTTCCTCTTCCTAGTTTGTGTGTAAACATATTGTACTGTATTTCTAGTGCACTAAGAACTTCCAGATTTGTACTGTTTAATATCTTGTGCATCCATTCAGCCAGCATGGTAGATTAGGGTAGACTTGGGAGGGAAAATTCACTTTCTCCAGGTAGTCCAAATTTCCTTGAGGCCAATCATCCTGATTGAGCTAATTGTACCGTGAGAAGATGGATGCAGCGAAGCTCATGAACCCCTAATACCCCCAATAAGCAGGTTAGCGTCTTACATGGCTGCAATACAAGGCCGCTATTGGGAAATGTGAAGCACACTGTAAAGCGCTTTGGGAAGTCATTGACTTGAAAAGCGCTATATAAATGCAGATCATTTCATTTCATTTCATGAAAGGAAAAACGTCAAATATCAAGAACTGGTCCAACAGTGCAGGGACAAGGGATAGCAGAGCTGGCAATTCCCAGTGGAGGTCAGGTGCAGGGGCTTCCCAGCAGAGTCTGTATGGGACACATTTACAGCTCTGGGAATAAGTGGAAGGGAGAGGAAGGCAACTGCCCATAGGGTGGGGGAAGCCGCGGAGAGAGCCTCATGCTGGCTCTGGAGTAGGAGAGAGGAGTTTAGCTGGGGACCAGGAAAAGATGGGCAGTGACTGTCCATCACTCCCGGCCCGCCACCTCGAGGGCGTTGTGGTTTAGGGTTGAACCGCCCAGTGACAGTTAGACAGAACCTAATGAAATCTTCTCCTGGTTGAAGGCTAGTCACTGTTTGAGCAACAGCAAAGTTAGCACTGATTAGAAGTGTATGTAATAGCTTGGTGTAAAGTATAAAGAAGAGGGGAGCAATTTCATTTGGAATGAGAGTGGAAAATAAAGCTTGATGCGGTTGAGAAAATGGTTGGGTCGCTTTTTTTGGGGTCACTTTCTACCAAAGTGGAAGTCGCCTAACTCTTGAAGCCCATTTACCAAAAGTAACTCAAACTTCTCTTTATAGAGCATATTATTTTATGAAATGTTTATTTCTTAGTACAAAACAATACAGGTTACTTATATAAACCTTACACATACGCTCCATACGAAATATAACACTGAAGCACCTTATGAACAAATTTAACCACCCAGGTACAGACATAGTCATGGATGACATTCTGGTTTATGGCAAGGATAAAAGGAACTTGATCTGAATTTAATGTATGCAGCAAAGAAAACAAAGATTGACTGAAATAAAACAAAGACAAATGTCAGTTCAGAAAAGTTGATATTTACTACTTTGGACACATAATTGGATAAGAGGGAATCAAACCAGATGCTGAGAAAGTCAGAGCCATTGCAGAACGGGCGAGAACCAACGAATGTGAGTAGACTGCGGCAAAGGATTGGAATTATAACCAGTTTAGGAAAATTCCTACCAGACTCCTCAAATGTCATGCATCCCATGAACAACCTGCTTAAAAATGACATTGCATGGACATGGAGAAAAGCACAAAAGAAAGCATTCAAAAAGGTGAAAAGCATGTTGACGTCCGCTCTTATACTAGCGTATTATGACATCAATAAACCAACTGCTGTGTGTGCTGATGACAGCAGCTTTGGCTTAGGAGGCGCTCTCTACCGAGAACACAGTGAGGGACTGAGACCAATTGCTTTCTGTTCAAGAACACTACTAGAGACTGAGGGTAGATACTTACAAATTGAAATGGAAAGTTTAGCAAGTGTTTGGACTCAGAAGATACTTACATATGGACTAGTTTGTGCTTGAGACTGACCACAAGCCTCTAGTTCTACCAATCAACAATTGACTTGGATTAAGCACCATTGAAGTGTCAGAGGCTATTGATGTGTCTAATGAGATGAAATGCTGAAGCTGTTCATGTGCCAGGGAAACAACTCGTGGCAGACACGCCTTCTCGCAACCCCCTGCTGGACTGCATGGAGTTGAAGACATAGCATGAGGCGAAAGCATATGTTCAAGCAGTGATTGGAACCAGACCAATCGCAAAAGACAGATTACGGGAGATGAGAGAAACTACACAGAATGATGAAACGCTTTGCAGTTTTCTTTATGCAGGCTTCGATTGGCCGCCAGAGGTGTCATATCGTCCAGTTGATCAGATCAAGTCTCATGTAGTGAATACTCACTTATCTGAAATCATAAACTCTTACTGTGGTTCCACGTGCAAATGGCGAATACATGTGAGATTTGCATCAAACAATCTCAAGAGAAAACCACTCATCACAACATTGCCATCTGGCAGTAGATAGCTGCTGATTTGTTTGAACTGAACTGTAGAGAAGATTTGGTAGTGACGGGCTATTACCCGCACTACCTGGAGATCAGAAAGTTAGCTACAACAAGTTGTAACCAAATCTCACATCTTAAGTGTTTCCTTGCCAGATGGGAAATCTGGCAAAGTTTGCTTCATCAGAATTTCGCCGATTGATAAATCAGATTATAGCACACATCAAATCCTCAGTATCCTCAGGTATATGGAGAAGCTAAGAAGAGTTATGGCATAGCAAAAATGAATTTCTCACCAACCAGACCCACAACTTGTCTTGCTTCAGAGCTATGCCTATCGAAGCAAAAGGACGTGATTGTACATTAAATCAGAACAACAGCGCATGTGTTGCGACATCATCCGAGCCCAACTAGTTGATCACCGAGCAGGAAGACGACAGAACTAACGGAGCATGGTTGTAATTCATCTACAAAAGGAGACACTCCACCCGATCTATGCCTGAATTGCAGCCTGGCCAGCGAGTTAACGTCAAACTAGACAGGGAGAATTGGAAAACTGCAAAATCATTGAAAAAGCTGCAGAAACACTATCGTACATCATCCAAGCCGACCAGGGAACAGTTACTCGGAGAAACTGGGGACACCTAAAATAAATGTCTGAGACAGCTTTCCAGGGTGCTGGACAAGAGACAAGAAGTCACAGTGATACAGCTATTGTTGACAATAGTTTACCTGTAACCTATATTCAAATACCTTCTTCTAAGAGAACCTGAGCAGGAGGAGCTATTACAGCACCACATACATTTTACAACTTGGTTTATCATGCTAATGCATATTGTACTTTTCTGAAAAAGGCAGTTTGCCAACAATTTGACAAATTGACATTTTTACGTTTGAGAAAATAAAACCCTTTTTACTTAAGAGGTAAGATGTAGCGTAATCTGAGGAGTCCAATTTCGTTGTCACAGCATATCCCATGTTGTAACAATGACAAGGCATATTATATTCTATATGGTTAGTCCTTAACTCCTGGAGCAGTGTTTTTCACATTGGAAAAAATTTGCAGCACATTAACCAAAAATGTTGACACTAAACAGTATGTTTAATTACAATACCCACAGTTTTTACAGCACATACACTTGACAATGACATATTAGCAGAAAATGATTCACAAATGTTAACATTTTAAAGTGACATTGGACGATCTCTCACGGCACATCAGTGGTTGAAAATCACTGTACTAGAGGATGCTATTGCTTTGTGACATGAGTGTAGCTGCAGTTTGTCAGTGACCTCGTTTTACACGTTGTGAAAAGTGTTAAATTATGAACCACTGGAAAATATAACAAGTGTTCATCTCCATGAATGACATGAAATAATCCCAACATTTTTATTAGCAGTAAGTTCCCCATGACAAATGTGCAAGGTTTTTTTTGAGTGGCATTGCATGGGTTCACATTTTCTAGTGTTGTATTGAAGTTAGCAAAGATTCTTTCATAATTGGAAAATTGCCAATTCTTCCATTGTGACGTTCTTTTTCATGCATTTTGCGGGATGCTGTGCGTGGATATGTCCCACGTTTTAACCACGGTATTTCTCATTGATTCATCTTCCCTAATACACTTTCGAAGCAACACGCATCACCTGACAGTGCCATTAAGCGTGGACATTGCATCTTTCATAACGCGTCAATTTTTAATTGTAAAGGCAGTCTCAAGTCATACTGTTGAACCATTTTCTCGATTATATGTGGACAGAATGATGCTTTACATGCAATAACACAATGGGGTGTTAATTGACCAAATACTAGTTATATATTTGAAATGATTTCATACAAATTATTGTGCTCAACAGATTAAATGTGAAATTTAAATAAAAACACTTCTAACCTTAAGTGTATGCAAGACTTCTAGTTTTTAGGACAGACGTAAAGGTTTACACCTACATTAAATTAAGTCACTCCAACAAGTATTCAAACGAAACCTTCAAGAAGTGTCAGTTTGGTCGCCTTGACACTTAAGTTGGAATTCCCTCTTGCACTTTCCAGCTTCACTACACAATGCAATGACATCTAGTGTTCAAATAAACGCCCCATCATTCACGCAGAAGAGACGAAGTGATGCTAAAACCAAGTTTTATTTGTTGAAACCAATGCAACAATTTCCAGATACTTGAAAAACTCGACAGGAAGAGTCATTTGCAGAGGACGTATCTTCAACCTTTATTTTGTTTGAACAATTACACTCTTCAGCAGGATCAAATTGCTACCAGAGGGCTAACTTAATTGTATTCATTTAATGACTTTAATCAACTTCCTCAATGGTTGGACCAGAAGATCCACCTCCGGGAGCTGCACCGCCTGCACCAGGGAATCCACCAGGCATACCTTCTGGCATACCACCCGGCATGCCTCCAGCACTCTGGTAGAGCTTTGTGATGATGGGGTTGCAAACCTTCTCCAGTTCCTTCTGTTGGTGCTCGTATTCGTCCCTTTCAGCAGTCTATCAATGACAAATAGATGATCAACTTCAAGGAACCATTTAAGTTTTTAACTTTTACTCACTGACGCACATAATTGCAGCCTGTGTCAACTCATTCATACTTTTTTATAATGCACCAAAACTGAAACTCTGGGTACACCTTAGCCAAGGTTTTAGTAGTATGCTACTGTATTTGACCCAAAAAGTAACACTGACTAGGTTTGTAGTCAAACCAAGATCCTAACAGTACCACGTTGAATATGGAGGAGTTTGTAAAAATTTATCAGGCATAAATTATGAACACAAAAAGTAGCAAGTCAGTTAAAATAGTGCGACACCAAGAAAATCAAATGCCTTTTCCTGTCATCAAAACACAGAATGGGTCTAGTGGTTAAGAACCGGCGCGCGCGCACACACCCCGTTGTAATGGTTTGAAACGTTTGTGACCTACAATGCTGTAGATGATCTGAGAAAAGGAAAAATGATTCCTAACTATATAGGGGAGTAAGTTACACAAATGCAGTACAAAAGTATTTTAACATTAAATTTCTTAACACCTCACCCATCCCTTAGAGAAGTTTGATTACATACCTGGTTCTTGTCCAGCCAGCTGATGACTTCATTACATTTATCCAAGATGTTTTTCTTGTCATCATCACTGATTTTGCCAGCAAGCTTCTCATCCTCTACAGTAGATTTCATGTTGAAAGCATAAGACTCCAGGCCATTCTTGGCAGACACTTTGTCGCGTTGCACATCATCTTCCTCTTTGTACTTCTCGGCTTCTCTAACCATGCGCTCAATATCGTCTTTGCTGAGACGGCCTACAAAAATACCAAAGCAGATTAACAATGTTCTAGTACACTTAAATTCTCATGAAAATAATATCATACCCTTGTCATTGGTAATGGTGATCTTATTCTCTTTGCCAGTGCTCTTGTCAACAGCTGAAACGTTCATGATGCCGTTGGCATCAATATCAAATGTGACTTCGATTTGAGGAACGCCGCGAGGTGCTGGAGGGATGCCCGTCAACTCAAACTTTCCCAAAAGATTGTTGTCTTTTGTCATGGCCCGCTCACCTTCATACACCTGCACAAACAAAACCACATTTAACATGCCCTCATCATTCTCAATTTGAAGATTAAACAAATCAAAACGTAGGTAACTTTCTTAATGTTATTTAAAAGTGTGGTTTTCCTTTAAGACACTTCCAAGCAAACAATCTACAAAATTAAATTTTTTGCACTTAAGTTAACTCTTTATTATAGGGTGTATTAGTTTGTGTTCTCCGCTTGAGAAAGGGTATTATGCCAAGATACATTTTAATTATGTATGACGTAGTCACTGACCTGAATGAGCACACCCGGCTGGTTATCGGAGTAAGTGGTGAAAGTTTGTGTCTGCTTGGTGGGAATGGTCGTGTTTCGCTTTATCAGGACAGTCATGACACCTCCGGCTGTTTCAATACCAAGGGATAATGGAGTAACATCCAGAAGAAGCAGGTCCTGGACATTCTCAGATTTGTCACCAGACAAGATGGCAGCTTGGACCGCTGTTAGCATAAGCAGAAATTCAACATAATTGTTAAAGAATCCCTTGGGTTAACCACAGATTCAATATATGGGCCATTTCCCTTTTCAGGCTAAATTTTAAAAAATGACCATAGCTTAAGTGGTATGATTCCCATTTTGTGCCCGTTTCAAGACACTTACCAGCTCCATAAGCAACCGCTTCATCTGGGTTGATGCTTTTGTTGAGTTCCTTGCCATTGAAAAAGTCCTGCAGGAGCTTTTGGATTTTTGGGATGCGAGTAGATCCACCAACCAAAACAATATCATGAATCAACCCTTTGTCCATTTTTGCATCACGGAGTGATTTCTCAACTGGGTCAAGGGTGCCACGGAAGAGGTCAGCATTGAGTTCCTCAAAGCGAGCTCTGGTGATTGAGGTGTAGAAATCAACTCCCTCATAGAGAGAATCAATTTCGATGCTGGCTTGGGTACTGGAGGACAAGGTGCGCTTTGCTCTCTCGCATGCTGTGCGCAAACGACGGACAGCTCGTTTGTTGTCGCTGATGTCTTTCTTGTATTTTCGCTTAAACTCTGCAATGAAGTGGTTGACCATGCGGTTGTCAAAATCTTCACCACCAAGATGGGTATCGCCAGCTGTTGATTTCACTTCAAAGATTCCATCCTCGATGGTCAAAATTGACACGTCAAAGGTGCCGCCACCAAGATCAAATATAAGGACGTTTCTCTCTGAACCAACCTGAAAAAAAAAGTGTTAATTGGTCAACTTTGTTGATAATGATTAAAGACTACTTGTGCATCATGACAGTAGCTCAGAGACACTACCATTCCAAGAGAAGAGTCAGGCCGTTAAATAAAAGCAATTTGCAAAAGATCCGACCAACATTCACACACACGCTTGTTTTATACACATTTGGCTATGAAATAGTTAGTCTTATGCTAGCTGAGCACGACATATGTATTTGAAACCATGTGCATAAAGTTAAAAAAAAATTACACACCAGTTACAAAGTACAAAAGCAGTTTTAACAACTGACTTTGGGGTTGACTACTGAATATACATGTCATTTGCCTGCAGGGATGAAAACTTAGTTTGAACTTGCCCGTCCCTAAAAATGGACAGGTTCATTTATGGGTCTGTACAGTGCTTTGGGAGGTCTTCATTGACTTGAAAATCGCTATATAAATGCAGCCCATTTACCATTTTCTTGAGATCAACATTAGACAAGTCAATGCTCATGCTAATGCTAAGTGTAAGGGGGGAAAACAAAAATACCATTTAAATAGTCAGTTGCAGCCCTAGCCACAAAACAAATACAATCAAGATTTAAATATACTGACTTTTTTGTCCAAACCATACGCAATGGCAGCTGCTGTTGGTTCATTGATGATGCGCAGAACATTAAGACCAGAGATTGTTCCTGCATCTTTTGTGGCTTGGCGCTGAGAATCATTGAAGTAAGCGGGCACTGTGATCACAGCATTGTTGACAGTCTAGAAATAAGAACAAAAATAAAAATTTAACTACAAGATAAAAAGGAATCATTGGTGCACATTACCTTTCCAAGATAAGCCTCAGCAATCTCCTTCATTTTTGTCAGCACCATTGAAGAAATCTCCTCTGGATAGAAGGACTTTGTCTCGCCCTTGTACTCAACTTGAACTTTTGGGCGGGTGCTGTCATCAATGACCATGAATGGCCAATGTTTCATGTCCGATTGAACAACAGATTCATCAAACCTCCGGCCAATTAATCTTTTGGCATCTGCAGAGGATATAATAAAAATTAATACATGTCATTTCAGCCACATCACAAGAATTTCCTTACCAAAAACTGTATTGGTGGGGTTCATTGCGACCTGGTTTTTAGCTGCATCACCGATTAGCCTTTCAGTATCTGTGAAGGCCACATAGCTAGGTGTTGTCCTGTTGCCTTGGTCATTGGCTATGATTTCAACTTTTCCATGTTGAAATACACCAACACAAGAATAGGTGGTGCCAAGATCAATTCCAACAGCTGGTCCTTTAGACATGTTGGCTCTTTATCTGGATGATGAAAAAGAAAATACTTCAAATACAGAATTTTGGAAAGTACAAAGCCCAGGCAATAAAAGGGCAAATAGTGTCAAGGGAAAAATGAGACTGTGCAGCTTTATGTCGTTGCCTTTAGGTTAAAAAGGTAGAAGTCTAGATTAACCTTTAACACACCCTTTAGCAAAAATAACTTATTTAAATAAAATGGGGTGTTGAAAATAATGACTTCAGATTTTTTTTTTTTTTTTTTTAAATCAAATTGCTGCAACAATAATTTTCCCGAATGATTCTGTTAAATCCAAAGCCCAGGGTTCTTTACACAACACAATCGCAATGAACTGGTATGTAACAAAATGGAAAATACCTGCCAAAAAAAAAAAAAAAGACCGGAGAAAAATATTGCATTATTCTTTCAGCCTATTTCTTCCCTTTGTGGTTTAATATTTTTACTCAGCTTGTCAAGATTTATTAGTAATCTCGTTTTCGAAATGGAGGAAAATGAAATGTCAATGTCATAACCAAAAACAACAGTTTCCTGTGCACAATGCACCGTGCATCATACAAATTTGATAGCACAACTTTTAGCCATGGTGAAAATTGTTCGTTAAAGTCACTTCATTAAATTGACCCTTTCCTATGGTGCAAAGGAAACACATCTGTCCTTAGTAGCCATGCGTTTGTGGGCATTGAGGGTAGACTTAAGACACATGTGCCTTGAAAGGCCTGACTGAAACATGATCATCATTTTGTACATTTTGAAACAGTGGTCACTCGATGTTGCCACAAGAAAATCAATGAATTATAGCAAGTAAAAATCTTACTGTGTTCACATGAGATTTCAAAAATTGGATTCAAGACATTCTAATGCCCATTACGGCTTTAAGAATAATCCATTGCCTTTTAACACTCCCCCCCAAATATAATAAATCACGTTTTGCTTTTATCCAAATAATATTAAAAAAGTAAGACTTCAAAATTTAATCAAAACCAAATATAAAATACAGTGCTTGAATGGTACCTGTGTATATCATCATTTAATCCTGAAATGAAAATAGCACATAATAACCATTATATTATAGTAACAAAACTTTTGTAAACTTAAAACGGGGATTAAAGAAATTAGTGCGTTAATCCTGGGCCTTTTAAGAACAATTTACAATTAAAACTATTCAATTTTAAAAAACATTAAAAGACATACAACCCTCAAGTCCAAGCCTTGGCCCTGAGCCAAATGGTTTAAATCAATGCGGTCCGCGACTTTCGGCTTACCCACCCCTGGCTCGGGCCTTCGAGAAAATTTCAAACTAAAAAAAAATAAAATTAAAAAAAAAACGATATTACGAGTTTTCGGCTGCCGTTAATATTACAATGAAAGGGAACACAAGGACGTATCATCATATTTACGACATCCCATTAAATATGTGGTCTAATATGGCTCACATCAGTAGAGGCGTTCAATGACAAATACACACATGGTGCAAGACAAAATGGTGGCCATTGCGGAAGCGCATTTCTTCGCGCAGTCGTTGCCGGTTAGCTTTTTAGAAAATAATCAGGGGGAGCGTGATCATAAATATATTTCCTAAAAACATTTATGATTGACATGTTTTTAAAAGAGGTGTGCATATAATCTGTGGCAACGATTTTACATAAACCGTTATATTTGCCTCAAGGCAGGAACATTCGAGAAGGTCTTAAAACCCGAGCTACCCCCCCCCCACCAAGCATGCATTAATCTCAGTTTATTAGCTAACGCATTAATTATATACGCCAAGAAAAATCAAAGATATGATTCAGTTAGTTTCATCAACCGGTATTATTAACACAATACTCGTAAGCGCCAAGCGAAGCTTAGATATTAAACACTCTGGCATCGACTAATGTGGTTAAGAAAAAAATATATACATGTTAAATTAAAAGTAAATGAGACCAAACTAACCAAATCAGCGAGTCAGGTATAAATTTAGAAAGCCGGAGGTTGTAAGGAATGTCCGGAGAAGGTGTTGGTCCTTGGGGTGGAAGCAGGAAAGGGAAGCTTAAATAAACCGACCGATATTTATTCCGATAAAAGCGACCAATCAAACGTGACGTTTCATTGGATTCAGCCAATGAGTAGTCTTGTGAATCAAAGGCGAGAATGACCGCTTCCTCTGTGACATCACAGTTTCGTAACCGAACGTGGAACAGCTAATCATTTTCTAGAAGTTTCCATAACGGAAAATGCAACAAAATATAAAAACGCAGTTTGAGATTTGACGTCTTTCACAAATCACCCAATAATGACTTGTATTTTATCTCTGTAGGCAGAGTACCAGCGAATTACAACGCTCTATATTTGATACGTTAATTTTTTAAGAAGCATACCTGTCAAACCCAGCCGATTGCCCTTATTGAGCAATATTAACCATAAAAACAAAACACGTCACCTATTTACTAAAAACGACCGACCACGTAGGATGAAAACAGATAATTTGTGAAAACAAGTTGATTTTATTTTCCAAATCAACATCGAAAACTGTTTTTTTAGCATCTTTTTCAGCCCTTTGCCCTACTTACAGTCAAGTCAAGTCATCTTTATTTGTATAGCCCTAAATCACGAAGAGTCTCAAAGGGCTTCACAGATTATTACACTATACTGTATTACACAGACTATTTTTGAGCCTACGAGAAGAGTAGGTTATTCATATGCTATGGAGTAAAAGTGAGTTTTAAGTTTAGATTTAAACATTTCCACTGAGGTTGCAGATCGGATCTCAGGGGGAAGAGCATTCCACAGCACCGGTGCCCGGATGGAGAACGCTCTCGAACCAGCAGAACACTTCTTTGCTCTCGGGATCACCAGAAGACCGGCACTCTCAGATCGTAGGCTTCGGACCGGGACATAGGGGCAAATCAGATCTGAAAGATAAGAGGGAGCAAGTCCATGTATGATTTTGTACAATACTAAGAGAACCTTGAAGTCACATCTATGGCTAACTGGGAGCCAATGCAGGTTAGCCAAAATCGGTGTTATGTGATCGTACTTTTTTGTCCTAGTTAAAAGCCTCGCTGTGGCATTTTGTACGAGCTGAAGAGACTTGATTCTAGACTTCGGGAGACCAGAGAGTAGTGCATTACAGTAATCGAGACGGGAGGTAACAAATGCATGAATTATAATTTCCGCATCAGACTGAGACAGTATTGAACAGATTTTAGCAATGTTACGAAGATGGAAGAAAGCGGTTCTAGTAATTTTCTTTACATGCATTTCAAAGGATAGATCAGGGTCAAATATGACACCTAAATTTTTAACTGAGTCACTCTGTGTGATGTGACATTTGTCAATGTTCACAGCAGTTTTTGAGAATAAGTCACGGCATTTAGATGGACCAATGACTAACATTTCGGTCTTTTCAGAGTTAAGACGCAAGAAATTGAGTGACATCCACTCTTTTATCTCAATGAGGCAGGCCTCCAAATTTCCACAGTTTAGTGTGGAAGATTCCTCCAACGGAAGATATAGTTGAGTGTCATCTGCGTAGCAGTGGAAGCTGATATTGTACTTGCGAATAATATCACCTAATGGAAGCATGTAAATGCTGAAAAGAAGGGGGCCAAGCATTGAACCCTGCGGAACACCGCAGGTAACATTAAAGGGCTCAGATGTCATTTCACCATATTTAACACAGTGCGTCCTATCTGAGAGGTAGGATCTGAACCATGAGAGGACGGTTCCTGAGAGACCAATCCATTTTTCCAACCGTTCTAGTAGGAAATTGTGGTGCACTGTGTCAAAAGCAGCACTAAGATCCAGCAGCAGCAAAAGTGATGAAGCGTCAGAATCCTTTGCCAGTAGGAGATAATTTGTTACCTTGATCAGAGCTGTCTCAGTAGAGTGGTTAGCCCTGAATCCTGATTGCATGGATTCAAAAAGGTAATTCTCGGATATGAAAACATTCAGCTGCTGTGCCACTACTTTTTCAAGTACTTTAGAGAGGAAAGGTAGGTTTGACACAGGTCTATAATTACTTAAGATTTCTGGATCAAGGTTGGGTCGTTTCAGTGTGGGTTTAATAACGGCGGACTTAAAAGCTGCTGGAACTACACCTGAGGAGAGTGATATGTTTATAATATTTAGAACTGAAGGTCCAAGGACGCCAAAAAGACTTTTAATAAGTGAACCTGGGAGCGGGTCGAACTGGCAAGTTCAGTCTCGCTAATTATACATAAAAATGTTTATGTATATATATATATATATATATATATATATATATATATATATATATATATATCTCATCTCATCTCATTAGCCGTACCGCTTATCCTCATTAGGGTCGCGGGGGGGCTGGAGCCCATCCCAGCCATCTCCGGGCAGTGGGCAGGGGACACCCTGAACTGGTTGCCAGCCAATCGCAGGGCACACAGGGACAGACAGCTCATTCGCTCATTCACACCTAGGGACAATTTGGACCGGCCAATTCACCTGAAATGCATGTCTTTGGAATGTGGGAGGAAACCGGAGTACCCGGATGAAACCCACGCAAGCACGGGGAGAACATACAAACTCCGCACAGGAAGTCTGGAGCTGGATTTGAACCCACGACAGGTTCCCATGACATGAACTGTGCCGCACAAGCGCTAACCACTGCGCCGCCGTGCTGCCTATATATATATATATATATATATATATATATATATATATATATATATATATATATATATATATATATATATATATATATATATATATATATATATATATATATATATATATATATATATATATATCTCATCTCATCTCATTAGTTGCGCAGCTTATCCTCAGTAGGGTCACGGGGGTGCTGGAGCCCATCCCAGCAATCATCGGGCAGTGGGCAGGGGACACTCTGAACTGGTTGCCAGCCAATCGCAGGGCACACAGGGACAGACAACTTGCTCGCTCATTCACACCTAGGGACAATTTGGACCGGCCAATCCACCTGAAAAGCATGTCTTTGGCATGTGGGAGGAAACCGGAGTGCCTGGAGGAAACCCACGCAAGCACGGGGAGAACACACAAACTCCGCACAGTAAGTCCGGTAGCTGGATTTTAACCCACACAGGAGGTTCCCAAGACCTTAGAACTGTGCCGCACACGTGATAACCACTGCGCCGCCGTGCTGCCCTATATATATATAAATATATATATATATATATATATATATATATATATATATATATATATATATATATATATATATATATATATATATATATATATATATATATATATATATATATATATATATATATATATATATATATATATGTATATATGTATATATCTATATCTATATATATATTTATATTTATATTTATATTTATATTTATATTTACATTTATATATATATATTATTGTTATACGGCCCGTTTTGGGGGGTTCTTAAGCACCCATAATTTAACCCAAGCAACCCCAAAAATTTCTGCATTTTAAGTCTAATGTTTATTTGTATAGCACTAGTCTCAAAGTGCTGCACAGACCTCCGACTATTACAGACTATAGACTATTATCAAACCATCCCCTGATCTAAGACCTACATGAAGGCAAGGGAAAACTCAAACACCTCCGCATGAGGAAAATGTAGAAACCTTGAAAAGGCACCCACATGAGGTAATTCTCCATTCAGGATGACCAGGCTGCAGTGAATGTTGCAAGGGCATCCACAAACAACACAGAGATATTGTCAAGATAAAACATAGGTCATTCACAAGATATATGTAGAATACAAGTGTGTTTAACGTCTAGATTTAAACAGTTCCAATGAGGTTGCAGATCGAATCTCAGAGGTTAGAGCATTCCACAGCACCGGACCCTCGAACCAGCAGATTTCTTCTTGGCACCTGGGACCAGTGGCAGTTTTTGGCACGGGTGAGGCGGGCAGCTGCCCGGGGCAGCATTTTTACTATGATACATTGGAGTTGGAACAAGATCTTCCCCAAAAATAAAAAACAATTACAACAAATGTGCACCAAAAATCGTTTTGTATTATCGAACAACATATGACTTTGCCTATTGTCAAATGGGCACCCATCGTTGCAGATTTGACGCCCCTGCTTGCTGAAAGGTGTGCGGAGAGACTGAGGCTGAGATGAGGAAAAGTGTAGGGGAGGGGCGGCATGGGCTACACTTCACATTTGACTGGAGGAGAGGGACAATTCTCTGTATTACTACTAGACATAAAAAAATAGTTGGCGGCTCCTGTCTTATAAATAACGCACATTATTCATAACTTTGAAAATACAGGCCAACTATATAAGCAAAGAGGAGCTTTTCAAAACGGAAGTTGATAAAGTCGTACCCGAGGTCAACCATGTCTCAGGAATGGCTCACTGGCCTTGCTGTCATCAGCATAAATCACTTAATAGGGAATCAGATTGTTTATGATGATGTTATTGTTGATTTTGCATCAGGGACAGCCAGAAAGGTCTGGTTTTAGTTTGTGTTTTCTTTTCATTATACAACTACACATTCTTGTGTCTCGTGTGTTTACAAATGTGTGTAATTGTGTGGTTTACTTTATAAGAATAAACATCTATTTTATCATTTTATATTATTGTCATTATTATTTAAATAACATAAAATTATGGCTTTTAGTTTTGGCGTGCCACTTTCTGGCCACCCCTACGGGAAAATTCTGGAGGCGCCACTGACTATTTTACCACCCAATACCATGACTTTGTTATCATTAACAACAACACCCCAAAGATCTGAAACTAAAATCGACCCTGTTATAGGCGCACACAATTTCAAATGATTAATAAACGTACGTATAAAATGCGGGGGAAAGGTTGAACCTGACTGGTAAGAAAAAGAAAAATTGGTTCTAAACAAAATGGGGCCAATTTAGAAACACAATTTATAATTATACATTGAAATACGTTGTTTCCCCCCCATTCATTTTTTTAAGGGGCAATATTTTTTGCATGGACGGAGGGGACTTGTCCCCACCAATATCAAGCAATCATTGTTTTGTCCCCACCAATAATATGGGATCACTTAAAAATATGTGGTACGACAAGACCAACCTACACCCATTTATTCAATGATTCATTCATCCATTCATTCATTCATTCATTCATTCATTCATTCATTCATTTTTTCATTCATGAGTTCATTCATTTCACATTTTGTCTGAAATAAGTACAGTAAGTGTACATTTTGATACTGTGGAGAATAGTGCCAGATTGATACACAGATGTGTCTATTTGTGATGTTGTCGTTGGTGGTTGCCCTGTCAATGGACAGAATTGCATTCACCTGTTATTGTTCTCCGGGATCAAAGGAAACTTAAGCGACCGATGATACGAAAAGAGAAGAGTAGTGTTTTTGATAGATACCTACCACTGCTGTTCAGTTGGGATTTATAAATCAAGCACTTGATTTGTGGGTGTGAAAGTTTACATATAGTGAGTACAATGTCAATATTAAATATTGTTTTGCTCATGTTATGTATTTTAAGAATACATAGTTCTTCCTGATGGCGCCTCCACCTGCTAACCATTGAATAATTTATGCCAAGTTTATGGGCGGCAGCTTGATTTCTTGCCAGAGTGATTTCTTTTAAAGCACAACAGTGCCTCTACTATCTGAGGAAGTTGAGGAACACTCACATTCCCAGACCTCTGATGTTAAACTTTTACAACTGTGCCATTAACAGTGAACTGACGTACAGATGCTTCGTATGGTTCTCTTACTAAACTGAGTCTGAACAGCAGGCGCTCCAGCGTTTGGTGAAACCAGCCTGGAGAATCATGGGAACAACTCACCCCAAGATCAGCACCACCTAAACCACTCGCTTTCTGAAGTCACATCCTGCATGACCAGCACAATCATGCTCACCAGCTTTTCCACCGGCTACCCTCAGGGAGGATACACCAGGCAACACAGGCCAGAACATCTAGACAGGCCAACAGTCTATATCCACAGGCTGTAAGGTCAATTGAACTCTAATTCTCCGCCCATCCCCTCTTTCTGTAGGACGCCCCCCATCCCACCCCCAACACACGCTTAAAGCATCAATCACACCAACCAACGAACAATAACTGAACTGGTTGCATTAGTGAAGTATATAATCAATACCCACAACATTTTCCACCATACTTCCCGAGTGAACGCCGATGACAGTCGGACACAATTGCCCTTTAACCAAGACTTATCTAATTATGCACTTTTAATGTTTACATCGGGTTATTTATGGGTATTGGGTTCTAGCAATATTTACTCTGGATATATATTCTGTCAATTTTTGTATTTCTTTTGACTATGAATGAATGGGTGAATGCTTCAAACAAGTAAATAAATATATACTGGGAAGAAAAAAGGTATTTGAACACCCTGCTATTTTGCTCATTCTCACACTTGGGGGGGGTCTGAAATTTTAATCGTAGTTGCATGAACACTTTGAGAGAGATAAACTAAAAAGGAAAATCCAGAAATCACCTTTGAACACTTGTGTATCCCTTAGAATTTTGACCCTGAAAGCCCTGTTAGTCCACCCATCAGAAATCCACCTGCACTCTATGTGTTATCCTGAATCCAAAGCACCTGTTTGAGGTCATTACCTGCATAAAGACAAATGTCTACCCCATACAATCAGTAAGACTTTAACATCCATTCATTCGTTCATTTATTCATTCATGAGTTCATTCATTTCACCTTTTGTCTGAAATAAGTACAGTAAGTGTACATTTTGATACTGTGGAGAATAGTGCCAGATTGATACACAGATGTGTCTATTTGTGATGTTGTCGTTGGTGGTTGCACGGCGGCGCAGTGGTTAGTGCGTGTGCGGCACAGTTCTGAGGTCGTGGGAACCTCCTGCGTGGGTTCAAATCCAGCTATCGGCCTTACTGTGCGGAGTTTGTATGTTCTCCCCGTGCTTGGGTGGGTTTCCTCCGGGCACTCCGGTTTCCTCCCACATTCCTAAGACATGCATTTCAGGTGAATTGGCCGGTCCAAATTGTCCCTAGGTGTGACTGAGCGAGTGAGTTGTCTGTCCCAGTGTGCCCTGCGATTGGCTGGCAACCAGTTCAGGGTGTCCCCTGCCCACTGCCCGGAGATGGCTGGGATGGGCTCCAGCCCCCCTCCGACCCTAATAAGGATGAGCGGTACAGCTAATGAGATGAGATGAGATGGTGAAGACCAATGAGCTGTCCAAAGACACCAGAGACAAAATTGTACACCTCCACAAGGCTGCAAAGGGCTACGGAGCAATTGCCAAGCAGCTTGGTGAAAAAAATGTCCACTGTTGGAGCAATCATTAGAAAATCAAAGAAGCTAAACATGACGGTCAATCTACTTCGAGTAGAGCCCCATGCAAGATAACACCTTGTGGGGTCTCAATGATTCTAAGAAAGGTGAGAAATCAGCCCGGAACTACAGACTGGAGTTGGTCAATGACCTGAAAAGAGCTGGGACCACCGTTTCCAAGGTTACTGTAGGTAATACACTGAGACGGCATGATTTGAAATCAAGCATGGCACGAAAGGTTCCCCTGCTTAAACCAGCACATGCCAAGGCCCATCTTAAGTTTGCATATGACCATTTAGATGATACAGAAGAATCATGGGAGAAAGTTCTGTGGTCAGATGAGACCGAAATAGAACTTTTTGGTCATAATTCCACTAAGCATGTTCGGAGAAAGAAGGATGAAGAATACAATCTGAATAACACCATCCCTACTCTGAAGCATGGGTCTGGTAGCATCATGCTTTTGGGGTGTTTTTTTTTTGCACATGTGACAGGGCGAATGCACTGCATTAAAGTGAGGATGACTGGTGCTGTGTATTGTGAGATTTTGGGGAACAACCTCCTTCCCTCAGTCAGAGCATTGAAGATGGGTCGTGGCTGGGTCTTCCAACACGACAACGACCTGAAGCACAGTTTTTTCACCAAGCTGCTTGGCAATTGCTCCATAGCCCTTTCCAGCCTTGTGGAGGTCTACAATTTTGTCTCCGGTGTCTTTGGACATTTCTTTGGTCTTCGCCATGTTACAAGTGAAAGTCTTACTGATTGTATAGGGTGGACAGGTGTCTTTATGCATCTAACGACGTCAAACAGGTGCACCTGATTTAGGATAATACATTGAGTGCAGGTGGACTTCTGACGGACAGACTAACCGGTCTTTCAGGGTCAGGTCTCCAGATGATACACAGGTGTTTAAGTACTTATTTGCAGCCTTATCACACAAATAAATCGTTAAAAAAGCATGCATTGTGATTTTTGGACTTTTCTTTTTAGTTTATCTCTCTCACAGTGGACATGCACCTACAATGAAAATGTCAGACCCCTCCATGATTTCCAAGCGGGAGAAATAATAAAATAGCAGGGTGTTCAAATACTTATTTTCTTCACTGTATATTACACTAGAACGAATAGATACCAGTCAACTTTGGCCAGTTGCTCCCTTATTAATGATTGCAAATTGTCTTATCAAATGATAATAAACCTTAAAAACACAATACAGCCTATATTTACTCACAGCAAAATAATGCAGATTATGGAATATTAAAACAAAGATAACTTGTGTAAACAAGTTCATTTAATTTACTAAATTGACAACTTGACAACACAACCAATTTTTTTAGCATCTTTGTTAGTTATTTCCCCACTTAAATTTGGTGTTGCTTATTATGCATCGCAGTATTACTTTTTATTGTAAAATGTTAGACGGAGTACACACACCAAAAGGATCTAAACACGTATATGATACAGAGAAACAGTATATTGACAGGTATTATGCTGTATTGTGAAATTTGTGGAAACAAAACACCATATTGCAATCGAAATGTCACTTTGTGAAATCAGGGATGGAAATAATGTGTATATCCAGTTTAAGTGTATGGAATAGACTCGATTGAAGTATATTACACATAAAGAAATATAAAAGTGTAATAGTTCTCTCCAGCTACGTAGTTTAAGTACTTATTCATTAGTTTTAATTTGATAACAAATTATCTTGTTTCCGGTTTTTTCACCCGTCCGTTGGAAGAACTTGCTGTGATGTTGAGCACAGCTCGTACTGTACATTGATGATGTGTCAATAAATAAGAAGAACAATGATAATGAGAGGCCCTTGCAGAACTTGAAGAGGGTAGGTTAAAATATTGTAAAATGTTAATGGTAAAGGACGTGTTATTTATGGGTTTTCCGGACAAACTCACCGGCTTTATTTTTTTTATCGTGCCGAAAAAACGTTCCTATCTATCTATTAACTGACCACAAAAATGTCTTTCTCCTGACCTAATCCCTTTTGCAACCCAGTGATTTTTTTGTTGTTGTTGTATTTTGTCTTTTCGTTTCTTTTCCTAAACGAGCATGTAGAATTTTTTTTCCAACTCGGATGTATGACGTGATACGATCTTTCGCTCCGTGCCTGCATTTGATATGTCGTCCAATAATTCGTGACGTGAGTAAATAAATTGTTGCCAAAGTATTTTGATGACAGTTAGGGTGTTCTGTTGATTTGTTTCGAACGTTTCAATCGTTGTCGTTCTAAACAGCGACACGTTCATTTAGCACGGGTGCAGCTAGCAAGCTAACTACCTCCTTTAAATCCTAGTTATACGACTGGGATCCAAGTGAGGAGAGCACTGGTTCCCAACTGGTCTGACTGCAGGTCCCATCGTACCACTCTAATAACATGCTGCGACCCAAATCCAGAAAAAAACATTTCCACCTCTCAGACGTATTCCTTTAAAGAAGAAAAACACAATGAGAACAAAACGACTTAAAAAAATGATACTGCATTCCCTTTATAGCAGTCGTTCTTAACCTTGTTGGAGCAACGGAACCCTTTCAGTTTCATGTGGGCATTCACTTAACCCTACAGTAGAGTGTATCACAATTTTTCCCCCAAATTCAAGACAGATATTTTTCGCTCTCAGACCTGCAGCTGCTTGAGCCAAGATGCCTTTACTCATGTCCTCTTTTCTGTCGCTGATTGTGTCATTTGAAAGAGGAATACAATTAACCTTCAGCCAATGTTCCGGATAGCAGATTTGCTTTTTTAATGCATCCGGCTTTTACAAGTGTTTGACTAATGGTGTTTCACTTGCCCTGCTTTGAAGTCATCTACGCAACTTCATATGATGCTGTGAAAATCAATTTATGTGTGCAAATCCAAGAATAAGTAAATTGGCCTTATCTTCAAATGTGTCTCTCTTCACCTTGAGTTAAGCAAATATTACTGTTAAATTAAAAGTTTAGTAGACTTTCAAATTAAGGAGAGAAGACATTATTGGGTTTTAAATTTACAAGGACAGGGAGAGAAACCCGTAGATAAGAAAGGCCAACCTGTTCTAATAGTTTTCCTCTGAGCCCTTTCTCTTCATTACTTTTCTTAGATTACAAAATTAGATCTGCCTTAAAGGGTGTGGAAACACAATATCAGCAACATCTTTGGCCGATAGTGACAATGATGTAAACAGTTCATTTTTAGTCAAATCAACAGTGCACAATAATAATCAAAATGACAGACTGGCATCCTGTGAATTCTCCTTCACAGGTGTCCAATATTAAAACATAATAAACTTATCAATTATGTTGTTACATTCCCTGTCTCCATGCAGCTTATCGAAGTGTCCCTTGAATTCGCATATCATTTCAGGGCAAGTTTAGTGGCCGGAAAGGTCCAACTTTGTTGGTGTTAGAAAGCATCTTCCTGTTTAGACAATCACAATGCACAATGTAAATCCGCAATGTAGAGAGACGGCAATAATGCAAGGAATTACTGTAACACTTGGTTAGGGTTGTATCTTCACAGTTTTCATTGTAAGAATCTTTTTTTTTTTTAGTTGTGATTATCAGACCATGAAGGGTGAAGAAGGGTGTAAGGACCGTCCTATTGTCGCAGATGCAATTGCAAAGCGTCCCAAGCGTAAGTGCCTGCAGTCGAACCCTCTCCTCTCCAAAAAGAAACTGAATTTCTTTGAGGAAGAAGACAACGAAAAGCTGGTGAGGTTATTTTTTGTTTTCTGCGTCTAAGTTTTATATTTACTAATGAAACCTATTTGAATGGTCTTGGTTTACTTCAGCTTTATTCTATAATGCAAACTCATCTATAGTGTCTGAGTGAGTTTCTGTAAAAAAAAGTAAACCGTTACAGTTACTTCATTCAAAATGTGTTACATCCCAGATGACTGTCACAAAAAAGTTAATTTCTGGGCACATTTCTTTCTCCTATCTAGTTACAAATTACCGTTTATACTTGCATGGAAGCCTACTCCTTTAAAACACTCTAATATAGCCACATAATAAAAGAAGTACAACAAAGCGTGTTCACCAACCTGAGGAAGCAGTGAACACTTCATATTTTTTTAGCTTGTACAACCATGAGAGATTGCAGACAAACACATAGCTGAGATACTCCATATCCATTTTGTTTAAGGGCTTCAAAACACTTGATCATTTCCTTCTCCTTTGGTGAGTATTGTCCAAGACATTTTCTTTTTTCACAGGCATGGTGTACTGCAAATATAATTTTACAGATAAGACCAAACTTTACTTCTCTTTTACTGAAAATTCTGTGATCACGTTTGCCATATTGATTTCGTTGTTCCTGTGTAAGCTGTCCCCCCTCCACATTTACTGCCTGCCATTTGGTACTGGTGACACACATCCAAAAATGACTCCCTGATTTCAGTATTTTCTTTTATATTTGTATATTTGGCTTAAATACAAGTACATACAGCAGGGAGAATATCTCCATGAGGAGAAATTCAACGTTCTCGTACTCTGTGCTTGAGATGGTGCCACCGTAACTGTATTCATTTGTACTTTGTAAGTTATTACAAATACCCTTTAGAGATTCCCTCTACCTTATTGAGGATGAATGTGACAACAAAAGTAAAGGAAGAGTACTCAACAATCAGAGGACACTATAATTAGTCATCTGCATTTATAAAGTAGTGCAGCAACATAAAAACACTATCCAGTAGTCATGACGGTAAAGTTACAAAATTGTACTAGTAACGCGTTTCAGAACTTGTTACCGAAAAAGTAATTGTGTTCCAGGAATCCATTCTTTTTTTCCATGTTATTCCCAAAACTGCTCATCTATAGGTGAAATATATGCATTATGTGCCTTACCAAACCTTAATATAGTCATCTTTCTGATTATGAACTGAGTATTGCCTGTATATTTCCTCATTTGCCAAATTCCTTAAGCCATACATTTCATTAAAATGAGGGCTTTTATCCTAAAAAGCGCAATTTGACCATCAGGAGGCTTCTGATGGAGTCTTGGCAGCAGAAGTAGAGGAGGATGCAAAAGAAGAGCGAGCCCGTCGTCCGATGAACGCTTTTCTCCTGTTCTGCAAACGTTTTCGCTCCCTGGTGCAACATGAGCATCCGCGTTTGGACAACCGTGGAGCCACAAAGATCTTGGCTGACTGGTGGGCTGTCTTGGAGCCAGCTGAAAAGCAAAAATACACTCAAATGGCAAAGGAGGTAAGGATTGTATTCTTTAGCATATACAAAAATATACATGCCAGGGGTGCTCATTACTTCGATTGAGATCATCTACTGGTGGATCACTGATGTTGTATTGGTAGATGGCGAGAAAGTACTCATTGTATTGTATATGTTGGGACACGCTGCAATTTAGCATTCAAATGCAGCATTTCAGCATAGACATTAATGTTGCTTAGCAGCAGTAGCAAATTGGAGAACTCCAAATATAGTTAATGTAAGGTGTACTTTATTACAATTATTTGTTTTTAATTGTTTGATTATGGTGTAATATGTATTTAATCATTATAGTCAAAATGAAATGTAATATTTGGGTTTACCCAAATATATCATAAAATGTATGATGTTTATAAATATGCCTTAAGATAAATAAAGAAAAATAATTTTAATTAAATTACTGTTTTGGTGTGCTTTGGAATTTACATTATCATCCACCAATGTAAGTATTTGCTTAGTTTTAGTACAGGGTAGTTAATTCTTTTTCGGTTCATCAAACTAACATGCTGTACAGTGATACTTATTTCTTATAATAGCAAAAATAAATGGCAATTAAAAAAGACTGACTTGAATTGAGTCATGGCGTTTACTATTGTATTATATATTTTTATTTAGATTAAATGTATTTGATTTACTTTAGCAAGCATTGAGAAATATTGTGAACATTTAATTCTACTAGTTGAGACACTTTTTTTATTGCTAGACTGCTCTTGAATCTCCATTGTTTTTATTTGAGTTTTTAAAAATATATTATTTTTTTGTGGTGGCAGATCATTTTGACCTGATCGTTTTGTAAGTAGCTAGCATGCTGAGAAAGTGTGAGCACCTCTGATATATGATGTATATGCAGTATAATTGGATGAATTGATCACAGACCAAATTTGATAAGATATTCATTTCTTATATAACCTAAGATACCTGTAATTTCAGTACAAGGAGGCCTTTATGAAGGCCCACCCGGACTTCAAATGGTGTCCTACCGGCAGCAAAGCATTTAAAGGACCGTGTCCAGTGGCTAGTAGCTCTTGCAAAAAAGTTTGGCCCTTCACTTCAAATATTTCCAAGGACTCGGCCACCTACAAAACTGATGTCCCGCAACTAAACTTTGCCATGGCAGGTAGGAGTCAACAATTTTTAAACGTTTGCGCTTGTGTATGTGTGGTTGTCTGTTAGACTGAGGCAGAGGTAAGATCTTAAACCCAAGCCTAAACCGACTTCCGTGCTCAACCCAAATTTGGGGCCTGGTTGGGCCTAAAATGTCAATCATTATGTTCGGGTCTGGCCGGGCTTCTCTCTCACTGGCTTTTTTCTTTTTTTTTTAAAAATTTTTTTTTTTTTAAATCAATTTATGTTTTCTTAAAAACATACACTATGTGTGGATACTAAATACAATTTTAAAAAAAATATTGAAAAAAAAATATTGTATATCTAAAAAACAAAAAACATACATTAGATGCTTTGGATCCCCTTTTAGGAGGGTCCTCCTTGTATCTAGAAATTAATCATGTGGGTTAAATAATTTATGCAACTCCAAGAATATTCAATTTCACCCCAGCTCCACCAAGTTATTGCGTTACTGGTTGTTTTCTATTTACATTTGTTTATTCAATCTTCTTAGTATTTGTGTTCTCATTTTGTAAGCTTTTTTTGTGTGTTTTATCTGTGTTTTTGGCGGTTTCTTAAAAGTAATACCTTTTTTCAATACATCTCTTGCATTCCTACAGAAAGCTAAGCTAAGGAATACTTGTCATATAAAGAATAATTAAATTCATTGTATTCAAATTCAATAAACAGAAGTGGACCCATCTCAACATGTACTGAACTTGCAATGTCATTTCAGCTCTTTCCTTCCTCTTGTCCATCATTCACCCGTCATTGTTCTTTTTTTTCTCTCTGCCTCTCTCCCCCTTTAAGTGCCGGGCTCGATTTTTAAGGACGTACTGCTGCTGTAGGTTATGGCCTGATTTTTAATCCGTCAAAATGATGGAGGGTATTAAAATTTGTCCGTCAACTCTTAAAAAAAAATCCCAGTTCATGTAACTTTTGCAGACATATAAACGATGTCAATGCTTATGGAGTCTTGTTTAACTTAGATTTGGTTACAAAAGACAGGCTTTAATTGATCATAAATAGCCTCCACTCATCCCTAGTAATCTTGAATAAAATCAGAAATTTGGGGTTTGCTTGGATCCCGGTCTTGCGAATCAAGTTAATTGGTTGAGCTCAGGCTGGGTTGGTGTTTAATACCCGCGAGCCTGGGTGGGTTCAGGTTGAGCTGTATTTTTATAGGCTTGAATTTACATATAGACATGCCTGTCATCATCAGATCCAACTAAGATGGGTGGCTTAAGTATGCTACTGTTAGCTGGAGAACACGCCCTTGCAAACCGAGAGGTAAGTTGCTGTGTGCTATTTGTTCCTTTTTGTTTTTCGGGGGGGTTATTATGTTGATGTGTTGAATCAAAGAAAAAAAATCACTAAAAACAGACCACTTAAATGGGGAGAAATTTTCAAATTCAAAGTTGCACTAATTACTGCAAATTCTGTACTACAAGGCACTACTTTTTGCTGGATTTTGAACACAGTAGCCTTAAGTACGGATCAGCATATTTTTTGTTTTTGGGTGGTGGTGACGATGACAAAAATGTCAAGTTGGTCTTTTCCAAAACCTATGCCCTCTAAATATAAAACATTTCTGACGCCCTTCCCGAGAAATTAGTCCATGTTTTTGCCAAAAGTATTCAAATAATACATAACAGCACAAGGTTTGACGGTACTTTATTTAATGTTTACAACATACTAACGATATTTTAACCTTTTCACCCAAGAATCAAGTCTTCAGTGTATATATTTGAATTGGACAGCAGTGGAAGTAACCTATCAAAAAGGCTAAACTTCTCTTTCCGTATCATCAGCATCAATAAGAGTTCGCTGAAGTTTACTTTAATCCTTGAGGAAAGACAACAAGCAAATGCAATTCGGTCCCTACTGCAGCAACAACTGATGACAACACAAAAATACAAGTTTGTTTTGCAATCTGGCACTATTTTCCACTGTATGTTTGCCATAGCGCTGTCGTCTTTAAATATAAGGCTCTCATTTTACGTGGCGCAACTGTCATTCACGTTTTCCTATGCCGCAGTAGTTAAATTATCATCAATATGTTTTTATTAAAAAGTCACTATGAAAGTTTATACACCCCCCAAAAAACCCCACCACCCCCCAAATAAATAAATAAATACATGTTCTACACTTTCTGCAGATCTGTTTCAAGTACAATTGCAAGTCAAATTGTTTTTATCTTGAATCAGACCGTTGTTAGCAATTAAGATTGAATTGAAAAGTGAAAATCTCAAACCAGCCAAATGACTCTCAGCTGAGCCTCACCTTAAAACCCAAAATAATTAAGAATATCATTTAACTTTAATAGACATATTTTTCTTTGCCTTTCCACTTCTTGAGGACAGCAGAGAAAGGCTCCTGCATGCCCTTAGCCCTTGAAACTCAAGCTTGCAAACACTTTCCATTGATTTTGACTTCATTTCCATCTTTACAGAGCACTTTTAGCAAGAAAGCAAGCTTACCTGAGAAAGGGACAGAAGCCAAATTCCTTCCTGATGAAAAAGAGCAGGTATTTATGCAGGTAGTATGCATAAACTGTGCCGTTTGAGTTTCGTCTGTGTGCCTAAATTTCCTGCTTCATCTTTATCTGATCAGTTAATTATGAGCATTTCACACACACCTTGTCAATGTTCTCAGTATAAGATATATAAAGTTAATTTCCACTTATCGTTCTCCATTCGCGGCTCGGTGCTGTGGAATGCTCTGCCCCCTGAGATGCGATCTGCAACGTCGGTGGAACGGTTTAAATCTAGGCTTAAAACACATTTCTATTATATATCTTATGAATGACCTATATTTCATGTTGACAATATCTGTGTATCATTTGTTATTGCAACATCCGTTGCAACCTGGTCATCCTGGAAGGGGGGATTACCTCATGTGCGTCCCTTCTCAAGGTTTTTTTCATTTTTCTCATGCTGAGGTTTTTGAGTTTTTCCTTGCCCTCATGTAGGCTTTAGATCAGGGAATAGTGTTATAGTAGTCTATACATGCCTTTGAGATTTCTTGTGAATTATGGGATGTACAAATAGGAATGACTTGCCTTGCCTCGAATATTTCAGGGCCTTCTTTCCATTTGCAGCTTTCATTTGCTTCTCCAATTGACAAAAAGATCCAACTTGACCACTTATCTTATATCTTCTGACATGAGTTTTAATTTTGATATTAATTTATTTTGGATCAAATAATTTCATAAACAGGAATGTCTGAAAACATGCTGCAGGCACAGTCACATTTAAATACCAATGGAGGTTATTTCTGAATTTCACTCACCACAGGATGGACGCTAAAACATGCTTTCTTATTCATTTTTTTAGGAGTCTGCAGGAATTGTGGCACCTGAAAGAAAATCATGCAGACGGTCTCCTCTCTTTCAGCTTGCTGAGGTAAATCTGTTTTTTGTGTTTTTCAATCAACATCTTGGCAACAATTATCAGTCAATTTCCAAGTTACCGCTTGCTAAAGTCTATTTTTTTGCTCTTACAATGTATTTAGACATTATATACGTTGCAAATACAAGGTGGGAGAAAAATAACAAAATTTTTGAAATTTCTGATTGTTTCAAATATCAAGACCAATTTTAATGTTCCAATGACACAGAATATAATAAATGAGTTTTTCTTATCTCTCATCTTTAGTTATTGAGAGTATCAAGTTTATTCATGTTTTAATGCTTAAGGAATTTTTAATAACCTGTATGCCACAGTATGTGTAAAGTATGGACTCTTTTTATTCACTTTTATGCGTTACCAATCAATTTCTTGCTAGATTATAACTAAGAAGACTATAAAATTCGACTGATTGGTTGGCTGTGAGAACAAATTTCTCTTTTGAGTTTGTCAGAATCAGTAGCACCTTAACCTTTAACATTTTTTCTCTATCATACATAAAATCTGAATGGCCTAAATTTGTAGAGCACTTTTTATACTAAAATGAGTGCTTAAATATTTGTACGAAATGTAATTAGGTTTTTTTTTAACAAAAGTGTACCGCAAGAGAAAAGTCAACCTACCCAATTAATATTCCAGAGGCATCTTGCATTTCAGTCAAATATGTGTCACTTAAGGTTGGGTTAAAAATGGATACATATATATTTATCCATGTGATTTAAAAAAAACTAGATATTTTACTCTTGAGTGTAATTTGGTCCATTACTGCAAAAACCATCAACGACACAAGCACAACAACCATATCTGTGTTGCAATCTGGTACTATTCTACATAGTACGATTCCCCTGGCGCTGCTGTCTAAAATTATAGGGCTTGCATTTTATGCGACACGGTCCTCATTCGTCTATTATTTCGGCGCAGTAGTAAATATGTAAATAAAGTCATGTGTGAAAGCCATACGGGGATCATATTTGTGCGAATTTATTGACTAATTGTCTTTTTTCTGTTTAGATGTGTTTGGCAACTGAAGCTGAGAAGATGGACACAGCCATATCTCGGAAAGAAATGAGCTCGTCTTTTGGCTCTTTTCAAATATTAACCGAGAATAATCTTCAGGTTAAAGAGGAGACCTTGGACAATGTTGGATGTGCTCTCTCCTCCAATACAATTTTACCTTTGCCCTCCTCACTCACTTTGACTCAGACAATGTCCTTGCAGTTTGAGGGGCAAAATCATTCCATCCAAAAGAAGAACGAGGAATTATTGTCCAATGTCATTTATGAAACCCTACATTCCTCAAAGACAATCCTTAAAGGGATGAATGCTATAGAAAGAGCTGGTGGTGGTTTTTTGGGACCCGAGACTGTGTCCAAAAGCGTTAACCATGATTCAGTGAAGCCCGAGATGAAAATTCAGTTTTATGCGGGTGATCTGTCTCGTTCTCCCCCTCCTTCCAAAAATCTCAAAGCAAATTCTTCGGGTCAAAACAAAGGATTGCTTGATAACAATGACATGTATGTCCAACACAGTGTCTCTAAAATGGAAATGAATGAAATAGAGGAATTATGTATTGAAAGGAAAGAATTTCAGGAGATTGTGGAAGGAAGCCAACCAATTAGTATGCACAAGGTAGATGTCAATCTGATGGAAAGATCAAGTGATTCCAAAACGGAGATCCAGGCTTCAAGGAAATCTGAGAGGAGCTGCAAAGGCGCCTTGTACAAGAGCCTTGTTTCTGAAGGAATGCTGATTTCATTGAGAGCCAATATTGACCGTGGTACTTGTTGTTTGACTTACATAAGATCAACATGCTCCAATAGTCCAGGGCGCAATGTCAATAATATGCTGGTCTTTTCTTTAGGTAAAAGAAGCGTTTTACGTGCCTCTGATCATGAGGCAAACTGGGCTGAGAATAGCTGGACACTATCCAAAATGGCATCGAACAACAACAAAAGGTTGAAAAAGTCTAAATCCAAAGAGGTTTCTTTACAAGGGTGAGTCAGAGCTCTCGCACATACTTTTAGAGTCATTTATAAAAGTGCAGAATCACAATTGCAATTGTTTCCAAGGTATAGATGATCATTTTTTAAACATGGTCTGAACCCTTTTTCACCAGCATTTCGCCAACTGTCTTAGCAACTTCCGAACACATTAAATGTTCGCTTCACAAAACAGAAAAAAAGACCATTTTCATCTGACGATATTACCTAAGATATATCGTCAACCAATCATATGTAAATACAATCTGTGTTGTCCAGAATTTATTTTCACTCTCAAATTAATAATTTGATAACTACATATCTGTCAAGCTCAGCCAATTGCTCTCGTTATTAACTATTTGAATTCTTCTATTAAGTGATAATAAACCTCACAAACACAACGCGGCACTTGTTTACTCACAACAAGACAGACTATGTAGAATAAAACGACTGTAATTTGTGTAAAAAAGTTTATTTTATTTACCGAATAAAGAACACAAACAATTATCTCAGCATCTTTTTCTATTTCTTTCCCCACTTGCAGTAAATTTAGTGTTGCTTATATGTAGCAATAGTAAAAAATATACCAAAATTCTTATACGACGTGTACAAAATTTGAAATGATCAAAAAACTTATCAAACACAGGAAAATCGTATAAGATATTTAATTACGCACCTAAAATTTCAATCACCCAAAAAAAGATCGAAATATTGTCTCATGGACACTGAATACTACTAGTTGATTGTTTTGTGTATCTATTTGATAGCTATTTATTCATTTTTTTAATAATGGTAACATGGATGCCACTTCAACAGAAAACTTGAAGAAGAGTTTGAAAAGAAGTTCAACTGCCTTCCAGAGGATAGTCCAAGCACATTTGATAAGAACGGAACCTCGGTTATAAAGAGAAAGAAGACAGATTGTTCCCTTGCCCTTGAGAAGACTTCCAAAACCGGAAAAGGTCAGCACAAAACACAGCATAAATATATGGAAATGATTGCCGTTCTTTGACAATTACTTTATCTGAACTTATTTTTAAATCTAACAAAATGTCTGCTGTTTCATGATATTATGGCAAAAACACTTCTGAGCAAACATGAACTGATCTCTGGACATTGATCTGTTTAAGCCACCTTAAAAAGCATCAAATAATAACGAAAAAAATATATGGTGAATTTCAGACAACAAGCCACTACTTTTTTGCTACATTTTATACACTGCAGCTTTAAATACAGTGACCATACATTTTAGTCCACGGATCGTTTATACTTTGTGCCAATTGTTACACCGGTAATCATGTCCATGCTCATTTTCTTTGTTTTTTTATATGTATTAGCCCCATCTCCATCACAGAAAGAGACTTCATTCCACAAGATTATTAAGAAGCACAAATACTTAAAGAAGAAATCAGGTGCAGTAAAAAAATGCAATTTGGTGTATCAGTAAGTTGTGTTCTTGCATGGATGTCAGGATTAAAATATAACAACTATGTATTAGGGCCAACTGTCATAAATATATTTTGCAGAGTGGCGCAATACTTTAAGGGAAAAATCCCCTCTCAAATAATGGAAAAGTAAGTTGAAAATTTGTCAATTTATAAAGTCTCAAATACAAAGGAAAAAACATGCAAATTTGACATACAGGGTCAGATTTGTGAGTTCATAATGGGCAAATTTGCAAACGACAAACAGAAATATACAAGTAGCCTTCTTAGATCTTTGTTAGAAATTGAGAATTCCAAGTGTACAAAACACACATGGGAAGTTAAATGTTGATGTTGAGGAAAAAAAATATTCAACGATATGTTACAGAGAACCTATTAAATTATAAGCTTTGTTATAAATAGTACGCAAATAAATATTTGTATTTAAGGTACTGGGAAACGTCTTCATCCCATATAATTTCGACTTTTCAATGTCACACATTTGCCAAATAGTTGGAAAATTTGTGAGTTTTTCTTGCAAATTTGGCACTTAAAAAAGTCACAAATGTTTGACGTTGTTTGTCATCAATTTGTGTTTTTTAATCAAAAATGTACGCGCTTTCTTAACAAAATATATTTATGGTATGAGTCTCTAAAATGCTGTCATACAATATAATCGAGAACATCTGGTCATTATTGGTTCTTTTTACATTTTCAGTTATGAAGTCCCAATCTTGCCAAATATAGAAAAATGCATTAATAAACACTTGCAAATATAGTTTATATAAATAAACACATAAAAAAATGTAACCTCTAAATATATGACATAAATGCAACTTATTCATATATTTATGAATTTTGACATTTGTTTGGTCATTTATTTATTTTGTTATTTATTATGTCATTTATTTTATTATACATTTATTAGCATATTTTGTCAAGTATGTTGTGGTGTATTTTGCCAAAGGCATCACTGATCAACTAATAGGAGAAATGCTCATGCAACTGGGCTGCCTCCTCATTTGAATAACATTTTGTTGTGACAAAATACTCTACAAAATACATGAGAAAATATCTAAAAAAATACAAGACAAAATACACGGTAAAATACCAGACAAAAAAATACAGAAATAAATACATACTAAATAAGTAATAAATACATGACAAAGTTATGACAAAATACGTACCAAAATAAATACACGACAAAATATACAACAAAATACTTGACAAAATGAATATATGACAAAATACACGACAAAACAAATACTGAAATAAATAAATCACAAGAAATGAAAATTTGCATACATCTCATTTATGCCATATATTTAGGTATTATGTGATTTTATTTTTGTTTTCATTAATTTGTATGACTCATATTGGCAGGTATTTATTAATTTATATATCCATAACTTCATGTGACGGATTGGTTCTCCGTGTTTAAACTTATTTAACACAAAAATACTTTTTTTCCCTAATGACAATTCCATATTTATCTAGCTGACATAGATTATAGATATTCTGTGTTAACAAAATAATGATTACTACTCTGTTTTGTGGAGATAACATTTGGTAGGTTTTAACAAGAGTTTTTTCAACAGGTGAGGAAATGAGGGATTCAAGCACGTTCTCTGATTCAAAAGCCAAATTGTGTGCCTCCAATGCCATCATTTGCTCAGAGGTGCAAGGAACTACAAGTGTGCAAATCCCAATTGGTAGCCAGAAGAGGAAAGCTAGAAAAAGCAAAATCACACACTTGGTGCGCACCGCTGATGCCCCTGGATCTCCAATAGAAGGTAAGGCAAGTGCGCTTGCTTTTAACAGTCATGTGTGATGAACAGTGTTGGTCGCATTACTGAAAAAAAAAGGAATTAGTTACAGTTACTAGTGACCTTATTTAGAAAGTAATCGCAAGATTCCTGACACCCAAAAGTGGCGCATTACTCTAAAAGTAACTATTTAGTTCAGAATGACTGTACAGACGCTCCCCCACTTATGACCATTGGACTGATGCAAAATGGTAGAAAGGATCATTTTTTTGGGATGTCGAAAAATATCTGGACATTGCTGTAAGTTAGATTTTGTATCGTGTGCACCTTTTTCCGAGTACAGGACAGTACTGTAGTTCTTCTTTCCGCTGCGTGGCGCTGTGAGAAGTCACCCAGAATCTGTACGAAGAAGAAATCTGGCTTCTACTTCCTTGTTTGTAAACACTGCACTTTATCTCTAGCGCCCTGAAAATTTTGACATTTTATTGTTTAATATCTCTTGCATCCATTCAATATGGTTGGTATAAAGTGTAAAGAAGAGGCTAGCTTTTTCATTTGAAATTAGCGTGCAATAAGAAAGCTTGATGCGGTTGAGAAAATGGTTGGATCGCTTTTTTTTCATCCACTTTTCACCATGGTGGAGGAAGTTTTCTAACTCTTTCAAAAGTAAGTTAAACATAACTTTATTTATCTTTATAGTCAAGTCATGTCTATTTGTATAGCCCTTATTCACAAGGAGTCTCAAAGGGCTTCACAGACCACAGAATGTCAACGCCTAACGTGTAGCTTTGTTTTTCATTACAGTACTATGCTTTATCATTCTGCTTTGTAATGTTATAGAGCATATTATTTTATCAAACGTTTATTTTCCAGTTTCAAAACAATACAGGTTACTTATACAAGCCTTAAACATACTTATATAAACCTTAAACATACATTCCATACAAAATATAGCACTGAAGCAACTTTAAGAACAAATTCAACTTACGAACGATCGTCCGGAACCTCGTTCCTAAGTAGGGCAGTGTCTGTATATCCTCACATTACTGCGGCAACAGCCAATGATAACACAAAAAGACACGTCTGTGTTGCAATCCGGCATTACAAACAAGTTGAGAAACACTAAAATGGGTTAGAGTAATTCCCAACAACAGTGATGAGACCACTTGCCTTCAACTAAAATTGTCCACAGATGGTTGAAACACCTTTCAATTGAAGTAGTTGCATTGCAAAATCACAAATTTCCGACTGATTTTATCCACTATTGCGAGGGTGTCAAACTCATTCTAGCCCGGAGGCCACATGGTCACTTAGCTGGAGAGCGGGGGTCTTTCTGAGCACTCACAATTAAATTGTCATTCAGGGATGTGAGATTTGATTATAAAATGATTATTGAGGTTTTCTCCCCTCAATATTTGTTTCATTCACTAAGATTTTATCTCTTGTTGACCTGGAGAGGGATGGGCGCCACCAGGCTGTACTTGCCCAAGACACCACAGGAAATGGTGCCCCTTTAGAGCCCAGTGGTTAAGGGATCCAAACACCCACCCAACTCAGTGTTTAGGAACTGCATTTGTAAAAAGTAAAATAAAATGAAAATGAAAACAACAGATGAATCAATTCCCACTTTAGTTTATTAAAGTAGGGGAAACTCATGTAAACTGGAAAGTGTCAAAATTATCACCAAATAATAGTTAAAATGATTGATTCAATAATTTAAAAGACTTTCTTGTTTTTCTTTTTTAAAGAAAATGTTTTTTGAAAGAACTTCTCTGTTCGATTTCATATATTTTATAGAAAGGCGGTTAAGCTTATTTAAACTTCTGCAAAGACACCAAGGTGCAATTTCTAAAAATGTGGTATTCTTCATATTACCTTAAACAACGGGTCAGTGACTTTTATTTTAAGTAAAATAACTTTGGAGTGGGTTTTTCTCAGAGTTCTCTGGTTGATTAATGGTAGCCAGCCAATACAGTGAGTGCTTTGAAAGTGGCGTCTGGCTTTGGCGACATCCATTGGATTTAAAACCGAAAGTTAGTATTGGAAACCTGCAAAGGATATTTCATACATTGCCACTTCCTTGTTTTGACTATTATTGCTCACTGTTGTTAGTTGCTCTGACTTGCACCATTGTCACTATCGGCCCATCACTTTGCTGTTCTTTGATACACTTTAGGGTGGATCTGCTTTTGTAACGTAGGGCATTTAATAAAAAGAAGGGCTCAGGTTGGTATTTCTAATCTGAAGGCTTCTCTCCCTGTCCCCCTTGCAAGTTCAAAATCCATTGATGTATTTTCTCCCTATTTGGAGTCCCTATTAAAGTTTAAACTTAACAATGTCACTACCCCAACTTTCTTTTTGTATTGAAAAAGGCTCCAAAGACTCCAAAGATTCGAGGCCAGTGGAGGGGAGCACTGGGACTCAGGAGCTTCCTGCTTTCTTTAGTTTAGCTGCTCTCGCTGAACTTGCAACCATGGAAAACACAAACAGGTAGGAAAAATCTGCACAGTTTATTTTGCCATGTGCGTCAAACCCCAATGATGTTCTTACACACAACTCCATTAATCTCAATCAGTTCCAAATTGTTTCAGAATATCCAACCAGCCATTTTGGCCCATGTACGTTTTTGGAAAAACTAAAAAGAAAGACTTTAGCCTCTCGGAGAAGGATGCTCTGGAAGTACAAGTCTTTTTATCCGGAATGAGTATACGCTGTATTTAAAAGCAGTAGTTGGCAGTAGTTCTGTACTAGAATGTCTAAATTTATGTTGGCGGCCGAGCCAATTTTAAATATTTAGGACTTTGACTCACATGCATGGTCAGACTTAAAAAAGTTAACACAATTTGGTACTGAATGTGTTAGATGACATTTCTCGACATGACATTAAAATGGTCTGCTTGAATTGAAATGTCATTTCAGAGGCGAGAGAGGTTTGGCTGACAGTCTGAAGAGAGAACTGCTCAACACTCCTCATCTCTTGTGCTGATCACTAGAAGTTTGCTCATATTTTCATTTTTATGAAAAGCCTTTCATGAAGTAAAATCCCAATCTTTCCTTTTTCACCCTTTCCTTTGTTGCCCACTATTTTTACGGTCTTCTCAAGCCTTTAAATAGACTGTTGCTAACATAAGAAAATTCAGGGTTTCATTTTACAGTTGCTTTGTTCAGTGCCATCATTTAAAATTTAAAAGCAAACTAAATGAGGGAACCAAACAAACACAAAGCATTTAGGTGTCTCTTTTTAAATTAATCACTGCATTCCCTCTTTTTCAATGGTTGACACTAATTTTCACTTCCAGTAGCTTTGACTTCAAATCAAACATGTTCATCTTAGTTACAAACTGCAATAAATGCACACTCAACATGAAGAAACCTTAGTAGAGTATTTGAAACGTTGAATTGTCAATATGTTTAATAGTATTTTAGCTACTATACTATACATGCTTTGATGGTATGTTGCTAGAAAAAAACCCTGAATGTTTTTAAAAGCAAACGTGCACAATACTGTACCTCTGCCTTTGAACTAGAGTTTAGAATAGTTGGAAATGTTTCCTCTAATTTTATTCAGACATTAAGTTCTATTTTTGCTAGTATAGCTTTAGCGCACATCCACCATGTCCCTGCAATAGAATTTACTATTTGCTTGCTCAGCGCATTGCAGACTTTTATTTGCTCTTAGAATGTTTTTATCAGTGAAATTTGCATGTCATCGGTACATCATAGTTTGTATACTGTAGTTAGAATAAGCGTTATCTTTGGCTTGTTTTCCATATACATTTTTACTAATCCTTAAATCAGACATCGTACTCAGTAGCAGCCAAAACCTGAAGCTGTTAAGTTTTATTCATAGTATCATACTGTAGTTGAAGGAAGAGTTATAGACTAGCTGAACCAAAATAAGAGCACGCTATCATATTCAAACTTTAACTCTACATAATGCATAAGAGTTTAAAAGTATGCTAATATTTATTCGTGTTTTCTTGTGTTTAACATCTACACAGTATGTTGCATTTGAATTTCCTCTTTGGTGTGATGTTATTTTATGTCTGTTTCCTCTATATGTGGGATATACAGTGTTTATTTCTACATGATGTCAACTGTAAATCAAGACAAAGCAAGTTATGCAACTTGGAATTTCCTACTTTCTGTCCAGTTAATGGATTGCCTACAATAATTATTTTTCCATTGTATAAACAGAAATTGTTCAATTGTTTTACGCAGATGCGCAAGTAAAACTGATCTCTTCACAGTTCCAAGTACCGTAAATTCCGGGATACAAGACGCTACTTTTTGCTCCTTTTTAAATACGATGGTTTCAAAGATGGTGAGGCTATTTCTTTTATGTTTTGTGGTGGCACAGGGGGAAAGGGCAAGCTGCTCTTTTCTACAACACATGCGCCCTAAATAGAAAAGACTGCAGTGACTTTTGGAAACATTTCTAAAGCCCTACTAGAGAAAGTATTCCATGTTTTTGCCAACGTTATTTGTATAATACATCTCAGTAGAAAACTGAGTTATAACAGTACTTTATTGAATGTTTACCACATATACACGGTATTTAAACTTATTCACAAACACATCAAGTCCCTAATTTATACATCCAAATTGAACAGCAGCGGAAGTTATTCATCAAAAATGCTACAATCCTCTTTCAGTATCATCAGTGTCAATGTCAGGTCAGTTTCCTTTAATCCTCAAGGAATGTTGACAAGCAAACGGAATTTGTTCTATCACTGCAACAGCCCCCAAAACACAAAAAGACACGTCTGTGTTGCAATCTGGCACTATTATCCACTAGACGGTGGCCCTAAATGCTGTCATTTAGAACTATAGCGCTCACAATTTCATGCCACGCAGCCCTCATTTGCGTATCCTTTCATTGCAGTAGTAAATATGTGCTCATATTTGTAGTTGCCATCTTGAATGGGCACATGATCGTAAAACACAGAAAACGACGTAAACAACTCAAACAAAACGACACAGCTGAATCATTTTTATGGTCAATTAGGTTGATTATGTGACTTTTAAAAGTGTGCGCTTTGTAGCCCGGAATTTGGGGTAGTCTGTTTATTATTACCATTAATGCATATTTAGTATGAAATGTGTTGTATGTTCCAAGACCAGCTGTAGATTCAAAAGGCCAAGCCCAGTTACAAAACAAATACTTTATTTCTTAGTACTCACATTTTAAAAATAAGCTTGTCTTTGATCTTGTATTTGCTTGTTGAATGAACAGAAAATGTCATGTTCTTACAAATTACATATAATCCTTAGACTGTTAAAGACAATTTCTGCAAGGCGGAAAAAATTACACAACATAACTCACATTCTCACAAGGTTCACGATTGATTAACCAGATTTTTTTTAAAAAGTATTTATATTTGTTTTTGCAAAGAACTTCAAAAAATATCACCAATCCATCTTTTATATTTACAACTATATAAATTCTTCAGGCAGAAAAGCGTTTACTTACACATGATTTATTGATCAATTTCACTTTTACTTCAATCATCCAGACCGTACTATGCTCTGAACATTGCGCAACTACCTGATAAAATTGTAATAAGTCAGAATCCTGATAGATTACCCTTTGTGCTTGTACTGTATTTTTGATTGTAATATTTTTATAGCTGTATTTTTCTAATTTAGTATCGATTGTACTGAAGTCTGTACTGAGTAAAGATGTAAGAAGTCAAAAGTGCACTAAACTAATTCAGTAGAGATTTTTCTGCTTTCATCTAACGCAGAGGTGGGCAAACTACATCCCGCGGGACGTATGCAGCACATCAGTTTTTTTATTTAGGGCCGCCAAATGAAAATGGTAGACTTAGGGGGGTTAGGTTTAGAGGATTAAGGGTAAGGTTCAGATCTGGGACTATCGACAGATACATGAAAAGTTAAATCAATCATTTTTTCCACTGCTGGACTAGCCCCTCTGTCAATTTTTTTTAACTCAGTGCGGCCCGCAACTGAAAAAGTTTGCCCACCCCTGATCTAGCGCTTGCCATTAGAATAAATGAAATCTTGAGCGTTAACATAATTATTGTTATTTTTGTAAGGTTTAGTCAAATACAAATATAGGATCTTTGCCAAGGATTCTCTCCACTTATCGTTTGTCTATGTATTCCACCATAACTAACACCGCAATTAGTTTTACATTTTCTGCCATGAGAACTATTTGCTTGCTGAACACCTAATAAAATTTCATCTATTATACCAATATAAAGAGTTTTTGTTTTGTTTTTATAAAAAATAATGCTCTCCATGTTTATTTTCACTTGATCCATGAGCTACAGGACTCAGAAACAGTCATCCATTGGCAGTGTTGGAACTAACACCTCACAAAGGAATGCAAATGCAATTAGAATAGAAAAGAATAGAATATAATAGTCTTTTTTGTCATTGATATCAACGTTGGGAAATATAGTTTGCAATTAGATTAGACATGGCACTTGGTAAAATGTGTAAAAAGGCTTTTAAGAAAAAAAAGATAAAAGACTATCAGGATAAATGGGCAACAAAAAGGAATAATTACAGTATGGTGCCTAGATAAAGTCAAGTCAAGTCAAGTCATTTTTATTTGTATAGCCCTAAATCACGAAGAGTCTCAAAGGGCTTCACAGATTGTTACACTATATTACACAAACTATTTTCAACCGACAAGAGGAGTAGGTTATTCGTATGCAATGGAGTAGAAGTGAGTTTTAAGTTTAGATTTAAACATTTCCACTGAGGTTGCAGATCGGATCTCAGGGGGGAATGCTGGCCAAGTTATAATAATAATAATATAACGGAAAATAAAAACAAAGTGCATTAGTAGTAGTACAAAGAAAAAAAAGTACAATAACATTTAGCAGAAGCAATTTATAAAAAAACAATATGTTTTACAAGGTGTACATGTTCACAGTTAAATTTAACAGCATGTTTTCTTCACAGTTTCATTTAGCAAATAACAAAAAGAAAAAAAAATATAAGTCGCAAGGTATGTTTTCAGTTTTTTGTGTTTGTTTATGGGGTGATTGCTCTAGGGAAGCTTTTTCTAAGCCTGCCTGCCTTGATTTTGAGGGACCTGTAGAGCCTACCAGAGAGCAACAGGTCATATAGGCCATGGCCGGGGTGGGAATTGTGTTTTATAATGTTAATGGCTCTGCTACAGTATCGCAAGCCAACAATGACATCTAGATTGGGTAGTGAGCAGCCAATGATCTTTTGGGCTGTGTTGATTATTTTCTGTATGTTTTCTTATACGCTGCCGTGCTCCCAGAATACCACACGGTGAGGCCGTATGCATGATTGCTTTCCACTGTGACTTTGTAGAAATGGTAAATGCATTTATATAGCACTTTTCAAGTCAATGAAGACCTCCCAAAGCGCTTTACAACATGCTTCACACTTACCCATTCACACACACACTCACGCACCAATAGCAGCCATGCAAGGCGCCTACCTGATTATTGGGGACATTAGACACTTATACTTCATGGTACCTGGTAAAATCTGGATTAAAGGTTTTTCACTTTTCATATTCCTCATCAATGTTTTGTAAGCATCTCCATCCCAATTAATTAAACACTAATGCAAAGACACCAGCAACGTCCGTTCTAGGTTGCTTACCTGAGAACCCTCAGGAAGCGGAGTCTCTGCTGTGCCTTCCCCTCTACAGCCCTGGTGTTGGGGGACCATGAGAGGTCACGGGAGTTTGAAGGAGTGGACTCTTGACACCGTGTCCATTTATGATGAGTGGGGCTGGGTTTGTGCTTGCCCTCCTGAAATCAAGTACGACCTCCTTGGTTTTTGTGGTATTGAGTATTAGTTTATTTTTGAACACCATGTTGTCAGCGTCTACACCTCCTTCCTGAATGCTGTCTCATCAAAATCACAGACAGGAAACTAATGACTTTTTGGGATGGAGATGCTGGTGGAGGCCTTAATGCAGGGTGGAATGGTAGCATGTGACGGGGACCAGTTGAAGATATTGACAAAAACCCCAGCGAGCTAGTCTACGCAGTCCCTAAGCACCCTGCCTTGTACTCCATCTGGTCCAGCTGCCTTCCCGGGGGTAGCAGTCTCAATTCGTGCTCCTGAAGTACCAGTGTGCTGCTGGTGGTTCCCAGTGGCTGTGGCGTGGATGCTGGCAGCCTGATAACATCAAAACGGGTGAATAAGAAATTTAAATCCTCTGCCAGTGAAAAGGGGAGGGGGGTCTGCTCTGTATGGAACTTTGATATTACTATACACATAGTTCAAAGTTTAATATACCCTAGTTGCACAATCCATTTATCGAACTAATTTAGGGAGTACAGTCTTCAAGCACACCTGATTGAAGTTGCCGGCCATTATAAATGTACTGTTGGGGTAGGCAAGCGGCTGTTTATTGATAGCAACAAGCAGGAGATTTAGCAGAATGCTAATGTTAGTACGCGGTGAGATGTGAACAGCCATCACAATGACCACAGTGGCGCTTTCTCAAACGCACTGTATGAGAGCGTTGAATTTCTCCTCATGGAGATATTCTTCCAACCGTTTAGACTTATATCCAAGCAGAATATACTACTCGAAAATAAAATACTGTGATTGAGTCTGCTTAAATGTGCATATTTGGTTGTGTGTCACAAGCAGCGTTGGGCACACTACTCTAAAAAAATAATTAGTTGTAGTTACTCACCACTTCTAAAAGGTACCCGAGTTAGTAACTGAATTGTTTGATTGTAAAAATATCTATTTACCAGGGAATGTAACTATTTACGTTACTTAAAAAATAAGTTATAGTATACCAAATAAGTGAAATTTTCTGAGCAGTATTTGAGTCAGTTGAATCGAGAACGATAGTTGTGTTATAGAACCCTGTAATATGTATTGCACCTCACCAGCAAGAGTTTTATACTAAACTTGAAGTGCAACAAAAATAAACAGTAAAGAATAGAATGAAATAACAATCAGCTATAAAGAATATAAAGTTAGCTCAATACTGTAAATCTAACTCCTACAACCTGTGACAACTAGTCAAGTAGACATATCCTACTGTAATTCAAATATTTTGTCCACGACAAGAGTCAACTCTCACAATCTCAAGTCAGACATGCTCAAATACACATATGCTACTGCATTGCAAGTAATTCCACACAAAAGTCAACAGTTCAACAATATAAAGTGAATTTAACACTACAGTGAAAATAAGTAAATACAGTTCTGACAACCTAAAATAAGTAGAAATAGGCAACTGCACTTCAAGTATTTTGTTCACAACAAAAGTCAACACTGAAAAAGCTGAACGATGGTTTCTTCATTTTCGTCATGTTGAGGTTTTTGAGTTTTTCCTTGCCCTCATGCAGGTTTTAGATCAGGGGATGGTGTAATAATGGTCTGTGGTTTCAAATAATCTGTGGTCTGTGCAGCCCTTTGAGACTCTTTATGATTAAGGCCTATACAAATAAACATGACTTGACTTGTTTGTGTTGTTTATTTGGTAAATCAAATAACGTTGTTTTACATAAATGATCTCTGTTTTTATTTGACATATTCTGTAAATATGTTGTGGGTTGTTTGAAAGGTTTAAAGGAGCATTGTATATTATGTACAATTATGTGGTAAGTTTAATATTATTATTTTTTTAAATCATAAGCAAAAATACATGAACCATCATGTAAAAGTGCATTTTTAAAATACTCGATAGTCAAGAATTTTTTGTTTGTATTACACAACGTGAGACTCACCTACGGGAACCCCCCAAAAACCTTGCAAAAGTCTGGTCAAAAAAAGAGAAAGAAGAAAATGCTGCAGTTTGGTCACTTCCAGTATCCATAGTTTATATTCTTTCTTGCGAATTGTAGTACTTATTTTCGATTACATGACGCGATGCAGCGGCATCTAGTGGTCGAATATTACACACTGTCCCTTTAATAAGGGGAATTGAAATCATCAAGTGGAGCATTTGGCTGAGCTTGACAGGTATGTGAACAGGGTTTATAAGTGTCTTTCTTATCTAAAAAGCTGTATGCCGTTATAGTACATCGTTTTTCTAAAATTGACAGAAAGTCAACCATAAGCATAAAATATGCGATTATTAGGAAGAATGATATTTCCTACTGTCTATGAATGCAGCAGTACTCCGCTCTGCGTCAATGTGCTTCCGGGATGTTCACGTGATTTAGCATTTTATGTTCAGCACTGTTCCATCTCATTTAGGAAGATGGCTGCATTTTTACAGTGGAGGAAATTTGTTTTCTTTGACAAAGAGACAGTCAAAGATCCGTCGGATAATGGCAAAGCCTTTGTTCTTCCCAAGGGAATATCGGCCTGCGACTCCGGACGTGGTCATATCGTACTTGGAGATATCCTTTATTCGTGCATCTAGCTTTGTTTTGCTAGGCTATAAAACATAGTATATCGCAAAATAGTCTGAAAGCTGCAACAAAAATATCTAGTTGTCTTGACTGCTACTGTCATCCACTTTTGTCACTGTGCAAGAAAGACAACAATAGCTATGTAATAGATTATCACAATCAGTACAAGTGCTTGACTTGTTTATTGGGCGCGTCTTTTGCACATTGTTTGCTGTTATTAGTGTCAATAAATTTGTTCAAACCAAAAAAAAGTAGATCTATTGACACTAACAAAGATGTTAAAAATGTCAGAAAAAAATGTTAAAACTTCATATTGCCAGACATAACGAAATTGTGAATAGGCTTGATTGCTGTTAAGATTGTCGAGAAGGGTTGTTCAAACCTCACATTGTTTGTTTGCTGTTATTAGTGTCAATAAATTTGTTCAAACTAAAAATACACTTTTACTCAATAAAATCTTTCAGACGCAGGGTTCTCACGGGTGCTTGAAATCTTTGAAAATGCTTGAATTTTAATGTTTTCACTGTTAAAAAGTGCTTGATTTCGGGGTAAATGTTTTTAAGTACGTAAAACTGTTGCCATGTTTCTCAACAAGTCTGCTTAACTGCAGCTGGTATTAGTTTGTACGCCATTGTTCTACTAAGCGGGTTGCAACTTAGGGTATTAGTGCAATGATCATGTATCCATTGTGGATATTTTTATGGGCCATGCAAAAAAATGAAGGTAGCTTATTGGCTTGAATGTTACTTGAATTATAGCGCCTGAGACGAGTCAGACTCAGTTTCATTAAATGTTCGTGCATCACAAAAGTACTGCATCTACTTGCTCAATACCTGAAGTCATTTCCTTAGCCATCTTACATATGGACGGCAACATCTGGTTTTTGATGCGTCATTTGCAACTGACAACCTTTCAGGCTTATAAGTTACGAGTAACACTTATCTACCAATTGAAGCAGCACAGCATTCTTGTAACGGTGGGACAAGACGAACATGGAATAAACCCTCTAGTAAGTATACTGTTGTACCCTAAATTCTGAACCTCTGAGCCCACCTGATTAAAATCCACATGCTCAAATTTAAGAATTAAACTTAATTTTGTTTTTGTACCAGGGACACGATATTTTAAACTGCAGGCTTAAATAGCCATATAATTGAACATATTCACGTCTATTTTGCACATTTTAAACCCGGCGCACACCTGGCACTGTTATCTACTGCGTCATTTTAGTGTTGCTCTGCGTTGTTTACATCACGTGTTTTCAAACTATTTAAGATGACAACAACAAAGACGAGCACATATTTACTACTGCGCCGAAAGAAAACTGGAATGAGGGCTGCATCGCATTAAATGTTAGCTCTATATTTCTTGATGACAGCGTTAGGGCAACCATACTGTGGAGAATAGTGCCAGATTGCAACACAGAGGTGTTTTTTGAGTTATCATTGTCAGTAACCACGGTAACAGACCCAATTGCATTCGCTTTTTATCGTTCCTCTGAGATTAAAGGAAACTTCAGCCACCTGACATTGACGCTTATGATATGTATAGATAACCTTACCATTTTTGATAACTTACTGGATGTACATATCAATTGTGGACTTTATTTGTGGGTGACATAGATAAACATGAGTATGTTTTTCATATTAATAATAAAGTACTGTCAAAACTCCCTATTTTGCACCTGTTCTGTATTACCGTTTATGAATAACATTGGTAAAAACATGGGACTAATTTCCCATCTAAAAGGGCGTCATAAATGTTTTCAGATGTTGCTGTGGGGTTTTGTATTTAGAGTGCACGCGTTGTAGAAAAGAGCAGCTTGCCGTTTTCTTAGTGCCACCCAAAAAAAAAAATAAGCCGCACCATGGCTGGTAGTCTGGAATTCATTGTATTTAAATGAGGCCTTTCACTATTATTTTACATCAAATTAATCTATTAATCAAATTGCTTTTCAGGTGAAGGTCTGGAACCTGGACAAAAAAGATAGTGGAAATCCTCTCTGCACGAGAATTTTCCCTGCAATTCCCGGCAACAAACCAGCAGAAGTCTCTTGCCTCAGTGTACATGAGAACCTCAGCTTCATGGCAATTGGTCTGTCAGTTAAGATTTTTTAAAATGTCTGTGTTCAAACAAGAGCTGATACTAACAATTATTTTAGTAATCGACTTGTCACCGACTATTGAAACCATTGGTCGAATAACCAAATAAGGTTTTTTCTTTTTAAATTTTTGATGTTGACGCCGACATTTCTGTGTTTTTATGTTACCCCTCAAAACTAAGATGCTATTGGCAGAGATTGTATTCATAAAGGGATGCCTCTCTTTTGGTAAAAGGTGTCTGGTGACAATAGTTGACAATGAATTCCATTGTCCAACCTATTTTTATTATCAATTTTTGTCGACATCATCGACTAATCGTTCAAACATTTTGCGTTTCGGTGTTTCCGTGATAGCGCCTAAAGGTTTTGTTTCTCTTTTGACAGGATTCACGGACGGCAGTGTGGTTTTGACCAAAGGTGACATCACTCGAGATCGTCACAGTAAAACGTTGATTCTGCATGAAGGAAACATCCCGGTCACGGGCCTTGCCTTCCGCCAAGTTGCCAAAATCACTCATCTCTACGTTGTCACGCTAGAAAAAGTCCATGTAAGTCTGAGACCCAACAGAACTATCAATGTTCAGTGTTTCCCATAGAATTTTATAGGACCCTAAAGGGTACATTTAAAATTCAAACACATCGTTCTGGTGTATCTTCTGAGCTAAATTTAGAAGCTGGATCTATGGGAGGTCGGTGGTTCGCGCCCCGGCCGAGTCATTCCTAAGACTTAAAAAGTGGTCGGCGGCGCCCTCTGTTGGCTGCGGCTGCATCGGCTCGCTACAACGGGTCAGGTGCAATCGACATTTCGTTCTGTGTACATTGTTACACAGAATGACAATACAAGGAAATTATTATATTATTATTATTATGACAAATATGTGCCCTTGCAAGCTATTGAATCAAAAATACTTTAGTTATGTAAGGCAACGACACGGTAAACATGTCACACCCACAAAGCATGGTAAACCAGACCGGAGTTTAATAGTAAATGGTCTTCATTTATGTAGCACTTTTTAAAATCACTGAAGACCTCCCAAAGCACTTTACAATGTTTCACACTTACCCAATCTCACACACACTCACACACCGATAGCGGCGACAACCATACAAGGCTCTTATAAAGGCATTAGGGGTAAAATATATCTTTGACATCTATGACTATGAATTCTATGACTATCTGTAGCAGCCTAGCTAAAATGGATCTTTGATGTAGACAACTATCTTTGACACCTTAGCTAGATCGGAATATTGGCATCTATGATTGTCTGTGGCAGCCTAACTAAATGGATCTTTGACTTCTATGACCATCTGTAGCAGCCTAGCTAACATGGATCTTTGATGTTTACAACCATCTATGACAACCAGCTGGCCTTGGGGTAGGGCGCCCGCCCCGAGACTGGCTGGGTCATACCTAAGACTTACAACACTGGCTCCCTGCTTGGCGCTCTGCATTAGGGGTTGGAATTGGTGTTTGGTCACCTAATGACTCCCAACAAGATGTTGCAACACATCAGTTGGGTTGAGCGGGGGGCCTGGGAATCCCTTCCTCTGTATCAACCTCCCAGACAGAGTAAAAAAAATGGGAATGTGTTCTTGACTCCAGCCACCTCCTACTAGGGGGATATGGCTTCGGTCTACGATATATATATATATATATATATATATATATATATGACAACCTAGCTTGGATTGGATCATTTACATCCAAACTAAAATGGATCTTTGACATACATGACCATCAGTGGCAGAATAATATCTGCTTGACATCTAATTAGACCCCCCAAAAAACTAGGGTTTTTCTAATGCCTATGCTGTACTATTTTAAGGTATCGTATCGGCAAACAAACAAAACAAAGCAATGATATGAATTTCAAATTTAACTGAATGTAATACTCATATTGGTCATACATAGATTATAGTATAAAATACCAGCATTGCTGCTTTTGTTATTGTTGCTGACAAAACGCTGGTTATTTTTCAATGGTTTATATTAGGAGTGGGCCATACTGGGAATTTAAGTATCAATACATGGTAGTATCAATTGATACCGTTACTTTTTGCTTAGAAACGTTTTGATCATTAAATAAATGCATTACAAATATTTTACGTACTATAAATGTTTAATAAATTAACATTACAAACTTTAACAGCATACAAAATTAATATAAGTTTTGAATTAATAGAAATGTTTATTTTCCCACTGTTTCAGAACATAAGCCCAGAGAGTCAAACCAAAAAAGCAGCAATGTATTGAAAAAAAAACAAAAACTAACAATGTCACCCAGAGAATTGCAATACCTTCAATTGCACAGAGGTCAGCAACGTTAATAAATATTTCAACTGTCTCTCATTGGTTCTGTTGTCATTACAATGGATTTACGTGTTTTGTTTAGGAACAGCAACATGTTGCAGCTTGTTGCTGTCTGCTGTGTGAATTATTTTCATGTGTTTTTGTAGATTTATAGCAGTAGAAGACCACTTTACCTCTCAAATGACACCTGGCATTGTCCTTTTCTGCGCTTCCTGTTTACTTCTGGTTAGGGTGGCAATAGATTTGGCCCTCTCTTTTGCCTGGAAGGCAGGATGCAGCAGCAGGCCAGGTAGGGAGTTGCTATTAGTGTGCCTGTCAGTCACAAACCAGGCATAAACTTATTGTTGCCAAGAGTGCTAGGTGAGAAGTAGAAGGGCTGTGCAACTTGGGGAAAACGCAATGCTCGTCAATGTCACATTTTAGCCAGCCATCTAATCACAGTTCAAGCGAGTTGGGACAAACACCCGAGTGCGCACTTTCATCATACACGTTTGTGAGAATCTTCCTATGTATGGGAAACACTGATGTTATATTTCATCAAGTTTTATGGTCGTATGATTATGAGAGTAAATTGTGTATCCATACTTTTGTTTCTTGATTAGTGCTACAACCTCAGTGTCAAAGAGTATCCAAAAGTGGAGCTGGATACGCACGGTTGTGCACTGCAATGTTCATCTCTGACGGATCCTTCACAAGATTCACAATTTATCGTGGCCGGTGACGAATGCGTTTATCTTTACCAGCCTGACGAACGAGGTCCCTGCTTTGCCTTCGATGGAGTCAAGCTTTTGGCCCGCTGGCATCGGGGATATCTTTTTTTAGTTATTAGAAATACAAAGTAAGAACACGAAGTCACACCTAAAAAACTCAAAATGTGTTGAAACATGAGTCCCGTATATTCCGCCGTATAACTGGCACCCCTGAGTAATCTTCTATCAGATATTTCTCATACATAAAGCGCAAAGGATTAAGGTGCATTGAATTGAGACTACAGGAAGAGCTACCGTGTAAAATGTGTGCATAACCGTATATTGACGGCATATACTGTAATAGTGCAATGATTGATCAGTCGGTAAGTGCTGTTGATTAAAGTTGCAAAACAATGTTTGCGTTGGTGAGGGCGCTGACATTTCACCACTAGACCACCAGTGGTATAGTTGCCATACGAAAAGTCATTGGGGTTAATCTCATTAACACACCATTTTTACTTGCGGTGCCGGAAACACTGGTTTGAGTAGTGTATTTTGCTATGCATTGTAATACGTTTACCATTCTCTCCACTTCTTCAGCTGTGCGTCAATAACGTTACGGTTTAATACGTACACATAAAAGAGCTTGTATAGTATTTTGCTGAAAGACTCTGTTTTCTGTGTCTCTTTTGATTTCCAATGATCCTAGAGGAATGAAGACAGGCAAATGCAATTTGGTCCATTACGGTGGTAACCACAAACGAAAACACCACAAAAAGACATGTCTGTGTTGGAATCTGGCACTACTCTCTACACTGTAGAGTCTACAGTATGGTTGCCCTGGCCTTCAAGAAAAAGAGGGCTCACAATTTACGCTACGCAGCCCTTATACAGGTTTTCTTACAGCGCAATATTAAATATGTAGTCGTCTTTGTAATGGCCATCGTGACGAGTTCCTAGATCCCAAAACACGTGACGTAAAGAACTCAGAGGTTTAAAATGTAAGAAATGGACATAAATGAGTTGTGGCTTAAAATCTGGTATGGCTTGTTAAAATACAAAATTTTGTTTTTTAAATTTTTGCATGCATCTTTTAATCAAATGCTCTTCCTAGTCTGGAGTTTACGGTACTTCACTGGTTGAAAATCCATGTTATTTGTCTTTATAGGACACAGTTTGGTAGCAGTCAAACAGACAAGCAGCTTCTGACCATATACGATTTGGACAACAAATTTATTGCTTATAGTTCCCTATTTGACGATGTGATTGATGTGATGGCCGAATGGGGTGCCTTCTATGTCCTCACCCGAGATGGGAAAATACACGTTCTCCAGGAGAAAGACACACAGACCAAGCTCGAAGTAAGTTTGCATTTCTCCTGATGTAGACTTTACATCTTTTCTTAGTCATTTTTAATTTGAGGTATTTGTTAAGTTTAAACTTTAGTGGACAGTGTAGCATCAAATCCCATCGTTCACAAAATACATCCAACCACCGTGAGAAACTGTACCGCTTCAGCGGGTGCTAAAACAATAACAAACTGAGGGAAAGTGCTTCCGCGGTTCGCGCGCAGCATGCCATCACAAGTTTTTGAACCTTCAAAATAGGAGTGACGTATATAATCCGAACATGTACTAATATAAACACACGTAATCTTAATGATATAATCCAAACAGTTTTTAAGCAGTGTTTAAGCAAATAACAATAATCATTATGATAAATTCAAAATTAGGTCATTTACACTCCCACCAAAACTAAGAGTAATCTGCAACTGACAAATACATTTCCCAAATATTAACATTTTTGGGGGCTTATTTAGTCGGTGGTCAGATACAGAACTGTACTTAATCACATTTTTTAGTGGAAGTACAATGTTTGCAACACAATTCACTTGATATAATTGGAAATTATTTGAATGCAACACAAGCTTTTTATTCTTTTTTCTGTGGTTTTTTTTCTACTTTTTTTTAAATTCCTTAAAAAAAATCTCATTGTGTTTATTTTTTCCGAGCTGTTACTTTTTCTTTTTGTTCTCTATTTACTTTTTTCCTACATTTCTTTCTTTTCCTTTTTCTGGCTTTTTTCTAAATTTTTCCTTCTTTTTTTCTCTTCCTTTTGTTTCTTTTTTTCTCAGCTTTTCACTACTTTTTCATTTTGGTATTTTTTTCTTTTTTGTTCTATTCCCCCCTTCCTTTAAGTCATTTTGTGCATAATTTTACTTAATATTTGGTCATGTTTTGATTAAAGAATCAAAAACAACCTGAAGAGCCGTTTAGGACCCTTTTAAGTGAGCCGAGCCGAAGAGCCGGTTCTCGACATACTTTACTCAACTCGACTTCAAAATACCGCATTTAGGACACAACGTCAGGAAATGATAGTCAATTGAACTTAAAATGTCTCTTAGGCTTAAGAAGCCTTCAACAACAATTATATATATATATATATATGGACTGTTCACTCTGCTAGCCTCTGGGAAGAGGTACTGCAATGTGCGGTGCAGGACCACCAGGTTCTGCAATAGTCACACACATAGTAAGTCTACACTGCTGCTAATCTGTACATCTGTTTGTTTGTTTTGTTTTGTTGCACTACTAGGAGTTCTTTATACCTAGCCACTCCTTTGCACATCTGTTCTCCTCTGCACTCGTTCTACAGTGTTATTGTTACTGTACAGTGACTTGTTTACCTGACTGCCCATTTTGCACATCTGGTTAGCTGCTACTCTTGCACTCTTTGCACTACTGTATAATACTATACATAGCCATAATTATTTAGTATATTATTAGTACTTCAATACTCCAACTCAATACAACATTTTATTTATATCTGTACATTCAAGGAAACTGTGCGGGTCAGATGTATCGACATTTCGTTCTGTACACACGTGTACTAGAATGACAATAAAGTATATCTGAATCTGAATATATATACTGGACTGTCTCAGAAAATTAGAATATTGTGATAAAGTTCTTTATTTTCTGTAATGCAATTAAAAAAACAAAAATGTCATACATTCTGGATTCATTACACATCAACTGAACTATTTCAAGCCTTTTATTATTTTAATATTGCTGAATTTGGCTTACAGCTTAAGAAAACTCAAAATTCCTATCTCAAAATATTAGAATATCATGAAAAAGTATACAAGTAGGCTATTCAGCTAATCACCTGAATCATCTAATTAACTCGAAACACCTTGCGAGGTTTCCTGAGCCTTAAAAACACTCAGCTTGGTTCAGTAAACTAAATCACAAGTATGGGGAAGACTGCTGATCTGACTGCTGTCCAGAGGACCATCATTGATACCCTCCATCAGGAGGGTAAGACACAAAAATAAATTTCTCAAAGGGCAGGCTGTTCACAGAGTTCAGTTTCAAAGCATATCCACAAAAAGTCTCTTGGAAGGGAAAAATGTGGCCAGAAACGCTGCACAACCAAGAGAGATGACCGCAGCCTTAACAAAATTGTGAAGAAGAGCCGCTTCCAGAATTTGGGGGAGCTTCAAAGACAGTGGGCTGAAGCTGGAGTCCAGGTATCAAAAGCCACAGTTCACAGACGTTTCCGGGAAATGGGCTACAATAGCCGTATTCCCATGGTCAAGCCACTTCTGAACTCAAGACAACGGAAGAAGCGTCTGACTTGGGCTATGGAGAAGAAGCACTGGACAGTTGCAGAGTGGTCCAAAGTCCTCTTTTCAGACGAAAGCAAGTTTTGCATTTCATTTGGAAGTCAAGGCGCCAGAGTCTGGAGAAAGGCTGGAGAGGAGCAAAATCCAAGTTGCTTGAAATCCAATGTGAAGTTCCCACAGTCAGCAATGGTTTGAGGAGCCATGTCAGCTGCTGGTGTTGGTCCACTGTGTTTCATCAAGTCCAGAGTAAATGCAACTGTGTACCAAGAGATTTTAGAGCACTACATGCTTCCATCTGCTGAAAAGCTCTATGGAGATGAGGATTTCATTTTCCAGCATGATCTGGCACCTGCCCACAGTGCCAAAACCACCAGTAACTGGTGCACTGACCATGGCATCACTGTCCTTGATTGGCCTGCTAATTTCCCTGACCTGAACCCCATCGAGAATTTGTGGGGTATAGTTAAGAGGAAAATGAAAGACACCAGACCTGCAAATGCAAATGAGCTGAAGGCCGCTATCGAAGCATCCTGGGTATCAATAACACCTCAGCAATGCCACAGGCTGATTGCCTCCATGCCACGCCGGATTGATGCAGTAATCCCTGCAAAAGGATTCCCAACCAAGTACTGAGTGCATCAATGGACATTTTCAAATGTTTGATTTAGTTTTGCTGTTATAAAATTATTTTTTTACTTGGTCTGAGGAAGTATTCTAATATTTTGAGATAGGATTTTTGAGTTTTTTTCAGCTGTAAGCCAAAATCAGCAATATTCAAATAATAAAAGGCTTGAAATAGTTCAGTTGATGTGTAATGAATCCAGAATGTATGACATTTTTGTTTTTTAATTGCATTACAGAAAATGAAGAACTTTATCACAATATTCTAATTTTCTGAGACAGTCCAGTATATATATATATATATATATATATATATATATATATATATATGAATTATAAAACCACTTGTTTTAAACGAATAGGAGACATAATGTTGTAAACACTAAACAAACATGGACATTAAATTAGGGGTATTCCATCTGGTGTCCACGGGCACAAGGTAGCCATCTTAAACCACCTGTACAGCCCACTGATTAATTCTGAAAATAGCTAACCAGTGATGGGTCATAGTGATTTTTTGGGAAATTGGATTTCTAACTGGCATGAGAAGTCATTGACACAATTAGTGTCTTTAAAAATGTTTTAGTGGTTGACTGTGCTTATTGTAACCCTACTTCTAAAAATTACAAAAACTGGTAGCTATTTCCATAATCAGTAACAAAATAGTAGCTTGACGCCTGAAAAAGGTTGCATTAAACAATAATCTGGGAAATATCTGAAATAAACCAAGTTAAACTGTTATACTAAGGCTGGAAGTGAAGTGAATTCGGTTAATAATGGTTTCTGTCAGAATTCTTATTTACTATTTGCCTCGCTGATAAATTCTCTCACCAAAATATCTTTTTTTTCCACTAGATGTTGTTTAAGAAAAATTTATTTGTGATGGCTATAAACCTGGCTAAAAGTCAGCATCTAGACAGTGACGGGCTATCGGAGATCTTCAGGCAGTATGGGGATCATCTCTACGTTAAAGGAGACCATGACGGAGCTATTCAGCAGTACATTCGGTAAACCATAGTACACACTCCTAAATAGTTTTAGTAGCTACCATATTTTCCTCACTGTAAGGCACACCGGATTATATTGTGTACTCCCCAGAAAAGGGGGTTTATGTATATTTTTTCATTTATAGGGCGCATCTGACTATGAGGCGCATGGAATTAGAACTACAGTAGGGTTGGGTTGGTAGTAGGCTAGGGTTGCGCAAAAAATAAATCAGTACCAAATTTGTGCATTGATTGATCAGTCAAAATATATCGCTGATCATAATTGCAAAACATTGGATGCAGTATTGTTTAACCGGCCATTATGCCCCTGTTATGTATTATATGAATAATGCTGGGAAAATCATGGACCAATTTGTCTTGAAGAGCGTCATAATTATTTCAAGATGTGACTGCTGTACACTTAAGCAATTTGTTACTTGTTTACAATAACAGTAGTTGTTATTAATCATACAATTTAATTGGACCTCTGTGAACTAATTATTCATATTACTCGCTCCTGTGTCCAATGTTTTTCCCGCCACCCAAAAAACAAGCCACATTGTATTTAAAACCACAGTTTTTAAAGTGTAGCCAAAAAGTTGTGCCTTGTAATCAGGAGATATTTGCAAAAAAAAAGGCGTTTTAGCGACCTCTGTAGTTGAAAAGAACACTAAAATGATGCAAATGTTACCTTGGCTGACAAAAATTAGGAGATTTAACACTTGGCAACATGCAATTAAAAATTGCATTGATATACTCAAAGGTATTTGAGGTTTTTCTAATGTGGCTCTTTTTTATTCCCCGATTTTTTTATATGAGTGGCATTTTCAAAAATACTGCAGTTTAAAACACTACCATTAAAGTAGTGATCATTTCTCCCTCAAAATGTTATACATCAATCTCTACAGCCTTTGCAATCGACTATTTGTTTATGCTGCATTTAAATTTTTTGGTACCATGTCTGAATATTTAATGCTTAAACTGGGTCATTGTTTAGATTTGGGGTTATTTATGGATATTTATTCTATGGATTTTATATATTTTTTCAATCATTGAATGAACGGACAGTCCAAACGAAGTTTTGTTGGTCTTTTTGACAATGTCAATAAATATTCTGAATCTGAATCTTTAATGTGGTTCTCACAGCACGATTGGAAAATTGGAACCATCCTACGTTATTCGTAAATTTCTGGACGCACAGAGGATCCATAACCTGACGGCATATCTCCAAGCTTTGCACAGGCAGTCACTTGCCAATGCAGACCATACCACACTACTGCTCAACTGTTACACAAAACTCAAAGACAGTTTCAAGCTGGAAGAGTTTATTAAGGTGACTGGAACCAACATCAAATTGATTTTTTTTTAGGAAGTCTTTAATCCCCACGACAAATGTTGCATTTTTCCTTAAGGATTTGAATCTTATGTGTTTTGGATAGAGTAGCGAAAGTGAGGTCCACTTTGATGTGGAGATCGCCATTAAAGTTCTGCGCCAGGCCGGCTACCACAGCCACGCTGTATACTTGGCAGAGAAGCATATGCACCATGAATGGTTTTTAAAGATTCAACTGGAAGATCTCAAGGTAAATAAACTGGACCAAGACCACCGTTTCAACAAAAGTATGGGAGTGCCTTTGAATTTGAATTTCTAATGAACAGATGACTCCAAATTCGTTATTTTAGGTTTTGTTTTCACTTTATCTATATTATCTAAATTTGTTGTTACAATTTACAATATTTAAGAACAGGGACCTATGGTCATGAGCTATGGACAACATCCTGGATACAGGCATTGAAACTTAAGTTGACATTGCTTTGGAATTGAATGAGTTGAAAATAAAATCCAACCTTTTTGATACACTAACTCAGTGCAATAAACCCCTTTCCCATCCTCCATGTACTCTCCTGCTGTGTTCAACCACAAGGCCTTTCACGTGGTATTTAGTGCACTTCTATATTAATACATTTTCTTTCAAAATACAGAACTATGAGGAAGGATTACGGTACATTGGACGGCTTCCTTTTGAGCAAGCTGAAAGCAACATGAAACGTTATGGCAAGACATTAATGCATCATATTCCTGAAGGTACTACACACTTTCTTAAGGGACTATGCACCAACTTCCAGCCAAGCGGAGAAACTGCTGAAATTGACACGTACTTGGAGAAGAACCTGGTCAAAAAGGTTGGTTTGAAATATAATTTTTTTATACTATTGGCAACTGGAATAGATATGGTACAGCCAGTGGCAAGCAATTCAAATAATCACGTGCTACCGTGGTAGTTAAACATTTTCTGTTGTAAAAATCACATCATAGTCACCAACTACAACCGTGTTTCAGAAAAAAGGTGGATAGTTGTTGGTCACTACCCAAATTTTAAAGGACTTTGCGACCATTTAAAATGGACAGCAATCAATTTAGGTTTTGGTGGATTTATTTTATATTCCGCAGACACATGGTGGTTGACTGGTCAGCAAGTACACTTTACAGGTTATACGTAGGTCCTGCGTTCAAGTCTGTGTTCATGTTTGCAAAATTTGCATGTCATCTCCAGTGCTTAAATATGTGCTTTTTCTTATGTTAGTTTAAGATCAGATTGTGTAATTGTAATTCTGTGTAGTCCTTTGAGACATCTTGTAATTAAGGGCTATACAAATAAATGTGACTTGACTTGACTTGATTGCAAGTGTAAACGATTGATCTTCTCTCTGTAACTATGCGGAATTCTATTCGGAATCTTTAAACGTTTTCATTTCATTTGCCTTAATCATATACTCTCTGATATATTTACATCTCAAAGGAGATGAATTCTTGAAACACCCCATGAAATATTTTTTGCGTGGATTTCAAATAAATGGCAAAGTACCCTCCTTAATTATGCATTTAAAATGAAATGTATTGGTAAAGGCCATCAATAATCAATTTGTTCATATATAACTCAGTATCTGATTACTTCAAAAGAAAATCAATATCAATACATTTTAAAACAAGATTCTAAAAATTTTAAATACTGTAAATTCTGGACTACGAGCTGCAATTTTTTTGCTACAATTTAAACACTGCAGCTTTAACTACAGAGCGCCTAATTTATTTATTTTTTCGTGGGGGGACCAAGGAAAACGGCAAACTGCTTTATTCCACAACACATGCGCTCTAAATACAGAACACCGCAGTAATGTCTGGAAACATTTGTGATGCCTCTACATAAATATGTCCATGTTTTTGCCAACAATATTAATATATGAGATAAACGGGAGCTTTGAACGTATTTTGTTCAATACTTACAATGTACTCACAACATTTTAACTATTTCACTCACAAATCAAGTCCTCAATTTAAACATCTGATTAGTCACTTATTACCATAATTACTATCTTTGTTATTATTAATGATTGCAAATGTGCACTAACAATTCTGTGGTACTTTTTTGTTTCAGGCCAACTCTGAGGAATTCATTCCAATTTTTGCCAACAACCCGCGAGAGCTGAAAGCATACCTGAAGCACATGATTGAGGTGGATCCCAAATCTCCTCAAGGCGTTTATGACACTTTGCTTGAGCTGGAATTGCAAGACTGGGCGCATGAACAAGACCCTGAGGTCAGAACACTCTCAAAGTTAGATACACTTCTGAAACATTTTCTCTACATAATTTCCCTTTTATATCCAAATTACCCTATTATTTTACTGAAAAGGCATTCGGTTTTATCTCATTATCTCACAAATTTTACTCCTGATGCTAAAAACACTCATTTGCAGTGTGCAAACCAGGGGTGTCTAAACTTCTCAGAAAGCTCGCCAGATTTGTGAGGGCCAAAATGTGTGAGGGCCAACTATTCAGCCTGGCATTCTTTGAACTTTAATAAATTCACCCGATGTGAAAGTTTTGCAGTGCATGGTGATCAGCGTCTCGTCTTTGTATAGTTTTCATTTGACTCACAGGGTCTAGTGAAAAACCGGTGCTGTCCTGTTAAAACAGCTGCCAGCTGCTTCACTTTTTCACTGCGTTCCTTTCCAGTTAGTTTTTTTAAGTCAGCATGTGTCACCTTGCAGTGCCTCTTAATATTATATTATTTGGGAAAAAAAGGCAGTCTCTTGGCAAATTATCAGACCCAGTTGTTTTGGATTTCAGTGGAAAAAATATTTCAAATTGTACATTTCCTGGAAGCGGCGGCCCTCACAATCAATTTTCTCTTTTTTAATTTTCAGTCGCCATGTCAGAAATAGGGTGGGCTTAGTTTCTCACAGAAAGCCAAAGCCAAGGTGGCCAAAGGGCTTCTGCCATCATTTGGTGAAATGGCATTTTTTTTTTGTACAAATGTATTTTATACCGCGGTCTACATTACTGGTGGGCCACTTATTATAAATTTTATTAGAGAGCCCGCGGGCCAGTAGAAATTTTATCATGGGCTGTAAATGGTCCCTGGGCCGAACTTTGTAAATGCCTGGGTTAAGCAGTCTCTCCATTTCGTCTCTCCATTTCTTCAGCTGTGTGTCAATACTCTCGGTTTAATGTGTATTGTAATATGTATATATGTATGTAAAAGAGAAGAAATGAGACTTAAAGAAGGACTAAAATAATGAGGAAAAGAATTAAGAAAAGTAAAAAAGAGAAGAAAAGGAGAAAGGCAGAAAACAGATAAGGCAAATAGGAAAAAAAGCAAGTAAAGGAAAAATACATAAATTTGCTTTTTGGGGGAATCCTTAGCAGCAAGATGGCAGACAGCTCCCCCTAAATGCCCTTCATGTTTTTTTGCTTATTTAAAACAAAATTGTTTTCCTGAATGAAAAAGGTTTTTCACTACTTCAAGGTGCTAAATAATACATAATGTCCCTTTAAACAGGTGGCGGGATTGAACTTTTCTTTGGACAGTGTTCGTTGAGAGTTTTTAATGGTAAAAAATTTGAGAAGCACTGTTTTAAGGAACACTTAGGGAGGTTGACCTCCATTTTAAGAATATATATATTTGTTGGAATACATATGATGATCTTCTTTATTTTTTTGGACAGGTAAAAAAGATTTTGCGGGGAGAATCATTGTCCCTCCTAAGGAGTGACAATACTGTGTTTGATAAAGCCCTGGTCCTCTGTCAGATGCACAATTTTAAAGAGGGTGTCCTTTACCTGTACGAGAAAGGAAAACTGTAAGTAAAACACATTTCACTCCATGCATTCAAGTCACTCATTTTGACAGAATCTCATTAGTGTAACGACTGTCCTCAAAGGGCCTGATGTCACCTATAAATGTAATTAAATGGAGTTGGTATGTCAAATAAATGGAACTACTCCTATGTGTAAGGTAACTCTGAATTTATTAATTATTCAAGTCACAGGCATTACAGTTGCATTGATTTTAAAATATGTCACTAAACGTAAATGATATTTACACAAATAGAGTGGTACCTCTAAATACGAGCTACGCGTAATCTGAGATATGAGATGTCTTTCGAACATAAATTTTGCCTGATTTAAGAGATGAATTCCAAGTTATGAAAATTTCCAGATTTTACCACTGGAGACTTGTGTGATCAAGTCATTTTGTTATCATCTTATTCATAATATGACTGAACAAATTATTTGTTTTTTAGTTACTTCATATTGGGTAAATTCGCTTGAGATACAAAATACAAAAATCTCCAAAATTTTCGTCGTCATTCATTTCCCAATTCTGCTCATTGCCAATGATATGGAAATACTCGTGTGTAGTGGCGCTAAGCCATCACTTGACGGACACTAGTCAGAAGGCATCGTGGGAAATGTAGTTTGGCGTCAAAGTATTATTAGAAGGTCAGACATTTTAAGCTCTCGCGGGCCATACAAAATGATGTGGCGGGCTACATTTGGCCATACATATGTCATATAGAAGAACAGTCAGCCAACGTTCATCTTGATTACTCAATTGGATTAGCATTCACATCTTAGCTGAATATTCCATGGACCACTGTGGAAAACATCAGACCTACACATGTTTGGGAAACTACACTAGTCACACTTTATTTTTCAAGAAAAAATACTGTGAATTCCAGACAAGCTACGACTTTTTGCTACATTTTAAACAGTGCAGTTTTAGTTATGGTGTGGCAGCACTGAGGACAATGGCAAGCTGTTTCTTTTTTTAAAGTCATGCGCTTTAAATTTAAAACACTGCTGTGATGTCTGAAAGCATTTAGAATGCCTTTCTAGAGGACTAGTCCATGTTTTTTGCCAACATTATTCATAAAAATACATAACAGGAGGTTTGACAGTACAATGTCATAAAATCAATAGAAACCACATACGATATTTCAACTTTTTCACTCATATGTCCTCAATTTCTACATCCGAATTGAACAGCAGTCTATTTAAAACGCGTCTGTTCTCTTGTCGGATGATCAGTATCAATGTCAGATTTCTGAAGTTTCCTTTAATCCTCTAAGAACGATGACAAGCGACTATAATTTGGTCCATCACTGCGGCAACCAACAATGACCTTGGTTACAATCTGGCACTATTCTTAATAGTATGGTTGCCCCGGCGCAGTCATCTAGAAATATAAGGCTCACATTTTACAAAATGTAGCCCTCATTTGCGTTTTTTCTCAGGGCAGTGGTAAATATGTGCTCTTGGTTGGCGCTAGGTGTGCGCCAGGCTTAAAATGTATGAAATGGACATGAATGTGTTCCATTTTTATGGTTATTTAAGCCTGCTGCTTCAAATTAGGTGTGGCTGGTACAGAGACAAAATTGAGTTTGGTTCTTGAATTTAAGCATGCAGAATTTAATCAGGTTCTCTCTGCAGTCTGGAATTGAGAATACTATTGTTTGCCGCAGTCCAGCCCCTACTGTGGCATATATCTAATTTTATCACACTGATGCTGCTGTGGCAACCTTTTTAAAAGGAATATATCCTGGAATGTGACTACAATTTTTTTCCCTTCAGGTACCAGCAGATTATGCACTACCACATGCAGAATGAAGTATATGACAAAGTGGTTGAAGCTTGTAAATTATATGGCGACCAAGAAAGTTGCTTGTGGGAACAAGCTTTGGCCTACTTTGCCAGAAAAGAAGAAGACTGCAAGGCTTACATCAGTCAAGTTTTGCATCACATTGACCAAAATAACCTCATGCCTCCTTTACTTGGTATATGTCAAACATACATTCCTTTTTGCCTATGTAGAGAAAATCAAGCTTTCAATTTGTGTGTTTGTAGTGGTGCAGACACTGGCACACAACTCAACAGCGACGCTATCTGTTATCAAAGAATACTTGATCAACAAATTGCAGAGGGAGAGCCGACAAATTGAAGATGACGAACTCAAAATACAAAAATATCGCCAAGAAACTGCTCACCTTCGCTCTGAGATCCAGGAACTCAAGACAAGGTAAATTGTCTATTAGCTTCAGGTTTGTCGGCATCTCCCGCAAGTTACAATTGACTTATGGATACTCACTCGAACAAACATTAAACATTTTGGGATGAGCACTATGGCAAATGTCACTGTAGGAGACATTTTACTGGAGGCAATTGATCCTTTTTGGGCTAAGAAAGATCGCATATCATCTTCAAGTCACCAAAAGGGCTTGAACTATACATTTGAGGGTTATATTCATGATTTCATTTTCGAAAATTTCGACGAATGTCATAACCATCTTAAACAACAAGCTAGAGGATCAGCATTGTTCATACACTGCAGGGTAGGAAATGTGATTTACCTTCAACTAATTAACCCAACTTGACGTGACTTGTAAAATAATCTTTGTTATTTGCTACTAGCTTTTGATAATCTAAACTTGACTTAAAGCTCCGTGTTAGCATAGCTAGCTTTGTTTTCACTCACGTTTGATTATCAAAGTATAAAGAACTAGCACATAACAGGTCACTGAACTCCCAGTTAACAAAGTGACGATATGTTGAATGTAGCCCAGAGCTAACTTTACCTAACGTCAGCCGAACGTTAGAGATGTTAACGTTATAAATAACTCCATATTTCTCTCTAGCAAATTGACAATATGTTGCCTCAAATACTATCTTGACTTACCTAAGAACAGATATAGACATCCTTAGTATCTTTATCCACATTGAGTTGGTGCTGTGGCTGAACACATTTCTGTAACTTTATCCAAAGCAGACACAATTTAGATGTGGCCTGGAAAAAGGTAAAAAATACACACAATCCATTGCCGAGCTTCTCAAAATACCTCATATCATATTTGCACACCATTTGACCATGTTAAAGTTAAACATTTAAAAAAACACACGCAAAAAAACAAAAGAAAACTGACAAATAGTGATAGATCCTATGGACGAGGGAACTCAGAATGTCCGAGTCTATTGGGTTAACTGGACACACTCTGTTTGGCTCATCGCGTTTTAGAGCGAGGCTTCGCCATAGGTCCATTGTGGTTTTTAAATACAAAAGTTTATCTTGAAATAAATGACACTTTTTTTGTAAATACAAAAACATTCCATTTTCTTGCACAGTTTGAGTAACCAGCAAGAGTATACAGTATAGCACAGGTGACACCACATTTCTTTATTTTTTTCTGATTAGTGTGAAGGGTTACTAGTATGAAATGAATGTCTAAAATAGCAACCCATGTTATAACCCTGTTATTACAATGTTATTATCATGTTATTAGGTTGTAATAATTATACTATCCATTAAAAAGTTGAATTATATGCCAAGTTGTAGTGAAACTATTAAAACAAAAAAGAAAAAAAAAACACTAATAAAATAATTGAATACAAAACATGCAACGTTTTTGGGGGGGCCTTAACAGTTTGACAGAGTGAGTCTCAGAATAATGAGATGCTGTTTTTTATCCTTTAAGAATGTCTTGGTTTGATTCAGAAAGCAAGAAAAAATCCACCGGAATGGTGTAGTAAAACTGCAACTGTAGTAAAACTGTCAGCAAAAAACTTTAATTTAAAATTTTAAAGCTACTGGAGAAATTGGAAAGTGGCCTCTGAAAGTTCTTATAAAAGTGCTTGAATTTGGCCTTAAAAACGGTCTATAAACCCTGTTATGCGTTGTGAAAGGGGACTGTTTGGAGCGCAAGAATGTGCTAGGTTTTCAGACTGTGGATTGAGGCAACGCATTAAGTTGAGTGTGTTTTTTTTCTAATGAACAAAAGCTCCTAAAAGTTGATTCAGGTAATTGTGTCACATTTCAAAGTCCATGTGATAAATCAGGAATCAGTATATCAAATCTCTCAAGCCGCCCGCTCACGATACCTGATAAAAGTCAAGTCACATTTATTTTTATAGCTCTTAATCACAAAATTGTATCAAAAGACTGCACAGGATTACTATTTCACCATTACCTGATCTATAAAAGGCAAAAGTGCCTGACCTATTGCAACTCATTGACTTTTTGCAGTGCGAAAATCTTCCAGAAGACCAAGTGCAACATGTGCAAGAGTCCCTTAGAGCTGCCGTCCATTCATTTCCTGTGCAGCCATTCTTTTCACCAACACTGCTTCGAAAGTTACGCCGACAACGAGGCCGAGTGCCCGACTTGCGCTCCAGAAAATCGAAAAGTTATGGATATGCTTCGGGCGCAGGACCAAAAATGTCAACTGCATGACCACTTCAGCACACAGGTACAAACAACACTACAATATGCTAGCAAACACACTGAGCTCAAAGAGTCTTTGTCTACTTCATCCTTACATTATCATTTTGGTCTACCATTTCGCTAGAAAATTGTAGCATTTTTTATTTTGTGTTTACAACAGGGTGCTTGAAATCCTTGAAATGCTTGGATTGTAATGTTATGTTTTTAAGGACTGAAACATGGATACATTTTGGGTGAAGTGCTTGTAAATGCTTGAAGTTGTTGCCATGTTTCTCAGCAAAATGAGGTTGACACTGATCTCTGGCAGCTTGTCTTTCGCATTGCATTTCTTCTTCTCTCATGAATAACTATAGCTTGCATTAGTTTGTATGGCGTTGGCCTATAAATAGGGTTTCCGCGTATCCTTGAAAAGTCTTAAAAGGCAATGAATTCATTATTCTAAAAATTGGGATTAATTGGCATTAAAAAAAATTAGATCCAATGTCAAAAGTCTCAAAAATGTGGACACTAAGATTTAGGGTTAGGGAAATAGTAATATTGTTTCTCAATTTTTTTTCCGATTATGTGTTTTTATAATGCTACACTCAAAAGTGGTAATGAATATAGTGTTATGTTTTTCAAAAGAGTTTTACACTGGACCACAAAGTCATTTTTCATGCATCATGATAAAATCCTCCATGAATGCAGCAGAATAGTTATTTGGTATTAGTAGTTATCTGTCAGTTTTGACTGAGGAGCTATGAAGTTCAAAGCGGCGCTGCCACGAGCGGCTGCCTTTTCCAGCAGCTGCCCAATTGTTTTATTGTCTGCTCCTATCTTCGGCGTTTTTTCTTCCCGTTTTGACAACTACACTATGGATTACTTCTATCCTATGGACATGGGTTTTAGCGCACAATAGATGTGTGTACTCAAGAAGTTTCAGCTCCTTGCCCTAAAGAATTCTCGTGCCGGCGTGATGAAGGGGCCCATGGTGAAAGGACAGCCGGAGCTAGCGAAGCGGCTAGCGGCGTTATAAGTCTTCGGTACCATCCGCAATTATGGTAAATGCGAACTCACGACCAAATAAGATCATCGAGTGCGGGTGGAAAACATCGAAGCGCACAGGGAACGCAGTTGCTGTGTTTTGCGGAAACGTGGCTCACGTTTAGCATTCCGGACGCTAACGTGTAGCCACCCGGAGCTACCTGGAGAAATCCGGCTTCAACGTCGCTAAACAGAGACACGAAAGCCGGGGGGAATCGGAGAGGAGGCGGACTTGCTAACACGAGGTCGTGTATCCCTGGATTTTCACAAAGAAAAGATTTCCATCTGCCGCAGGAATGTCGAACTTTTGGACTGGCGTGACGTCATCCGCTCCGCTACAAGCACCCTAGGGCATCATGTTAATCTGTTAATAAACAACGGGGTAGACTGCTGGAAGTGTGAATTTCCCTACGGGGATGAATAAAGTATATATCTATCTATCTATCTATCTATCTAGTTCTGTAAACATCCGTTTTATTTATTGTTTTCATTGTCAAGTCAAGTCGCGGTTATCTGTATAGCCCTTAATCACAAGAAGTCTCAAAGGGCTTTGAGAGTGCTATTTAGATGGAAAGATTTTAATTGGACCAAAATTTGATTAAAAAAAATTAAACATTTGTTTAAAATTGCCTCTAATACATGTGTTGTTTTGTTTTGTTGGTTTTAATTTTGTGTTTTTTTGGCAAATGGGTCTTAAATTTGATTTTACAAGGCATTTAAAAAAGTCTTGAATTTAACTTGACTTAAGTTGTACGAAGCGTTATCTAGGGCTGCACAATTAACCGAAATCTAATCGACATCGCGATGTGACATAGTGTGATTGTGTAATCACAAGATTTTTCAAGCACTTATAGTTTCATGTTTGTGAGTGATAGTGTTTGGACAACCAAAATTGTCACACTTCGAGTTTTAACGGTGTCAGACATTCAGAGGCAAGTTTTAACAGCACTAGCCAATAAAGTCGAGGCAAAGTTTGCAAGCAGTGTGTGATAGGCTGGTGTATGCTGTCAGTCAAACAGCCGGGCAGGCGCCCAACTGTCCACCAAGACAAATGCGACAACCAGGAGCTTTAGCGGCTCGTTACATTGAAAATAAATTCATTAATTATATCTGACTCTGAGGAACGTCAGAACAGCACAAAAAAAATGCGTCCGGGAATCGATTAATGCGGTGTCAGGCAAGAAAGCAATAGCGAGGCTGCAGGTCTGGCCTAGTGCTATGGCTAGGAAAACATCTCTCCTAAGCCACCCCGTGCCTGTATTTCACCAAAGCCAGATCCATTACCCATAAAATGGATGACTTAGAGCTACATCGCATGGTACACCACTACATTCATGACTTGTATTTTAATCATCGCGGAGACCTGGCCGAAGTCATGGTTACCCGATGGTACCATGCAGCTAGCCAGCCGCTCTCTAAAACGCTTTCTTACTCTGAATGGAGAAGCCCTCTGATTTGGTTATACTTATGTATAATAACAATAAAAACTATTTAACTGAAATTCTGTTTTTATTTATAGATCTATACGTGTTATTTTGTTACGGTCGTATACTCTCAGTCAGTTATGACGTAATCTCGATTTAAGTTTTTATTTCACGATGATCAAGTACTCAAAAAAGAAAACTAGCACAGAAAATCCATTTTTTTAAAGGAAAACATTTATGGTAGAATCATCTGAATAACTCTTCATATTTTACATCGTTACTGATCTATGTGAGCGTGTCTAAGATATGCATGTACGTGTAACGTCAGTATACCATGTTCTCCGCTTTATTTTTAATTTCATTTGCCTTTCAAGTTGACATTTATGTTTTTGGCGCTGGTTTTTATCAAGTTCCTCCCAAAAATCCTACGAGTGTGACTCAACAAAGTTTATTCCATCATAATTATGCAATTTTCGGCTGGTGCGACTTGTTCTCTGGACAGACTAATAGTCTGGAAAATATGCGACATGCAGGAGTTAAAATCGCATATGTGAATAGCAAATATATTTGCGGATATTTTGTTAAAGTACTTGAAATCTGACCATGAAAAGGTGCAAGAACGCTTTTCATAAAGAGTGGTAGAAAGGACATTAATAAATGAAAAACGGCCTGATAATCTTTTAAAAGTCAGCTAATGGTGATAAAGACAAGTGTGTTCCCAATTGTGAAATGAATGACCATCACTGAAATAAAAAATAAAAAATGTATTCGCATTTTTCACACCAAAATCCAAATGATAAAAAAGTAAACCACAATGTAGTGGGTATGTCTACTTCACGCCATAATGCATTTGTTGTCATCAAAGCCTACAACAAAAACAATTCCTAGGAATATGACAAATGACAACGAGTTAGAAAAATGTTGACCCTTTTCTTCTTTCATTTTTGTTTTTCAGTTACAGAGCTCTCACGATGGATTCTCAATCGTGGCTGACTATTTTGGACGAGGAGTTTTTAACAAAGTGACTCTTCTTACCGACTCGCCTGCCAGCAAATGTGTCCCTCACCTGGAAGTCAATTTGCAAAGAGAACGGCTCATCCGCACCAAAAGGAACTGATTCGAAATAAACACAACAGTCATTACAGTCTTGTATCTGTCATTGATTGTATGTCTGCACTTCTCAAGCATGTGTATTTTCTGCACTGGAAAATGCATCCATTATATTTAATCTCTTTTATTTATTTATAGTTTACTCATCAGGGACTGAATGAGGTGTCTTGTCTGGTTAGTTATGGAATAAACAAGCTTAATTCTGAAGTTTTTAAGGTCACTTTGGGCAGCCAACTTGCAGACGAATGTGAAATCGTGATGTGTCGTTCGCGAACGAATCTGCTCTATAATCAGACTCTTTAAACTCAGCGATGGAAGCCAGCTTCCCACTAACAATGTTCTCTCGCTTTCTCTCTTACTTTATAGCTTTCTCTTTTTCTTCTCTTTTTCTCTGTCACTTTTTTATTTTTATTTATTTTTATTTGTTTTATGTCTCCCTTTTTCTCTTTCTTTCATCCCGCTCTCTTTCTATTTTTCTCTGTACAGTGTTTTCTCATTGTCTCACTTTTTCCTATTTTCTCTCTTTGGCTTTCTTGTAGGCGCTTTGGACTGATCAATATGAGTGTGGTTGCCTAGTCAAGTCATGTTTATTGACCCCCATAATCACAAAGAGTCTCAAAGGGCTGCACAGACCACATATTATTGCAAACTACAAACTATGATGACACCATCCCCTGATCTAAAACCTACATGAGAGCAAGGAGAAACTCAAAAACCTCAACATGAGGGAAATGAAGAAACCTTGAGAAGGGACCGCACATCAGGTAATCCCCCTTCCAGGATGACCAGGCTGCAACGAATGTTGCATTAACAGACAAAAAAGCAGATATCGTCAACAGGAAATATAGGTCATTCATAAGCTATAAAATAGAAGTGTGTTTTAAGCCTAGATTTAAACAGTTCCACTGAGGTTGCAGATCCAATCTCGGGGCAGAGCATTCCACATTACCAGAGCCTGAATGGAGAACAATCTCGAACCTGCGGATCTCTTCTTGGCTCTTGGGATCACTAGTAAACCAGCATTTTCAGAGCGAAGGCGCCGGACCGCAACATAGGGCGAAATTCTATCTGAAAGATATGAGGGAGCAAGTCCATTCATGATTTAGTATACTACCAACAGAACCTTCAAATCACATCTTAAGCTTACAGGGAGCCAATGCAGGTTAGCTAAAATCGGGGTAATGTGATCAAACTTTCTTGTCTTAGTTAAAAAAGCCTCGCTGCAGCATTTTACGGGAGGTAACAAACGCGTGAATTATAATCTCTGCATCTGACTGAGACAGCATAGGACGAATTTTAGCAATGTTGCGAAGATGGGAAAAAGCTGTTCTAGTAATATTCTTAACGTGTGTTTGAAAGGACACATTAAGGTCAAATATGTCACCTAAATTTTTGACTGCGTCACTCTGGGTGTTATTACATTTGTCAATGTTCAGAGCCGTTTTTGAAAACAAGATGTTCGCTTAGTATATACAATGTGAAAGTTTCAACGAGGCAAATGTTCACTGTAAATTATCAAGTAAAGTCATGTCTATTTTTATAACCCTTAATCATTACATTAAATGCTATTATAATATAATAGTAGAATACATTTTCCAAGTGCTGGTGCTTAATTTTTCATAAATTTTGGTAATATATCATTAAAAACAATAATCTGAAGAACCATTTGGTAACCAAAAGAGTCGGCTCCAATGAGTGAGCCGAGCCGAAAAAGCCCGGAATACCCATGACTAGAAATCTGAACGTCACAGTCTGAGAACAACTTCGGGGCCAGTCTCAAGGCAGTCGTTGGCCATTGGAAAGTACGCTTCCTGGACGTGGACCAATTGGCTGCGTAAACGTTTGTCCTCAAAGAACGTGGACCAATCACCACCCTGAGCGTTGCTGTTACGTTCGCGAGCGACACAGTGATGCGAGTTCCGCCTCTTTAGAGAAACCGCTTTTTCGGCTCGGCTCACTCAAAAGAGCTGGCTCTTTCGGCTACCAAACGACTCTTCAGGTTGATTTTGATGCATGAATCCAAATAATTATGCCAATTGTTATGCAACACTGTGCAAAGAATGATTTGAAAAGGAGAATAGAGCAAAAAAAAAAAAAAAAATATATATATATATATATTTATATATATATATATATATATATATATATATATATATATATATATACAAAGGGGAAAAATTGGACCGAAGAAGAACAAATTAGACAAAAGGAAAAGAGAGAAAAAGCAAGAAAAAAAAGAAGCAAAAAGTTGGGGGGAAGAAACAAAAACCCGTAACAAATAAAAGAAAAAAGGGGGAAATGAAAAAGCAATGGAAAAGTGAAAAGCTAGGAAAAAAGAAACAAAAAATGGAAAAATAAGAAAAAATAAGAAAAAAGCAATATGATAATAAGTAAAAGGCTAATGGAAAGGAAAAAATGATGAAAAGAGAATCGGGGAAAAATAGAGAAAAAAAGCAATAAAATAGTCAAAACCCCAGAAAATAAAATACCAAAAAAGAAGATAGAATCACAAAGTTGGCTCATAGAACCCATCGTTTGCAAACGACCCATCACTATTTCCTTGCATCAAGTTAATCTTTGGAAAAGTATGGGTACCATCTTGGCTTTTGACTATTATGTGAATTTTGGCCCAGGCGGGACTCCATAGTGAGTAGTATAGTACTCGTAATAACTACATATGTTGAATATCGAAGCATCTCATCTCATTAGCCGTACCGCTTATCCTCATATTATTTTTTATTTCAACTGTAGGCTATAAAATAATGATATCCCATGCCTCCTGCACATTATACTACAATTTTAGTGGGAAACCGAAAGTAGTAAATCCTATTTTAATTTAATGGCTTGACTACTTTGCCGGTCACTGTGCGCAGCGGACACCAGTGATGGGAATTCTGGCTCTTTTTAGTGAAGCGGCTCTTTCGACTCGATCACTCAAAAGAGTCGGCTCTTTCGATTCGCAAACGGCTCCTCGGGAGCCTGTTGTCGTCGTCGTCGTCGTCGTCGTTGAGTCACTCAAGGCGCCTAAGGTAATCCATAGTAGTGCCAGACTCGCTCGTGGGAGGCTCCGTAGTTCTCCGAAGGAGAGGGGGCTGCGACTGTCCTGTGCCGCCAGGCCTGACGGGGTGCGACCCAAGCAAACCAAGCAGACGAAGCCTCAAAAGTCCTTAGTACGTTCGGACAGGCCGGTGCATGATTTATGGAAGCCCTGTGGGCAGGTAGTACAGGTGATTGGGGTGTGGTCGCAGCGAATGGTTCGAAAGCACCACTGGCATTTGGACTGGGGGCCAGGGTTGCTCTCGAAGTCGCCCGCCCTAAGAAGAACAGAGAGAGGAGAGTAAAAGAGAGAGAAAGAGAGGGACAGATAGAAAGAGAGAAAGACAGACAGAGTAAAATGCAAAAAGGGGGAAAAGAGAGTGAGAGAGGAAAGAGTAGGAAAGAGAGGGATAGAGAAAATGAGAGACAAGAGTGTAAAGGGGGAAGAGAGAAAAGGAGAGACAAAGAAGGAGAGAGGACCAAGAAAGAAAGAAAGAGCGAGTCTGAGTGGACTGAGTTGGATTCGTAAGGCTCCCACGGGAGAGAGCCCTTCGCAGGACACCACGGGAAGGTTCCTAGTCTTTGTCCTGCGGAGCCTGTTGTTGCTTTAAGTTACCTACACGTACACGTGTAGTTAAAACAATGATGCAACTTTATGTACATATCTAAATTGATGATTTATCAAAAGCGATGTATTACACTACTATATTATAATAGCAATTACTTTTTCACCCTACTATATACTTCTAACTAATTCAAGCTTCATTTTTTTTTAAATTAAGCAACTTTAATGTCAAGGAGTACAGAATCCCCCAAAAACGCACAACACACAAAAAAAATATAAACTAAAAATATATATATTTTTTAGTGTCATCGCAAACTATGAATTACTTGAACAAACGTTTAGCTTTTTAATTTAAAGTGAAACACAGGATTCATTAAAAAGTAACGGAAGCTATAAGAATTAGCATACATTTGTATGCTAATCTTACATCTTACAATCTTAAATCTTACTGACATGACTGTAATCAAATTATTTACAGATCTACAAAAATAAATGATACAATACATGCCACAATGAGGCCTGCTTACTGGTTCATCAAGATGGCCTTGACACTCCCACATTCCAAGCCGCTCGAAAGCTTGCTTTTCTTCTCCCAGACACGCTTTTGTGTTTAGAAAGTTTCACTATCCCTATTGCTCATTTATTATATTCGCACGGCATCTAGCGACCAACATTATGCAGTATATTATCCGTGAAGAAACATCGCTTTGACAAAATGAAAGGTAGTATATTAACAAAAGCCATGGCTTACTGGAAATATATCCTCTGCTCTGATGAGACAGGGATCCATTTATTTGGCACAGATGGCGTGAAGCATGTCTGGCGGCAAGCAGGTGAGGAGTACAAACATGTTTTTGTCATGCCTAAAGTCAAGCATGGTGTTGGGAATGTCATGGTTTGGGACTGCGTGAGTGCAACTGAAGTTGGGGAGTTTCTCTTCATTGAAGAAAATATGAACTCAATGTACTTGTCACGGTTGCCATGGCGCCCAATTGGCCCCGCCCGTGTAGCGCCAGCTGCGGCTCGTTGACAGATTGGCTTCCCTTATATCTAAGCTCAGTGCTCTCACTCACCCGTCTTGTCCGGTATTGCTCCATCTGTCCGATATCTGCTCAAGCAATTGGTATCGATCTCGTCGGCCTTTGGCTTCCTGTCATTCCACACCAGACTGCTGCCTCACGTCTTCCGCCCAACGATCGCCAAATCACTGGCGTTTGGGTTAACTGCCCCATTTCCCGTAAAATAAAAGCTTGTGTGAGAAACGTCATGCTATCATTTGTTAAGCTTTACAACTTGTCTCACGCCTGTATCAGGAAATGTACCTTTAAGTTTTCTATTTACGAGATAAGGGGTGGGATTTCATACATTTTCTTCGCCCCACTTCCTTTCAGGCATCCTGTAATGCATTGAAGTGATATTTACATGTGTACAGAAGAATGTAACTTTTTTCAGGGCTGAAAATAAACTGTAAAATACAGGAAATTTTAACTATTCTTTGTAATGAACTTTTAATCAATTTAGACTTGAAGAAAACAGAACGCATACCTGTCAACCTCCACGTCTCCATGCCTGTACAAACTGTCGTATTTTCCCGTACAAAATACAAAATAATCTTACACCATATTTTTTTCCGGAATGATGCATGATGGGAAATCCCCAGGCGGCAGACGCATGCGCACAGTAGCATCAAACCGCTCGCTTCGTTTGCAATGAAAAAAACAATACCGAGATAGAGGCTTTCGCGGCGAACTTGTTTGACTTGAGTAATTTGCCGTTTGGCGATAGTCGGTGTATACCGGATGGTACCCATTATTGACAAATTTGCGTTTTTCCGTACAGATTTTCTTGTACGTCGTACACGTCTTGCATAATAAAATGCATAATAAACGTACTTTGTACGGCAAAAACGTACAGGTTGACAGGTATGAGAACACCTCTTGAAATTGCCTCGAAGGGAGCCAGTTCATGTCCTCACTTCAGAGAGCTGTCTCATAAAACCTTCGCGTTCGTAAACGACACATCACTCTTGAAGCAAGTCGGCTCCTGTCTTACACTTGAAGGAGCCGGCTTATATAGCCGTTTCGTTCGCAAACGCCACACATCTATCAGCCATTTGATTGGATCCAATGAGGTGCCGCCGCGTTCCGGGCCCGACTCATGAAAGCAAAGCGATGAGCAGTACCTTCTAAAGACTCTTATCTAAATCGGAAAAAAGCTCCGAAAGTTGGGGTCTTTCGTTTAAAGAAACACGAAAGCGAGTCGTGTTTCCTAAAGTCGTAGTTTATTTGCATAACCCGAAGAAAGGTAAGTTGAGTCATGCACTTGTCTTCATGCTGTGCTGCTAGCTAACATAATGTTCTATACTGGCATTGCTTTTGTATACAGTAAGTTGTTGATCAAATGAAACATGATATTGTTACGATGCTCTTTTATAACTTGAGCCAGTCTCTAAGCACTACGTTGTTAATGTGTTTGTCGAGTTGTCCTAACAGTCCTTAAATCTCTTCCTCTTTAAAGTCTTTATGACATGTGTACCCCGGAGTGCAATGTCTAATCTCGTCACATACAATGTTTCACCACGTTACTATAAATGACAATAAAGGCTATTATTTCCTATTCAATTCTAAGTTTAAAACCTAATTCCCAAATCAACAAAAGTGAATCTCGTAGTAGACAATACAAATGTGTTTATAGTAGATTTTAAACCTGGCTGGATCAATACGTTTGTTTTTTGTAGTCTCATCTCATTAGCTGCACCGCTTATCCTTAGTAGGGTCGCGGGGGTGCTGGAGCCCATCCCAACAATCATCGGGCAGTGGGCAGGGGACACCCTGAACTGGTTGCCAGCCAATCGCAGGGCACACAAGGACAGACAACTCGCTCGCTCATTCACACCTAGGGACAATTTGGACCGGCCAATCCACCTGAAATGCATGTCTTTGGAATGTGGGAGCAAACCGGAGTGCCCGGAGGAAACCCACACAAGCACGGGGAGAACAAACAAACTCTGCACAGTAAGTCCGGTAGCTGGATTTGAACCCACACAGGAGGTTCCCAAGACCTTAGAACTGTGCCGCACACGCGCTAACCACTGCGCCGCCGTGCTGCCTGTTTAATATAATAATTATTTATAATATGTGCTTATTCACAGTACCAGTTGTTCAGAGAATGATGTCATGTACAACTGCCACTGTGAATATGCACATATTTATCATTCATGTTTTGGTTTTTGTAGTATGCTATATTATTCAACCTACATTTGTAGCCGACCCTACATATTATATTCACGGATGAAAAGGGACAACACACTTAATCTCAAACAATGGAACATAACTGTTTTTGTGTTTGACATTAATTGTGTTAATTTGTTTACATCAACAGTCGAGTAAATGCAGATCAGGGGATGGTGTCATAATAGTCTGTGGTTTGCAATAGTATGTGGTTTGTGCAGCCCTTTTGAGACTCTTTGTGATTAAGTGCTATACAAATAAACATGACTTAACATTTGAACCAATTCATTCCACTAAACAGACTCAAGTTGGCGCTATGAATAAGAACATATTTGCCTAAATTGTTATACTGCTTTAAAAAAAAACATTTATAAAATAGTTATAGGGAGTGGGCAATAACATCAGATTGAACTATTCGGCCAGGCCTAACATAGCGGAGAAAATACTGCACAATATTGTCTTTAACATGGAACCAAACCGGACGTCAACTCTTATCCACCTTTAGTGCCCTCTAGTGACGGAAATAGGCATTTTAGAGCTAAAAGACTACTTACTCAATAATGTACGGCAGGCCAAATCACTCAACCAACAGGCCAGAATCAACCTGTGGTCCGTACGGTTGACATGCCAGATATAAACCCTGTCCTAAAAGTTGAAAATTTGGGTCAGGAATGGAGCGACCAACTACTTTGGCTAGTTTTCACTCGTTGAAACATTTTGGAATTGTGATTGTATAAGAACTTAAATGATCCTAAAAAATAATCACATTTTCTCCTTAAAATTGCATTTTATTTCCTTAAAAGGTCTGTTTTCCCGGGATGTTTGGTTGGAAGAATGGGGGTTCTCATTGTACGATGAGTGTTTTTTGTACAGTACTTTTCGTTGCATTTCAGTGTCCAAATAGTGCAAAAAGAATACATTTAGATTTTGAGTTTGATGACGAAATGAACATGATATTTTTTTCCTCTTATTATTTTGGTAATGATCTTAGTCAGTGGGTAATCAGTAAAATTATCAACTTGCATCAAGGTGAAAGGGCATTAGTTTGTGTAGCACCAGCTAATCGATTATCACAATAACCGCTAAACTTTAGCCTCAAAAGGAAAACAAATGTGCTAATTTTTTACATGTATTCTTTATTCTCTGTATGCTCTTTAATGGTCCTGATGCTGTATAGCAGTGTTTTTCAACCCTTTTTGAACCAAGGTACACTTTTATTTATAAAAAAGATCCGAGGCACAACGTCCGTCCAATGTTTGAAAATGAAGTTATGTCAAATATTTCACTGTACTACCTCATAAGCAGATAATTAGTATATAAAAAGAAGAAAATAATACTTGAAATAAAAAAGAATGATGTGCTTTATTTGCGTTTTTATTTTTTACAGTGCAATCTTAAACCGCTTTGTTAAACAAATTAGGTTGTTAAATGTACTGTGGTCCCTGAGATTTGATTTGCAACCTCAGTGGAAATGTTTAAATCTAAGCTTAAAACACACATCTATTCTATGGCATATGAATAACCTATAATTTATATTGACAATAATAAGGGGATGATGTCATAATAGTTTGTAGTTTGCAATAGTCTTTGATTTGTGCAGCCCTTTGATACTCTTTATGATTAAGGGCTATACAAATAAACATGACTTGACCTCATTAGCAGATAATTAATGTATAAAAACTATATAAAAATCTACTGATATGGATGGCTATTACAGTTCCTCATCTGAATATAGCAAAAATACTGAATAATGGCCTGATTTTTTTTTTGGAAAGATAAAATTGGGAAAATTCCAGTGGCACACGAGACAAGATCTCACGGCACTCTAGTGTGCCCCGGCACCCTGGTTGAAAAACACTGCTGTATAGTATCCATATTGAGTGATGCTCATGTCGGGAACTCACCCAATAGGTCACACTTTTCCGAATTGATTCACCCCCCCATGTTGAACAAGCCTTAATTTAGGTTAGGATATTTACCAAGATTAGCAATTTTTTAACCAATTTTAAGGTCTCATTTAAACTTTTTTGGGGGGTTAGAATTTGGACAATGGTTAATATTCATGCCTGTTTTCTGTCATGTTATTAATTCACCAAGAACTATTTCAAAAAATGTGTTTTCCACAATGGTAATTGGAAAAAACGTCTGCTTTACAAAATGGATTGAAATCAAAATACATTTACCATGTTCATATATTAATCGACCCAAAAATTCACACTCAAATGTTACGGCTGAAAACAACATATGTTTGCTTTCAATTTCAAATAATGGACTGTCCTAAATGAAATAGACGGATTGATTATTGAAATAATTGTTAAGATCAATGGAAATAATCCATAACAATGTAATCCTACAGTAATAAATAAATCAGTGCCTGTTTTTTCCCAGGGTCATCAGCACCCTAAACAAGTGTGTAAAATTGTGAATTTTACTGTATATCTTCCTATTCTATTTGATTTTTCTTGTTGCTGCTAAATGATATTGGACTACATATTATTCCACTACTGTTATGATGCACTATTCCTTTATTACACTATTATTATTTCTTAGGCCAGTCTCTAAGCACTACTTTCTAAATATCGTTGCCTATTTATCCTGGCAGTTTATTTTACCATATTTTTCGCTCTTAATTCTATATTACATGTTTACCCTAGAGTGCAAGGTCTAATCTCATTGCATACAATGTTTCACAACGATGATATCATAATAAAGACTATTCTATTCAGTTTAATGTTAGTTGCTGGTCTAATTAATAATAACCCTGACAGAATCAAATCCATTCTTAAACATGGTTATTTGGTTTTGCGTAGGAAAAAAAGATGAGCATAACTTTGATTTCATTTACTCTCCAGATTTCAGTGCATCATGGGTTTGAGAAGGCTTCCATTGGCTGTTCTGTTCTGTTTGGTTTTAGTAATGTTTCCGTCCCACACAGGTATGAATTGCACATCATATTTTTGGCACTCTCTGTATATGTTAATGTTGTTTTGGGGACATAACGAGGATGTCTTTATGTTGTTCTAGATGCTGTAGCTGTCATGTCAATAGATGTTGGAAGTGAATGGATGAAGATGGCAATAGTTAAACCTGGCGTGCCCATGGAGATTGTTCTCAACAAGTGATTACAACAAACAAATCTCATTCACTAGTTCAGTCATGCTAACTGTTTGTTCATTTTCAGAGAGTCGAGGAGGAAAACGCCCATTGCTGTGTGTCTCAAAGAAAATGAAAGACTGTTTGGGGATAGCGCCCTAGGAGTGGTATGAGCAACACAATTGAAACATTAGAATTACAGTGGTATCTCTTCTTACCAACCTAATTCGTTCCAGGATTGTGCCAGTGAATTTTCCTTAAATGAAAATTATTAATAGTGAAATGGTCCATTCCCTTCCTCCCAAAAGCATCCAAATAGCTGTAAAACACATCTTCCTGATCACTTAAAACACATTAAAATGGTCATGAAACATATAAAATACGATAATAAAATGAATACGATGATATTGAGGAAATAAAATGCGAGGTTATTATGAGCACTCCCCATGGTAATGAGGGTTATGCATGCTACGGTTGCAAGGAGGAGTGACTGGGATCGCATACCTGTCAACATATACGTTTTCCCCGAATTTTATGTTTTTGTTCATTTCACCTTGTGTTAGCCGTATTAACTAATTGTTAACGGGGAAAACCAAATTTAAAAAAAAGACCGATCTGGTCTTACTCACTTAGGCTCTCATCTGGATGATCTTGGTCACAGGTAGCGGACGACAACGTCATCGTAAATTGTTAAGGTTGCTGCAGTATTCTACATAGTCCGTCTTGCTGTGAATAAATTCGTGCCTCGTTGTATTATCACATTATAAAAGGACCTGCAACTGTTAATACGGGGAGCAATTGGCAGAAGTTGACAGGTAAAAAATAGAAAGACTGTTGATGAAACAGTAGCACTTACTGTACACTTAAAAGTAAAGTTACTGTAACTTTATATGAACCTACAAGAAAATTACAGCACATTTTTTGGGGGGCCTGGAGTAGTTTGCATGCACAAGCTGGATAAGGTGATGCTTGCAGTTATAGGTCACAAGCAGTCTCTGGTGGTAGCCTCTGGCGCTGCTCGTGCACTGGATTTGTATGGCTTGCAAAAAAAACTTTTCTTTCGAAATTCTTGTTTTTAGAGGTCCTCGTAGAAAGAGGTACTACTGTACCATACCACAATTGTGTTAAGTCAGTCGTTGATTATTATGCATGCGTTCTTGTTCCCTTTTGTAGTCTGTGAAGAACCCGAAAACAGTCTATCGACACCTGCAAAGTCTCCTGGGCAAGAAGTACAACAACCCACAATTGGCGCTTTACCAAAAGCGTTTTCCCGAGCATAATCTGCAAACCGACCCTGTGCGAGAGACCATTTACTTCAAAAATTCTGAGTAAGTGCTTTTATCTTTGATTCTGAACTTCACTATAGAGTTTATTTTATTCTTATAAATGCCACTTTCAAAATCTTGAATCATATTTTAAATACAACGAAAGTAATTTACAAATTAAGATGGGTCCTCCATAAAAGTAAAGGGATATATATATTTTTTCTACGCTATTAACCATGAGTTAAACATAGGAGGGAAAAAAAAGGTACCTTACTTTCCGGACTATAGGTCATTCCAGAGTATAAATTGCAAAAAAATTGCATAATTAAGAAGGAAAAAAACCTATATTAGCCGCACCACAGTATAGATCGCATTTTGGAGCTAATTTATTTGATAAAACCCAACACCAAAAACATACATGTCGTCTCGAAAGACAATTTAAAATATAAGAGCGACGGGCTGAATTTGTTTGTAGGGTATATGAATGTTACATGATTGACATTTCTGATAATTTCAGTAACGACGTAACATATTAAGAGTTATTTAGATAACTTTACCATAAATTAAATGCTTAACAAATATTTTCACTCAAATCGGTCAATCCAATGACATTTTCATCCTCTGTGTCACAATAAACAATCCTCTGTTGTCTTCCTGTTCTACGTCGCTTTCGTAAGACTCAAAAAATGAGATACAAAGTGTTTTTAGTGATGATTGCGCGAGTGACAAGTGCTTGGGAGCTGTTAATGGGGCATTTTTCAGGATACCAGGGCAAGTTTGAAATTATCAACACAGGCCTAGAGTGCTTTTTTGCGATTTAGTTTGAAAATAATAATTATTTTCACAAATAAGTCTTACCGATGTATAAGTACAGTGGGACCTCGCTACTTTGCGGTTCCACGTTCGCGGGTTCAGAGCTTCGCGGGTCTAAAAAATAATAATATCCATCCATCCATCCATTAGCCATACGGCTTATCCTCATTAGGGTCGCGGGGGGGCTGGAGCCCATCCCAGCCATCTCCGGGCAGTGGGCAGAGGACACCCTGAACTGGTTGCCAGCCAATCGCAGGGCACACAGGGACAGACAACTCGCTCGCTCATTCACACCTAGGGACACTTTGGACCGGCCAATTCACCTGAAATGCATGTTTTTGGAATGTGGGAGGAAACCGGAGTGCCCGGAGGAAACCCACGCAAGCACGGGGAGAACATACAAACTCCGCACAGGAAGTCTGGAGCTGGATTTGAACCCACGACAGGTTTCCATGACATGTACTGTGCCGCACAAGCGCTAACCACTGCGCCGCCGTGCTGCCCCAAAATAATAATAATGATAAAATAAAATTAAAAAATTTAAAAAAATTAAAATTTTTTTTTTTTTATTTTATTTTTTTTAAGCATTTTTAAAGTGGCGTCGCAACTTCGCGGATTTTACTTTTCACAGGTGGTTTTGGTCCCCATTAACCGCGATAACCGAGGGATTACTGTATATTGTAATTACCGTAAATTCCAGACTACAAGCTACTGCTTTAATAACTACGGTCTGGCTAATTCTGTTTTTTTTTTTTCTTCTTGCTGCTACGCGTACGCCCAAAAACCCTGTGAAAGGCTGGGAATAAAATGAGAGGAAAATGTGTGACTCTGACTGCATTGATTGTATTCTTTCCTGTGTTTTTAGCACTTGTTTTCGTTGCACGACGATATACAACTATATCTAGTGGGCAAATACTATAGTGTCCCTTTAAGAAGGCAAAGAAAAAATAATTAATTTCTTTACATTTAATCAACCCTTAATTGACTCACCTTTTTTGTACTTTAGTTTTTGTTTTTAAAGTGTTTGTTAGGCAATGAAATATCTGTTCTTGATACTTATCATTTTGTTGATTCCTGTCTCGTCCCATCTCAATATTTTAGGGTTTCTTTGCGTTCAAACACGGTGCGGCTTATTTTTTTTTTTGTGGTGGCACAGACAAAAATGGTGAGCTGCTCTGATACACAACGCGTGTGCTCCAAATACAAAACATAGAAACCTTTATTATGCCCTTCATTTAGTCGCTGTTTTTGCCAATATTATTCATATAATACATAATAGGAGAAAAACAAGTGTATGACAGTACTTTATTAAATATTTAAAATGTACTAATATATTTCACCCACAAAGTCCTCAATTTATACATCTAAATTGAACAGCAGAGGAAGTTATCTATCAAAAATGCTACACCTCTCTTTCCATATCATCGGCGTCAATGTCAGGTTACTGAAGTTTCCTTTTAATCCTCGAGGGAAAGATGATTAGCATATGCAATTTTTTCTGTAACCGTGGTGACCATCACTGACAACAACACAAGGACACGTCTGTGTTTAAATCTGGCACTATTTTCCACATCATGGTTGCCTTGGCGCTGTTCTCTAGAAATATATTGGCTTTGCAGCAGCAATTAGGCCCAATGCAAAATAAATAAACCATCAGTGCAATTTTTTTAGGAAACTGCAGTTCACACCAGAAGAGCTCCTGGGGATGATACTCAATTATTCTCGTGGACTGGCTCAGGATTTTGCAGGTCAGTCTTTATAAAGACAAATCCAATTTTTAAAAATGATTATATGAATGTCTCTTCTCCTTTCTTGTCAACAACTCGTAGAACAACCAATCAAAGATGCAGTTATCACCGTCCCAGCATTTTTTAATCAAGCAGAAAGAAGGGCAGTCCTGCAGGCTGCACATGTGGCCGGCCTGAAGGTCCTTCAGCTCATCAACGACAATACAGCCGTGGCTTTGAATTATGGAGTGTTTAGAAGGAAAGATATCAACAGTACAGGCAAGGTAGGTCAACGTTGGGACAAAAACATTTGATCAGTCCTCAATGCGGTGCGCGGTGCAGGACCACCAGGTTCCGCAGTAGTCTAGTCCCCCTGGCCATTAGACTGTTAAATGGTCAATCTAACATATAGTTAACATATAGTTAACCTAAATCTTAACGGCTGCTAATCTGACTTTTTGCACTACTGGCAGTTCTTTATAGCTTGCCACTCCTTGCACATTTGCTCTCTGCACTATTGTACTTACAGCGTTATGTTACAGTGTTAATGTTACTGTTTACCTGACTTGTTAACCTGAATGCCCATTTTGCACATCTGGTTAGCTACTCCTCTTGCACTATCGGCACTATGGTATGGTAAAATACTATACGTAGCCATAATACAATACAACTTTTACTTATATCTGTACATTCGAGGAAACTGTGCGGGTCAGATGTATCGACATCTCGTTCTGTATACACGTGTACTAGAATGACAATAAAGTAGATCTGAATCTGAATACATCATCACTAAAATATTTGCATAATTTTAGTTTTTTTCACAAAACGGATCGTCACAATCAGTCGCTGGTCTAACTTAATAGAGAACATTTTTATTCCATCTTCTCTGCCTTATAAATGTGTTGTTACAATTCTAGATCAGTGTTTTTTAACCTTTTGGGAGCCAGGGCAGGTTTTTTCACATAGGAAAAATTTTGCGGCACACCACTAACCAAAAATGTTGTAAAATGACACTGAACAGCATGTTTAATTACAATATAATTCACAATACCCCCAGTTTTTACAGCACAGACACTTGACAATGACATCATATTTGCAGAAAATGATTCATAAATGTTTTATGAAATTTAAAATTTTAAAAAGTGACATTGGATAATTTCTCACGGCACACCTGACGATCTCTCACGGCACACGAGTGTGCCGCGGCACAGTGGTTAAGAAATAACTGTTCTAGATTATACATTTAAATTTATTGTCTCAAAAGAATACATTTATTAAAAAATAGTACCTACCAATACTGGGATGGAAATCTATAGCAGTGGTGGGGAAACGTTTTTAATTTTTGTTTCTACTGATACAGTCTCAAGACTGATGCTGTGGCTATACATGAGGGGTAAAAATAAAGGCCTATCCAATTTTTCCCTTATATTGTCGCTGTCATTTTAAACAGATGTACCTGTACAGACGCTCCCCTACTTACAGCTGTTCGACTTTCAAAAAACGGTAGATATGAAAAATCTTTTTCGGGATGTCGAAAAATATTGCCGTAAGTTAGATTTTGTATTGTGTGCAACTTTTTCAGAGTAGAGGACAGTATTGTAGTGCTTCTTTCCGCCGTGTGACGCTGTGAGAGGTCACCCAGCATCCACAAGAAGAATTCCGGCTTCTCCTTCCTAGATCGTGTGTAAACATACTACGTATACTGTACTGTATCTCTAGCGCGTTTTTATTGTTAAATATCTCCTTCATCCATCCAATATGGTTTGTGTAAAGAAGAGGCGAGCCATTTCTTTTAAAATGAAAGGGGAATAAGAAAGATTGATGCGGTTGAGAAAATGGTTGGATCGCTTTTTTTCACCCACTTTCAACCACGGAAGAGAAAGTAGCCTTACTCTTAAGGGGCATCTTCCAAAAGTAAGTTAAACTTCACTTTATTTATCTTTATAGAGCACCTTATTTAATGAAATGGTTTTTTTTTTTGGTACAAAACAATACATGTTACTTATATAAGCGTTAAACATACTTATATAAACCTTAAACGTACAAAATAAAGCACAGAAGCAACTTGCAAACAAATTCAACTTACGAACGATCGTCCGGAACCTTTGTTTGTAAGTAGAGCAGTGTCTGTATCTCTATTTTTGGGCGCTTTTTCCACAATAATTTTCTCTTTGCATATAGGCAAAAACTAAACATGCCCAAAAAAATGGACATGTGTTTTGAGAATGGTAGCGACGATATGCTCTTATGAATAAACAAACATTTAAAATTTCACAAGTACATGATGTATATATATATATTCAAATTCGTTTTGAAACAAATCAGTTTGAATTATTTCCTTTTTTTAAGGCCCTAAATTTGATAATATGCATTGAAAACTCCAAATGCAATATGGCTAGCTCTGAATTATATTTCTTCATTAAATTTAATAAACCTCTTGATAAATAGAAAGAATAAATGAGCAAAATAGCAAGTGAAGAAATTGCAGTGAGCTATTTGAAGGTTGGGGGACACTGGGGAGACAATTTATTTATTTTTCCCCCTTTTTTTTTTTTTTGACCATTTAATGTATATTAGATTTTAACATTTTCCTTTGGTGAGCCGGATGAAAAAGCCTAATGGAATGGAAAATTACTGATTTTAATTTAAAATAGGGAATGTCAAAATAAATGGTATTTAACATTGTTATTGTCGCGATAATTTTTTTGAGAACGTTCTCAGTTTCTCTATTTTTTTCTGTCATTGTCACGAATCTTCTCATGTTTATTTCTAAAGCATTTTACTGTCATTCTTTTTCAGAATATAATGTTTTATGATATGGGATCAGGCAGTACAACTGCGACCATTGTTACGTATCAGACTGTAAAAACCAAAGAATCTGTCACACAGCCACAGTTGCAGATTCGAGGTGTCGGGTAAGTTCAAAAGAGGGAAAAACTTCCACAACTTTTGACCCGTTTTCAAGGAGCTTTAATTTTCTTCAGATTTGATCGTACTTTGGGTGGATTTGAGATGGATCTGCGTCTTCGGGATCATTTAGCTTCACTTTTCAACGCACAAAAAAAGAGCACAAAAGATGTGCGAGAAAACCACCGTGCTATGGCCAAACTACTCAAAGAGGCGCAGAGGCTCAAAACGGTTCTCAGTGCAAATGTAGAATTTATGGCCCAGGTGAGTGAAAATTCTTGCATGTTCAATTCATTTATTTTTGTATAACACGCACCCCTAATTTTTGGTTACAAATTGATATAAATTTTTGTTTGACTCATTCTGACCTCAAACAAAACTTTGCTCTTGACAAATGTTGTTGAATACCTGTAGCCATTATCAAAATCATTAATTGACTACGTGAAGTATGTACACATTACCAACACAACATTTACAATGTATTTATTTAATGTCTTTCAAAGTTGGCTTCATCATTGGATACACCAGAGTTTTTGTCTTAGTCGTGCTTTTTTGCCTTAATTTATATCTTTCAGGGCGACTTTGTTTTCTCTATTGTCTAACAGTGTTTTTCAACCCTTTTTGAACCAAGGTACACTTTTATTTATAAAAAAGTTCCGAGGCACACCGTCCGTCGAAAATGTAGTTATGTCAAATATTTCACTGTGCTACCTCATGAGCAGATAATTATTATATAAATTATTATGTTGTAATTTTTTACAGTGCAATCTCAAACTGCTTTGTTCAACAAATTAAGTTACTAAATGTACTGTGCTACCTCATGAGTAGATAATTAGTATATAAAAAGCTACTGCCACCTCCTGATATGGATGACTATTACAGTTCCTCGTCTGAAGAAAGCAAAAATACTTAAAAATGGTCAGATTTTTTTTTTTTTTTAAAGAGAAATTTGGGCCAATTCCAGCGGCACACTTGACAAGGTCTCACGGCACACTAGTGATGAAATATAATGCATTTTTGTAAGTGTTGAAAAACACTGCTCTAACATTAGTCTCTGGCACAGTGAAATTTAGACTCGCTGCTCGATTTTCATAAATTTCACCATGATCAGCACCTTTGCGCTTGGAAGAGGCGCCATACGCACTATATTTCTACTTTTCAGCTCAAGTTGCCATCTAACATGTACCAATATACTGTGCAAACTTTCTAACTCCAAGATACTGTGCAACTTTCTAACTCTAGATATTAGTAATTGCGCAAAATAGCAATGCTTAACTCACGCTTTATTGTGGGCACGGAAAGAAATGAAGAATTACCTTACCACTACTCATGATTTATTGTTTATTATAATACATCCACGCAAATGATTTGATTTTTGTTACTAGAAATAGATTATAGGTGTCTTGTGGGTCCAAATAAAGTTATTGTCATAAGATGAAATGTAATGCATTTTTGTAAGTCATCTATATCCCTTGTGGTCTAGAGGTTAGGATTTGGTCCTTTCATGGCCAATGATTCCAATTGCTTTCAATGTTATGTAACTCTGATCAGCAATATTTTTGGATTGATCAATCATTACACTAATACAGTAATCTATTACCTTTAAAACCTCATGTATAACATGCACGCAAACTTTGAGTTATTTTCCAGGTGAAAAAAAGTCTGTGATACACATACAGCACTTAATTTTGGTATTAAATATAATTTTGGTTTTGTATCAAAGTAGTAAATCTTAACAGACGCCGCCCCACTTACGAATGAAATAGGACGATCGTTCGTAAGTTGAATTTGTTCGTAGGTCGCTTCAGTGCTATATTTTCTATGTTTAAGGTTTAGATAAGTATGTTTAAGGCTTGTAAAGTAACCTATATTGTTTTGTACTAAAAAAAAATAAACATTTCATAAAATAATATGATCTATAAAGTTGAGTTTAATTTACTTTTGGAAGATGCGCTTCAAGAGGTCCTCCTCCGTGGTGGAGAGTGGATGGAAAAAAAGCCTTCCAACCATTTTCTCAACGGCATCAAGCTTTCTTATTCCACTTTCATTTCAAAAGAAACAGCTCGCCTCTTCTTTACACTTTACACCAACCACATTGAATGGATGCATGAGATATTAAACAATAAAAATGTCAAAGTTCTTGGCGCGCTGGAAATAGTGTAGGCGTAGAATTTGAGGTGCGCATGAATGGTGTCAGTAGGGCGACGAATGTCATGAGAGTTGGTGCGAGAGTGTAGAGCAGGGCGAGAGTTTAGTTTTGGAGAGAATTCGGTGTGTTTACAATAAACGGGTGCTGACGGTTGTCGCTCTCCAAAGAGACCTTAAGTGTTTCTGAGTATTTTTTCATGAACGAGGAGCAGTCCATTACACACACAAAACGACACGCTACATTAATGGTAGTGATGGGACTATGAACAGATGAAGTAGAGATGTTTAATTAGGAATTAGGAAGGATATTTTTTTACTTCCGGGTGGCTGCTGGGTAACCTCTGACAACGCCACCACATGCCGGTAGCGGGGGAAAGAAGCTCTACAGTAATGTCCTGCATTCCGAAAAAGGTGCAAGGTGCACACAATACAAAATCTAACTTACAGCAATGTCCGGAGATTTTTCGACATCCAAAAATGTTCGTTTCCACTGTTTTTCGTAAGTCGACTGGTCGTAAGTAGGGGAGCGTCTGTACACTAAAAAAATTTCTTTGGTTATTTATGATGCATTCCTGCCATCTGCTGGACATTTGCAGTAATGGCAGTGCTGATGTGCTCTCAATTGCAGTTGGGAAAACATTTTTTTTTAAATCTGAAAATTGTCTATCCATTCTTAAACATAACTTTCAATGTATGACAGCTATGAAATTCCAGTGTTCTGTTTCGTTCAGGTGGAAGGTTTAATTGATGAAATAGACTTCAAGGCGAAGGTGACTAGAGCGGAGTTTGAAGAGCTGTGTGCCGATTTATTTGAAAGAGTGCCCCACCCAGTGCACGAAGCTCTTAAGATTGCAGAAATGAATCTGGTTTGTATGCAATATCTATTTACCCAATGAGGTGACCGTAATGAAAAATTGAATCTTGCTAGTTTACAATTGGCATGTATTTAAAGATGAAATCTTTTCGACAACAGGATGAAATTGAACAGGTGATTTTAGTAGGTGGCTCTACTCGTGTCCCTAAAGTTCAGGAAGTTCTACTTAAGGCAGTTGGAAAGTAAGTGTGAAGAGTAACTTGTACCTTTTTTAGAAATGTTTTAATTTTTTATGTAATCATATTTTCACGACCATATGGCGCACATATAAGTCTCGGATTATCTATCGTGCAGTGCGCCCTGTCTCTCATGCAAAGTAGTGGCCTTAGGGTTGGGTGCTCCCCCCCCGAAACTGGGAGGTCACAGGTTCGAGCCATGGCCAAGTCAAGACTTACAACATTTTTGGGTTGTTTTTGTGAGATCGTTCACATTTCCAACTAAACCATATGTGGCTCGTGACTTTTAAGCATCTCTTGTTTTATTGCCATCATATCCCACTTGCTTGGAAGAGGACTCGTGACGTCACACGCAATGCATTGTTAGCGGAAGTACTAATGGATGCTCATGTCATAGCGTATCTAGCAATTTAAAAGTTATTGTGCTATCAGAGGCAAAACAATAGTTGCCCTCCAAAAATGAATTCAATCCAAAATCTCACTTTCCCTTCCATTGAATGGGTTCTGTGTTTTAATCCGCTGTGGTGTGTTTATTTTTATGCTACATGGAAGAATGGAAACCAAGCAGCTGCAAGAGAATTGAAGATTAATGAATCAAAGGTTGAAGGAAGCTGAAAACAAAAACAAAATTTTATTTGTGTGTTTTACTTGGTTGTGGTTTATTTAAGTACGTATTGATTACAAACTAAATCTTTTTAAATACGCACAGTTGTATGCTTGTCTGTGTTATGCCAAAATCGTGCGGGTGAGCGTCCTGTAATGCAAAATTAAAAAATAACAGCTATGGAGACTGCGCCCTTTCACACGTTGCGCCCTATGGTTGTGAAAATGCAGAACTTGAATTTGGGTTGTAACACATTATTTTCCTGTAGGGAGGAGTTGGGCAAAAACATAAATGCAGATGAGGCAGCTGCCATGGGAGCAGTTTATCAGGCTGCAGTTCTGAGTAAGGCTTTCAAAGTTACGCCGTTCCAAGTCCGAGACGCAGCAGTCTTCCCCATTCAGGTTTGTTCAATTCTTGTCCATGTACAACTTTTTAGTTGTCTGTAATATTTCTTTAAAAAATCTATGGATTCATATGGTCCTCACTTTGTTTACCACACTAATCCCTCGTTTTTTACGGTTAATGGGGACCAGACACCTGCAGCAATATGCGAAATCTGCAAAGCTGTTGTACTGTAAATTCCAGACTGCAGAGCACACCTGCCAAAAACTACATGCTCAAATTTAACGACACTCAATTTTGTACGAGACGCACCGGTTTTTAAGATGCAGTTGTAAAATGTGTCCTATATTTATAGACTACCACGCCTGGGTAACCATATTGTGGATAAGTGTCAGATTTCAACACCAATGTGATTTTCGTGCCGTTATTATTGGTGGTTGCCGCAGTGAGGGACCAAATTGCATCTGCTTCCCACCGTTCTTCGAGGATTAAAGGAATTACTCTGATTACTCTGAATAGAAAAGTTAAGCGTTTCTGATTTGATAACTTCCACTGATCTTCAATTCGGATGTATAAATTAGGAACTTTGTGGGTTTAAAAGATTAAATATCGTTAGTACGTTGTCAATATTCAATACGGTACTGTCAAACCTCCTGTTTTGCACCTGTTATGTATTACAAGAATTATATTGGCAAAACATGTCAAAAATATTTTCAGACATAACAAGGGTGTATTGTATTTATAGCTCATACATCTTTTAAAAGAGCAGCTCGCCTTTTTCCTCACACTTAAGGAATTCAGCCACCGAGCACCCAAACGATAAAATATTTGATACTCGGCGCCGTGTCGTTTCCCCCTCCAAAAAGTGTTCCTGGCGGATTTAGGTTAGGTAGGAAGTTGTGATTAATCATACAATACTGTAGTACTAGTTCAAGTACAATGTAAAGCTTAGCACTTGTGATTGCAATGTTAGGTGGAGTTCACCCGAGAGGCAGAGGAAGAAGGCACCAAAACGTGGAAACACAGCAAACGGATCCTGTTTCAGAGGATGGCGCCTTACCCACAACGAAAAGTCATCACTTTCAATCGCTACAACGATGACTTCACTTTCAACATCAATTATGGCGAACTCGACTTCCTTTCGGAGGAAGATCTTAGGTAAGTGTAGCTTCACTCAACACACCATCGATTGAAAGTTTGGGGTCGCCCAGAAATGTTTGTGATTTCCTTGAAAAAGTCACTTCTATTTATCAAATGACTTGTCCAATCTCTGTTATCATTTACCCCTATGAATCTCTTCGTTATGTTGGCCATTCTATAGTAGGTATGGCCTTTTCTTAACCGAGTTACCTGTAAGGCATCTATTTCTTAAACTAGAAACTATTGTACTTGTCCTCTTGCTTAGTTTCACCTCTCACTGCTTTTTCTACTCTGATTAGAGCCTGTGCTGTTTTCTGAAGGGAGTGGTATCCACTGTTGCATAAGATCTTCAATTTCTTGGCAATTTCTACCATGGAATAGCCTTAATTATTTATATGACAAGAATAGACTGTCAAGTTTCACATGAAAGTTTCCTTTTTCTGGCAATTCTGAAAGTGAGCTTTTACCCAAAAATGTGATGCTGCAGGTACTGAACTAGCTCAGTGGAAGGTCAGTTTTATATATTTAACCAGCTAACTTGTTTTCAGCTGTGCCAACATCATCACACAAGTGTTTTCTAATCATCTATTAACCTTTTAACGCAATTAGCAAACACAAAGTACTATTTGAACATTGCAGTGCTGCTTGATGGAAATGGGCCTCTATACACCTATGTTGATATTGCATGAAAGCAGACATTTTCAGGTAAAATAGTTATTTACCACATTAACAAGTGTGGGATGTATTTTTAAATATGTTCACGTTATCATAATTGATAAAAAAAAAAGTGCTTTACTCGAAAGACACAAGGACATTTCTAAGCGATCACAAACTTGAACGGTGTATATCCCTAGCTAGAATTTCTAAGTAAATGTCATACTTGTGAATGCTTAATACATTTGCATTTGTTATTTTGTGAATTCTAGTGTGTTTGGCTCTCTTAATCTGACAACAGTAAAGTTGATTGGTGTGGGCAAAAGCTTTGAGAAGCATGCAAATGCAGAGTCCAAGGGGATTAAAGCACACTTCAACATGGACGAAAGTGGTGTGTTCCTTCTGGATAGGGTAAGTAAGAATGTTAGCATTTCCACTGAGTTGGAGTAACCTGTGGCTGAGTACACTCCAAATAATCTTTACCTCATTGACATAATTTAGCTTATTTCAAGTACATTTACCTCTAAGATTGATATGTTTAAAGATTAGTAGACATTCATAATAACTTTTTTTTGGTTGCACTAGAGAACACACCAACATATAGTGGTCAAATGATACATATTCTCCTTTTAACGTGTATTTTAAATTTACATGGTTCTTCTTTTTCTCCGCTGTTAAATCATTTTCCGGCAGTACTTGAAATAGATGTAAATTAATAATACTGATATATTTAATAATTAATGTAAACTAAAACTGCAAATTTATATTCTCAATGTAGAGGAACTTAAGGGATACACAAATTCTAAAACAAACAAAATTTGATAAAACAGTCCAATTTTTTTCTTTGCATATGTCATTGATATAGTCCCATTACTTTCTGAGATAATTAATTTTGAAGACTGTCTATCTCATCTTTACCTACCTGAGCTCTGACGTCATGTGAAGCACACCAGCACCCTAATAGGCCAGTCACCCTATAGGTTTACATGTTAACTAGTTGAAAAGGTTTTGAGGGTTTTAAGCCAAGTTTTAGTTATTTTCGTGAAGAATGCCTAAGCGTGGTGTCGCAGGTAGGTGCAGCAATGGTAAAACGAATGGCGACCAGCTTAAATAGTACGAACTGGCAAAAAAAAAAAAAACACTCAGGCAGGCTAGCTGGCTGCTAAAAATGGCTAATCGGGACCGAACGGTGAAAAAATGGGAAGCTGGCTGACCGAAAACATACAGTTAGGAGCCAGGATAACCGTGAGCCAACGCAAATAAACTACCAGCAACAAACACCAACCCAGCTGGGAGAAAAAACAACTTCTAACCTTGACCAAACCAAACTAGAAGCCTTCAGGAGTCCGCACGCTAACAGGGACCTATCTGGAAAGGATAATATTAATTGGTAGCCACGTGGCAAATAACAAGGAAGGAAAAGTCCCAATCACATACTTATGAGGTGAATGAAAGGAATTCACGGTCTACAAGACGGCAGGTAGACTTACCGGTTGCAGCTTGAGATGATCAAAGCTAAACAGTCAGAAGTCCACCAGCTTCACAGTTCCAATGAGTGCCATCCATTCGCTGATCATTGCCATCGCCGTCTGTTTTTCAACAGCTGTCGCTATTGTTATGGTTTTCGTTGTCATTCAGTGTATCACAGGTCTATGGCTATGAGATCACACTGTCTACTTTAAAAATTAATTCCTGGAGATGCATGGTGCGTGGAATATTTTGAAGCAGGATTGTAGGGAGGAACGCTACACATTCTGTGCCTAATTGGAAAAAATGGTCTTTTGTAATCCTTTTAAGACATTTTTGAAAGAACAATAAATATGTTTCACTCTTAATGTAATGGATATTTGTGTCAATCCTCTTTACAGGTGGAGTCTGTTTTTGAAACCATAGTGGAGGAAAAGGAGGAAGAATCCACATTGACCAGTAAGTTTACATCTATAACGGGTCGGAAACCCATGGCTCTTTTAATGAGTACATTACAATTTATACTCGTTCAAATTTCATCTATAGCGTTCCAATCCTGACGAGTGTGGAGTCAAGTCTAGGGCATGCATACCTGGCCTAAACGCTAATAGAATGAATGGTTCAGTCTAATATTTAAAGGGCATACTCCCCACTTCAGTTTACAGTCAAGGTGTCACACCAACAGACCCCATTTAGGCTGTACGCTGTTAAGGAATCCTTTATCTGGAAGCTTAACAAACTATTATGGTTAACTGTTGAGACACCTTATGATGAAAACCCACAGAAAAACTTTAAGCAGCCAGAAACACCAGCAAAGCACTCAGTGCAATTTGATTGGGTGGGTGGAGCTATGGACATAGTACACTCTCTGCCCAGGGCCGTCTGTGCCGAAGGTAAATAAATGGTAATCCTCGTTTGCAGTATTCTGTGACATTTTTACAAACTAACTGTGCTTGCACCTAGTTTTGAAACCCTTTTTTATAAAATAAATGCAGGTCAAAATGATCTTAAGTAATTGTGGGAGGAAGACACATCTAGAGTGTTATATTTGTTGATATAGGACACACACTCAGGCATTATTCTTATTTCATTAATGTTATCAAACTATCTTATGTCACACAGTAAAAATAAAATGCGCTGAAATATTTGTTTTTGTCTGGAGAGCCGGTTTGGCAGTTTTGGCAAAACGTGTATTAAAATATATGGTATGTCTATGTGAAAAAGGATTCTGACCCGTGCGCTATCTTGGGTCATTGTGATTATCTAGGACATACGATTTTTAAACTTCTTGTTTATTGGTTGACTGAGCCTATTTTAACCTCTAACAATTCCAACCTGGTTATAACATAATGATAGAACAATACTATTATAGTGGCAACATAGTAATGACATGTTATTGGCGACCCTGATGTAGAATGTATGACATTTGAGCTTTTTTAATTGCAATACAGTAAATACATAGTTTTAATAGTACAATTTGCTGAGGCAAAATCAATTGCACTACATGCATCAGACTTTATAGAAATATGATCAACTATATTAATTATATGAATATTATTATATATTATTCATAATTGCATAAGTGAATTGTGTCAACCGTCCTCAAAACTGTTTAAATTATTGTGACAATGGTATTTTTCCTCTAAATGACAAAAGTGAATATACTTTTTGTGTCTTTCAGAACTTGGCAATACAATTTCCACAATGTTTGGCAGTGGACCTCCAGATGTTGCTGCAAATGTCACCGAGGACTTTCAGGTAATGTCAAATATAGTTAAGCTTATTCTCTGATTGTTGGTTAGAGCCTACAGTAAGTAGCAAACGCACTGCAACAAACTAATTTTAGGCTGTGTTGTTCTATTTTTATTTATTTATTTTTTTGAATAGAAAAACATTAATTGACTTTTTTTTTTTAAATTTTTTTTTTAATTTTTTTTTTTTTTAACGAAACACATTAGCAAGTATGACAATTTTTCCAGATTGGTCAGCCCTTGCCAAATTTTATATTATCTTAAATTGATATGCTTAAGTCCATAAACATGACGGTTGACACCTGTACAAAAACATATTTCAGATTCGGGTACATAATGCACCAAAATGAAAATTTGGGGCAGAATCTGAAAATGTGTAACGCTCGACTGAAAAATGGCAACTACAAAATTAAATCCAAACTTTCTTTTGCGTATACTTGCTTAAAAGGCATAATATGAAATGATAACTGTTAAGTATGTGTATTATTGTGTGCCTCCTAGTAGTTATGAAATGAAATGAAATGATCTGCATTTATATAGCGCTTTTCAAGTCAATGACTTCCCAAAGCGCTTTACAATGTGCTCCACATTTCCCAATAGCGGCCTTGCAGCCATGTAAGGCGCTAACCTGCTTATTGGGGGTCTTAGGGGTTCAGTGTCTTACCCAAGGACACTTCGACATGTAACACGGACGAGTCGGGATTCGAACCGGGATCACTTGATCCCAAGACGAGCGCTCTACCTCCTGAGCTACTGCCGCCCCTAAAAAATCTATTAAAATAAAAACAATATTGATTAAAGAATTAAGCAAAAATACATGAACTGCAGTGTTTCCCATATAATTCTGTGAGACAGTCTAGGAGGGGACCTGGGGTTTATCGGGAGGGAGGGCGTCCAGGGGCGTGTGTTAACCTGTTTGTTTTTAACAGTTAATGCAGTTTTGCACCTAAACCAATTCAACACGCTATACAACCCCAACACTGCCCCGTAGCGGCCAAAAAGCATTTGGTTTGCATTTATAAAAAAAAAATCATACATTTTCACAGAAATGGAGAGACTCACTTCTTTATTGACATACCCAAAAATTTATGGCGAGCTAAAATAAATGGTCTAATGGGTCGGACCCGGTCCGCTGGCCACTAGTTTTAGCTGCCTGATCTAAAGAGAATTGAATAGTGGTATCCATTCTTATTAATGGAAATAATGCAATCTCCCTTTTCAATTAAAATAATGTAGAACATGAACTCTGTTCCAGGAGGAAAAGAATGAGGAAAAGAATGAGGAAAAGAATGAAGAAAATAATGAGGAAAAGACTGAAGAAAAGAATGAGGAAAAGACTGAAGAAAAGAATGAAGAAAAGACTGAAGAAAAGAAAGGCAAGACCGAAAAGGAACCGGAAAATACGGCTCTCCCCGTGAAAAAAGCCAAAATTTCAGAGGACATCACAATAGAGTTGACGGTCAATGACGTGTTGGATCCCACTGATAGTGACCTTGAAATTTCCACGAAGAAGTAAAGAATCTTATTTTAATTTCTGTTTTTTCGCTTGTGGATGTTATTGAGGGTAAAAAAAAAAACATTTTTTTCCAGGCTGCTCGATTTGACTGAGCGAGACTTGGCCAAACATGAAAGGGAAAAAATACTCAACACCTTGGAAGCTTTTATCTTCGAAACTCAGGTAAGCGAAAACGTATTTCCCCTTTTTTCGTGTCAATTTTTTTCAATCTGTTAATATTTATAATAACAACAACAATAATGTGTACCCAATATATTATAATTTTTGAATGAAAAATCTGTATAAAAAATTTAGATCACTTTTTCTCAGATCAAACTAAGGTCACAGACGCTGTGTTGAAAATGATCATTGTAATTGAACCCGGATCAGGGCGGTGAGAGGATTATAAATGACACAGGAAAAGGCATTTGATTTAATCTCATCATTACATTAGTTTCGCACCGCAGGAATCCGGGTTCGATTTCTGTTGCAGCCAATGTTGTGCAAAGTAGTCAGCAATGTTTTTCTACTGATCAATCATTGGTTAAATATGGTTATACGCTACCGTAAAACCTTGTGTATAATGCCCACCCCAACTTTGAGTTCTTAGATGGGTCCAAAAATATTGCGCCTTAGACACGAATAAATACGTTTTGAAATTTTTTTTTAACTTCCAAAATCTTCACCGGCAGTATATACCGTATTTTCCACACTATTTGTCGCTCTGGAGTAGAGGTGAGATCAGGCCCCAAAAATTCCAGCCAGACCGCGCTCGGGTGTTCTAAAGCCACCTGGGCAAGTTGCACGCCCGACGTAAGAGATGCACGCCACGGGCGTCCGGGCAGACGTTATTTCAGACACTGCTTATAGTCCAGAAAATACGGTAAACGCCCTCATGAATTGTCTTTGCACTTCTACTGTGTTTCCATACTTCCAATAGTAGAAAAGAAAAGTTTTAAAAATGCTTTTTCCAAAGTCAAGTCTGGCTGATATCACATGGTTGAATTGGATGAGAGAAGAAATAATCTAGTTTTTATTTGCAAAAATGTATTCACATTTTTGAGACAGTAATGGAAAAAAACTTGAATGTTGTCCCTATCTTAACATAACGTTTCCACCGGATTTCCAGGACAAGCTTTACCAGGAGGAATACCAATTGGTGGCAACTGATGAGGAGAGGGAAGAGATTTCCTCCAAGTTAAGTGAAGCGTCAACATGGATGGACGAAGATGGTTACGATGCCACCACAGCTCAGCTAAAGGAAAAGCTCTCTCAGCTCAAGAAATTGTGCAAAGATTTGTTTTTCCGAGTGGAAGAACGACGCAAGATTCCCGATCGACTGGCTGCCCTGGAAAGCATGCTCAACACTTCCAATGTTTTCTTAAAGTAAGCAACATCACCCTCATCTTGAGACGCAAGTTGGTCAATTTTATGTCATGTCGCACGTACCCCTGGATGTAAACAGTCGGCCATATAGGATGGGTACAACATACCTGGTTAGAAATAGTCGCGGCTAAACTATTTTGTTAGATTTTCAAATGAAAGTGGAAGGTGTGAGGTGTCATTTTTTCACGTAACCGCTTCTTCTAAATGGAGGTCAGAGGGGAGAACCTCACTTATTGTGATCTCTGGGACACACCATGAAGCCTATTCGAAAATAGTGCGCCGTTTCCTTGTCAAAATTAGCTCTCTAAAAGCCTGGCCAAAAATAATATACCCTTCTCCGGTGAGCGGAGGGCAGAGCATCAGAGACATAAATAATCCAACGCAACCTTCAGGTATGGCCCTGGCACGCTAAAGGACTTTGCCAATAACAGTGTGTGGTTGAATTGAGTCGCAGAAATGGCTGTATTTGAACCCTTACCCCTAAATCTCATGCTTTTCTCAAGTACAGTGTTTCTCAGTCTGTCAGGACCCAAAATTGGTTCACAGACCCGTTTTCAAAGGGTTGCAGGCATTATTTTTACCGTGGCAAAATAATGCTCTGAAGAAGAAAATAGGGTCAATTACACTCCTTAACAGTAGATGGCATTAATGCTCTGTTCCATCTCTTTTACCTGTTAAGTCAATCAGCACATTTAAGAGGGACCACATCTCATTTTATTGGGATCTTGTTGTTTTTATTTCCTTGTTCTGCCCATAACAATTGGTACCAAGAAATTAAGTGATAAGAGGTAGGAAAAGTAGGAAACCGTGAAAATAATGACTGAGTCAAAATAGAAAACGATTGCAGAATATAAAAATGATAAACGAGTGGCTGCCATTAAAGCGCTTCTGTCAGGTACAGTAAACGGTTTGAAAGTATTATATTGTAGCTTTTTAACAATGTATTCAATTGTATCAACGACAATGTAATAGTTATCAATGTTTATATACATACTTTTTTAACTGGTAGACGGGAAGAGCCGGTGCCAGCCAATTTTTGCAATCTTGACTCATTTTTGAAGGCCTAAAGAAAATGTAGTTCTGTAGCTATACAGGCATAGGACATATCAAAAGACGGCCTCGACTTCCATTAGTAAATAAAGTTTGTTCATACCTTTTACCATTGTTTAGTAAACAACTGTTGAACATTGCTTAGTTTCTTGAAAGTACTCTTTTGCAAGAAAACTTTTGTGAAAAATTGCTTTTTGTGAAAGGATGCATTTCAAGCAGAACTTTTAATCAGGTATTTTGTTGCGTTTGTGATCCCGCAAATATCTAAATAATGCTTTCCATAAACACAAGGGCACTTTTTTTTTGCAAAAATACAATTTTATTGCAAGAACTTTTCAGAGCCCTATATTTTTGGTGACGTGAAACATCTTTTCCTCCTGCACATGCGGGGAAAAAAGCTTTGAAGCATTATTTATCTATACTTACATCTTTGCTTTTCTCACCACACTGCTTCACTGTGCCTACTCGCCATATGGGCTGCCTACACATTCTCATTCGATGCAGGAAGCAACACAAGGAAGTGGGCGCTTCCTCAACGTATCAACAATGATCTGACTCATCATTCCATCTAATCGGGATTTTTTTTAAAATACTAAAATCATTCCCAGAGGCTTGATACTTACTGATAATCTGCACCAAACCTTTTTATCATGTTTCTTTTTGTATGGGGTTATTTTAAAACGTTTTTTTGTAGGCTTTTATGCAAATTCATGAAGTAATTAGTCGCTGGTCATTTTTTTAAATTATATTCTACTACCTCTGCTTTAAACTGCACAAACCTTCCATTGAAATTTGAAAAGTGGAGGTTTTTTTTTTTAATTTGGGATGCAGTTTGTCATCAGGGTGGAATAGTGAGTCATCAAGTAAGACCAGATGAGAATTAGTGTTCTAGAGCATACGGGTCTTGTTTGTACAACGTCTGTTGTCGTAACTTGGCGTAGAGCGTTTATTGCCATGTTACTAAGGCCAACCACAAACATGAGGTCAATTTACACCCATCAATATGGCCGCGATTACTCAGGTTGCCCGGATGTGGATTACGTTATAGAAACTATCAATGTTGACATTTTTTTTTACTCTGCCTTTCTTTCAAAGGACTGCAAGGCTAATACCAGAAGAGGATCAATTATTTTCAGAGGTTGAACTGAATATGTTGGAAAAAGTAATCAATGAAACAACGGTAAGTGTAGTTTAAACATTTTTGTCCTCCAAGGTAAAGTGCATCGTTTTAAGTTTACTTAATAGAGTTCAAAGTGAAATGCTTTCTCTGTTAACAGGGTTTGCTCAGGTTCATGTAATCCTTAAATTCTCAAATTTAATCCTGTTTACGAGGATTGAAATGTGCTTTAATGGGACAGTGTGTATTTAGTTGATACTAGTAGTAAAAACATAATGCATCAAAACATTTATTTGAATATTAAACAAAAATACATGAACTTTTATTTAAACTTTTTTTTTGTTAAATACTTGGAAGTCCATATACAGTGGAACCTCGGTTCTCGACCATAATCCGTTCCAGAACCCTGTTCGAAAACCGATTTGTTCGATCACCGAAATCATTTTTCCCATTAAAAATAATGTAAATCGTTTTAATCCGTTCCAACACCCTGAATGTTTACCTTGAATGTTCAACGTAAACATAAAGCTAACCCAGGCTAATCGTACATTCGCGTTATCGTAATTTTCCGTACGAAAGATTACGCTAACATGAACGTGTAAAAATAAAAAAATCAGGTCGTTTACAAGTCATTTAGCACCCGGGTCTCCACAACAAGAGGTGAGCGGTTCATTGGAAAGGGGGCTTCGTTCCAACACCCTCAATGTTGGGCTCCGTTCCAACACCCTGAATGTTTACCGCGAATCATAAAGCTAACCCAGGCTAATCGTACGTTCGGGTTATCGTAATCTTGCGTATCATGAACGTGTAAAAATTTAAAAAAAAAAAGGATAAAGAAAAGAATTATGCATAGGATTTCTTACCTTTGTGGTGGTCAGCAGAAAACTTGCTGTATTCCCAAGCAAGATCAGACACTCGCCACACCTCCTTCATATTTTGCTATTATTTCTTTCTTAAATGCAATATTTGTACCTCCTTCCTCCTGACATATTCACAGACGTAGCCAAAATCTAGTCTGCCTGACTTTAGTCCACGCGATCTGTACCACTTTATTTTAAACGGAGTATCCCTATACACTGGCGCTGATTTAAAAGCTTGTTTAAGTCTGAATGCTTACCAGTTCTCTGAAGATGGCACGCGCTGCTGCCCAGACACCGCCTAGACACGCTAGTTTCATTGCAATTGATCAGCGATTCAAAACGGTAATTTTTGAATATCACATGCATTTAAAACTTGTGCTCTACCATTATGTTTATTAAGCTAAAATGAACTGTCAAATTCTCAATGGATATAACGGGGGACAGACATTCAAAAGATAAGGTGTCATTTCGCCGAAATTAATATTTTCAACTCAAAACTGATCTCCATACAAGGTGCAAATGCTCTGAGCTTTACTGTTCTATCACATTCCACAAAAAAATTAATAATAAGTCATTTTAGTAACGTTTGCGTGAGTAGGACATTTCACACCAGGGGTGCTTTTTTTAGGCACAAAACCAGCCCCTCATTAATAACTGTATACAATATGCTTATATGTTTTATCCAGGGTGCCATCAAATCGACTAACGGAAAGCTGCACAATTTTTTTATCTTTTATGGTCATTTTAAATAGGCCAACACGTTGATCCACAGCAAACGTCAGACACACTCTGCTACAGTAGCACTACCTAACTTATCGGTATCTACATTGAGTATCTTGGACATGACTACTTAACATAAAGTTGCTCCTAAATACATAAAATGTACCTTGTAAAAAATGGTCGTTGCAAATTCTGGGGTACTTTGAGGGCTGCCAGTCCCTCCGATTGATATAATATTGTCCATCGCCGTCTACAATAAAATGCCGAACTTGGCTTAGATCCTTGCCATTTTGCACAGCAAGAAATCATCATCGTGGGGGGCGGCAGTAGCTCAGTAGGTAGAGCGCTCGTCTTAGGATCAAGGGATCCCAGTTCGAATCCCGGCTTGTCCGTGTTACATGTCGAAGTGTCCTTGGGTAAGACACTGAACCCCTAATTACCCCCAATAAGCAGGTTAGCGTCTTACATGGCTGCAATACAAGGCCGCTATTGGGAAATGTGAAGCACACTGTAAAGCGCTTTGGGAAGTCATTGACTTGAAAAGCTCTATATAAATGCAGATCATGTCATTTCATCGTAAAAAGTGGTGCTTATACTCTTGTGATTATTGCTATTTGATTCAACTTAAGTGCTTATTTTATTGGGTGGGGCAGCTCTGGATAAATCATGACTTCATGCATGAAAATGGCACTTTTTGTCCAGATATGGAGGAACGAGACAATTGTCAAGCAAGAGCAACGTTCTCCAAAAGAACGTCCCGTCTTGCTCTCGCAGGACGTTGAGACCAAGCTCTCTCTACTGGACCGAGAAATCAACTATCTGCTCAACAAGGCAAAGTTTGCCAAACCCAAAACCAAATCCAAAGCAAAGAATGCGACCAGTTCGGAGAAAAGTGCAAAAGCCAACAGCACCCAGGAAGAAGATCAGGTCATTCAGGCCACACAGAACAGCACAAGCGGTGAGTAACTAGGGCTGCAACTAAGCACTATTTCAATAGTGCGCTAGTTACAGACTATTGAAACCATTAGTCCTATCATAAAATAATCATTCACTTATATTTTTTCGATTTAGCATGAAGTTGATTTAATGATGTGGTAATGAACACAAGCAAAATGGGTAAAAAGGGAAATAATCTTTTGTTAAACATACTGCAGATTCGTACATAAATTAAACACAAGTTTAAAACTGCTCAGTGAGTAGAGACATAAATTCATCAAAAAATCGCTATCCATTTTAAAAGACTGGCGAGTAATGAATTAAAATCATGTTTATCCCTGTAGTTAGCACATTCGCTTAACACGCGAAAGGTCCCCGGTTCGAGACCAGGTGTAACCATTTGCAAACTCCACACGGGAAGGCTGTTGTAGCTGGACTTGAACTCTAAACCCCGCACCGTGGGGCTGCTCGCTATCCGCCCAGCTACCTGACTATAGAGCGCACCTGATTATAAGCCGCACCCATCATTTTTTCGGTGATTTGCCACTTTAGTACTTACACAAGCCGCACCCATGTACAAGCCGCGTGCGCCCGTATTAATACTTGTGACACAATCACAAGTTTAACCCAGACCAGGCTGTAAGTTGCACAATTGTAACTATATAGATAGTACACAATTCCAGAACAACAATGATACCCGTAATTAAAGTATGATGCAGATTTGTAAAGTCCGATCCCGTTGAAAGTAATCCAAGGAAACAAAATGTATATTTCCAAAGTTAAGGGTGGGAAAAATGTATATCCACTTTTGTCCGCTGTGACAACAGACAGATCTACCGGTAACTCAGCTTTACCCCAGTTCCCATCAGCCCGCGTGTGCTCCGCCCCTTCTTTTTGATTTTTCCGTAGAACCCATAACAAAATAAATCTCCAAAAATATACAGTTGCAAATTCATTTTATACATGGTTACACATATTTACGAAGAAAGACGGTACACCGAGAGTTTTCAAAGCTCAGTAGCCTAGATGGTAAGGCGCCCGCTTTGAGACTGGGAGGTCGGTGGTTCGCGCCCCGGCCGAGTCATTCCTAAGACTTAAAAAGTGGTCGGCGGCGCCCTCTGTTGGCTGCGGCTGCATCGGCTCGCTACAACGGGTCAGGTGCAATCGACATTTCGTTCTGTGTACATTGTTACACAGAATGACAATATAAGGAAATTATTATTATTATTATAACTTTCATCCCAAACCGTGCCTTTGAAAGGTACCAACACGCTAGTAGTCACGCTTGCAACGTACCAAACGGCCTGTTAAAAAAAAGCATCCCGTAATTGTAAAATTCACGGAAAATCGTCCTCAACTTCCTCCTCATAACTTACGCCACCAAGGGCGTCTTCCTCATTATCGGAACGTATCTTAACCTTACAGAGAATATATGCTTAAACTTAGAGGTTGCAGTCTCTCTTGATACACATATTCTACTTGTCTTAATCTTACCTTTTATACTCCAGCGCTGCTGGTGGCCGTTAGAAAAATTCCATAAATTGCCCGCTTCACTGAATAAGCCGCAGGGCTGAACATTTGGGAAAAAAAGTAGCAGCTTATAGTCCGGAATTTACGGTAGATTATTTCTATTATCCATTTCTATTGACAAATCGGCTAATGGTTGCGGCCCTATAACTGTTGCTCTTTCAAATATGTGTAATGAAATTGACTTTTCACATTGTAGAAAGTATAGAAGAAAATCTGCAACTTGAGGCTTCACCTACAGAAGAAACTCCAAAAGAGTCTGACAGCCACTCACAGAGTACAGAAGAAAATAAAACAGGTTGGTTTTATTTTTTAATGCAGTGTTTGTAACTTCAAAATATTGTACTTGCTGATGCCATCTTCTGGCTGAAATCATCATTGCAGCGTCTGTCAAGGTGCTTTTCAAATTCCTAGACACGCATGGAAAAACTCTTTTTCATTTTTTGGGTGGTTTGGGTTGACATTTGGACTGTATTTATTTGCAACGGTTCTTGCCTTACTTTCACCATTTTCATCGTAGAATAAAACAAAACCGCCAACACGCGCATGAAATAACTCTCTACCCCTGCCTCACCTCCTTTTCTCCAGCCTGTTGCGCTCTGTGGTTGCAACACCGAGGATAAAAGCAGATAGCCAAGGTGTAAAAAAAAAAACAATCAAATAAAGGCTCTTTAAACTCATTTGGTCATTGCTAACACATACTTAATAGAGAAAATATTTACCATTAAACCGTTTAAGGAAGCCTCATACTACACAACCCACTTTTAAGATAAACGAAAAGCGCTTGAAGGCAGGGTAAAGAACTTGGAAATGCTTCAAAAAAATCGCCATATGGCTCTTAGTCTTACACAAGAAAAGCTGCCTCTTGATGCTTCATCTAGAGAAGAAACTCCAAAGGAATCTCACAACCAATCCCAGATAACAGAAGATTTGGAGTGGTGGAGAGGCAGTGAAGGTCCCCTACACTATGAACAGCATGGCTAACCAGATCTGACCAGTTGAAAAGCCTGAGGAGGAAGTTCAAGGAGGCGAAGGAGAAGAGGGTTCCTCTAGCAGAAGTGCGTAACATCCTCTGCAAGAAGCTCATGACTATGAGGAGAATGGAGCTGCCTTCATCGCAAATCCCTAGGGGTTGACAAAGCATGTACTTGGAAAGAAGCAGAGTAGCCAGCTTACCTGCTCCATAGAGGAGATTGACCTCCACCTTAAAGAAACCTTCTGTGACAGTTCCAGGGATCAAGATCTGGGCCACTGCCAGCATCTAATGATCTACATAGACTTTGATGGAAAGGATCCCAGCTGGAAGGAGATAAGGGAAGTGATCAAAAAGGCAATACCAAGCACAGCCCCGGGACCAAGTAGGGTACTGTTTACAGGAACTGCCTTCAGCTACTCCATAGGCTCTGGGAGATTCTGATATACTGGACTGTCTCAGAAAATTAGAATATTGTGATAAAGTTCTTTATTTTCTGTAATGCAATTAAAAAAACAAAAATGTCATACATTCTGGATTCATTACACATCAACTGAACTATTTCAAGCCTTTTATTATTTGAATATTGCTGATTTTGGCTTACAGCTGAAAAAAACTCAAAAATCCTATCTTAAAATATTAGAATACTTCCTCAGACCAAGTAAAAAAAATAATTTTATAACAGCAAAACTAAATCAAACATTTGAAAATGTCCATTGATGCACTCAGTACTTGGTTGGGAATCCTTTTGCACGGATTACTGCATCAATCCGGCGTGGCATGGAGGCAATCAGCCTGTGGCATTGCTGAGGTGTTATTGATGCCCAGGATGCTTCGATAGCGGCCTTCAGCTCATTTGCATTTGTAGGTCTGGTGTCTTTCATCTTCTTCTTAACAATACCCCACAAATTCTCAATGGGGTTCAGGTCAGGGGAATTAGCAGGCCAATCAAGGACAGTGATGCCATTGTCAGTGCACCAGTTACTGGTGGTTTTGGCACTGTGGGCAGGTGCCAGATCATGCTGGAAAATGAAATCCTCATCTCCATAGAGCTTTTCAGCAGATGGAAGCATGTAGTGCTCTAAAATCTCTTGGTACACAGTTGCATTTACTCTGGACTTGATGAAACACAGTGGACCAACACCAGCAGCTGACATGGCTCCCCAAACCATTGCTGACTGTGGGAACTTCACACTGGATTTCAAGCAACTTGGATTTTGCTCCTCTCCAGCCTTTCTCCAGACTCTGGCGCCTTGACTTCCAAATGAAATGCAAAATTTGCTTTCGTCTGAAAAGAGGACTTTGGACCACTCTGCAACTGTCCAGTGCTTCTTCTCCATAGCCCAAGTCAGACGCTTCTTCCGTTGTCTTGAGTTCAGAAGTGGCTTGACCATGGGAATACGGCTATTGTAGCCCATTTCCCGGACACGTCTGTGAACTGTGGCTTTTGATACCTGGACTCCAGCTTCAGCCCACTGTCTTCACAATTTTGTTAAGGCTGCGGTTATCTCTCTTGGTTGTGCAGCGTTTCCGGCCACATTTTTCCCTTCCAACAGACTTTTTGTGGATATGCTTTGAAACTGCACTCTGTTAACAGCCTGCTCTTTGAGAAATTTCTTTTTGTGTCTTACCCTCCTGATGGAGGGTATCAATGATGGTCCTCTGGACAGCAGTCAGATCAGCAGTGATTTAGTTTACTAAACCAAGCTGAGTGTTTTTAAGGCTCAGGAAACCCTCGCAAGGTGTTTCGAGTTAATTAGATGATTCAGGTGATTAGTTGAATAGCCTACTTGTATACTTTTTCATGATATTCTAATATTTTGAGATAGGATTTTTGAGTTTTCTTAAGCTGTAAGCCAAATTCAGCAATATTAAAATAATAAAAGGCTTTAAATAGTTCAGTTGATGTGTAATGAATCCAGAATGTATGACATTTTTGTTTTTTTAATTGCATTACAGAAAATAAAGAACTTTATCACAATATTCTAATTTTCTGAGACAGTCCAGTATATGTCATATGGAGTATGGGAAATGTGGCGATTTGCAGAAGGTGTCTGGATCCCAAAGGAGCAAGAGTCTGAGTCGACTAGTTCAGAAACATCTCTTTGCTCAGTGTTGAGGGAAAGATATTCTACAGCATTGTTGCCAGGCGAATGACAGACTATCTTCTGAGGAACTAGTACGGTAAGAAAGGAGGGATAATGAAGGTACCGGTGTGTTCGAAGAACACAGGCCACCAGCGAAGAGTATAGGAAAAGTGTTTGACCACAACATTGTGGCCTGAGGCCTGTGAGACCTTCAAGCAGATTGTTTTCCTAGAACTCACTGTACCATGGAAGGACCGTATCGTGAAGGCCAATAAGGGGAAGAAAACAAAATATGCTCAGCTATTGGAGGAGTGCCAAAGCAATAGGTGGAAAGCACTATCGTGTTGGGATGAAGACTGTTTGCTGGCCAGTCTCTGCAGGGTTTACAACATCTGAGGCATCACAGGGCACAGCAAGCAAAGGCCCATTAAGGAGGTCACAGAAGAGGCAGAGGTTGCCTCAGGGTGGCTATGGTTAAGAAGAGGTAAAGCATGGGTGAGGTAGCGCCATTTGGACACAAGTTGGGGTCTAAATCAACCCCAGGTTGAATGTAAAAAAGACCTGAAACACTTAGGTAACATCACTTAGGATGTGTCCGGGTTGCATAAGTTGATGTATATTAAAATATATTAAAAGAACCATTGGTTCCAAAAAGGGGTGGAAATAACTTCAGTACAATAATCACTTTTTTTTTTTAAAGATATTTTTCAGCATCATGTGGACATCATTGGAAAACAAAAATGTGGCGTAAAATGCTTTTACCTTCCCTTTGCATGTGAAGAAGTCCCAACTTTAGCACTTTTGTGGGGATAATGGTTTTTAGAGAAACTTGAAAAAGATTTGTGCGTCAAATATAGGTTAATCAAGCTGCTTTGTGTGCATGTACAACTTGGACCGCAAGGTTATATACACGCAGGCAGAAGTGGGGCAGGGCGATGGTTTAGCCAATCAGAATGCAGAACAGATCCGTAAAACAAACTGTGAAAAGTAAACCACGATACAGCGAGGGATGACTGTACTTGCTAATTTGTTGTGTATTGTCTGTATTTTCATTGTACATAGCCAAATTTCAAGTATTTTTATTATCTTACGATTGTTCATTCAGGTAGTCATCATAATCATGCCTTGAGGCTCTTTAACTCCACCCGGGAGAGTAAAAGCACACATTAAACCCCAACCCCACATTTGCATATTACAGTGCGTATTTTTCGTAACACTATTTAAATGCTCTTTATTAACACGTTCTATTGGGTATTTTTGTATTCCATATCTTTAATTTTATCTTTTAACACAAGGATACTGCTGGAAGTGGGAATTTCCCTTGTAGGTATGAATAAAGTATCTGATAATACTGCACGTCTCGACTTCTGAAACACATCATTGGGCCTTTATATTACAAAATGCTCACTTTTCCTTGTAAATACTGAATAAGAGTGCACAATTTTCAGACTAAACATTTGAAATCACTGTATTTTCTATTTTTGTTTTCATTTTCAGATGGTGAGACAGCCAAAGCGGAGAATCACTTGGATGATGAATTATAACATCTGGGATTGGTAGGGAAAGAAATCACGGTATTTATTGATAGTGGAAATGTTTGAAGTTATTTTTTTTTTCTACATCTGCTGTTCATTTCTTGATGAAGACTGGCATAAAAGCATTTTTTCCTTCTAAGATGGTCCTGGCAGCACATGCTTGTGATGAGAACATTTTTATTCATGACCAAATTTGTTTCCACTCCCCCCTCCCTTCTTTTCCTGCACTGTTATTGTATTCATATTGTCGTAAAACCTCCCACAATGCTCATTTGCATCATTCTAAAAACTCATTTTGAACAGCTAGTTGAGAAGAAATGTTGGATAACTTTCATCACTTATTATGGAAGATGGATTTTCTTTAAAATTTTTGTTAGTTTGACTAATGGAAAAAAAGAGTGTTGGGAACGTTTTCCAAAAGATCCATAAAGCTCTGCTTATTAATGATTTGGTTTTTTTTTTGGTGACACTTTATTCATGAGCAAAATTCAATTATGATACGGCAACAGAATTTCATCTTGTAAAAATTTTTGGTGAATAAAAACATCTCATTGCATGTGTTTGTGGATATGTATACCGGTATATGAAGGTAAATGTTGTAAAATAACTACTGCCTGGGGCAGCATTAGCTCAGGAGGTAGAGTGCTCGCCTCGGGATCAAGAGGTCACAGGTTCGATTACCGGCTCCTCCGTATTATATGTTAAGTGTCCTTGGGCAAAGCACTGAATCCCTAATTCCCCCGATAGCGGGTAGTTTCCCTTGCATGGCTGACACTGCTATCGGTTAGTGTGTAAAAGGGAATAGTGTGAAGCACATTGTAAAGCGCTTTGGGAGGTCTTCATTGACCTGAAAAGCGCTATATAGGTGCAGAAAATTGACATTGACTGCCTACCAGTAATCTGCAGGGAGACAGAATTACTGTGGCCTCATTACCGTGTGTGTGTATTTATATTTGTAATATTATAGAAGTTACAACCAACCTGGGGGCAGCACGGCGATGCAGTGGATAGCGCGTGTGCGGCACAGTTTTGAGGTCATGAGATCGAACCCTCCTGTGTGGAGTTTTCATGTTCTCCCCGTGCCTGCGTGGGTTTCCTCAGGGAACTCTGGTTTCCTCCCACATTTCCAAAAACATGCATATCAGGTTAATTGGCCTTTCCAAATTGTCCCTAGGTGTGAATGAGCGAGTGAGTTTGTTTCTGTGTGCCCTGCCAGTCGGCTGGCAACCAGTTCAGGATGTCCCCTGCCCACTACCCGAAGATAGCCGGGATGGGCTCCAGCACCCTCGCGACCCTACTGAGGATAAGTGGTGCAGATGGATGGATGGACAACAACCGTGTATGTGGAAAGGAGACATTGTACCAGCTGAACTATTGGTAAAATTGAGGTAATATTGAACAGTACTTGGAATCCATTCAGCTCACTCACTGATATTTTGTAGTAAGTCTGCAGTATTTTTGTATAACATTTGAAATGCAGTTTTGTTAGTATCTCTTTAGTAGTATATTTGTCACACAAAGGAGCAATAGGGACACAGCTGGGACCCCCCCGCCCAAAAATAATCAACTGTGGCCTCAACTTAAGTTTCATTTAGACAAAAATGCAATAAATGGATAGATTTATTAAGAATTTCATCCGTCAAATACATTTTAATTGCAAAGCAGTAATACTCCTTAGACCTTTACAACACATGATAGTAGTTGCATTAATTGTGATGTGATTACTATATGTACATAGAAGAATCAATTTATTTGTTGATGAAGACTGTTGTGCTCCAACACTGGAAGTTCTAACTTCTCACATTTCTTCAGCTTGCACTTCAAATGTTGAGCGATCTCATTCGGGTCCGTGTACAAGGAGGCAGGAACGTTCTAAAGAGAAAAAACGCAATTTCCGTAAGGACAAAAGACCACAAGTTCTGCACTCTAATGCACACCGGGAGTATAAGACTTCCCCCCCAAAAAAATCCCTTTAGTCAATTTTAATTTATAAGGCGCACCAAAGAATAAGGCGCATGTAATTGAAACTACCTACAGGGTTTGTACACCTTTTCATAGCCAAATTCAAGCACTTTTGGAAGACTTTCTAAGCCAATTTTCCAGTTTATCCAGTACTATTCAAAGAAATGCGGTATGAATCATGTATTTTGCAGGTCCACCAGTGAATCTTGCATTTGTGATTTTTAATCTTGTGTGTGCATTTATGAAAATGTGTGATGCGGTAGGGGTAAACCAGTGAAAAGATCTTAAGAAAATTGTGAATGTTTAAGAAAAATCTCTCCCCATAATAATAATAATAATAATTTTACTTGTATTGTCATTTTTTGTAACAATGCACACAGAACGAAATGTCGATGCACCTGACCCGTACAGTTAAACTGTAGCGAGCCGATGCAGCCGCAGCCAAACAGGGGCACCCATTTTAGTCATTAGGTGAGCAAACCCCCCATTCCACCCCTTAATGCTGAGCGCTAAGCAGGGAGGCAATGAGTACCAATGTTGTAAGTCTTAGGTATGACTCGGCCGAGGCTCGAACCAGCGACCTCCCAGTCTCAAAGCGGGCGCCCTACCATCTAGGCTACCGAGCTGGTAATGGTGTTGTGTAAAAAATACTAATATGTAGCTTACTACCTTCATTTTTTTGGCTTTGATTCATAATCTTTACACTAATACACATTTCATAGTGCCCTACAAACTAATGCCAGGTGCCATTAATCACAAGGGACGAAATGCAATGGAAAAGTGAAGCCACTATAGAGCAGTGCTGCCCTAATTTTTAAGCAGACTTGCTGAGAATATAACAATTTCAAACAGTTACAAGTACTTTCCCCAACATACAAGCACTTTCCAACGCTTGAAAATGAAAATAAATCATTTTTAAGGATTTCAAGCACTCATACACACCCTGTCCCTTGTTAATTGTGTATAACCGCTAGGCTCTGTATTCACTTACGATATATATTGTTGCAATTTTTGGTCAAAACATGTCACTCATATGCATTGCAAAACATTGCAACAGGAATGGAACCCGGGTCGCGGCGCTAAGAGCGCTGAATTCTAACCAAAAGAGCAGTGTTTTTCAACCTTTTTCGAGCCAAGGCACATTCCTTTCACAAAAACACTACCAGCTGAAAATGTGGAGGGAAAAAAAAGCTTGAACGGGATTTTTATCATTGAAGAAATACTTTATATTACTACGTTTTGGATAGGAATCAAATAAACACGAAGTATTTTATAATCGTTCATATTAGGAAAAATACCACGATTTCTCTGCCAGGCGCTAGACCGCACAGGAACACAAATTGGAAAATTTCCATGGCATACCAGACAATATATACTAGCACACCATTGATGTGCACAGTGATTGAACAACACTGCACTAGACCACTAGTGATTCAGATGACATACAAAAAGGCATATTATCACACTACTTTTACTTAAAGTGCCAAAAATGAATTTTAGAGAATGGAGAAAACTATTAAATCTGAAAGATACAAACTCAAAAAAAAAAAGCATTAAACAGGAAACAACTCTTTGGTGTATCTGATGATGTATCAGACTTGGTGTGGTGTTTATTTTCTCCATTTTCAAAATTCTGTAAAACTTTGTGTAGAACGGGCACATATAAATACTGGATGCATTTCCAATCTTATCCACCATATTTGTGGTATATAAGACACACCAATTTATAAATGCACACTTGTGCATTTCTGGCGAAATATTTGGGTTTTTATGTGAGCCATATAGTGCAGAGAATATGGTAATTTAAACATTTATGGAAACATGTTCATTTAGTCCAGCCCTTGGATTGTAGTTTAATTTTGTATTTGGACCTCCGTCCATTTGACTGACACCCCTGCTGGAGAGAATAAATCTCAATAATAACCAAGATGAGCTAAATTTAACTCTCTTTCGTGCAACAGACCTGAGGCTAAATTTAGTCAGGATATTACAGTTTATCATGGTTTGGTGCAATACCCCCCATGTTTCTGGTCACATTTGGACTAGTTGAGAAAAAGATGGCGCAATGGCCATAAAACTTAAACCTTATAATTAAACAAGTCTAATCTTACCTTCAACTCCGCTATCTTACTTTCCCTCGTGCAGAACTCTCTTAACATGTAGTTCTGTCCGGCCTGGAAGCACAAGAAGTAACAATGTCAAGACCTTACATTGCTAACATGACTTCAAATCGGTTACCTTGAGCTAAGCTAAAATTGTAGCAAAAAGAAATCGAATTGTATGATTATTTTAGTGCAGAGGCGGGCAGTCTGGTCCTGGAGTGCAGCACGTCCTGAATGTTTGTGGAGTTTTCCTCTTCTTCAATAAAGGTCTCTTTTTTTTTTTTTATCACCAGGACCGTTAACAAGCTTGTGGCACGTTTGCAAAGTCAGATCGCGATCTACCTGTGGATCTTTAAGGTATGACTGGTAGATCGCGATCTACCTGTGGATCTTTAAGGTATGACTGGTAGACTGCGAAAAAGCATTGAGTGCATTGTATTTGTTGGGACAGGCTGCAATTTAGCAATCAAATGCAGCATTTCAGCATAAACATTTCACTTAGCAGCAGTAGCAAATTGGGGAACTTCAAATTTTGTCAATGTAAGGCGTCATTTATTGCAATTGTTTTATTTTTATTCTTATGATGTAATAATTATTAACTATTAAGAGTACAAATTAAATATTTACAACGTAGTAAAATGTTAAATTTTATATTATATATGAATTGTAAGATGTTGGAGTTAATCAATATGCCTAACAAATAAATAAATTAGAATTTTGATTATCACTCCAAAATGTAAGTATTTGCCTCGTTTGTGTACAGGGCATTTAATGTTTCCCCATCAATCAAACTGCACTATAGCAGTACAGTGATACTTATTTCTTGCAATGCAAAAACACCAACAGACCACAAGTGGTACAGATGACATATGAAAGAGGATTAGATTTTGTCTCAATAGCACCATTTTTGGTCACAGCGCCATAAAAACTGATTTGCATAGTGCATTCTGTCTGATAGGTAAAATTCTCTCCGGTTTTATATGTAAACATACATAAGGACTGGATATAATTTTGTTGAAATGCTTTGTTTTCTCCATTCATTAACATTCATTATTGGCACCATGAGTAAGAATAGTGTGATAATGAGATGAAATGGAATTCCTTTTTGTAGGTCATATGTTTTACTAATGCTGTTGTGCTTAAGCATTTACCTCAGTGCCACAATCCCATTGCATACAATGCTTTGCACTTATGGTCAGCAATGTTTTTAAACAATCAATCACTGCACAAATACGATACAGAAATCCCTCGGTTTTTGCAGTTAATGGGGACCAGAACCACCCGTGAAAAGTAAAAATCAGAGTTGATGTATACGACCGTAATTAAATAGAAATGACAAATCTCAGAAGAATAATTAGTTAATATAATTATACAACAAAATTGGAGTTGTTGCTCAAAGTCATTCGTTCCTTGGCTAATAAATCTGGCGTTGAAAAATAGAGTGCAGCGGTGGCTTAGTAGAGTTGTTAGCTTAGCCATTAGCATTAGGTCAGACCTGCAGCCAGGCTATTGATTTCCCTTTCGACGCTGCCTTAGTCCATTTCCGGACGCAATAACAATCCACATAGCACCCACTGCCATTTCTTTGCTCTCTTCTGACTTTCCTTAAAGTCCGATTTCATTGATCAATTTCTTTTCAATGTAACAAGCCCCTTAAAGTTATCTGCCGCTATTCTGCAGTTTGTTTACGGAGACAGTGCCCACCCGCTGTTTGACTGACAGCTTACAACAGCCGATCACGCCTAGCACACAGTCACGCCCACCCAAAACAGAGCACCCTCTACAATGCACGATGCAATGGTTATAATAACAAAGACGAAATCAATTCGTTTACAAATCTGCGAAGGAGTGAACCAGCAAAAAGAGAACCGCAAGGGAGTAATGTACATGCATAAATACACCAAGTTATAAGGCGCACCTTCATATTTCTGGTTCGTAGGTGCGCCTAACAGTCAGGAATTTCAAAGCATCACTGCAATTATAACATTGTATTCTTAGTCTTCTGTGAACTTACTTCATGATATAGTCGCGTGTCATTTATTCTTATGAGGACGCCGTCCACTCGCAGGAAGAAACGCAACAGCGTGAAGAAACTGGTAGGCATCACTCTCTGCATTCATTCCATTAGCACACGAAAATAAAAACATAAAAAAGACATTAGAACAAACTTCAAATGTCAGTACAATCAACTAACACTGAAAGGGGGCTCGAAAGGGCTCCTGGTTCATAAAACAAAAAGTCAAAAGAGAAACTGTAGACAAAAAAGTTTATGACAGGTTGGGAAGAGCCGTAATAACGGAGCATGTCGGTTTTTTTGAGAGCCATAACATATTTTTAAGACAAATTTCAGCAAAACTGCCAAACCCGCTCTCCAGACAAAAAATCAAAATTTTCAGCGCATTCTTTCACAGAGTGATGTTAGATGATTTAATAACATGTATGCAATAACAATGCCAAAGCCTGTGTCTCATATCAACAAATATCCCACTTTAAACTTGTCTCCCTCCCACAATTACTTAAAAACCATTGGACCTCATTTTGACTTGCATATTTTTCATAAACAGTGGTTTTAAAACAAGGTGCAAGCAGAGTCATTTTATAAAAATGTCACCAAATATTGCAAAGGAGGATACCGACGACGCTGGGCAGAGAGAATTGTGCTGTGTGCATTGCTCTGCCCACCATTACCGCTCTCCAAATCAAATTGCTGTGATAGCGCGGCTGGTGTTTCTGGGTGATTAGTTTGTTCTGTGGGTTTTCATCATAAAGTGTCTCATCACTGAACCTTAATTGTTCAATGAGCTTGCGTAAAAAGGATTCTTTAGCAAAACTGGGTGTGTTGGTTGTGACACTTGGACTTTAAACTGTAGTGGGTAGTTGCTTTTTATACACTATATGAGCATACGTCGGGTATGTGCTCACCAGACTCTGCGCTTATCAGAGTTGGAATGATATAGATGAGATGAGTATAATTTTATATCCCGTGCCATTTGTACTCATGAAAATAACCATATAATCCAAGATTCATATTTCACTTTTCTAAGCATTCCAAAAGCTTACAACAGGTTCATTATTAATCGACCCACACATATTCATAGCTTTGTTAGCCTAAAGATAAATATCAAATGAGTTCTAGAAACACAAAGACGAATACAAATTACGGAGACTCAAAGTGACTAGATTTTATTCTTGATTGTTGGCTTATTAAAGGTTTTGGGCTTTAGGTGGAACCCTTAGCAGCAAGATGGTGGACAATCATGTCATCTCCCTCTAGGTGAGCCTCATGTTATGACAAATAAATGCTACTTTATCAGCCTACGAGTAAAAAACACTATCATGTTTCATGCACTTTTTTCTTTGTTTTTAAATCAATATTGTATTTTTAAAGTCATTTTTATTTTTTTATAATTATTACACAGTTATTTCTACTGCAATGTAATTATATGTAACTGCTAATATCACTGACTTGATTAAGGTCTTCAGAGATTTGCTAATGTTAAAATTTGTTATCAATGCTATATAGTGTTTTTTGTCTACTCAGTGAGGCTTTTGTGGTTATATATTTTCTCAAATGGCATCTAAATCTTTATTTTAAATTAAATAGCTATTTTATATATGCAAATGAAGTTGCTGTTTATAGAAGTGTCTGAAATAACGTCTGCCCGGACGCATCTTTTACGTCGGGCGTACAACTTACAAAACATCTCCGCCCGGGTGGCCGACAACGTTTTCAAGGAAAAAATAAATTATTTTTTTTCAAATCAAAAGTTTGATTCATTCTGATTTCGAAATCTTCGTTCGATTTGGAATTTTGCATCGAATAACTTCCTGCTTCCGGACTTTCCCGAGCGTAATAAGGTCGTGCATTTGCATATCATTTTCCAAAGTAGACGCACAGAGAACACAAGAAAATGGATAAGTGGTTAGGAATCAAGCCCAAACCTCAGCCCCAGAAGAAAGATTCAAAAGAAGCTAACAACATTTAAGGCGCTACAAAACGTAAACGTACATTAAAAGCATCATGGAAAGAGTTCGCGTGGCTTGTAGCAGACGACGCAACACAAACATGCATGAATGAAGATGAGTAAATACAGGTACATACTGATGGCAGATGGATAACAGCGATGTCACATGCATGTAATGAATGTTATAAGTAGATTTTTAATAAACTTAATTTTAAAGTGTTGTTCTGTTATATAATCTGATTATCAATCCTTAATACTTTGCAACAATGTTTTTTTGCGATTAGTCGTCTTATTGTGTTTCAAGTTGTGAAAAATGGGGCAGGCAACTTTACGACTGGTCCGGCAACTTTTTGTCATGAGTTTCAGACACTGCTTATAAGGGCACTAAATAAGGAAGCATTTGAAAAGAGTACTAACAATTTTCACACTTATCATGGAGACGCCGTGGTCGTGCAGCTCATCCTCAAACAGGAGGACTTCATCAAAGAACACAATCTGTTCGCGAGTCTTCAGCTTCTCCATGTTAATTTCTTCCGTCGTCTCACTCACCTAAAAATCGGTAACACGGGCAGAGGTTTGGAGTCCAAAGTTTTAAAGAAAACTGAATTGAAAGAAAACTTTTTTTTGTCATTGATGTCAATGTAATAAAACATTGTATGCAACCATATTAGACATGGAACTCTGCAGTAAAAAATATAATAAAGACTTTCAGGATGAAAGGCAGATGTTGTGTATTAGTGCTTAAAGATTGGTCTAAGTTATAATAACATTGCAATGTTCGTGAATACAAGAGAATAGTGAATAGTGACCTAATAGTGCAGTGAAAGATGTTCAATAACATTTAGCAGCACCAAAAAAGAAACCCTTAAGTCGCATAATATGTTCAGTTTTGTGCGCCTATTTAGGGTGGTGATGGCTCTAGGCAAAGAAGCTGTCCTTTTTTAAAAAGTGGTACTGCTAATTAAATAGGCAGGGATCAGAATTTTCCGCGGATTTCCGCTGTTTTTGAACCCCAAAGGTCATTCCCGTAAATCGTCTAAATTCGATGAGAAAATATTTTGGGGGGGTGAGGTATGATACGTGACTGTTTCATCACCCCAAGTTAGCAGTTAGAGATCGCGAGAAAAATCGGCAAAAAGAAGCGCAGCGCATTAGATCTATAACACACAACGTGGTTTAGCTAACAAATAGATCAACTCCTACCATTGGTCGATAGGTTCGCTGATAACCAATCAGCGGAGCTTTTGTTCAGAGCACTGGCTTTCTCAAACATGGCGCTCCTTCCTATCTTTTCAAACGGTGAAATGAGTGTTTGAAAAAGTAAATATGAAAATACTAAGAAAAGAAGACGAGGCTTTTGTCTCCGAGATTAATAAAGGAATCAAGAATAAATTTAAGTGGTCATGGCTGGAGAAGATTGTCACAGTAAACGTTAAAATCGGCGCAAAGATCGAGGAAGTTACAGAAACTTTGAGCCAGTTCATCGCAAAGTGTGATGTTCCAGGGAAAGCAAAGTGTCTATACTGTGTCGATCTGATCAATTATGGTACGCGAGGTTGTGTGGCACTGATCGATCATGCTAAAATGAACAAGCACAAAGCAAAAATAGCTTGCCGGCGATCAAATTATGCACTCGGATCCGCATTTAAAATCGGCAGTGAAACTAACAGTAACACCACCAGTTCAACATTATTGGCCGTTCCAAATCCTTCCACTTCAAATACTAGCAGCAGTCAACCACTGGTTCCCCTGTGTGACAGAAAATCCCAATCTGAGGTATTTATAAATCTATTTATTTATGAAATTATTTTATCTTTTGTGTTTATACAATATTTAGAACAGGATAAACAAAATTTAAAATTTGTTATAAACATGATTAAAATAAATTATTTTGTATCATCATGATCATGTTCAATATTACAAATGCTTTTAATGTCAATATATATATATATTTTTTAATTTATATATATATATATATATATATATATATATATATATATAAAATACATGGTTTCTGTTTTGATGGATTTAATTCATTCTAGTGCAATTTTCACATAGCAAATAAGATAAATGCTCCGCCCTGGACCTGGCCGGGGCCTGCGGCCCCTGGACCCTGGCTATTTCAGCTGAAAATGAAAATCTCTATTCTGATCCCTGAATAGGGGTTGACAGGAAATTAGCAACATGATCTGGTTTAGCACCATTAAGTGGGAGGCACCTGAAAGTGTTCTCTAATTTTGATAAGTGTATTTTTGTCAAAATACAGATATTTATCGAAATACCGTATCCATTTTGCAAAACAAATGGAGTAATAGCATGGTAGAGACACAACAAAATGTACTGAAACTGTCTGAGTGAAGATAGCATTTTTTCAGAATTATTCATTTGCTGTAAATTGTTTTCTATTTTTGATCTCCAGTGTTTGTGTGTGTGTACATATAGTGAAGAAAATACGCATTTGAACACCCTATTTTGCGATTTCTCCCACTTAGAAATCATGGAGGGGTCTAAAAATTTTCATCGTGGGTGCAGTCCACTGTGAGAGATAAACTAAAAACAAAAATCCAGAAATCACAATGCGTGTTTTTTTAATGGTTTACCTGTGTGATATAGCTGCAAATAAGTATTTAAACACCTGAGAAAATGAATGTTAATATTTCGTAGCCTTTGTTTTCCATTACATAGAGCAAATGTTTCCTACAGTCTTTCACCAGGTTTGCACTCACTGCAGGAGGGATATTGGCCCACTCCTCCACACAGATCATCTCTAGATCAGTCAGGTTTCTGGGCTATTGCTAAGAAACACTGAGTTTGAGCTCCTTCCAAAGATTTTCGATTGGGTTCAGGTCTGGAGACTGGCTGGGCCATGCTAGAACCTTGATATGCTTCTTACGGAGCCACTCCTTGGTTTTCCTGGCTGTGTGCTTCAGGTCGTTGTTGTGTTGGAAGATATTTTCTCGAACTTAGAAAAAAAATAAAACTAATCTAACTTTCTAACGATAATTCAACATATTTCCCCGTTTTAAGCTAATGTTTTACGGTTAGAAAAAGGACGAAATTTTTTTATAACTAGAACATTTACAACGATGTTTAATTGTCTTATTGGTTTGCAATGCACAAATAATTTTGTCTTAGATCATCAGTTTTGATTTATTTAGAGAGATTTGGGTGGAGATGGATGAAAATTGACCAACAAAAGAGTTGGCCATTGTGGTTCTCCAAATAGAGGAGCGGTTTTATGTTTGAATCTATATTAGGTATGATTCTAGTGAGTGGTAGGGTGGTTTCAACCCACCTTAATCTGCAATTCTTCTCCTATTAGAGTGCCTCGGTAATCTGTGGTGAATGTCCAGTCGTATGGTCTCACCACCTCTTGAGAGTGCTCACAACCAACTCTGGAAGGAAAGAACATTTGATCTTGAAAGACAAAGGTCACCAACTGGAGAACCAGGTCTGGAAACAAAGACCCTTCACAACAATTTATTAAAACCACTTTAATTAAAAAGACTAGCAGCTGAGTTTGGAACAGGCGGGAAAGTATTTCATCCAGAGAACAATGTGCCATTAAAATTCCATTACAATTTAAGACTTCAAAACCACAACCTATGAAATGCAAAACCAATCTCGCACCTATTCTGGCATACAGATGCGGAAGCCAGGTGCAGAGTCATGACAAACCCCGGCGCCTAACGTCACCCGGCCGTAGGGACTTTACGGCTCCGCACCGAAGGAGCAGGGAAGCTATTGCGTACCAGATGGCTGAGGTTTGGTGGGCTGGAGCAGCCGGCCCACGCTGTCACCAAAGGAGGACTGGCCCGTGGCCAGAACTGGACTAATGGTAGGATTGAGGTGGCCGTGGGACTGCAATTGGGTCGGGGATGGGTACGGACTGACCCTGGTGCCGAGGCGACTTGCTCGCCGGCACAGTCGAGAGAAAGGGACCGAGTACAAGGCCCCGGCTCCACACGGGAAACGCCGTAGCGTGCAATGCACCCGGGCGGAACCAGGCGGTGGCCACACCAGCACACTGGGGCGACCACTAGCCCCGACCACTAAGGCCCACGCGCTATCCTTTTAGGCTCCGAGCGGGCGGGACCAGAGGCAGGTGAATCGGAACCATCCCGGGTGGCAGAGCAGCACACCAACGTGACAGTCTCCAGGCTAGCTGTGCGACCCCGTATCGGAGATCCTTGCTCAACTGCTGACGTTATCCCCACCTCACTGGACGACGCCCCCTGCCACTCATACCCTGGTATAGCCAGAACCTAGTCATGTTTTACTTACTCAACCACGAGTTAAACCTACACTTTCCCATCCCAAAGTTACCCCAACCATGACAGCTGGTTAGACTGACTGTAGGTAAAACTCCAACATAATGCTGCATATCCGAAAACTCCGAAATCTGGTTTTTCCAACCGACTCATGGCATTCAGCGGTCAGAGACCAATAAAGTCGAAGAAGATGAACAATAACTTTACGACACAGTGTTCCATATTTTGTTATTTTCTTATAATACAGTTATTAGCTCCATCAACACAAAAAAGACAGGGAAAAATTAAGAAATTTGAGGTTTAAACTAAAGACCTGTAGACAAAATTTAAGACCCTTTCAATACCTTAATTTGCGGTTATCAGATGTAAGACTTTTTCATGTGTTGAAGACCTTTGGGGAAACGATGAAATGTGACTCTCAGACCAGTTAAAAGGGGGATACGTGTAAAAAATATTTTGCTTTTTGTAGGATCAGTGCAATACTGTTCAACCAAAATTCAGGGAATTGGCGGGAATTGGTGCCCACCTCGGAAAAAAATTGACAACCGATTGACACCTTTTCACATTGATCTAGCAGGCGATAATCTTATCATACCTGCTCTCCTGCCATTGTTGAGCACAAGCCACCTGAAGCGTGTCATCGGAGTTGTTGATTCTTTTCAGGGCATCGATTGCATTGAATTCAATTCCAAAGCCGTCAGAGTGCTGGATCCGCAAGACGTTGTCCCCAAATAACATTTCTGGAAGGGCTCGCAAGTTCAACTCTTCTGTTAACCTGCAAAAAATAAATAAAACAACAACAAGTGTGTAGCGCATCCACCTCAAGTTGGATTTCATCAACCAGCCTTCCAGTATGAATGGCCTTTATTGTCATTGTACAAGTGTTACAAAATCTAAGGGCTCCCCTCATTGCAAGTAAAACAAACTAAAAAGGTGCAGTGGTTAGCACATTCGCCTAACACGCGAAAGGTCCGCGGTTCGAGATGGGTGGAAACATTTGTAGGCCTGTAGAGGGATGGGCGCCACCAGGCTGTACTTGCCCAAGACCCACCACAGAAAAAGGTGTCCATGCCCTAGTGGTTAAGGGATACACCCACCCACCCAAACATGTGCAAAGAACGACAGAGGTTAAAAAAAAAAACAATACATGAATGATAAATATGTGCATATTCACAGTGGCAGTTGTACATGACATCATTCTCTGAACAACTGCTACTGTGAATAAGCACATATTATAAATAATTATTATATAAAACGAGTTGGCATGATCTCCCCAACCTAATTGTTTTTTTTTCCAGGTTTCCAACCTTTTTAGACAGTGGAGATGGCTTCAGTGTTTTCACATAATTTTCGTTTCAATCCAATTCATTGTGAGCTGAAGATAATTTTAAAAATTAGGCCTCCTGCTAAGAACTGGTCACGTTTTTTTGAGAAAGGGAAACTTCGGTTACAACGAAACAAAAACGAACAAATATTTGTGTGTTTGCAGATAGGAGTGCAAAAGAAAAGGTGCAGCCAAGAGACCCAGATTGGACCTTTTTGACCAAATGCAACCTGTTTCTGGCCTATTTAATGAACATGCCAAATAGAATTTGTTCAGATACATATTTGGTACATCAAGTACAACCTTTCATATAAATCTGTTTTACTGCCGTGAGTTTAGAATGAAATGTTTACCATATAGATCAGTGGTCAACAACCACTGAACCAGAAAGGGGTACTGGGCCGCAGGTCGTTTGGTACCAGAATTTTGTTTTTGTTTTTTTGCTTATAATGTATTAATTCGGTTAATCCGATTTTAACTGACCTGCACTGGCTCCCTGTCAGTTTAAAATGTGATTTTAAGGTTTTGTCGGTGTTATACATGCCCCCTCATGCCTTTCGGATTTAATATACCCCTTTATCCAAGCTCGGAGCCTTTGCTCGGAAAACGCTGCTCTCCTCGCGATTCCAAGAGCCAAGAAGAAATCTGCGGGTTTGAGAGCGTGCTCCATTCGGGTCCCGGTGCAGTGGAACGCTGTGTCCTTACTGAAAGTTTAAATTCATGCTTAAGATAAATTTATATTCCATAGGTTACGAGTGATATTGACCTCCTACTCTGGTCTTTTTGTCCTTGAGGGAGAATGATTAGCCTGGTTGTTGCACAAATCATGCATTTTAAGCCATCATACCGGAACTCGGACCAGATGTATGGCATCATATGGAACCTGCTGCTAAGGTCAAGGTTTTGGAACAGGAATCAGTCAACCGGATATTCTGGTATTACCTATATTTATTACTGCTGTTGACTACATTTGATGTATTTTTAACGAATGCAACATTCATTGCAGCCTGGTCCTCCTGGAAGGGAAAATACCTAATGTGCAGCTCCTTCTCAATGTTTCTTCATTTACCTCAGGCTGAGCTTTTTGAGTATTTCCTTGCTCGTATGTAGTTTTCAGATAAGGGGATGGAGTAATGGTAGTCTCTAGAGCCCTTTGAGATTTCTTGTGATTAAGAGATGTACAAATAAACATGACTAAACTAGTAGATCACAGTTATTGAACAATGATTGATCAGTCCACAAATATCCCTGACCTCATTTGCTCAGTGTTGGAAGCAAGGGGAATCGAATCCCAGTGGTGGGAGCACCGAATCCTAACCGCTCATCCATTAGGATTGTAGATGACAAACAAAAAGGCATTTGCTTTTCTCTCTTCACACTATTTTTATTAACTGTGCCTCATGAGAATGATCTGTTTGATGTGGAGGATGCTTAGAAATATTGATACATAGATACATACTACAAAAGGAGTCAAATATACCTTCATCTGATTGAACTTGGTGACAATCACAAATTTGTTCTTTTCATCGCTACACTGCTCTACTCTAAACCCACCATTCACTTTAGATACAGTACATTAAACAGTACCTCATACAAAAGGTTTTATTTGTAGATTGCAAACAAATTTCATTTTACAGTAAATTAACATTGTGTGCTCACAATTGTTGTCTGGAAACGGAATAACTTAAAAAAAAAAAAAAGATTAAAAAAAAAATTATATATTACCAGTACCTACATTTTAATGGATAAAGGTTCCAGCTTACCTTTCAATGTCCTTGGATTTCATGATATGGTTTTTTGCAGTAGTCACTTGCCACGGGCCAAAGGCAAAGTCCTTTTTGCTGCTTTTAAAGCCATGTGAAATCATCATAGATCCAAGGCCAGCAGCTGGAAGGAAATGGAACAAAGTTCACATTATCTGGCAAGAAAAAAATCCCTAGTTCAAGACTTCAATTAAGGTCCTATTGACGTATATGCTTGAAAAATAGACTCAAGATGGTCTTTTTGGTCATGAACCTAAAATGCCAGTGGGATTTTCTTTGCAGCCGCTGTGTTCAAAGCCTAGATATAGCAGCTCCATTCCAGGATTGAACTGTATTTTTCATATGGGATTTTAATTGCATAGGTCCAAATACAAATGTTAATATATAGCTGCTAGGGAGGTTTAAAGGGACATTGTGTATTATTTAACCACTAAATGTAACTGCAATGTGTTACAAATCACAAGGAAAAATATAGACTATGGAGACTCCGAGTGAGCAAACCACAACCCTTTTCTTGTTTTTTTTGCCTAGCGTTTCGCAAAATATTTTTTTGGAGTACCTGTCACAGCAAAATGGCAGACAATCATGTCCGCTGCCGCTATGTGAGACTCATATTATGTCAGGATTCCTCCAACTTAAGGCACGTTAAATTCAAGACTTTTAAAGATTTTTTTTAATGCCTTTTGAAATTAAAAAAATTGAAGAACAAGTTGACCCAAAAATACGATTCATACACTGCAGAAATTAGCGGCAAATGTTTATTTCAATTTATTTTTAAATCACATTTTGGCCCAGTTAAAAATGTTCCATCCTTAAAAACATAGCAATCTCCAAAGTTTTAGACGTAAAAAACAAGAATAAAGAGGATGTTTACAGGAATTCACAGATCCTCATTCAAAATATGCAGATAACTACTACCACGCTTCTTTTCCTGGCTTTTCTTGCATCCACCTAGCACCTTCCTGCCCTCCATTGTACCTTCCTCATATGGTTTGCGCTGATCTGTGTTCATTTTAATGCTAGAGAAGCGGGGTGATGAGCTAAATCAAGATTAAATTTGGGAGGGGGGAATTCACCCAGATAGTAAAACTCACCTCATCTGTTGCTCTGAATGTGGCATAAGAGCTGATTAGAGAATGAATGCACGGGCTCAAATTATTTTTCCCATCCAGCCAGCCCAAACATGAGACAGCCATTCGGGAACTCTCCCGTTCTTCCCGATGAGCCACTCCGGCATTGAATCATAATTGTCAGCCTCCAAAAAACAACCCTAGTCTTCCAGCTAAGACTCACTTTTAATGCCATTCATTTACTAGTTTGGTCCCCGTGAAAAGGTTTTTCCAATAAGTAAATTCTGTTTTAAAGAAATGAAAGCAGAAGTGCTGTTTTGTGTGCAGTAGGTAAGACTTAAGTGAACCAGCGCATTGTTCAATTTTCGAGACAGGTCAACAATGAAAAACGACACCATTTAGGAGGCTAAAGGATGAGCACAATATTAATTATATTTTAAGACAAAAGTCGAGAAGAAACAGTGCTCCACGAGTTCAAACGCAAAGTGTACCGATGCATTATGACTTCGTGGTTACTTCAAATTGCCGACCCACACATGCAAGTGCATTCATTCAACATCCAGAAAAAAAATGTTCTAGTTTGCAAACGCACAACCAGGGCAACTTACTTGTATTTTGATTGCGAATAGTGCTTTTTGGAGCTGGACAATAACAAATGATGATTCGTCTTCTTCTATTTCTTGGCGAATTGAAGTGACATTTACGCGCACAGCGTCATCTGCAGTACAGGCGCAAAACGCATCCACGTTAAAACTAGGGATAGGAATTTCGGCTTTTAAATGAAAAGAGCTGGTTTTGAAAATGAATGACATTGTTTTAATATACAGTGAACTTTTAACTTATTTAATAATTCAAGTTGCTTGTAATAGGCAAATAACACATGGATCACAACACTCAGAGAGAAAGAAGCAGAGTGAAAAACAATGAGAGAAAGATGGAGAATGAGAAACGAGAGGGAAATACGTAACGACGGAAATATACAGAGAACAAATTGCGAGAACGAAAAAAGATAAGCTCGTCCACAATGTTCCCTCTAATTTTCCACGGGTCTGAGCGTTCACTCAAAGTCGATGAGCAACACTTGAAACAACAGTGAGCAACAGCATTCCAAGTGTGGCAACTAAGTCTTTATCAAACATGTCCAAAACCTGACATCACGTTTCCGGAATGCAAAAAAAAATTCACTTTTGAATGAATTCATTAATGTATTATTGCAAAGGTTGTACGGCCTACAAACATAATTTGTTTTTACAACAATTCTTTCACAAGATTTCCATTTCTTTTTTTTTCCTGGTATTTTTTGTCACATAATACTAACATTTTTGGGGGCTTATTTAGTCGGTTGCACGATGCACAACTGTATTTAATCACATTTTTTAGTGGAAGTACAATGTTGGCAACAAGATTGACTTGGTATAATTGGAAATTATTTGAATACAACACAAACTTTTTTTATTTTTCCTTGTTTTTTTCTTCTATTTTTTAAATTCCTTTAAAAAAATCTCATTGTGTTTATTTTTTTCCTAGCTGTTACCTTTTTTTTGTTCTCTATTTACTTTGCTTCCTTTGTTTTTTTCTGAATTTTTCCTTCTTTTTTCTCTTCCTTCATTTTGGTATTTTTTTCTTTTTTGTTTTATTCCCCCTTCCTTTAAGTCATTTTGTGCATAATTTGACAAAATATTTGGTCATATAGGAATGAAAGAAGCAAAAACAACCTGAAGAAGCGTTTAGGACCCGAAAGAGCTGGTTCCTTTTAGTGAGCCGAGCGGAAGAAGACGGTTCTCGAAAAACTTTACTGACTTTACTCAACTTCGTTCTACTTCGACCTTGACTTCAAAATACCGCATTTATAACAGAACATCAGGGGAACCCTTGTATTTTTGCTTTCATGCACTATAACTTTGACTTAATTCGCTTCTTAATTAGCAATTTCGAGCCCTGATTTTAGTGAGCTGGCTAGATTTTCTTGTGCGCGGAAAAACTCTGGGTAGTGCGCAATTGCGCACACACGCAGCTTAGAGGGAACAATGTGCTAGATAGATTTTCTTGTGCGCAGAGAATGTGCGGGCAGTGCGCGATTGCGCACGCGCGCAGCTTAGAGGGAACATTGGTCGTCCACCTTTTTAGTGGCCAAATTCAAGCACTTTCAACGCCAACTTATCAATTTTTCCAGTACCTTCAAAGGCAAAAATCCAGCACCGATCAAAAGAACGATCACTATCTTGCTGCTAGCACACACTTTGTGCTATTCTGCCCTGTCACTATCAATGATCTGCAATCTTTGTGTGTTGATGGGTTGCTATAAACTGACATGGATTCTGCCTGGCTACGGTACACTTGTTTGCAAACACAGAAAGGGTTCTATAAGTCTTGGGTAATAGTTGAGTTTAATATAGAAGAAAAAAAAAGAAAAAAACACGGTATGTATTAAAAAGCAGAAGAATTAGCCAAATTTGGACTCATTTTAATGATATTGACTCCTCCGAAGTAGAGTGTATTCACTCTTCAATCTTAGGAACTGCTGATGTTTTGCTTTTAGATGTACTCATTATAATTTATATTTTGTGTGTTTTTTTTGAAGATCTGCGTCTAAATTGGTCAAAATACAATTGTAAATAGTTTTCTTTTGCAATCTTGTTTATTTGTAGCAATGAAGAGTTTTTAATTTTATATATCATTATTTTGAATTATCAAGGATTTTGTGTTGTTGTTCAACTTATATCTGTTAAAAATTCTTTTGTATTACACACATTGTTTTTTTTAGATCTGTGAATATTTTAATGTCTATTTCATGTGTTTTTCAGAGATCCCCTGCAAAACATCTGAAATTAATAATTACTAAGTAACTTAGAGCATGTTTTAATATTATTGATTACATATCACAAAAAATGTTTTTTTTAAATTAAATGTAAAGAGCCGTTTGAGAGCCAAAAGAAACGGCTCTTCTTAGTGATCCGAGCCGAGAGAGCTGCTTCTCGAAAAAGAGTCAGATTTCCCATTGACAGTTTTGATAAAAGATATTATCTTGGGTAAGACAGTAGGGGGCGGTAATGCTTCCTATGACAACTCGATAATGAAGGCAAGAGCCATCAGCAGCGCCATTTTTACGCACATTTCTTTTACTTTTTGTCATTCAAAATCGTGGTCTATCGAGTAAGACGGCCAGGAAACACAGCAATGGAAATCATTTCAAGCATTTTCAAGCACTTTACCCAAAATTCACGCATTTTCCTCACCTTGGAAAAACATTAAAATTCGAGCCTTTTCAAAGACCCTGGAGAGACAAGAGAGAAAAAAAGTGAGTGAGAAAAAGAGACAGAGGGAATAGTTGTGAGATAGTGGAAAAAGAAAGAGTGAGAGGGAAAAAACAGAAAGAGAGTGAGAGAGAGACAGAGAGAAATAAGGTGAGGGAAAGACAGAGAGAAAAACAGTGAGACGGAGACAGAGAGAAATATAGAGAAATAGGGTGAGGAAGAGGAAGATGTAAAGAGCAGGACAGAAAGAGTCAGAGAAAGAGAAACAAAGAGAGAAGAGGAAGGGGGCAAGAGAGAAAAGGAAAAAGAGAGAGAGAGCGCAAAAGAGAGAGAAGCTGGAAAGAGAGAGAAAAAGAGTAAAAGAAAGAGAAATACATTTTAAAAATTCACTTTAATAGTGAACAAAAATGAAAATGATATCGAGAAGTATCATAGTTCTCTTTTGAAGAGTCCTCATTGGTTTGAATGTGAGTAAGAGAATGCTCTGTGATCTAACTTCATTTCCCATTCTTGTCCTGTTTGAATATGCTCGTTCTGTAGTAGTGGAGCTCTTTGATGCTTTCCCTGATGTCCTCCAAGGCTCTGAAACAAAAACATTTTTTTAATCATTATTATTATCATTGTTATGAACATTAGGGATTGATGCGAAGAAACTACTGTTAGCAGCTAGCAGACGTGTCAAAAACATTAAAAGTTAAAATCCATGACATTAGCGCTGGCAACTATATCATTTAGCACCAACTTCTAAAGCATTTCTAACATCTGAAGAGAAGCTAGTTGTCAAAATGATGCTATTTGCTAATGCGACTAGCGGCTGGGTCCCAAAGCTAGAACTACCAGCAGTGACACTCGCATTGAGTCTTTAGATATTTATCAAATTGAGTGAAAAATTGACTTCTGAGATAGTTGTATTGCATTTGGAGTTTTTGAATGCCTATTTTCAAATTTAGGGCTTGAAAATGTTTTTTTACATAATTTATTATTTTGCTTCAATTGTGAGTGTTTCAAAAGAGAATTTAACTTTTATTTATAGAGAAAAAAAAATATATATACTGTATATAACCTACACTTGTAAATGTCTACGTGTGCATATCATCACTGCTACTCTAAGAGACTTATCTCTTATTTTTTTTAGTCTTTTTTTTTATATTTTTGGCTGAATGGAATGTGCCAATTTTTGGACCATGGCCAACCCAAATGCCCAAACACCCAGACAAGTTAAGCACCTCGGCACCCAAGTGGGTCATGCTTTCATGCCTCCAGATAAAACGGGACACAAGAAAGCGGCCATGTCACTCGGGGTCAGGGTGACACAACACACTCTTCTGTTCAACAGAAGGGCCCGACTGCTTTCACTGGTTTACCCCTGCAGCATCATACAGGTGCCCTGCCCATCCCTTAGAACACGTCTCAACATCCCACTATCCTTTTACAACACCTCTCTAATCATTCCTATCTAAAAAAATGAAATATAACAACAATATTTCATCCCCCCTTTGCCAAAAGATTGAACCCACCCCTGCTTTAAACTAAAATGCACACTCGATCCTTACCTGTGGGCATCTTTTTTATGAGGTACCTTCTCATACTCCACCGAAAACCACCTCCTAAGTTATCAAAACAGGAAAAATGAGGTATTTTTTTTAGTCAAACACCAAACCATAAGTTTAATGAATAAAAAAATTAAGATGACTGGCTTTTCTGAACAATACTAATACAGACGCTCCCCTACTTATGACCATTCGACTAATGTAAAACGGTAAATGCAAACATTTTTTGGGGGATGTCGAAAAATATCCGGACATTGCTGTAAGTTAGATTTTGTATTGTGTGCACCTTTTTCTGAATATTGTGAAATATCTCGTGCATTCATTCAATATGGTTGGTGTGATGGGTAAAGAAGAGGCGAGATGTTTCTTTCTGAATGAAAGTGGAATAAGAAAGCTTGATGCGGTTGAGAAAACGGTCGGAACGCTTTTTTGGGCCACTTTTTACCACGGAGGAGGACCTCTTGAAGCGCATTTTCCAAAAGTAAGCTACACTTAACTTTTTTTATGTTTATAGAGCATATTATTTTATGAAATGTTTATTTTTTAGTACAAAACAATACAGGTTACTTAAACAAGCCTTAAATATACTTATATAAACCTTCAACATACAAAATATAGCACTGAAGAAACTTACAAACGAATTCAACTTATGAACGATCGTCCGGAACCTATTTCGTTCGTAAGTCGGGCAGCGTCTGTATGTGATTCATACGTATCTTTTAGACACCGAACAGTGCATCACAATTAATGCATTTGAATACTTTTTAGTCTTGAATCTTCAAACTGACCTGCAAAGCTCCTTCACGGTACTGACATCAATAATTCTGTAGTGGAGGTGATTCATGAACTTAGGCATATATTTATCCAAAAACTTTCTGTCTGCATGTACCGAGTTTCCTGTACGGGCAAACACACAAAAAAATAAAAAACAGGTTTTATGACTTACATTTACTAGACGACAGAGCGCTCCTGATCAATCGTCGTTTTCAGCTGCAGCGTTTATCAGTTCTACTCAGTTCTGTCATTAAAGATGGCGATTACAAAGACGAGCACATATTACAAAAGTACGACCGCACCGAAAGAAAACAAGAAAGAGGGCTGCGTCACCTAATATGTAAGCCCTATATTTCTAGACGACAGCACCAGGGCAAGCATACTGTGGATAATAGTGCCAGATTGCAACACAAACGTGTCCTTTTGTGCTGTTGTCATTGGTGGTTTCTGCGGTGACAGAGCAAATTGCATTCGCTTGTCAACGTTCCTCGAGGATTAAATGAAACTCCAGCGTCCTGACATTGACGCCAATGATACAGAAAGAGAACACAAACGTTTTTGAAAGGTAATTTCCACAGCTGTTCAATTTGAATGCATAATGCGTACTTGATTTGTGGGTGAAAAGTTAATATATCGTGAGAATGCTGTAAATATTTAATCAAGTACTGTAAAACCTGTTCATGTTATGTATTATATGAATAATGTTCGAAATAATAATTTACTAATTTCTCCTCTAGAAGGGCATCAAATGTTTCCAGACGTCACAGTGGTGTTTTGTATTGAGAGCCGATGTGTTAAGGAAAAGAACAGCTTGCCGTTTTCCTTGGTGCCGCCAAGAAAAAAAAAAGAAAAGAAAAACCCGCACTCTATTTTCCGCTGCAGTGTTTAAAATGGAGCAAAAAAAGTAGATTGTGGTCTAGAATTTACAGTATATCTTGAGTAACTTGGCAAAGACAAATGAACGCCTATCCCACAAAATGTCTCCTGTTAAAAAATAAAATAAAACAAACACGACTTACCTGCTAGAGGACATTGTCCGGGTGGAGTGTGTTGTTGGATAAAGGATAGAAATTCATATTCTGCTTGTTCCACGCTAATTTTACTTTCTTTAACTGCCTGAGTGAGACCAGACTGAAATAACAGCACAAGCCACATATAGCATACTATTTTATATATATATATATATATATATATATATATATATATATATATATATATATATATATATATGAATACTGTATATATACTACACATTACATACCTTCCCATGCTGCTCTTTACACCACGAGGACATGGATTCTAATAGCTCATTGGACTGGCTTATGATCAAATTTGGACCCTGCCAAGATAAAGCATCAGAGTTTAGAAAGGAACAAATTCTTAAAGGGACAGTTTGTAATATTTGAGCAGTAGATGTCAATGTTTTGTGACATGAAAAACAAGTGCTGAAAAACACTAGTAACTACGGAGACTAAAATTGATCAATCAATACTGTATCAATCAATTATTTATGAAGAAACAATAGGAAAACAGAAAAATACAAAAAAACAATTTAAAAAATAAAGAAAATAAGGAAAAAAACAAGAAAAAATTGGACAAAAAGGAAAGGGGAAAATGACATAATGAAGAGGGGGTACCCGTAGCAGCAAGATGGCGGATATCAGCTCCCTCTTGGTGAGCCTCATCTTATGTAACATAAACACACATTTCTCGAAATAAGATTTTTTTTTTTTAAAAGCATGTTTATAATATAGTTAAAGTATCTTTGCTTACCATACAACTACATATTTTTTCTTTTTAAAATGAATGAAGGTTTTTTTTATGCCACTAGGAGGCACTGAAAATACACACTGTCCCTTTAACAATCAGAGTAAAATGCATATTTACTTCTGCCAAAATGTTTAAGTTGGAATCTGTCACGATGCACGCCATTTCTAAAATCTTGTCTTGCTCAATGTCCAATCCCGTCATCTGGAAAACAAACAGAAAGGAAGTGAGCGAGGGCAGCACGGCGGCGCAGTGGTTAGCGCTTGTGCGGCACAGTTCATGTCATGGGAACCTGTCGTGGGTTCAAATCCAGCTCCAGACATCCTGTGCGGAGTTTGTATGTTCTCCCCGTGCTTGCGTGGGTTTCCTCCGGGCACTCCGGTTTCCTCCCACAATCCAAAAACATGCATTTCAGGTGAATTGGCCAGTCCAAATTGTCCCTAGGTGTGAATGAGCGAATGAGTTGTCTGTCCCTGTGTGCCCTGCGATTGGCTGGCAACCAGTTCAGGGTGTCCCCTGCCCAGTGCCCGGAGATGGCTGGGATGGGCTCCAGCCCCCCCGCGACCCTAATGAGGATAAGCGGTACGGCTGATGAGATGAGATGAGATGAGGAAGTGAGCGTTCATTTTCTATTATATACAAATGGAGGCTTGTTTAAATGATTCAATTATACTCAAACACCTAATACTCAATACTGTACTCAGTTTTTCATTGATACTCATAAAAATGAATCAAGAAAAGACTGGATGCAATCAATAAAGGAAAAGTCGAAATCCATTGTGATTAATTTTTGAGTAAAATGACATTTTTCATAGCCTGCGTACAAATTTCCTGTTCCAATAAACTCATTTGTGAATCTATCTTAAAGGTGGTGCATGCAACTTTAAAACTTTTCTACTTGGTGACGCCACCTTCTGGCTGAAATCATCAGTGCGGCTCCTTTTGCAAGTATGTGAAATTCTTAGATGCGCTCTAACAAACTATTCATTTTCATCTTTTGGGGGGTTAAGTTGGCATTTAAACAGTCCTTTTTCTTACTTTCACCATTTTCATCCTAGAACAAAAGAAAACCTCCAGCACGCGCGTGGAATCACTCGCCCCTCCCCTCCCCACCACCTCCTTTCCCCAAGCGTAATGCGCTTTGTGGCCGGAAAACTGATGATAAATTTCAGACAAAAGCAGATAGATGCGATGGGGAAAAAAGATAAAAAGGCTCTTCGAACTCAGTTGGGCATTGTTCACGGTTCACGGATCCCTGGGTTGTAAGGGCACCACTTCCTGTGCTGTGTCTTGGGCAAGTACAGCCTGGCGGTGCCCATCTCTCGGCAGGCTGTTTTTTGGGGTAGGGGTTTGCTCCCCCACATGAAACAGTACAGGTTTCGGTGTTTACTAGTAGCAGAGGCCTCCTGATCTGACTCAGATACAGCACCTTCATCATATGGTCACTGTTGTTTTTCAGTGTGAAGCGTTACAGTGAAGAAAAAAAGTATTTGGACACCACTTTCTTTAATTTTTACCTTTGTTTCTCTTTTTTTATTTATTTTCGTACAGAGTCTGAGGGCCAGTAAACGTTTGATCACGGGCCATAACTGCCCCCCGGGCCGGACTTTGGACAAAGCCGCAAGTAGATAGCCCCTTGCAAAATAAGTTTCTGTTCTAGCTATACTTTGTTCTGTCTCTATTGAATGCAAGCAAAAACAACTTTAAAGCCGAAACAACTTTTAAAACGGTTAAGGAAAAACTTCAAACTGTTAGCATTTTACTAGCAAACGCTGATGAATCCTTACATTTTGACTTACCTCAAGATCCACCCAAACCATATTTTGAGACGAAATAAAATCCATATTCTTTCTTTAACAACCGAATGGGAAGAGAAGGTAGAAAAAAAGCTTAATAGGATGAATGAATTATTGTCACACAACAGACACGCACCATCTCAGTGTGGTGTATATGGACCTAGAGTTGTGAGGTTCACGAACGAAACAGCAATAAGAGATGGCTCTTGAAAGTGAACGTCGGGAGCCGGCTCCCCACTAAAAAGGAGCCGGTACCCTTTCATGTGCTTTTTTCTTCTCTTGTGGTTAATCAGTATGCAGTTCTTTAGGGGATTGTGAGTTATGAACTTTACATCTGTTGAGTATATTGGATTGCTTTGTGTCATGATTACTGATGTGACTCATCTGTGCCCGCTCATTTGGCGCCAACCGCCGCAGGTTCTGATTGGCTCCCTGATTGGTTTTGATTGGCTCACTATTTGAACCCAGTCCTGCCAATCCCCTGGTGTCAGTCTGTATGCGAACCTCAGTGTATACTAGGCAAGCCTTTTTTTGATCCTGACTCCCGTCTGTCCCGTTTTTGTTCCTGTTTGTCTCCGTCTACGACCTGTTTTGATCCTGACCACACAATGTCTACTCTCCCGTTCTGGCTTACGACTCGTTTCCGACCCCGACCACGTGTTGCTCTCCCAGTCCCAGCTACCGACCAGTTTTCCGCCCCTGATACCGCCATCGCTCGCTACGGAAGATCCACTTCCGTGTTCGGATCACAATCTGAGTACGAGAGCGGCTTGCTTCCCGCGTACAGCGAACACCGGATCGTGGGCGAAGCCCTTTCTCTCTCTTTCGATAAAACTTGTGGTAAACGTCATGCAAGTGGGTCCTGTTTCTGTTCTGGTCCTGACACTTTGTATTACACAATTTTTGGGGGGAGAGTTGCTCAGTAGAAACAAGTTGAAATTGTAAATGAGGTAAAAGTTCACTTTAGAGTTGAAAAAAAATACTATTATGATTTGAGTAGAAAAATATGGATTAAAAACATATATTGATTCAGATATGTATTTTTATTATGTTGCCTTATTATAAGGAATATAACAATTAATAATTATTAATAATATTAATAATAATTGTGAATTTCCCTGCAGGGATGAATCAAGTATCTATCTATCTATCTATCTATCTATCTATCTATCTATCTATCTATCTATCTATCTATCTATCTATCTATCTATCTATCTATCTATCTATCTATCTATCTATCTATCTATCTAATTAAAGGGATTTTTTTTTCTTTCTAACGTTTTTCCTTTCTCTTTTCCTTTTTATTTTACTTTTCCTTTTTTACTTCTTACTCTTTCTTTATTCTCTTCGACATTTTACCATGGAACCGTCGAAAGCATCCTTTTCAGTGGCATTGCTGAGTGGGGTGGCAGCTGCACAGACTACAACAGGAAGGCCATGCGGCGCATTATTTGAACTGCTAAAGGGATAATAGGAGTATCACTTCCTTCCATGCAAGATATCTACACCACCCGCCTACCCAAAAAGACATCTCCATCGCCAACTCATCCAGCACACTGTCTCTTCGGCCTCCTTCCCTCTGGAAAAAGATACAGTGGCCACCGCTCCCGCACTACTAGACTCACAAACAGCTTCTTTCACCAGGAGGTAAGGCGACTAAACTCTCCACACCCAGTAAGAGAAACTGCACATCTACTTGCACACCTGCAGATTGTATTTATATTATTACCCATTTTATCTTTTACCTTTTTACCTTTCACATTTTACCATTATTTATTTTACTGTCGCTATTTGCTGCTGCTTTGAACATTTTATTCATGTCTTATATGTCAGTTGCTTTTACTTCAGTATTGGCTGAAAAGTCACTTTATTGAGTATTATCTGAAGTTAGGGTTGTTCCGTGCATCTGCACTTAATTGTTGTCAGCACATGGAAGAGTGTGAAACGGAATTTCTTGATTCTCTTTTTTTTCTTCCCTTTTTTCCTTTTTCCTTTGGCCTGTTTTGCTTTATCCAGCCCCCCAACCGTCCCAACCCCCTTTCAAAATAATTTAGTGAATAATGTTGGATAATAATTGGTAATAAAGGAATTGAAGTAACGAAAACAATCTGAAGAGCAAAAGGAGCCCGAACTTTTTAGTGAGCCGAGCCGAAAAAGCCTTTTCATTAAAAAGAACCAGAATTCCCATCACCACGGAGGATCGTGTTAAGAGGGGATTCCATGTGTAGCCCGCATGCGCAGAATTTCGGCCATCTTGGATCGCTGCAAAAGCAACATTTCCCCCTTCATTTCGCGGTTCGTCTTTTGCGTCATCGCAGCGTCGTGGATTTTCTCTATTCTTGTTTTTTGTGGCTTTTAATTTAGGAATAAAACAGAAAAACAACAACAATATTTAATCAACAAAACTAATAAACCAATTGCACAAAAACAGCTGTAAAGTACAATAATGTAATATAAAAACATGTGCCCAAATCCAAATGAACTAGGCTGAAACTTTTAACTACCTATTCATTTTTTTCCCTTGCAGGGAAAACGTATTCAAAATTCAAACAGGAAAACAAAACCTTGACCAACAAAAGGAATTTTAGAAATTAAGGAAACGGCAATTCAAACTTTAAATAATATTGCTAGTGACACCTATAACATAAAATACTCAAATAAACTCTTGATATATTTTTCTTCTTTAGTATAATTATCTAAAATACGTTTAAGATAGGGCAGCACGGCGGCGCAGGGTTAGCGCATGTGCGGCACAGTTCATGTCTTGGGAACCTCCTGCGTGGGTTCAAATCCAGCTCCACACTTCCTGTGCGGAGTTTGTATGTTCTCCCCGTGCTTGCTTGGTTTTCCTCCGGGCACTCCGGTTTCCTCCCACATTCCAAAACCATGCATTTCAGGTGAATTGGCCGGTCCAAATTGTCCCTAGGTGTGAATGAGCGAGTGAGTAGTCTGTCCATGTGTGCCCTCCGATTGGCTGGCAACCAGTTCAGGGTGTCCCCTGCCCACTGCCCGATGATTGCTGGGATGGGCTCCAGCACCCCCGCGACCCTACTGAGGATAAGCGGTGTAGCTAATGAGATGAGATGAGACGTTTAAGATATGATTTTCTAATTCATAGGGTCATCATCCAAATCATTCCATTGTCAATACATGTATCTGTCAAGCTCAGCCTATTACTCCTTGCATTAACGATTGCAATTATTTTATTAAGCGACAATACACCTTAGAAACACAACGCGGCACCTATTTACTCACAGCAAGACATACTTTGTAGATTAAAAACAAAGATCGTTTTTGTAAACATGTTGATTTTATTTACCGAATAAACAACACAAACAATTCTTTCAGCATCTTTCTTAGTTCTTTCCCCACTTGCAGAAAATTCAGTATTGCTTATTATAAGCAGCAGTAAATTCATTTGTTTTTTCCCATACAATAATCTTTATAGGGCGTACACGATTTAAAATGATCAGAAAATGGGGAAAGGGAATAAGTTGGAAGGTATCCGTTCATGTTGTTGTATATAAGACGCTCTGGACTATAAGGTAGATGGATTTAGAACTACAGTAAGAGCGAGGGTTGCATAAAAAGAATAAATACATTGAAATGATAACAATTTATTTTATGGAACATAAATTAACATCACGACATCTGGTTTATCTACTATCATTAATTTTAGCAACTAACAATTAACACAAGAGGGCACTCCAAGAACACTCTGTATGTTTCTCAAAGGCAGAACAATTACTGTATGCAGTATCATTTCACAACAATTAAGGCAAGAGTACGTCATTTTGTATAAAATGTTACAGTGAACAAAATATTTCAGTCAAGTAACCAACTAAAAACAAAGTACAAAATAATCCTGCCAGCTTGCTAATTAAGCTAATACCTGCAAACAACAATTCAAACAAGTGTACATCATTTTGTACAAAACATTACAATATACAAAAATCTTCATCTAAGTACCATTAAATTGGACTATACCTTTTTTTCATATCTTGAATCCAAAGAGTTTAAGCTGTCCAATGATATGTGGCATAATGTATGACAGTGAAAGCTGTCCAATGATATGTGGCATGACATATTTCAGTGACTGGTGACATGGTACTGACACGTATTTGTTTATCAAAAGTCCTGCAGCCCACCGGCGGGCCGTCAGATCATAAGGGGTTAAGGTACCGTATATTATTTGAACTCTTTCTGTGTACCGTCTTTCTTTGTATATATCTCATGTTTCAATGTGGGCACATGCGGCTTATAGTCAGGTGCGGCTTATGTGTGTCAAAAATATTTTTCCTTTAAAAGTGTACTGCGTACGGTTTATAGTCAGATGCGTCTTAGAGTCCCAATTTTATGGCAATATATTTGTCATGAACCGGAACAGAACGAGAACCCAAATGCGTGACGTTTCTCACACAAGCTTTTATTTTACGGGAAATGGGGCAGTCATGCACGTTAACCCAAAGGCCAGTGATTCTGCGATCGTTGGGCGGAACACATGAGGCAGCAATCTGGTGTGGAATGACAGGAAGCCAGAGGCCGACGAGATCGATACCAATTGCTTGAGCAGATATCGGACAGATGGAGTGACACCGGACAGGGCGGGACAGACATGATTGATGTCAAAACTGGATATCGAAATTAAACGGGAAAAACTAGACGGGAACAAAACTGGAGATCGACATTAAACAGGACAAAATAGACGGTAACAATACCGGACAGGAAACTCACGCAGGGAACCGGACGGAGTCAAAACCCACGTCTTGCGGGACAGAGGTTCGTTGACGGACTGACAAAGGGTGAGTGAAAGCACTGAGCTTAAACAGAAGGGAAGCCAATCTGTCAATGAGCCGCGGCTGGCGCCACATGGTTGGGGCCAATTGGGCGCCATGGCAACCGTGACAATATTTCACACTTTTAATTATTTCCAAAGCAAAAAGAAAAGAGGATATGCAAGTTCTGTGTTTTTATGTTTCCTTCTAGCAAAAAAAACAATTAACATGTTCACCAAAAGAGGGCACTCCAAGTCCACTCTACATGTTTCTCAAAGGCAGAACAGTTACTGTATGCAGTATTGTTTTATTGTAACGATGCATTTCCAATCTTATCCATCATATTTTACAGTACATAATATGCATTGAATTATGAGGCACACTTTTAAATTTCGGGACAATTTTTTTTGGTGTGCCATATAGTCTGGAAAATACGGTAATTTGTAAATCCATACTTGAACTGAGGATACAACTTTACACATTAAAAGCAGAGTATATCAAATGTGGTCTGGTTGATGTCAAATAGCAGCAGTTTTGTGCCTGGCGTGCGTACCTGTGTAGGGCAGTACTACTAGGATGGCATTGTCTTAAATGGATAAGGTACTCATTGGGGCAACTTGCAGTATAACCGCAGTTTTCACATACAAATATTTTGGAACGTCTCTGTCTGTAGGCGTATTGTTGATAAATTCCGTGAATCTTCCTCAAGTGAGACTCAAGAGAGCATCGTTGCGTAAAGGCCTTTTCACAAAATTCACACTTGTAGGGACGTATACCTACAAAGAAAAATAGTCAGGCATTTATTTATTCATACATTCATTTACGCACACATGTATGAGTATTGTATTGTAGTCATGTGTCATTCGGAGATAGAACCGGCTCTAATAGCCGACTCTAGGAGGTGAATGATGAGAACCAGCTCCCCACCAATCAAGAGTTGACTCCTTCGAGATAATGATCTTACAAAATGGCTCATGAGCTGGCTCTTGAAAGTGAGCAGCCGGCTCCCCACCAATAAAGAGCCTTCGATATGGTGATGTGTTGTTTGGGAATGTAACGGCTCTATCAGCTGGCTCTTTTAAGTGAATGACGGGATCCGTCTCCAAACAAGAGTTGGGATAATGAGTTTCATGATGAGCTTCTTTTTTTACAGAAAATGTCAAGTTTATAAATGGATTTTATAGTTCATTGCAGTGAAAATTACATTCTTTTATTTGACATTTTGCTTTACTTTAAAGTCGGTTAAAATAAAAAGGTTCAAAGTTGAAATGAGTTCACTGTGGAGTCAAAAATTAAATTGAATGAATGAATGAATGAATGAACAAAAACTATATTTCAATCATTAGAATAAAACAGGACAAAAACAATGACTCAACAACAAAATAATGTTACGTAACATGTTTGAAAAGGGGTAGTAAGAATTCTATTATAATTGAGTATTTTTAAACTTTTTTTTTTCCCCGCAATTTTTTGAAATAACGTTTCATTATTAATGGTAAAACAAACAATTAAAGTAACCAATTGTTTCCTTTCTTTTCCTTTATGTATTTCTTTTCCCCCTTTTTAAGTCATTTTGTGCTTATTGTTACATAATAAGACATGATATAGCGATTTAAGCAACAAAAATAATCTGAGAAGCCAAAAGAGCAGGCTCTTTTTAGTGAGCTGAGCCGAAAGAGCAAAATTAACCCAAACTGTTATGTGCTATTTTGAGTTCAGCTCGTTTTTCACCTTTGTGTGTTCACATATGCCTCTTTATGTGAAAAATATCGTTAAAACCTTTTGCACAAAATGGGCAAAGTTGAAAAAGTATTCTGTGTGATTTCAAGTGCAGTTCATTTTCACATGACTGTGTTTGCATATGTCTCTTTAGGTCAAAAATATTGTTAAACCCTTTTGCACAAAATGGGCAAGGATTTTGAAAACTGCTCTGTGTGATTTGGAGTGCAGTTCTTTATTTCTCACCTGTGCGTGTTCACGTATGCCTCTTTAGATAATAAAATAAAATATTGTTAAAACATTCTTTGCACAAAATGGGAAAGGATGTCAAAAACTCCTGTGTTTTATTTGGAGTGCAGTTTATTTTTCACCTATGTGTGTTTGCATATGCCTTTTTAGTTCAAAAATATCATAAAATGCTTTGGTCAAAATGGGCAAGAATGCAAAAATGGTTTAGTCTGGTTTGGAGTGTCGTTCATTTCTCACCTGTGTGTGTTTGCATATGCCTCTTTTGGTTAAAATATTGTTAAACCCTTTTGTACGAAATGGGCAAGGATGTTGGAAACTGCTTTGTGTGTGCATGTTTCGTTAGGTCAAAAATATTGTTGCACAAAAAGGGCAAAGATGTCAGAAACTGCTCTGTGTGAGTGCAGTTTTTTATTTCTGACCTGTGTGTGTTCTCATATGCCTTTTTAGGTAAAAAATGTTGTTAAAACATGTTGCACAAAATGGGCAAAGCTGCGCAAAGTATTTTGTGTGATTTCAAGTGCAGTTCATTTCTCACACAAGTGTGTTTGAATATGTCTCTTTAGGTCGAAAATATCAGTAAACCTTTTTCACAAAATGGGAAAGGATGTCGAAAACTGCCTTTTTGTACCTTTTTAGTTCAAAAATATCATAAAATGCTTTGCTCCAAATGGGCCAGGAAGCAAAAACTGTTTAGTCAGGTTTGGAGTGCAGTTCATTTCTCACCTGTGTGTGTTCGCATATGCCTCTTTAGGTCAAAAATATCGTTAAATCCTTTTACACAAAATGGGCAAGGATGTCGTTTTTCCACGCTGTGACACTTCATGTGGCGCTTCAAAATACGGTGCTGTGGAAAATTCTTGTGGCACACCGAGCACAAAAAGCTCCCGGCTCCAAAAAAACTTTGACTTTGCTGCTGAGAGAATAAAACAAAGCTTTTCCTTATAATGTTATTGTGATTTACCTTGTCTCTTTTGGTATTTTTGCAGCAGTGTTTCTCAACCGGTGGAACATTATGTACTGTGTGTACCCAAAATTCTGCACAACGGAGCGCAACACAGGACACATTAGGAGCAAAACGAAAAGTTTCACAGGACTTGATTTGATATTGACTACGTGCTCATGATATTTAAACTTTTTAACTCACAAATCAAGTCCTCAACTTATATGTATATCCAAATTGATCAGCAGTGGAAGTTATGTATGAAGAATGCTACTCTCTTCTTCCATAGATAGATAGATAGATAGATAGATAGATAGATAGATAGATAGATAGATACTTTATTCATCCCCGCAGGGAAATTCACATTTCCAGCAGCATCCCTTCGCTGAGAACAATACAATAATAAAGCAAAAGAAATACAATATACAAATACCCAACGTGACGTGCTAATACGCACTGTAGCGTGTTGTATAGAGTATTTAAATAGTGCTACATAAAATACACACTGCAATAAAAGTACGGTAATATGCAATGTAGGGGGGGTGGTTTAGTGTGGGGCTTTACTCTGCCGGGTGGTGTTAAAGAGCCTCATGGCATGAAGAAGAAAAGAAAACATCTCTTCAATGCCGTCGATGTCAGGTAGATGAAGTTTCCTTTAATCCCCGAGGATCGATAACAAGCGAATGCAATTCGGTCCATTACCACGGCAACCATTAAACAAAACAACACAAAAAGACACATCTTTGTTGGAATCTGGCACCCTGGCGCTATCATCTAGAAATATAGGGTTCACATTTTACTCCAACCAGCCCTCATTTGCTAGTTTCCTTCAATCTTCGAGAAACAATTACCGCATCTATGACCAATGACAAGTCAAGTCATTATTATTTGTATAGCCTTTTATCACAAAAAGTCTCAAAAGGCTGTACAGAGCACAACAACAACAAAAGAAAAAACTAGCTATATAAAATATTTGCACAGCACAATTTAGAGGTTGTTAGATGTTAATCTGCTTTCAACAAAACATGATCAATGCAACCCTTTATCCTGTATTGGAATCGCACAGGCATATTCTTTCTGTGCTTGAAGTGCTGGCACGACCACATAAATTGCCCAGAATATCCGTAATAAATAAATGAGCTCTTCACACAAGCTGCTGCTCTGTTTTACTACTAGAATATTCCAGAAAGAATTTAAAAATCCTACTATGGAAATACTAAAATAATACTACAAAACACAAAAAGCAATATGGCATTTTTTCCCACGGTCATTTGCTGAAATGTGAGTTATACAGCGCTTTTCAACTCACTGAAGACCTCCCAAAGCGCTTTACAATTTGCTTCACACTTACCCATTCACACTCACCGATAGAAGCGTCAGCCATGCAAGGCAACTACCCCCTTACTGGGGGCATTAGGGATTCAGTATCTTGCCCAAGGACCCTTCAGCATACATCACAGAGGAGCCAGGAATAGAACCCGCCCTGATATTCCCAGGCGGTCTCCCATCCAAGTATTAACCAACCCAGCTTAGCTTCCGAGTATGCAAATGTAATTTGGTCCATTACTATGGCAACGGTCAGTGACAAGAACACAAAAACTATTCTCCACAATATGGTTGCCTTGTCTATCGTCTGGAAATATAAGGGCTCACGTATTACGCAACACAGCCCTTATTAACATTTTCTTTCGGCGCATTAGTAAATTTGTGCTCATCTTTGTCATCACCATCTTGAATGGTCACTTGAATTGAAAACAGCTGAAAACGGCATCAAATTCCCCAGGCAGTTGGCCGGATATGCGCCAAACTTAAAATGTGCAAATCGACATGAATGCTTTGATTTTTCTCTCTCTCTGTTTAAGCCTGCTAATTTATGGTAATTCTCTTGTATATCTTTTGATAATTTCCCGCGGCACCCTGGTTGAGAAACACTGCTTTCAAGTTACGTTGAGATTGACTTTGACATTGGAAACATTCTCTTACCTTTGCTTCTGCCAATAGTTCCGATGGCGTGGGAAATAATTGTGTAGATTGGCCGTGCATTAGCATATTCATATCATTTCTTGCTTCATATTCTAAAGTAAATTGTTGCTTAACGGGCCATTTCTTATCAGTAAAACTCCATTGTCTGGTCTCTTCACTCCCTATGGGGAATACAAAGAAAACTGTCATTACTGTACTCTGTCAGGACCAGAACGCAAATAGGACCCAATTGCGTTATGTTTCTCACAAGTTTTATTAGAGGAAAAAGAAAGGGTTGCGCCCACGATCCGGTGTTCGCTGGACGTGGGAAGCAAGTCGCTCGCGTACTCGGATTGTGCTCCGAACGCAGAAGTGGTGCCTGTTCTTGCTGCATGTTCCATTTTTGCAAATAATTCTCACTATAAGAGAGGGGCAGAAACATTTTTGCCTGCCTTTTGGGGGAGCACACTCCTGGCCTCTTGGTGTGTGTGTGTTTGTGTGTGTGTTGGGCCTCTTCCTTGATCAATTGGTCCGGAGTGCATCCCATTTGACTTTTATTCTGTTTTATCTTTATTTTGAAACTTTGTAATAAATGTCCTCAACTGCATTGGTTCTCTCCAACTTTATTTTTCCAAAGTCCGAATACTTGGTCTGGTCCTGGAAAAGAACACGCGGCGAGACAATGTCCTTTCGCTTTTAATGTGCAGTGCTGTGAACGAATAATGCATTGTAACAATAATGTAGTGCAATGAAAAGTAGTGCAATAACATTTAGCTGCAACAAAAATTCCAAATAAGTCAGAAGATATATATTTTCACAATGTTGCTTGCTTGTTTAGGGTGGTGATCTGTTGGACAATGCAACTGTCACATTGGAAACAAGTATTCAAGCATGTCCAAGATACACTGAAGGATGTATCAAACCAAACATTTGCTCTTAGAGCCAATCAGCAGGCAGAGTGCTGTACTACGTCATGCTAGAACGTTAAAAAACTTGGAGACATAGAAAAACGTTTGTCAACGGATTTTGAGGATGCCCGTATTTCTATGTCAAGTACACGATACAGACCTCATAACACCAACAAGCTTTTGGTGGAGGGGCTTAATTTGCTGAGGTTGTATTGTTAATGACTTGGCACTCAAGGTAACATCTTAAGCCCAACCTAAAATGCCAAAATGTCAATCATCACGTTCAGGTTTGGGCCAGGCTTCTCTCTTGTTGACTTTTAAAAAAATCCCCTTAATAATCAGTCCGCGCCCGCGCGCTCAGCGGCCCAAGAGAGAGACGCAATCCACTGCGCAGATCTTCCAGAAACAAAGAGGAGCAAAGAACAACGCTAGGTGGATAATTTTAAAAAGCCAACAAGAGAGAAGCTCTCCTGCTTCAGAGTCCTCCCAAATAGAATGTGAAAATTCTGGTTTTCTGTGGACTCGGTCCCTCAAATCAAGTTGATTTGTTAAGCTCGAGGTGGGCCGGGCATAATACCCGCGCGCCCGGGTCGTATTTTTCAGGCCCACCTCTTAAAAAGAAAGATTATACTTTTCCACCAGAATTGATTGTAGCAGTGCACACTATTTAATAACTATATATAAGCCAATAATGTAGTTGAGTAATCATTCTCATTTTGCGGAACAAAGAGAAAGATAACATTACCAGTTGCCTCGTTTTCTCTGCGTTCAATCTGCTGTGATTTTTTCCATCGGTATGCCCGGAAAAATCCACTTTTCTTTTTTACCAGGAAAGACCTTGGCATACTGCAAGATTTTCAGACCGTCAGCTTACCAAAGAATATTTGTGTTCTAAGGCAGGGCTGGGCAAACCTTTTGGTTGGAAAAAATTTGCATAGGGGCTAGCCAGAGAAAAAAAATGGCTGATTGATGCAATACATTTTGTATATGCCAGTAGAGAGTCTTAAATACATGAGGTAAATACATAACATAAGCCAGGGGTGTCCAAAAATTTCAGAAAGCGAGCCTGTGTCAGGAACCGGAACAGGAGGAGAACCCAGAAGCGTAACGTTTCTCACACAAGCTTTATTTGACGGGAATGGGGAAGTCATGCACATTAACACAAACACCAGTGATTCGGCGATCGCTGGGCGAAGAAAGACAGCAGACTACCGTGAAACAACATGGAGCAAGAGACCAATGAGATCGATACCAGTACACGAGCCGATACCGGACCGATGGTGTCGATACTGGACAGAAGGGGACTGACAGGATTAATAACAGATATAGGAGACTGGAGACATCTAACAGACAGGACGAGATAGACTGGAACAATGCCAGATACTGGAGACCGGAGACCGATATCAAAACAGGACGAAACAGACGGCATCGATACCTGACAGGATACACAAAAAGAATACCGGACAGAGTCAAAACACCCACCTTGCGGGTTCAGAGGTGCGTTGACGGACTGACAAAGGGTGAGTGAGTGCACTGAGATTAAATTGGGAGGAAACCAATCAGTCAACGAGCAGCTGGCGCCAAACGGGCGGAGCCAATTGGGCGCCATGGGCAACTGTGACAGCCTGATTTGTTATCTAAAAATGTGTGAGGGCCGATTATTCAGCCTGGCATTCTTTGAATAGTCTTTAATAAATTGACCCTAAGTGAAAAGTTGCAGTGCTTGCCGATCAGCGTTGCCACCTCAGACCGTATTGTCATTCAAACAGCTTTTCACAGCGTTGGTTTCCAGTTAGCTTTTTTTGTCAGCATGTTTATTCTGGCAGTGCTTCTTGAGGTTATAGTCTTTGAAAACCGCCGGAGTCTCTTGGCAAATCAGGCAGACGCAGTTGTTTCGGATTTCTGTGAAAAAAACTACTCCAATTTCCACTTGTCCTGGAAGCGGCAGCCCTCACAGTCAACTTTCCTTTTTTAAAGCATCGCAGCTCTCTCTCCATTGCTCCGAGGCATTAACAGGCAGAGTCACTGAAGCTTTTTCAGATTTGTTTTTGCCCTTTTTGTTTTAAGTTAATTTAAGTCATGTAGCTTGTACTGACATTTTTATTTATTGTTAAAAAAATCAGGGAGCTATATGCTATACGAGTTGCTCTGCTATAGCTGCACTGTTAGTTTTTGGTTTGAGTGAAAGATTAGTCATTGTCATTCTAATTTATTTAACGCAAAGGGTTTCAGAGAGCTCTAAAGATGTATTTGAATTCATAAAAAATATTCATTGTTTCTTTTTGCATTATTAAAAATGTCTTATGCCAATCATTAAGCTTTAACAGCAACTGAATTTCTGCCCCAAATATCGGTTATCGAACACATCTGAATACTAATAATTGGTATAGACCCTGAAAAACACATATCGTTTGATCCCTAGTACATTATCCAATCAAAGTCACAGTACTTATTTGAATAACATTTGTGTGGAGTGCACCTGTGGACCTGCTATGCATATGTTAGCCAGTCCTCTACGTGTTTTGTATAACAGGTAGTGAATATCCGAGAAATTTTGCATCTGAGCGGCCCTCTACATGCTTTGCATATCAGGTAGTGAAAATCTGAAAGGTTTTGCATCCGAGAGGCACTTGACATGCAAATGTTGCAATAAGAAACTTCAGGAGGAAGAACAGAGAAAGCCACAACTTTAACAGTAGGTGAAATGATTTTAATTGTCTTTACCAATTATTATTTTCTAGGAAATTTGAAAATTAAATTTTAAAATGTGATCTATTAGTAATTGTGTCTTATGGCTTTGGGGTATAGCACGGAACCAAGATGAAGGATTGATAGGATTGATTGATTGATTGATATGTTTATATTCTTGCCTGAATTTAGAAATTGGTGTTTTGCTTTCATTATTAAAAGAAAAAAATACTATAGAAATCCTATAAAAACACTACTACAGAAATATTACAATAGAAATACTATGAAAGTACAGCTATAGTAATATTGCTTTGTCTTTTGTTGTAACAAAATACTTCTATGGAAATACTAGAGAAGTACTACAAAAATTCTGCTATGGAAATACCTCAAAAGTACTTCTACAGAAATACTACAAAAATACCAAACAGTAATACAAAAATACTCTTGCAGAAATATTCTGACAGAATTATTACAAAAATACAACTACAGTAATATTACAAAAATACTACAAGTAAACTAAAACTATACTATGGAAATACTAAAAAAATATTTGTATGGAAATACTATAAAATACTACTGCAGTAATACTTTATTACAAAAATACTACTACAGAAATATTACAACATAAATACTGAAAAAAATACAACTATAGCAATATTACAAAAAATAATAAAAACACTAACAGAATATTTCCATGGAAATACTTAAAACATACTTTGACAGAAATACTACAAAAAGACCACTACAGTAATAATAAAATACAAAAAAACTTCTACAGACATATTCTGACAGAAAAAATACAAAAGTAGTACTACAGAAATATTACGACAGAAATACTACAAAAATACAAGCACAATACTATTGCAAGAATACAACAAATAAACTACAAAATTCTACTATGAAAATACAACAAAAATATGAGTATGGAAATACTATAAAAAATACTACTGCAGTAATACTATCTAACAAAAATACTACTCCAGAAATACAACAGAAATACTAAAAAACACTAACACGATAACATTATGGGAATACTACAAAAATACTGCTATGGAATTACTTCAAAAATACTTTTAGAGGTATAATAAAAGAAACCCCACTGCAGAATTACTACAATACAAAAATACTACTCCAGAATGTTTACAAAAGTACAACCACAGTAATATTACAACATAAATATTACCAAAATACAACTACAGTAATGCTACAAAAATACTACACTTTTACTAGAGAATTCCACTATGAAAACACTACCAAACTACCTGTATGAAAATATTACAAAAATACTACTGCAGAAATATTACAAAATACTTCAAAAATAAAACTACAGAAATACTATAGAAATCCAATGGAGGAAATACTACAGAAATAGCCCTAAAAATACAATCACAGTAATACTACAAACCCAAATATCAAATGTAGTGCTTAAAATGGGGACCAAATATATTATTTAGCTTTCTAACTCATCTATTTAAAAACTAATACAAATAAACATAACATGTATGTATGTCTGCGAGTATATTTCTTCGTAAATGAAAATATGGTGCGAACCCTACTTTGCAGAGTATGTCTTCTGTAGATACGTATATTTTTTAACTTTACCAGGCTTATCAGCAGAAAACAGCTGAAGAAAAAGACGTTTTATCAGGCAAACGCTAAGAAGCAGAAACTCACAAAAACAAATATGACCCGGTGGCAAAGTCTTAGCAAGGACATTTGTGCAAAAGGATATTCCATTTTTCATTGGAATTTTTGATGTTTTGGAGTTTATACACAACAGAAGACAAAGTCCAGGTTGAGATTTAACGTATACGGTAAGAAGTATGTCATTTATTCATTTTTTCATTTGATTCTCTTCTGAGATCTCTAGGAAACAATTTTTTGAGTCCAAATGTTTCTATGCCTTGTTCTTGTCATCAACGATAAAACAAAACAATTTGAACACGTGCTAATTTCTGTAACACTGAATACAAATGTTGAATTATAGTCACGATAGATACACTGATGAATATAGTATGAATAAAGTCAGGATTTATACACTGACGGATACAGTATAAATAAAGTCAGGATATACAGTGGCTTGCAAAACTATCTGGCCCCCTTGAACTTTGTAAACCTTTTGCCACATTTCAGACTTCAAACACAAAGATATAAAACTAATTTCCCTTCGGGGATGAATAAAGTATCTATCCATCTATCTATCGAATTTCTTGTGAAGCATCAACAATAAGTGGGACACAATCATGAAGTGAACAAAACTTTATTGGATATTTTAAACTTTTTTAACAAATAAAAAACGAAAAAGTGGGTGTGCAAAATTATTCAGCCCCTTTACTTTCAGTGCAGCAAACTCCGTCCAGAAGTTCAATGAGGATCTCTGAATGATTCAATGTTGATCTAAATGACTAACAATGATAAATGGAATATATAAGAAAAAATATATATTAAGTCCCTGTTTAAAGCAATTCATTTGATATTTATTTTTGTAGTATTTCTGTAGTATTTTGTAGTAATACAGTAGTAGTATTCTTTGATTACCTCATGTGCGGTCCCTTCTCAAGGTTCTTCATTTACCTCATGTTGAGGTTTTTGAGTGTTTCCTTGCCCTCGTGTAGGTTTTAGATCAGGGGATGGTGTAATAATAGTTTGTAGTTTGCAATACTATGTGGTCTGTGCAGCCCTTTGAGACTCCTTGTGATTAAGGGCTATATAGATAAACATGACTTGGCTTGACTATTATATTACTGTAGTAGTATTTTTGTATTATGATAATACTGTAGTAGTATTTCTGTAGTATTTCTTCTTTTCAAAATAAAAGCAAAATATATTAGGTCCCTGTTTTAAGCACTTAGTGCGATATTTATTTTTGTAGTATTACAGTGGTATTATTTCTGTAGAATTTCTGTAGTTTTCTTTTTTTTACAACAGTATTCCGCTAGAAGTATTTCTGTAGTATTTTTTTTTTCAGAATGAAAGCCAAATGTTATATTAAGTCCCTGTTTTAGGCACTTATTCTGATATTTATTTTTGGAGTACTGTATTTCTGTAGTATTACTGTAATAGTATTTTTCTAGAAAATGCTTAGTAGTATTTTTCCATTATAGTATTACTGTAGTAGAATATTTGTAATATTACGGTAGTATTTTTTTCTTTTCCGAATTAAAACAAAATAATATCTTAAGTGTCTTTTCTAAGCACTTAATTTGACATTTATTTCTGTAGTATTTCTGTCGTATTTCTTCTTTTCAAAATGAAAGCAAAATATATTAGGTCCCGGTTTTAAGCACTTAATGTGATATTTAATTCTGTAGTATTACATTCGTAGTATTTTGGTAGTAATTCTGATTTTTTTTTACAGTATTCCTCTAGTCGTATTTTTGTAGTATTTCTTTTTTTTTCTCAGCATGAAAGCCAACTGATATATTAAGTCCCTGTTTTAGGCACTTATTCTGATATTTTTTTTTGGAGTACTGTATTTCTGTAGTATTACTGTAATAGTATTTTTCTAGCAAATGCTTAGAAATATTTTTCCATTATAGTATTACTGTAGTAGTATATTTGTAATATTACGGTAGTATTTTTTTCTTTTCAGAATTAAAGCAAAATAATAGCTTAAGTGTCTTTTTTAAGAACTTGTATTTATTTTGTAGTGTTTCTGTAGTATTTGTAGTATTACTGTAGTAGTAGTTTTGTTTTATGATATTACTGTAGTAGTAGTTTTGTATTATTTCTGTGGTATTTCTTCTTTTTAAAATGAAAGCAAAGTCCCCGTTTTAAGCATTTAAAAGGATATGTATTTTGTAGTATCACAGTAGTAGTATTTCTGTAGTTTTATTTTTTTTATTATAGTATTCCTCTAGTAGTATTTTTTGTAGTAATTCTTTTTTTCACAATGAAAGTCAAATGATATATTAAGTTCCTGTTTTAGGCACTTATTCTGATTTTTGTTTTTGCAGTACTGTATTTCTGTAGTGTTGCTGTAATAGTATTTTTCTAGCAAATGCGTAGATGTATTTTGCTATTTTATTATTACTGTAGTCATTTTTTTCTATAGTATTTCTTTGTCTTTTCAGACTTAAGGAAAAATAATAGATTAGGTGTTTGTTTTAAGCACTTAATGTAAAATTTATTTTGTAGTATTTCTGTAGTATTACTATAATAGTATTTTTCTAGCAAATCTGTAGTAGCGTTTTTCCATTATAGTATTACTGTAGTAGTATATTTGTAGTATTGCTGTAGTATTTCTTTTTCTTTTAGGATTTAAACAATATATGAAGTCCATGTTTTAAGCTGTTAATTTGATCTTTAGTTTTGTAGCATTTCTGTAGTGTTTCTGGAACGTTACTGTACAAATATTTTGTAGTCGTATTTTTTATTATATTATTTTTGTAGTAGTATTTTTGTAGTATTTGTGGAGTGTTTCTTTTTCTTTTCAGAATTAGGGCAAACTAATATATGAAGTCCCTGTTTTATGCACTTAATGTGATATTTATTTTTGTAGTATTAAAGTAGTATTTTATAGTACTGTTGTATTAGAGTATTACTGTTATTTTTAGTAATTTTGTTCTGATATTTAGTTTTGTAGTATTTCTGTAGTATATGCCAGCAAAGATTCTATTTTGCTTCATTTGTGAATAATTCAAAACTAATTTAATGAGACTAATTTTATCAAAAACAAATATAAATAGAAATATAATGATGTCTGCAATCAACATTTATATTTATTCCTAAATAAGAAAAATGGGATAGGTCTTCAAGACTGGTCCCTTGGCCATATTTGGACCCAAAAAGTTTACGTACATGTACAACTTAGACCAAAAACGTTATTGAATGACAGGCAACAACAGGCAGAAAAGGGGTGGGGCGACTGTTTAGCCAATCAGAATGCAGAACGCAATGCAGGATGAAAATCCGCAAAACAGCGAAACTGAAAAGCAAACCCCAATAAAGTCAGTGATTATTAAAATGAAATGATTTGCAAGTAAAACAAGATTTGTTGATCACCATTATGATGAAATGAGACCATTGACAATGCTAACATCAAACAAGTAGTGATGTGCTGTTGGCAAACGAAACGGCTTGACGGGAGCTAGTTTACCATTATAAGGGAGCAGGCTCCTTTCGAAACCCACTCGCTCTCTTTTTATCTCTTTTTAACTAACTTGTTCTCTCTTTTGCTCTCTCTCTTGCTCTACTTCGCTATATCGATGTCTCTATCTCTATTTCTTTTTTCTGATGTTTTCTTCTCTTTCTTGTTCTTTCTTCTCTCACTCTCTCTCATTCTCCCCCTCTTCTTCATCTCTCTCCCTCTCTCCTCTCTTTCTTTCTTCTCTCCTCTCTCCCTTTCCTCTTTTTTCTCTCTATCTCTATCCCTCTTTCCTACAGTATTTCTTACTCTCTCTCTTTCTTTTCCCTCTCTCTCACTTTCTCTCTCCTCTCTTCCTTCCCATTTGTTTTTCTCTCTTTCTTTCTTTCTTTCTCTCCCTTTCCTTTTTCCTTCTCTCTCTCTTTCCTCTCCTCTTTTCTTGGTCCCCCCTGTCCCGCTCTCATGACTCGTCAATATCTGTGTCGTCATCTCTGCTTTGTTTGGTAAACAATTTGAACATTTAAATTAGGGAAAATGTCACGGTATACTGAAAAAATAAATGTTATTATAATATAGTATTTCATCCACTCAGTCGCTTTACTTCCACATCCTCTCACATTAAGTGACCCTATAACTAGGGTTTGCGAGACCTTTTGGTCCCCCGCCCCCCTTTCTTTGCCTTGCTGTCTCTTAGGGAGTAGAGATATAAAGGAGAGGATCCCCATTCCCCTCACTCCCGCCACTTTAGTCGCCTCTTACAACACGCAGCGGACCACGGTGGTAGAACTCTCTTAGAGGAAGGCCGCGATTGACGTGGATGGATGGTGTTATTAGTGCACTGCAGGAAAGAGGCCTGAATATAGTTGAAGCTAGAGCTCTTGTTGGTAATATGAATGAGTGGAGAGGTGTTGTAAAAGGATAGTGGGATGTTTAGACGCGTTCTAAAGGATGGGCAGGGCACCCGTTTGATGCGGCAGGGGTAAACCAGTAAAAACTGTCTGGCCCTGCTGTTGAACAGAAGAGTGTGTCGTGTCACCCTGACCCGAGTGACATGGCCGCTTTCTTGTGTCCCGTTTCATCTGGAGGGACGAAAGCATGACCAACTTGGGTGCCAAGGTGCTTAACTTGTTTGGGTGTTTGGGCATTTGGTTTGGCCATGGTCCAAAAACTTTTGTGTGGGTTTTTTGCTACTTTTTCCCTTTTTTATTTTCTTTGTTTTTGTATGTGTTTGTATTGCTGTCGGTCACCCCTCTCGAGGGATATGACCAAGGTAGATAGATAAATAATATAGTAGCTTAATGCATCTTCAAAATGAATTTGGTGCAAATGTTTCATTATTATTGTTTATGTATCATTAAAAGCAAAAAAAAAAAAACAAGAACCGTTTGGGAGCCAAAAGAGTTGTTCTTTTAAAAGACCCGTGATTCCCACCACTAATGGGTTTATCTTTGTGATTTTGTACAGGGCATCTGCAACAAAAGAAGATGATGCAAAGAGAAATGGAGAAAATCTGAAACAACACACGCCAAATGAGCCAGCAAAATATGTCATCCACTTATCAGGACATGCATAATACTGATGACAAAATGAAAATAATAAAAGAAGATGAACTTGAACTTAAATTCCTCAAGACAATCATATGTAGGCAACAAAAAGATATTGAAATCCTGAAAGATGAAAAACATGAGCAAAACATCCTTGCTAAAACTTTGCAATTACAAATCAAACATTTCGCTTCCAAAGTTGGAACGAGCATGGCAACAGCCAGGAAAGAACAAACGCTTCTTCGGGAATTGCTAACTAACTTGAGGAGAGAAAGTCAAATTCTGTGGAGAAATCACATTGGAATTAAAACTAAACTACAAAACCTAAAACTGATCACATTTTATAAGTCCATATCTGCAAAACACAAGGGAAACCTTGAAGAACTTGACCAACAAATAAAGCAAACGTCAACAGCTGACAATTTCATTCAAAGTCTCATCATTAACAACTGGAAAGAAATTGTTCAGACAAAGGAGACCAATGAACACATGCAAGAAAGCGTGGCAAGTTTTAGACAAGCGCTAAAAACAAATGGCAAAGAATTCGTTGTAATTATGAAAGAAATAAAACACATGATTAACAACACAACTGCCGTAGTCAAGCGGCTGAAGGAAAACAGTGCACAACAACTAAATCAAAGCGCAGATAGAGGAATTCTCATGAAACAAAAACGAAACATTGCCTCAAAGAACAAAAGGAACGATAAACTTCACAGACTACTTTTTGGAAAACAAAAAACACGAAAGATCATGGACCTGGCAAGAAAACTAAAGGCTAAGGAACTCATCAAACCAAAAATCAAATGTGCTGAATGTCAAGCTAAAATAAAACGTCAAGAAAGAAGAACGAAAGAAAAGGATGGAATAGAAAATCTCATGCTGAGCCTGCAAAGGCAAAGTGAAATTCTTGGAGAAAAACAAGAAGATTTGATGCAGACAATCGACAAAATGACTCAAAACTGCCGACAAAGTTTACAGGCTGAACATGCTCACATCATGGATCTCACAACAAAGTCCGAAATAAAAGTAAGTACTCGTATGTCTGATAATATTGGGCCTGCTTGGGCAGGAGTCCACAACCATCCATCCAATTAGTTTTAATGTTTGTATTGGGGGGTTTATATATCATTTTTCGCCTATTCGGTACAGAAAGAACTCTTATAGAAATACTACTCCAGAAAGACTACAAAAATACATCTACAGTAATACTACAAAACTACTACATAAATAAGTATCACATTAAGTGCTTAAAACAGGAACTTTAATATATTGTTTTGCATTCATTGTGCAAAGAAAAAACTACAGAAATACTACTAGGGAAACATTACAAAAATACTACTCCAAACATACATAAATACTATTACAAAAATACTTTATAACTAAATATAGCATTTAGTAATTAAAAGAGGGTCCTAATACATTATATATAATTTTCATCTCATTCTGAAAAAAACCTTACAGAAATATTAGTGAAGAAATACTAATAAAATACATCTATAGTAATACTACAAAAATAAGTATCACTTTAAGTGCTTGTAACAGGGACTTAATATATTAATTTGCGTCCATGGTGCAGAAAAACAACTACAGAAATACTTACTAGGAAAACATTACAAAAATACTACTCCAAACATACATTAATACTATTACAAAAAATACTACTTAACTAAATATAGCATTTATACATTAAACAGGGACCTAATATATTATTTTGCTTTTGTTCTGAAAATGAAAGAAAATACTACAGAAATACTACTACAGAAATAAACATGAAAAATAATACATAAACATCAATCCATAGACTATTACTGGCTCACCAATCTATTACAGTAGCATATTTTTTGTACTATAAGGTGCATCGGATTCCAAGGTGCACCCTCAAAAATGTCTTTGACATGTATTTTTCACATGTCGTATTTATTCGTGTATAACGTGCACCCCTAATTTTGGGTGAGAAATATGTATAACACTTTAACTTTTACTCATCTTAAACCAAGCTTTGAAGGTCATGAATGTTGTGTCGAGGACAATCACAATAGGATTGAACCCCGAACGCACTGGTGAAAGTACAGTATCTTAAGCACTAGATCACTAGTATGTTATAAATGACACAAGAAAAGGCATTAGATTATGCCAAACTATATTTATACACGATACTATGTTGCTGGATATGTGGGGCTATAGTTAAGATCATGTATTGAATTGGACTTTTGAAGACATGAAATAAATACATTGTACATTTTATTTTGGGATTGTGTTCATAGATTAGGTTGTCAATAATGTCATTAATAATGGTTTCACATATTAAAAAATGTGGGAGCATAAGTAAAATTGTGTGATGATGAGATAAATTCTAAAGCCTTTTCCTATGTCAATTATAACCCTAGTGGTCTATTACACACTGTGTTTAAATAAGATCAGGAAAACACAGTAACAACTACTTTTTGATGACATTCCGTCCATGTTGGACGGGCTAAACACAACTGACATATATTGCCATGTTCAAAACTTTATTTAAAATTACTGTAGCTCAAAAGATGTTTAGTGCTTGGTGGGTTATGTTTTTTGGAGTGTTGAAAAAAACCTTGAATGTATGAAAGAGTTGTAACTTTATTTTTTTTACTGAAGGACAAACTGAATCTGGAGAGCTCTCCGGTCGACAGCTGGAAATCTAAGGATGCTTCAATGAGAACAAAAGAATATGTGTTCACATCTCACCAAGAAAGAAATGAAACTTGCTTTCTTTTGACACAGAATTTGGTAGAAAAAACTGAGACTGAAACAATTGAAGAAATACTCACAGCAGAAATAACCAGTGGAATGCAACATGCTGAAAACAAAGCATATGAACTCAAGCTCCAAGATGAAAAACTGAGGGAGACAATGAGAAATTCGTTGGAGAACATAGAAGAAATAAACCGTGAGGTTATCAGACTCTTAAAAGATATCAGTCATTTGCAAAGACAAAAGACTAATATACAAAGTAAATTCAGCATAAACAAGATTTCAGGTTACGAACAAAATGAACGACACAAGGAAAGTCAGGAAGGAAAAATGAGGAAATACGTTTTGACTGATTTACAAGAATTGAAGTGGCGTTCATTTTCCTTCAAAAAAAAGGAAAGGGAACTTGGCCAAATACTTGAAAAAATAAGGAGAGAGAGGGACGATTTAGAATTATTAAGGTTTGAACTGCAACAAAAGCCAAACAATAAGCCACCGGGAATACATGTCAGTCTCAATGATTCAATTGTTGTCAATTCTGGACTTAGCGATTCTATGGTGAAACATTTCCAAAGTATAAAGTCCAGCCTCCAGAACATGAACAAGAAGAAACTCGAAATAACTTTCAAAAATACACTCAATTTACAAAAATTCAAAGAATCCAAGGATAAAATATTACTGAAAATGAAGACTATCCTCACAGACCTTGATCAGAAAAACAAACAAACACGAGGTGAAACAAAACTTCTGTTGAAAAGAAGTAACCAGTTGGATAACTTGCTTTCAATCATGGTGAAACAAAAAGAAGAGCTCAATCAAAACAGGGAAGACATTAAGACTGCTGCTGACGGGATAAAAAATGAAAAGGAAAAGTTGACTTTGATGAAGAATAGTCTTGATGTAGACCGAGAGAGTCTTACATTGGAAAGAGAAAATTTGGAAGAACTCAGGTCTAAAATCACCATAATGCAAGATACCTTAATGTCTAAAACTCATTCCTTAGAAACCGCTAAGTTCACCTTCCAATACATACAAAAGAAAAAACTTGAGATACACACACTCAAACTAAGAGAAAAGAAGGAATCCATGGAGCAAATGTCACTTAAGATGAAGACTACACTCACAGACCTCCATCAGAAAAAGGAACAAATACAAGAAGAATACAAAATCCTGTTGAAGGGACGTAACAAGTTGAATTCCCTGCATTCAAACTTGGAAGACCAAAAATCCAATCTCAAAAACATTGAACAGAAGATACTTGAAAGGGCTTTTATAGACACACTCAAATTGAGAGACAATGAACATTTGATAGAGAAAATACATTTTAAGATGAAAACAATCATCACTGAACTTGATCAAAAAAAATACCAAATACAAAGGAAAACGATGACGGGAAGTAACCGGTTGAATGACCTGCTTTCATCTATGGTGAAGCAAAGAGAAGAGCTTGAAAAGAACAGGCAAGTCTTTAAGACTGCTACAGACAGAATTACCAATGACATGGCAAAATTAAAATTAATGTGGAAGAGTCTTGAGGACCAAGAGAGTCTTACACTGAAGAAAAAGAAGTGGGAAGAACTGAAGTCTCAGATCGCCATGGGGCGAGACAACCTGAAGACTAATATTCAAACCCTTCAAACTGTTAAATCCAACATCCGGAACATAGAAAACAAGAGACATGAAAAAACTTTCAGAAATACGCTCAAATTACAAGAAATCAAAAAATCCATATTGCTAAAGGTAATGTCTATCCTAACAGACCTCGATCAGACAAAGGACCAAATAAAAAGTAAAACCAAACTCCTGCTGAAAGAAAGTAACCAGTTGGATAACCTGTTTTCAATTCTGGTGAAGCAAAAAGAGGTCCATAAAAACAGGCTGAATCTTATGACTGTGAAAGTAACCAATGAAATGGCAAAACTAACCTTAATAAGGAAAACTCTTGAGGTAGAGCGACAGAGTCTTACACTGGAGAAAGAGAAGTTGCAAGAACTGAAGTATGATATCACTGTGGGGCGGGACTACTTAATGACTGACATTCAAACCTTGGAATCCGTAAAGGCCACCATCCAGAACAAAAATCAGAAACTTGAAAGAACTTTCATTCACACGCTCGAATTAGAAGACAACATTAAATCCCTGGAGATAATATCACTTAAGATGAAGACTATCTTCATTGACCTTAGGCAGAAAAAAGACCAAATTCAAGGTAAAACAAAACTTTTTCTGAAGGGAAGTAACCAGTTGGATAGACTGCTTTCAATAATGTTGAAGGAAAAAGAAGAGATTGATCAAAACAGGCAAGACACTAAAACAGATACAGAAAGAATAGCCAGTAAAATGGCGAAACTAATTTTGATGAAAAATGGTCTCGAGGTAGACCGAGAAAGTATGAAAACAGAAAAAGAGAAAATGGAAAAACTGAAGTCTGAGATCACTGTGAGGAAAGACCAATTAATGATTGGAATTCAAACATTGAAAACCGTAAAGTCCACAATTCAAGACATAAAAAAGCAAAAATTTGAAAGACCTTTGACAAACACACTCGAATTAGTAAAAAACCAAGAGTCAATGGATAAAGTATTACTTAAAGTGAATAAAAACCTCGCAGACCTTGATAAAAAAAAAGACCAAACACAAGCAGATCTGCTGAAGGGAAAAAAACATTTGGATGAACTGCGTTCAATCATGGTGAAGCAAAAAGAAGAGTTTGTTCAAAAAAGGTTACAGGTTAGGACAGCAGTTGAAATAATAGCGAATGAAATGGCAACGTTAACTTTCATGAGGAATAGTCTTGTTGTAGACCGAGAGAGTCTTACACTGAAGAAAGAGGAGTTGAAAAAGCTGAAGTCTGAGATCACAGTAGGGCGAAACCCCCTGTGGACTGAAAATGATTTCTTTGAAACCAAAAAACTTACCCTCCAGAAGATGAATAAGGAGAAACTTGAAAGAACTTTTATAAATACCCTCCAACTACAACAAAACCAAAAATCCATGGATAATATCTTACTAAAGATGAATACTATCCACACAAACCTCAGTCTGAGAAAATCCCAAATACAAATCGAAACCAAACGGCTGTTGGGAGGACGCAACCAGTGCGATAACCTACTTTCAAACATGATGAAGCAGAAAGATGAAATTGAACGAAACAGCCAAGAGGTGAAGAATGAGACGGAAAAAGTATCTAATGAAATGGCAACGTTAACGTTCATGAGGAAAAGTCTTGATGTTGACCGAGAGCGTCTTACACTTGAGAAAGAGACGTTGGAAAAGCTGAAGTCTGAGATCACAGTGGGGCGAGACCACCTGAGAACTGAAATTGATTTCTTTGATACCAAAAAATACACCGTCCAGAAGATGAATCAGAAGAAACTTGAAAGGACTTTCATAAATACCCTCCAATTACAGGAAAACCAAAAATCCATGGATAAAATCTTACTAAATATGAAGACTATCCACACAAACCTCAATCAGAAAAAATCCCAAATACGAGTCGAAACGAAACGGCTGTTGGAAGGACGCAACCAGTGTGATAACCTACTTTCAAACATGATGAAGCAGAAAGAAGAAATTGAACGAAACAGCCAAGACGTAAAGAATGAAAAAGAAAAGGTAGCTAATGAAATGGCAACGTTAACTTTCATGAGGAATAATCTTGAGGTAGACCGAGAGAGTCTTATACTGGAGAAAGAGAAGTTGGAAAAGCTGAAGTCTGAGATCACAGTGGGGCGAGACCACCTGAGGACTGAAATTGATTTCTTTGAAACCAAAAATTCTTCCCTCCAGAAGATGAATAAGGAGAAACTTGAAAGAACGTTTAGAAATACCCTCCAATTACAAGAAAACCTAGGATTCATGGATACAATCTTACTAAAGATGAAGACTATCCACACAAACCTCGATCAGAAAAAATCCAAAATACAAGTTGAAACCAAACGGCTGTTGGAAGGACGCAACCAGTGTGAAAACTTACTTTCAATCATGATGAAACAGAAAGAAGAAATTGTACGAAACAGCCAAGACTTAAAAAATGATACAGAAAAGGTAACTAATGAAATGGCAACGTTAACTTTCATGAGGAATAATCTTGAGGTAGACCGAGAGAGTCTCACACTGGAGAAAGAGAAGTTGGAAAATCTGGAGTCTGAGATCATAGTGGGGCGAGACCACCTGAGGACTGAAATTGATTTCTTTGAAACCAAAAAATCTACCGTCCAGAAGATGAATAAGGAGAAACTTGAAAGAACTTTCATAAATACCCTCCAAATACAAGAAAACCAAGAATCCATGGATAAAATCTTACTAAAGATGAAGAATATCCACTCCATGCTCGATCAGAAAAAATGCCAAATACAAGTTGAAACCAAACAGCTGTTGGAAGGACGCAACCAGTGTGAAAACCTACTTTCAAACTTGATGAAGCAGAAAGAAGAAATTGTACGAAACAGCCAAGACTTAAAAAATGATACAGAAAAGGTAACTAATGAAATGGCAACGTTAACTTTCATGAGGAATAGTCTTGATGTTGACCGAGAAAGTCTTACACTGGAGAAAGAAAAGTTGGAAAAGCTGAAGTCTGAGATCACAGTGGGGCGAGGCCACCTGAGGACTGAAATTGATTTCTTTGATACCAAAAAATCTACCATCCAGAAGATGAATAAGGAGAAACTTGAAAGAACTTTCATAAATACCCTCCAATTACAAGAAAACCAAGAATCCATGGATAAAATCTTACTAAAGATGAAGACTCTCCACACACACCTCGAACAGAAAAAATTCCAAATACAAGTTGAAACAAAACGGCTGTTGGAAGGACACAACCAGTGTGATAACCTACTTTCAAACATGATGAAGCAGAAAGAAGAAATTGAACGAAACAGCCAAAACGTAAAGAATGATACAGAAAAGGTAGCTAATAAAATGTCAAAGTTAACGTTCATAAGGAATAATCTTGAGGTAGACCGAGAGAGTCTCACACTGGAGAAAGAGAAGTTGGAAAATCTGGAGTCTGAGATCATAGTGGGGCGAGACCACCTGAGGACTGAAATTGATTTCTTTGAAACCAAAAAATCTACCGTCCAGAAGATGAATAAGGAGAAACTTGAAAGAACTTTCATAAATACCCTCCAAATACAAGAAAACCAAGAATCCATGGATAAAATCTTACTAAAGATGAAGAATATCCACTCCATGCTCGATCAGAAAAAATGCCAAATACAAGTTCAAACCAAACAGCTGTTGGAAGGACGCAACCAGTGTGAAAACCTACTTTCAAACTTGATGAAGCAGAAAGAAGAAATTGAACGAAACAGCCAAGACGTAAAGAATGATAGAGAAAAGGTAGCTAATAAAATGGCAACGTTAACTTTCATGAGGAATAGTCTTGATGTTGACCGAGAAAGTCTTACACTGGAGAAAGAAAAGCTGGAAAAGCTGAAGTCTGAGATCACAGTGGGGCGAGGCCACCTGAGGACTGAAATTGATTTCTTTGATACCAAAAAATCTACCATCCAGAAGATGAATAAGGAGAAACTTGAAAAAACTTTCATAAATACCCTCCAATTACAAGAAAACCAAAAATCCATGGATAATATCTTACTAAAGATGAATACTATCCACACAAACCTCAGTCTGAGAAAATCCCAAATACAAGTCGAAACCAAACGGCTGTTGGAAGGACGCAACCAGTGTGATAACCTACTTTCAAACATGATGAAGCAGAAAGATGAAATTGAACGAAACAGCCAAGAGGTGAAGAATGAGACGGAAAAAGTATCTAATGAAATGGCAACGTTAACGTTCATGAGGAATAATCTTGAGGTAGACCGAGAGAGTCTTACACTGGAGAAAGAGAAGTTGGAAAATCTGGAGTCTGAGATCATAGTGGGGCGAGACCACCTGAGGACTGAATTTGATTTCTTTGATACCAAAAAATACACCGTCCAGAAGATGAATAAGGAGAAACTTGAAAGAACTTTCATAAATACCCTCCAATTACAAGAAAACCAAGAATCTATGGATAAATTCTTACTAAAGATGAAGACTATCCACACAAACCTCAATCAGAAAAACACCCGAACACAAGTCGAAACTAAACGGCTTTTGGAAGGACGCAACCAGTGTGATAACTTACTTTCAATCATGATGAAACAAAAGGAAGAAACTGAACGAAACAGCCAACACGTAAAGAATGAAACAGAAAAGGTTGCTAATGAAATGGCAATGTTAACTCTCATGAGGAAGAGTCTTGAGTTAGACCGAGAGAGTCTTATACTGGAGAAAGAGAAGTTGGAAAAGCTGAAGTCAGAGATCACACTGGGGCGAGACCACCTGAGGACTGAAAGTGATTTCTTTGATACCAAAAAATCTACCGTCCAGAAGATGAGTAAGAAGAAACTTGAAAGAACTTTCATAAATACCCTACAATTACAAGAAAACCAGGAATCCATGGATAAAACCTTACTAAAGATGAAGACTCTCCACACAAACCTCGAACAGAAAAAATCCCAAATACAAGTTGAAACCAAACGGCTGTTGGAAGGACGCAACCAGTGTGATAACTTACTTTCAAACATGATGAAGCAAAAAGAAGAAATTGAACGAAACAGCCAAAACGTCAAGAATGAAACAGAAAAGGTAGCTAATGAAATGGCAACGTTAACGTTCATGAGGAATAATCTTGAGGTAGACCGAGAGAGTCTTACACTGGAGAAAGAGAAGTTGGAAAAGCTAAAGTCAGAGATCACAGTGGGGCGAGACCACCTGAGGACTGAAATTGATTTCTTTGATACCAAAAAATCTACCGTCCAGAAGATGAGTAAGAAGAAACTTGAAAGAACTTTCATAAATACCCTCCAATTACAAGAAAACCAGGAATCCATGAATAAAATCTTACTAACGATGAAGAATATCCACACAAACCTCATTCAGAAAAAATCCCAATTACAAGTCGAAACCAAACGGCTGTTGGAAGGACGCAACCATTGTGATAACCTACTTTCAAACATGATGAAGCAGAAAGAAGAAATTGAACGAAACAGCCAATGCATAAAGAATGATACAGAAAAGGTAGCTAATGAAATGGCAACGTTAACTTTCATGAGGAATAATGTTGAGGTAGATCGAGAGAGTCTTACTCTGGAGAAAGAGAAGTTGGAAAAGCTGAAGTCTGAGATCACAGCGGGGCGAGACCTCCTGAGGACTGAAATTGATTTATTTGATACCAAAAAATCTACCATCCAGAAGATGAATAAGGAGAAACTTGAAAGAACTTCCATTACTATACTCCAATTACAAGAAAACCAAGAGTCCATGGATAAAATCTTACAAAAGATGAATAATATCCACACAAACCTCGATTCGAAAAAATCCCAAATACAAGTCGAAACCAAACGGCTGTTGGAAGGACGCAACCAGTGTGATAACCTACTTTCAAACATGATGAAGCAGAAAGAAGAAATTGAACGAAACAGCCAAGACGTAAAGAATGAAACAGAAAAGGTAGCTAATGAAATGGCAACGTTAACTTTCATGAGGAATAATCTTGAGGTAGACCGAGAGAGTCTTACACTGGAGAAAGAGAAGTTGGAAAAGCTGAAGTCTGAGATCACTGTGGGGCAAGACGACCTGAGGACTGAAATTGATTTCTTTGAAACCAAAAAACTTACCCTCCAGAAGATGAATAAGAAGAAACTTGAAAGAACTTTCATAAATACCCTCCAACTACAAGAAAACCAAGGATTCAAGGATAAAATCTTACTAAAGATGAGGACTCTCCACACAAACCTTGATCAGAAAAAATCCCAAATACAAGTTGAAACCAAACGGCTGTTAGAAGGACGCAACCAGTGTGATAACATACTTTCAAACATGATGAAGCAGAAAGAAGAAATTGAACGAAACAGCCAAGAAGTGAAGAATGAGACGGAAAAAGTATCTAATGAAATGGCAACGTTAACTTTCATGAGGAATAATCTTGAGGTAGACCGAGAGAGTCTTACACTGGAGAAAGAGACGTTGGAAAACCTGAAGTCTGAGATCACACTGGGGCGAGACCACCTGAGGACTGAAATTGATTTCTTTGAAACCAAAAAACTTACCCTCCAGAAGATGAATAAGAAGAAACTTGAAAGAACTTTCATAAATACCCTCCAACTACAAGAAAACCAAGGATTCAAGGATAAAATCTTACTAAAGATGAGGACTCTCCACACAAACCTCGATCAGAAAAAATCCCAAATACAAGTTGAAACCAAACAGCTGTTGGAAGGACGCAACCAGTGTGATAACATACTTTCAAACATGATGAAGCAGAAAGAAGAAATTGAACGAAACAGCCAAAACGTCAAGAATGAAACAGAAAAGGTAGGTAATGAAATGGCAACGTTAACGTTCATGAGGAATAATCTTGAGGTAGACCGAGAGAGTCTTACACTGGAGAAAGAGAAGTTGGAAAAGCTAAAATCAGAAATCACAGTGGGGCGAGACCACCTGAGGACTGAAATTGATTTCTTTGATACCAAAAAATCTACCGTCCAGAAGATGAGTAAGAAGAAACTTGAAAGAACTTTCATAAATACCCTCCAATTACAAGAAAACCAGGAATCCATGGATAAAATCTTACTAACGATGAAGACTATCCACACAAACCTCATTCAGAAAAAATCCCAATTACAAGTCGAAACCAAACGGCTGTTGGAAGGACGCAACCATTGTGATAACCTACTTTCAAACATGATGAAGCAGAAAGAAGAAATTGAACGAAACAGCCAATGCATAAAGAATGATACAGAAAAGGTAGCTAATGAAATGGCAACGTTAACTTTCATGAGGAATAATCTTGAGGTAGATCGAGAGAGTCTTACTCTGGAGAAAGAGAAGTTGGAAAAGCTGAAGTCTGAGACCACAGTGTGGCGAGGCCACCTGAGGACTGAAATTGATTTCTTTAATACACAAAAATCTACCGTCCAGAAGATGAATAAGAAGAAACTTGAAAGAACTTTCATAAATACCCTACAACTACAAGAAAACCAAGGATTCGTGGATAAAATCTTACTAAAGATGAGGACTCTCCACACAAACCTCGAACTGAAAAAATCCCAAATACAAGTTGAAACCAAACGGCTGTTGGAAGGACGCAACCAGTGTGATAACCTACTTTCAAACATGATGAAGCAGAGAGAAGAAATTGAACGAAACAGCCAAGAAGTGAAGAATGAGACGGAAAAAGTATCTAATGAAATGGCAACGTTAACTTTAATGAGAAAGAGTCTTGGAGTAGACCGAGAGAGTCTTACACTGGAGAAAGAGAAGTTGGAAAAGCTAAAGTCAGAGATCACAGTGGGGCGAGACCACCTGAGGACTGAAATTGATTTCTTTGATACCAAAAAATCTACTGTCCAGAAGATGAGTAAGAAGAAACTTGAAAGAACTTTCATAAATACCCTCCAATTACAAGAAAACCAGGAATCCATGGATAAAATCTTACTAACGATGAAGACTATCCACACAAACCTCAATCAGAAAAAATCCCAAATACAAGTTGAAACCAAACGGCTGTTGGAAGGACGCAACCAGTGTGATAACCTACTTTCAAACATGATGAAGCAGAAAGAAGAAATTGAACGAAACAGCCAAGACGTAAAGAATGAAACAGAAAAGGTTGCTAATGAAATGGCAATGTTAACTTTCATGAGGAATAATCTTGAGGTAGATCGAGAGAGTCTTACTCTGGAGAAAGAGAAGTTGGAAAAGCTGAAGTCTGAGATCACAGTGGGGCGAGACCTCCTGAGGACTGAAATTGATTTATTTGATACCAAAAAATCTACCATCCGGAAGATGAATAAGGAGAAACTTGAAAGAACTTTAAAAAATACCCTCCAATTACAAGAAAACCATGAATCCATGGATAAAATCTTACTAAAGATGAAGACTATCCACACAAACCTCAATCAGAAAAACACCCGAATACAAGTCGAAACCAAACGGCTGTTGGAAGGACGCAACCAGTGTGATAACTTACTTTCGATCATGATGAAACAGAAAGAAGAAACTGAACGAAACAGCCAAGATGTAAAGAATGAAACAGAAAAGGTTGCTAATGAAATGGCAATGTTAACTCACATGAGGAAGAGTCTTGAGGTAGACCGAGAGAGTCTTATACTGGAGAAGGAGAAGTTGGAAAAGCTGAAGTCAGAGATCACAGTGGGGCGAGACCACCTGAGGACTGAAATTGATTTCTTTGATACCAAAAATTCCACCGTCCAGAAGATGAATCAGAAGAAACTTGAAAGAACTTTCATAAATACCCTCCAATTACAAGAAAACCATGAATCCATGGATAAAATCTTACTAAAGATGAGGACTCTCCACACAAACCTCGATCAGAAAAAATTCCAAATACAAGTTGAAACCAAACGGCTGTTGGAAGGACGCAACCAGTGTGATAACCTACTTTTAAACATGATGAAGCAGAAAGAAGAAATTGAACGAAACAGCCAAAACGTAAAGAATGATACAGAAAAGGTTGCTAATGAAATGGCAACGATAACTTTCATGAGGAATAATCTTGAGGTAGACCGAGAGAGTCTTACACTGGAGAAAGAGAAGTTGGAAAAGCTGAAGTCTGAGATCACAGTGGGGCGAGACCACCTGAGGACTGAAATTGATTTCTTTGAAACCAAAAAACTTACCCTCCAGAAGATGAATAAGAAGAAACTTGAAAGAACTTTCATAAATACCCTCCAATTACAAGAAAACCATGAATCCATGGATAAAATCTTACTAAAGATGAATACTATCCACGAAAACCTCAATTCGAAAAAATCCCAAATACAAGTCGAAACCAAACGGCTGTTGGAAGAACGCAACCAGTGTGATAACCTACTTTCAAACATGATGAAGCAGAAAGAAGAAATTGAACGAAAGAGCCAAAATGTAAAGAATGATACAGAAAAGGTAGCTAATAAAATGGCAACGTTAACTTTCATGAGGAATAATCTTGAGGTAGACCGAGAGAGTCTTACACTGGAGAAAGAGAAGTTGGAAAAGCTGAAGTCTGAGATCACAGTGGGGCGAGACCACCTGAGGACTGAAATTGATTTCTTTGATACCAAAAAATCCACCGTCCAGAAGATGAATCAGAAGAAACTTGAAAGAACTTTCATAAATACCCTCCAATTACAAGAAAACCATGAATCCATGGATAAAATCTTACTAAAGATGAGGACTCTCCACACAAACCTCGATCAGAAAAAATTCCAAATACAAGTTGAAACCAAACGGCTGTTGGAAGGACGCAACCAGTGTGATAACCTACTTTTAAACATGATGAAGCAGAAAGAAGAAATTGAACGAAACAGCCAAAACGTAAAGAATGATACAGAAAAGGTTGCTAATGAAATGGCAACGATAACTTTCATGAAGAATAATCTTGAGGTAGACCGAGAGAGTCTTACACTGGAGAAAGAGAAGTTGGAAAAGCTGAAGTCTGAGATCACAGTGGGGCGAGACCACCTGAGGACTGAAATTGATTTCTTTGAAACCAAAAAACTTACCCTCCAGAAGATGAATAAGAAGAAACTTGAAAGAACTTTCATAAATACCCTCCATCTACAAGAAAACCAAGGATCCATGGATAAAATCTTACTAGAGATGAGGACTCTCCACACAAACCTCGATCAGAAAAAATCCCAAATACAAGTTGAAACCAAACGGCTGTTGGAAGGACGCAACCAGTGTGATAACCTACTTTCAAACATGATGAAGCAGAAAGAAGAAATTGAACGAAACAGCCAAGACGTAAAGAATGAAACAGAAAAGGTTGCTAATGAAATGGCAATGCTAACTCACATGAGGAAGAGTCTTGAGGTAGACCGAGAGAGTGTTACACTGGAGAAAGAGAAGTTGGAAAAGCTGAAGTCTGAGATCACAGTGGGGCGAGACCTCCTGAGGACTGAAATTGATTTATTTGATACCAAAAAATCTACCATCCAGAAGATGAATAAGGAGAAACTTGAAAGAACTTTCAAAAATACCCTCCAATTACAAGAAAACCATGAATCCATGGATAAAATCTTACTAAAGATGAAGACTATCCACACAAACCTCGATCAGAAAAAATCCCAAATACAAGTTGAAACCAAACGGCTGTTGGAAGGACGCAACCAGTGTGATAACCTACTTTCAAACATGATGAAGCAGAAAGAAGAAATTGAACGAAACAGCCAAGACGTAAAGAATGAAACAGAAAAGGTTGCTAATGAAATGGCAACGTTAACTTTCATGAGGAAGAGTCTTGAGTTAGACCGGGAGAGTCTTACACTGGAGAAAGAGAAGTTGGAAAAGCTGAAGTCAGAGATCACAGCGGGGCGAGACCACCTGAGGACTGAAATTGATTTCTTTGATACCAAAAAATCTACCGTCCAGAAGATGAGTATGAAGAAACTTGAAAGAACTTTCATTAACATACTCCAATTACAAGAAAACCAAGAGTCCATGGATAAAATCTTACTAAAGATGAGGACTCTCCACACAAACCTCGATCAGAAAAAATCCCAAATACAAGTTGAAACCAAACGGCTGTTGGAAGGACGCAACCAGTGTGATAACCTACTTTTAAACATGATGAAGCAGAAAGAAGAAATTGAACGAAACAGCCAAGACGTAAAGAATGAAACAGAAAAGGTTGCTAATGAAATGGCAACGTTAACTTTCATGAGGAATAATCTTGAGGTAGACCGAGAGAGTCTTACACTGGAGAAAGAGAAGTTGGAAAAGCTGAAGTCTGAGATCACAGTGGGGCGAGACCACCTGAGGACTGAAATTGATTTCTTTGAAACCAAAAAACTTACCCTCCAGAAGATGAATAAGAAGAAACTTGAAAGAACTTTCATTACTATACTCCAATTACAAGAAAACCAAGAGTCCATGGATAAAATCTTACTAAAGATGAATACTATCCACGAAAACCTCAATTCGAAAAAATCCCAAATACAAGTCGAAACCAAACGGCTGTTGGAAGAACGCAACCAGTTTGATAACCTACTTTCAAACATGATGAAGCAGAAAGAAGAAATTGAACGAAAGAGCCAAAATGTAAAGAATGATACAGAAAAGGTAGCTAATAAAATGGCAACGTTAACTTTCATGAGGAATAATCTTGAGGTAGACCGAGAGAGTCTTACACTGGAGAAAGAGAAGTTGGAAAAGCTGAAGTCTGAGATCACAGTGGGGCGAGACCACCTGAGGACTGAAATTGATTTCTTTGATACCAAAAAATCTACCGTCCAGAAGATGAGTATGAAGAAACTTGAAAGAACTTTCATTAATATACTCCAATTACAAGAAAACCAAGAGTCCATGGATAAAATCTTACTAAAGATGAGGACTCTCCACACAAACCTCGATCAGAAAAAATCCCAAATACAAGTTGAAACCAAACGGCTGTTGGAAGGACGCAACCAGTGTGATAACCTACTTTTAAACATGATGAAGCAGAAAGAAGAAATTGAACGAAACAGCCAAGACGTAAAGAATGAAACAGAAAAGGTTGCTAATGAAATGGCAACGTTAACTTTCATGAGGAAGAGTCTTGAGGTAGACCGGGAGAGTCTTACACTGGAGAAAGAGAAGTTGGAAAAGCTGAAGTCAGAGATTACAGCGGGGCGAGACCACCTGAGGACTGAAATTGATTTCTTTGATACCAAAAAATCTACCGTCCAGAAGATGAGTAAGAAGAAACTTGAAAGAACTTTCATAAATACCCTCCAATTACAAGAAAACCAGGAATCCATGGATAAAATCTTACTAACGATGAAGACTATCCACACAAACCTCAATCAGAAAAAATCCCAAATACAAGTCGAAACCAAACGGCTGTTGGAAGGACGCAACCAGTGTGATAAATTACTTTCAATCATGATGAAACAGAAAGAAGAAACTGAACGAAACAGCCAAGACGTAAAGAATGAAACAGAAAAGGTTGCTAATGAAATGGCAATGTTAACTCACATGAGGAAGAGTCTTGAGGTAGACCGAGAGAGTGTTACACTGGAGAAAGAGAAGTTGGAAAAGCTGAAGTCTGAGATCACAGTGGGGCGAGACCTCCTGAGGACTGAAATTGATTTATTTGATACCAAAAAATCTACCATCCAGAAGATGAATAAGGAGAAACTTGAAAGAACTTTCAAAAATACCCTCCAATTACAAGAAAACCATGAATCCATGGATAAAATCTTACTAAAGATGAAGGCTATCCACACAAACCTCAATCAGAAAAACACCCGAATACAAGTCGAAACCAAACGGCTTTTGGAAGGACGCAACCAGTGTGATAAATTACTTTCAATCATGATGAAACAGAAAGAAGAAACCGAACGAAACAGCCAAGACGTAAAGAATGAAACAGAAAAGGTTGCTAATGAAATGGCAATGTTAACTCACATGAGGAAGAGTCTTGAGGAAGACCGAGAGAATCTTATACTGGAGAAAGAGAAGTTGGAAAAGCTGAAGTCAGAGATCACAGTGGGGCGAGACCACCTGAGGACTGAAATTGATTTCTTTGAAACCAAAAAATCTACCGTCCAGAAGATAAATAGGAAGAAACTTGAAAGAACTTTCATTACTATACTCCAATTACAAGAAAACCAAGAGTCCATGGATAAAATCTTATTAAAGATGAATACTATCCACACAAACCTCGATTCGAAAAAATCCCAAATACATGTCGAAACCAAACGGCTGTTGGAAGGACGCAACCAGTGTGATAACTTACTTTCAAACATGATGAAGCAGAAAGAAGAAATTGAACGAAACAGCAGATGCATAAAGAATGATACAGAAAAGGTAGCTAATGAAATGGCAACGTTAACTTTCATGAGGAATAATCTTGAGGTAGACCGAAAGAGTCTTACTCTGGAGAAAGAGAAGTTGGAAAAGCTGAAGTCTGAGATCACAGTGGGGCGAGACCACCTGAGGACTGAAATTGATTTCTTTGAAACCAAAAAATCCACCGTCCAGAAGATGAATCCGAAGAAACTTGAAAGAACTTTCATAAATACCCTCCAATTACAAGAAAACAAAGAATCAATGGATACAATCTTACTAAAGATGAGGACTCTCCACACAAATCTCGATCAGAAAAAATCCCAAATACAAGTTGAAACCAAACGGCTGTTGGAAGGACGCAACCAGTGTGATAACCTACTTTCAAACATGATGAAGCAGAAAGAAGAAATTGAACGAAACAGCCAAAACGTAAAGAATGATACAGAAAAGGTTGCTAATGAAATGGCAACGATAACTTTCATGAGGAATAATCTTGAGGTAGACCGAGAGAGTCTTACACTGGAGAAAGAGAAGTTGGAAAAGCTGAACTCTGAGATCACAGTGGGGCGAGACCACCTGAGGACTGAAATTGATTTCTTTGAAACCAAAAAACTTACCCTCCAGAAGATGAATAAGAAGAAACTTGAAAGAACTTTCATAAATACCCTCCAATTACAAGAAAACCATGAATCCATGGATAAAATCTTACTAAAGATGAATACTATCCACGAATACCTCAATTCGAAAAAATCCCAAATACAAGTCGAAACCAAACGGCTGTTGGAAGAACGCAACCAGTGTGATAACCTACTTTCAAACATGATGAAGCAGAAAGAAGAATTTGAACGAAAGAGCCAAAATGTAAAGAATGATACAGAAAAGGTAGCTAATAAAATGGCAACGTTGACTTTCATGAGGAATAATCTTGAGGTAGACCGAGAGAGTCTTACACTGGAGAAAGAGAAGTTGGAAAAGCTGAAGTCTGAGATCACAGTGGGGCGAGACCACCTGAGGACTGAAATTGATTTCTTTGATACCAAAAAATCCACCGTCCAGAAGATGAATCAGAAGAAACTTGAAAGAACTTTCATAAATACCCTCCAATTACAAGAAAACCATGAATCCATGGATAAAATCTTACTAAAGATGAGGACTCTCTACACAAACCTCGATCAGAAAAAATTCCAAATACAAGTTGAAACCAAACGGCTGTTGGAAGGACGCAACCAGTGTGATAACCTACTTTTAAACATGATGAAGCAGAAAGAAGAAATTGAACGAAACAGCCAAAACGTAAAGAATGATACAGAAAAGGTTGCTAATGAAATGGCAACGATAACTTTCATGAGGAATAATCTTGAGGTAGACCGAGAGAGTCTTACACTGGAGAAAGAGAAGTTGGAAAAGCTGAAGTCTGAGATCACAGTGGGGCGAGACCACCTGAGGACTGAAATTGATTTCTTTGAAACCAAAAAACTTACCCCCCAGAAGATGAATAAGAAGAAACTTGAAAGAACTTTCATAAATACCCTCCATCTACAAGAAAACCAAGGATCCATGGATAAAATCTTACTAGATATGAGGACTCTCCACACAAACCTCGATCAGAAAAAATCCCAAATACAAGTTGAAACCAAACGGCTGTTGGAAGGACGCAACCAGTCTGATAACCTACTTTCAAACATGATGAAGCAGAAAGAAGAAATTAAACGAAACAGCCAAGACGTAAAGAATGAAACAGAAAAGGTTGCTAATGAAATGGCAACGTTAACTTTCATGAGGAAGAGTCTTGAGTTAGACCGGGAGAGTCTTACACTGGAGAAAGAGAAGTTGGAAAAGCTGAAGTCAGAGATCACAGCGGGGCGAGACCACCTGAGGACTGAAATTGATTTCTTTGATAGCAAAAAATCTACCGTCCAGAAGATGAGTATGAAGAAACTTGAAAGAACTTTCATTAACATACTCCAATTACAAGAAAACCAAGAGTCCATGGATAAAATCTTACTAAAGATGAGGACTCTCCACACAAACCTCGATCAGAAAAAATCCCAAATACAAGTTGAAACCAAACGGCTGTTGGAAGGACGCAACCAGTGTGATTACCTACTTTTAAACATGATGAAGCAGAAAGAAGAAATTGAACGAAACAGCCAAGACGTAAAGAATGAAACAGAAAAGGTTGCTAATGAAATGGCAACGTTAACTTTCATGAGGAATAATCTTGAGGTAGACCGAGAGAGTCTTACACTGGAGAAAGAGAAGTTGGAAAAGCTGAAGTCTGAGATCACAGTGGGGCGAGACCACCTGAGGACTGAAATTGATTTCTTTGAAACCAAAAAACTTACCCTCCAGAAGATGAATAAGAAGAAACTTGAAAGAACTTTCATAAATACCCTCCAATTACAAGAAAACCATGAATCCATGGATAAAATCTTACTAAAGATGAATACTATCCACGAAAACCTCAATTCGAAAAAATCCCAAATACAAGTCGAAACCAAACGGCTGTTGGAAGAACGCAACCAGTGTGATAACCTACTTTCAAACATGATGAAGCAGAAAGAAGAAATTGAACGAAACAGCCAAGAAGTGAAGAATGAGACGGAAAAAGTATCTAATGAAATGGCAACGTTAACTTTCATGAGGAATAATCTTGAGGTAGACCGAGAGAGTCTTACACTGGAGAAAGAGACGTTGGAAAAGCTGAAGTCTGAGATCACACTGGGGCGAGACCACCTGAGGACTGAAATTGATTTCTTTGAAACCAAAAAACTTACCCTCCAGAAGATGAATAAGAAGAAACTTGAAAGAACTTTCATAAATACCCTCCAACTACAAGAAAACCAAGGATTCATGGATGATATCTTACTAAAGATGAGGACTCTCCACACAAACCTCGAACAGAAAAAATCCCAAATACAAGTTGAAACCAAACGGCTGTTGGAAGGACGCAACCAGTGTGATAACCTACTTTCAAACATGATGAAGCAGAAAGAAGAAATTGAACGAAACAGCCAAGACGTAAAGAATGAAACAGAAAAGGTAGCTAATGAAATGGCAACGTTAACTTTCATGAGGAATAATCTTGAGGTAGACCGAGAGAGTCTTACACTGGAGAAAGAGAAGTTGGAAAAGCTGAAGTCTGAGATCACTGTGGGGCAAGACCACCTGAGGACTGAAATTGATTTCTTTGAAAGCAAAAAACTTACCCTCCAGAAGATGAATAAGAAGAAACTTGAAAGAACTTTCATAAATACCCTCCAACTACAAGAAAACCAAGGATTCAAGGATAAAATCTTACTAAAGATGAGGATTCTCCACACAAACCTCGAACAGAAAAAATCCCAAATACAAGTTGAAACCAAACGGCTGTTGGAAGGACGCAACCAGTGTGATAACCTACTTTCAAACATGATGAAGCAGAAAGAAGAAATTGAACGAAACAGCCAAGACGTAAAGAATGAAACAGAAAAGGTAGCTAATGAAATGGCAACGTTAACTTTCATGAGGAATAATCTTGAGGTAGACCGAGAGAGTCTTACACTGGAGAAAGAGAAGTTGGAAAAGCTGAAGTCTGAGATCACTGTGGGGCAAGACCACCTGAGGACTGAAATTGATTTCTTTGAAAGCAAAAAACTTACCCTCCAGAAGATGAATAAGAAGAAACTTGAAAGAACTTTCATAAATACCCTCCAACTACAAGAAAACCAAGGATTCAAGGATAAAATCTTACTAAAGATGAGGACTCTCCACACAAACCTCGATCAGAAAAAATCCCAAATACAAGTTGAAACCAAACGGCTGTTGGAAGGACGCAACCAGTGTGATAACATACTTTCAAACATGATGAAGCAGAAAGAAGAAATTGAACGAAACAGCCAAAACGTCAAGAATGAAACAGAAAAGGTAGGTAATGAAATGGCAACGTTAACGTTCATGAGGAATAATCTTGAGGTAGACCGAGAGAGTCTTACACTGGAGAAAGAGAAGTTGGAAAAGCTAAAATCAGAGATCACAGTGGGGCGAGACCACCTGAGGACTGAAATTGATTTCTTTGATACCAAAAAATCTACCGTCCAGAAGATGAGTAAGAAGAAACTTGAAAGAACTTTCATAAATACCCTCCAATTACAAGAAAACCAGGAATCCATGGATAAAATCTTACTAACGATGAAGACTATCCACACAAACCTCAATCAGAAAAAATCCCAACTACAAGTCGAAACCAAACGGCTGTTGGAAGGACGCAACCATTGTGATAACCTACTTTCAAACATGATGAAGCAGAAAGAAGAAATTGAACGAAACAGCCAATGCATAAAGAATGATACAGAAAAGGTAGCTAATGAAATGGCAACGTTAACTTTCATGAGGAATAATCTTGAGGTAGATCGAGAGAGTCTTACTCTGGAGAAAGAGAAGTTGGAAAAGCTGAAGTCTGAGACCACAGTGTGGCGAGGCCACCTGAGGACTGAAATTGATTTCTTTGATACACAAAAATCTACCGTCCAGAAGATGAATAAGAAGAAACTTGAAAGAACTTTCATAAATACCCTACAACTACAAGAAAACCAAGGATTCGTGGATAAAATCTTACTAAAGATGAGGACTCTCCGCACAAACCTCGAACTGAAAAAATCCCAAATACAAGTTGAAACCAAACGGCTGTTGGAAGGACGCAACCAGTGTGATAACCTACTTTCAAACATGATGAAGCAGAAAGAAGAAATTGAACGAAACAGCCAAGAAGTGAAGAATGAGACGGAAAAAGTATCTAATGAAATGGCAATGTTAACTTTAATGAGAAAGAGTCTTGGAGTAGACCGAGAGAGTCTTACACTGGAGAAAGAGAAGTTGGAAAAGCTAAAGTCAGAGATCACAGTGGGGCGAGACCACCTGAGGACTGAAATTGATTTCTTTGATACCAAAAAATCTACTGTCCAGAAGATGAGTAAGAAGAAACTTGAAAGAACTTTCATAAATACCCTCCAATTACAAGAAAACCAGGAATCCATGGATAAAATCTTACTAACGATGAAGACTATCCACACAAACCTCAATCAGAAAAAATCCCAATTACAAGTCGAAACCAAACGGCTGTTGGAAGGACGCAACAATTGTGATAACCTACTTTCAAACATGATGAAGCAGAAAGAAGAAATTGAACGAAACAGCCAATGCATCAAGAATGATACAGAAAAGGTAGCTAATGAAATGGCAATGTTAACTTTCATGAGGAATAATCTTGAGGTAGATCGAGAGAGTCTTACTCTGGAGAAAGAGAAGTTGGAAAAGCTGAAGTCTGAGATCACAGTGGGGCGAGACCTCCTGAGGACTGAAATTGATTTATTTGATACCAAAAAATCTACCATCCGGAAGATGAATAAGGAGAAACTTGAAAGAACTTTAAAAAATACCCTCCAATTACAAGAAAACCATGAATCCATGGATAAAATCTTACTAAAGATGAAGACTATCCACACAAACCTCAATCAGAAAAACACCCGAATACAAGTCGAAACCAAACGGCTTTTGGAAGGACGCAACCAGTGTGATAACTTACTTTCGATCATGATGAAACAGAAAGAAGAAACTGAACGAAACAGCCAAGATGTAAAGAATGAAACAGAAAAGGTTGCTAATGAAATGGCAATGTTAACTCACATGAGGAAGAGTCTTGAGGTAGACCGAGAGAGTCTTATACTGGAGAAGGAGAAGTTGGAAAAGCTGAAGTCAGAGATCACAGTGGGGCGAGACCACCTGAGGACTGAAATTGATTTCTTTGATACCAAAAATTCCACCGTCCAGAAGATGAATCAGAAGAAACTTGAAAGAACTTTCATAAATACCCTCCAATTACAAGAAAACCACGAATCCATGGATAAAATCTTACTAAAGATGAGGACTCTCCACACAAACCTCGATCAGAAAAAATTCCAAATACAAGTTGAAACCAAACGGCTGTTGGAAGGACGCAACCAGTGTGATAACCTACTTTTAAACATGATGAAGCAGAAAGAAGAAATTGAACGAAACAGCCAAAACGTAAAGAATGATACAGAAAAGGTTGCTAATGAAATGGCAACGATAACTTTCATGAGGAATAATCTTGAGGTAGACCGAGAGAGTCTTACACTGGAGAAAGAGAAGTTGGAAAAGCTGAAGTCTGAGATCACAGTGGGGCGAGACCACCTGAGGACTGAAATTGATTTCTTTGAAACCAAAAAACTTACCCTCCAGAAGATGAATAAGAAGAAACTTGAAAGAACTTTCATAAATACCCTCCAATTACAAGAAAACCATGAATCCATGGATAAAATCTTACTAAAGATGAATACTATCCACGAAAACCTCAATTCGAAAAAATCCCAAATACAAGTTGAAACCAAACGGCTGTTGGAAGAACGCAACCAGTGTGATAACCTACTTTCAAACATGATGAAGCAGAAAGAAGAAATTGAACGAAAGAGCCAAAATGTAAAGAATGATACAGAAAAGGTAGCTAATAAAATGGCAACGTTAACTTTCATGAGGAATAATCTTGAGGTAGACCGAGAGAGTCTTACACTGGAGAAAGAGAAGTTGGAAAAGCTGAAGTCTGAGATCACAGTGGGGCGAGACCACCTGAGGACTGAAATTGATTTCTTTGATACCAAAAAATCCACCGTCCAGAAGATGAATCAGAAGAAACTTGAAAGAACTTTCATAAATACCCTCCAATTACAAGAAAACCATGAATCCATGGATAAAATCTTACTAAAGATGAGGACTCTCCACACAAACCTCGATCAGAAAAAATTCCAAATACAAGTTGAAACCAAACGGCTGTTGGAAGGACGCAACCAGTGTGATAACCTACTTTCAAACATGATGAAGCAGAAAGAAGAAATTGAACGAAACAGCCAAGAAGTGAAGAATGAGACGGAAAAAGTATCTAATGAAATGGCAACGTTAACTTTAATGAGAAAGAGTCTTGGAGTAGACCGAGAGAGTCTTACACTGGAGAAAGAGAAGTTGGAAAAGCTAAAGTCTGAGATCACAGTGGGGCGAGACCACCTGAGGACTGAAATTGATTTCTTTGAAACCAAAAAACTTACCCTCCAGAAGATGAATAAGAAGAAACTTGAAAGAACTTTCATAAATACCCTCCATCTACAAGAAAACCAAGGATCCATGGATAAAATCTTACTAGAGATGAGGACTCTCCACACAAACCTCGATCAGAAAAAATCCCAAATACAAGTTGAAACCAAACGGCTGTTGGAAGGACGCAACCAGTGTGATAACCTACTTTCAAACATGATGAAGCAGAAAGAAGAAATTGAACGAAACAGCCAAGACGTAAAGAATGAAACAGAAAAGGTTGCTAATGAAATGGCAATGTTAACTCACATGAGGAAGAGTCTTGAGGTAGACCGAGAGAGTGTTACACTGGAGAAAGAGAAGTTGGAAAAGCTGAAGTCTGAGATCACAGTGGGGCGAGACCTCCTGAGGACTGAAATTGATTTATTTGATACCAAAAAATCTACCATCCAGAAGATGAATAAGGAGAAACTTGAAAGAACTTTCAAAAATACCCTCCAATTACAAGAAAACCATGAATCCATGGATAAAATCTTACTAAAGATGAAGACTATCCACACAAACCTCGATCAGAAAAAATCCCAAATACAAGTTGAAACCAAACGGCTGTTGGAAGGACGCAACCAGTGTGATAACCTACTTTCAAACATGATGAAGCAGAAAGAAGAAATTGAACGAAACAGCCAAGACGTAAAGAATGAAACAGAAAAGGTTGCTAATGAAATGGCAACGTTAACTTTCATGAGGAAGAGTCTTGAGTTAGACCGGGAGAGTCTTACACTGGAGAAAGAGAAGTTGGAAAAGCTGAAGTCAGAGATCACAGCGGGGCGAGACCACCTGAGGACTGAAATTGATTTCTTTGATACCAAAAAATCTACCGTCCAGAAGATGAGTATGAAGAAACTTGAAAGAACTTTCATTAACATACTCCAATTACAAGAAAACCAAGAGTCCATGGATAAAATCTTACTAAAGATGAGGACTCTCCACACAAACCTCGATCAGAAAAAATCCCAAATACAAGTTGAAACCAAACGGCTGTTGGAAGGACGCAACCAGTGTGATAACCTAATTTTAAACATGATGAAGCAGAAAGAAGAAATTGAACGAAACAGCCAAGACGTAAAGAATGAAACAGAAAAGGTTGCTAATGAAATGGCAACGTTAACTTTCATGAGGAATAATCTTGAGGTAGACCGAGAGAGTCTTACACTGGAGAAAGAGAAGTTGGAAAAGCTGAAGTCTGAGATCACAGTGGGGCGAGACCACCTGAGGACTGAAATTGATTTCTTTGAAACCAAAAAACTTACCCTCCAGAAGATGAATAAGAAGAAACTTGAAAGAACTTTCATTACTATACTCCAATTACAAGAAAACCAAGAGTCCATGGATAAAATCTTACTAAAGATGAATACTATCCACGAAAACCTCAATTCGAAAAAATCCCAAATACAAGTCGAAACCAAACGGCTGTTGGAAGAACGCAACCAGTTTGATAACCTACTTTCAAACATGATGAAGCAGAAAGAAGAAATTGAACGAAAGAGCCAAAATGTAAAGAATGATACAGAAAAGGTAGCTAATAAAATGGCAACGTTAACTTTCATGAGGAATAATCTTGAGGTAGACCGAGAGAGTCTTACACTGGAGAAAGAGAAGTTGGAAAAGCTGAAGTCTGAGATCACAGTGGGGCGAGACCACCTGAGGACTGAAATTGATTTCTTTGATACCAAAAAATCCACCGTCCAGAAGATGAATCAGAAGAAACTTGAAAGAACTTTCATAAATACCCTCCAATTACAAGAAAACCATGAATCCATGGATAAAATCTTACTAAAGATGAGGACTCTCCACACAAACCTCGATCAGAAAAAATTCCAAATACAAGTTGAAACCAAACGGCTGTTGGAAAGACGCAACCAGTGTGATAACCTACTTTCAAACATGATGAAGCAGAAAGAAGAAATTGAACGAAACAGCCAAGACGTAAAGAATGAAACAGAAAAGGTTGCTAATGAAATGGCAACGTTAACTTTCATGAGGAAGAGTCTTGAGGTAGACCAGGAGAGTCTTACACTGGAGAAAGAGAAGTTGGAAAAGCTGAAGTCAGAGATCACAGCGGGGCGAGACCACCTGAGGACTGAAATTGATTTCTTTGATACCAAAAAATCTACCGTCCAGAAGATGAGTATGAAGAAACTTGAAAGAACTTTCATTAATATACTCCAATTACAAGAAAACCAAGAGTCCATGGATAAAATCTTACTAAAGATGAGGACTCTCCACACAAACCTCGATCAGAAAAAATCCCAAATACAAGTTGAAACCAAACGGCTGTTGGAAGGACGCAACCAGTGTGATAACCTACTTTTAAACATGATGAAGCAGAAAGAAGAAATTGAACGAAACAGCCAAGACGTAAAGAATGAAACAGAAAAGGTTGCTAATGAAATGGCAACGTTAACTTTCATGAGGAAGAGTCTTGAGGTAGACCGGGAGAGTCTTACACTGGAGAAAGAGAAGTTGGAAAAGCTGAAGTCAGAGATTAGAGCGGGGCGAGACCACCTGAGGACTGAAATTGATTTCTTTGATACCAAAAAATCTACCGTCCAGAAGATGAGTAAGAAGAAACTTGAAAGAACTTTCATAAATACCCTCCAATTACAAGAAAACCAGGAATCCATGGATAAAATCTTACTAACGATGAAGACTATCCACACAAACCTCAATCAGAAAAAATCCCAAATACAAGTCGAAACCAAACGGCTGTTGGAAGGACGCAACCAGTGTGATAAATTACTTTCAATCATGATGAAACAGAAAGAAGAAACTGAACGAAACAGCCAAGACGTAAAGAATGAAACAGAAAAGGTTGCTAATGAAATGGCAATGTTAACTCACATGAGGAAGAGTCTTGAGGTAGACCGAGAGAGTGTTACACTGGAGAAAGAGAAGTTGGAAAAGCTGAAGTCTGAGATCACAGTGGGGCGAGACCTCCTGAGGACTGAAATTGATTTATTTGATACCAAAAAATCTACCATCCAGAAGATGAATAAGGAGAAACTTGAAAGAACTTTCAAAAATACCCTCCAATTACAAGAAAACCATGAATCCATGGATAAAATCTTACTAAAGATGAAGACTATCCACACAAACCTCAATCAGAAAAACACCCGAATACAAGTCGAAACCAAACGGCTTTTGGAAGGACGCAACCAGTGTGATAAATTACTTTCAATCATGATGAAACAGAAAGAAGAAACCGAACGAAACAGCCAAGACGTAAAGAATGAAACAGAAAAGGTTGCTAATGAAATGGCAATGTTAACTCACATGAGGAAGAGTCTTGAGGAAGACCGAGAGAATCTTATACTGGAGAAAGAGAAGTTGGAAAAGCTGAAGTCAGAGATCACAGTGGGGCGAGACCACCTGAGGACTGAAATTGATTTCTTTGAAACCAAAAAATCTACCGTCCAGAAGATAAATAAGAAGAAACTTGAAAGAACTTTCATTACTATACTCCAATTACAAGAAAACCAAGAGTCCATGGATAAAATCTTATTAAAGATGAATACTATCCACACAAACCTCGATTCGAAAAAATCCCAAATACATGTCGAAACCAAACGGCTGTTGGAAGGACGCAACCAGTGTGATAACTTACTTTCAAACATGATGAAGCAGAAAGAAGAAATTGAACGAAACAGCAGATGCATAAAGAATGATACAGAAAAGGTAGCTAATGAAATGGCAACGTTAACTTTCATGAGGAATAATCTTGAGGTAGACCGAAAGAGTCTTACTCTGGAGAAAGAGAGGTTGGAAAAGCTGAAGTCTGAGATCACAGTGGGGCGAGACCACCTGAGGACTGAAATTGATTTCTTTGAAACCAAAAAATCCACCGTCCAGAAGATGAATCAGAAGAAACTTGAAAGAACTTTCATTACTACACTCCAATTACAAGAAAACAAAGAATCAATGGATACAATCTTACTAAAGATGAGGACTCTCCACACAAATCTCGATCAGAAAAAATCCCAAATACAAGTTGAAACCAAACGGCTGTTGGAAGGACGCAACCAGTGTGATAACCTACTTTCAAACATGATGAAGCAGAAAGAAGAAATTGAACGAAACAGCCAAAACGTAAAGAATGATACAGAAAAGGTAGCTAATGAAATGGCAACGTTAACTTTCATGAGGAATAAACTTGAGGTAGACCGAGAGAGTCTTACTCTGGAGAAAGAGAAGTTGGAAAAGCTGAAGTCTGAGATCACAGTGGGGCGAGACCACCTGAGGACTGAAATTGATTTCTTTGAAACCAAAAAACTTACCCTCCAGAAGATGAATAAGAAGAAACTTGAAAGATCTTTCATAAATACCCTCCAACTACAAGAAAACCAAGGATCCATGGATAAAATCTTACTAAAGATGAGGACTCTCCACACAAACCTCGATCAGAAAAAATTCCAAATACAAGTTGAAACCAAACGGCTTTTGGAAGGACGCAACCAGTGTTATAACCTACTTTCAAACATGATGAAGCAGAAAGAAGAAATTGAACGAAACAGCGAAGACGTAAAGAATGAGACAGAAAAGGTTGCTAATGAAATGGCAATGTTAACTTTCATGATGAACAGTCTTGAGGTAGACCGAGAGAATCTTACACTGGAGAAAAAGAAGTTGGAAAAGCTTAAGTCTGAGATCACAGTGGGGAGAGACCACCTGAGGACTCAAATTGATTTGTTTGAAACCAAAAAATCTTCTGTCCAGAAGATGAATAAGAAAAAACTTGAAAGAACTTTTATAAATACCCTCCAATTACAAGAAAACCAAGAATCCATGGATAAAATCTTACTCAAGATGAAAACTATCCACACAAACCTCGATCAGAAAAAATCACAAATACAAGTCAAAACCAAACGCCTGTTCGAAGGACTTAACCAATGTGATAACCTACTTTCAATCATGATGAAACAGAAAGAAGAAACTGAACGAAACAGCCAAGACGCAAAGAATGAGACAGAAATAGTAGATAATGAAATGGCAACGTTAACTTTCATGAGGAAGAGTCTTGAGGTAGACCGAGAGAATCTTACACTGGAGAAAGAGAAATTGGAAAAGCTGAAATCCCAGATCACAGTGGGGCGAGACCACCTGAGGACTGAAATTGATTTCTTTGAAACCGAAAAACTTATCCTCCAGAAGATGAATAAGAAGCAACTTGAAAGAACTTTCAGAAATACCCTCCAATTACAAGAAAACCATGAATCCATGGATAAAATCTTACTAAAGATGAAGACTCTCCACACAAACCTCAATCAGAAAAAATCCCAAATGCAAGTCGAAACCAAACGGCTTTTGGAAGGACACAACCAGTGTGATAACCTACTTTCAAACATGATGAAGCAGAAAGAAGAATTTGAACAAAACAGCCAAGACGTAAAGAATGAAACAGATAAAGTAGCTAATGAAATGGCAACGTTAACTTTCATGAGGAATAATCTTGAGGTAGACCGAGAGAGTGTTACACTGGAGAAAGAGAAGTTGGAAAAGCTGAAGTCTGAGATCACAGTGGGGCGAGACCACCTGAGGACTGAAATTGATTTCTTTGATACCAAAAAATCTACCGTCCAGAAGATGAATAAGAAGAAACTTGAAAGAACTTTTGTAAATCCACTTAAAATACAAGAAAACAAAATATCCATTGAGAATTTGTCACTTAAATTGAAGACTATTCTCACAGACCTTGACCAGAAAGAAACCCAAATACAACGTGAAACCAAACTCTTGCTGAAGCGGAGTAACCAGTTTGATAGTCTGCTTTTGATCATAGAGAAACAAAAAGAAGAGATTGGTAAAAACAGGCAAAATCTTAAGACCGCTAAAGAGAAAATGACCAATGAAAAAGCAAAGTTCACTTCCATGAAAAATAGCCTAGAGGTAGACCGAGAGAGTCTTACACTGGAGAAAGAGAAGTTGGAAGAACTGAAGCCTGAGATTACCGTGGAGCAAGACCACCTGCAGACCAATATCCATTCCTTAGAATCCATAAAGTCCACCATCGAGAACATGAAACAGAAGAAACTTGAAACAATTTTCAAAAATGCCATCAAACTAAGAGAAATCAAGGAAACCATGGAGCAAATATTACTTAAGATGAAGTCTGTCCTTATAGACCTTGATCAGAAAAAAGACCAAATACAAGGGGGAACAGAACTCCTGCTGAAAGGACATGACGAGTTAGCCAACATTCTTTCAGTTATGGTGAAGCAAAAAGAAGAGCTTCATCAAAACAGGCAAGACACTAAGACTGCGACAGAGAGAACAACCAATGAAATGGTAAAGTTAACTCTTAAGAGGAATCATCTTAAAGTAGACAGAGGGAGTCTTACAATGGAGAAAGAGAAGTTGGAGGACTCAAAGTCCGAGATTACCGTGGAACGAGACCACTTAATGACTGCCCTTCAAACCTTGGAAACAGTTAAGTCCACATCCCAAAACAAAATAAAGGAGATACTGGAAAGATCATTCCGAGACACAGTTAAATTACAAGACAACAAAGAGTCCATGGATAGGTTATTAATGATGATGAAGTCTATTCTTGCAGACGTTCAGAGAAAAGACCAAATACGAGGCAAAACCAAACTCCTGCTAAAGGCAAGGAGCCAGTTGGATAACATACTTTCAATCATGGTGAAGCAGAAAGAAGCGCTTGATCAAAACAGGCTAGACGTTAAAACTGCTGCAGACGAGATCACAAATGAAAAGGAAATGTTTACTTTTATGAAGAATAGTCTTGATGTAGACCGAGAGAGTCTTACACTGGAGAAAGAGAAGCTGAAAGAACTGAAGTCCGAGATAGCCGTGGGGCGAGACCGCTTAATGAATGACATTCAAACCTTAGGAACTATGAAGTCAACCATCCAAAACATAAACAAGGACAAATTTGAAAGAACTTCCATAAATACACTCAAATTACAAGAATATGAAAAATCCTCTGAGAAAATATCACTCAGGATAAAAACTATCCTCACAGACCTTGATCAGAAGAAAGACAAAATACAAGTCAGAACCAAACTCATCCTCGAAGGATCTAAAAATTTGGATAACCTGCTTTCAAACATGGTGAAACAAAAAGAAGAGCTTGATAAAAATAGGAAAGATGTTGAGACGGCTAAAGATGGAATAACCAATGAAATGGCAAAGTTAACTTTAATGAAGAATAAACTTGATGTAGAACGAGAAAGACATATTCAGGAAAAAGAGAAGTTGGAAGAACAAAAGTCTGAGATCACTATTGGGCGAGATCACTTAATGACTAAAATTCATTCCTTAGATACTGTAAAGTCCACCCTTCAGAACATAAATAAGAAAAAACTTGAAAGAACTTTCATACACACGCTGAAATTACTAGAACAAAAAATTTCCATGGAAAATTTTGTACCTAAAATTAAAACTATTCTCACAGACCTAGACAGGAAAAAAGACCAAATACAAGGCAAAACCAAACTCCTGCTAAAGGGAAGTAACCAGCTGGATAGTCTGCTTTCAATCATAGAGAAACAAAAAGAAGAGATTGATAAAAAAAACGAAATTCTTAAGACTGCTACAGAGAGAATGGCCAATGAAATAGCAAAATTCACTTCAGTGAAAAATACCCTTGAGGAAGACCGAGAGAGTATTAGACTGGACAAAGAGAAGTTGGAAGAACTTAAGTCAGACATCACTGTAGGGCAAGACCACCTGCAGACTGATATTCATTCCTTGGAATCTGTAAAGTCCACCATCGAGAACATGAAACAGAAGAAATTTAAAACAACTTTCAGAAATACCATCAAATCAAGAGAAATCAAGGAATCCATGGAGAAAATATCACTTAAGATGAAGTCTATCCTTATAGACCTTGATCAGAAAAATGACGAAATACGAGACAAAGCCAGACTCCTGCTGAAGGGATCTAACCAGCTAAAAAACTTTCTTTTAATTATGGTGAAGCAAAACAGGCAAGACACGGAGACTGCGACAGCGAGAATAACCAACGAAATGGCAAAGTTAACTTTAATGAGGAATCCTCTTAATGTAGACCGAGAGAGTCTTACAATAGAGAAAGAGAAGTTGGAGGACTTGAAGTCTGAGATCACCATGGGACGAGATCACTTATTGACTGACCTTCAAGCCTTGGAAACGGTAAAGTCCACCCTCCAAAACATTAAAAAGGAGAGACTTGAAAGAACATCTCTACACGCACTCCAATTGCCAAAAAACAAAGAGTCCATGGATAAATTATTAGCGAAGATGGAGTCTATCTTTGCAGACCTTCAGAAAAAAGACAAAATACGAGACGTAACCAAACTCTTGCTGAAGGCAAGGATCCAGTTGGATAACCTGCTTTCAATCATGGTGAAGCAAAAAGAAGAGCTTGATCAAAACATGCAAGATGTTAAGACTGCTGAAAACGAAATAACCAATGAAATGGCAAATCTAATTTCACCAAAGAACAGTCTTGATGTAGACCAAGAGAGTCTTGCATTGGAGATCGAGAAGTTGAAGGAACTTAAGTCTGAGATCACCGTGGAACGAAACCAGTTAATGACTGACATCCGAACATTCGAAACTGTAAAGTCCACCCTCCTAAACATAAATAATGAGAGACAAGAAAGAACATTCATACACACACTTAAATTACAAGAAAGCAAAGGGGATACATTATTACTGAAGATGAAGTCTATCCTTGCAGTTCTTCAGAGAAAAGACCAAATACAAGGCAAAAATACACTCCTGCTAAAGGCAAGGAACCACTTGGATAACCTGCTTTCAATCATGGTGAAGCAAAAAGAAGAGCTTGATCAAAACATGCAACATGTTAAGATTTCTGCAGACGGAATAACCAATGAAAAGGCAAAGTTAACTTTAATAAAGAATATTCTTGGTGTAGACCGAGAGAGTCTTACATTGGAGAGAGAAAATTTGGAAGAACTAAAATCAGAGATAGCTGTCGGGCGAGACCGCTTGATGACTGACATTCAAACCCTCGGAACTATAAAGTCAACCATCCAAAACATAAAAAAGAACAAACTTGAAATAAGATTCATTAATACACTCAAATTGCAAGAAATCAAAATATCCTCAGAGAAAATATCACGTAAGATAAGGATTATCTTCACAGACCTTGATCAGAGGAAAGACCAAATTCGAGGCAAAACCAAACTTATTGTCAAAGGATGTAACCAGTTGGATAACCTGCTTGCAATCATAGTGAAACAAAAAGAAGAGCTAGAAGAAAAAATGCAAGACATTAAGACTGCTACAACCATAATGGCCAATGAAATGGGAAAGTTAAATTCAATGAAGAATAGTGTTGATGAAGACAAAAAGGCTTTTGCACTGGAAAAAGGGAAGTTGGAAGAACTGAAGTCTGAGATTACCATGGGACGAGACCCCTCAATGACTAAAATCCATTCCTTAGAAACTGTAAAGTCCACCCTCCAGACCAGAAATAAGGAGAAACATGAAAGAACTTTATTGCACACACTCAAATTACAAGAAAACCAAGAATTGATGGATAATATTTTACTTAAGATTACGACTACCGTCACAGACCTTGATCAGAAAAAAGACCTAATACGGGGAAAAACCAAACACCTGTTGCAAGGAAGTAACCAGCTGGATAGTTTGCTTTTAATCATGGTAAAGCAAAAAGAAGAGCTGGATAAAATGGCAAAGTTAGCTCCAAAGAGGAGTAGTCTTGAGGTAAACCGAGAGAGTCTTACACTGGAGAAAGAGAAGTTGGAAGAACTGAAGTCTGAGATCACTGTGGGGCAAGACCACTTACTGACTGACTTTGAAATATTGGAAGCTATAAAGTCCACCATCCAGGACATAAAACAAAAGAAACCTCAAAGAAGATTCATAACTATATCCAAGTTAAGAGAAAACAGAGAAAGCACAGAAAAAATATTACTTAAGTTAACATGTATCTTTACAGAACTTTCTCAGATCAAAGACCATATACAAGGCAAAACAGCACCCTTTCTGAAAAGAAGTAACCATTTGACTAACCTGCTTTCAATCATGCTGAAGGAGGAACAGGAACTTGATCAAAACGCCAAGGCTGCTACAGACAGAATAGCCAATGAAATGGCAAAGTTAAATTCAATGAGTAATAGTCTTGAGGTAGACCAAGAGAGTCTTACCCTGGAGAGCGACAAGTGTGAAGAACTGAAGTCTGAGATCACCTATGTGCGAGACCACTTAATGATTGACATTCCATCCTTAGAAACCGTAAAGTCCACCATTCAAAACATAAAAGAGAAGAAACTTGGAGGAACTTTCTTTCATACACTCAAATTACAAGAAAACAAAGAATCCATGGATAAAATATTACGCAAGATGAAGTCTATCATCGCAGACCTTGATCAGAAAAAAGACCAAATACGAGTAATAAGAATTAAAGATGACATGCTCAGTCGCGCAAAAAATGCCTCTGAATTTGTTCAAACAAAATTGAAACTTGTGAATCGAAGGCAACATCATACCATTCAAGACTTTTTGCACCAATTAGCAAACACAACTAAGTATTTCATGAGTTTAAATAATACAATAGAATATATGTGTTTTGAACTTGAGCAAAAGATAATCATTCTCAGAGATTATCTAAAGGTAACACAACTAAAGAGCACCAATGTTTTTACGACATCAAACAAGGCAATACAAACAGAAGCTGAAATGAAACAAACACAGAACCGACAAACGTCAATAGATTTTGATGAAAAACAAACTCAAGCACAAAACACGTATATTTTGCAGAAAACAATGAAGGCACAACAGATTGAGCGGTTTACTAAAAGCATGGAGTCAGAAAATGAAGATATCGAAAGCGTATCCATCAGTCACAGCAGGGAAAATCAAAGTAAACAGTTCACTAAGCCGGAGCTACTATCCAAAATAAACGTTACTGCCTTCAAATATACCTCCAAAGAAGATTGCCTAAGAAAAATCTGGAAGGATACAAACATGGAAAAGAAAGAGATTGATCAAATGAAATGCAAAGGCAATGAAGTAAAAAAACACTTAGAAAAAAAGCTAAAGGTGGTTTCCGATTTTGTGAATACTTATTGGTTAGAAAAGGAAAGTGCATTTGTCAAGAAGAAAATATTAGATCAACCATCGGGTGAGTCGAGGCAAAGCCAAAGAGAAGCTAAGGATAAAATACAGGATACGTTATCTATGCTTCAGAAACTCAAAATGGAAATGCTTTGTGATATTGAAACACTAGCCTCCAAAAAAGGAAAATCAAATAAGGCGGTAAATACTTAAAACCTAAAGATTTAACCAGTCATTACTTCTCAATTAGGGTTGGGAAATCCTTCAGTTAGACCCAAACTTTCAATGAGTATCTGAAAGAAGTCTTTAAGTTACATGTTTTATGTACTATGTTTTAAGCCTTTTTTTCTTGTGGCATGAAGTATTTTTTTCTGTTCTTTGGGTCTTAGCCTTTGTCAGGATGCTGAGTGTTTATTTTAGTTTATCATCTATTTTATTTAACAAACGTGAAAAGATTTAAAGAGTGTAGTTGCATATTATTATTAGCAATATCAAGGGGTAACTGAAACTACATTTCTCTGTAAAAAGTCCGTATCATGCAAAATCAACATTGTTAAGGTTTTACCCTTTACCCTAAGTGTGAATTTCTCTACGGGGATGAATAAAGTATCTATCTATCAATCTATCTATCTATCTTGAAGAAAATTCTAACCCATGACTTCAAAAAAGCCCCAAACACATACCTTCTGTCAAAAAATTTGGAGTACAGTATTCCCTCGGTTATCCAGCCTACCGCTTTCTCTCTTGACACTGCCTCAATCTCTTCCCGAACCCGATAACAATTCACGGACCACCTACTGGTGATGAGCCTTTCTTTGCGCTCTCCTGACTTTCCTTAGAGTCAGATTTCATCGACGGCTTTTTTTTTAATGTAACAAGCCGCTAAAAGTGAGCTGTTGCCATGCTTCGTAGTTTGTTTTCTCAGCATCATTGACCGGTGCGCCTACCCCGCTGTTTGACTGACAGGATACACCATCCTATCACAGTAGCGCACACAGACAGTCATGCCCACCCAACACACACATACAACCTGCCCCTGTGATAGCATTTGCTATGTGCTGTCGAATACACAGCACAACAGGTTGATCTAAATGCCAATTAAGACAATTCAATTAAATTTACAATCTGCGAAGCAATGAACCAGCGGTAACTGAAGCACAAAGTAGCGAGGGATTACTGTACTTTCACAAGTATCTGTATTGCCGATGTGGAGGAATATATCTGTATGTACTATCGTAAGTCTTTCTCTTGGCAATCCTAATGAGCAATATGTACACAGTAATGTCCATTATTTGTGCAGAGCAGGGGTCTCCAACTTTTTCAAGCTGAGAGCTACTTTTCCTAATAGTTAGCACAAAGGGCACCCAGTTTGATATGCGTTACTAAAATAATAATTGATCCTGTGGTTACTATGTTATTAACAGGTTAGCTATTGGAAATTGGGTTAAATATAATCAGTCAACCACTAAAAAACATTTTACTAGAAAATGACAATGACCGAGCACTAGTGAGCTCAACTGTCCATAGGGGGCACCCCGGTGGCTGCAGGCACCCTGTTGGAGACCCCTGGTTTAGAGTGATTTCTTGCTACTTGCACCCGAGCTGCAGACAAGATGCTAAAAGGGACTCATGCCCAGGGATTAAAGGAGTACAAAAGAAGGAATTTGTAAAGACACTGTTCGTCCCTCAAGACACTTTTCTTTGGAATATTAGGAGAACCGATGCCCCCTGATGGACAGAACTATGCCTTCACCCCACCTGATGGACATCTTAAAGAAGGCCCATCCAAACGACTAAGTCCTGGTTCTAATCAGGAAAATGACACAGTTAGATTTGTATATTAGTAGTATGGATTGGTTATTCGCTCTTGTGTGATGATTCATGATTTATGTTTTATGCCTACATAGCAGAAGTCTCTAATTCTGAGTATTTCATTGTGGCGTGTTTGACGTAATCGGCCCCTTTTGGCGTCCAGATTAAATTTTTTTGTCAATAATTCATCGAGTACCTTGCCTTGAGAGGAAAAGTCATGTTACAGGTACCAGCTTAGTGGCCCCGACTGGGAGGTCACAGGTTTGAGCCTTGGCCGAGTCATACCTAAGACTTACAACATTGGTACCCATTGGCTCCCTGCTTGGCGCTCGGCATTAGGGGTTGGATCGGGGGGTTTTGGTCACCTAATGACTCGTAAAAATTGGTGAAAAAAAAAATAATGTCGCAGGTTCAAGGAAACGAGTTGGGGGGTCGCTGACATCATGAGGTTGCTTTAAAAGCAGGAGGCGAGCACTGTTTTTTTATTTACCGGGACACAAGGACTGCAAGCGCCTAGATCATGACATGGGCGCTGAAAAAAATGTCTCAAAAACGCGTTCTGGTCCCACACGGCTCGCTCTCTCTTACAAAGCACGCCGAAGCAACGACGTCTCCCCCTCTCTCTGAGACGAGAGCCCCTGCTGACCCCAAATGACTACTAGATCTCTTACTTTCTCTCTATCACCCTTTCTCTCTCCCTCTCACAGACAAGGTACTTTTATGCACCCCCCTAAAAAACCAACTGCCGAATTTGTGGCACTGGGTCAAACGCTTCAAACATGTCACAGAAAATCTCTGCATGTTTCTTTCATGCGCTATTTTCACTTTCCACTATACACCCACCACGTTTTTCAACACTCCAGAAAATCTATCTCATTCCAATGTCTACCTTTTTGATATGTTTGATGATTGATTGTAGTTTGAACAAATTGAATTGTGTTTGTAATCAATCAATGTGTGTGTGTTTTTGACCAAATAAGTAATTCTTCATCAAATAAATGTGTCATGATTACTGACTCAGCTGTGCCAGCTCCTTAGGCGACAACTGCCGGGGGGTCTGATTGGCTCCCGATCAGTATTTGTACCCAGTCCTGTCTTTCCCCTTTTGTCAGTCCGTCTGCGAACTTCAGTTAACACTATGCAAGCCTTTTTTCGACCCTGACTCCTACCTGTCACGTTTTTTGCTCCCGTCTGTTACCCGGCTTCGACCCGTTTTTGATCCTGACCACGTCTACTCTCCCGTCACGGCTTTTGACCTCTTTTTGTCCCCGACCGATCTTCTTTCCTATTCTGGCTTACAACTCGCTTCCGACCCCGACCACGTTTTTGCTCTCCTGACCCGCTTTTTCCATCCGCAACGAAAGATCCACTTCCGCGTTCGGAGTACAATCCGGGTATCAGAGCGACCTGCTTCCCGCGTCCAGCAATCACCGGATCGTGGGCGCAACCCTTTCTCTTTTCCAATAAAACTTGTGAGAAACGCAACGCAAGTGGGTCCTGTCTCTGTTCTGGTCATGACACAATGAAGAGCGAATAAATAAAAGTGTAGCTCCTTTATCATTATGATTGTGAATGTTATTTTTATAGTGGACATTTGGCTTCCTTTTTTGGTAATCTGAGGTATCTAAAATCCGCACTCAAAAGCCTACAAATATTACCTTCTAAACGCAAAATAAAAACGCGACCTACGCACGTTCTGTTCTGAAAAAAATGCATTGCGAGATCCTGATCAAACGTCCACTAAAATGGCACCGCCTTGCTTTGAGTCTATCTAACTCGTTTTAAAGTGCTCTCATGTTAATTTTTATCAATGATTATGATTTATGAATTAAATTGTTAATAGTATCATAGTTACTGTACTGCACTATATAACAAAAAAACTCTTCTGCAGGCCGAATCTGATCAGACATCAAGAAGAAAGCCTGTTATGTCACAGGAACTTGTTTTAAACCGCTTAATACTAACTGATTGCTAACTGTTCCTCCGTCGATCAAGATGTAACACAAACTTGAGTCGGCCGGCAACACAATTCTGAACTCAATATTTAAGAAGAGTGAGCGTGGTGCATTTATACCTCCGAAGTACAACTAAATACAGTTATTGTAGCAATCAAGGTAAAAGTGTTAAATATTTTTTTTAAAAACAAACATCAAAGACAAAATATATTGATAAAAAAACAATATGTGTATATTCACAGTGGCAGTTGTACAATCCATCAGAATTAGAATTGTCTTTATTCTCATTGATATCACAGTGTGAAATATTGTATGCAACGAGATTAGACATGGCACTCCCCTGTAATAGAGACTTTACAGAGAGAAAAGATAAAAGACTGGAAAAAAATACAATGTAGTGCTATAGTAGTAAAAAATAAAATAAGTAAAAACATGTGCATATGTGTATGCCATCTTGTTGCTATGGATACCTGAAAAAAACCAAAAAGTATGGTATTTAAAAAAAGTTGGTCATTTTAAGTCTCCATAGTTGGCTTTCTTCTTTGTGCTTTTAGCACTCGTTTTTGATAGCGCCACATAATAATACATGGCTCAGGGATCCCTTAACCACCACGGTGGTCGAGGTTCCACTTCCTATGGTTCGACTTGAGTAGGTATAGCCTAATGGTGCCCATTCCTCTCCGGGCTGTTCTTTGAGGTTCAAGTGTGCTCCCGCGCATGAATCAGATACTGGATTCCATGGTTACCACTAACAGGAGAAAAACCTCATGATTTGACTCAGATCCAGCACCTTCATCATCTGGTCGCCGTTGTTTTTCAGGTGTAAAGCATCATCCTACTCTTCAGAGATGAGCTGTGACAATACTGATACTAGATCATGATTCACTGAGGAAAAACTATTTGAGTATGACATTGTATAATACGCATCATTTGTGGCTTTCCTATTTTTGCTGAAAATAAATCATGTGAGGGCAGCACGGCGGCGCAGTGGTTAGCGCGTGTGCGGCACAGTTCTGTGGTCGTGGGAACCTCCTGCGTGGGTTCAAATCCAGCTACCGGCCTTACTGTGCGGAGTTTGTATGTTCTCCCCGTGTTTGCGTGGGTTTCCTACGGGCACTCCGGTTTCCTCCCACATTCCAAAGACATGCATTTCAGGTGAATTGGCCGGTCCAAATTGTCCCTAGGTGTGACTGAGCAAGTGAGTTGTCTGTCCCCGGGTGCCCTGCAACTGGCTGGCAACCAGTTCAGGGTGTCCCCTGCCCACTGCCCGATGATTGCTGGGATGCGCTCCAGCACCCCCGCGACCCTACTGAGGATAAGCGGTGCAGCTAATGAGATGAGATGAGATAAATCATGTGGTGATAACAATACCTTATTTTCCTTTGTGACATATTAAAGTAACAGCAACATGTCTTTAATTCCTGCACTTCCTCCAGTTAATTGTGAATAAACTCATCATATTCAATCTTTTAAGTCGCAGCAAAGCATAAAAAAATAATGACCACGAGTAAAAATCAAAACAGACAAACTCATTAAAGCATCTATTTATTGGGATAGCTTGTAATATACCTAATAATTGTGTGGACCAGATGGAAACATGTGTTGGCCTGGAGAGGGATGGGCGCCACCAGGCTGTACTCGCCCAAGACACACCACAGTAAATAGAGCCCCCGCGACCCTAGTGGTCAAGGGATAGAACCGACGGACCAACCGGATACAATTTTTAACACTGTTTGAACAATAAGGTGTGAATGTAATGGTAATAATGGTAAAAAAATGCTTACCTACTGCTCAAATGAAAACAAGACAAGAAAATCCTGATGTATAATTCATGCCACGAGCAACAGAAGACACACTGTCCCTTTAATGTAACGGACCCCCGGATGAGAGGGGGCGCGCTTTCTACGGCCTCACACTTTCCCCCCACCCCGTTTCCTTTCCTTCTTATTTTCCTTTATTATGGACTACCTCAACATGTTATAACCCCGTTAAATTTTACTGAATTTTTACTGATTAGGAGGGACAATAATGACAATTCCGTTAGTTTTTCCACACATTAGTAAAATGCAGTCATCTTCTCCTCGTAAAAAGTTTGTTGTTTCTTTGAAGGCGTCCGAAGAAGTACGGCCATCACTTTGAGGTAAAACTTTTAAACTTTCCCTTTGTTATCATACTTTCCATTAGTTTTAATAGTTATTTTAAAGTTATATTTTCTGTTCTTTCCCTTTGGTTTAAAATGCACTAGTGGCGTGGAACCGCATCGAAGGAACAAAATCTTCGAACGTTCACTTTTCAAAAGGACTTAATTTCATTAAGTGGGACATTTAAGGGGCGTTTTAACATAATATAAGAGAAAAAAGTAAATCTTTTTATGCTCTATGCTTTCTAAAGTAAATCTTACCTAATCAAGTTGATAAATTCAAATATTGTCTTACCTTTTCGAGGGATACAGATATTCAAACGACCTCATCTTCATCAACACGATGGCGCTAGCTTTACTTTTACAATTTGAGAGAAGTTTCTTTTAACGTGTTATACTCTTGCGTCATTCAATACTTAATTTTTGCAGTCTTAGTTTAAATCAGGACTCAGACACCTTTTTGAAGCTGACAGTATTTTTTCATCTTTTTAAGAGCGACAACTTTGATATGTATTTCTAAAATAAGAAGTTACCATGTTATTACTACATACCTTTCAACTGATACGCTTTCCTCGTGCTCTTTACGTTTTTTAATTTTTTTAAATTGTGTACGCAGTATAACTACTTCAGTACGGGAAAAATATATAGGTACTTCTAAGCGTCATAAACAACACAAAATTTAGTGCAAGTGGGGGAAGAACGAAGAAAGATGCTGTAAGAGTTGTTTGTGTTGTTTATCTGGTGAATAAACGTGTTTACACTAATGATCTTTGTTTTTTTATATCTATTTATTATCTGTCTTGCTGTGAGCAAGTAGGTTCTTTGTTTTGTTTGTAAGGTTTATTGGCCCCTAATTGGGCGAATTGCAACCATTAATAATGTAGACGTTAGTGTATTACAGTAGTGTTTCTTCTGTAGTACTTTTGTTAGTATACTTGTAGAATTTCTGCAGTAGTATTATTGTAGGAGGATTTTTGTAATGTTTTTTGAACTGTAATGTCTTGGTTTTGCATGCGCTACAATCGGCTCTACAATAGATATAGTGAGAAAATGCACAAGTTCCATTGTGAGGCGGCATTGGATCAGGAGGTAAAGCGCTCGTCTGGGGATCAAGAGGTCGCAGGTTTGGTTCCCGGCTCCACCGTGTTATATGTCGAAGTGTCCATGGGCAAGACACTAAATCCCTAATGCCCCCGATAGCAGGTTGTTGCCTTGCATGGCTGACACCACTATCGGTTAGTATGTAAAAGCGCTTTAGGAGGTCTTCATAGACTTGAAAAGCACTATATAAATGCAGACCATTTATATTTAATGTATCTTACTTTTTTGTTGTTTGTTTGTGATCACGCATGGCCTTTTTAAGAAAGGATGTGTCGCCAGGGAGGGGGGAGGCGACAGATGCAGAAACTTTGTGCTTTGAAGACAGTCTGTGTGTTCATGTGAACGGTGTGATTTCGACCAACAGTAACTCATGTGGGAATTTTTTGTACCGCCTGTTATTTTGTTATTAAATTGGTGAAGAGACTTAATCAGCGACTGAGTGCATTATTGATCACGCCGAGAGGCATTCCATTGGTGTCAGAAGTTTAGGATGTCCCGCCGCTTGTCTGGAACGCTCAAAAGAAAGGATGGTTAACCATTAACCATTCAGGGGAGCTTGGCGAGCGGTAAAGCAAGAACACGCTAAATTTGCCATTAAATGCCCGCATCAAGCTGCACCAAATGCGGTCGCCTGAATGCTATTTAGAGCTCGCCAGGAGTGATCGGTGCAATTATGAGCAGATCACATGGCCTGCCGTTAAAGCGCTCAAGTTCTCCGGTAAGGGGAGTTGGGAAGCATATAAAGCGCAATTTGAATTAGTGGCTATGACAGGTTGGTCAAATGAAACGCAAGCCGTGCAAATGGAGATGTCGTTGACTGATGACGCTGCATCCAGACCTGCATGGATAGAGGAGCTTGTGTGTGTGCAGGGACCCACACGTCAAGTAAAGTCAAGTCATGTTTATTTGTATAGCTCTTAATCACAAAGAGTCCAGAACGAGAACGTTGTGACGGTGGGGTGGACGAACATGGGAGACCCGAGCCTTGTTCACTTGCAGATTGTGGACCTTTTTGCACAGCCCTAGTGGACACTGGGTCTTTTGCCATGATTGTGAGGCCTGACGTTGTTCCAGCTGGAACCGTCTTACAAACCGAGGACGTGACGGGCAAAACATCTCGCATGGTAGGAAGTAGGACACAAGACCAAACCACAACTCATTCAGCCTGGGTGGCAGATGTTTGTTACTCTTGCATATTAGGTCAAGGCTTTTTGGAAAGCTTAAAATATTGTGGTGGATTTGGGAGCTGGGGTGCTCATCTTGCCAAGTGAGAGCCCCTGTCAATACCACAGTCTTAGAAATGGTAAATGAGCGAGGGGAAGTGCCAATTTTGAATCTACAGTGATCAACGGAAGATCGGGTATAGTTTGCAGAGATAGACTTGGCCTAGCCTAGGGCTGACCCCAGAGACTGAGGCGAATACCAATGTGGTTGGAAGATAGTTTTGTTTACCTTTCGGGAGAGGGACTTCATAAAGGGCAAAGCAGTGTAATGTCTGTTACTTTTGTTTGTGTTCACGCATGGTACCTTTAAAAAAGGACGTGTCTCGAGGGGGGAGGCGACAGATGCGGAAGCACTGTGCTTGAAGTAGTGTGCTTTAAAGTCAGTGTGTGTGTGCACGAGAACGGTGTGAGTTTGACCAACAGTAGATCTGATGTGAATGTTAATAGCGCCTGTTATTTTGTTATTAAATTGGCGACAAGACTTAATCAGCAACTGAAAGCATTATTGATCACGTTGAGGGGCATTACAGTACTATTTCAGTTATAGTATTTTGTTGTAGTATTCTTTTAGTATTTCCATTGTAGTATTTTTTTAGTATTCTTGTCGTATTTCTGCAGTAATAATTTTGCAGTATTTCCGGAGTGTAAAACCCCAAAAATATATGCGAGGGTTAAAAATGAAAATAAAAATAAAAATAAAAAAAGAAACTGAAAAGATCTTGATGTGAAAAAAAGTTGTAAATCCAGAAAATAAAACTTCAAACTGAATAATGAATATGTAAAAGCGAAAAATTCAAAAAGACAGTTTAATCGAAAATAATTATCAAATCAAAGGAACATTCACTTCTAACATCTTAGCAGGAAACAACCCAAAAGATTGTGTATTGGCATTACTGTGTATTGTGTTGACCACTAATAGTCTAAACATTGCGTTTTGTGTTTAGAAAATATCCGACTGTTTTAACTCATTTCTGAGGACCGTTTTGAGATTTTGTGTCAGAGAACAATAACATTGAAATTTTATTTTTCTAAATTTGCTCTTATGAAAAAATATACATGAAAACATCTACGTGTCATATTTCTTTTTATGTTTGTTTTTAAAAAGACCTTGACAGTGGCTGGCCTTCTTGGAGTTGTGGAGCCAGAGCAGAGCTTAGATGAGGAGCACAGCTGAAGATTCATCCAGCAGCAACAGCAATAATGCTGGAGGGGGAAGTAGTAATGTCCTGCAGCGTCTTTTGCAGGAACAAATGAATATGAATTTTGCGATGCAGCAACAACAAGTTGGAGCTAGTGGACAGACTGGCCCTTCAGACGAAAACTCAAAGACCCCCAACATTGCCCGACAGGAGCCCCAAGGCCAGGAGCTCCAGACAGATGGCCTGGAGAAATTGAATTCCAAAGTAGTGGGATGTCATGGAGGAAGCCTTGGGGGTAGTTCAACCAGCCAGGGTTCCTGCCAAAACCCTGAGGAACTTCCTTCCTACGAGGAAGCTAAAGTTCAGTCTCAATACTTTCGTGGCCATGTTCCGCATCAGCGACAGAGTAACACACTTCCGACCACCTTCTACGTCGACTCCAAGTTACGGACGGAAGGTAGATCCACCATACAGCGTCTTAATGGAGGCCTTAAGTTATTACAAGATGATGGGCTAAAGGATCTTAAACAAGGACATGTGAGATCTCTTAGTGAACGGCTGATGCAACTCTCCCTTGCCACTTGTGGCGTCAAAGCACACTCTCCAGTCGTTAGTGCATCACTTTCCCCCAAGCTATCTCCTTCAGGGCAGCCTCAATATCGCGGGCCCCCTCCAGACTACCCCTTTAAAAGAGTCAGAACGCCTGATGAACAGCAAGGAACCAGGGGTCCTTTTCATCACGATCCCTTGAGGGCAGTGCCGCATGTACGATATCAGCCTCCACCCGAGTATGGCTCCTTCAGGTGAGTGAAATGTATCATTCGCGGGAAATAAAGTTACTGTATTTTCTGGAGTGTAAGGACTGCACCTAAATACCCCAAATTGGCCAGGAATCTGAAAGTGCGCCTTGTAACTCGGTGCACCTGGTGTATAATGTGTTTTATTTTTTCTCAAACTAAGTATTGTAGGTTACAGACCTATCACAACAGGAATCTACTAAGGATCGTGGCAGTGAGAGCACCAAATCTTAGGCAGTAGACCACTAGGGTTATAGATGACACAGGAAAAGGCATTCGATTTTATGTCATTTTCACACTGTTTTTACGGTATCACGTTGCTGAATACCTGTCGCCATGAATAAAATATTTTTTTTTCTGACTTCGAATCAGACATTTAAGGACATTAAATAACCTAGGTTGGGATTGTGTTCAGTTTACTTTGTCAATAATGATTTTAATCATGGCCCCACAAGTTCAACAATGTGGTACAGTGAGTAAAAATAGTATAATGAGATAAAATCTGAAGGCTTTTCCTATTTGATCTATAACCATAGTTGTCTAGTGGTTAAGAATCTGCGTTTTTGTCGTCCGTTCCCGGTTTGAATTCCATCGCATTCAATTTTGTGCAAATGTGGTCAGTGATATTATTCAACTGATCAATAATTTATCAAATACAGTTATATACTACTGTTCAACCTCATGTGCTGTATTACAGGCACTCAAACTTAAGTTTTTTGCATACAAAAAATGTGCATTATATTGGAATAAATACATTAGAGTACTTAAAATTAGTGCAATGTTAAGAAAAAAAATTACCTGCCTATGGATAAAGTTTGAGAAACACTCATGCAGTCACACCCAAATACTAACTTTTGGAGCGCTGTATGGATTTAAAAAACTGACTTTTCTCACCTCAGGTCCAGCAAGGAAGGTCCGGCAATGGTCCAGAAGTCGGTTCACCACCACAGTCCAACCTCGTCCATCACTTCTGTTGGTTCTTTGCCTCGAACGCAATCTTCCACTCTTTGTGGCGCTTCGAATTCCTTCCATGCACCATATTCAACCAGCCCACACACTCACAATCAGTTTTTCGGCAGCATGGGGATTCATCATCTACAGGGGCTTGTTCCTCAACAGGTAAGTGTGACATTTACCCGATTTTCTGCACCATAAGGCGCACCACCCCCCAAAAGAGTATTTTCAAATAAATTGATATACATTGAGAAGTAAATAACACTAAGAGTACATGACTAAGGCAAATGAAAAAGTATTAATGTTGCCGATTATAAAATGTATTTGTCTTTATATGAGTGAGAGACGGCACGGCGGTTAAGTCATTAGGGCGTCCACGGCACAATTCTGAGGTCATGGGATCAAATTAAGCTACCAGCCTATGTGTGCGGAGTTTGCATGTTCTCCCTGTCCTTGGGCAGGTTTTCTCTGGGTACTCCGGTTTCCTCCTACATTCCAAAAACATGCATCTCAGGTGAATTGGCCGGTCCAAATTGTCCCTAGGTATGAATGAGTGAGTGAGTCGTCCGTCCATGTGTGCCCTGCGACTGGCTTGCAACCAGTTCAGGGTGTCCCCTGCCCACTAGACCTAAGATTTATGGCCCGAGCCCGAACCCGAACCCGAGGCAATTTCGGGCCGGGTCGGGCCTGAAATGTCAGTCATACGGTCGGGTCGGGTCGGGTTCGGTCCTGCTTTTTTTTTTTTTTTTTTTTTTTTTTTTTTTTAAATTAATTAATAATTATAAATATATGTTCATTAAAAATATATACTTAAACTACGTATGGATACTAGACCAAGGAATACTTGTTATAAAATAAATAATTTGGATAAAACGGAGAAGGAGCTGTAATTAGAATACGATCGCTTTTGTCGGAAGCGTACATTGACGTTGGTGACATTTTCATCCGCGTTAAAAAACGCAATTTGCAGAATAAAATCACGCTTTATTGTTTAAATAAACGCGTTATATAGACTAGGATCTCCCAATTATTATAATTAGCTCGCTTTATTGTTTTAATAAGCGTTTTATATAGAATACGATCAGGGGGGGGGGAATTTGCATAGGAGTCGGAAAAGGGCACAACACGTCAACACCCCCTCAATGAAAGTGCTGCGCTAAAATCTTAAGGACGTACTACTACTGCTGGCGTGGATTATGGCCCAATGATCAAGTCGTCAAAATGACGGACGCCCTTAAATGTTTTCGCTACCTCAAAAAAAAAAACCCGTCAATGACAGATTGTCGCTTAATGTAACATCTGCAGTGCAGACACAGAAATATAAAAGATGTAAATGTTTATACAGTTTTATTTAACTTAGGCCTAGATGTTGTAACAAAAGGCAGAGTTTAATTTGTTATCATAAATCACCCCTCCTTATAAATAAAATATGTAATTTCGGGCCCCTTTCGGGCCGGGCCAGCAAATCCAGTTAATTAGTCGGGCTCGGTCCGGGTCGGGTTTAATACCCCTCGGGCCTGCGTCGGGCTCGGGTGCTTTTTTTTGGCCCGATCTTACCTCTACTGCCCACTGCCCGAAGATGGCTGGGATGGGCCCCAGCACCCCCGCGACCCTACTAAGGATAAACGATGCAGATAATGGATTTACAAATGGAATATGATACATGGCATACATCAAGACGCTAATTCAGCTCCTGCCAAACATGCTTAAGCATACCTTAGCCAACAGTCTCCACCAGATTTTTTTTAATTTTGTATTTTCTGCTTGAGAGTAAGTAAGTACAGAGAAATACGCATATTTATTATCATAATTAGATATTAACATTTAAAGGGTATCACAGTTTGAAACTCCCTGTATTTTTCATATATAAGGTGCACTGTACTACAAGGCTATGGAATCAAATCTAATGTAAGAGCTACTACATTCGTGTACAACGGTATTCGTACAATGATGGATTAGTTGAAAAATGTCGCCAACCAGATCAGCTAAACATTGAATGCAATAAGAATTTAAACCTAGGTTGCTACGGTGAGGGCGCCAAAACCTAACCTCTAGACCAGTGTTTTTGAACTTTTTTTTTGAGCCAGGGCATGTTTTTTACAAAAAACAAAAAAAAATTGCGGCACACCGCTAACCAAAAATGTTATAAAATGACACTGACCAGTATGTTTAATTACAATGTAATTTATAATACCCCCAGTTTTTACAGCACAGACACTTGACAATGACATCATATTTGCAGAAAATTATTCATAAATGTTTTATAATTTTTTTTTTTTAAATTGACATCGGATAATTTTTCTCAGCACAGTGGTTGAAAATCACTGCTCTAGACCACTAGTGTTTCAGATAACATACAAAATAATGAAATTATCTGCATTTATACAGTATAACACTTTTCAAGTCAATGACTTCCCAAAGCGCATTACAGAGTGCTTCACATTTCCCAATAGCGGCCTTGTATTGCAACCATGTAAGACACTAACCTGCTTATTGGGGATATTAGAGGTTCAGTGTCTTACCCAAGTACACTTCGACATGTAACACGGACAAGCCAGAATTCGAACTGGGATCCCTTGATCACAAGACGAGCGCTCTACCTCCTGAGCTACTGCCGCCCCCATATAGACATATAGACAAGACACTACATCTACGCTGTAATGTATTGTGGAGGACCCAAAAGCAGGGAAGCTGGAAGCATGGCAAAATGGTGTTTAATCACAAAATCCTCATCAAAGTAATTTGTCAAAAACAACAAGTAACTGTCTCAACCAGAAAACAAAAACCGAACCTCACAACCCATGATGGAAATGGAAAAAGTGATTGCAGTATGCATGGTGAAAAATAATGGCTCGACAATGGGTGCTGTCCAAAGTGTCCATTTGAAGGCTCGGGATGATTAGGGACATGTGTGTGGTGATTGGTCTCCCCTGTCCCAATTCCAAACCCAATAGGTGCCTTCTGTTGGATAGAAGTGCAACAGGTCCCAACATGACTTCATTATTATACTATATTTACTCTGACTTTGCGTTTATTTACCTTTCAGGATTAAATGTCTCTTTTCTCAATTCTCTAACATTTGTTTCTGGCACTGGAAGTAAAAATAGTGTGAAAAAAGGATACGGTCTTATGCCTTTCCAAAATTCATCTGTATCACTGGTGGTATAATGGTTATATATTGACGCTCTCACTGTCAGGAACCAGTTGTGATTGCCATTGCATAGTATGCAATTTTAGTCAGCAATGTTCTACGATTGATGACTCATTGCACATATACGGTGGTATACCGTAAAATCTTGTGTACCGTATTTTCCGCACTATAAGGCGCACCTAAAAGCCTTTATTTTTTTCAAAAGCTGACCATGCGCCTTATAATACAGTGCGCCTTATTTATGGATCAATTTTAAAGTTGCAAAGTTTTCCAACTAACTTGCAGCCGCCGACTAGATTTTCCCCCAAACGCCAAGTAGTACGCGGTGGATGCTGGGATTTATTTACCGGCGTTTCATTGGCTAACCAATGTGTCAATCATCATTTGAATCGATCACTATTGGCTAAAGTTATTCGGAGGTCAAGAGGCGGATCCTTTTTATCATTTACAGGCTGCCATTGGCTTAAACGGCAAAAAAAGCCTACAATTGGCCAAAAAAGATGTGTCAATCATCAGTTGAATCGATCTCTATTGGCTAAAGTTATTCGGAGGTCAGGGGGCGGATCCTTTTTATCATTTACAGGCTGCCATTGGCTTAAACGGCGAAACAAAGCCTGCAATTGGCCGAAAAAGATGAACGCGTATAGCATGTGGCTGACGGCATAGAGAAAGCATTTTTTTCTATTCTGTATTTGTAAATACTGTATTCTCCTGGATTTACTACCCTCACGGATATAAGAGGACATTGCCTGCACATTATTAAGAACACAACGACTTCGGTGAGCTATTCCGGGTTTTATATTGTCCCTGTATCTTGTTTCAGACTGAACTCGATGTTTCTGTGATAAGCGGTGCGGATAATGGATGGAATGGAGTGTCTATTTTTAAATTAAACTCAATTCCAAGTGTTTATTGTCATATGCACAGTAAAGTTGCGAGCGAAATAGAAAATAGATACTAAGGAATGGTTATCATTTCTTGAATCCCAAGACTTTAACCTTCCGAATGATGGAACGATGCATTTGAGTGACATCTTACGGACACCGCATCCGCACGTGTTCTCGACACGTATTTGCGTCTTTGCAAGCTATCGGAATGTTAAGGGGGTAATAAGTTGGACTGAACTATCAGACTGTTTTGTCCACGTTCCCATTGTAGCGCCTTATAATCCGGTGCGTCTTATGTATGTCAAAAATAGGACCAAAAACTATTTTTTCGGGGTGCGCCCTATAACCCGGTGCGCCTTATAGTGCGGAAAATACAGTAACTGTCTGAACCAGAAAACAAAAAATTGTGGCCCGACAATGGGTGCTGTCCAAAGTGTCCATTTGAAGGCTCGGGATGATTAGGGACTTGTGTGTGGTGATTGGTCTCCCCTGTCCCAATTCCAAACCCAATAGGCGCCTTCTGTTTGGATAGAAGTGCATCAGGTCCCAGCATGACTTCATTATTATACTATATTTACTCTGACTTTGCATTTATTTATTTTTCAGGATTAAATGTCTCTTTTCTCGATTCTCTAACATTTGTTTCTGGCACTGGAAGTAAAAATAGTGTGATAAAAGGATACGGTTTTATGCCTTTCCAAAAGTCTTCTGTATCACTGGTGGTATAATGGTTATATATAGACGCTCTCACTGGCAGGAACCAGTTGTGATTGCCATTGCATAGTATGCGGTTTTAGTCAGCAATGTTCTACGATTGATGAATCATTGCACATATACGGTGGTATACCGTAAAATCTTGTGTACATATACACACGTTAAAATACTGTATGCATTTCAAATATTAAACACCGTATTTTGCACTATATAAGCACACTGAGTTATATGGTGCACTCTCAAATTTGAGGCCAATTTGGAGTTTTTAGTCACGCCTTATCGTACACCTTTGACCATGGACCCAACACAATAAAGTCGTCATGTCTCTTTTCCATGTTCTTTTTTTCCCACAATAGGAGCAGATTCATCAATATCAACAACAACATTCTCAAAGCCTTCACCGACCTCAAAATGTTCAAGGACGACATTTCCCCCATCTGCATTCGTACTCGCATTTACAGGGGCAATCCTTTGAAATGATGACCCACGCTCAACAGAAATTGGACATGCTGAATGAAGAAAACAGAATTTTGAGGCAGGACATTGATGCCTGCCATGAGAAAGTCACCAAGCTACACAAGGTAACATCACATTTTGGATTATAGTAATCCTCGGCTTTATTCACCTTTCAACGTTTTGCTGCTTCACTGATCATGATGCATCCAAGCTAGCTTAACAGTTTTTGAAGGAGTACCACAAATTCAAGACTAGAGGAATGATGAATAAATGCAATTTGGTCCATTACCACGGCAACCACCAATGACAACAACACAGAAACAAATATCTGTGTTGGAATATGACACTATCTGGACATTATGGTTGCCCTGGCACTGTTATCTACCAATATCGGGCTCACATTTTACAAGACACTGCCCTGATTCGTGTTTTCTTCCAGGTTGTCATTGTAAATGCCTTCTTGAATGGTCACATGATTCAGAAATATGTGATGTAGACAACTTGCAGTAGAGCTGATATTTGACAGGGCATTAGCTCACTGAGATAGACTTGCTGAACAGTCAAACATCTGTGCTCCCAAAACATAAAATATTTAAATATAGGCTCAACGATACATTTTTCTGTCAGTTTTCGTTCATTGTATCTATTTTTTTTCTGGCAGTTGGAATCCGAGATCCAGCTCGTTTCCCAAGCGTATGAAACCCTTGCAAATTCGACTGCCAAAAGGGAAGCACTCGAGAAAACAATGAGGAACAAATTGGAATTGGAAGTCCGGCGCCTGCATGACTTTAACCGGGATCTTAGAGGTAAAATGCCTTAACAACACTGGTCAACTCGACTCAATTAACAGCACTTGTACCACCACTTCTAAGCAAACCTTAGTAGACACTCACAATAAGGAGAGGGAATTATTGGATTTTGAACTTGCAAGGAGAACCGAGAGAGAAGCCAAACCTCAGATAGGAGATTCCAACCTCTTCTAAAGGCCCTCTTCTGAGCCCTTTCTTTTTATTAAATCTTCAACGTTACAAAAAGCAAATTACCGTATTTTCCGCACTATAGGGCGCACCTAAAAGCCTTCATTTTTTTCAAAAGCTGACCATGCGCCTTATAATACAGTGCGCCTTATATGTGGATCATATTGAGTGACAAGGTCTCGCAACTAAGGCAAACAGCTGCCGACTAGATTTCCCCCGCAGGAGAACTCGTCCGCGGTGTATGCTGGGAAATATATACCGGCGTTTCGTTTCCTAACCAGTGTGTCAATCAGCATTTGAATCGGTCATTATTGGCTAAAGTCATTCGAAAATCAAGGAGGCAGTTCCTTTTTAGCATTCACAGGCTCGCATAGGCTAAAGCGGGGCAAAACAAAGCCTGCAATTGGCCGAAAAAGATGAATGTGAATCAAACGTAGGGTTGCTCTACGGCCTGGAGAAAACATTTTGTACTAGTCCTTATTTGTAAACAGGAATTATGGGGCTAAACAGACAGCTAGCAACAAGCAATGTCCATCAGAGATGCTTCTCGTGGATTTTTTTCTTAGATTAGTTGGCATTATTGCGTGTTTTGGAGTATGTAAATATTTTACACGGTTGGATTTACTACACTCAGCGATGTAAGAGGACCATGGTTGTATTGTTATTGAACGTGATGGCTGCAAGACGACTTTGGTGAGCTACCCCGGCTTCATATTTTTCCAGTATCTTGTTTCAGACTGATCTTGATGTTTCTGTGATGAGTCTATTTTTAAATTCAATTCAGTTTAAAATGTTGATTGTCATATGCACAGTAAAGAACCATGTTTTCCTGCACAATTAAATTATTACTTTACTGTCTACACAATTGCCAGCAAAAAAGAAAATAGAAACTAAGAAATGGTTGGCATTTCTTCAATTCCAAGAAACCTTCCTAATGATATGTGGAATGACGCATTTGAGTTATTGGTGACATAGTCAGGGATCAGAATTTTCCGCGGATCCGCGGATTTCCGCTGTTTTTGAACCCCAAAGGCATTCCGACTTTTTCACTTTTTCTCTTGCCTAGCAAACAAATTCAAAATCCGACTGTCTCACTCTTTCCTTTATTGCTCTGGCGCACCCTGGCGGCCGTTAGAAAAATTGGCCGCATTGTTGCTCAAGCTGCAGGGACTGAACTGCATTTGAACTTATCTTGCAGTATTTACAAAAAAATCAGTTATGTGGGCAAATTATTTTAATCTTCTAAAAATGTTACTTAAATGATAAATATAAGCATGGTTTTGGACAAGTAAATTGCCTAAAACCCAGGAGCTTGGGGGGGTGGGGGGGTGGGGGGGCTCCGCCCTGCTTTATTCCTGGACCCTGGCTATTTCAGCTGAAAATGAAAATCTCCATTCTGATCCCTGCATAGTACAGACACCATGTCCGTACAAGTATTTGCTTCTTTGCTAGCCGTAGGAATGTTAAGGGGTTAATAAGTTTGACTGAACCATCTGACTGTTTTGTTGACATTCCCACTGTAGCGCCTTATAGTCCGGTGCGCTTTATGTATGGAATATATAGGACAAAAAACAATTTTTGGGGGGTGTGCCTTTTAGTGCAGAAAATACGGTAGTTTTAAGAGGTGTGTGAATTTAAAAAAAACATGATTGGCCAATAGTCAAGTTTATTTGTATAGCCCTTAATTACAAGAAGTCTCAAAGGGCTGTACAGAATACAGGCTACTACAGACTACATACAGACCATTATTACACAGACCAATAGGGACAGAGAGCCAAAATAACTAATAATTGTGCGCATTAATAATAGAAAAAATAAGGAACCACCCTGGAATCCTCAGTAAACTTGGAAAATGATAAGCCTTTAAATAAAGTTTTGGCGATATGGTTCAGGACATTTCTCCTGCAATTGCAAATAATACAAATAGACAGTGGTACTTCATGTAGGATTTAGATCAGGGGATAGGAGTAATACTAGTCTGTAGTTTGCAATAGACTATGGTCTCTGCAGCCCTTTGAGACTCTTTGTGATTAAGGGCTATACAAATAAACTTGACTTGACTTCATGGCAGGTGGCCAATAGTAAAACAAAATAAATAATAATTCCGCCCTTTTCATATCACAGCACAGAAACAAAGAAATCAATCAAGCTTCTATTGTAACATACATTCAATTCTTTAGCTATTGTCTGGAAAAATTTGCTGAACTGGTAGGATGTGATTAATTTGCTGAAAAGCCCTCCTGCTATCATCTGCCGCCACCCCTGTCAGTATGGATGAGCCTCCTCCAGGTCCCTTTCCTCACATGGTTAATCTGTGCCTCATCAGTGTTTTGTAAATTTATATATTATTCTTTTTGTTTTTATTTCAATTATTGTGTGTGTCTGCGTATTTGGCATTCCGGGTTGTTGACTGGGAAAAGGGGGGGGGGATTTGATTTTAATATTGTCCATTGAATGTATTTATACTGCACTTGCTATGCAAATAAATGTTGTTTGATTGAATGGCAGGCAATTGAATGTGTGATTGATTTTCTGATAGAGCGTATGGAGACGGCAAATAAGCAGCTGAGTGCTTCAGAATCGGATGGATCAGAAAACAACCTTCAGATCATATCGCAACTACTTGTACAGAGTGAGATAAAAGAAACACACTCGTCTGCAACCACAAACAAGAAAATTCATTTAGATCTGAACTAACTACAACGTATATAGAATGTTGTAAGAGTTGAGATGTAATAAGAGAAAAATAGCTCGAACAATAGTTGGACACTGTGATTTAACATTTTAAAAACAGATGAATGACAATTTATTTCTTTAAATTTTGGTGGAATACATTGGGATTTATCTACCAAATATTATATATTTTGTTTGGATATGAAATGTTTTGTGTTGAAATGTTTTTATGTACAGTTGTAATGCAAAAATTGACATTTTTGGGATGTTTAATGTGTCTCAAATTATGATACCATTGTGGTATTGTTTTTCATACAGTCAGAACCTTGTATTGCGTCACACATACTTACTTGACTTATGTAATCAGCTCATTAGTAAGTTGTGCAGAAGCCAGTTGTGACATGGGAAGCGTGTCATTTGATTTTAAAGGAGGGATGAAGAATACATGCTCCCTTTTTTTCAACCAACGTATTTGTTTATTTTATTGTTGTTGGAAGCTGAAACCCAAATAGTTGTCTTTATAGTTAGTGTAAAATTGCACAAAAAATTAATTTCAACTAAACAAGATATTGCCACATTATTTAATGTGTGTTTATGTAAAGCTATAAAGCGTATAAATCATTTAAGTGCAAGTTTATTTTTAGTATAAGTTTCTACTCCACGCATCGGCCGGTATTGCTGTACCTCCGGGAACGGTGCATTCGCAATGATCGCAGCAAGGCTTAAAGGCTAGGACCTTAGCTTGGCCTTTTGGCTGAGAGTAAGAGTCCCGGCGCCTAGGCTTTGTAGCGTATTATGAACTGACCGATAACGGATAATGAATAAAGAAGATAGAACAATAACCCTTAAAAAATCCCCCCCCCCCCCCCCCCCCCCCCCCACATGCTCCAAATCGCTGAAAAAATTGTCTGGTGCAGTGAATGGCCCCTAGAATGTAGTTTGGAGGTCCCCACCAAATCCTGTAGTGATGAAGACCTTAAGAGGTTAGATTCCTTGTTGCCGAAATTACACGAAGGGGTGTCTCACAGCTTCGTAGTGTTAAAAAAAGACAAGGCCATTTGATTTTTTGGGGGGGGTTATTTCAGATGACATTTTCATTCATCAATTTGTACACAGTCACTCTACATTTTGATATAAGGTTTCACATATAATTTTGAATTGTTTTATGTGTTATTTAGAGGTAAGAAATTAAGGCCAAGCCCGACACAAAATTCAGGTCGGGTCTAAATGACAAACATTACGTTCGGGTTCAGGCTTCTCCCTCGCTGATTAAAAAAAAAATCCACCCCACATTGTTCTTTGTTTCTTTTTCTTCGTGGAGCATCGCGATGGACCCTGCGTCTGTACTCTTGTTTGGGCGCTCGGTGCGTCTGCAGCGCCTGAAGGGGGACAGAATCCATCACTTGGACGCTCCACAAAGGAAAATAATAACGAACAATCACGGGAAAATGATTTTAGAAAAAAAAGTCAGCAAGAGAGAAGCTCTGCTCCTCCTGCATCCTAGCAAACAAAATATGAAAATTTGGGTTTTCTTTGGGCTCTGTCCAACAAACCAAGTTAATTTGGCAGGCTGGTTCGAGCATTAATACCCACAGGCCCTGGTGGGGCTGGATTTTTTTAGGTCCAATCTTACCTCTGGTGTGTTTTATTTGTGCTCAGAAAAAGAGATGATGCAAGAGAAGGAAAAAGTGGAGAAGGAGCTGAACGTTTTGCACTCCACCACAGAAGAGCAAAGAAGACACATTGAAATCAGAGATCAAGCTCTTAACAATGCACAAGCCAAAGTCGTCAAACTAGAAGAGGAGGTAAGACCAAAACGCTGCTTTTTTGTCCACCTCTACACCTCAACATTTTCTATTTGTTTTGCTAGCACTGGAGGTCGCCAACCTTTTTCCAGCTAAGAGCTACTTTTAGTTTCTAATGCGCACAAAGGGCTACCAGTTTGATACGATTTCTAAAATAATGACTTAACATGTCAATACCCGGTTTAATGACTGAAAAAGGGTTAAATAAACTCAGTCAACCACTTAAAAAATAATTTTACAAAAAAATCAGAATGACCCAGTACCGGTGAGCTATTTTCAGAACAGGTCTGTGGGCACCTGTGCTGTCTCAAGGGTGCACCATGTTGAAGCCTGCTTTACCACATGATTTGATTGTGATTATTCATGCTAACAAACGGTGAGCACACATACTGTAAGTGGCATCCTGTCATTTTCATGCATATTGTCAGGAAGTGGCGTTATATTGTGATACAGTGGAACCTCAGTTCTCGACCATAATCCGTTCCAGAACCCTGTTCGAACACCGATTTGTTCGATCACCGAAAATCATTTTTCCCATTAAAAGTAATTTAAAATTGTTTTAATCCGTTCCAACACCCTGAATGTTTACCATGAACGTAAACATAAAGCCAACCCAGGCTAATCGTACGTTCGCGTTACGAAAGATTACGCTAACATGAACGTGTAAAAATAAAAAAATCAGGTCGTTTATTCGTCATTTAGCACCCGGGTCTCCACAAAAAGTGGTGAGCGGTTAAAGGATAAAGAAAATAATTATGAATAGGATTTCTTACCTTTGTGGTGCTCAGCAGAAGCCATGCTGTATGTACAGCAAGATCGGAAACTCGCACACCTTCTTCATATTTTGCTATAATTTCTTTCTTAAATGCAATAGTTGTACGCTCTACTCTTCTTTTTTCACCTGTAGCAACTTTGCTGCTTGCACCGACCTTCTTCGGAGGCATAATTAGGGGCTAAAACACTCCGTTCACCGATATTAAAAGCGAAAGCGAAAAGAAGTGCGCGCGCACGTGATAACAGTTCTTCACGAGGGGTGGGGGCAATCTAAACAATCTACACCCGTACGCTGCTCAGCATCGCACCCTAGCGTACTGGCGTTCAAACTCTGATTTTTTGAACGAAAAGCAAAGCAACAATTTCTCGAAATTTTTGGGCGAGAACCGATTTGTTCGAACTGAGAGGCGTTCGAAAACCGAGGTTCCACTGTACTATATTTGGGCCATTCCAGTCCCATTAAAAATTCAATCCATTCATCCGTTCATTTCATTTTTTTGTACCGAAGACTTTATGTTGATTTTTAAATAGATTGTGTGCTGTCCTCAACCTGAAGTTTCTCCTTTTTCGACAGCTATCCAACATTATCCTAGATAAGCAGACTTTTTTTTACTGCTTTTTATCCTGACCATGGCCTCAATAATTTCCCTTATGAGGTCACCGGAAAACTAAAAACAAAGTACAAAAAGGTCCTGTTGGCTTGCTAACTACACAGAAATGCTCTAAGCTAAGCAAAGACATGATAATAAAAATTCACACACAATGGGAAAGAATATGCCACACTGTATTATTTTAGATGACGTTTTCATTCATCAATTTGTACACACTAACTTTACACAAAAAAACTGTGAGCATGCTTTTCATGTGTGTAGCTTAAGAAGAAAGAAATATATGTGGAGAAAGTGGAAAGAATGCAGCAGGCGCTGGCTCAGCTGCAGGCGGCCTGCGAAAAGAGAGAACAACTGGAACATCGACTTCGCACCAGACTGGAGAAGGAGCTGGAATCGCTACGCATGCAACAGGTTACACAAATTCTATATTTCTTTTAAAATGGCAGCAAAATACATTCGGAAACACAATCACATTTAAGCCATCATTTAGTTTCAGTTTTAATCTGTTAGGCTAGGTTCACACTGCAGGGATATTAGATTTTTAAAATTTGTCTGAACGGCACATATCCGCTTTTTCACACCAGACCCAGACCACTTTCATATGTGGTCCTAAATCCGATCAATTCTGATCTTTTGGAATGAGACCTCTGTGTGAACGATCAAAACACATTCACGTTAAATGAAAATCCTAAAATATTGATGAGATAAAATGGGCTGCCTTTTCGTACGTTATATGTATCACTAGCTGTCTCTGCATTCTCACTGCTGCAACCCAGGTTCGCCTCATATTGCTTACGATGTTTCGCGATTATAGTTAGTGACATTGTTCGACTCATCCGACATTACACTACACAAAAGGCTATTTCCTGGGAGATATGCCTTTCAGTGCAAAAATGATTCAAATATTTTCTCTTTTGCAGCGTCAGGGTGGCCCTCCAAACAATGTCACGTTCCAATCGGAGTACAGCGTGACGGCACTCATGGAGCATCTGAGAGAGAAGGAGGAACGTATTTTGGCTCTGGAGGCCGATATGACAAAATGGGAACAAAAGTACTTAGAGGAGAGCGTCATGAGACAGTTTGCACTCGATGCTGCCGCTTCGGTTGCTTCGCAAAGGTAGGGCAGCAAAATCATCAATGCTTCATATACAGTATGTGTTATGTAGGATGATTTCTTTATGACATTTTTTTCCATCACTAATACAATTGTTACATGAAATGATGTTAAATGATATTAAACTTTATTTCATTATCCCATTGTACCATTTGTCTCTGGTACCGTGAGTAATGATATCAAAACGGATGCCTTTTCAAGTGTACACCATTGGTTAGGATTCAGCGTGCTCACATCAGCTACCTGGGTTCAATTCCTTTTGCACCAACCGCTAAGTTCAAGCTGAAAAAAGGGGAAACAACATTTTATACTGATTATGAATCAAAAATTAAGGGTTTGCACGGGCGATCAAGATAAATTCAGCATTTCTACACCCTTTTCAAGGCCAAATTCAAGCAATTTTAAAAGACTTTCAAAGCCATTTTTTCAATTTCTCCAGTACCATTAAAAAAGAAATGCAGTGTGAATCATATATAATATATCTGTGATTCACGAAGCGATTTTTAATCCTGTATTTATCAAGACATATGATTTCTAGATCTTCAGTATATCGCAAATATGTTTGTGGAACTGAATGTGTAAACATTTTTACACAAACCTCTTCTCATATCAGGTGTTGTGCAAAATTAAGTAATATTTATTCAGTTGCAGGATGGTCTTCCCATTACATTCCACCACTACAATAATGTTTTGCATGGCCCTTAATGGATTCATCAACCCTGCACAAATACACATTTCAAAGTGCCCTGTTTAGGTGTAGCATGCACTTGTCCCGCTGGGGGCGATGACGCTTCAAAAGACAATGCCATACAAACTAATTCCATTTGCAGTCAATCATGATCATATACAAAGGCAACGCCACCAGAGAGCAGTGCCGACATCATTTTTAAGCGGACTTGTTGAGAAACCTGGCAATGATTTCAAACTTTTACAAGCACTTCAATCTAAAAAAAAAAACATTAAAATTTAGGCATTAAAGGATTCCAAGCACCCGTACGTACCCTGTAAATAAAGCTTGCTGAGTCTTTCAATGTCATTCGCCATCTGGTTATGCAAGGGAGCGTCCTTTGATACGAGGTTGCACCCCTTGAAAATTTCTGGTTTGCTCTGCCCAATTATGATTGGACTTTTTAGCCATTTTTTTCTCGTGAGCCTCTAAAGTTAGCTTTTTGATTGCACCCACCCCAGTTCTGAGCAACTCTAGCAATCGTCCTATTTAGTGGATCCGGATGAATCCTCACCACTCTGTTTTTTGTTGTCGTTTGCAGGGATTCACAATGATACATATTGCTCATTTAATACAAGGTTTTTTTGTGTTTTGCAGGGATACCAGTATCACACTCCTAAGCCATTCTCCCAGCAGCAGCTACGACACATCAGTAGAGGCCCGCATTCAAAAAGAAGAGGAAGACATTTTAATGGCTAATCGGCGATGTTTAGACATGGAAAGCAGGTAACACATTTCTAAATACAGAGATCCTTCGGTTTTCGCGGTTAATGGGGACCAGAACAACCCGCCAAAAATTAAAATCCGCGTCGTGCCGCAACTTTTTTGGGGTGGGTTTCATCAGAGCGGACTGGCCGACTGAGAATGAGAGAGTTAGAGAGAGAAATTCAAACCAGAGAGAGAGAAGAAACGGTTTTGCCGGTGCATCGCTTCGGTGGCACGACAAAGGCGCGAGGCACAAACTTCTTAGCGAGATGCAGGGTACGCAGAGCAGGTGTTCGGTCACGCTATGATATGAATTGGCCAATCTGTATCAGAGATCTTAAGTCAAAAGGTGCCGGCCGAATAGGGTGAATCTTGCGCAGTCGAGTAGGCAAGCAGACAACGCCACAGCGAGACTGATTTCGCCGGAGCAGAGCAGTCTGTGCGGGAAGCATCCATTGATGTTATTTTATTCTATCTCTTTTTTTTTATTAATACATTTTTTTAACCGTAAAGGAGTAAACCAGCGATAATTGAAGCGCGAAGTATCTAGGGGTCTCTGTACCCACATTTTGCTTGTCTGTACAATATTGTTGAAATATGGAGTTGTATTCCAAATAGCATTATTATCCAAGAATGTCTTCATTATCCACAATTAACAGCTAATGTATATTGAATTAGTCAAATTATTTAAACAATTTATACGGTATACAGTACCTAGCTCTGCAAAATTTATCCTAATATGTGAACATACAGGCATTGCCTTCCAAGCACCCACAACACGCCAAGAAAATTGCTTGTAAGAACTGAATCAAGTTAGCAAATGCAACTATGACGCCCGTTTTTCAATGGATTTGCAAAAATCAACACGTTAAAAATTAGTTCACTCATGTAGATTTGTGTTCACACTAAAATACAAACCAAATACCTAAAGTATTTTGTTTTACCATAATTCATTTTGACAGTTTTAGTCATAGGAAGTACTGTATAATGTGCTAGAATCGGACTAAAATCCGACAACCCTGTACATGTGCTACTCTCATATACAGCACTGTCTCAAAAATTAGAGTAATGTGATAGTTATTCATTTTCTATAATGGAAGTACAGGGTTCCTACAGCTTAAGGCAAGCTAAATTCAATACTTTTAAATGCCTCTTAAAATTAAATTAAAGACCAAGTCAGCAAAAAAAAAAAAAAAACTATTTCTTGCACACAACACATCTTGTACACATTACCTGGCACAGCTTCAGCCATGGTGAAATATGTTAAATGTACACTTTCCCATGGTCAAAAGTAAACATCTCTGTTTAAAGTTGCTATGGGTATTGTGGTTTGATCTAAGACGTGTCTGCTCTGAAAGGCCCGACTGAACCCACATCACCGTTTAAATAGTTCTGTTATTTTGGTCACGTCATGTTAAAGAAAATCGGTGAATTATTAAAATAGCCAATTGATAAATGTTACTTCATCTTTTTAGTTCAAACAAATATAAATCTTATTAATGTGTTCATATTTTTAAGACTTTTGAAAATTGGATTTAAGATATTTTGATACTAATTAAGGCCTTATTTTTCAAATAATGAATTCAATGCCCTTAAGAATTTTGAAGGATCCGCAGGTACCCTAAAGCATTACGGTTTACAGCCTACTACTATACTTTTTTTCATGACATTTTAGTATTTTGAGTTAGGATATCTGTGGTTTTTAACTGTTTTAAACTGGATAATGTGTGCAAGAGTGCTGTTGGATAAGAAAGCGCAAAGCAAGGCCAGTCACAGCAAGTCTTCGCGGTCTAATCTTTGTAACTCCACCTGTTAAAAAAACACACAATAAACTTATCTTTCGAGGCTTCATATTTTACAGCACACATAAACCATTTCATGTACACCCTGGAAAGACCCAATGCCCACTGTATACCTTTTTTCACTGTAGTAATTTTGTACTCCCAACTCTTTTTTGCCGAAGGATCAAAAATCTTCATGCCCAAATCATAGAAAAAGATGCTATGATCAAAGTACTCCACCAGCGCTCCAAGAAAGAGCCGATCAAGTCGGATGCTCCTTCTACAATGAGACCTTCCAAGTCTCTAATGTCCATCTCCAATCCTGGCCCTGCAACTTCAGGACTGCTTTCACATTGCTTAGGACTCACCAGCTCAGCCAGCACACAACAACAACGTAAAGATAGCAGCTGGAAAGGAAGCCTCGGTAAGACTCTCGAAAACTTTTACACACAGTCTAAGTGTACCTGATTTTATGGAGTATTAAAGATGCACCTAGACCCCTCAAATTGGCCAGAAGTAATATCTCAGTGGACCTCATATACTGCAAAATACTGGGGGAGGACATTGGAAATGCTAACAGTCCTTATTCGAGTGGGCTACCATGTATGTGCAACAATTGATCAATTACATCACTGACCAAAATAGCAGAATATATGAAACTGGAATCGTAGCTGGTTTGCAAAGAGAGGGCTGATACTTAATCACTAGACCACAAGTGATACAGATAACATATCTAGAGGCATTCGATTTTAGGTTTGTTTGGTCCAAAATATAAAGGGCAAAGTCCAACTATAGTTTACACTCACAGTGTTACACCAACAGACCACATAATGCTGTATGTCTCTAAGAAAACATGTTTATAAAAACATGTATGTTCACTGTTGACACTTTATAATGAAAAGCCACAGAACAAACTGTTAAGACCTGAAAATACCAGCCAAGCACCCAGTGCAATTTGATTAGGTGAGCGCGGATTTTTACACATATAGAGCACTCCCCCAATATACATCCTTATCCTTCTCATTTGCTTTATTTTCTGACATTTTTACACAAGAACTCTGCCCGCTCCTTATTTTGAAACCGGTATTTACGACAAAAATGAGCCTCACCGATCTTAAGCAACTGCAGGAGAGAGGCAAATTTTAACTAGAATATTTGTTGATACGGGACATAGGTTCTGGCATTATTATTATTAGTACAGAGATTTGATCAAATTATTGAACATCACACAGTGAAATAAAATGCGCTAAAGAATTAGCTTTCAGGTTTGGCTGAATTTAAACTATATGGTGTGGCTCTCATATATGCCTTCAAGGCTCTTTGAGTCCAAAATGTCATAAAACATTCAAGATTATTTTTTTTTCTCCTGTAGGGGTTCTGCTGGGGCCGGAATTTCCTCCAGATCCCCATAGGACCGAATCTATTGCATCATCTCCCTCTCCAGTATTTTCATCGCTACAAATGACAACAGTTCACTCAAAAACAGGCAGCAAGGATAGTTGCACACAAACAGACAAAAATAAGTTCCAGGACGGCAGTAAGGCGGGCACCATCATTCCAAACGCTAATCCTGTTTACAACACGGAAAGTGGACCTGGTAAGTCGCAGCTATAGGACTTTTACAATTACACAGAGACAAGAGACCACAATTTCAACTCATGCGAGTGTGTGATTTGTGCAAATGCTTTATTTTATACAGTATAGTTATTACACCGTGGATTGAAGCTTAATATTATTATTGTGATTCCATCCATCCAATATCTACGCCGCTTATCCTCAGTAGGGTCTTGGTGGTGCTGGAGCCTATCCAAGCTGTCCTCGGGCAGTGGGCAATTAATAAGACAGGCATGTCTTTGGAATGTGGGAGGAAACCCACGCCGGCCTGGGGAGAACATGCAAACTCCACATTATTGTGATTATTATTACTAAGGTTTTTGTAAGGGTTGGCTGTGAAACATTAAACCAGTCAGAAGTACAGAAAAGGTTGGGACTGTCAGGACCAGAACCGAAACAGGACCCAATTGCGTGACGTTTACCACAAGTTTTATTGAAAGAAAGAGGAAGGGTTGCGCCCAAGATCCGGTGTTCGCTGGGTGCAGACGGAAGCAAAAAAGGGACAGGTGGGAGTCAGGGTCGGAAAACACTTGCCTAGTATACACTGAGGTTCGCAGACGGACTGACAACAGGGGACAGACAGGACTGGGTGAAATAGTAAATAGTGATAGGGAGCCAATCAGAACCTGCGGCGGTTGGCGGCAAATGAGCGGGCACGGGTGAGTCACATCAGTAATCATGACAGGGACCGCTTATTAGAAGGTAGTTTATTTCTTTTTCAGATTTTATTTGTATTTTCATTATATCGCTGCTTTTTTGGTTTGTTTCTTGACTTTTATACCAAATCAGTTGTAATACAAATACTTTTTTATAATATTCGTTTTTGCGTAATAGTTATTTAACAAAAACCAAGAAAATCGTGCCTAACATTTTTGTGCTGCGTTTATCGTATAAAAAATATATTTTTTGTATCAGTATCAATCGGTATTGACCCTGTATTTGTTGGGATCAAATAGGTACCAAAAATTTGAAGTATCGCTCACCCCTAGCTAAAATCTATTGCACGGGTAGTTGATTAATCACTGAAGAAAATAACTGCAACTTAATTGACAGGGTTCATATTAGCGGATCATTTTTAGTGTGTGTATTTTAAATGATCCTGCTCCTTTTTCCACTTTAATAGATGGTCAAGTGCGTCATTGCAGCACGTTAGAGCGAAGATCCCTTGTAAAGAGCGAGCCAACACCTCAACCACTCCCAGCCACAATCAACAACCAAGAAGTGGACAAGGATATGATGGAGATTCTCATATGAACCACCATGCTCTCATTCAAAACAATCAATACAATGTGTAAATATATACAAATGTTCAAATGTCCTTTTTTATCAAGGAAAAGCACCATTTTTTTTCAATGAAAATGTAAAATTCATCAAAGACTCCCCATACATTGATAATGTGGTGAACATCGATTTTGGCTGCAAATGTTTGCTTTTAAGTGTGTAGAGGCCCATTTCCAGCAAGCAGCACTGCATTGTTTTAATAGTACCGGTACATCGTTTTTGCTAATTGAGTAAGAAGGCTATCACATTATTAGAATACCATTGTGTAACGATGTTAACACAGCTGAAAACAGTTGAGATGTTTCGAGAAGTTATCAAACTGACCTTCTTTTGAGTTTGTCCAGTGTCTGGAGCATCACAACCGTGAGTGTGATTCAACTTTCATAATGACAGGAAAAAGACCACTTTCAACAGTCTATTTTTGTTTTAAGATATTGCCCAAAAAACAAAAATCCCCTACAACGTGTACTACTCCCAGCACAATCATACTCCAACCAACAATCAAATAATCCATCGTCACCTTTAAAATGTATCTTTTCATTTCAGAATGTGCAAAGACAAACTTTAGTTAGCCAAGCATCGAACAAAACGAAGTGGTCAAATGCTTATTTAAAGGGACACTGTGTAACATTTGAGCACTAAATGTCACTATTGTGTAGTGCAACCAAAAATGAGTGCTAAAAAGCACAAGGAAGAATACGAACTACGGGAACTCAAAGTGACCAAACTACATTGTTTTTCTTTTTAAGTTTTTGCCTGTCACAAGATTTTTTTGGAGTTACCAATAGCTGCACATGGCAGACAATCATGTCAGCTCCCTCCAAGTGAGCATCATTTTATGTTGAATAAATGCATTTATCCTTTCCCACGTATATTTAAAAATGCACTATTTTATGATAGACATGTATTTTTGCTCATTATATTAATCCATATTGTTTTTTAATGAAGTACATTTTTACCACTTTACACAATGTCCCTATAATGAAATTCTTTGTATGATGTACATGTAAACGTTTACCCCAAGTGCTGTATACTATTAAAAAAAATGCTGATTCATTTATTACAGACATGATGATTCTTTCATTTTTTTAGAACATCAAGGCAAAATATTTTTATTTTAAAAAATGTGCATGTTTGCGTCGATTGTCAGACAATAAAATCTGTTAGCGTATATTTACATTGTTACAGATACAAATGTAAACACATATGGCATTTTCGCAAACAATGTATGACACCCAATCATAATCTCAAAAATAAATGTGGTCCTTTTCACGTTATTTGACCGATACATTGCGTTACGTAATTAGAATACAAAAAAATGAATTGCGTTCCATTACAGTCACAAAAATAAAGACATCGGATGACTGGTTTATTGAGTAAAATTAAGGATTAGAATTTTATTTTCAATACCATGTGGAAACATTTGTTGGCTTGGAAAAGGAGGGGCACCACCAGGCTGTACTTGCCAAAGACACACCACAGGAAATGGTTCCCGTACGACCCTAGTGGTTAAGGGATCCAACCATAATTACATAGAGACCCCTTTCAGTGTTTGTGGACAAGTGTGACATAGCCTAGCTGTATTCGCATTGTTGAGGCAGAACGGTGCAATACATGTACTGTATGTTTATAGCTGCCCATTGACAGAAAAAGATAATGGATCATAGAGGAGAACATATCAAGTAAGCCCAAAGCATGTGCAAACAGCAAGAGAGACTCTTTATTTTAGTATTCAAAAATATTCCTTAGATTGGTGCTACACATACATTGTGCAAGCCACTTTTGTGACCTTTTCGCCTGTTGCAGAGCAGGCATGCAAGACATGTGGCACTTTGGTCCTTAATGTACTCTTAATGTGAAATAAAACAGAATATCTAGTCTTCCACATGAAAGAGAAAGTTTTATGTCTGCTTAATAAACTACACTACGTGGTTAACATTTTAGGCACTTTTTGTAAGACTAGAAGTAGCTACTTGACCTTGGCTTGGTTTCCTCCAATCCCTGGACAAGGTGAAATGAAATGATCTGCATTTCTATAGCGCTTTTCAAGTCAATGACTTCCCAAAGCGCTTTACAGTGTGCTTCACATTTCCCAATAGCGGCCTTGTATTGCAGCCATGTAAGACGCTAACCTGCCTATTGGGGGTATTAGGGGTTCAGTGTCTTACACAAGGAAACTTTGACATGTAACACAGACAAGCTGCATTCAAACTGGGATCCCTTGATCCCAAGACGAGCGCTCTACCTCCTGGGCTGCTGCCGCCCCAAGGTTACATTGTTTATTTATTTTACAAAATTTTGTAATTGTATCCATATCAAGATTACTTTACGTCCTTTATTACATATTTTTATGGCTATTTAAACCTACGGCTTAGAATCTTTAGTCAAGTCATGTTTATTTGTATAGCCCTTAATCACAAAGAGTCTCAAAGTGCTGCACAGACCACAGATGATTGCAAACTACAGACTGTTATTACACTATCCCCTGATCTAAAACCTACATGAGGGCAAGGAAAAACTCAAAAACCTCAACATGAGGAAAATGAAGAAACCTTGATAAAGGACCGCACATGACCAGGCTGCAATAACAAACAATACACAGATATTTTCAACCTAAAACAGAGGTTATTCATATGCTATATAATAGAAGTGTGTTTAAAGCCTTGATATGAACAGTTTCACTGAGGTTGCAGATCGAATCTCAGGGGACAGCGTTCTACAGCACCAGGGCCCGAATGGAGAACGCTAAGGATTTACAGTACCGTATTTTCACGACTATAAGGCGCACCGGACTCTAAAGCGCAGAGTGGGAACGTCAACAAAACAGTCAGATAGTTCAGTCAAACTTGGTAACCTCTTAACATTCCGACAGCACGCAAAGAAGCAAATACGTGTCTCAGACACGTACGGACACGGTGTCTGTACAATGTCACCAATCACTTAAATGCGTCATTCCACATATCATTAGGAAAGTTTCTTGGGATTCAAGAAATGCCAACCATTTTCTTTTTCGCTGACAAATGTGTGGACAGCAAAGTAAGGATTTCAATGTGCAGGAAAATGTGGTTCTTTACTTTGTATATGACAACAAACACTGAATTGAATTGAAAAATAGACTAATCACAGAAACATCAAGATCAGTCTGAAACAAGATACTGGGAAAATATAAAGCTGGGGTAGCTCACCAAAGTCGTCTTGCAGCCATCACGTTCAATAACAATACGCAACCATGGTCTTCTTACATCCGTGAGTGTAGTAAATCCAACCGTGTAAAATATTCACATACTCCATGCAATAATAACGACAAATAAAAGAAAAAATCTGCCGAGAACGATCTGCATCGATTGACGTTGCTTGTTGCTAGCTGTCTCTTTAGCCCGATAATTCCTGTTTACAAATACAAACTAGTAAAAAAAATGTTTCTCCATGACGTAGCGCTACCTAACATGTGAGTCATTCATCTTCTTCGGCCAATTGCAGACTTTGTTTTGCCCCGCTTTAGCCGATGCGAGCCTGTAAATGTTAAAAAGGACACGCCTCCTTTACCTCCGAGTAACTTTAGCCAATAGTGACCGATTCAAATGACGATTGACACATTGGTTAGGAAATGAAACGTCGGTAAATAAATCCCAGCACATACCGCACACTACTTTGCCATGGTCAGCTTTTGAAAAAAAACAAAAGCTTTTAGGTGCGCCTTATAGTCGTGAAAATGCGGTACTTTATTTAGACCACAAAACAATGCAGATGAGAAATTTGGTACAACAACTTTTGTAAAGCGTCAAACTAAAAAAATACAATAAAAAAAAAAAATACCCCTGGTAATTTACACAACATTGTCAGCAAGAAGAAAACAAAAAACATGGTAAGGCTGATGTAGGTTTAAGGTGCAAAAGGTTGCTCCCTTGGCTTTGCATTGGCTTTGCGACTTCATCTTCAACAGCTCACAATCACTGTCAAGTACATGCAGAGAAATAAAAAGGTGGAAAAAAGAATAACAATTTTTTAACTGTTTATTGCATATCTGACTTGAGCGAACAGGTCGCCTTTTCACCTAATTTATATTTTACAATAAAAGTACAAACCTATTATTATTATTAAAATGGTTTTTGGATGTGTTTATTAGTGTTATAAATGAACAAAGATGCAAATATACTACGGTAAGTATTGTTTTATTTTACTCGTTGCCACTTTCTACTAGGATCATTTCAGATTCGAGGTTAGGACAAATTTAGCGTGTTTATCACAACTTCGATATCATTATCACGATGATCGTTTCACCCATTATCATTCAGCCATATTTTGTGCAAATATTGAAAAATTAAAATTTTTTTAAACTCTTCTTCAAATAGGATAGTGAAATGCTAAGAAATAACACTTTAAATGAAGAAAAATCAAAGTAACATGAAATATGTATTAACATGACAGAAAATAATTGAGAAGCGCTAAACTAATATATGGTTGGCAATAGCAAAAGCATAATGAGGTTTTGTTTTTAAAATATTTTTCCTTTTTCAATAAGTGCATTCATTTAGTTCTGAGGTAATGGGTTCAAATCCAGCTACCAGCCTTTTGCATGTTCTCCCCAGCAATGTCCTGTACTCAGAAAAAGGTGCACAATACAAAATATAATTTACAGATATGTCCAAGTATTTTTCGATATCCCGAATGTTCATATCCACCGTTTTTTGTAACTCAAATGGTTGTAAGGAGGGGAGTGCCTGTATATTTTTTTTTATTAAGGATTAAATATTAACGAATAAATGGAATCCACATTGTTTGATTATAGATTTTTTTTTAAAGTAGATATATTAATAAAGTCAGGCCCGACCTGAACGTGATGATTAACACTTTAGGGCTGACCAGGGCCCAGAATTGATCTTACCTCTGACTTATATACAAAATCGTATTGGTTGACTAATACCAACTAGTGTGTTGGTGAAAATGGGCAATATTAGGGTTTGTGTCAGCCCTGATACGCATCAATCTTTGTCCTTGTTAAGTTTGAATGTATATTAAAAAGGGGCCCAAAGATGGGTTCTTACCTCAGCTGGACTTTTAGGCAAGAGTTGTTCCAGTTGCTGCACTAAGTCCGACACACCATCGACCTGCCGCCAGGTAACAGTCATCAGAGACAATGTTTCTTACATAGAATATATTACACACAAAGAAAAGAAAATGGTATTTTTTACATGTGAATGGCAGTATATAAGTTGACTAAATCAATGTGGTCAAAGTAGTGGGGCAAATGTAACTTAAACTTTGGCTCTGCCTCCCTGAAAATTATCGCTGTAGACAAATTAAATGTACATTGTGTAATAGCACGGCGGGGCAGTGGTTAGCGCGTGTGCACAGTTCTAAGGTCGCGAGATCGAACCTCCTGTGTGGAGTTTGCTCTCCCCATGCTTGCGTGGGTTTCCTCCGAGCACTCCGGTTTTCTCCCACTTTCCAAAAACATCCATGTTAGGTTAATTGGCTGGTCCAAATTGTCCCTAGGTGTAAATGAGCGAGCGGATTGTCTGTCCCTGTGTGCCCTGTGACTGGCTGGCAACCAGTTCAGGGTGTCCCCTGCCCACTGCCCAGAGATAGCTGGGATGGGCTCCAGCACCCCCGCGACCCTACTGAGGATAAGCGGCGCAGATAATGGATGGATGGATGTGTAATATTTGACCACTACGTGCCACTGTAATGCAGAAAAAAAAAACTGTGCCAATTGATCACAGTTTAAAAGCAAGATGCCAGCCAAACATGGCAGCGACAACGGCTGTCACGATAAAGAATACTTAGTGCGTTCTTACTTAGTGAAAAAATATTTTTCTAGTTGCTAGAAAATGTAAATAGGAATTGAATACAACTGGTCACAAAAGGGGTGAAGAAAAAAAAATGACGAAAATATCAAATGTGAAAAATATTCGCCATTAGACAAATATGTCCTATTTGTGACAGCCCTACGTACGAATTCCGTTGTGTATAAAGAAATACCTTTTTTCCGCTTATGAATATTTACAAAGATTAACATTGGTATGATAGCTCATTTAATTTTGACTTTATTGTGATTATGGGCTATACAAGTAAACATGATTTGACTTTTATTCAAATCTTTTTTTCTGAAGCGTTTTTTGTACCACTAGGAGTCATTGAATATTACACACTGTCTCATTCGGGATGGGTTCCAGTGAGTATGTCTTCGTTTAACAAACAGTATTTCAAATCCGTTTTATTTTTATGTTTATCTATTTATTTATGCATTTTTAATGGAGCCATTGAATTGAATTGATTTATGTAACTTATTTTGAATCAAGTATCTTTTTTTTAAATGATATCTATAGGAGATTATATTTGTATCCATCTAGTGATACATTCATTTGAATAAATAAATAATTGGATTATAAAAAGAAATACAAAACAAAGTTATTTACTGGACAATGAGCCTTATGAGCTTTTAATGTCACAAAAGCAAAGGATGTAATGTCGTCGCCACAAAGTTTGCATATTGAACAATGTGATACTCAAAATTTTGAAACAAAATATTTTCCCCCCAATGATTTAGGATCTAGTATCAGTATTGTCACATCTCTGGAAGTATGATGACGCTTCCAATGGCGACCAGACGATGAAGGTGCTGTATTTGAGCTCGATCAGGAGGCGTCTCCTGCTAACAATACTATCTGTTCCATGTGAGTGCGCAAAACCCCTACCAATAAACAAAAAACACAGCCTGGGGCGCTAAGGGATCCGTAAACGATGGACCAACAATTGCCATCAATGAGAACTGAAGAGTTGAATACTAGTATTTAATGTCAAACTTCACAAATTGAATGTTTCATATAACTTTATTTGAAATGGAAAGAAAAGTTTAGCAAGTTAATTGAGATGGCACTAAGTGAGTATCCCTTCCTTCAAATATGCCCAATAGAAGTTTGTAAATGAAATTGTATGGGAACATTAAAGTATTGAGTGCATACCTGTACATCAGTTGTCTGCTGAAAGTGCTGAGTGAGAGTGATGATATTGTTCAGCTTGTTCTGTATGGAGAGCATGGAGACTTTTTTTGCTGCTGCAATTTCACTCATCTGAGAGTGCAGTAAACGCTTTTTTTCTTGGATGGCTTTCAGTCTTTTCACCATCTCCAATGGGTTATCCTGTCGGAGGAATGTTAGCCATTTGTTTATTTCAAATGATTAAAATTCGTTTGTCCCCGTTTGTTTTAAAATGAAAACAATAAAAAGGGAATACTAAAATAATGAAGATTGCCTAGTATTTTGGACGGTGTGTGGTCTAGTACAGTGGTCCGAAACCTTTTCTGTACCACGGACCCCTTTGATTAAAATATGTTTGCAGCCTAGCCCAGCAATAAAGTTAGCGATTATAATGATAAAAAGCCTAAAACTACTGTGTTATTATTGCACAACTAAGGATCTGGATGACATGGGAATAGGCATCCAATCCAATTTGATCTTATCATCACACTATTTTTACTCTTGGTATCATGTTGTAATGAGCATTATTGGAATGAGTTCAGACAAAATGGTGTGGTAGAATAATTGACCATTAACGTGTGCCTTCAAGGTAAAAAAGGCGAGAAAACGTGATAACGTGAGTAGAAATAGTGATTAGATGAAATGTAATGCCTTTTCTGTGTCCTCAAATGCGCTTTTACTGCAGTAATGGTTTCAATTCCTGTTGCATTAGAGTCTTGTGGCCTCTTGGTGTAAGCAATACTGTTATCAACTGTTGAGATCCTCAAAAGTAAGATCAGTGGCTTTCTCCGTAAGTGGCTGGGACTTCCCCGCAGCCTTACCAGCGCTACTTTTTACGGGACAAGCAATACCGTCCAGCTAGCCTTCAGCGGGCTCACTGAGGAGTTCAAGGTGGCACGTACTAGAGAGGTTCTTCAGTATAGGGATTCCAAGGACAACAAGGTGTCATCAGCTGGGGTTAAAGTGAGAACTGGAAGGAAGTGGAGAGCTCAGAAGCAAGTGGAGGTCACGACTAAGGCAGAAGACATTGGTTGGGGTCCTGGCATTGGGGAGAGCAGGTCTGGGCTTCTTTATAAAGACCAAAGTGAGTCAGGCCCAAGGGAAGGAGAGACACCATCTTCTCCAGGAAGAGGTCCGAGCAGGTGTGAAAGAAGAGCGGGTGAGCAAGGCGGTCAGACTCCGGAACCAGGGAGCATGGACAAGGTGGGAGAACACATTACAGCGCAAAGTGACCATGTCAATCATCATGCAAACAGACTTCCACTGTGTCTGGTTCCTTGTGCAGGCAGTTTACGATGCCCTACCAAGCCCAGTGAATCTTTATTTGTGGGGAAAGAGCGAGACACCCTCCTGTCCCCTTTGCTCTGGAAGATGCTCCTTGGAACACCTCCTCAGAAGCTGCCCAAAGGCTGATGGTCGCTATCGCTGGCGCCATGACCAGGTTCTGAAAGCAGTTGCTGAGTGCATCGCCCTAGCAATCAACACGGGCAAATACCATCAATCCCTAAGCAAGGCAGTCAATTTTATAGAGAAACCCAGGGCTTGTGCACAGACAATGTCAGGACTCCTCTATATTGCCTCTGATTGGCAGTTGCACATTGACCTTGGGAAACAACTAAGGTTCCCCCAGCTCATATCAGCAACATCGCTCCGACCAGACATGATAATCACCTCTGAGGCTTTATAATACCTGATCATGCTGGAACTCACGGTCCCGTGAAAGGAAACGCGTAAAGTACCAGGAGCTGGTGGAGGAGTGCAGGGGCAGGAAACTTTTCTTTGAGCCAATAGAGGTCAGCTGCAGGGGTTTTGCTGGACGATCCTACTGCAAAGTCCTAGGACGGTTGGGTGTGACATGGGCAGCCAAGAAGAAAGCCATTAAATCCGCTAGTGAAGCTGCAAGAAAAAGCCACCAGGTGGCTTTGGCTCCAAAGGGAAGATCAGTGGGCTGCCACTGGGACATAAGTTGAGGCGTGATCAACCTGGGCTGGGTCACCTGCGAGAGTGTCTAATGTTGCGACACCTGAAACACTCAATGAACCCAGGATACATCACTGATGATGCGTCCCTGTTGCTTCCAGGAGATGTTTCTTTCAAGTCAAGTTCAATTCCTGTTGCATCCAGTGTTGACCAAAAGTGGTGGGCGGTATTTGATCAACCGTTGCTCAAATATGGTCATTTAGCACTGTAAAAACCTCACCAACCTTGTGGGTTTCGTTTGTAAAAAAATTATTGTATATACATGAATAAATGTGGTATTAGCGAAGAGCGAGGACAGCTTTTTTTGTGCTTTGTGAGGCCTGGTGCCAAACGACCCACGACTCTGTACTGGCACACTGCCCAGTGGTTGCGGACCCACTGGGTTAGCATGTACCCTTCACAAATTAAGAGGTCCTCGCTCCTATTCCAAGTAGCGGACTCAATTGTGGAGTTGCATGTTCTTGTACCGTAGCGGCTTTTGTCCAGACACTCCACTTTCCTCCCACATTACAATGAGTAGTTAAAACTTTGCTCCATCTATTTTGGATCGGGGAAAAAAAATGCCATTCTGTATTGCTTCACCTTCATATAGACTAAATTTGGAAGAGAAGTTAATGATGGCCCTTATATCTCCGAGTCAGATGTACGTGTGACAAGAGCCGTATCCGGCACACAATTCATACATTTGTCACCCCTGGTCTACCACCTTTCACAGAAGAAGAAAAAGATGTGTTGGTAAAAGTTGACCTGGTAAGAATGTCCTTCCTCATTAGTGCGGTGCATCATCTTCAGTGCCAGGCGGGTTTCCACAACATTCAGGTCAGCTTTGGATTTGAAAAACTGCAAACATATGACACATTCATTCACATTTTTGTGAACGTCTGTCTTGACATAAACACACAACTTTTTTATAAGTAAACTTAGATGTTATAAATGAACTAGAAAAGTAACACTGCCACACATTTAGTACAAATGACCCAGAAGTGTTTCCTATACAGTACCATATAAAAATTCTGACGGGGTTTAATTGGTCCCTGCCAGGGTCTCAAACTTGTATTTAAAAAAAAAACTTCTTTCTATGTACTCTCTTTCACTTTTGGTGAATTGGTTAATATGAGTGATTTTGTTCTGCAAATGCATTTTACATACATAAACATATTTTACTTAATAAGAAAGCTGGGTTTAGTGAAAGCACATATAAAACTGGTGGTGGTGGAGAGGCTCAGTAGAAAGAAAATCTGATGCTTGAGACTGAAATTAGGAAGTTTCCTTCATAAATGACATTTCAATTCAAATGCAATTTATTTGTATAGCGTATATTGTTTTGTCCCCTGCCCACTGCCCGATGATTGCTAGGATGGGCTCCAGCACCCCCGCGACTCTACTGAGGACAAGCGGTGCAGCTAATGAGATGTGATATTGTTTTGTTCGGTCGGAACAGAAGCCATCTTGAATGATCACACGATCCTAAAATACGTGACAGGGGCAACAGGGAATTGACTTGAAAACGACGCATTGGAAAACTGTTGGTTTGCGAAAACGGCACCGTTCAACCTTGTAATACGACAAAAAAATCCACCGCGATAATGAATAACATAGTTAAATTTACTTGATAATTTACACTGTTTAGCAAATGTTTACACCCCCTCCTCATTTCTGTGACGTCAAGCCGACTGCGAGAGCGGTAAATTCAAAATGTTGACGGTTCAGTAGTAATACTGCAGTTAAAAACTTTAAATGGCTTCACATACCATGAGTCGGAGCTTTTCTGCCATCGCCTCCATATCGAAGAAAAGTTTTAGTTGATTTTAGTGTAAAATTTGTCAAAATAATGTCCCACTCCAAGTTCTGTAAGCTGAAGATTAGTGTGAGGTGTTCATAAAATGTTACTTCCTGTTCCGGTTTAGGAATCGTTTACAAAATAAGATATGTAGCTATTTTAGAAAGAGGGAAAACAAGAAATGAAACACACCGTTTCCCCCGTATTTTATAAATTATATATAATTTTTATAATTTAAAATTATGTACGTTGTATAACAGTTTTCGTCCGAATAAAATACTGCTATGTAGATTAAGCAGTACTAAAGTGACCTCAAGTGGGAGAATAACTAGGACAGATGCTGTAAGAATAGTTTGTTGTTTATTTGGTGAATACTATAAACTTATTTTCACAAAGAATCTTTGTTTTTATTCTACATAGTCTTTCTTGCTGTGAGTAAATATGTGGAGTGTTGCACTGTCTGTGGAGTTTATTACGGTTTAATAAGGGAAATTATAAATATTCGTTAGTGGAGCAATTGGCAGAGGATGACAGGTATGTAAACAGTAAAAAAAGAAGCGCGATTTTCTACACTCTACATTCTTAATATAATTCCTGATACATAAAAATGATATTTTAAACAAAGAAACTCTAATTGCTATCTTATACAGTATCAGTACTGTATCGCCATTGTGAATAAGTACGTGAGCATAAAAACTGCAGTACAAAGAACAAACGTTAGAGGGGAGTATTGATTCGTTGAGTGAGTAGCTAGTTGGAATCCTCCATGTTACTTGTACTGAACATGATTTTAATTTTTAGTGCATGTGATAAACTATTAATTGCATTGTGAACTTCCCAAAGGCCAAATTATGTAGGACCTTTAATGAAAATTTGGTTTGTATCGTTACTTAATCCACACAGGATCTAGTTTGAAATCCATATTTCGTTGGTGTTTGATTAATGGGACACTGTATTATTTAGCAATACCTAGGGGTAACCCCTTCCCCCATCATTATTTAAATACAACATACCGATTTGAAAAATAAGCAAAATACATAAACTATCATATTAATATGCATAAAAAAACAGTACTTGTAGGTAAAGATTTCACATAACATGAAGAAGCTTTGCTATTTTGCTGCTACTTGTACCCGAAAACAAAATGTTGCTAAAGGTTGGGCAAAAAAGTAAGAAAAGAAACAGTTCGGTCATTTTTAGTCCCAGTAGCTTGTGGTTTTCCGTGTGCTTTTTAGCACTCATTTTTGGTTGTACTACATCTAGTGGTCAAACATCACAGTGGACCTTTAAAGTTCACATTCTGACAATAAACATGAATGCAGAGGTTATTTAATTGCTATGTCACAGAATATTTTGAATGATCAGTTTTATTGTGTTTGTCTACTTACTTAATCGTCTGTTAATATGAAATTCAAATTTGTCACATTCGAGTGACTACCTTCCTTTTTCCCTTTGATTTAACAAATAAATCCCAATAATTTTGTCCGTTCGTGTGTGTATAACTGCACAGACGTTATCTGACACCCCCATGTATCAAATGTCACTGTCAAAGGAAGAAATATTTTTGTTTTTCAGATTATTATCATCTTCAAGGGTCGAATTCACTGCTGTAGTCATAACTTCCCAGTGAATTTCTCTTTGGTGTACTTGTTGGGAAAAGGTATTGTGTTGGAAATAGAAAGTTCCCATGTCAGTTTTAATATTCTGGGGGGAAAAAACAACTTCTGGACGGTTTAGTTCAAGCTATCCACCGGTTTTGTCAATGCAACAAACCACTCTATTGATAGTTGACTAGTCACCAACTATTATTAATTTTTTCTTAAATTTAGCATGAAGTTGATTTAATTATGATGCAAAGAATAATAGACACAAGAAAGAAAGGGTACAGTGACTAATACATCTTTTATTGAACATACTCTGAATTTGCACTAAAATCAAGTAAAAATGGCCTATATATCTCAATCAGAGAGACATAAACCCATAAATCAACCTCTGTCTATTTTCTAGGGATGGACAAATAAATAGCCATCCATCCATTATCTGCATCGCTTATCCTCAGTAGGGTCGCAGGGGTGCTGAAGCCCATCTCAGCTATATTCAAGCAGTGGGCAGGGGACACCCTGAACTGCTTGCAGCCAGTCGCAGGGCACACAGAGACAGACACCTCACTCGCTCATTTGCTCCTAGGGATAATTCTGGCCAATTAACCTGACATGCATGTTTTTGGAATGTGGGAGGGAACAGGAGTGCCCGGAAGAAACCCATGCAAACACGGGGAGAACATGCAAACTCTACACAGGAGGTTTGATCTCATGACCTCAGAACTGTACCGCACACGCGCCAACCACTGCGCTGCTGTGCTGCCTGACAAATAAAGAATGAACTCAAATTAGGTCAACACTTTTGATCCCTGTAAACCAAGAACAGGCTCATTAGCAGCAGTAGAGTGGTAAAAAAGCAGTTATGCATCCTGTGAGGTAAATTCAAATCAAAATATTTGTATGGCGCCATTCAGACACCAAAATACAAAGTGCTGTATGAATACCTTCAAAGTACAATAAAAAGTCCACATTCTTTCTCCCCGTCTAACTTCCCGGGACATCAAATTCATAGTCACACACACAAAATGAGAAAACAAATGAATTAATAAATAAATTAAATAGAATAAAATAAAAAAACACACAAAAGATTAATAAAACAGGATTTTCAATAAGTGAACTGTCTGAGTAGTTATTTCAGCTGTCAAATGCAAAGTCTGTAGCAAAAGTATTTAACGATTCTCAACAGTTTGAAATCAAATGCTTTTCACAACTGAGGTTTGTTGTTTTTAACATTTTAACCACTGATATTTATTTTTTGGACTGCGTGCATTTCATTTCAAATACCTTTGTCAGGCACAGTCTGGTGTTACACTCAAACTCTCTTTTTTAGCCAAATCTAAGCATATAAAATGTACAATGCAGGTCATCAAAACCGCATTGACCCGAATGTTACTTGAATTGTACCGAGGCAAGTCAGACTCTGATTCGTTTAATTGTCTGCATGCTCTTTGAATGTTCATGGGTCACCGATCTACCGCTATGATACGCAAAGTCTGTTTTGCAAACTTAGCAAGTCGTCCTTTTATTGGCCGTATCCAGGTTTAAATGCTCCCAAATGTTACAAGTTTTGGTATACGTACTGGAGGTTAACGCTATCTATTCTCTATGTTAGCACTCAAGACAGAGTTTCTAGTGGGCATGTGCAAATTCCAGCAGATACTAGTGGGCATGTGCAATTTTCAGAAGAGATTACGTTCATGTAGAGATGCCTCAGTCTGTTGTAAAAATGTGTCACTAGTCGAATAATCAATTCATTGTCGACTATTTCTATTATCAATTTTTGTCCTCAAATGGTTGCAGCCCCAGCTGACATGGGTGAAAATGAGAGAAGCGATAACTGTTCTCACCCGGGATGAAAAAGCCTTATCAAACTTTCCAATTTCAATCACATAAACACGCAAAGCTGTTAAACGAAAGACACCCTTATGTCCCAAAACGCTATCTTTTGCTGTCATCGCTTTCACATTAGACAGATCAAAAGTGCGGGCATCAAATCCGAGGTTATTCTACCACACTCATCCCAAAAGACAGTCTCACTGCATTATAAATGTATTAATAAGGCAATACAACGACTACAATAGTTTAGTTATATATCTATCCATTATCTGCACCGCTTATCCTCAGTAGGGTCGCAGGGGTGCTGGAGCCCATCTCAGCTATCTTCGGGCAGTGGGCAGGGGACACCCTGAACCGGTTGCCAGCCAGTCGCAGGGCACACAGAGACAAAAAAATTCACTCGCTCATTCACACCTAAGGACAATTTGTACCTGCCAGTTAACCTGAAACGCATGTGGAATGTGGGAGGAAACCGGAGAACCCAGAGGAAACCCACACAAACACGGGGAGAACATGCAAACTCCACACAGGAAGGTTCGATCTCATGATCTCAGAACTGTGCCACACACGTGCTAACCACTGCGCTGTCGTGCTGCCCTTAAATCATATAACCCAAAATATCATAAATGTGACAGTAACTGTTTTTTGTTCTGTCTGTTTAGGACAGTACCATATTACTAATCTTTCAGACTACTTTCCGTCCGACATTAACTCTTAATGCTCCTATAATAGATGTATTATTAATTCACATATTCGGTAAACTACAAGCCACTTAATCTCCTGTACCTCAGTCTCGACACTTTCCACCCAAAAACCAAAACATTGTCCCCAATATCTGAATCGTGCAAAATTGGAGGAGGAAATAAATGCCATATATTTTTGAGGAGGCTTCTTGTCAGTGAAAAAATAAACACCACAAACCAAGAACTGAATTTGACGTATCAGGTTAGAAATTAGTTCCACTAAAAGGAATGTGCCTGCGGGATAAAACAGCAAAAGTCGCTGCCTCGGGCACAAAACAGAAGATGCTTATGAAGCTTTCAAATTATTATTTTACAACAAACACAGCGTAAATTCAGGGATCAGACCTCCACTTTCACAGCTATGTGGAAACCAATTCCAAAAATGTTGGATTTGTTTTTTTTCTAAATAGCTTTTCATCCTATTGGACATATACCAAAATGTTGACAGTTGGCCTCTTTTAAGCGATAGAAATTAAACAACAAGTATGGTTGATAAAAGCTCCAAAATCCTGTTGAGCCTTTGGTTCAACAAAGTGGTCAGACGCTTTTTGGTACAATAGCATTTAGGTAATCCATCGCTGATCACAGCAATCACCAGCTTATGGTTACTTTGCCACCCAATGATATCTTCAAATATTTTCACATAGGAAAAGTTAAGTCAATCAAAGTCAAATGATTTTTCTCAGCAAGAACAATAGCGAAGACTTAAAAAAATCAATTTTGTTGTGTGAACAGTTATTTGGTTATTCTTCCATATTTATTCATGTAGAACGTGCACCCCTAATTGTCAAGACCCGAACAGAAGGAGGTCCCAGATGCGTAACGTTACTCACAAGTTTATTGAAATATAGAGGAAAGTCAGCGCCAGCAATCCGGTGCTCGCTGGACGCGGGAAGCAAGCCGCTCACGGGATCAGAGCATATTCTGAATGCGGAAGTGGATCTTCCGGACCGGGAGATCATAGCGTAGTTAGACGTAAAAACAGGTCGTTAGCTGGGACGGGAGATCAGAACGCGGTCGGGGTCAAAAAACGGGCCGTAGCAGGAGACAAACGGGGAAATCAGGAACGGACGAGAGGAAAACGGGTGACAAAAAAACACAGAAACATCCCCTAAATAATATTTTATTTAACTTTAAATGTTATCACTTTTCCTAGATCAGTCCCAACGGTAGAAAAAAATGTCTTTTTATTCACATTTTCATGTGGGTAGAAAGATGGTCCTTAAAATGAGCATAACGATATGTAAAATAATTGGAAATGGCAAACTGCTGAGTTTTATGGAATTGAAAGAGAAATTTGGGTTACAGGGAAGTGATCATTTTTAATACCTTCAATGAAGCTGTCATGACGAGAACAGAAGTAGGACCCAGATGCGTAACGTTACTCACAAGTTTATTGAAATATAGAGGAAAGTCAGCGCCGGCGATCCAGTGCTCGCTGGACGCGGCAGGCAAGCCGCTCACGGGATCGGAGCGTGTTCTAAATGTGGAAGTGAATCTTCCGGAGTGGGAGATCGTAGCGTAATTAGACGGAAAAACAGGTTGATAGCCGGGTCGGGAGATCAGAACGTGGTCGGGGTCAAAAAACGGGCCGTAGCAGGAGACAAACGGGGAAATCAGGAACGGACGTAGAAAACAGGTGAGAAACGGGACAAACAGGAGTCAGGGTCAAAAATGCTTGCCTTGTGAAAACAGAGGTTCGCTGACGGACTGACATCTAAGGACTGAGCCTAAATAGGACGGGGAACCAATAAGGTAACCAGCAGCAGCTGGCGCCAAATGAGCGGGCACAGGTGAGTGTAATGAGTAATCATGACACTAATTAAAAATATTTCTTGGGTTGTTGATTATGGACTGACATACAAAATTAATATCGCATAAGGACACCCCTGATCTTAATGCTTTTTTGGGGTACTGTTTTGCAAAAAACATGTTAGATAAAGAAGAAGATAAGAATAGACAAATGTACTGTTATCACATCTTGGGAAATAAGCAAGTTAGCCATATCATTTGGAAAAGCACAGACATTTGTGAAATCTCTCGTCAAGGATTTTGGTCAGCACTTTGAAAGTCTGTTTTTAAAGTCTGTAGATTTCGCTGTAGACAGTTTGGCTGTTGTTTGCCGTAACACTCTAACTTTTAATAGCAGTCATTTCACCCATGCAACCTTCATACTTGTAAAGCCCCTCCACCTCCACAATGACATGGGACCACAATGTGGAGGCTCCATTCTTTTGATTTTCTTTCAAATACTTGTCTGTGATATTTCCTGCTTATTGAAATGCGCTTTCAAAGCCCCATTCAGAGCTGACATCAGCTAATAATTCACATAATCCTCCTTTTCTAGCTTGCCTTAGAAGCCCACCAACTTAGAATGAGTGCAGCATTGTGTAGCTGGTCCAAGATTTAACGTCTTTAAAAAGCTTCATATCAGCTAGAGAGATCCTGGATCAAAGTAGCACACATTGGGGGCCACCAACTTGGGCCCTAAAACCCCATCTACCACGCTCTGACAAAAAATATCATTTATGATAACACGCTTCCCCCACGCTTGCCTGCATCCTATTTATTTACACAGCTGAGCCATTTCAGTTTGATGTTCATAGTCAGGGTGCATTACTGAAAAACAGTAATTACAGTTACTAGCTCATTCCAAAAGTATCTCAGTTACCGCACCTGTTTCCTTACACCAAAAAGTAGCGCGTTAGCCTGAAAGTAACAATCTAGTTACAAATGACCTTATACACTTGCATGCAAGCTGACCCCCGACCACTTTGAAATAGCCACGTTATAAAACGAGTATTAAAATACATTTTAACCAACCCATGGAAGCAATGAAGCCCTCATATGTTTCTTGAGTAATTTGAGCTTGCAATTAAACACAGAGACACTCCATATCCATTTTCATTCTGGACTTCAAACAAACCGAAGATCTGCTTCTCCATTACTGTCCATGACGTTTTTTTTGTCAATGCAGAGTGTATTGCAAAAGTACCTTTACAAATAAAAAGACTGAAATTCAACAGACTTGTCGAAAAAAGGTTGGAAAACCTTTGTATCACACGGGTCTGGTTCTAGTCTCTGCAATGCAAATTCTGTGCCAAGTCTGTGAGGTGTTGTGCTGCCTTCTTAGTCCATTTTCTATTGTGAACGTGACAGGCAAATTAAGCAAGATGCATGCAGGTTTAGGGTTAGGTCACCAAGCTTGCTCATGGAGGACACCTGTAAACGCTCCAAAACAGTCCTCTGAAGGAAAATGCCATCAGTAAATGAAATGACTGTGTGCTTTTATAGACTATGCTTGCAAAATGAGCTAATTTCATTAGCATTCGTTTTTGTGTCGTGCCTGTCGAGAATATCACAGCTGACTTTGGGGAAAGACTAGTTTCCTCCTTTTCAGTGATGATATGGAAACCATGTGCACTACTTCATCAAGTGTAGAGACGCTGCCCTACTTACAAACAAGATAAGTTCCAGACGATCGTTCATAAGTTGAATTTGTTCGTAAGTTGAATTTGTTCGTAAGTTGCTTCAGTGCTATATTTTGTATGTTTAAGGTTGACATGTTTAAGGCTTGTATAAGTAATCTGTATTGTTTTGTACAAAAAAATAAGCATTTCTTAAAATAACATGCTCTATAAAGATAAATAAAGTTGAGTTGAACTTACTTTTGGTAGATAAGCTTCAAGAGGTCTTCCTCCGTGGTAGAAAAAAAAAAGCGATCCAACCATTTCTCAACCGCATCAAGCTTTCTTATTCCCCTATATTCAAAATAAATGGCTCACCTCTTATTTACACTTTACAGTTTACACAAACCATATTGAATGGATGCACGGGATATTATACAATAAAGATGTCAAAGTTCTTAGCGCGCTGGAGACTCAGTATAATATGTTTACACACGAACTAATACTGTGACAGGAAGAGGAAGTTGGTGGATGCTGGGGAAGCTCTCACGGCGCCACACGCTGGTAGCGGCGGAAAGAAGCACTACAGAACTGTCTTTTACCCGGAAAAAGGAGCACAATACGAAATCCAACTTACAGCAATGTTCAAGTATTTTTCGACATCCGGACATTCGTATCTACCATTTTTTGTAAGTCGAATGGTCGTAAGTAGGGGAGTGTCTGTATGGTAGTTTTTATCTCTCCTTCCACAGTTCTGAGCGGTTTTGAGCATGTTACAGAAAAACAGTAATTAGTTACAGTTACCAGTTAATTTCTTTCAAATGTAACTATTACCACCCAGATTACTGACACAAGTAGCAAATTACTCTGAAAGTAACTATCTAGCTACAATAGAATAGAATCCGGTCCCCTAAAACTGCTTCTAAAATAGCCACATCGTAAAGGAAATAGAAGAAACTATGTACCGCAACCTGTGTAAACAGTGAAAAATTTTAATATTCCCTGGCACATTCATTTTAAGAGCTTGCAAACTAACACATAGCCTAGACACTCCATATCCATTTTGGCTTTAAACAACTCCAATGTCTCCTTCTCTATTGTTGGACACTGTCCAAGACATTTTTGTTTGTTCTTTCCAGGCATCACAAAATATTATTTACAATAAAAAAGACTAAATTTCAATATACTTTTACCATCAATTCTGTGTTTATGTTTGCCCTATTAATTTGCCGTTGGTTTCTTGTTTCTATATAAGACATGCCCTCCCCCCAGGAACTGCCTACCATTCATCTGTGGCGACACACAATCAGTTATGCGCATCTAAGCTGATCCCCTGATTTCAGTATTCTGTTTCATAGTTATACATTTGGCTTGGATGGGAGTATGTATAGTAGGAAGAATATCTCCATGAGGAGAAATCCAGCGTACTTACTCTGTGCTTGAGATGGCGCCTCCATATCTGCATTCAGTTGTACTTTGTAGGTCAGGGGTCAGGAACCTTTTTGACCCAAAGAGCCATAAAAGCAAAAATGTTTTAAAATTGAAAGAGCCACATCATATATTTTTAGACAAATTTGAAAAAACTGCCAAACACGCTCTCTAGACAAAAGCTATGCACTATGATGTCTATGCTTGCACCAATGTATATGCGGACTATTTTTGCACCATGATGACTTTGCACCAAATGCAATATTGCACAACCGTTACGATACAACGTTATCACGACAACCCTGTATGTAACATCCCACATGCTGACATTGTTGTGTAAATACCATGTAAATTATAACTATAGCCTTATTCCCCTTGTTTTATAACATTATCTTCTCTGTTCCTTTATCTTCTTGCTCATACCCTCACTATGTGTAAAACTGGAGTGTCATGCCCAATTTCGTTGTCACAATATGTTAGCCCATTTGTAACAATGACAATAAAGGTATATTCTATTCTATTCTATTCTATTCTAATTCTTCAGCACATTTTATTTCACTGTGTGTCATTTGATGATTTAATCAAATGTATGAAATGATAAATAATGCCAAATCCTGTGTCCCAAATCAATGTAAATATGCCATTTACAATTTGTCTTCCACCTTCAGTTAAGAGTGTTTAGGCGATTTTTTTCCATCAAATTTGTCCTTGATAACGGTTTCAAAACAACATGCATGCAAAGTTCTTTTGTAAAAATGTCACAAATTACTGCAAATGATAAGCATATCGTCATATTCACTTTCGGTGTAGACTGCACTGAGCGAGAGAGAGAGAAGGAAGTGCCTTGCGCTGTGTGCAGGGATCCGCCCACCTGTACTGCTCACCCAATCAAAGTCGTTTGCCAGCGTTTTTATTTATCAGTTTAAATGGTTTCTTATCAAACTTCTGCATTAAGTTGCTTTGGCTGTATAAATAAACAAAATCGGGATGAAATCACTTGACTTTGGAACGCCACAGATAGATGTGCAATAGTCCATTTTATTTCGGAGCCATATGTACTCATGAAAAGAGTCATATATGGCTCCCGAGCCATAGGTTCCCTACCCCTGTTGTAGGTGATATAAACATGGTCCCTCTTCAAAGAATGTTGCTGGTGACAAAGTGAATGATGCATAAAAAAACAAAAAGAGCAATAGAAAAAAAAATTCCACAATGTATTTGTTAAAAGGGCCGCATCTATATTTATGTATTTTATCTTTCGATGCCAGTAAGATGGCTGACTAGATGCAAGAAGAGATTGGCAGTGCTGGGAATCACATGAAAGCAACATTGCGAAAAGAGATAATAAAAGATAATATGAGATAAAAAAGAGATTAAAAGAAATATGGCTGGTCTCATCTTTGTCTCTTTGAAGAAGAACTGCAGCCCACATCTGTTCCTGCACCAGTGTCAGTCCATTTAAGAGCAAAACACGTTTTAGCCTACAAGTCTGCTTCTTCTTTACAATATTATACCTGAAGCTGAATTCCTCATGAAATACTCTTACCTCAAAATGTAATCAACGAGATGAACGTGTGCCTAAAACTAATAGTTGATTGGGACTAGGTCAGGGGTTGAAAACCACAAATGTTGAAAGAGCCAGAAAAAACATACAAAAATAAAAGCTCTATATACGCCTTATAAGGAAGCCAACACATATTATATCCATCCATTCATTATCTGCACCGCTTATCCTCAGTAGGGTCGCGGGTGTGCTGAAGCCCATCCCAGCTATCTTCGGGGGCGGCAGTAGCTCAGGAGGTAGAGCACTCGTCTTGGGATCAAGGGATCCCAGTTCGATTCCCGTCCGTGTTACATGTCGAAGTGTCCTTGGGTAAGACACTGAACCCCTAATACTCCCAATAAGCAGGTTAGCGCCTTACATGGCTGCAAGGTCGCTATTGGGAAATGTGGAGCACATTGTAAAGCGCTTTGGGAAGTCATTGACTTGAAAAACACTATATAAATGCAGATCATTTCATTTCAATGTGCAAGGGACACCCTGAACTGGTATCACACAAATAAATTGTAAAAAAATCCTGCATTGTGATTTTCAGGATTATTCTTTTTATCTGTCTCACAGTGGACATGCACCTAAGTTGAAAATTTCCAACCCCTCCATGATTTCTGAGTGGAAAAAATAGCAAAATAGCAGGGTGTTCAAATACTTATTTGCTTCACTGTATATATAGGCGTACGTCGACATTTAATATCCACACCATTATTTACAGGCAGTCAGGTAGGTTGCCCCAAATGAAAAATGCCAACAAAAAATGGCATTTTTTGTTTTGTTGACTCAGCAGATTTCCCAGAACAAGTTTAATTGAAATCATTACTTATTTGTTTATCTATTAATTATAACACAAAACAAAAACAATGACCTTCATTTAAATTATGATGCAGTATTTTTCATTTGAGTATTTTACTCCATGTCATATCTATGGATTTATTCCCGTGGGTGTGTGCTCATTCTTTCTCTCTTCCACATTCAAAGATAAGGCTCAAAAGGGGCCCCAAAAATGTTAAGCCCACTAAAAGGAGAACGTATTTTTTCCTGTATATGCTCAAAGGGTCAAGTTTTATTGCAGAGTCTAACTATTATAGCATTAATAAATCACATTACTTTGAGTACAAGGCGATAACAAATCAGATCACGAACTGACCTGTCCGAACAGATTAGCATATTGAGATAACTGCTAAACAAGGCTGAAGCATGACATTTTTTATATGAAATGGACCATTAAAATTTGCATACTCCAACAGGACTCGTAAAAATCTTCCCTGGCATTAACTTTCACTCAAATCTGCGGAAAAGGTCTCATCAAAAGCTACTGCTTTTTTTCAAATTGTATGTACTCTAGCTTTTAAGCAATCAGATATTTCAAATAAAACCCTATTTGCCCCCAAGAACTAATTACAATTTAACAATATGTTCAAATGTATTGAGACTGAACAGCATTATACATTATTTTGCTACTATTCCGTGTCACGCAGAGCAAAGTGCATTCAGTAATATGAAAGTCTGAAGGAGAAGGAATGTTTAAGAATAAAATGTATTCATATTATTCTTAAGCGTGCTGCATAAAGAATGCACAGCCAAGAGCAGAGCTATGTAAAGATCTCATTCCTTTTTGTAGAGCAAGGGTGTCAAACAGTCAGCCCGCGGGTCAGATCAAGCCCGCTAAAGGATTTAATCTCGCCCGTGAGACAAAGCTGAGGGAAGCACAAGAGAAAGACGAGCTGCAGGTTGAAATATGTCCACATGGTGTTGCCAAAGCCAGGTGCCTTTCACAAAGACGCTGTAGTTGTATCTCTCTCTCTTTCTCTCTCTCTCTCTCTCCCTCTCTTCCAGTCTCTCTGTCTCTCTTTTTCTCTTTCTTTGTTCCTGTTTGTCTCTTTCTCTCTCTGTCTTTCCTTGTTTTGCTCTCTCTTCCTTTTTTCCTCCTCTCTCTCTTTTCCCTCTTTCTTTCTTTCTCTCTTGCTTTCCCCTTCTCTATTTCTACTCTTCTCTTGTTCTCTCCTATTTTCTCTCCTTCTCTCTTTCTCTCTTTCTATTTCTCTTTGGATTTCATTTTCTTTCTCTCTCTTTCTTTCCGTCTCTCTCACTATTCCTCTTTTTATCTCATTTGTTTCTCATGTTCTCTCTCTTCTTTCTCTCTCTCTCTTTCTTCCTTTATCTCTTTCATTTTCCCACCCGCTCTACTTTTCTCTTCCTCTTTTATTTCTTTCTCTTTTTTTTCCTTTCTCTCTAATCTCCTAGTCCGGCCCCCGAGAGAATGTTTGTTCTATCGTGTGGCCCCCCGAGTTAAAATGAGTTTGACACCCCTGTGGTAGAGTCTAAAATGACAGCCTGCACATTTCACCGTACGCAATTGGAATATGACCAAGTTCTAAAAATATTATTTTAATCAAATTCTGGCCTTTATACTTGTTCTCCATTCAAGGTCTACATGCTATGTTCATAAAAATGTTTCTGATTGTTTGATTTGGCCTGGATTTATACAGTACGTGCAGCTCTGAATTCAGTTTTGTTCTTGTGAGAAGTCGCAGATGGTAAAAACATGAAATTAACATCAACACTAGCACGTCTGTCTAATATCAAAACCCTAAACCAACATTACATGATGTTATTCCGCTTTAAATTGTTGTCGAGTCGAATTTTCAAAATTTGCAAGGAAAATTGCACACATGGGATGAAGGATTAGTCGTCTCTTCTTGCCAGTAAATTTGACTTCCAAATAAATATGTCATTGTCTATTATGCTTCATCACACTGGGATTCATTTGGTGTATTATGGCCCACTGCAGAAAATGTATGTCTGGAGCACAAATAATATTCAGGAGAAAGCATAAAGGTGGAGGACAAACTCGTGACTATTTTCTTCACCCCTAGAGCCAAATTGAGTCATCACATGTAGCAGGGCTTGGCATTGGCCGGATTGGGTTAAATCAGTCGTTCCCAAAGTGGGCGTTACCACCCCCCTGGGGGTGGTGGAAAGATCTGGGGGGGCGGTGAGGAAGAAGAATGCGGTAGGGGGGCGGTAGGGGTCGGCAGTCCGAAGTCGAAGTCAGAAGTTTGAACGTAGTGCGGATGTGAAAGCACTAGGTTTTTTTCATGGTTTTGTAGTGAGTGGTGGAGTTTTGGCCAACCACGATTGTTACTGTTCGAGTTTTAAAAGCACCGACCAATCAGAGGCAAGTTTTAATAACAACACAAGCCAATAATAATAATAATAATAATAATAATTTCGTGGGCAGCACGGCGGGGCAGTGGTTAGCGCTTGTGCGGCACAGTTCATGTCATGGGAACCTGTCGTGGGTTCAAATCCAGCTCCAGACTTCCTGTGCGGAGTTTGTATGTTCTCCCCGTGCTTGCGTGGGTTTCCTCCGGGCACTCCGGTTTCCTCCCACGTTCCAAAAACATGCATTTCAGGTGAATTGGCCGGTCCAAATTGTCCCTAGGTGTGAATGAGCGAATGAGTTGTCTGTCCCTGTGTGCCCTGCGATTGGCTGGCAACCAGTTCAGGGTGTCCCCTGCCCACTGCCCGGAGATGGCTGGGATGGGCTCCAGCCCCCCCGCGACCCTACTGAGGATAAGCGGTACGGCTGATGAGATGAGATAGATAGATAGATAGATAGATACTTTATTCATCCCCGAAGGGAAATTCACATGAGATAATAATAATTTCCTTTGTATTGTCATTCTTTGTAACAATGTACACAGAACGAAATGTCGATACACCTGACCCGTTGTAGCGAGCCGATGCGCGATTGAAAGTTTGCAAGCGCTAGTAATACACTGGGGAGCCAAGGGGGCGCCAGTCTGCAAAAGTTTGGGAACCATTGGGTTAAATAATGCTGGCCAAGAAGCTGATCCTGGAGACATTTCCAATTTTTGCGTTTATCCCTAAATATACATGCAGACATCTACATCTCATATTTCTTTATATTTGTTTTTAAAATAGTGCAGTTTCTGAAACGCTCAAAATTAAAGCAAATTAATATAACAGGTCCCTGTTTTAATCAGTAAAGTTGATTTAGTTTTGTAGTGCTGTATTAATGAAGTTGTATTTCATAGTAGATGTCATGATGACCGATTAGTATCACCTGTGCCCGCTCATTTGGCGCCAGCCGCTGCGGGCTACCTGATTGGTTCCCTGTCCTTTTTTAAGCCCAGTCCTGTCATTCCCGGTTGTCAGTCTGTCAGCAAACCTCTGTTGTTACAAGGCAAGCATTTTGACCCTGACTCCCACCTGTCCCGTTTTTACACCCGTTTTTCCACACATCCGTTCCTGATCTCTCTGTTTGTCTCCAGCTCCGACCTGTTTTTGATTCCGACCACGTTTGCTCTCCCGTCCCGATTTACGACCTGTTTTTGATTCCGACAACGTTGTTGTATTAATGTAGTGTTTTACACTTTTTTTTAGAATGAAAGTAAACTAATTAATGGAAGTCCCTGTTTTTAAGCATTCCATTTTATATTTAATTTTGTAGTAATTTTGTAGTATTTCTTTCTCATATAGTTTAGTTGTAATGTCTTTACTGACTTTACAAGAGCCGTTTTTACTTTGCATGTAATTATTATGATCAAATAACATTTGCTTTAATATAATTTAGTTACACTTTATGTCAAGAACCGGAACTGGATCAGGACCCACATGCGTGACGTTTCTCACACAAGCCTTTTATTTTACGGGAAATGGGGATTCATGCACGTTAGGGAGCAGTCTGGCGTGGAATGATAGGAACCCAGAGGCCGACGAGATCTATACCAATTGCCTGAGTAGATATCGGACGGATGGGGACGATACCGGACAGGACGGGACAGACAGGATTGATATCAAAACAGGATATCGAAAGTAAACAGGACAAACTAGACGGGAACGAAATTGGAAACCGATATTTAACAACGGGACAGACAGGATTGATATCAAAACACCGTGACACTTTATTAAAAGAAAAAAAACTCAATAGCTACTAGGGCTAAAAATATTTGTTTTGATTTGGTGTCTTGGCTAAGTCAACCTGGTGGCGCCCATCACTCTGCAAGCTGTTTTTTCAGGTAAGGGTTTGCTCCCCCACATAAGGTTTTAAGGTTTCTTCATTTCCTCATGCTGAGGTTTGAGTTTTTTCTTTTCCCTCATGTATGTTTTAGATCAGGGGACGTCGTGATAGTAGTCTATAGTCTGTAGTCTGCCTTTGAGATTTCTTGTGATGAGGGGTTTACAAACAAACATGACTTGACTTGACTTGGATGTATACAGTCTGGCCACAAAAATGTTGCTCTCTTTCCTCTTCAGAAAACGCAGGTGTTAATGTGACTTCCAGTGCCATGAGTGGCAAACTTCGTAGTAAATAGTTCTGCCAGGCTGTAGTTGCCCAATACACAACACAGGAAGTGGTGCCCCTGCGACCCTATGTTTAGGGATCTGTGAAAGCGAACACATCTCAATAATGTGGAGTTTTGAACAAACTCCAGACAGCCAGCTGCTGAAGACTTAAAAGAGCAGACATGATATGCAGAAAAACATGCACCAGTTTTCATCCTTTATCATTTATGATTTGTGATCTGTGAAAGGCATGATATGATTAGATAAGGCAACGCCCGTTGAAAATATTGCGTGATTTCAGATGAAGTCATTCCGGTTCCTCTTTAGCCTCTGCAAAGCAGCCACACAATACTAAGTCAAATGATAAAAATTTGTAGAATTCTGAAATGTAATGCTTCCTAAATATTTTGATAGATTAGGCATAATTATATTGTATTAAAGGAGCTTTACAGTATATGAAGCCATCTCATGGCCGGTGTCATCATTGCAGTTTTTGTCAGCTCGCTATCAATTTTTTTCTTCTTTTTGGGAGCTTGGGTTGGTGTTTAGACTCTACTTGAAGCAGGCCTTTTCTTATTTTCACCATTTTCATGCTACACTACACATAGAAACAGTAAAAAGACAAGCATAAAGTTACCTTCCATAACTCCCCCTAGTCCTCATTCCACCTACCTATTATTTTCCACCCCTAACAGCCGTGCTAAAAGGTAGATTAAAGCAGATCGGCACAATGGAAAATAAAGCATAAGGGCTCTTTGAACTCAGTTGGTGATTGTTAACACATACTTAAATCCAAAAACTATTTAACTTTCAACTATTTAAAGACACTTCAAACAAAGAACCCCATCTTAAATGAGCAAAACCAGATAAAATATTGTGAGGTAATAGTTATAATCTGGTAAACTAGAATAAATATGTGCATTTTAGAAGAAAATACTCATAGGACAATAAATAAGCATTCATATGATATAACATGAGTCTCACCTGAAAGGAGCTGACATAATTTTTCACAATCTTGCTGCCACGGGTACCCCAAAACCTCAAAAAGATAAAAAAGTAGTACACAATAAAGGGACATCTAGTTGTCAAAATATTACACACTGTACCTTTGAGCAATGACTGCGAGCTTCTTTCTGAGCTTCCTTATTTTTATTCCATGAATGTGGTGAATGCAAAGCTATTGTTTAATAATTACTTACTATTTTTCTAATTATCCTAAATTTGAAATTAAAAAAAGATGACTTCCCTGTTACCCTTGAGCTTTTGTTTTCAAAATGTGTATCCTTTTTACGTTGATTTGTGCCGATTTGTTTTAGAAAACCTTTTCTTTTTAAAATATAGCGATATTGCATTTCTGGGTAATGTGTAACCTAAAACCTTTATTTGAATAAACAAACCTTTATTTACTGCATCAGATTATGTTATCTGCCGAGCTGTCAAATTGGGAAGACTTTGAAGCTAATTTATTGTCTAGCAGCATGTACTTTTTGTTCTTTTACGTGGATGAGTTACAGCAAGACATGCTAAACAAATATTTGATCTTGGCTACCATGTAGTCTTTCATGTAGATATATTATAGTGGAACTGCGTTAATCAAGATGTAGCAATTTACAGTCGCTTTTCTAGACTCAGAAATGCTTGGGGGAAAAAAAGTTCAATATGCAATTTAAATATGCATCATAATTAAGAATTTAACTCCCGGTATTAGGTTGGGAACTCTATGAATTAAACATAATGACATCTAGTCTTACCACTAAAACTATTTTAGCAACGAACATGTTAACCACAAGAGGGCTCTCAAAGACCAGTCTGTATGTTTCACAGAGGCAGAACAGTTAGCGTACGCAGAATCATTCGACTACAATTAAAACAACAGTACTCATAAAACGTTGGCATAAACAAAAATCTTCAAATCTTCACAAAACGTTTAGTACTTGCAAACAATAATTGAACGAAGCAACAACGGAAAAATTTGCAAAGAACATTCAAAAGTTCAAAGTTGTGTGCTTCTCTTTTCATTATTTTTAGCAACAAAATATTAAAATGTTAACCACAGGGCACTCGAGGAATACTCTATGTGTTTCTCAAAGGCAGAACAGTTACAGTATGCAGTATCATTTCATTGTAACTGCGATTCCAATTTTATCCAGTATATTTTCTAGCAGATAAGGGGCACATTGGAATTTCTGGTCAATTTGCTCATTTTAGGTGCACCGTATAGTGCAAAATTTAATACAAAATTTGGTCTTCGGGAGTCATGGACGTGCATTGCCGGCAGAGCTTATCGACAGGGTAACTTGGCTTCAAATAAATTCTTGAAGACTTGAATATTTGTAATATAATATGATTAAACTATTTCAGTTGAAAATTGTGTGAGGTCTGATCCTGAGAATCACATCAAGTCCACAACTGTCAGCTGATTTTGAGGGAAAACACTTATCATATTTTCGGAGGTCCACTTTGCTTTAGTGCAGATCTTCGTGGAGATCTTGGCCCTCCCCCAAACAAGAAGCCCTCCTCCACCACTCAGCTAACTGCCTCTTTGACCATCTTCTTGGTGAATTAAAGTGAAAGAACCATGTAGCTCATTCAATATCGGGTCAGAATTCAGTTTTCAATGTCAAAGAAAATAATGAAACAATGTCAGAACATGTGAAGATCTTATGCTTTAATTCAATAATTCACAGTGACTGAGTTATCTGATTTGTTATCTTGCATCAGGGAAACAAAGGAACAGGCTGGTCAGAGGGTGGGAGGCCAGGCCGTAAGCCAGGGTGCCTGACACCTTACAATTCAGTTTGAAAGAAGCCAGCGAGAGGACAAAAGGTCTGACTTATAATAAGCAAAAGAGTCGCTGAAGCCAGAGACCCAGGTTCCAGCCACAAAAGGAGCACAGGAGTAAATCCTGGCCGTGTTGCAGCCTAACAAGCAACCAGAGTCAGCGGTCAAACCGGTGGGACCCAGCCAGCGACCTCAAAGAAAGCCTGCAGCCTCCAACAACTTCAACAGCTGCATTCTGTGGTCCTCTTCCTGACCGGGTTTCCAGCCTTGAGGGTTTCTCACCGCTTGATTGCCAAATACATCAAGACTGGGGCATCACCTTGATTGAACCAGAACCATAGTCTATCTCATGGCGCTACGTATTGGTGTTGGTGAGATGCTAAGGGGGATTCTATCAAATTACAATAACTTAATAATTAAGCCAAAGTGTTTTTTTCTGTCTGAATGGTGCCAGTTAAGGGGCCGGTCACACAGACATTTGCGGCTGAATCACGGCCAGAAATTTCTGCCTTTGAGGCGGACGCTATTGGACGCATTGAGATCGCCATTCAGACCAGATACAGCGGTGCTTAACACGAAGTCGGAAATTCGAGCGCGGGTGGCAGCGCGAAAGAGTTTTGCGCTGCACATTTCTTCAGAGCGCTGGTACACAACCTTTCACGAGCGTATCGAGGCTGAACCACGGCCAGAAATTTCTGGCCGTGAAGCAGATGCTGTTGGGCGCTGTCGGACGTAGTGACCTCGTCTTAATCCATTTTTATTTCTTGACATTTCTTTTCAAGATAATAAAATAAAAATGATGCCATAGCTTGAAATCTTGATCTTCACGGGACTGTGTCTTGTGCGGTTATGATTTCTACAGCCCGGTGCCGAGATTTGCATCCCCTCGCTACTACAACCACTTTTACCTCGTTTTATCTCACTTTTAGGGAATGTAATGGCGAACATATAACCAAAACCACTTCGTCTTGCATTTGTTGGAAATGTAATACAACTTAAACCATTCCGTCTTTGTTTTTTGTTGTGAACGTAATCGAACGGTAAATCCTCCCCCCCTCGCGTGAACGCGCATTCTGCTGCGCTTCCAATGAAAGCGATCGTATTCTATATAAAACGCTTATTAAAACTATAAAGCGAGCTAATTATAACAATTGGGAGATTCTAGTCTATATAACGCGTTTATTTAAACAATAAAGCGCTATCGTATTCTACAAATTGCGTTTGTTAACGCGGATGCAAAAGTCACCAATGTCAATGTACGTTTCCCACAAAAGCGATCGCAGCAGAATGCGCGTTCACGCGAGGAGGTGGGGGGGGTGTTGCGTAGGAGTCGGATTTGGGCACAACACCGGCTCGGGAGCTTTTATACCCGTGGTCCACACGAGAAAATGACGCAGAAATGACGCGATGAGGAAGGGGAACAGTCGCCGGCGTGTTTTGCGGGCATACCACCGATGAACAGCGGGTTGGCCAATTTTGCGCATTTTCCATCGCGGGCAACCACGGGCTAAAAAAAAACGCAAAATTTTAGCCGTGATTCAACCGCAAATGTCTGTGTGACCGGCCCCTAAGATCTTAACTTCTATCTTTCTTTGTTTTTTTCTTAGTCTTGTTTTGTTTTTTTCTCTATTCAAGTCTCTTCTGTTGAAGATTTGTAAAAGAAAACTCCATAGATCCGAGAGTGTGTGTGTCTTGATTAAAGTACATTGAAGCATCAAAAACGATAAGAATAATTAACTTAAAGTTGTGTGTAGCAACCCTTCGGAATAACTAAAAAGGTTTTTTTATCCATTTTTCCTGATATAAAGATTTGAAAATGTATGTGGTGCATCAAAAAGGCGAGACAAGTTTTGAAAAAAAATAACCCGTCTCTTTAATTCAATTGGTTAAGTGACCACCCAAATTTTGCTACACCGATTCAGCACTTTCCTCAAGAAGGGCAGCTGCTTTACCATCATCGCCTGGCCCACGAGCCAGACCTCCATAGCACAACTCCTTGCCTTCCCACTCGCCATACAAATAACATCTGAAGCTGAGTTGGAATCAAATTAGCCATAGATAAAATAAGATACTAAAAAACTGTTTGCCACACGCATGCATTGTCCGATGTTTTACCCCTTTTGCGAGTCTTTTGAAGCCAAATTTCAAATGTACTTAAAAAACCCACCATTTTAAACGTTCTGATTGCTTCTATCAAATAGGCCATCTTAAGGTTCACAATGTGTGCTTTGTCATGGTTTCACTCCATCTTCAGGACTTTGCTCATCAAAATAGTAATTTTAGAAATCCACCCAAGTTAGACACAGACGCTCCCCTACTTACGACCATTCGACATACGTAAAACGGTACATACGAACATTTTTTTTCGGGATATCGAAAAATTACTGAATATTTCTGTAAGTTAGATTTTGTATTGTGTGCACCGTTTTCCAGGACATTACTGTGGTGCTTCTTTCCGCCGCAACCAGCTTGTGGCCCTGTGAGAGGTCACCCAGCATCCAACCAAAAGTAAAAAAATCCGCTTCATCTTCCGAATTCATGTGTAACCATTCTATACTGTCTTTGTCTATATTATCTTTGACATTTTTGTTATTTAATATCTCGTGCATCCATTCAATATGGTTGGTATAAAGTGTGAAGAAGAGGCGAGCTGTTTCTTTTGAAGCGAAAGTGGAATAAGAAAGCTTGATGCGGTTGAGAAAATGGTTGGAACGCTTTTTTCGGCCACTTTTTACCAGAGAGAAAAGTAAACCTCACTTTATTTATCTTTATAGAGTATATTATTTTATGAAATGGTTATTTTTTAGTCCAAAACAATTCGGGTTACTTATAAAAGCCTAAAACATAATTGTTTAAACCTTAAACATACAAGATATAGCACTAAAGCAACTTATAAACAAATTCAACCTACGAACGATTGTCCGGAACCTCGTTTGTGAGTAGGGTAGCGTCTGCACACAATTAAATACGAGAAGAATATAATTCAGCTAATTGAGGGAATAATGGATCTTTTTGCTCTGTATGCAGTATTTAAGCTGCAGGGAGGTCTCTTTTAATGTCTCCTTTATCTTAAGTGTACTGGCATTGACTTGCAGTTTTTGCTCTTTAATACTGTAATATCATTAAGCCTCCAAGTTATTGGATTGTAGATAACCGTTGACATTTCTACATTTGTCATGATAATAAGACAAATAGTTAGGGGAGTAAATGTGTGAAGAAAAAGTGAGACATTATCCGAGCCAAAGATAGAATAATCACTTTGTAATGAGGTCATGACAACAGCTGGAGAGATTAAGTTTATTTAAAGTCGCATACGACCACACTCTGCATGCATTTCTGCTTTGTCCGTGCAGGATATTCACGCCGGGATCCAACATATCATAAATAAACTTTTGTCTGCGTGACAGACACAACAATCGGCCGGTGCCCTTTGCTCCGCAGGCTGCAGGAACGTTCCAGGGGCCCCAATCCGAGTTTATGACCCTAGGGGCCCCGGCCTGCAAAATGATGTGTGTGCAGACAAAAAACACCAAGCCAGATTTAACAATGTTAAGAAAGGGAGGGAAAGTGATTAAAGTGTCGGAAAGAGGCAACTTATTGAGATAAATGATGTGTTCTCAAAGTGTGTCGGGATTCGCGAGCAGTCTCGTAGCTAATAAGTGCATCTTTTTCAACTGGTGCAAGTCAGAATTTGATGACGTAATGTTCTTGAGCATGCATGCTTTTAAACGCTTCCGCCGGTAAAGGCACTACAGTAATCCCTCGCTTTCTAGAGTGGTTTTGTGTTAAAAAAGGAGCCGTAATTGTAGAGTAATAAAAGTATAAACTTTTATTAATTATTTATTTAGACAGTACTCTATTATACAACCATCCATTATCTGCACCGCTTATCCTCAGTTGGGTCGCGGGGGTGCTGGAGCCCTTCCCAGCTATCTTTAGGCAGTGGGCAGGCGACACCCTGAACCGGTTGCCAGCCAATCGCAGGGCACACAGAGACAGACAACCATTCACACCTAGATACAATTTGGACCGGCCAATTAATCTGACATTTTTGGGAATGTGGGAGGAAACCGGAGAGCCCGGAGGAAACCCATGCAGGCACGGGGAGAACATGAAAACTCTACACGGGGACTTGAACGCTGAACCTCTGCAATGTGGGGCTACGTACTAATCACCCAGCTGCCGTGCCTGCCTGGGAGCAAGATGATTTTAAAAATTTAAATTTGACAGCTTACTCGCTCATTCACACCTAGGGACAATTTGGACCGGCCAATTAACCTGACATGCATGTTTTTGGAATGTGGGAGGAAACCGGAGTGCCCGGAGGAAACCCAGGCGAGCACGGGGAGGAAGGTTCGATCTCATGACCTCAGAACTGTGCTGCACACGCGCTAACCACTGCGCTGCCGTGCTACCCCTCTATTATACATTGAAACAAAAAAAAACACCCCCATTTACTGATTCAAGCACTTGTTTATCAAATGAAAGTAGTGTAGTTAAGCAACTTATTATTAGTAGTATTTTTTACAAATAACCTCTGTACTGTCAAATTTAAATTTTTAAAATCATCTTGCGGTGCCGATAATGGATGGATGGATCTTGCTACAATATTCCGTTATAGATTATTTAGTCGCCATCGTGTGGATGTTATTGAAAAACAAAAATGTGGCGTTAATATGCTTTTACCTTCCATTAGCATAGGAGTTGGGAACCATTTTCATTATTTTAGAGAGAATCACAACGTATAATTTGAAACAAAATTTACCAAAACCACCAAACCCGCCCTTCAGAAATAAGCCGATTCTTCAGTACAGGAGACAGAAGAAAGTGCCTGCGGTATGTGTGCACAGCGCCACTCATTTCTAATGCTCCCCCATTCAACTTGCTCTGGGTGGTTTGATAGAGTTTTTGGGTTTTTACAGTTTCTTCTGTGGGTTTTCATCATACAGTGTCTCAGTGGTGACCAAAGTGACCAAAACATTACTATTACATTATTATTTTCCCTCAATTTTTGCCTAGCCTTTTGCAAAGAACAAAAAAAGGAAAAATAAAATTATTGAAAGAAGGAAAAAACATGAAAAATTTGAAAATAAACAAAAAGAAAGAAGAAAGGAAATAAAATAGAGGAGGAAAAAATGAAAAGGGGAAAAAACAAAAAATAAATTGCAAAAGAAAAGAAGAAAGGCAGAAGGAAAAAGAAAATGAAAAAATTAAGAAAAAAAGGGGAAAAAATAAAGAAAAGAAAGAAAAAGAAGTACATATGAAAAAGAAAAGAGAAAAGGGAAAGACTTTTTGTGATAAAGGACTTTACAAATAAACATGACTTGACATGAGCATGACATAGCGGAATCCATACCTAGTAGTCGCTGCCATGTTTGTCTGGCCTCATGCTGCTAAACTGTGCTTATTTGGCACTGGTTTTCCTTTGCATAAGAAAATACAGTGCCATCTGGTGGTCAAACATTACAATGTACTTTTAAGTTGATTCCCTCATTGGGAGTTAAAAACAGTACAGGCTTAGACCGAATGTTATTTTGAAGCAGGCCACTTTTGGAGTGTACTATTTGATGGTATAAAAATGAGTGTGCACTACTCACAGTGACCTTTTTGAAGTGAGTGGACCCCGACACATGCTGGGGCCCTATTTTTTATTTTTTTTCTTGCATAAATCCCAGCCTTATTTTTTCAGCTCTCATCTAATCTGGAACGACGCAATCCAGATGTCCGGTCTTGGAGAACAGTGGCCAGACATTTTTAACAGCCAGCCCAACAGATTTTAGATATTGCCTCAACTATACTGTACAAGTATTATCGTATTTACAGAAAATACTGGGGATTTGAACATACTGCCCGCGGGTTGGATCAGGCCCGCGAACATATTAAATCCAGCCCGCGAGACAAGACTGGGAGAAATGCAACAGAAAAATGAACTGATGACGTCAAACAATGACTTACAGTTTTAAATTTGTCCACTTGATGACGCCAAAACCAGGCACCACTCACAAACCAACTGTATTGGCTGACCACGATTTATCAACCAGAGAATTTTTGCTGTTATTTACTTAAAAAAATAAAAACAATTGAAACAAAAAAGAAAAATACGTGTAAATCATCTAATCAATCATTTCAAATGTTTGCACCTAACTGAGTGTTTGTGTGCTTTTTCACTTTGCATGAGTTAAATTAAAGGTAAAGTGTGTAAATTCACTAAACTAAATAACACTATTGTGTAATGCAAGTAAAAACAAAACTGTAAAATTACAAATTATGGAGACTCAGTGACCAAACCCCACTATTTTTCTTATATCTTTTTACTGTCCAGCCTTGTGCAAACTAATAAAAATGAAAGGAACAATTAAAGAAAAAAGAAAGGAAAAAAGAATGGAAAAAAAAATAAATCAAAGCAAGAAAAGAGAAAAAGAAAGAAAAGTAAACTAAGAGAAAGGGAAAAAAAATTGGGATTTTTCTTTCTTTCCCTCTATCTACCTTTCCTTCCATTTTCACATTTCTTTCTCGCTTTCTCTCTTCTTTATTTCTCTCTATTCTAAAAATGTGGTCCCACTGTGGGAGTGCTTTTTCTAGCATGTGGCCCCTGAGATAAAATTAGTTTGACACTCCTGTTGTACATCCTCTTATGTTAAATGGAAATCAGGAAAATCGCATAAATGCAAACATCCCTACTATGATGAACCAAATGAAAAGGGCAAAGTAGGCTGAGTTAAGCCAATTTTATAAATACAGTAAAAATAATGAAAAGCCATGACCAGGACTTGGAAAAATAATGGTTCTTTTTTTCCGGCTTTCAACACTTTTATGTAGATTTAGAGGTACCTTGTGCAGAGTAGTAACATTCAAACAAAATAATTCCATAAAATGGTAATTACAGGTAAAAAAAATTCTGCCTGCCTGTGGGGTAGGTTGAATTAGCCCAATACGTATATGTGTTGAAAGGTTTGCCAATTTCATGCAAATGAAGCTGAATATGTTTGTGGTTATATACGATTTGACATCTGTACTCAAATATTACCCAAGTTAATATCGGTTACAAGCTCTTTGGAAAATAACAAAAGTAGCTCAACGAGCTGAATTGGTAATGATTACATACAACTACATGAATTAGCTTAGAAATGTATGAGTCAACAGCACTTTTTGTCTATTATTCCATACTTGTTGGGTGATGGATGCTACTGATGTAGAAGAGAATCTCAGAAGATATTCCTAAAACAGCAATGTAAAACTGGTTTAACAGAGGAAGCAGATACAACCAAGGGCAAGACGGCAAAAGGGTTATTCTGTGGTCACAAGACCATTAAAAGAGCTTCTACTGACAGGTGGTTAGCGCCATAATTTATGAAATATAGTAATTATAGCTCACTGATTTCTACCATGAGCAGACCTTGGTTATGGATAATTGTACATGCGTTGATGCTAAAAATCGTAAACCTGAAATTTCCATTATATAATTAAAGCCATTCTAGGCGCAGTGGTTTAGCAAACAAAATAAAATTAGAGTTATACTACGTTCTAATTATTTTTACTGTCTCTATGTAACCGCAGTGTACCTGTCCCACCAAAGATCCACATTCACGCTGGACTGGATGATGAGGTTTTTATTACAGTTTCTGCAGATAAAATGAGTCACAACATTAGCTTCTCTGCTGGCTTTGATCTCTTTGAATCTCGTTGGCAGCTCGCTCTGTAGACTGCCCAAAGCATATCAAAGAGCTTTCTTTTCAATTTACATATAATAAATTTTAGAATATAACAATACATTTTTACATCCATTTTAACAAGATACTTTTAACAAGAGATCGTATAGTGTTTTTTAATGTTTACAATGAATTCAACATATTTTTCTTTAGTCTGAATTTTAACCAACATCATCCTTTTTATATATATGAGAAAATAGAAATAATGACAATAATGAGTATAAAAACGGATACAATTTACCTGCGGATGAAATGAGTCACAACATTAGCGTCTCTGCTGGCTTTGATCTCCATGATCTCTATAAGGGGAATTAACATTTTAGCACAACAGAAAAAAACAAAAATAAATCCAAACAGCTTGACAACATCAATCACATTACTGTGCATGTTGAGAGATTTGTCAGCTGTGGTTATAATGTTTAAAATTAACTTCTTTTGTGGAACACCAAAAGATGTGTCTTATTGTGGCAGCTCGCTCTGTAGACTGCCAACAAAACCCCGCCTTCCGGTCACATGTCAAAAGCCCAAACAAACCCTACTCCATACCAGCAGTTGGCACTGTTGGACTCATCATTGCAGGACACTTACCATAAACTATACACATATTTCAGCAGGAATTTCAATAAAACAAAAGCTTTTATTACACCTGTTACATCTATATGTTACATCTTTTTTGCATGTTTTACCTTGGAGGGCCAGGTCCAATTTTATTGCCTACAATTTTTCTTAATTTTGATATCAATGACAAAAAAGACTTTTCTATTTGGTCTATGTAGGCATATTAGTTTAGTTTTTTTTAAGCAGGAGCAATGAGATAAAATCAGGCAAGATCAGTTTTTGTATACCGTACATTAGAGCAGTTGAGCGAATGAAAAGTCTTCCCACAACATGATGGAATCCAAGTTCTCCTCTATAGTGTATAAATATTTTTTAACAGACTATTCTCTTACCCTTGAGGAAATAAAGCAGAAAATGATCTGATGGTTTTCATCCACACAGTGCAAATATATTCGGCAAAGATACATAAAAATGTGTGCTGAAATGATGGATTCTTTTATTCAGTTGAACTGTTGTGCTTGTTGGCAATAGTGCTGATGCTGGTGGTCTAGCTCCGCACGTAATTGCTCCAGCTGCATTTACCCAAAAAACGACTGACCAACTCGGTTGCTCTAGGGTCAGGCACCCGCCCTGAGACTGGGAAGTCACAGGTCCAATCCTTTCAACATTGTTACTTCTCTGCTTGGCGCTCGGCATTAGGGGTGAGAATTGGGAGGTTTAATTGCCAAATGACTGGTAAAAAGACAAAAAAACACTGTAAAAACACCCAAAAAGGGTTGTCAAATGACCCAGTAAAATAACTGTAGATGACCTGAATTGATCCATAAATAGTCCCAAAACTGTCAGGAATCAGAACAGGATCAGGACCCAAACGTGTGACGTTGCTCACACAAGCCTTTTAATTTAAGGGAAACGGGGAGTCCTGCATGTTAGACAGCAGTCTGGCGTGAAATGATAGGAAGCCATAGGCCGGCGAGATAGATACCAATTGCCCGAGTTGATATCGGACAGATGGGATCGATACCGGACAGACAGGATAGATAATGAAACAGGATATCGAAAATAAATAGGACAAACTAGACGCTAACGAAAACTGGAGAAAATAATAAACGGGACTAAAATAGACGGAAACAAAACTGGTAACCGATATCAAACAGGACAAAATAAACGGGAACAATACCGGACAGGAAATACCAACAGGAACAGGACCGAGTCGAACCCACAACTTGCGGGGTAGAAGTTCGTTGACGGACTGACAGAGGAAAATTGAGAGCACTGAGCTTAAATAGACAGAAAGACAATCTGTCAATTAGCCGCAGCTGGTGCCACACGGGCGGGGCCAATTGGGCGCCTTGGCAACCGTGACAAAAACGAACAAAAAAATAATCGAAACAAGAAAAAAGACTGAGTAACGACCGGAAAAACGACCTAGAAAACACTTGGAAACTACTATAAAACACCAAATAAGACAAAAAGATTCTCTGAAGACCCTAAAAAGACCCCCAAAAAAATTACACAGTACAATAGTCTTTCAACAACTTGATTGAATCCAATTTCTCCTGCATGTTGTATAATATCCTTCCCAGGCTTTTCTCTAAGCTTTGAGGAAATAAAGCTGAAAATGATCTGTTGCTTTTCGTCCACACGACTGCAAATTCGTGTGCTAAAATAAGCGATTCTTATTCGGTTGGACTGTTGTGCTTGTTGGCAATAAAAATAACAATAAAACTGAGACTTACCATCTGCGAGTGCACATAAAAGCGCTGGAGTTTTCAGGGTTTTCTGTTTATTTGCCACTCCATCCTTGGGACATTGCAACCCCCCAAATATTCCTTGAGAAGTGTCATTAATTCAGAAGTGTTTAATGTAGAGGACAGCTTTAGTGTATGCAGCTGCCACTGGTCCACTGATTAAAAGTTTTCCCTTTCCGTTCTGTGCTTTTCCCTTCCTTTCTCCTATCCAGTTTAAACTTCTTTCACATTGCTGAAACAAGCCAAAGGACTAGGACTGTGCTGTTCAATCGAAAATGTTGAAAGAGCCATATTAGACAAAAAAACAAATTTGTCTGGAGCTGCAGACAGGTAAAAGCCTGATGATGAATGCAACATAAGTCATTCATATCTATTTTTGCTTAATATTAAGATGACTAAGTTGGATGTAGTGCAATCTGGAGAAAGATGCACAATAGGGCTGTTGGCTGTTGAAAGAAATGCAATAAAGAAATCACATTTTTGATGTTAATTTTATTCTGGTGATGCGTAACTTATTGTCATGATTACCGATGTGAATAACCCACTCCTTTCCGTCCCCTTTTGTCAGTCCGTCTGCCAACCTCAGTTAACACTAGGCCCTTTTCGACCCTGACTCCCACCTGTTTTTTGCTCCTGTCTGTCCCCCGGCTTCGATCCGTTTTTTTATCATGACCACGTCTACTTTCCCGTCCCTGCTTTCGACCTCTTTTTGTACCCGACCACGTCTCCTCTCCTTTCCTGGCTTATGACCTGTTTCTGACCCGACCACGTTTTTGCTCTCCTTCCCTGGCTATCGACCTGTTTTTCTGTCCTCGACACCGCCATCGCTCGCTACGGAAGATCCACTTCTGTGTTCGGATCACAATCCGTGTACGAGAGCAACTTGCTTCCCACGCCTAGCGAACACCGGATTGTGGGCGCAGCCCTTCCTCTTTCCTTTTAGTAAAACTTGTGTTAAACGCAGGGTTGGGTAGGGTTACTTTAACTTGATTACTTTCAATTACTTTTGGATTACTCCAATACCAAGTATGCTAATAAAAGACAAAAGAAACTAAATATGAATAAAATTACTAAATTTTGTGCAGGCTTGGGGAGTAACGGAATACATGGAACGGCAAAAATGATGTTGGCAAGCTGTTTGGATTTGTTTTCATTTTGTTTCTGTCGCATTTTATGTTAGTTTTGCCGGAAATCAAAGAGATCAAAGCCAGGAGAGAAAGCTTACCACGTGTTGTGAGTCATAATTGTATTCATATTTTATTTCTTTTGTCTTTTATTTGCATATTTGGTATTTCAATAATCCAAAAGTAATTGAAAGTAATCAAGTTAAAGTAACCCTACCCAACCCTGGTTAAACGTACACAATTGGGTCCTGTTTCCGTTCTGGTCCTGACACTTATCTGAGCAACCAAACAGTGCAATAAAAAGCAGTATGCATTCATAAAAATAAAATAGCAGCATTTTGAAGAAATAAAGTAAATAAAATCACATTACTACAGTTTAGGTTAATTTCTGTGCAGTTATTTTTCTCTTTTTACCTATGGGTTCCATGGACCAATTCGCACAACCGCTGGTTTGTTAAAAACAGCCACCTTCCTGGCTCGTGACGCTGCCTCTTCAAAAGGCAGAGCTCTTTTAACGGGACAGCGAAAAAAAAAGTGGAAAACGAACGGAGAAGAGATGCACCAGAGTTTTGCATTGCAGCAAAGTTCTCCAGGCAGGAGATCAAACCTGAGAACCACAAGTTCACGTCTCAATATATGACTTTGCTATATTCGAGGCCTGTATACCGTCTTATAAGTGAGTTATATAGTCACACCTTTAGTTGAAATGTAATATTTATTCTACACATTTTTACAGCATTGGAAAATCTTACAAGTGTTTGTCCTCCTACGGAAACCACATTAGAACAAAAGTACATTTCCCTCCCCCATACTTTTCATTTCGTAAACATTTTCGGAACAGCGCCAGGGAGCCTTTCGGTAGCACTAAAGAGCCACATACGACTATTGAGCCACGGGTTGCAGACTCCCAGACTAGGAGATGCGCATTGATGCATTGAAATAACTCAATTTAATTTCATCAAATTATTAAAATGTATGTAATTATCTGTGTCTTCATTGGTATTTTTAAGTGAGTTTTGGCGCAAATGTCATGTGCTTGTGTAAGCTTAAAGCCCGAGTGTGTAATATTTAACCACTAGAGGGCACTGCTGTCTAATGGAAACAGAACCCTGTGCCACAGCAAGCGGAAAGGCGGTAGACAATCATGGCAGACTACTAGGTATGAAAATAGAAATTTCTCTACCTGATTTTTATTTTTTTTAAAACATTGGTATGATAATTCATTTATTTTTGCCCATTATTCGATCCAATGTTTTTTGTGTTTTTTTACTGAATAAAGCTTTTTTTGTACCACTAGGAGACACTAAATATTACACACTGTCCCTTTCACTGTTACAGTCCATGAATTCTAGGTTTTTCCAGATGTAATAGAAAGTGTAATAGAAAAAAAAAGGAAACCTGAGTGCACTAGAGCAAAGAATGGAGTCAACACAAGGTAATGGTGTAACAGGAAGCCAGGTGTATTGAATTACAAAAAAAGGATAACAGAACTTATACAAAACTCACAGGAGAAGTTAAAGTATGCCAAACAAAAGAACCTAATTAAAACATCTAAGAAGAGAACCAGTTACACTGCCCAACGAACTTCTGTCCAGCAGCAGCAAGTCTCTGCCTACACTGCTCTAACCAATAAAGTACAAGGGTAGCATACTCCCTTTTAACCCAGTGTTTCTCAACTGGTGGGTTAGAACCCAAAAGTGGGTTGAGGCTGTTTTTAGTGGGTCGTGGGCCTTTGACCTGGCAAGATAATGTTAAGATGAAGAAGCAAAAACAGAGGGTCAATTACACAGTAGAAGGCAATAACGCCCTGCTCCATCTCTTCTTCCAGTTTAGTCAATCAGCACTGTCCCAATAGTGTTTGAGAGGGACCACATCTCATTTCATTGTGATTTTGTTGGTTTGATTTCCTTTTCCTGGCCATTACAAGAGGTCTCAAGAAAATGTATGATAAGGGGAAGGAAACCTGGAAATCATTGAAAATAGTGACAACGATTGAAGAAGGAAATGACTTCAAAATACGAAAATGGTGTACAAATGTCTGCCATTGAAGCGCTGCTTAAAGGTACAGTAAATGGTTTAAAATGTTATGATTCTAGCTTTCTTCTCTAGTATGTTGCTGTTTATTATCTACACCATTAAGTAGTATACATTGTCTTATCAATTATTTAAACATTTTGGCTTTAACCTTCTTTAAGTATGTGGCTATTTCAAAGCAGTTATAGGGGGTCACTTATATGCGATGAGGGCTTATATGCGAGTATATACAATAATTGAAGTCATTTTGGTTTTGCCGGTCATTTTGTTGTTTGAAAAAATTGAAAATATTCCACTATCTCTACTTTAAACTGCACACTATTTTAATTGGATACATTTGAGAAGTTGAATTTCTTTCTTGACTTGACTTAGAGTTAGTTAACATAAAATTGCTCGCAAATAAAGCAAACCTACCTTGTAAAAATGTTCTCTGCAAATCCTGGAATACATGAGGGCAGCCACTCTGCTAGTGTTGTGCCTCGGCCAGCCCCTTTATTTGACTGCAGATAAACATTGCCGTCTTTTGTCTTCATCAAAAGGGTTAGAATTACAAATTGGGCTTAGATCACCACAGTAAAAAAAATGCTGGTTTTATTCTTCTGTGGTGGGATTTGGCATTTTCTTCAACTCAATTGCCTTTTCAACTGCCATGCGCTCAAGTGCCTCTTTCCATCCATCATGGCTCTGACTCTGCCAGAGAAGGCAACGTGACATCATGTGCAAAGGGTCAGTAGCAAAGTACATCCTTTGTGTGGTATATACAGTATAGAGGCCTCTGTCTGACCAAAATAAAAATCTGTAGGAGTCTGCAAGTAAGATGAAAAAGTGAGTGTCGTAGAAATAACATAATAAATAAATAAAAACAAATACATTGAAAAATACATACATAAATACATAAATACATAAATGCATAAATACATGAATATACATATATATATATATATATATATATATATATATATATATATATATATATATATATATGTATATATATATATATATATATATATGTATATGTATATATATATATATATATATATATATATATATGTATATATATATATATATATATATATATATGTATATGTATATATATATATATATATATGTATATGTATATATATATATATATATATATATATGTATATATATATATAAATATATATGTATATATATATATATATATGTATATATATATATATATATATATATATATGTATATATATATATATATATATATATATATATATATATATATATATATATATATGTATAAAAAACACATAAATAAATGGATACATAAATGCATATATATATATGTACATTACATACATAAAACAGCTAAGAATGGTATGAGCAAAACTTAAAACCTTGCCTCTCATGGTGCACCCCCGCTTGGCCAAATCTGGAGATATACTGCAAGCAGGTACGAAGAGAACAGGATGAGCGCAAGCATAAATTCTTGGCAACAAAGAACTAGAAATGTCAGCATATTCCTCAGAAACATCTGGCTGGCATCTATAGGATTTTGCAAGTGTATAGATAGGATAAGTTACTATTTTTTCCAAATAGTCGCAATGATCGGCTTGTTTGGAGTCTTTTGATTTTTTTGGGGGGGAGTTAGCACGATTGTGGAGTGCTCATATTCGGTCAGCTAGCTTATTCGAATATCTTTTCTACAAAGTCAACGCCACGGGCTACATCAACTGAAACCTCCTAGCTGAATTCTTATTAAAAATCCTCAGACTTTCAATCCGGAACAAATTAGCAAGCTATACAGTACAAGCAAGCGCCAATCCGATAATATTGTTCATGCATACTTTGGAGAGTTTGAAATGCTTTGATGGTGCTCAAATATTTGTTTGAATATTCAGGCTTTTTTCCCCTTTTGTCATTGACAGATTGTTGCCGAGAGGAAAACTTTTCCATTTTCTATATGGCGTCTACTTGCTCAACAAAAACATTGCACAGGTAAAAAATTGTTACACGCCGGTGCAAATGACGTAAAAACACATTCACAACATTTTGGATCGGGCACATTCATTAGTTATACTCAAGCTATAGATTAGGGCAGAGGTCTCTAAACTTTTTCAAGCTGAGAGGTACCATATTTTCCGCACTACAATAAGTCTTTTGTCATATTCTTTTCGTATGTAGGGCGCACCAGACTATAAGGCAGATTGAATTCAAACTAAATTAAGAGATACTGTAAGGCCGCACAGCGGCTGAGTGGTTAGCACGTCCACGGTAAAGTTCTGAGGTCATGGAATAAAATCCAGCTACCAGCTTTCCTGTGCGGAGTTTGCATGTTCTGCCCGTGCTTGTGTGAGTTTCCTCCAGGCACTCCGATTTCCTCCAACATTCCAAAAACATGCATGTCAGGTTTATTGGCCGGTCCAAATTGTCCCTAAGTGTGAATGAGCGAGTCAGTTGTCTGTCTCTGTGTGCCCTGCGATTGTCTGGTAACCAGTTTAGGGTGTCCCCTACCCACTGCCCGAAGATGGGGTCCAGCACCCCAGCCTACTATGGATAAGCGGTGCAGATAATTAATGAATGGATTGGATGTACTGTATTTAATCATGTATAACCATTGCCTCTTTTGTACACTTGACCTAAATCGCGAATCATTGTGAGCAAATACAATTGAACCCGGGTCACGGCGGTGAGATATCGAACCAAAAGACCACTAGTGGTACAGACGACATATGAAAAGGCATTCGATTTTATGTAATGTTAGAGAATGGAGAAAACAGAAAGTCATTTTCCATTATAATTTGGACAAACAGTGTGGCTCTCTGTTTTAATTTCAAGTCAAGTATATAGCCCTTTATCACAAAAAGTCTCAAAGGGCTGCACAGACGACCATTACTGCATTCCCTGATCTGTAACCTACATTGGGGCGAGGAAAAAACTCAAAAACCTCACCTTGAGGAAATCAAAAGACTCCTGAGAAGATGTAGGAAAAATGGATTGGTCTCTCATTGCTTAGATCCTACCCCTAAGACAGGATGCCTTGTGCTAGATATACGGCGATATGACCTCTGAGCCCTTTAGTGTTACCTATGGCGTTCAACAGGGCTTAGTACTTAGTCCCCTCCTTTTTAGTATCTATATGCTTCCGTTACATTCTGTCTGACATGGTTAAGGTTTACCCATGTTGACAATTACTAGCCCCCCTAATATTTTCAAGGGGTAGAACAATATGTGGGTAACTGAATACTTATTTGCCATAATATAGAATGATTTTTAAACAATTGAAAGACAGTTTGCCCACTGATTTTTACTTAAGAACTAGGAAAAATACACTAAAATAAGGTGAATTTTCTGCCAATGTAGTTTTTTGTCTCCCCCTCATGTATATTTTTGATCATTTGAAGGACAAACGGGAACTTCCAAATTCATTGATAGATCACAAATCACAATATAAAGATTCAATTATATATGGTTTTGTTTTGCTCGATTTTCTTGCTTTGTAATACCGTTTAATTCTCATCTTGTCTTCATTTTAAGGAGCATTTTTGTGCTTTTTTGTATAATTTACATGGATATGTGCAAAAAATATTATTCAAAGATTTATATTTTGGGCACCAATCTAAGAAAAAGTCATTACACTAAAAAGTAAATCAACGATCATTTGGGGAACAACACAGTGGCGGGTCATTTTGACCAGAGGGCAACAAAAGGTTAAAATAATTCGTATTTTACTCAATACGTGGCATTGAGTAAAATGTTATTGTTGTGGTATTATATGATGATGTGCTCCACCTGCTCCACAGATGAATTTCCACGTGGGTTCACTAATAATCAGTATCGGTTTTATGGATTGGGGTGCTGAGTCTGTAAGTTTGTCTGCCTGGATATCATTTTCTACAAGATGCTTTTCAAGCCTTATATTCAAGATTTCCTTTTATTTATAGTGTTTATCACATGAAAACATTTGATTCTTGATTTACACAATTAATTTGCTTGTCTAAGATTTAAAACATGTAGATTGTTTTGCTTGGTCATGCAGCGTTCCCATGTGCCTTTTATCAATACTTTTATTAAACTTTCAGAAAGAGTTAAGATCAGATGGCACCCCACGGAAGATTTATGAATATAATAATGGAGTATGGTTTTGATAAAAAGGATGAAAGTTCCATGCTTGCGAGTTTAAAGGTGTGAATTTTGGATTCAAACAGGGTCTGCACGCCACATTTTTACAAGAGGATGAAGCCACCTATTATCTCTGGGTTACATTTTTTTTGACATTATTATTGTCGCTCAGTTAGAGTCTTTTTTATTTGGTGTGAAATAGCCTGCTTGTTTTTCACTGTGGCGGTATCTTTGTATATTTTTATTTTTCCATCCTCACTAAAATCTTCTTGCTTCACTTTTGAAATCAATCACTGAGGTCATTCAGTTTTTGGCGGTAGTTTTTGCAATTTCTGGTTGGGGTTGTGCCTTTTTATTGCAATATCAGAGTAATTTGGATATTTTGATGCATTTTAGTTTACTGTACTTAGATTAATGTCACATTACCAAGAGAACATCTCCCATTTGGACCCTAAAGGGTATCTTGATATAAAACGGTTACGAGAACCCAAATCCCAATTTATTTGTATAGCACTTTTCAAGCAACAATTTGCAACTCAAAGTACTACATAAAAAACAATATTTTAATGACAATACATCATGTGGTAAACACTACAAGCAAGAACGTTTTTGTGTCACACCGTTTGTGTTTATTAAGTAAGTAAGTAAGCTGTGCTCTAGACAAAATTGTCTGCCAAAAACATTGAAATATGTATATTGGATGATTGCCTGCAATGTGAAATCATAAAATTCGATTGCAATATTATAAAATTGAAAAATTAATGGTGGAATGTAAATTTGCCTACTCCCCTTACAGTTTTTAGCAATTAGCTTCAAATTTTAATGGTCATTTATTTGGCTATTCCTCTATAATGTCATGTCACTAGTTTGCGTCCAAATTGTTTTTATTTAAAGACAAAAAAAGTTTAGTGATAATTTGAGCGGAAATCTTGCCACCTCATCCATATTTGTAACAAAAAAGTGGTACCTAAATGCTCAATCTCCTTTTTGTTTTGTTTTTCAAATCAACCACAACTTTTTATTTATGTATGTGTTTTTCAATGTATTTTAATTAACTGAGAATGTGGTAGCTATTATATTGAAAAGTGAATCTTTCTAAGAATATATTTATTCGCCATGAGAAGCAGGATAATTGTTTTTTTTTTGTTCGTATGATTCCTTTCCGTATTCTTAGTTGCAGTTAACGGTTGACTACATTGTTGTCATGTTATTCATTTCTAACCATTCCATCCAAAATGTTATGCTTTTTCATTATTTTCAGTCACTAAAGATCATATATCAAGTTTAGTGACTGAAAAGGAAACAAGTATTGGAAACTAACCAGAGCAACTATTTTTCTGGCTCGAACTGGGTTAAAGAAAAGAATAACTAAAAACGTCAGAAAAAACACCAAAAAAGAACCTAAAAACGACATTAAAAACAAACACCCCTCCTCCAAATAACAACTGTAAAATTAGAAAACACACCAAAAACGACCGAACAAGATAACGACAGAAGAAAATGAAAAACATAAAATAAGGCAACAAAAAAAAAAAAAAAAAAAAAAAAAAAAAACCTTCCCCACACCCCAAAATGAAGTGAAAATGTCTGAATAACAACCTATAAAATTGACTCAAAAAACTATTTAAAAACAAAACAAAACACGGAAAAAATAACAAAAGGCAACAGCAAAACAACAACAAAAAGATTGAAAAACAACAGAAAAAATAACCCCCAAAACAACCCCAAAAAACCCACAAAAATTCAAAAACAAAACAAAACCACAAAAAGAACGTGTGGGCCTGCTGAAACTGTAAGGATACGATTGAAAATGTCATGCTTATGCTCAGGAAGGAGTATGGCCTGGGCATAATCAATTTTAAAACTCAAAATATCGAGTTTTGTGAGCCTCCGGCACAGGAAAGCAAGTGTTGGAAACTCACCACTGCAAATCTGTTTCTGCCTGGAACTCCATTTTTGTGAGGAAACATTCTTTTGGCGTTTTCACAGCATGATTTTCAGGCTGTCAGAATGAGATGAGGTGAGGGTCTAAGTGCATATGTCATTGCCGCAATTAAGAGTGGCCATTATGTCTTCATAAAAACGTCCTGAAAAACGACTGAAAAACAACAACAAAAACCTGAAAAATGACGGAAAACGACAGAAAAACTATGAAAAAATTACCTTACTCCCGCTTAAAAATTACATTTCATTTTTTTTTTAAATGAAAACATGAATAATTATCCCAAAGCAATCAAAAACCGACCCAGAAAATATGATTAAAAGTGACTAAAAATGACAGAGAATTGACAGAAGAAAAATATAAAAAAAATCGACGGAGATATGATCTTAAACCGGCCCAAAAATGGCCCCAAAAAATGACCAAACCGAAAGGAAAACCCACAAAGAATGACCGACAAACGACTGAATATCAACCTGAAAGAACAACCCCCCAAAAAACGATTGAAAAATAAACCAGAAAAATGAAAAATTAAAAACAACAAAAATAAAATTGGAAAAAACGGAAAACCTACATGAAAAATGACCCAAAATACAACACACCGCCCCCCCAAAAAAAACCAAACAACAAAGAGTCGACTTAATAACCATGCAAACAACCCAGAAAAAACAACAAAACTTTCCTAAAAACGACACGAAAAACAACCCAGAAATTAACACCAAAAAGAAACAAAATTGAACAACTAAAAAAAATTTCCAAAATGATTGAAAAATAACTCCAAAACTTAAAATGACTAAAAATAACCAGAAAAACAACCCGATATGACCTGAAAACGACTGAAAAAGCCCTCCCCAAACCACAACACCCCCCTCGAGAAAAATCACCAAACAAAAACAAATAATGACCCAAACCCCCATCTGAAAAATGACAGGAACTGAATAATAACCTGAAAAACCAAAAAAGCAATCGAAAAACGACCCAGAAAAAAAAAAACAGAACAACAGAAAAACAACAAAAAAGGACTAAATAACTGAACCCAAAAAGGCCAGGCTTCTCTTTCTCTCTCTCTCTCGCTGATATTTTTTTCTAAATTTTTCACTCGTCATGTGTTTTACGTTTCATTTTCTTTACGGAGGAGCTGAACAGCATGCACGCTACCCTGACGAACTCCCCACGGATAAAATGTGAAAATTCGTGTTTTTGTCCGGCTGGGTTTCTCTTATCAAGTTTATCTGTCGGGCTCGGGCTAGTTCGGGCTTTTATACCCTCGGGCCGGGTCAGGTCAGGCTGTTTATTTTAGGACCAATCTTACCTCTGTAAACAGGTGATGATGACTGATGAGCAGAACCAGGAGATGAGTTGGCAGCCGGACAGGAAACTGGAGTCTTGACATTTGCAAAACAAAGACAGCGCCCCCCAATGGCAGCACACGTTGTAAGTGTTAACAGCACACAATGGTATCTAGAATTGTGTTCCCACTGCCAATTATCATAGCCGATATAAGGAGTTGAAGTCAATCAAGCATCAAAGTAAGAAGCCCAAAATTTACAATCACAATTTTTGTTGACCTCTTCAGAAATAAGCCTGTGAGTTATGTTCTCTGCGCAAAAAAAAGTACAGAATTTGTCTGCACGATCTCTAGTAGTGTTCCTTTGTGGGAGCAAAACAATCCCTAAAGCGATTTAGCTTGGAATGTCTGGAACATTTATCAGCATTTTCATAGCATTGTCATTGACACTCTTTTTCTTGACTATTTAACTATTCTTGTGTTTTATGACTTTTCAGTACATTCTAAATCAAAAATATGAGGATATGTAAATTGGAAAACTGTATTTTCTTGTTAAACTGTGTCAATTTCCTAATGGTTGCAACAATACATAATTCATACATCCGACAGCTGTTGTGGACGTGGGATCCACCCTAGTTACAGTATCCACGTATCACAAGCAAATACGGTGGCCTAAAACACAACAGCGAGCGATTTTTTTTCAGACTGGCAGGTGTGTGATCATCCATGGAACCCAAAGGTAAAAATAGAAAAATAACTGCACAGAAATTAAATCTAAACATTATTAATGTGATTTTATTTACTTTCCTTTTTCAAAAGGCTACAATTTATTTTTCATAAATGCATGTTAGTTTTATTGCACTCTTTTTGTTGGCCAGATAAGGGCACATTATGAAGCTTTGTTCTTCTATTTTCCAATCCTAAAAATTAAAATGACTTAAAGAAATTGATTTCTTGATTGCATTTCTTTAATTTTATCCAAAAAATTAAACATTCTGTAATTCCTTAATGAACTTGAGGCGGTATTGTACAACAGGGTAGTCACGTCATTTTCCACAGGATGTGCTGCATCTGACATATAATAGGCTAATCTGGATACATACAGCATGTGTTGTGTTCATTGTAAGGCTGATATAACGCTTTTTTTGCTGCTCCGGACAAATTTCAGTTTTGAGTTTGAGTTTTTTTTTTGGTCCAATATGACGCTTACAACATTTTGAGTTGCTGACCCCTGGGCTAGCTTGTTGTTCTTCCTGCACTGTTGAAAAAATTATTGGGGCTTTAAATGAGCTCCTTGTTATTTCTTTGATTTATACTATTTTCATTTTATTGGTTTTTCTAAATTACTTGAATTTACCTTGATTAATTTAATATATTTTTAAATTAAAAGCATAAAATTGCTTTTGATTAGATGGACTTTGATGATTTCATGATCTGCTAAAATGGTTGTTTAAAAATAAAGAAATCAATAAATAAGATATTGCTAGTTACTCAGTACTCAGTACTTTTTTACTTTTACTCAAGTAATTATTTTACTTCTACTTGAGTCATATTATTCTGAAGTAACAGTACTTGTACTTGAGTACAATTTTTGGCTACTCTACCCACCTCTGAGTATGACATACTGTCAAGAACCGGAACAGGAGGAGAATCTAGATGAGTGACGTTTCTCACACAAGCTTTTATTCTACGAGAAATGGGGCAGTCATGTACGTTAACCCAAACGCCAATGATTCGGCGATCGTTGGGCGGAAGACGTAAGGCAGCAGTCTGGCGTGGGATGACAGGAAGCCAGAGGCTGACTAGATTGATACAAATTGCACGAGCAGATATCGGACAGATGGGGTCAATACTGGACCAAACAGGACAGACAGGATGGATATCCAACACTGGAGATTGAAATTAAACAGGACAAACTAGACAAGAACGAAACTGGAGATCGATATCAAACAGGATAAAATAGACAAGAACAATACCGGACAGGAAACACAAGCAGGAAAAACCCATGTCTTGTGGGTGCAGAGGTTCGTTGACGGACTAACAAAGGGTGAGTGAGAGCACTGAGCTTAAATAGAAGGGAAGCCAATCCGTCAACAAGCCGCAGCTGGCACCACACGGGCGGGGCCAATTGGGCGCCATGGCAACCGTGACACATACAAATTTACACCAGTTCTGCAATATTTTATATGACTACCAAGTAAAAAAGCAACTATCCAGCCATCCATTATCTGCACCACTTATCCTCAGTAAGGTCATGGGGGTGCCGGAGCCCATCCCAGCTATCTTCGGGCAATGGAAAGGGGACACCCTGAACTGGTTCCAAGGGCACACAGAGACAGACAACTCACTCGCTCATTCACACCTAGGGACAATTTGGACCGGCGAATTATGCATGCATGAGGAAACTGGAGTGCCAGGGGGAAACCCACGCAAGCACAGGGAAAACATGCAAACTCCGCACAGGAGGTTTGATCTCATGACCTCAGAACTGTGTTGCACACGTGCAAACCCCAAGCCACCGTGCCCGCTAGAAGCAATTATGTTTACCTTAAAATCAAGATTAAGTTCACATTTATGTAAAACGCTTAAAAAGCAACAAAGAAATCCACCCGCTCCTCTATCATGGAATTGGAAGCACATGATATTTTAACATTACATAAACATGCGTGTAATTGGAGTTCCTTCCCTTTCCTGGTGTTTCCGGGATTTCGAAACAAAAAGATATTACCATTTGAATACAGTTCTGCTTTTTAATATGTTTGAAGACCGCTGTCGGAACAAAGGAAATGTAATCGGGTTTTCCTGTGCAAACAAATTAGGGGGCCTCTAACAAACTGAGAGCGAGGACATTTTCATCTGTGATCCCCGAGACTAATCTCAGATTACTGCACCAACCCTGAACCAATATTGCAGATAATACTACACGTGGGAATTTGACCAACAGTAAGGCCAATTCCTTTGTTTTTGCTGCACACTAAAAAAATACTATCACATTTTCTGCACTCTAAGGTGCACTGGATAATAAGGCACACCCAAAAATAGTCCTATAGTCTTCAAAATAGTCTGTGTTGGGACATTTTTTAAATGCAACTGTAATGTTTGTGACTTGAATAATCAATACATTCAGAGTTACTTTACATCAGGGATCTCTAATGTGGTGCCTTCCTGAGGACGGATGAGGACTTGTTCTAAAAATAGCTCACCAGTGCTGGGTCATTGTGATTTTCTAGTAAAAAGTTATTTCTAGTGGATGGCTGAGCCCATTTAACCCTACTTCCAATAACGAACCTGGTAATAACATAGTAATAACATAGCAACAACATAGTAATAACATGATAAGTTGTTATTTTAGAAGCATCTCAAACTTTGTGCCCTTTGTGCTATTTAGTAAGAAAAAGTAGCTCTCGGGTTGAAAAGGGTTAGGGACCCTTCTTGCTTTACATGAAGTTATATTTAAATATATTTGACATGCTCGTTACTTTAGTTGTATTTCTAGGCGACGTCAGGCCCTTTTTGGCTGATTTTGCCCTTGGTATGAAATGAGTTTGACACACCTGACCTACAGTTTGTGTTGACTTTTTTGCAACTCCATTTTTAAGAACCACTTCTTACGAGGACCGATGCATGATGCTTGAAAGGAAAAACTAAAAATGGCTTGCTGGTCAGGAACAGAACGGAGACAGGACCCACTTGTGTGCGTTTCTCTTAGTTTTATTGAGAAGAAGGGAAAGGATTGTACACACGATCCGAAAATTGCTGGTCACGGGGAGCAAGTTGGTCGGACGCAAAAGTGGTATTTTTGTGGCTAGCGATGGCGGAGTCGAGAGTGGAAAAAACAGGTCAGTAGCAGGGACAGGGGAGCAAAAATCATGGTCGAGATCAGAAAATGGGTCGAAGCCGGGAAACGGATGGGAGCCAGAACAGGAGAGAGTCCGGGTTGAAAAGCTTGCCTAGCGTAAGCAGAGGTTCTCAGACGGACTGACAACCGGTGACAGAAAGACGGGGGTTTAAAAAAGTACAGGGAGCCAATCAGCGTCTGAGGCAGTTGGCGCCAGAGGAACCCCCGCACTAAACCAAAAGTGATACGGATGACCTTCAAATAGGCATTAGATTTTATCTTATGATCGCACCATTTCTTCCACTGCCAGAAACAAATGTTAGAGAATGGAGAAAACAGTAAATCGTCCTGAAAGATATAAATAAAGGCAAAAAATGTCACGGTTGACCATTGCCCCCAATTGGCCCTGCCCGTTTGGTGCCAGCTGCGGCTCGTTGACTGATTGGCTTCCCTCCTATTTAAGCTCAGTGCTCTCACTCGCCCTTGGTCAGTCCGTCAACGAACATCTGCACCCGTAGGATGTGTGTTCTGAATTTGTCCGGTTTCCTGCTTGTGTATCCTGTCCAGTATCGATCCCGTCTATCCTGACCTGTTTGATATCTGACTCCAGTCTCCAGTGTTTGTCTGGTATCGATCCGGTCTGTCTCACCCTGTCTGATACCTTGCTACAATCTCCATTATCGGGTATCATCCCCGTCTATCTCGTCCTGTCTGATACGAACTCCAGTCTCCAGTGTCTGGTTTCAATCCCGTCTATCTCGCCCTGTTTGATATCTGACTCCAGTCTCCAGTGTTTGGTATCGTTCCCGTCTATCTCATCCTGTTTGATATCAGTCTCCAGTCTCCAGTGTTTGGTATCGTTCCCGTCTATCTCGTCCTGTTTGATATCGGACTCCAGTCTCCAGTGTCTGGTATCAATCCCGTTTGTCTCGCCCTGTCTGATACCTTGCTCCAATCCCCAGTATCGGGTATCGTCCCCATATATCTCGTCCTGTTTGACATCAAACTCCAGTCTCCAGTGTCTTGTATCGATCCCGTCGGTCTTGTCCTGTCTGATATCTGTCTCCAGTCTCCTGTATCTGATATCAATCCTGTCCGTCCCTTCCTGTCCGGTATCGACCCCGTCGGTCCGGTATCGACCCCGTCGGTCCTGTATCGACCCCGTCGGTCCGGTATCTGCTCGTGCATCTGGTATCGATTCTGTCTGTCCCGTCCTGTCCGGTATCGACCCCTTCTGTCCGGTATCTGCTCGTGTAACTGGCATCGATCCCATCGGCCTCTGGCTTCCTATTTTTCCACGCCGGACTTCTTTCTTACTTCTTCTGCCCAGCGATCGCCGAATCACTGGCGTTTGTATCAACGTCCATGACTGCCCCATTCCCATAAAATAAAGCTTGTGTGAGAAACATTACGCATCTGGGTCCCCGTCCAGTTCTGGTTCTGACAAAAAACCACGACAAAACACTCTGGTTTATCAGAGGCGTGTTCAGGAGAGTGAGTGATTGCTATCGCGAGCTATCGCTAGCTTCTGAACGGCCAGTGATTATTGAGCGCTCGCGTGCCCGAGTAATCACGGGAGAAAGACCGCTTACTTTGATTTCCAACATGGCGTCGACAGTGCAGAAGATGGAGGATCTCACCCTGACGAGTGCTGTTGGCGATGTAATATATCGTCTTACATTGCCTGGTAATGTTTGTGAACAATGCAAGACAGGTATGACCCTTCCACTGCGTTTAGGATAACCTTAACTGTGTCAATATGCGAACTGTCGCTCATATCAGCCAACTCGCTCAAAGCAAGCTGTAGAACGAAATCCATTGTACTGTCGTCGGCCATTTTGGATCAGTAAGGCAATCACAGTGAGCGATTACAACCGTTCAGCAGTGCGCGGCAAGCGATTAACAAGAGACTACATGTCTGATCACTCTCCTGAACACGCCTCTGGTAATGAATTTATATCTTTCAGGGCCACTCTCTGTCTCAATTCTCTTACATTTTTCACCATAAAGATAGTGTGATAATGAGATAAAATACAATTTCTTCTCATATGTCATCTGTATCACTGGTTGAATAATGGTTAAGTGTCTGGATTCTCAACGCTAAGTCTTGCAATGTACAAATCTGGTCAGCGTTGTTTTTTTGAATGATTAATCGTTGGTAAATGCGGCAATATACTGTAAACCCTCGTGCAGTATCACAAAAAAGTAAATACTGTATGCATTTCCAATCGTATCCACGTATAAAGCGCACTGGATTATAAAGCCAGTTTGGGGTTTTAGGTGTGTCTCATAGTGTGAAAAGTACCCTGAACAATTGTGGCTTGTCCAACAATTTGCTTTACTTTAAAAGCAAAAACAACAAGAAAATCACTGGTAAAAATGGAATCCATGACTGTAGTGACATGTGATTGTTGGTCGCGAGAGCTACATTTTGTATGGATGTCTTTTCCCAGAATTTTGTTAATCTCGCCACTGAGCCAGGCAGCAACGTGATACCTTACAACTAGCGAACAGTCTGCTTTAAATTGGACTCAGACAGGGTCATCGAACACACCACATCTGTGTTACATTAACACCCAAAGAAGTCAAAGAACATCGGGTGTGCGATACTATTCAATGAAATTACTTTTCTGCAAGGACTATTTTACATGTCTTTATCTCATACAATTTGCCCCGACTTTTAAGGCTTTGTGTTTTCAAAAATCGATGACTCAATTCTTTGTGTTCCTTTTCGTGTTCCAATATAAACTCATAACATTACAAAGCAAATATTTATATGTTTTTTTTTTCCAATTGATTTAAAAATTTACGATTTTAATATTGTTTCATTTACAGTATCTCAATGTTTTTATTTCATTCTGACAGTTACATTAATATTTTTTGACAATTACTAACCCCTGACTCAATGCACTTAAAGATGAATAGTTCAAATGTAGGGCTGTCATGAACCAGGACGGAATCTCGGACCCAATTGCGTTTGTTTCAAAGGAATCTTTATTAGAAAGAGTTGTCGGAACTGGCTTTGGACGCCGGCGTCTGTCGGTCATCAGCTGCTTCGGACGGAATGGCAGTTCCGTGACAGGTAGGTGGAATCGGTACAGCTTATCGAGCAGGTCGATGGCCAGGGCGGGCGAGCAGGTCGAAAACGTGGAACGGAAACAGGTCAAAATCAGAAGGCAGGCAGGAATCAAGCAAGAGTAGTCCTTGGTACTTGGTAATCTGGCGAAACACACAGGAATACAGAAGTATGGTCTGACGTCCTTCTCTGAACGTCAGCCAATCAGAGAGCGTGCTCCAGCGCGCCAAATGATTGCCCCTGGGTGACTTCACTTAGGCAATCATGACAAGGGGTCCCTAACCTTTTCCAAATTGAGCGATACTTTTTGGTTCTAACTAGCGTAAAGGGCTCCCAGTTTGATATGATTTTCTAAAATAGCAATTAAACTTGATGGCTTGTTAAATAGCTCAAAAGGTAGCTTGATAGTTAGTTAGAAGGTAATCAGGTAAAAAACTAAAAGGGAGCTCGATAGTTAAAGGAGTAAAAAGCCATCTAGAGTTTCTTTTTAACATATAAAGAATGTTTGCACTGCGATTCATATCACTGAAGGATCGAACCAAGTGGACGAAGTAGTAATTTATTGCCGATAAGAATCAAAAATAGGTTTGTGAATGTTTTGCAGAACTAGAAAACAAAACAAATATGATTAAATTCTTTGATAAATGCAAAAAGTTGTCAGAGAGAACGATAGCACCAGCCAGATGAAAATTTCACAGAGACACCAACTATTCTCAGGTAGAGTCAAGTCAAGTCAAGTCAAGTCATGTTTATTTGTACAGCCCTTAACCACAGGGAGTCTCAAAGGTGTCTCAAAGGGCTGCACAAACCACAGATTTTTCCCAACTACAGACTACACCATACCCTGATCTAAAACCTACATAAGGGCAAGGAAAACCCCCAAATCTCAACTTGAGGAGAGAAAACAAATCAACATGTAAATTATTGGCATGATTTTTTAACTGCAGAAGTTTAATCATGAACAAAACTTGCGCTGAACATATGTTGTTCCAGTGCCAAGCTGACAACTTATTTTGAAACTGTAAAACAGTAAAAGTTCATTTTTAACATTTTTAATGGTGTAGTGCTTAAAGTGAAAACGTGAGTAATGGAGTAAATACTTTTGAAAGTATTGCCACTTCCAAAAGTTTACAAATAAAGCACAATTATGTTGGTCATTAAATGGAAAAAAGGTTTGCACCCAACATGTTACATAGGTTAGCTTGATGGAATACTAATAATTTCATAATTACAGTGGATAGCCAAACATTCTACTCAAAACAGAATGTGATTGAATACTTGTGTTGATCTTAGAATATATTTTACATAACAGGAGCTATGCAGAAGGGAATTTGGCATGAACAGCCAAGTCTAGTTCTTGATTTGTATCTGGACTCACCCCAAATAGTGTGGGATTTTTGACTCATTTAATCAGTTTTTTCAAGCATTGATTTTTTACTACAATTATGGAAAGACTACTTATAACTGTTGCACTTACAATCTCAATTTCACTGGTCATTTTGCGCAGTCAAGGTTTTAATGGATTTGAAACAAAAATGATCCCAAAATGTATTTATGTAAAACATTTTTTTAAAAGCATCATGTGTGAAAAGTTCAGAAAAAGATGACTGAAGCAGACTCAACACAAATTCAATTTGCTTGTGCAAAACAACAAATGAGTAATATCTGCAGTAAATATAGTAAGCCACCTCATCATATTTTTTGTCGTTTTTCAGAAAAACTTTATTTGAATCAGCTTTGGAAGATACAAACTACCGTAGTTACTAGACTATATGGCGCACCTAAAAAAAATGACAGAAATTAAAAAGTGCATCTTACAATCTGGTGCGCATCATACAGACGCTTCCCTACTTACAACCATTCGACTTACGATAAACGGTAGATACGAACATTTTCTCCGGGATGTCGAAAAATATCCGGACATTGTTGTAAGATTTTGAATTGTGTGCACCTTTTTCCGAGTACAGGACAAAAATGTAGTGCTTCTTTCCGCTTCTACTGGAGTGTGGTGCCACTGTGAGAGGTCACCCAGCATCCACCCTGAAGAAGAAATCCACTTCATCTTCCTAGTTCGTGTGTAAAAATTCTATTCTGTATCTCTTTGACATTTTTATTGGTTAATATCTCGTGCATGCATTCAATATGGTTGATGTAAAGGGTAAAGAAGAGGTAAGCTGTTTCTTTTGAAATGAAAGTGGAATAAGAAAGCTTGATGCGGTTGAGAAAATGGTTGGAATGCTTTTTTTCGGCCACTTTTTATCACGTAGGAGGACCTCTTGAAGCGCATCTCCCAAAAGTTAAACTCGAATTTATTAACTTTATAGAGCATATTATTTCATGAAATGTTTATTTTTAAGTACAAAACAATACAGGTTACTTATACAAGCCTTATAAAAAACCTTAAACATACAAAATATAGCACTGAAGCAAATTACGAACAAATTCAACTTACGAACGGGACCTAACTTGTTCGTAAGTTGGGCAGCGTCTGTAGACCGAAAAAATATGGTAAATAAAATTAGAAATTTATAATAACAATAAAATGCTTCTACATACGGTAAATATTTTATAAAGGAATGAAATCAATTTAATTGTGAAACAAGATTGACTAATACTCATATTCTATGAGATAAATATTTGTATTTTTTGACATTTTCTTAATGCTACCCTTGCTTTTACCCTAGTTTCAAATTACTGCGCCTTATAGTCCACTACGCCTTATATAGGAAAAGTATATCTCAGAAGGGAATATTTTGAGGTTACACTTTAAAATCAGGCGCTCCTTATAAAATACAGTAAACGCCAACATTTACTGCCATGTTTTTGAGATTTCGCATATTTCCAATGAATTCACTTTATTGCCCAGCCCTGCTTTTGACGTATATCCCAGTACTCTATTTGAGGCTGCATATCTTCCATACTTGGAGAGCATTGATGAGGAAAAAAATCAAATCATTCCACTGAACTCACTTTGAACTCTTGTTGAGCTTCACATGCAGACTTGTGTGGAGACACTTTTTGGAAACTGTTTACAGTGCTGAAATTTTGCAGCCAATACTTCATTTCACGTCTACGTATGAAGAGAAAAGTTCACGGTCAACACCTGCTGCCTGCCACAAGCTCTTGGATCTTCTATGCTTGTATCAAATCCCCTTTTAAGCAAAAGAGATTTACACTTGGTGAAGAGCAGTCACATAAACGGCGCTCCAGGTCTGAAAATGTTGAATTTTCTGCAAGTTTTGACTAAGGTTGCCCATCTTGAGGTACCATATACTTTGTTCTTGGGCACCTTCTGCTGCTTCCCCACAATTTCTGCAATTAACCTCGAAGTTCTTTACGGCCCTCCCACATTCACATTTGATTTTAGGGCTGAATGATTATGATGCACTCATGGAAAGTGTAATATGTGGCAGAAGGCAAGCTGTTAAGGTTTAGAGTACAGGACTCAGGGGCAAACAGTGGGTGTGTTGGTGTTTTGTACAGTTCAGTCATTTCTTACAATCAGCTTTTTTCCACTGTAGGGTGTTTATAGTATCTGTAAAACAGATTGCTAGGAATGTGTTACATACACTGCAGAGTATTTTCTATGTACTTTTCTTTCTAATCAAGATGAGTCAAAAGTGCTTTAAGCATCCAAAAGCCTCCGTCATTGCCACTGATTGCCTTGCACACATGTTGCAGTCTTCCTAGCCCTAAGTGGCTTCCAAAGAATACCTGAACAGGGAAGTATTGAAACTAAGGTGGCAACTAACCGCTATTTTAACAGTCCACTAGTCACAGACTATTGAAACCATTCGTCTAAACATCAGGTTCATGTTTCTTAAATGCAGAATAAAGTTGATTTAATAATCTGGCAAATGATAAGGAAAACAAGAAAATGGGTACAATAAAGATACATCTGTAGATTTGCAAAAAGAAATTAAAAATGCCCTATCTAAAAACAAATTAGGCAGAGTGCTTGGTTAGTAAAGACATGGATCCACCCAAAAGAGAAACACCGTCCATTTTCAAGGGTAGGCAATTAAATAATACGTTAAAATCAATTCAGCATTTTTATATCTATACAAAACCAAGAACAGGATCATTTTCAGCAGTAGAATACTACATAAAACAAATACGATGTGTATTTTGTGACGTACATTCAGGGGTCAGCAGCAAAGTCTGTAACAAAAGAACTTAACGATTCTCAACTGTTTGAAATCGAACTGATGTTTTTCGTTTTTAATATTTTTACAACTGATCTTTGTTGTTTGGTGATCCTGGAGGGGGGATTACCTCATGTGCAGTCCCTTCTCAAGGTTTCTTTATTTTCCTCTTGTTGAGGTTTTTGAGTTTTTCCTTGCCCTCGTGTAGGTTTTAGATCAGGGGATGGAATAATAATAGTCTGTAGTTTGTAATAGTCTGTGGTCTGTGCAGCCCTTTGAGACTCCTTGTAAATTAAGGGCTATACAAATAAACATGACTTGACTTGACTTTGGACTGGGTTTCATTTAATTACGAATATGTGTGTCAGACACAGTCTGGCATAACGTTCAAGTCAAGTCCAGTCTATTATGACACCATCCCCTGATCTAAAACCTACATGAGGGCAAGGAAAGACTAAAAAATCTCAATATGAGGAAAATGAAGAAACCCTGAGAAGGGACCGCACATGAGGTAAATTCCTCCTTCCAGGATGACCAGGCTGCAACAAATGTTGCAATAACAAATAATACACAGAAACAAGGTCTCTTATAGCCAAATATATGCGTATAAAATGTACAATGCCTGTTTTTGAATCTTACCGGGGCAAGTCAATTGTTCTACGTGCTCTTTCTTTAAATGTTGGTGCTTCACCGAGATACTGCCATGATATACAAGGTATTTTTATTGGCTGTATCCGGGCTAAAATGCTCCCTAAACCACAAGTTTTGGTATGCGTATTTGATGTTGATGCCGATACTCCTGCATGTTAGCGCTCGAGAGAGAGATGGTATGGCGCATGAACGACTTTCAAAAGAGATTTTAATCAGGTAAGATGCCCCACTCTGTTGGAAAAATGTGTCTGGTGACAATAGTCCATAACAGAATTCATTGTCAACTTTTTCTATTGTCGATTTTTGTGGACTAATGTTTGCAGCCTCAGTTGAGACCAAAAAGGGGATTGACTTTAAGGGGACCCCGACATATCTGTTTCTCTATGTCATTATGTAAAAGAGCCAGTGGGTGCCCAACTTTCTCCAACTCCAAACTTCTCACCCTACAGCTTTGCTCAAAGGCAATTTCTCAGCAGCATCTGGTTAGCACTGTTACAAAGAATCCTGTGGGCAGGCAGCTCATCAGCACATATGGAATTCCACCAAAAGGATTAATGATTCCTCTAAACAAATGAAAGAGAAGCTAGAAATGACTCAATGAGCACTTTAAGGGATGTATTCCCCTGCACATGTTAAGACACACAGGGTATCTCCAAAAATGGATACACGGTTTTAGCAGCTAATAAATAAAACGTTTATTTTTTCTTTATAGATTGAGCCCATTGAGTGAAGACAGCTAGACTTGACTTTGAAGAAAGGAAATTTATTCTAAAAGTCTACTGTAATTGTAAGAATGCAGTAAAGGGCTGACAATTTAAGAAAATGTTAAGCTGAAAATGGGTAGCACCACAAAGACTGTTTTGGAGTCTTTAGTGAATTTTGGTCACTTTGAGACTCCTTGTTTTTTTTTTTGTGATCAAACAAAACACACTGTCCCTTTAAAGTAAGACTATTTGTATTCTTGGACACCCTTGCCCGTAATAAAGTGATGCTGCCCAACTAAGCCCCTCTGATAGAACTTGGGAAATATTCAGCTGTCGCATAAGGATTTTTTAAAATCCTGAATCGATTGCCTGGGCATTTTTATAACACTGGATAAGAACTAATGACATGATGCCAGCACACACAGAAGAAAGGATTTGCACATCTATTTATATATCTTTTATTACTTGTTTGACGTTTGTCTCAAAGGCATGTGCTCGTGGGTAAGCTGCTGAATAAATAGGCTCTATGAGTCTTAGTACTGTTGTACAGCATGGGTCTCAAACTTGTGGCCCTCAGATAAGAGTTTATTACCCACGTCTTAAGAATAAATAAATAAATAAATAAAATGCTTGGATCATTTATCAGTCAATTTTTGTTTTTGAGGTTGGTTTTTTTTTGGGTCATTTTTTTACTCAATTTTTTTGTCCATTTGTAGTAGTTTTTTTGGTCAGTTTTCACTTGTTAATTTATTGCTTTTTACTACTTTAATATACTTTTCAGCGCTTCTTCATGATTTTCAGTACTTTTTCATACTATTTAAGTTATTTTTCAGTACTTTTTTACACGTTTCATTTGCTTTTGGACTTTTCCATATGATTTGGTTCTGTTTCAGTATTTCTTTACATGTTTCACTTGCTTTTGGACTTTTTAAACACGTTGAACTTTTTATTTTATTATTTTTCAGTAATTTTTCATACTCTTTAGTTTATATATTTTTTTAGTTTTTACATTTTAAGGATTTAACGAAAAAAAAATTGTACTTTTCATTTCTGGTTATTTCCCTGTCATTTCCCTGTCATTTCTTTGGTTCATTTTATTCTTTTTCAGTTTTTTTTCTTTGTGTGGTTTTTTTTTGGTTATCTTTTGTTTAAGTTTCATTGTAAGGTTTGTTCGGTCATTTTTTTAGTCATTTCGTGGTCACTCTGCGGTGGATTCTTTTGGTCGTTTTTCCGGTACCAAGAAGTAGGCTAGAGATTTTATGCCCAGAACAGATTCTCTTTACTGTTCCATTCATGTTTACAAAGTTCAAACCTAAAAAACTGTCAACACATGCAAATGAACTGATAAAAAATGATTTTTCTTCTAATCTACAACTATATGAGATTTTAGTTGGACATTGGAATGTATTTTATCTGTGCTTTTTGTGTGTATGTGTGTGTGTGTGAGGGGGGGAGGGTGTTTGAAAACTCCAATTTGGCCCAACCTCAGCCGGACCCTAGGTCCAGTGCCCCCCAAGTCCAATGAGTTTGCGACCCCTGATGTAAACAGATGTGGTGCAAAGAACATAAGTCAGCTGGAATAGACAGCGCATATATATGGACATTTGTGTGTGTATTATTTTAAATTTAGCGTGCAAAAGACGATATTTATTGAGGCCGTGTGACATGATGCTCTTATACTGATCAGCAAATTAACTTTTTGGGCAAGTGTGCTTTTGATGCCACCATGCAACAGTACAAATGCAGACTTTTTTTTTCCAAAGCAGCGTATTTGTTATTTTCTGCCTCTCACATATTAGCCCGTGTCTCCCTCCACCTTATCCGTTGCCTCACATGTCTCTTATCAGCTAAAGATGTCCGTTGTGTTTGCAGAAAGGTAACACTCTTCTGTTATGAGAAGAAGTGTGTCAAGGTGAAAGAATGTTTAAAGTTGTCTCTAGGTGAGACTTGATGTCAGAAAATTGTTGCCGATTTATTTTTCTTCTTTTCTTGCCGCTGAGATATGAAGATGGCATGAGCAGCCCAGATCTGCAGCAAACTTCAGCCAACCTCAACAACTTCCTTCAGCATGACACGTTTGTCCCATGTGAAGAAAATCTAGACTTTACATTTTGTAAGGACTTAATACTGCAAATGAGATCTCATAGTATGCCATCTTTAATTTTGAGCTTAGCATCACGACCATATATAAAACTTGACCTTAATCCCCGTGCACAACTCAAGTGGGGTGTATTATTTTAGGAGTCCTTAAAGAAGTTGAGAGTTAAATACTTTCATTCTCTTTGTATGTTTCGGCAATGCCCAAATTAGTTCAAAGAGCCCTTATTTTTTCCACCACCCCTGTCTGCTTTTATCTTACTTTTAGCAAAGTTGATTGGGCCAAAAGGCATAAGGTAGAAAAAATAGGGGTAGGGGAGCACTTAAGAGTGACGTCATTCTTGTCCCCGCAGGGTTTCGTTTCTTTCGATGTCAGTGTAGCATGAAAACACAGAAAGTAAGAAGAGGCCTTTTTCAAGTAAAGTCCAAGCACCAACCCAGACCCCAAAAAGGATGAATAAAGAAGAGTTAATAAAAAAAATGTCTTCACGTGCATGCATTAAATTTTTTGAAATATTGGGAATACCCAGTTACTATTGAAGTATTGTCAAACATCTGTCTTTTCTTTTGGTATGTGTTACAGTAATCTTTGTTTTTTGCAATGGTTGCATTCCAAAAAGGACTACCAATAGTCTTTTTGTTTCCCGAAACCACGCATTTTATGTGAGAAGTGTTAACAAAACCAAGGAAACTTCTATCATCTCTAGGTGTTTGTCAGAGTATAGACCATAAACTAGTTCAGACCATTGAACAACTTTATGCCAATGCAAACAGTGCGGCACTGATTGTACTGTTGGAGCAGGGTTTTAAACCACAGTCGGTGTGAGACATGGCTGCATTCTCTCTCCAACTTTATTCAACATATTCCTGAAGAGGATAACATCCGAGGCTCTAGAGCAACATGGGGGAACACTTTGTATTTGGGGGACACATCACTAACCTCTGCTGGACTGGCTGGATACGAACAGGAATTCAGCAATCTGGTTAATCATCTGGACAAAGCATCGAGCCAGTTATGTGTGTGTATGTTTATATATATAAACTTATATATATATATATATATATATATATATATATATATATATATATATATATATATATATATATATATATATATATATATATATATATATATATATATATATATATATCGTATACAATATCACTTTTACCACACTCCTTCATGGGGAGAAAATTGTCTTTAGAAGAACTATACCTGTGTTTTAATCATGCATGACACCAATGGCGTTTTCCTAAGGCCAAAAGAAAAATAGTCAGAAGGTTGCATCGGGCTTTAGCGACCCCTATGATTACTTTGCTGAAAACTGTCTTTTATAAATCCACTTGCCTCCCTGCGAGCACAAATGTGCATTACTTGCATTAATTGAATAATCTTTTGTTTTGAAAGAGGAGAAGCCATGAAAAGTGTGTGCACTCAAATGGCCCTTCCTATGATGAGCTCCTAATGGGAAATGGAAGGGCCCAAAAAAGATAAACCACATCAAAGCAACATTGCACGCATGTGCAAAACAACAAGAAGTCGAAAAGTCGACACTAATTTGCATGTCATCTGCTCAATTGCGTTTTTCCTCCTGCTGAAATAAACACATGCTGCCCATTAAAAAGCCTTTTATCACTCAGTCCATAGCTAAATAACAAAAAGGAATTCAATTAAGGGGAATCACAACTCTTTTTAGTGAAGCAAATCAATCATATCAAATATCAAATCGATATCCTTGCTCTTCAAACAAAGGTTTGCAGCTGCAGTTCATAAATGTTGTCACCATATCACATCATTTCGCTAATTAAGCATCAGTAATAGGATAAAGCAAGTGAATAAAATGCTAAAGCAATTGTCTACTACACAACTATTAGAGATAGGGAACTAGGGATAGAACTACTTGTGTGAGCTTTGCAATGTATTTTTGTAGGGAGAGTCTTTCCCGCTGCTAGAATCGTTTGCTCCGCTAAGATTAAGAAAAATACATTTTTACATAGCAAACATTTTTTATTTAATTTCAATTTTCAATATCTGTTATACATGTTTAGTCATTATTTTTTGCAACCACAGCACTAAAAAACATTTTTAAAACAAAAACAATCCAGTACAGATGCTCCCCTACTTACGACTATTCAAGTTATGAAAAACGGTAAATACAAAATTTATTTTAGGATGACGAAAAATATCCGGACATGGCTGTAAGTTAGATTTTCTATTGTGTGCACCTTTTTCTGAGCAGAGGACAGTATCGTAGTGCTACTTTCCCGCTGCTACCGGCGTGTGGCGCTGTGAGAGCTCACCCAGCACCCACCGGCTTCCTCTTCCTGTCACAGCCCCAGTTTGTGTGTAAACATACTGTACTGTAGCTCCAGCGCGCTAAGAACTTTGAAACTTGCATTGTTTAATATCTCGTGCATCCATTCAATATGGTTGGTGTAAAGTGTAAATGAGAGGCTAGCCATTTCATTTGAAATGAAAGTGGAATAAGGAAGCGGTTGAGAAAATGGTTAGATCACTTTTTTTCGGCTGCTTTCTACCACGCAGGAAGTCGCCTAACTGTTGAAGCTCATCTTCCAAAAGTAAGTTAAACTCAACCTTATATATCTTTATAGAGCATAATATTTTATGAAATGCTTATTTTTTGGTACAAATCAATACAGGTTACTTATACAAGCCTTAAATATACTTATATAAACCTTAAACATACATTCAATACAAAATATAGCACTGAATCAACTTACGAACAAATTCAACTGATGAACAATCGTCTGGATCTCGTTCCTAAGGGGCCGGTCACACAGCCGTTTGCGGCTGAATCACGGCTAAAATTTTGCGTTTTTTTTTTTGCCCGTGGTTGCCCGCGATGGAAAATGCGCAAAATTGGCCAACCCGCTGTTCATCGGTGGTATGCCCGCAAAACAGACGCCGGCGACTGTTCCGCTTCCTCATCGCGTCATTTCTGCGTCATTTTCTCATGTGGACCACGGGTATTAAAGCTCCCGAGCCGGTGTTGTGCCCAAATCCGACTCCTACGCAACAACCGCCCCCCCAACCCCCCCGTATGAACGCGCATTCTGCTGCGATCGCTTTTGTTGGAAGCGTGCATTGACGTTGGTGACTTTTTCATCCGCGTTAACAAACGCATTTTGTAGAATACGATCGCACTTTATTGTTTAAAAAAACGCGTTATATAGACTAGGATCTCCCAATTGTTATAATTAGCTCGCTTTATTGTTTTAATAAGCGTTTATATAGAATACGATCGCTTTTGTTGGAAGCGCAGCAGAATGCGCGTTCACGCGAGGGGGGGAGGATTTACCGTTCGATTACGTTCACAACAAAAACAAAGACGGAATGGTTTAAGTTGTATTACATTCCCAACAAATGCAAGACGAAGTGGTTTTGGTTATATGTTTGCCATTACATTCCCTAAAAGTGAGATAAAACGAGGTAAAAGTGGTTGTAGTAGCGAGGGGATGCAAATCTCGGCAGGGATGCATTTCTCGGATAACACCGGGCTGTAGAAATCATAACCGCTCAAGACACAGTCCCGTGAAGATCAAGATTTCAAGCTATGGCATCATTTTTATTTTATTATCTTGAAAAGAAATGTCAAGAAATAAAAATGGATTAAGACGAGGTCACTACGCTGACGGGGATCCATGTTCACCCCGTTGACGTCTCGAGCACAACTGACGTGTGCTCGGCAAATCGCGCTGTATATATGCGGAGAAAGGCGTTTGACTGTCACATGCAAAAATAAAAATGGATTAAGACGAGGTCACTACGCTGACGGGGATCCATGTTCACCCCCTTGACGTCTCGAGCACAACTGAGTGTGCTCGGCAAATCGCGCTGTATATACGCGGAGAAAGGCGCTTGACCGTCACACGCGTAACACGCTAATTTCACGTAATAACACCGCGATACAGGCGCAGAACATGCTATTACCATGCTCCACCCACGATTACCCGCTGAAATTTCCCGTCCTACCCATGTGTAACCACGCCCTGGCCGCGGCCAGAGCACGTTGTTCCGCGTCATTACCTCGTGTTGACCACGTGTGCGGCACGCGGTTTAACACGTGCTCAAACTTTTGAGCAGCTCAAAACTTTTTCGCGCGGCCATCCGCGTGTGAATTTCCGACCGCGAGTAAAGCACTGCTGTATCTCGTCTATATGGCCGTCTCAAAACGTCCAACAGCGCCCGACAGCGTCTGCTTCACGGCCAGAAATTTCTGGCCGTGGTTCAGCCTCGATACGCTCGTGAAAGGCTGTGTACCCGCGCTCTGAAGAATTGAGCAGCGCAAAACTTTTTCGCGCTGCCACCCGCGCGCGAATTTCCGACCGCGTGTTAAGCACTGCTGTATCTCGTCTGTATGGTGATCTCAAAGCGTCCAATAGCGTCCGCCTCACAGGCAGAAATTTCTGGCCGTGATTCAGCCGCAAATGTCTGTGTGACCGGCCCCTAAGAAGGGTAGCGTCTGTAGAGTCATGCTTTTAGCCAGAAGATTATCTATCACTGAAGTCTTAAGAATTCAACAAATTTTTATTTTAAACAAATTTGTTGAAGTGTTTGATGTATTACGCAAAATTTTTTGCTATGGACTTTAATCAAAAACATTCAGTGCAGTAATGCTTTCAGACAGGAGAATGCCCTACCAAGAATCAGCTCCCAAACGCCTACTTGTTTAAATTACCCAAAATAATGAAAAATTATGCACAAAATAATTTATCCATTCGTGCTTAATGTGCAATCGTGTATAACCCCCAATTAATATTTAAAATGGTTTAAAATGGTATTTGCCTTTTTTTCAGCTCAGACTAAGAATTGAAAACGACAAACATTGTTGAATATGTGCGTCCATGATTAAAATAATTCATTAGCAACGTGAACTATGAACACATAGCAAACATCAAATTGACAATATATATCTATTCTTTGCCTTTACATTTTAGGAAATAATTGCAACTAAAATGGTGTGATAATGATGTGAAATAGAATGCCTTTTCAAATGTTATCTATATCACTGGTGGTCTTGTGGTTACAATATGTCACTCCCACCGCCGTCGCCCGGGTTCTATTACTGTTTCATAAAAAGTATTGCAAGTGTGTTCAGCAATGTTGCACAAAAATGGTAGTACCTCACGTAAACCAAGCACCCAAACTGAGTTATATATGAATAATTACAGCATATTTAATGACTCACCTTTGGTATGTTTACAATCAGAACTTTAAATGTTCACGTCACAGATGTTGAAGTCTATTTTGGCTATTTCATTTTAATTGAATGGGGATGCTTCTCCAAAGTTTCCCGATTATTTGAATCAGCTGTGTGAGATGACGGAGCCCCTGAAAAGCGATATGACTGGCATTTCTTAGCCCACCCTGCACTTAACAATATCTTACACTTCCTGACATGTGTCTTTGTTACTTATTACACAATTTGACGTAAATGGACCCAGTTCGAAGGAATTTGGAAAGTTTGATGAGTACAAGTACGTGATGCCCCTTCAACTTCTCTTTTGTCAACGTAGTTTTTTTTTTCCGTTTGTCAAAAAGTGTTTTCATTGCTGTTTTTCATTAGTAAGAAAAAAGGGAAAGCAAGTGGCCAAAGCAAAACATTTCGTTTTCTGGGCATTTTTCATTAAAATAATGATTTAATCCAAATGAAAAAATGTAATGTAATGTAAAGATAAAAATCATCCCAAGAATTTTACTTGTGTCAACTATATGTTCAATAAAAGATGCATTTTTCTTGTGTTTGTTATGATTTGCCAGATGTATTCGTATATATCATGCATTTGTGCATATGTTTGGTTATAAATCGGTATAAAATAATTTTTCTCGGCGCAAACTAAGCATAACAAATTACAAATGTTGAATACATGCAGCCATGATTAAAATAATTTATTGACAACGTAAGATATAAGCTGTCAGGAACCAGAACAGGATCAGGACCCAATCGCGTGACGTTCTCACACAAGCCTTTGTTTTACGGAAAATGTGGAGTCATGCACGTTACGCAGCCGGTCTGGCGTGGAAAGACAGGAAGCCAGAGACCGACGACATCAATAACGAATCAGGATAACAAAAATATACAGGAGAAACTAGACGGGAACAAAAACTGGAGAAACTAACAAACAGGAGAAAAAAAGACGGAAACAAAACTGGAACTCGAAATCAAACAGGACAAAAGTAAACGGGAACAATACCGGACTTGAAATACCAACAGCAAAAGAGGACCAAGTCAGAACCCACGTCTTGTGGGGCAGAAGTTCGTTTGACGGGCTGACAACCAATGCAAGAGAGTGCTGAGCTTTATACAGACAGAAATCCAATCTCTCAACGAGCTACAGCTGGCGCCCCACGGGCGGGGCCAATTGGGCACCATGACAACTGTGACACACGCACACACACACACGCACACACACACGCACACACACGGCCAATTGGGCACCATGGCAACCGTGACACACATGGGCGCGGCCAATTGGGCGCCATGGCAACCATGACATAAACACAATACCAAAATAAATTTACAATGTATTTATTTAATGTCCTTTAAAGTCAGTATCATCATCAGATACCAAAGAATTGTTTCCCTTTTTTCTTATTTATTTATATTTTTCAGGAACACTCTCTGTTTTTTGTATTCTCTAGCATTTGTCTCCGGTACCATGAGTAGAAATGGTGTTATAGTGAGATAAAGTCTAATGGCTTTTCATTCATCATCTACATCACTGGTGGGGTAGTGGTTAGGATTATGTTAAAACGTCATATCGTCACGTCATATTGTCAGATATAAAAAAATTGTGAATATGCTTGATGGCTGTTGAGATTGTCGTGTTTGTTTTGCTGCTGTTGGTGTCGGTGGATTTGTTCAGACCGAGGACAATCGACTTTGGCCTGGACGGATCTATTGACACTAACAAAGATGTTATATAATGAAATTGTGAATATGCTTGATTGCTAATAAGATTTTCGAGAAGGTTTGTTCAAACCTCACTTTGTGTTTGCTGTTAAAAACGTCATATTGAAATATAATATTGTCAATGTGCTTAATTGCTGTTGAGATTGTCATGATTGTTTTCTGTTTTTAGTGTCAATAAATTTGTTCAAACCCCAAAAAAAAAAAAAAAAAAAACTTGGTTTTTGGACTGTGTATTTTGCTCTGTCCACTCCACGCATCGGCCCGGTATTGCAGTACCTCCGGGAACGGTGCATTCGCAATGATCGCAGCAAGGTTTAAGGCTAGGACCTTAGCTTGGCCTTTTGGCTGAGAGTAAGTGTCCCGGCTCCTAGGCTTTGTAGCGTATTATGAACTGACCGATAACGGATAATGGATAATGAATAACGAAGATAGAACAATAACCCTTAAAAAACCCCAAAACCCCCCCTTGGTTTGTTTAACATCAGGTGATGGTGAAATTGTAATCCTGTGCAGTCCTTTGAGACATTTTGTGATTAAGGGCTATACAAATAAATGTGACTTGACTTGACTCGACTCTCACAGCCGCGACCTGGGTTTGATTCCTGTTGCATCCAATGTTTTGCAATTGAGGTCATCGATATATTTCTACTCATATATATGTAAGGTGATCACTTTGGGGATTGCATTCAGCTTTCAGTAATGCAGCTTCACAGACATGAACTTCCTGTAACACCCATACCCCCTTCCTCCCCCATTTCTTCACCATTCTCTCACTCTCTCTCCACAGTGTTATGCCAGCACTTATGAGTTTGAGCATAAGAAATATTGAAATATTACCTGTTTATAATGGCACAAAAACAAATGATAAAACAATGTCAGAACATGTGCATTGAATCCTATGCTTTAATTCACTTCATCAAAGTGATTGAATTATGTGGTAGCAACTGGGAGTGAGGTTTAATCACATCTATAGTCTGAAAACAAAGGAGACTGTGGAGTTACCCTGGCAACACCACAGGACGCTAACAAGAAAGGTGTGTGCCTGACGTCCCACACCCCAAAAGTTCTCAATGAACGAGTGAACGACCAAGTCCTGTTCCAGTGTGCAACCAAAGAGTTCTAAATTAGCCAGTGGCCAGGCAACTTCTGATCCGGCAAACGGCCAACTAAGTTCCCACTAAACAAGCAGCAAGATAATCTGTTTCTGATTCTGCCAGAAACCTCGGAGGTCTAACCTGCAGGTTCCCTCTGTGTTGGCCATAAAGTTAGCATAGGGATGCTGACCTATCCTTAGTAAAGCGCCCCTCGAGACAAAGAAAGGACACTCCAGCTGCCAGCAACCAACCACAGTTTCAACACACAAAATCCAGTAATTCTGGTCTTGACCGGGCCTCCAGACTGACTAACTCTGCACTGCAGACCCACTGAACTGGTCTCGATCATCACCACATCAACACACTGAAACCAAAATGTATCACAATGGTTCCAGGTATTGATAACACACAGTTGCCCACAGTTTCATCCATTCTAATGGTGGCAGCCAAGATCCCAACTTATCTTTCTTTTTGTTTTTCTTATTTTTGTATTGTTTTCTGTTCAACGGTCTTCTATAGATGGCCAATAAAAAAATCCAAGAGTGTGTTTGTCTTGATTAAAGTATGTTGAACTTTCAAAAACGGTGAAAAGAATTTACTTCGGATTGTTGTGTAGCCAATCATTTATATTAGCTAAAAGGTTCTTCATCCTTTTCCCAGAAAAAAATATGGTAATTGCCTCCCTTTGTACCGTGTCAGTCCCAAGACTGGCAGTGACAGATGTGAAATGTTCAAAGTAATTTTCTCATAGAAACTTGCTTCAAGTTAAGAGCATCAACGTTATGCATTGGCCTCTACGTCACTATCTAACGCGAACTTTCATGTTTGACAAGGCCCTCATAGAAGCGAGTGGGCGGCCATTTGTTCGGTTTCTTCACAATTGTCCTTACTGGGGGTTCCGCAGGGGTTCAAGGTCAATTTAGAAGAAGCCTTTTCAATGAGGCCGCCATGTCTTTGATGGCCAAAGCATCCATCAGTACACATTAAAGGCGTTACGTGACATGTACTCCCATTCCAAAAGAGAAAAGTCGTCAATTTCTTCGGGACTATTTCCCAAAGGCAAAGAGTGAAGCAATTCAGTAGCAAACATGAATCTTGGCAGATCACAAGCAGAATCTTCTTCATCTTTCAACCTACTCAAAAGCTTCCACAAGAAGGAGTCGGCTGTATGAGAGATCAGAAAAGGGGAGGGAGGGAGGGACCCGGGAGGGCCCCAGAGGGCCCCGTTCCAAGTCAATTTATGGCCTTCCTACTCGGGCAAGGTGGCCTCTTTCAGATGGAGGGTCTGTTATCTGTTACAGCGGAAAATCTTACGCATATTTTCCTGAGCGCCTGCTGTGCACTCACACATCACCAAAAGAGTCAAAAACGCTTTCAAACTTTTGCAAGTGGAGCGCAACCATGGGTCGATGTTCTCAACAAAAACAACTATTAAAATACTCGACAATGGAATTTTACATTCAACTATTGTCGCCTGACACGTTTTTCCAACAGAGAGAGGCATCTCTCATAATTATGAGAGAACATCTGAGAAGTAAATCATACTTGTTCTCACACACACACAACTATATGCTCATTCAGACAATGTCATACATGTGCACAAACACTACTATACTCTGTCATACATACAGCTTTACTCACATACACACTACTTTGGTTTCTCGGACATATTTGCGCACACAAACACACTCACACACACACATAGTCCCCATTACAGACTTCTATAATCTCATATATTTGGCTATCAAAGAGAGCTTGAGCATTATGCTAGACTTTGCCTGACAAACATATTTGAAACAAAACACATGCAGTCAGAAGAACAAACGCCAGTTGTTAAAACCGTTTGATTTGAAACTGTTGAGAATCAAAAGTTACTTTGTTACAGACTTTGCAGTTGACCACTGAATGTACTTCACAAAATTCACATCATATTTGTTTCTTTATTGTTTTACTGCTTTGAACGAGCCTGTTCTTGGTTTACTTGTGATTAGGGGCCGGTCACACAGCCGTTTGCAGCTGAATCACGGCTAAAATTTTGCGTTTTTTTTTGCCCGTGGTTGCCCGCGATGGAAAATGCGCAAAATTGGCCAACACGCTGTTCATCGGTGGTATCCCCGCAAAACAGACGCCGGCGACTGTTCCGCTTCCTCATTCCGTCATTTCCGCGTCATTTTCTCGTGTGGACCACGGGTATAAAAGCTCCCGAGCCGGTGTTGTGCCCAAATCCGACTCCTACGCAACCCCCCCAACGGCCCCCCCCCCGCCCCCCTCGCGTGATTCTGCTGCGATCGCTTTTGTTGGAAGCGTGCATTGACGTTGGTGACTTTTTCATCGGCGTTAACACCGGGCTGTAGAAATCATAACCGCTCAAGACACAGACCCGTGAAGATCAAGATTTCAAACTATGGCACCGAAGAAGCCAATATGTTATGATTGTAATAGTTTTCATTTTTATTTTATTATCTTGTTATGAAATGAAAAGAAATGTCAAGAAATAAAAATGGATTAGGACGAGGTCACTACGGTGACGGAGATCTATGTTCACCCCTTGACGTCTCGAGCACAACTGACGTGTGCTCGGCAAATCGCGCTGTATATACGCGGAGAACGGCGTTTGACCGTCACACGCGTAACACGCTAATTTCACGTAATAACACCGCAATACAGGCGCAAAACATGCTATTACCATGCTCCACCCACGATTACCTGCTGAAATTTCCCGTCCTACCCATGTGTAACCACGCCCTGGCCGCGGCCAGAGCACGTCGTTCCGCGTCATTTCCGCGTCATTACCTCGTGTGCCGCCCGCAGTTAACACGTGCTCAAAGTTTTGAGCAGCTCAAAACTTTTTCGCGCGGCCAACCGCGTGTGAATTTCCGACCGCGAGTATAGCACTGCTGTATCTCGTCTATATGGCGGTCTCAAGCGTCCAACAGCGCCCGACAGCGTCTGCTACACGGCCAGATATTTCTGGCCGTGGTTCAGCCTGGATACGCCCGTGAAAGGCTGTGTACCCCCGCTCTAAAGGGTTGAGCAGCGCAAAACTTTTTCGCGCTGCCACCCGCGCGCAAATTTCCGACCGCGTGTTAAGCACTGCTGTATCTCGTCTGTATGGCGATCTCAAAGCGTCCAATAGTGTCCGCCTCACAGGCAGAAATTTCTGGCCGTGATTCAGCCGCAAACGGCTGTGTGACCGGGCCCTTAAGGGGCATATAAATAAACAAAGCTTGACTTAACCTGTTAGTTGCAGCCCTGGAGGTGAGCAGTTGTCCTTCTGATCAGAAATAGGAAAAAGTGCATCGAGAAATGGTTGACTTAAACGTTTTCTTACTCCATAGTGACCGTCACCACCTTTTGGGGTTCAACCTGGCCAACAAAAGTCTCAGTAAGAGGCGAAACTCCAAGGTCGACAAATATCAAACAAATCCCCCACGATGTCACAGCCAGCAAAGCATGCAATCATCTCCAACAAAACGTTGTCTTACTCACTAGAACAGACACTGAACCTTATGAGAAAATAAAAAAGACAGTAAAGGAAAACAGTAAAGATGCCAAGGTAGAATTTTGCAACAAAAAAAAAAATCTTTAAAAGTCTTCCAAGTTTAGATCAAAGAGCACAAGCCTGGTAGCACCTCAGGTGAGAGCATTATGGCAGGTGCCTTGGTGCTATCGGGCCTGATTCCAGGGCTCGATTATAGGTCCTGGACCTGATCCCTGCTGCTTCCTGGAGCAGGCAAAGGAAATCATAGGAACAAAGACCACATCTGGACCTGAACATCTGAGAAGACCAGGGTGGAAGACTGCATCACAGTAGACCAAGCGAGAATGCAACGAGCAAGTTTCCGGACTCCTTTCCTCAGGTGCTTCCTACTAGTCGCTACCGACAAGCAAGTGTATTTTTTTCTTTGCAGGTAAATATAAACTCGCCCACCCTAATTCTTTATTATTGCTGGTGGATTAAGGGTTGCAACCTGTATGCAACATTGTGAGAGAAGCAGAAGCATTCAGAGAACAAAGGCCACTGTCATTTGTAACGCACAATGTTGTATTAATGCGTTAAAGTACTCGTTACTGAGAAAAGTGATTGCAGTTTCTTTGTCATGCGTTAGTCCCAACACTGTTGACAAGTGCAAATTGACAGTATGAAATATGACCGTTCGTTCCCATTTTGGATTTGAATGTCTGTTGTTCCTGTGGGACTGGAACACCACCAGACCAGCAGCAGGACCACAAGTAAAACTTTGCAAAAGGTGGCCAGCGAGATTGCCAGTTTGCAGCTTGTTATTGTAGTGTTAGCTTTATGAGGCATGCCTAGCCACCATCATTTTTTGACCTTAAGCAGTTGAGTTCTGCACGTCATCAGAAACACTTCACAAAATACTCATCAGCCGCAAATTGGAAAAGCAGCTTTACCTAATCGTTTACGCGTTTCTGAAGCTATGTTCATTTTTCTGACTAGTACTTGTGACTTGTTTTAAGAAGTAGGGCACATATCCTAATACAAAGCTTCGGTGCTACATATTTCCTATTTATTTGTGGCGGGCCGTGCATTCCACATCTAGGGGTTCAAAAGTGTCACGTACGAACCATTCAAACCCTCAATAACTGCTTTATGACTATAAAGTCATTACTCCAGTTAACGCGGCACATATAAAAACCATCAAGATTTCAATGACTGTCGCACAGATTATCTGTGTGTTTTAGTGCCATTCAATAGTTTTCTATCGCCATCCAAGCTTATGCTTAAAGTCAAGCTTGTCCTGGTGTATTCCTGGCATAGGTTTTGATTTAATTTAAGACTGAAAAGGTTGGACATAAATAGTGGACACCAGGATATTTTCTCCGCATTTTCATTGATACTTCTGTTACCGCCCCCAGTCCAATTATAGTTTGTGAAACCTCTGACATTTTGTTAAGCCTGCTAGAAGGCCATGGTGTTGCAAAACTCTGAATCAAATTGGCTATAACAATAGATAAACCAACACTTATCTCATGCCTCAGGGCCTGCAGATCTGTTCGTGAAGGAAAGAAATAGCTGAAATGTGATCAGTTTGGTGTTTAAATATGAAAGCATTCATCTGGAAGCAGCGCAACCAGGGAGAAGCAATGAAAGAAAGCTGACAGACAAATTTCAATTATGTAATAAGTATTCCTGGACAACATAGAATTAACATCACATAATACAGATATTCTTTAGGCCAGTAGATAAGGCACTGCAAGCCCCAACAGCCCACACTGCTAAGGAGTGACATTGTCAAAGCACTTACAACTTGTCTTGTCCTCCATTGACCTTTTTACATTGAAGTCGTGTCGCATTGGAGGCTAAGTTTAATAGATTCAATCATCGACTTAGGAGGTTTAATGTCAACAAAGAACTCCAAAGTATTTTGTCATTCATTAGCAATGTGGGACTTTATAGAACGCCTGGAGCTAGCTTAATAGCCGTATTAAAAAGGTATCTAGGGACAATGTTACAGGAGACTACAGTTCCAGTGTCCAATCAAATTCCATAGCCGGATGTTTCCACTAGGCAAAAAAATCTGCAATTGGACACTTAACATTGAGTTGTGGCTTGGCTGAGCTGTGGAAAGCATCTCTGCAAGTGGACTATTTGGACACGATCCCAGTCACCTCAATACTGTTGCTACAATAAAAATAAAAACTTTGCTTTGTGGCCAAACCTTTCCCTGACCCATTTTCCACATGTTGAAGCAGCAGCCTCGTGAAATGATATCTGCCTCTTTGCAGCAATAAATCAGCTCAACAAGAGAGCTCATTTCAAAACTCATGATGTCATACTGTGACAATAGGGAGTTCACCAGCTTCTAGGACAGTGCTTCTCAACTGGTACGACTTGAGGCCCCAGTACTCCACGCTAATTAGAATCTGCAACCCAGATCAAGTCCAAATTTCTTTTTCTGAAATAAATTCAATGAAAGAATGGTTATTCATTTTTCCAAAACAAAATGACCATCAAACATAAAACAACTTCAAGTGATAACGTCCCCTGTAAAGCTTAATTAACTGCTTTTTTAAAGGAAATCCCAAACACTTCACTTCCATAGCATCAGCCATTTTAAAACACACATCATTCACAGAAATGAAATTGAAAAGTCCAAATACTGAAACATATACGTTTCAAAACAACTCAAATGATGTACTTTTAGCAGAGAAAAAACATGACAACACTACCTCTCATTGTCATGATTACTGATGTGATTCACTGGTGCCCGCTCATTTGGCGCCAACCAGCACGGGTTCTGATTGGCTCCCTGTCACTATTTGAACCCAGTCCGGTCAGTCCCCTGTTGTCAGTCCGTCTGCGAACATCAGTGTATATTAGGCAACCCTTTTTTGACCCTGACTCCCACCTGTCCCGTTTTTTCTCCTTTTTGTCTCCCGATACGACCTGTTTTGATCCCAACCACGTCTGCTCTCCCGTCCCGGCTTACGGCCCATTTTTATTCCCTACTACGTCTACTCTCCCGTTCTGGCTTACGACTCGTTTCCGACCCTGAGCACGGTTTGCTCTCCCAGTCCCGGCTACCAGCTAGTTTTTACGTCCCTGACACCGCAATCGCTTGCTACGGAAGATCCACTTCCGTGTTCGGATCACGTCCGAATCAGAGAGCGACTTGCTTCCCGCGTCCAGCGAACACCGGATCGTGGGCGCAGCCCTTCCCTTTTCCTTCAAAAAACTTAAAAACGTCACGCAATTGGGTCCTGTTTCCAACAAAAATACAAACACTGTACAGCAATGTCAACAAAGCAACAATACAACCATATTTTCTAGGCTTTAAGGCGCACCCAAAAAGCCCAAATTAGCTACAACAAAATGCTCCTACATTTAGTAAAGATTTATTAATAATTTGATTCATTTTAGTTGTGAAATCAGATTCCCTAAAATCTTTCACAAGGAGGTACTTTTGAAGGGGAGTGTTATAACCAGGTGCACCGTATAGTCTGTAGAATACGCTACCTTTCATTGCACAATATTTGGATTAAAAAAACAGCAGTATAAATAAAGCGTAACCACAATGGGTGTAAATCTTACGTGACACTAACATCATTGTTAAGACAGTTAAAATTGGAAGACAGTTACAATCTTAAGACAATAGTATCGATCCAATATAAGAACTTCCTCAGTGTCGATGATATCAATACATGAATCCATCTGCCCCCCTGTATAGAATACTGAACATGAAGCACACAATAGATCGGGACAAGATTTTGCCTGCAGCTGACAATGGTGAACAATAGCTAAAGGCATATCAGTTCCCTTTTGGGAAACATTATATTTGAAGCGGATGATCCTTTTCTTTCTGTGCTAGAATCCATTGTTCTGATAATGAGGTGAAACTCTCAAAGCAGACGTGTTTTCCTGGCTTCAATCATGTTTCCTTCTTTCTGGCTATATGTTGTCAATGTGTTATGAGGAAAATTTGGGCATGATCTCATCACCACTCAACAAAACTGTCTTTTCAGTTATGCAGCAGTACAACCATTAAGCAAGTAAAACATACATTTTCTATAGGGATTGACCTTATCCAGACGTTGCCTTTAATAGAGCGCTTGCTGAAATGGACTCATCTGATGGCTTGAAGAATCTACAGTTTTTTCACTTGAAAGCCAACTACTCTCGGTTGAACTTCATGTCCAAACCTGAAGAAATGATGCTGTTGACATATTGAAATGTGAATGTGAATATAGGATATGCAGTCATGATAGCAGAATTTCTTCATTCATAACCAGTCATTTATAACTTCTTCATTTAGTTGTAATTGAATCCATCATGATTGGTATTTTTTGGTTGTAAGTAGTCAGCTTCTCCATTATTACAATTATGTTTTATTTTGTTGTCAAAAAGAAGCCTTGAACAATATCAGTCCTTGTTAGAAACAGTTTAAACAAATGCCAATTGTGTGGCGGAAACTGCTCTACTACTGTACTCTTGTTTGCTTGTTTTCCTCAAAGATATGTTTTTGTGAAGCACACTTTTACTACCGTACTACTCCACCATTTTCTATTTTCTTAATTTTGGTTTTGACTCACAGTCTGCCCTCCCAGTATAAAAGCCCAAGCTTCACAACAGACCTTTGCTAGCACTGGATCAAACTGGATTTTGAATCTAATCTGATCAAATTTGGGGGTACGGCACCCAGGTTCAAGCTACGGTCTAAGACTTACAACATTGGTAACCGTTGCACCCTGCTTGGTGTTCGGTCACCTAATGATTCCCAACCCCATGTGTTGCGACACATCGGTTGGGTTGGGCGAAGGGGCTGGGAATCCCCTCCTCAATTATGCAGCATAATCGATAATTGAAATTGCGTTACTCTTAGCCCTCAGTGTCTAGAAGATAAACAAAAAGACTAAAAAAAACACTATTCTAGGACATCAATCTCCTAGAAAGAGTCAGGAATGTAAGTGTGTACATATTTGATAAAATTATGGCCTCCCCATCAACAGTAAATTAAAACACCACTTTAAAACAATGTTGAGAAAGTATAACAACTAAGCGAAAGGATACATTGAGTTGTTAAGTGAATACAGCAAGAAGTAAATACAGTACTTCATTATGGATAAGCATAAGGTGCGTTTTTAAAACTAGATGAATAACATGATGATCAAAATAATGTGATGATTAAACAATAAAAGATATATAGTTGGAAAACTACATATTTAGTGACACATTTTAATATCTTATGCTACCATCCTCATGTTTAATAGAATACCTAAGGATCGTGAGATCAAACTTCTGTAGATCTGAATGTAAGTATGTGCAAGCATTCCATTTGAAAATAAACGTTTGTGTCCACTAAATAATTACTAATGGTTTTAAATGTTGTCTTACATAGGCTTGTTGTGTAATGGCCCAGGTGGAAGTGGCCACCCGCATTTAGGAGGGAAATGTTGAAGGTTGTTAAATGCGGCTAATGCTAATGATATCATCAAGGCAATTGTGTGATTTACAGTAGGTGCATGCAGATTTTTTGGACTGTAGCATTGTGTGGAAGTGCTCCGGACAAAGCACCTTTTGTAAAAATGCTCCCATCACGTAAATAGAAAATTATTACTGCTGGAAATATTTTGTTCTCCTCAATGGAAACCTTATCCTATGTTGTCATTTTTTTTCTCTTCCCTATGAATATTGTCTTTAAATAACTTCATGTTTTATATATGTTTATCGCTATTGCTGAGTTTTAGGGGGTCTGCGGATCAATCCAAATATTGATTTTATGAACAATAAGCAAGCACTTTGGATTGATACTTCAGCCCTTCACCAATTTCCTCAAAGCGCCGTTTCTATTATAGATAGCGCAGCCCTTCCTTCTCTCACTCAGCGCCTCTCAACCACTCCTCATTTTTTGCCTGTTTGTGTGACTGACAAACACCCTTTTAGCTCCTCTCCCTACCTTGCCTCCTACTGCATCTTAAAGAAGAATAGAGGGCCAAATTTTTGCTTGCGTTCTTATTAGGAGTTAAATATGACAAAGACAAACAAGGAGCACCATGTGGAATTTTTTTTCAATGACAGTTGACAGGGAAGGACAATGCCAAGTGTCATTTTTGCTGTAAAGTGGTCTGCTACTGTTGCAACACCACAAATCTATTTCAACACATAAAAAGGTTCACCCTACACTCAAAATAATGATTGTTGGCCCAAGTAGCCATTGATTTTTTTTTCTTTAGTGAAGTGTAACTGAAATATTGAAAATGGAAAGTATTGCCCCTTTGTACGTGTTGTCATGTTGCCTTCTCTTGCTGTTAGGAAGCCGGTGCGGGAGGCAGGAAGTGTGAACTCAATTGCGTAACGATCAGTTACTTTTATTTAGAAAATAAAAGTTGTCCAACACGCAGGGACAAAAACCAAAACAAAAAGAGGCTTACAGGCAATCAGAAACTCAGACTAGGTAATACTCACAAAACAGGCTTAAAGGTACTAACTCAGACAAACGGGCATGACAGGCCTTCCTTGAATCAAACAGAACAGAAAAGAACAGAGCAAAACAGAACAATGCAGAACATAATAATGATCTTGCAACCGGCAGTCCCCAAACCCGCCCTTAAGAATCACACACGCCATTAAGACAATCTGTTTCAGCCGGTGTCAAGGGGCGGGACCAGCTGGTTGTCATGGCGACCATGCTGGACATGACACTGGCAAAATGAGAGCCATGACCTACGGCAAGAAGCGCTGGAGAGCATGGCAGTTGAATAAACAAATACCGATAACCTAGACAGAAGAATACAACCACCATTTATTCCATGGTGATTAATTCCTGTGCGGTGGGCAAGTTTCTAAGCACGATTTGGAGTTATATCCCTTTTGATGAAAACAGAAGACAACAACGTTTATCTGCAAATGGAGGGACTGGGATTGTGCCGGGGTACAGCACTGGCGGGCTCGCAGCCTTCAAGTATTCCAGGATTTTCAGTAAATATTTTTACCAAGGTACGTTTGATGTATTTCCGAGCAATTTTATGTTCAGTAGGTATGAGTCACATCAGAGACACTTAATATAATATCTTGAGCTAACTAGCTACGTTAGTGTCTTACCGTTGTCAATTCTTAGTGCGTAAAAAAGCTGCTTTTATTGTGATTAACCAGGGATTCAAAACAGAAATGTTCTGAATATCACATGGTCTACGAAAAAGCTTATTAAGCCAAAATGAACTGCAAAATTACCAGCGGATAAAATGAGAAAGGAATGTTTAGAAGAAAAAACGTCATTTTGCCAAAATAAATATTTTCAACATGCTCAAAAGTGATTTCTTTACAAGGCGCAAATAACCCGTGCTTTGCTGTTCTGTTATATTCCTCAAAAATTTAGAAAGAAAGTCGTTTTATTATTGTTTGCACGAGGGCAACGCTGGGGGTGTATTTGTTGGGAAATCGAAGTACAGTAACATATACAAGGTACGAAGAACTGCATCCAGTCTTTCTTAAGCTTTTAGAACAGCACCGGTGTATGGGGATACTCCATTTACAGTATAGTGGTACAGATCGAGTGAACTGAAGTCAGGCGGACTTGAGGATACAGTAAGATGTGTGAATATGTCAGGAGGAAGACTATGGCTGGGTAGCTAGCATTGTTAACCTCATCTCAGTTTCTCTAAATAGCGCTCTTTGTGCTTTCTGACAAGGTGAGCCTCCTCATCCGACAGCTGCACAATATTCATTTTTACTAGTCATTGCCAAAGGTGTTGTATAGTGTAGCTGTTTTTCTTGTTGTTGTCTGACGTTAATGGCCTCGTCCATTGTTTACTACGGTATACCGTCGGTCATGGTGTCGTCGCGGGGTTAGGTCACATGTGTGCAAAAGGCCAATATAAATATAAGGCCCTTGTAAACTCAATGATAACGTTTGAAGTAAACTATTAATCATAAAATAAACCTGGCTCAAGTATTGATTCACACAGGGGTGAGGGCATGCGTAGATGAGCAGGTAATGTGTCTCTGCTCGAATCACAGTAGAAATTTAGCCGATTTCAATAATTTAGATCAGTGTTTATTAACTAGCCTGACTTCAAGACACACCATACTACCAGAATTACAAGGAAATCAAGGAATCAAGGAAAAAATATGCACTTTTCAAAAATAGTTACATTTTTAATGAGGAAACATAAGAGTGTAAACACACATTTCCATGGCATAATCGCCATCTAGTTTAAGAAGTGAGATCGACCCTCAGTTAATTTAATTTCTTAGCACTATTTTTTACAAAGGCAAAGGCTCAACACCCACTGAAAACAGGTCCGCAACCCACTTTGGAATCCTGACCCACCAGTTGAGAAACACTGCATTAGATGAAACCATTTTCTGTCATACTATCAGAAAAGTAGAGAGTACTACCTTTAAAGTTTGCTTTCAAATTCTGAGAAAGAAGATTAGCATACAAAGAAACCACAAGCTGGAACCAAAAATGTGACAACATTACAGTTCCTGAACAAAAACCTGTAAATCCGTTGTCACAATGGTAACAGAGCCAAAAGGCTTTGTTTGTTAAGTTACTGACTTTTCCAGCCCAAAAGTATTAATATTGGATTGGTATTGATTGACACTCCCAGGTATTTACTTGGATAAATACTAAAATCCCTAGTATCGCCTACCCCTACTGAGTTCATTTAAACTGGCTCGCAAACAACTTGAACTGAAGCGACTAGCGCTCGAATCTACACGCTCCCTCTCACTTTATTAAACTGCCAACTCATTTTTGTAAGGTTTGAAGTGTGAAATACAAAGCATGAATTGTAAAAACTGAAAGATTTAAAGTCACACTGCTGGCACTATCATCTCAAGTAAACACATTTGCTTCTTAGCCTGAAATCGTTTTTTTTTTCCTAAGGGAATGACGGCATTTCCAGATTACAGCCATTATCTTAGTAAAGGTAATCACGGGCAAAGGAACAAAACACCCGGCTTGCTTGGAGGGATCCTTGCAAATGCATGCGTTCAAGAGCAAGACGTCTTAATTGCATTCGCATATTGGAACAATTTTGTCATTTTGTGTCAGCACACTGATTTTATATCTGTTTGCGCTTCTTTTCTGCCAATCATGGATGCATTGTCTTACAAGTTATTTTAAGTCTCTTTTATCCTAAACAGTAACTGTACGTCTGCTCTGTAGTTTGAAGTCTTAATTGAGTATCAAATAACATAGATAGATAGATAGATAGATAGATAGATAGATAGATAGATAGATAGATAGATAGATAGATAGATAGATAGATAGATAGATAGATAGATAGATAGATAGATAGATAGATAGATAGATAGATAGATAGATAGATAGATAGATAGATAGATAGATAGATAGATAGATAGATAGATAGATAGATAGATAGATAGATAGATAGATAGATAGATAGATAGATAGATAGATACTTTATTCATCAACATGGAACATGCCAACAAAATAGTGAAATATAATCACCAAGAGCGAAACCAGTTTGGACTGAAAACAATTTTTAAAAAATGATTTTCTCACAGATTAAAAAGACAATGATGAAAACTAGTTCCTATACATCCATCCATCCATCCATCCATTTTCTGCACTGTTTATCTTGAGTAGGGTCACGGGATGCTGGAGCCCAGTCTAACTATCTTCGGCCAGTGGGTAGGGGACACCCTGAACTGGTTACCAGCCGGTCGCAGGGTGAGTTTCTATACAATGTAAGATTATTGTTTCTTGAAAATAAACCCTCGATATCTAAAACCTTAGTATCGCTAACTTGCTGTTATTGTTGTGAAATAAAAATAATATTACTTAAAATTCGCATCATGATTTGAGATAGCAAATTACAAATGAATTCTTACAACCAATCCTAAGGTGTAAAATAAGCAAAAATAGCTTTAGGTGGAACATTACATTTATCCCAGAAAGATGATTGTTTTTACTATATGTAACTTTTTACTGTTTGTTTTTACTCAACCAATATATTTTACTTTAACTTAATCTAACTTGATTTAAATTTACCTAATTCAACCTAATCCAACTTTCCCTAACCTAATCTGACATCACTTAACTTTACCAAGGCTAATTTAACATGTTAACCAATGGATGGCGCTTTATACCACTACGTTTCTCAAAAGCAGGACAGGCACTGTATGGGAGTAGATAGATAGATAGATAGATAGATAGATAGATAGATAGATAGATAGATAGATAGATAGATAGATAGATAGATAGATAGATAGATAGATAGATAGATAGATAGATAGATAGATAGATAGATAGATAGATAGATAGATAGATAGATAGATAGATAGATAGATAGATAGATAGATAGATAGATAGATAGATAGATAGATAGATAGATAGATAGATAGATAGGTACTTTATTTTATTTTACTCTATTTTGCATTCCTTCTGGAAAAAGTAGCACAGAAATACTACAAGAATACAACTACAGTAATACCAATATAGAAATCATTCAATGGTAATACGTTAAAAATAATAAAGAAACACTACAAAATACAACAAAAGAGATGCTACAAAAAATAATTTCAGAAATACAAAAATACAGAAATACTGCTATAGAAATAATACGTCAGTAATACTGCAAAAACTACGACAGAAACACTACCACAAAATAAACTACAAAAAACTACAAAATATAAAATCCAGTGTTTAAGAATAGGAAACTCATATTATTTTGCTTTTATTCTGAAAAGAAATACTACAGAAATACGATTACAGTAATACTGTAATAATAAAGACATACTACTGTAGACATAATACTACAGCAGTGCTCCAAAAATACTACAGAAACACTGCAAAAATAATATAACAAAAACACAACTACGTAATACTATCAAACTAAATATCAAACAAAGTATTTAAAACAATGACCCGATATATTATTTTACTTTAATTGTGAGCTTTTCAAACGCAGTTTGATAAAACAAATATATTTTAAAACTAATGAAAAAATAAATATGAAATAGATATACCCAGGTATGATTGGTTGGATGGTTTGATACATTTAACCATTAGGGTTGTAGGGGTACTATTTCCCGTGGTGTGTCTTTGGCAAGTACAGCCTGGTGGCACCCATCTCTCTCAAGGCCACATTCATAAGTTCATGAATGAGGCCTACTGGATACGGCTCCAGGATTGGCCCCTTAGCCAACTGTTTTAACTCTAAAAGTTTGCACAGCCCTATCATAGAGCAAAGTACTTGGATTTCGAAAATGGTAGCATCTGTTTGCAATATGTTTTCTGCCAAGTGACAAGTACATTAAATGTAAATGATTGAAGCACAGCGCAGTATTGTTTCTTTAAGATATGTAGACTGTCGCCAGGGTAACAGTATTTTTTGTGTAATCGTCAATATTCGCTTAGAACTTTCGTCATGCTTTCTGTTACTCTCTCCAGTTTTGTGACGAATGCCGCCGGCTGCCAGGAAGTCAAACGGATAGTCTGGTTGCTGAATGAGAGCGCTATGGTTGTTTTTTTGCGATAAAGGGGCAGCACTCTTATCACTCGACACATTTTTCAGGGCCGTGTCAGAGACAAAATCCACATACTCCTCTATTTACTCCCCGTTTGTGAGCGGCGAGGATTATTTTGTCTGCAGCCTTTCATTGTTATTCCAGAGGACCTTCACATCCCCTTTCTCAACAAGAATGGGGTCCTCCCAGAATAATGGGGTTCAAAAATAATGGGGGTCCTAGCACTTTGCAGCCCAGCTAGATTAGTGCAGCAGTTATGAGAAGTCAATGGATTACGCTCTTTCACAATAGGATACACTATGTGGATTTGTTGATATCTAGATTATGATTTGTCGGATCTAACAGAAGATTGTATACCATTTAGGCCTTCAAATGTCAGTCAGCAGAGATTTTTGGAATCTACTACTTTGATTTGCTTCAGGAAATTTGGATTGTACTCCGTCAAATACAGCTTGTTTTTGTTTTTCAGTTCGGCAATTGTTTAAGGGATTAAAAAAGTTTTTTTCCCCTTTGGCCACTTTTCTGTTTCAAAGAGATTAGTAACAATGAGATATGCTTGTTCCAAAGATGGAGAGCATTATTTCCGTGGCAAAGACTATTTGTACACTATTCTGCTCAGTCCATGTTTTTTTGTCACAAAGTACTTTGCAAAATGTAGAAGCGCTCCTAAAAGCTCAGAAACTTTATGGATATTTTTTCTACAGGAGCTTTAGTGCCCTCATCCTGTGCTAAGAAATGCAAACCCAGAAAAGCGGCTGACCCGGATGGAGTAGAGGTGCTTGTGTTGGAGGGTGCTTAAGGCCTGCGCAGAGCAGCTGGCAATGGTCATATTCATCTGGTCCCTATCTCAAGCTTCTATTCCACCCAGCCGCAAGACCTCCACCATCATCCCCATCCCCAAGAAGTCATCAGTGGTTGGCCTCAATGACTACAGGTCTGTCACACTTATGACATTGGTCATGAAGTTCTTGGAAAGGTTAGTGTTCCAGCAAATCAAATGTTCCCTACCCCCCACACTGGACCCTCATCAGTTTGCCTACAGGGCAAACCGCTCCACTGATGACGCAATAAACACCGCTCTTCATGCTGTGCTGAGCTATTTGGAGAAATGCGGAGCTGTCAGAATTCTCTTCCATGACTTCGGCTTTGTGTTCAATTTGGTCCTGGTGGAGAAACTCTCCCACCTGGGACTCTCTTTCTTCATCTGCAGCTGGATTATGGGATTATTCTCTAACCGCCTGCAGGCTTTGAAACTTGCCCGCTATGTCTCATGAGCAATGGATCCCCACCCCCATAATGTGTGCTGAGCCCTCTACTGTTCGCCCTCTATACCCCAGAGTGTTCACCAACCCACCCCAGCAACACAATTGTGAAGTGCGCTGACAACCCCACCTTGGTGGGACTTGTCTCTGATGGGGAAGAGAAGGCATACAGGGAAAATCTGAATATCCTGACGACCTGGTGTTCAAAAAATAAACTAATACTCAACACCAACAAATCCAAGGAAGTCAAACTTCACTTCAGGCGGGCAAGCACAAATCCAGCCCCACTCATAATCAATCAAGACTGTGTGGAGAGAGGTCACTCCTTCAAATTCCTTGGCGTGCACATCTCCAACGACCTCTCCTGGACCGCCATCACCAAGGCTTTGGTAGGGAAGGCCCAGTAGCCGTGGATCCCTCTTCCAAAGGGTTCTCAGGATAACCGACCTGGAGCTGAAGCTGCTAGTGTCCTTCTACAAAGCCACAGTTGAAAGAATTCTGGCATATAGCATCAACGTGTGCTATGCTGGGAGCATGGCAGCGGAAAGGAAAAACATGCAGAGAGTAATCAACACAGACCAGAACATTATCGTCCGTTGTCTTCCCAGTCTAGAGAACATTTCCAGCTTGCGATACTGTAGCAGAGCCATCAACATCATGAAAGACACTTCCCACCACCTCTTGTAGGCACTACTGGTGCCTCAACACAAGAACAAACAGGCTCAGAGACAGCTTCTTCATCAGTAGGGGACATCACCACCCTAAACGAGCGCACAAACTGAAAACATATTTTGCGACTTATTCAGGTTTTTTATTCTTTTTGTGGCAGCTAATTGTTATTGCACCTTTTTTGTTACGATGCACTATTGATTTTTATTCACAAACATTGCTTTATTTTTACAACTTAGTCCATTCTCTAAGCACTACGTTGTAAATATGTATTCCTGTCTTTTATCCTGATAGTCTTATCTTTTTTTTTCTTTGTAAAGTTTTTATTACATGTTCACCCAGGAGTGAAATGTCTAATCTCATTGCATACAATTTATTTTAACATCTTTACCCTTAATGGCAGATCAGTCAGGAGGCATGAAGTTACACATTGCTGCTTTTGAGTAAAGAAAGTCAACTAGCTACACCCTTCCACAAAACATCTGCTCAAACTTTAACTGGAATTATTATCTATCTTGACCAGGCTCATTTTGACATATGTGTTGCTTTAAATAAAAGCAATTTATTAATTTTCTTCTCAAAAGACAGATGTAGGAATATATTTGCCGTCTTTTGAAATGTACACCGCGGCAGCTTTACAGCTGTTATTGTGAATGTTATTATGTGTCTCGGACAATTTGCCCAACTACTGATATACGATCTAATCATGTAACAAAGGTTTTACGTGTAATTGTTTTCGTTTGTTGAAATAATATCTGGGTGCACTGCACGCCATCATCCCATTATTGTGAATTGAACTGCTAGCGAGCATTTGCTTTTCATTTTGTCGACTTCTGAAAAAGTATATAGCCCCGGTGTATACGAGTATGTGCAAAACTCAAGTGAAAGCCATACAAATTCCAAATTTACTGCAGACAACAGAAGATTATTTTTTTGTTTCTTTTCCCTGACTTTTCACCTCTTTATTGTTTTTTTCTGTCTTTATTCCTTTATCCATTTTCCTTTTGATTTATTTTGCCTACCTTTTAGTTTTTTTTATCATTTTTTTGCCCTTTTCCCCTTTTTTTCTATTTTCATTTTTTTCGTTTTTTTTTTCTTAATTCGTTCCCCTTTTTAATTTATTTTTTGAATAACATTAGACAATAATTGATCATGTACAAATAAAGTAACAAAAACAATCCGACAGCTGAAAGAGCCGACTCTCTTTAGTGAGCCAAGCCGAAAGAGCCACTTCTCTAAAGAAAACCGGAATTGCCATCACTAGTCTCTTTGTGTAAAAACATGGATGCTTAAATATTTGTGCAAGTATTTCATCCCCAAAACGAGTACCGACTACCCAGCAGGATAAAAGCCATGTTGAATCTGTGCGTGATGAAAAAGCGCTCGGAAAGGAAGCGTATTTCATCAAGTGATGTATAAAAGTGTGCAAGGTAAAAAAATAAAAAACATGAATTACCCTGCAGGTAAGCCAAAAGTGTACTTTGCAGTTATAAATGGCACAATCACAAATAGAGCAACACACATGTTACAAAGCTCCTTTTCAGCCATGAGGAACTCACGTTTATGGAACACATAATAAACCATTTAGGAAGTGAAACTGGAAAATATTTCTCATTTTACGTGAACATCTTGTGCATCTGTTAAATGGTCAATCTAACATATAGTTAACTTAAATCTAAACGGCTGCTAATCTGACTTTTTGCACTACTGGCAGTTTTTTATAGCTTGCCACTCCTTGCACATTGCTCTCTGCACTATTGTAATTACAGCGTTATTGTTACAGTGTTAATGTTACTGTGTACCTGACTTGTTAACCTGACTGCCCATTTTGCACATCTGGTCAGCTACTCTTCTTGCACTATCGGCACTATGGTAAAATACTATACGTAGCCAAAATACAATACAACTTTATTTATATCTGTACATTCAAGGAAACTGTGGGGGTCAGATGCATCGACATTTCGTTCTGTATACACGTGTACTAGAATGACAATAAAGTAGATCTGAATCTGAATCTGAATCTGAATCTGAATCTTATTTCACAGAGGGTGGGGGAAAACAAGCCTTGTAGTCGTTTGTAAGTCAATTTTCAGCAGCAGCATTTTTCATATGTAGAATAGAGAATAGAATAGAATAGAATAGAATATACCTTTATTGTCATTGTTACAAAATGGGTTAACATATTGTGACAACGAAATTGGGCATGACACTCCAGTTTTACACATTCACAGTGAGGTATGAGCCAAGAAGATAAAGGAACAGAGAAGATAAGGTTATAAAACAAGGGGGATAAGGCTATAGTTATCATTGACATGGTATTTACACAAGAAATGTCGGCATGTGGGATGTTACATACAGTGTTGTCGTGATACCGTTGGTATCGTAAGGGTTGTGCAATATTGCATTTGGTGCAAAGTCATCATAGTGCAAAAAATAGTCAGCATATGCATTGGTGCAAACATAGACAACATAGTGCAGAAAAAAGGAAATGGTCAGACATTGTGCAAGGTGAGCAGTAAACGTAGTGCAGTCGACATGTGCAAGAACATAGACATTAGTACCATTATATTCGTATGAGGTAGTGTTGGCACAAGTTTTCAGGTTTTTTGTGCTGTGTCTGTTTTGAGCAGTGAACAAACATAGTGCAGACAGCATGTACGTGAGTACCATTTTACATTCGTGTGAGGTAGTTTTTTGCAACAGTTTTCAGTTTTTTTGTGCGGTGTCTGTTTAGGGTGGTAATGGCTGTGGGGAAGAAGCTGTCTCTGAGTCTGTTTGTTTTTGCTTTGTGTGACCTGTAGCGCTTGCCGGAAGGCAGCAGGTCGAAGAGGTGGTGGCCGGGGTGAGAAAAGTCCATGATGATGTTTTCTGCTCTGCTGAGGTAGCGAGAGCAGGCAATGTCCTCCAGACTGGGCAGAGAGCAGCCGACGATTCTCTGGGCTGTTTTGATGATCCTCTGGAGCTTTTTCCTGTCTGCTGCTGTGCACCCAGCATACCACACCGTGATGCAGTATGTTAGGATGCTCTCCACTGTGGCTTTGTAGAAGGACACCTGCAGCTGCTGTTTTAGGTTATTTTTCCTGAGCAATCTCAGGAAGTGCAGTCGCTGCTGGGCCTTCCCTACCACCGCTCTGGTGTTTGCAGACCAGGAGAGGTCGTCGGATATGTGCACACCCAGAAATTTGAAAGAGTGGACTCTCTCTACACAGTCTCCTTTTATGGTGAGTGGTGCTGGATTCCTGCCATTCCTTCTGAAATCCAGAATCAGTTCTTTTGTTTTTGTGGTGTTCAATATGAGGTGGTTTTCCGAACACCACGTTGAAAGTGACTCCACCTCATCCCTGTATGCCGCCTCGTCCGCTTCAGAGATGAGGCCGATCAAGGTGGTATCGTCAGCGAACTTAATTATAGTATTTGTGGGGTGGGTCGGTGAGCAGTCGGAGCTGTAGAGGGTGAAAAGCAGGGGGCTCAGTGCACAACCTTGGGGGGAGCCAGTGTTCAGTGTTAGGGTGGGAGAGACGTGGGTACCGAGTTTCACCGACTGTGGGCGGTTGGAGAGGAAGTCCATTATCCAGTGGCAGATGGAGGGAGAGAGTCCTAGGTGTGCAAGTTTCTCCACCAGGATCTCCGGGATAATGGTGTTGAAGGCTGAGCTGAAGTCCAGAAAGAAAATATTTCAGCAAGCTAGAAATTGACTGAAAATAATCACGGATCATGCTCAGGCCCCACCCACCAACGTTGATTGACAGCAAGAGTCATTTTGCAAAGTGTAAAACTGGAATATACAAATGGTCAAAACATCATGTGAGAAACCAGGCTTCGGCAAAACAGCAGTTGCCCAAAAAAATGTTGAAAATTTCAAAAGGGGGCAAAATGGCGTGGCAGGGCAGCACGGCAACGCAGTTGTTAGCGGATGTGTGGCACAGTTCTGAGGTCTTGAGGTCAAACCTTCCTGTGTGTAGTCTGCATGTTCTCCCTGTACTTGTCTGGGTTTCCTACGGGTACTCCGGTTTCCTCCCACATTCCAAAAACATGCATGTCAGGTAATGGGCCGGTCCAAATTGTCCCTAGGTGTGAATGAGCGAGTGAGTTGTCTGTCGGTGTGCCCTGCGCCTGACTGGCAACCAGTTCAGGGTGTCCCCTGCCCTCTGCCTGAAGTCAGCTGGGATGGGCTCCAGCCCCCCCGCGACCCTACTGAGGATAAGCGGTGCAGATCATGGATGGATGGATGGAGAACCATGGCAATCATAATGAATGGGTGGATGGATGATTGCCATAAGTCAAAATAACAAACTGGAATGCTATTAAAGGTAAGCTCTTGGGCCCGGGCCCGAACCCGATCCGAACCTTTCGGACTTAAAATGTCAATCATTTTGTCGGGCAGGCCGGGCTTCTTTCCCTCGCCGTTTTTTTTTCTTTCTTCGCAGAGGATCTACACAGCACGCACTTACTTTTACTTAAGTATTTATTTAGATAAAGAAAATACTTATCAAACTATCAGTTTAACTCAAAATCACAAAATACAAAGACATTTTCCTCCTTGGTGTTCGGGCAAAAGACGCGCGTCTTCCTCCGACCACCTCCCACACGTCAAGTCAGACGTCAAGTCCACTTCTTTCCAATAACTTACAAGCTTTACCAGCTTTCTTCATGCTTTTTGGCCAAATCTTTTACTATTTGCAGCTTGGAATCTGCAGAATTTCATTTTCTTTTCGGTGGCATTTTTTTCAGTTTCACTTTCATTCGCTGCATGTTGCTAAGATGTGTACTTTGGCGCCAAACCGTTCATTTAGGCGCTGCGCTTGCAGTGCACACTTGATATGAGGGACTCGGGCCCAAGTAAACCCCAAGCTGTGTAGTTCAGCCAAAACGCTCAGTTTCGTGCTGCTGTAAAGCTTCGTGTTTACTTTGGCGGCAAATTAAAGCTTCGGGTTTATGTCGGGCTCGTTAATCAATTCGGCTTATCCGTGACTCGGGTTGGGTCGGGCTGAATCTTTCAGGGCCAATCTTACCTCCACATCCTTTGCAATGGCCTTTGCAAGAGTCCAATAATACAAATAGAAGCAAGCAGAATAAACGTAATCAAATCAGATTTATTAAGACAAAAATGGATTTTGATACTATGTACTGTCACCTGCACACATGTGTACAATTTAGAGTGTAGGATAACGCAAGCAACAAGATATTCCGAAAACAAATGCTTGTGCAAAATTTGGAAGGGCAAAACTTTTATTTGAAGCTTTACTGTATTTTACCATCAAAACAATCTTTCTTCAAATCAATTCTTATGTGGATTCAATAGTCCAATGTGTTATTAAACAGTTTCTTTCAAATGTTATAAATAAGCCGAACTTCTGATGCTTCGAGTCTTTCTTCAAGTTTATTAAATTAGAATCTTGTGTCCAAAAGTGGAACTGTTACGCAAATAACTTTTACTAAATAGTACTAAAAGTGCCCTTAGTTTGTGGAAGTAAAACACATAAATTAGACTATGGAAGAATAATGTGTTTTGGATGCATGTGGAGAAATACATCAAATTAATTGGCTTGCTTTGAGAGGCTTGACCGACAATAAATGATTTAAGCAAAATATTTTTTAAACAAATTGCTCTTAAGATTCCAAAGGTTTACGTAGGAAGAAATCTGCCTTTATACAACATTACATTATATAACGCCCCCCTAATAGTGGAAAAAAACTCAGCTAGAAAACATTAAAAAACATACTACGAATAGGAAAATCAAACTTTCATAAATTTAATGTATTTTTTCATAATATAATAGGCATTTTTAACCTAAAAATTAATTTCAAGTTTGGGTAAATTGTAAAATGCGCTGTAAGATCCATTTTTATAGACGACACCGTCAGGGCACTTAAGCATACTGTGGACAATAGTGCCAGATTGCAACAAAAACATGTATTCTGTGTTGTTGTCATTGGTGATTGCTGCCGTAATGGACCAAATTGCATTTGCTTGTCATCGTACCTCCAAGTGCACTCCAGGGGATGGTGTAATATTAGTCTGTAATAATTGTCTGTAGTTTGCAATAACCTGTGCAGCCCTTTGAGATTCTTTGTGATTAAGGGCTATACAAATAAAAGTCTCTTGACTTGACTTGACTTGACTTCTGATGTTACCACAAGGGAACTGTAGCGTGCTTGATACTCGCCGGATATCAAGTATCTGACACCATCCATCCATTTTTTGTAGCCTTTTTTTAACTGTTGTCCTCCGCTACCCTTTTATGTTAACCTGTTGACAGTGGACTTTGGCTTGCTGCTAGCCCGTGTTATTTTAGCTGGTTCTGGTAAACAAAGCTTGCTGTGCCTTTTCCGATTCCTGGTCCTGCTGCTTGACAACGTCTGCTATGCTCTCACATGCATTCATTAACTTTTTCAGGACTTTCATCACTAGCTTCTAAAATTAGCATTGTGAGTGCAGATTTTCCAGCTGTCAAAATAACTGATAACAGGATGTTGATCAATTATGAAAAAAAAACCCAGATTAATCAATTGCTGTTTTGCCTCATCTTAGACAACACCACATATAAAAAGCTTGTTTCAAATGTCACTTGCACACTATTGTCAGAATGTAGCCTTTGACGACATCACATTGGTGTCCTGAATATTCTGCCATGAAAAAGTCGTAGTTCTGATTCAATCAACAACATCATAATTTGAAAATTAGAACACATGAAGGACAAGAGAGGAAAACTACTATCTTTCCAGCGGATTTACAATAATTACAATAAATTAAGAAAAATTATGTATATGAAGTCTATATCAAGCTCAAAGTTGTTAATCAATGCTGAAAAATAACGGAAATCAAGCAGCTGATTTAAAAATCCCTGTACCAGAGATACATGTTAGAAAATGGAGAAAACAGAAAAATGTCCTGAAAATATATATTTAACAAAAAAAGCATGATGAGGGAATCAACTCTTTGGTGTATCTGATGATAAATTGGATTTTGAAGGACATAGAATAAATATTCTGAAATTCTACGTTAGTATTGTGTTCACAGATTGCGCGGTCAATTAACGATTTTCATCATGGCAGCACATATTCATCAATGTTCATCACTTACAGTGTTTACTTTGAGCTGAGAGAAAGTCAAACCAAATTTTGAACCAATTTAATAAAAAGTTAGGGGTGAAATCATACACGAATATTCGGTCAACATGAATAAATAGGGTAGTATTACATAGCTCGACACCTTTAAGAGGTTAATATTTTCCAACTGCAGATGACAAAAAAAGTTAAGCACCGCCCACGTAGCAAATACTGCTATTCTGAGTCAGATAACTATTACAAAGACGAGCATATATTTACTACTGCGCTGAAAAAAGACATATGAGGACTGTGTCGCATTATATCTGCCCTAAGCCCAATATTTTAGACAACAGCACCAGCAACCAAACTTGGGAGAATAATACCAGATTGCAACACAAATGTAAAAAGTTGTCTTTTTTGACTTGTGTTCATTAGTGGGGGCCACGGTAATTAGACCAGAAGACATACTGATCAACTCTCGTGTTGTTTTAGGACCTCTAACTCTTGTTAGCAGGTCAACTTTGAGCAGGGGTCTAACTCAGTCCTGACCACCAAAAAGAAAAGGATCTCTTAATAAAGTTAATTATGCATCTTAAACATTATATATATCTATAACCATATATTACCATTGTAATTTGATTTTATGGCCCCTGAGCCACATCAGTTATTACATTTTATAAGTAGTTTGCAATAGTCTTTGACCTGTGCAGCCCTTTGAGACTCTTTGTGATTAAAAGATATACAAATAAACATGACTTAACTTGACTTGAAACGGGTCAATGGCAACCCTAACCAAAAATAAATACTGTATATATTCTGTGAAAAAACTGACTCGTTATTAAGGAACTGCTGGCACGTATATATGCAGATAATAGTCTGATTGAGATCAGAATTTAAAAGCAAAAAATAAAATACTAAGATGTTTCAGTAATTACGTTCCATTACAACATAGTTTATAAATTGATTTTAGAACCTCTACCTATAAAAAGACAAAAAACTCACGCCTAAATTGTGTTTAAGGCTATTTTCACAGCCAAAGGATCTGGTAGAAATCTTGGTAGTTATACTTCTGAGCAGGCAGCAAGCAATAGCGGCCAAACATTGGCAAAGAAAGAGATGAGATGGATTAGATAGCGATAGAGTCAAAAGTTGGCCAAATAGATGAAAAGAAGTAGATAGGGGAGAGTAGAAAGTCAGGCAAATAGATGAGGGCTGATGGCAGGAAAAGTCCTAAGGGCCCCTTGGTAGATCTGGAGATGTCTCTGCATTTGGTATCCGACTAATATTGACTTTTCTAGATCGCTATCGTGTTCTTGTGATGTTTTGGCAGCATTACAAGAATCAACTCTGACCTTCATTTACTGACAATTCTTATTGAAGGCACATGTTAGCACAAAGAACTTACACATGTCTTGTGCTCTTTTTGCACCTTCAAGGGTCAGAAATTAGCATAATACAGGGTGTTCCCCAAAAATTTACACACATTTTAGCAGCTAAAAAGTATAACTGATTGCATTCTTTATAGACTGAAGCCATTGAACATAGAGATGGCAGCCAGATGACTGAGGAAAGTACATTTATTTATAAAATGCTACTGGAAATACAAAAACACAATTATTGTATTTTTCTGGACTAGTACGTGCACCTAAAAACCCCAAATGAAGTGATAAAATTAGAAATGCATTAGTACAATGCCATGATACTGGATACGGTAACTGTTCTGCCTTTGAGAAACAAATCAAGGGTCTTTAAGTGCCCTCTTGTGATTGATATGTTTTTTGGCTAAAAGGAAACAAATGAGAAGCGCTGCCAAAACGTCAACTTTCGAAAATTATTTTTTGCCGTTTTTATTGTCGCTTTGAAAAATAATTTTCCGTAAGTAGGAAACGTATCGTGAAAACTTAAATATTTTGTTTACATATCGTACAAAGAGACGTATTTTTCTTTGAATTGATGTCAAATGATACTGCATGCAATAACTGTTCTGCCTTTGAGAAACAGAGTGGTCTCTGAGTGCCCTCTTGTGTTTAAAAAGTACATTTTGCTGCCGAAGTTAATTTTAGAGTTATAAAACCAGAATTTAAAATTTGAATTTATGTTCTATGAAAGAAATCATTTTCATTTAAATGTATATATCTTTTATGCAACCCTAGGTCTCACTGTGGTTTTAATTTCATCCATCCGTTATCTGCACCGCTTATCCTCAGTAGGGTCGCGAGGGTGCTGGAGCCCAGCCCAGGCATCTTCGGGCAGTGGGCAGTGGACACCCTGAACTAGTTGCCAGCCAGTTCCATGGCTGTTTTAATTCCATGCGCCCTATATATGAAAAACATATCACAAAAGATTATTTTTGTAGGTGCGCCTTATTGTGCCGAAAAAAGTAAATTCTGGTAAAAGAACATGGTGGTCGACTATAAACTGTGCATTCTCAGGTGCCCAGTAGGTGCAATTGTCTATCAATGGAACCATTTTATTCAAATGTGGCTTCATTACTCCACCAATCTTTGTGGGAAAGTTCATATCATGGTTCCAAGTTCTGCTCCCAATATTGTACTCTTACTTCTGGATCATCCTCATTAAGAGCATTATCTTAGGACTGAACTTTTCGATTGGCACGATTTCATGATGCAATGGACAACTAATTTTCTAATGCCCAACCAATGGACTATCTTTCTGCATAGGCTACCTTGGACTTAGTCTAAACATTCTTCTTTTGTGGGGCTTGTTTATGTACGTGGTCTTCTGGAAGAATTCCTTTGGACATCCTGAACTATTCTATTGGCTTTAAACTCTGGACTGCTCTCTCCACTGCAGAAGATTCCTGGCCTGTTTTTGGGGGTGGCAAAGTTGGCAGCAGTCCGTACCTGTTTAATAATCTTGGCCAGTCCTGATGATCTTGTGTTTTGATCATACCACTGCAGTTTTCGTCATCAGTTCTTGGTAGGGTCTAATGTGCCCTCTGATGGTTTGGTCTGTCACATGGGCTATGAAGCTGATGCTTAGTAGTATCCTGTAACATCGCGTCTCCATGGCCTGGAGTTTTCTTTCCAGCTTTGCTGTGAGGAAATTCCTGTTAGATGTGAGTATATATGGGAGGGAGAATATCTGTATGAGTAGAATTTCCGCTCCTTTGTTCTCTGTGCTTGAGACAGTACTGCCATAACTGTATTCAGTTTTATATACCTGTAAACATGCCCATAAATGGCACATCTAGGGTTCATGTGATAATACAAGTGATGCAGTATTAGTTAGCAGTAGGCGAACGTTGCAATTGATCCTTTAGAGTTAATGAGTAATGCAGTAATGCACCATGTGGTAACAACAGTTGGGTTACTAAATTGTCTTATTCCGTTATCGTACTCGTTACAGAGCAAAGTAATTGCTTTCCAGGAACGCTAGTCCAAACACTGCTTCCAAGACTGTATGTCAACAAAACAGCTTCACTGGCTCGCACCGTAATTGGTAAAGTCTGAGAAAGAAACTGTAAAGAGCTAATGCCAAATTTCAAGTGCTTGTGGCTTGGAAAGGAAGGTGACCGTCAACTAATAACGGCATCCACCCGCACTCCATACCAGGTGGGCCACAGCTGTTGAAGGAGCCCAAAATATTCTCCTTCTCACAGATAGAAAAAACAGAATAGTGGATCCATGAGCACCACCTTTGCTATCTTGAGAGCCGGATAGCTCAAAAGCTTTCCTGTTGGAGTAAACCCCGTATTGCAATTTACTTTTCATGTTTTTGCGACTTGGCGCTTTTTATGTTGCATTGTGTTTTGCATCCTGATTGGCTGAACAGTTGTCCCGCCTCTTTTCTGGCAGTGTGTCAATGACATTGCTGTTGCACAGGTAAAACAGCTTGACGAACCTACATTACGTATACGCCAATCTCAATTTTTCAATTTTTAGTTTATCCAAAAGCTATCATGTCAACAAAACACTCAGGACCCACAAAAGCACCAAATGGCAGAGGAAGATGCTTTCTTTTTTGTAACTTAATTTTTATTGTGATTTTTCTCATTTTTGAACACACCACAAAGAAAAAAAGGGGGGCGGGGGCAAAGACAAGACAAAATCAAAACAACATTGCAGTGTTGCGGAAGATGCTTTCTAGGAGTTCTTGGAGTTAACCACATGCTAAAGGAAGGTAAAAACATTTTAGAGCCACATTTTTCGTTTTACAATAACGTCCACATGGTAAAAAAAATATTATCTGAAGTATAAAATAAGTATACTGTCGTGAAATCTTTTCCACTCCTTTAAAGAATCAGTAGTGCAATATAGCAGCAAGATTATCTTTTAAATTGTAATTTAACAGTAAAGAAGATATAAAAAATAAAAATTAAAAAAAGTTTCTAATAATCAGCGCGGCGGCACAGTGGTTAGCGCTTGTGCGGCACAGTTCTGAGGTCATGAGATCGAGCCTTCTGTTTGCATGTTCTCCCCGTGCTTGCGTGGGTTTCCTCTGAAGACTCCGGTTTCCTCCCACATCAAAAACATGCATGTCAGGTTAATTGGCCGGTCCAAATTGTTCCTAGGTGTTAAGGAGTGAGTGAGTTGTCCGTCTCTGTGTATTCTGCGACTGGCTGGCAACCAGTTCAGGCTGTCCCCTGCCCACTGCCCGAAGATAGCTGGGATGGGCTCCAGCACCCCTGCGACCATACTGAGGATAAGCGGTGCAGATAATGGATGGATGGAAGTTTATAAAGAGCTGAAATCTATACAGTAGTCCAAAATCAACAAAGTGTAACTTGAAAGACTAAACATTTCTTCCCAAGCAGCAAGTTTGCCCCAGGGACAGGAAAGACCTTTTCATGCAAAAACTCATTATGTTTTAAAGTGATCTTTCTAAGTCAACTTCGGAGAAAATGCTAGCAATCACTTTGCTAATATAGCGCATCCTAAGAAACAAAAACAAGAGAGCAATCCACCACTTTTTATTGCAATTTGAAAGGCTTCTTGTTTCAACCATGAATATAAGGCTAACAATGTGTACAAATGAATGCAAAATACATTAATAAAATGAAACAATAATAATTAAGCTTTACTGGTTTAGCTGTCATTACAGTAGAAAAACCTAAGTTTGATTACAAATCTATTAAAAGCTTTCCACAACTTCTTTTGTTGGTGTACTGTGCTGATTAAGAGGTGGAAAAAACTAGCCGCCAAGTTAGCCAACAGTTGGCATAGCAAGCTAACTTGTACAGAAAAAACACTAATACACGAATAATAACAGTCAGAATAATAATTATCATGTACCCCTCTTTAGTTAGTCACTAGTGTCAGCATGTATGATTTTTTTATGTACTAGTAGCAATCAATACTTGGTCTCCTCTTCATTATTTTGTCATGCGCACAAGAGATGGGGGAGTTTAAGATAAGTCACATAGGCGGAATTTTAATCAGTGCAGTACATGGAGTTCTCTATTGAGAATATTTTGGTCGCACTTCTGCGTATATGTTTATGCCATTTTTATTCATATTGATTGCTGGGCTATTTGATTTAGATTAGAAGCTGCAAACATAGTCCACAAATGAGTGAAGCCTAATGTGTTACTTTTCTGTACAGAACATTTCCCCACAACGTTTTTTTTTAAAAGGAACGTGAATGAGCTCATTTTATGGCTGTTGTACGAAAGCAAAGTTCAGTTTCGTCATTAAATGTGTGGAATTTTTTTAATCAGAAGTGCTCCGTAGTTCAGAATTTACGGTCACTAGGATAATTAAGGGACAACGCGTGAAGGTTTTTCCCTTTGCCATCGTTGGCAAGAAAAGCAATAAAGTTGATTTTATGCACCACACACATGGAAAGATGCACAACAGTTACACGTGTAGGCTGATAAAGCCTCTATGGTTGGATTTTGAACAACATAGTTTTGATTTTACACTTTGCACGTAAGGCCTCAACGGTTGCGTTTTGGCGCATTTGAAAGGGAAATTTAAACACTTCTGGAGAATGTTGGAATTCTCATAAACACACGCCAGCTCCCAAGGACGCCAAATTTGAGATAATTAGATGTGATTTCACACATGAGGCTCAAATTAATCTGCAAATGTGGAGAATGTAGAGAAAGACCACAAAGTTCCTATGTGTGCCATCTCATAAACGAGGCTCCTTACTATTTATATAAGAAGAAGAGTTGCGCAGGGCTATCAACCTCAAGGCTCTGTTATGATGTTCAAAAATGCTCGGAAGAGCTTTGACCTTGCACTGCAGGATGCTCAAGGTCACCCTCAGGTCACCTTGTGGAATAGATCACCAGTTATTTCAAGTGGTGGATTTTATAAACAGGAATCCCATAGATGAGCTGTTAGTTATTTCAACTTGTGAAGTGAATAAACAAAAAAAAAATCCCATCTGGCGTGTTCGGGGAAGTTCGAATTCTCTCCGAGTCAAACTTGACCTTCCAGGCAGATTGTCAAAGCAATAAAGAAAGAATGCTTTTTTAAGAGCTCATTCATTGGCCTCGTGTTTTATTGCGTTTTTCACAGGCAATTTCGATATGGTAGTTACTGTACACATTGTTGAAGAATAGCTTTTTTTCCATAGCGTGTTGCTTGGTTCCGGACAGTGTTCCCTCTAAACCGCGGACCTACAAAATTCCGCTGTGCTCTCAAATACCTGCGCACAAAATACATTTATTTTAATTTCTAAAAAACTAAATAAACTGATTAATTGTGACATAGCTTAGTAAGTGACAGGTGTCCAGCCAATGATAGATAAGGTTGACTTGGGGTACGAAGCCAATCATAGCATTGACATTGTGTATTTGCCAGCCTTCAAGTGCCGCGTACAAACGTAGCCTAGCAAGCTAACAACAATCTTTTAAAATGTCAAAACGAATGGGCAACGACACCTCCGCTCACCAAGCCAAAGTAAGAAAGCATCTAGTCGGCTGAAAAATATTTTGAAAGTTGTTGAAAATTAACAAAAATGGTACATTACAGTATCTACAGTATTGTGCGAGAGTAGAAAATCCTGACAAAAGATGAACACGCTGTCACACATTACAAAATCTGACCCAGGGAGAGTTAAAGTTCTCCTAGACAATATTTGACCCGCCATCAAATACAATCTATCCATGCTATCAGTTCAACAAAAACGCAATCACACGGCAAAGTCAAACCAAGAAGTAGACGAAACCATTAACCTGGACAAAGTGTACACTCATTGGAGAAGTGAGAAGCCCGCACATGAAAAGTAAGGAACAATTTAAGTTGGATTTGTGTGTATTCTAGTAATATTTATTAGGATTTTTTTAATTATCAGGGTTCCTACAGCTTAAGGCAAGTTCAATTCAAGACTTTTTAAAAGTCTAATTCCTTTTGAGATCAAATTACAGTTGACACAAATAAAACACAATTGAAACAAACAAAATAATAAAAAACAAATATTTTTTGCACAGAGTAATTCATGTCTTGCACACATTACTTGGCACAGCTTTAAGCCATGGCAAAAATAATTCGTCGGATGGCTACTTAAACAAATGTGTACAATATATATTGTGAGAAGACTGAAAACACATCACCGTTTTGATGGTTCACACAATGTTGCCACAGAAGTATATCGGTGAATAATTAAAAATAACAATTGATAAGTGTTACTAAATCTTTTTACTTTACACAACAAGAGACTTTTGAAAATTTGATTTAAGACATTCTAATGCCAATTAAGGCCTTAATTTTGGAATAATGATGTCATGTCCAGCACGGTTGTCATGGCGCCCAGCTGGCCCAGCCCCTTGACACCGGCTGAGATGCATTGGACTGATTGCTTTTGGAGTACTTAAACGCTCCTTTTGGGACTGCCCGATGCCAGACCAATGCTTTACTTTGTTGAAGACATGTTCATGCCTGTTTGATCTGAGTAATGCCTCGATTGTCATTTTGCCTGCCTTTGAACCTGCTTTGTTTTGTTTCTGGTCTGTTTGTGTGTTGGACAACTTTTCTTTCCTAATTAAAGTGACAGATTGTCTATGCATATGAGTTCCGACTTCCTGCTTCCTGGTCCGTTTTCTGACAAATGATTTGAATGCCTTCTAAGACTTCAAGAATTCGCGGGAACCCTGATTATGGAAATTATTTGTTAAATAATGTTACTACTAGAAAATTTAAAGGCAATAGAAATGATCAGATAAAACTGAGAAGGGTATACCGGGTACAGTTGTAACACATGTTCATGTTTCTACATAGTACACTTATATGATAGTTCACGTATTTTTGCTTTTGATTCAAATCAGTCATTTCTTTTTAATGAGTAAAGTTTATTTACCACTAGGTAAACAATGCACAATGTTCCTTTAAAAGAGAATGAATAAGGGAATAGGTTTTTTAATAGTAAAACAATGAAATGTGGTGTTAGGTTATGCTCATTTTTAGTTCAAAAACATTTTAGTAAAACTAGTGTCTGTACATGCTCACATTAAATGGTAAATGGTAAATGGTTTGCATTTATATAGCGCTTTTCAAGTCAATGAAGACCTCCCAAAGCGCTTTACAATGTGCTTCACACTTATTAGGCATTCGGTTCTTAATGAAACATCTCTCATAAATTGCTATGCTTATATTGCTAACTGAAGTCCTTAAGATGAATAGGTTTTTTACACATTTTTCAGTGCGGGCCAGTGGCGCCATAAACAAGCATCAACTGACAGAATTAAAAAATTGTAAGCCTGTGGATATTGTGGCTGACATGAGAAAATGAGATAAAAAGGAATATGACCACATGCAAACATGTGCTTTGCAATTTGTATATTTTAAGGGTGACAGACCAGGTGGAAACAAAGGTTGGCCTGGAGAGGGATGGCCGCCACCAGGTTGTACTTGGCCAAGACACACCACAGAAAATGATGCCCCTACGACCTTAGTGGTTAAGGGATCCAACCAAACAACCAAGGGGACGGTGTGTATTATTTAGCACCTCTGAGTGGTTGGAAAAAAGAAAAAGAAAAAAAAACATAAATCATTTTAAAAAATACAATATTTATTCAAATTATAAGCAAAATATATACATACTTATATATGTATATAAACATATATTTTAAAAAAATACTTGTAGGTTGAGAAATCAGAATGTATTTGACATAACATGAGCCTCACCTAAAGAGAGCCTAAATAATTGTCAGCCATATAAAAGTAAAAAAATGAGAAGAAAAATGGTGCGGTGTGGTCACTTTGAGTCTCCATAGTTTGTAGTCTTCCTTGTGCTTTTTAGCACTTGTTTTAGTTTGCTTCACAGTCTACACGACACAGCAAAATTAAGTGGTCAAATAATACATATTGTCCCTTTGAAGATAATTTTTTATCATTTCAAATATTTTCATTTTTCAAAAATTTTTATCGTTAAAAAGAACTTTTAAGTAGAGACATTTAATAGCTCATTAGAGGGGAAGGGCCAATTCCTTGGCTGCCACGTTCACCAAATATTACTCACATTGACTACAATCCATGGAGATATGTTAAAAATTGAGTGTTTTTGAACAAACACACAATTGGTGTGGTTACAGCTAATATAGCATGAAATAGACTAACATAAATTAAATTATTGATGTTCTTTGTGCAACTAATGGTTCCCATGCATAGGTGTACTAAAGGAGGACAAAATAGTTTTTAATAAATGCTAAATACAATAGAGAAAATCTGAATAAAATATATAATCAATTGCATTTTTAATTAATTATTGAAATGGTAATGTTTCCGTAGTGCAGTGGTTAGCACATTTTCCTTTCACTCAAAATGGTCCACAATTCCAGATTGGCTAAACGACATAGCCTGGAGAGGGATGGGCGCCACCAGGCTGTACTTGCCCAAGACACACCACAGAAAATGGTGCCCCTACGATCCTAGAGGTTAAGGGATCCAACCGACCAAAGAGACTTTATGGACACTTTGTATTTCAATGCATCTTCCCCCATGTTACAATATTTAATACCAGAATATTGCAATTTCAATAAGGAGAAGAATTTTGCTCAGCCCTTGTGTCCTAACATTTATAGAGTCTCTGAAGGCCTTGTGGTTTACTTTTATTTTAGTTTGGGCCTCAGGTGAGGTGCACTGAAACACTGAGAGCATTTAAAGCCAAAGCGGACCACACGGCCTTCACCAAATTTGTGTAATGTCACACTTTTAGCATCTCTTTCATCCAAAAACGCAGTTTTGTTTGCTAAATACAGTATATGGGATGGCTAACGTCTGCAGTTCCCCTCAGAGTACCATATTTCCCAGACTGTCTCTCCAGAGTATAAATTGCACCAGCCAAAAAATTCATACCACAATTAAGAAGAAAAACCCATGTAGAAACCACACTCGGAGTACAAATTCCTTTTTTGGGTTGATAAAATCCAACACCTAAAACATACATGTCCTCTTGAAAGGCAATTTTAGGTGAAACTAAAACGGAGAACACGGTATACAGGTACATGCATATCATAGACACGCTCGTCAGTAACGACATAGCAAGAGTTATTCAGATTACTAAAGCATAAAGAACATGATCATCAACCGGTCATCTTCACTCCAAATCACTAAATCCAAATCAAATCTTTGGTGTCACTTTTACCGGTAAACAACTGGCGGGAGGTCCCGTAGACGATTCACCGGCTTCCTCCTTCCGCTTTTACGTTATGGTTAAAATTTTCAACACAAACAGGCCTTGAGTGCCCTCTTGTGCTTTAGTGTGAGAATAACATGTGAAGTGATAAACAGTACCGGTAGAAAACTTTTAAAACACAATGATACCATATTGTGTTAATGATTTTACGTGCAAGTCTTACTGGAGTATAAGTTGCGCCAAACCATGAGTAAACTGCAATTTATAGTCCAGAAAATACGGTACTCAACTTTGATTTACAAAATTGTCATCTATATGCAGTGGTATGCGGTAAGGTTCCTTTCTGGTGAGGCTCTATCACATTTACAAATTTAAAAATGAGCTAATTCGCAGCCGTTCTGCACATATTCAGCATAGTGCCAACTATGTTTTCACGGAATGGGGTTTTCCAAAGACTAGCACATATTTACTACTGTGTCAAAATAATCCGCTAATAAGGGCTGCCTGGCATAAAATGTGAGTCCTATATTTATAGATGCAATACCAGGGAAACTAAATTGTGGAGAATAGTGCCAGATTGCAACAAAAACATGACAAGTTGTCTGTGTTTTTAATCAATGGCAGTTGTCGCATTAAAGGAAACTTCAGCGACCTGACATTGACTCCAATGATACTGGAAGAGAAGTGTAGCATTTTTGATGGATAACGTCCACTGCTGTTTGATTCAGATTTATCAATTTTGGACCTGATTCATATGTAAAAAAATTAAATATTGCAAGTATGTGTCAGGACCCGAACAGGACCAACTCGTGTAACGTTTCTTACAGTTTTATTGGGAAAAAGGGAAAGGGGTGCACACACGATCCAGAGATCACTGGTCGCGGGGAGTAGGTTGCTCAGACGTGGAAGTGGAAGCAATGGCGGTGTTGGGAACGGAAAAAACGGGTCAGTAGCTGGGATAGAGCGCAAAAACGTGGTCGATATCAGAAAATGGGTCATTATTTGGGACGGGAGAACAGATGTGGTCGAGATCAAAACATGTCGTTATTCGGGACGGGAGAGCAGATGTGGTCGAGATCAAACAGATGAAAAAGGGAGAAAAATAGGAACAAAAAACACAAGACAGGCGAAAAAAGGCTTGCTGTGTAAAAACGGAGATTCGCAGACGGACCGACCAAAAGGGGACTGACAGGACGGAGTTTAAATACTGACAGAGAGCCAATCCGTCAACAAGCTGCAGCTGGCGCCACACGAGCAGGGCCAATTGGGCGCCATGGCAACCGTAACACATAGGCAGGGCCAATTGGGTGCCATGACAACCGTGACAGTATGTTGTATATATTCAATACTGTCAACCCTTTTGTTTTTCCTCTTGTTTTGTAATGCATAACTAATGTAGGCAAAAACATTGACACATTTCTCTAGAAGTGCATTCTTAAACGTTTCCAAATGTCACAGCGATGTTTCGTATGATAAGTGGGGAGCGGCTCCTACTGTTCACTTCAAAGAGCCAGCTCATAGAGCCGTTACGTTTGCTAACAACACATCACTAGTCAGTGAGTTGAGGAGATGTCCTTTGAAATGTTGTGGCCGTGCAAGAAACTGACCAAATTCAAACTTTGAGAAAATATAATGAGTGAGCTTTGTTTTGGCAACCTTGTTGTGGGTTGGTTTTTGCCCATTTCAGCATATCATTTACATCTTTGGGGAAACTGACATTTATATAGAACACATGTGAGTACAGCTGCCACCTTAACTGCAAATTCATGTGTATGGAATTTACATCTGATTTTTATTTAGTGCGCTTGTCAAACAATTATTTTTGCGTATCGCGCTTTCACCAACACGTCCGTGACCTTGTTAACGCCTCCATCTTTGGGTTCTTATTTTACTCAAGTGTTCGTGGCTGTTTGAGGGCTTGACTTGGAGTAAGAAAATTAAGAATAAAATTGTCCATAAAAGGAGGCAGTTTTGGGACTAACATGTTACAAAGGAACGCTTTCCTGGAACACAATTAATTTTCCCTGCAACAAGTACTCTAACGCGTTATTATTAACATTTAGTAACGCAACGGTCGTTACTCATGGAGCGTTACTTGTTAAATGCAGATAATAAATGACAATGGTGTCCGATTGCTCATCAATTTTGCATTGCGCATATTGTCACATACAGTCCTAGAGTGGCTCATACAAGATCAACAAACAGGAAATCATTGAGGAAAATGTGAGTACTGAATTTACAATAAACGTGTGCTGAATTTTGGTTGTTTTATTTGTAAAATTATTTTTGAAATACACCATGATTGGAGAAAAAACACAGGTTTTGGACAGTACCCAGAATGAAGAAGGAGATCTTGAAGTGGTTTGAAGCCTATAGAAAAAAATCGATATGGATTATGGAGTGTCTCAACTAAGTGTTTGTTCGCAAACAATCAATATTGCACAGATTAAGGAATATAAAAGCAGCATTTCCCCCCCAAAAGATTCATAATTACTTTTCCCTAAATGGATATAACACATCCATCCATTTGGAATGTGGGAGAAAACTGGAGTGAACGGAGGCATCGGGAGACCATCCGAACTCCACACAGGAAGGCTGGTAGCTGGATTTGATCCCATGACCTCAGAACTGTGCTGCAAACATGCTAACCACTCCAACACCGTGCTGCCCAGATATCATACCGAATTAGTTTAATTTATGAACAGTCAAAGTTGAAATTGGTTGAAATGTGCTTGGGGAAGGTAAATATATTCAAATGAAGGTTTTTCTTCGTCAAGCCAAATATTTCCACCAACTGATAGAAGCTACTTCCAAAACCCCAAACATGATTTTTCTTGTACTGGTTGCCCTGTCGTTAAGAAAAATGTTGGAAACCTGGACATTCTGGCAATCTCACAGCACAGAAGCAAAAATGTCAAATGAATAGAAGTAAAATTAAGTTTATGAAAATTACCTACCCTAAATAGAAAAAAAACACACGTTAAAATTAATAATTATACGTAAAATACATGGACAAATAAAATATGAGTTACAATGCAATGAAAATAAATATATATATGAAAAAAGAGGTACATATACTGTAATACAATTAAAAACTTGTTAATATAGAAAATTGGTCGCTCATGAGTTATTTCATGCTGCACCAAATGCCCAAATAAAAATTGTATTTTTTTCATATTTCTATATCTTTCCTCAAAAAGTCTATTAAAGTCTTTGAGAAAACCATATTTAAAAAATGATGTATTTTTTATTTGTTTTAATATTTTTATATTTTGTACATCGATTTTAACTGTGATATACTGTATTGTGATATACGTCTTTTTGAAATATTTTTGCAAAAATATAAGGTGGAATTTAAAGTGGACTATAAGGTACATGCAGATAAAACTACTAGGGTTGAATAAAGAAAAACATCAAAATAATGATGGAAACTAATTTTATATCTATTAATCTTGCTTCACCACTAAAAAGGATTCCCAAAATAGTTATTGTATGAAGTAAAATTTCATTGTAATAATGCAGTTCCAATTTATTTTTTAAAATGTATTTATAAGGTGTACTGGATTATAAGGTACACTTGCAATTTTGTGCCAATGTTCTGTTTTTAGGTGCTCCTTATAGCCCAGAAAATACAATATTAATTTATTTGCAGTTTTATCACTCTCTCATTACCCTTTTTTTACCTTACTGTTGATAAAGTCGAATGGTTTTCTTATCTATATGCTGGCTTTTATTAACTGTTTTTACAGATACTTACAAACAATCAAAGCACATCCAGATTGAAAAGGAGTAAGGAGTAATCTAGGATAATTTCGAGTTTATTGTGAAGCTAATTATGACAGTGAAAGGAAGACAGTTGAATGGATGGATTAATCCTGTGCCTTAAAACAACAACTGATAATGTCCTTTAACAAGTCATGTTTCATTAGCAAGGAGATGCTTGCTTTGTAGAATTAAGATTGAAAATGTTTGATGTCATTTGTTTTGGATTGCTTAAAATTATACATCAATAGCACAAAAGAAACATGTGTTTCCTGTAAGGTTGTGCTATAGAGGTTGTGTGAATAACACTATAGGGAGTTGTGTCTTTCATGGAAGCTTACTAAGAAGTTGTGAATGAAGAACAAAGAATCTCACACGCGGCTTTCACACGCCATTTGATTTGGAACATAGAGGCCGAGAGCAACACTTGCATATGGGGATGTCATGTAATCCTCAATTGCCGAAATCTCAGATTTAGCCTTAAATGCTTAAGCTTTATAAAGCTTTTTGGAATAACGAGGGGCCACAGCAGGTATCCCACTCGTCCCTTACTCCCCAATTTGCGGTAGGGGTTCCCCGAGGCTTCAAAGCCAAAAAACAGCAGAGTGGAGGACCTTTGGAGATGCTTCGTTTGCTTATCTGTCTCTCTGTAAATACAGGCTGTTGCAAATTGTTTGACCCCATTTAGTAGGCCAATCATTGTTTGTTAGAATGACCTCAAATATTCACAGCTTGTGTGGAAACAATTAAAGTTTTTTATGTGTAAACATTGGCCTTTCTATCTTCTAAGGTTAAGAAATGCTGTTCTCTTTAAAAAAGGCAATTTTTTGTGGACTTAGTTACTAAAGACAGTGCAGTTTACATGTTTTGTGCAATATCCACGAAAACAGTTGAGGGTTCATTCTTCTTTGAAGGTTATGTGAACAGAGATGTTTATCTTTAAATGCTTCAAAATTTGCCAATTCATCAACTTGGAAAACATCACAAAACAAGACATCTCAATGAAAGCTCACTGTATACATGTAAAGTAAAAGTTTAGTAGACACTCAAAATAAGGAGACATGACATCAGTGAGAGAATCCTTCAAATCACTAAATCCCATTGGCTGTGTTGAACGATGCGGATCTGCCCTAAAGGGTGAGGAAATTAAAGATCAGCAACATGATTGGGCAATATCGACAATGATGTCAAAGTCAAAACAAATAACAATAGTGCGCAATAATAGTGAAAAAAAAGAGGATGGATTTCATATAATCTCCTTTTGCAGGTGCGCAATATCAAAGACAGAATAAACTTATGAACGAGCCAGCCTCGATGAGGTTCTGCCAGTAAGATAGATAGTTCCAGGTTGTGAAGAAGACCATTTGCTCTGAAATGCCCACCACCTTCACTTGACCTTTCTCCGAGTTGATTTTTTTTCTTCTGGGTATCAGGAGACCAGAACAGACCAGGAAATCCCAGAGCATTCGTTTCAGTTCTTTATTTAAGGAAGCGTTCAGGACTTGCGGGAGACGTGATGGCCGTCAGACGTCAGCAGCGGAGCTGGAGAGATAGCTTCGGATCAAGTGGCCAATCGGAGTGCGGAAGTCAGGCAGGTCGAGTTTACCGGGGCTGGAGAGGAGATCGAAGCGTGGGACGGAAACAGGTCGGATCGGAGGCAGGCAGAAACAGGTAAGCAGAGTTCTTAGACGAATGGGAAATCAGGAGTCACACAGAGTTACCAATGTACACTCTGACAAAGGAACTCTGGGTGCAGCGCGCTTAAGAGCGAAGTGCCAGCCAATCAGAAGGCGCCCACATTGCTCCAGGTGATCAGAGTTAGTAATCATGACACTGGGGTTATGTGTAAGGACTAGTCTTCTTCTCTCCTCTTTTAGTTAACATTTAAGAACTAAAATTTTTTTTTATTAAAACTGCAATGGAAACTGCTAGGAAAGACATGCATTTGTTACCTCCCGTCTTGATGACTGTAATGTACCGGTCTCCGGTCTCCCGAAGTCTGGCATTAAGGGCCAGCAGCTGCTACACAAAATGCTGCAGCGAGGCTTTTAACTAAGACAAGAAAGTTTGATCACCATACCCCGATTTTACAGCCGACATGCATTGGCTCCATGTCAGCCGAAGATGTGATTTTCTGTTGGTATTATACAAAATTGTGCATGGGTTTGGCCCCTCATATCTTCCTGCTTGGAGCCTTCACTCAGAAAATGCTGGTCTTGTAGTGATCCCAAGAGCCAAGAAAAGAACCACAGGTTCGAGGGCATTCTCCATTCGGGTCTCGGTGCTGTAAAATGCTCTTCCCTCTGAGATTTGATTTTGCAACGTCAGTAAAACATTTTAAATTTAGGCTTAAAACACACATATTCTATAGCTTATGAATTACCTGTTTTTCATGTTGACGATGTCTGTGTCTTGTTTGTTAATGACCTTGCAACATTCATTGCAGCCTTGTCATCCTGGAAGGGGAATTACCCCATGTGCGGTCCCTTCTCAAGGTTTCTTCATTTTTTGCCATGCTGAGGTTTTAGTTTTTCTCTGCACCATTGTAAATTTTAGATCAGGGGATGGTTTAATAGTAGTTTGTAATAGTGTGTACATCCCTCTGTGACTTATTGTGATTAATGGCTATACAAATAAACATGACTACAGAATGAATATTTATGAATATCTGTCATACAACCCAAATTTTTGTACTTTTCTTTCAACCAATAAAACATAAGACCCTAAACATAAAGTGCAATTAGTTTTAATAAGATCCATCTAGTTGTTTATGAGATATCGGCATTTAGGGTAAACAGTTATGGAACAGCCTGCAAATAAGATTTCTGTTAGGTCTTCTGTCCTGTTGGCCAAGATACCTTGGAAATACCAAAATGGATACTAAGGTGACACAAGGTGACAGCAAGTGCAATTGATGTAGCTGGCCTTCTGACCTTCTGTCTCCAGAGAAGCCTATGGTTACCATTCAGTTTCTGAGAGCTTGTTTTGACAAGCTGAGCACAAAGCAAATTACTGCCACAGCCTAAGGTTGAGAGACCAGCAAATCTACACAATGAGACCAACGCGGCGCCATTTTGTTCAGTTTCACTTTCGAAATGCGCACTTTGGCACCAAACCGTTCATTTAGGCGTTGCACTTGCAGTGCAAACTTGATTCGAGGGACTCGGCCCCAAGTAAACTTCATGCTGCGTACTTCAGCCAAAACGCACAGTTTGGCGCTGAAGTACACACGGTCGAATTTGTGTTTACTTTGGCGGCAAATTAAAGCTTAGGGTTTATTTCGGGCTCCTTTATCAAATCAATCTAATCCGTCGGGTTCGGGGTTATATACCAGGCACTCGAGTCGAGTTGGGCTGAATTCTTTTAGGCCGGATCTTACCTTTACTTTGCATGTATTGATATTGGGTTTTATTCTCCCGAATGCTGCAGAGAGATGTGCTGCAGTCACATTTTTTCTTGCGAGCTATTTGTTCCCAATCTCTTGTGTATTAAATGGTCTGCAAGTATTTCAAAATAAAATTGGTAAAAGATTAGCATGGTTGGCTATGCAGGTGGGAAATATTGTGTATTTAAACCAGTTTCATGTATGCAAACAACAAGAAATATAAATGCAATGCAGCATTTAAAGACTTTGAAATTGGATTGATCGCACTTTGATTGTCCGTTACAACCTCACAGCCTTCATGATAAATATAAACAACAGGATTGCTGATGGCGTTTAATCCTGAATGTATCCAGTCAGTAAAGTCGGGAACCATTTGGTATGAAGTTAAAATAGCCCAATTTCTTCAAATGCAGTGCAAAATGAAACTTTATTTAAGATATGTCAATGACCTTTGCTAGAATCTAAACTTGTTTCTCGCTTGAAATCCTTTGACCCAAAGATACACCCAGCAATCACTTGACTGCTCAAAGGCGTTAGGGATTTAACCGCACACTGGATTTATGACCTATCATTTAGAGCAGGGGTCGGGAACTTTTTTGACCCAAAGAGTCATTAAAGCCAAAATATTTCTTACGTTATTTTTAGGAGAACTGCACCATATATTTTGAGACAAAACTTAACAAAACAGCTGACCCGCTCTCCAGACGAAACCTAATTCTTCAGCACATTTAATTTCACTTTGTGATGTTTGATGATTTTATATAATCTATGAAATAATAATAATGCCAGAGCCTGGGTCCCATTTGAACATAAATATGCCACTTAAAATTCCTTTCCCTCCAACAGATACTTAAGAGAGTGTTGAGGCTCATTTTGACAGCCATTTTTGTCCCAAATAATGGTTTCATAACAAGGTGCAAGCAAAGTTCTTCTGGAAAAATGTCACAAAATACTGCAAACAAGGACATCTAGGTATTTACATTCAAAGCAGACGGCACTGGGCGAGAAGAAGGAGTGCGCGCGTCCTGTCCTATGCATATTCGCGCCCCGGCCGAGTCATTCCTAAGACTTAAAAAGTGCTCGGCGGCGCCCTCTGTTGGCTGCGGCTGCATCGGCTCGCTACAACGGGTCAGGTGCAATCGACATTTCGTTCTGTGTACATTGTTACACAGAATGACAATACAAGGAAATTATTATTATTATTATTATTATTATAGCTCTGTCCATTCCCACTGCTCACCCAATCGAATTGCTGTAGGTGGTTTTGCAAGCGCTTCTGGGTGTTTAAAAATGTTTGTTAAGTCGTTTTTCATCATAAAGTGTCACAACAATGGACAATGATTGTTTAATGAGTAACCATATAAAGGATCATTTAGGGATTCACAGCAAAAACAGGGTCTGTTTAATTTTTTGTTAAATTGTGTCTTATACATACTGGCCCGAACTTTAAAACAGTTGGTATTCTATCGGCATTGCACGTGTGACAACTGGTTTTGCATATCCAACAGCATTAAATATTTGAGCAAGTTCTATTTCATCTCCTAGCAATATGTGCTTATGAAAAGAGCCATATATAGCTCGTGAGCCACAGGTTCCCGACCCCTGTTTTAGAGAATGCAATTAGCAGTGGCTAATTGCCCTCTTGAACTCTCAGGGCTCAGACATGCTTTGTTACGACATGGGATATCCAAAACTCCTGCTCACAAAACCACAAGTTTTTGGTCACACTATCAGCATCACGCCGCAATAGCTGCAGGGAAGAAGTCAATGAGGAATGTCACAAATTCAAGATATCAGAAGTCCATTATTTACTCATTACTCAGATCAGATTTAAACATAAAAGCTAACTTTTTTTTTTAGAAAGATTCTCTGAAGATTAGTTCACTTTTATTGAACGTTAAGTTAGCATATATTGGATTGAGGATAGCAATTTCGACCGGTTGAAAAAGGTCACCATTTTAAAATCGAGAACTAAATTCAAAGGGACAGTGTGTAATATTTAGTGCCTCCAAGTGATACAAAAAACTTCTCATCCAGTAAAATAAAAAACAGTGATTTGAATACTGGGAAAAAATACATAAAAAATACATAAACTATAATATAATATATGTCGAGAAATGTATATTTTTTTTTACCGTGGAATCATTTCTTGGATCGGCAACATGTTCTTCCGGCATCCTGCTGCCACGATCTGCCGCGCATCACTGGCCCTCGCTCGTACCAGACAGCACAGTGCCATCAAGTGGTCAAAGTATTACACATTTGGGCTTGAAAGAAAAAAACTATGTGAAAGGTTATGGGGTAACATAGATAACTCTACCAGGGTAAAATGAGTTATGATTACATTAAAAAGCAGTGGCTTAGTCCCTGAATGAACTCATCTCATCTCATTAGCTGCACCGCTTATCCTCAGTAGGTCGCGGGGGTGCTGGAGTTCATCCCAGCTTTCTTTGGGCAGTGGGCAGGGGACACCCTGAACTGGTTGCCAGCTAGTTGCAGGGCACACAGGGACGGACAACCCGCTCGCACATTCACACCTAGGGCCAATCCACCTGAAATGCATGTCTTTGGAATGTGGGAGGAAACCGGAGTGCCCGGAGGAAACCCACGCAAGCACGGGGAGAACATACAAACTCCACACAGTAAGGCCGGTAGCTGGAATTGAACCCACACAGGAGGTTCCCACGACCTCAGAACTGTGGGGCACACGCGCTAACCACTGTGCTGCCGTGCTGCCCCTGAATTCATTATTTCACTTAAATAGAAGTACTTTTTTTAACTCTATATTTGTATTTCCTTTTATTAAAAAAAAACAAATAAAAAATATACTAGGTATAAAAAAAAAACTGACTAGGAAGGTAAAAGTGAAAAAGGTTTGATAAGTGAGAGCAGAACTAAAAATAAAGGCTTAGTGCATGTTGTACATATTCTATATTTTGACTTGTCTGTTAGCATCAATTGCAGCCCGGCGGTGCAGTGGTTAGGGCGTGTGCGGCACAGTTCTGAGGTCATAAGATTGAACCTTCCTGTGTGGAGTTGGCATGTTCTCCCCGTGCTTGCCTGGGTTTCCTCCGGGCACCCCGGTTTCCTCCCACATTCCAAAAACATGCATGTCAGGTTAATTGGCCGGTCCAAATTGTTCCTAGGTGTGAATGAGCGAGTGAGTTGTCCGTCTCTGTGAGCCCTGCGACTGGCTGGCAACCAGTTCAGGGTGTCCCCTGCCCACTGCCCGAAGATAGCCGAGATGGGCTCCAGCACCCCCGCGACCCTACTGAGGATAAGCGGTGGAGATAATAGATGGATGGATGTTAGCATCAAGGTGAGCGGGAGAGACTCACGTACAAGTTTAGAGAGTACAGTAATCCCTCGGTTATCGCGGTTAATGGGAACCAAAACCACCCGCGAAAAGTGAAAATCAGCGAAGTAGCGACGCCCCTCCAAAAATGCATAAAAATATATATATATATATATATATATATATATATATATATATATTATTTTATTTTATTTCTGATTATTTTATTTTATTATTATTATTTTTAGACCCGGTTAATGGGGACCAAAACCACCCGCGAAAAGTGAAAATCCGCAAAGTAGCGAGGCCCCTTCAAAAATGCTTAAAAAAAATATATATAATATATATATATATATATATATATATATATATATATATATATATATATATATATATATATATATATATATATATATATATATATATATATATATATATATATATATATATATATATATATATATAAAATGTTATTTTATTTAATTTTTTTTTAGACCCGCGAAGCTCTGAACCCGCGAACGTGGAACCGCGAAGGAGCGAGGTCCCACTGTATTGCAATTTTTGATTTTTATATCTGTTGTGGTGATCCATTTAAATACTCACATGCATCAGATACACGTTATGTTCTAGCAAATCCAATTTCTCTGGATGAAAATGATATCAGGAGTATTTTAAAGATTGATATTGTATTCCAATGAAAAGTTATATTAAAAATGGGGCTGGGCAAAGAATTTTGTCTAAACATCTCATTCATCTCCATATTCTTTATTTTTTTCCCTTTTTTCGTGGTGCTTCATGAAACTGAAAAAAAATATACAATTGCACAAAAATTTGCTGATATTTTGGGCCTTACATTTTGATTAGAAAAAGTTCTTGATCAGAAAATGAGTCGTCTGCTTGAGTTTTCTCAAAGATATACGTCATACAATACTCCCAACAGCCCAACAGATGGAAATGTAACATCTCAGATCTGTCTCAGACTAAATCAACAAATTTCTCAAATGCTTTTACCAGTTCTTTCTCTCATAATGACATTTTTTGCACTGAATTTTTTGGGATCCAATCTTACACTCAGACAAATTTCAAAGCTTTCTTTCTTCTAATTTATGATGAAGTTATCCCCTTTGCAGCTTCAGAAAGCAGAAACAGAAGTCTTGAAGCAAACCATTCTCTCAGGGGTCTCCACCAAAGAAAAATATTTCACATTCTTAATAATCAGAAAACCAGTACAGTAAGACGTGATTACCGGGTCTCTGGATGCCTCGGTAAAACTAAATCAGAACTACTTATTTCCATTTTGCGTCCTTTTTCATGAGTGCATTGATGACAAAAATCAAAATCAGAATTGCCCCTATGTCCCTGTGATAAAGCATGTATATAAACTACTAGTTTTTACTTTAACACTAGTGAGGGGGGCAGCAACAAGAAGTTCAGAAGCCGCATGCTTCCTAGTGGCTCCCTGGTGGTTTTTAAAAAAATGTTTGATAATGGAAAATTATTTGGTTTTGGTAGGAGGAAAAAAAGGACATAAACATTCTTAACTATTCCATTAGATATACAGTAGATCTTTACAGCATTGTCTTCACTACTTTATTGCCCTCACCTGTGCCCGCTCGTTTGGCGCCAGCTGCTGCTCGTTGCCTGATTGATTCTCCTCCTATTTAAACTCAGTACTCCAGTCACTCCTTGTCAGTCCGTCAGCGAACCTCCTCGCACGCAAGGCACGCACTTTGGCTCCCGTCTGTCCCGTCCTCATCAGTATCCTGCTTGTCTGCTCCTGATTTCCCGCTTCGGCTATAGACCCGTTTTGCCCAACGACTATGCTCTGATCTCCCGCTCCAGCTATCGACCCGTTTTAGCAACAAGTTCAGGGTGTCGCCTGCCCACTGCCCGGAGATGGCTGGGATGGGCTCCAGCACCCCCGCGACCCTACTGAGAATAAGGGGTGCAGATAATGGATGGATGGATATATATATACACACATTTTGGGTTGCCCCAGTGGCTACAAGAAAAAGAAGACAACAATAATCAAAATTCTAAATTGTTTTCTTTCTAAGTACATTACCATAACTCTTGATACATTGTCCCCCTTTTTGTAGCCACTGAGAAACGTTTAATGGCTCTACAAGATCATTTGGGATGGTTAGGTATGAAAAAAAATGACCGATAATCGATGATGACATTTTTTTAAATTCATTGAGCCTGCTAAAACAGTTTGTTCTTTGGTTTCAACATATTATAAAAGCACTGTTTCTCAACTGGTAGGCTGGGAACCAAAACTGGGTCACAGACCCGTTTATAAGTGGGTCGTAGGCTTTTAACCTGGCAAAGTAGTGCTAAGAAGATAAAAAAACAAAAGGTCAATTATACTTCTTAACAGTAGATGGCTATAATGCCCTGCTCCATCCGTAAGGGAACACATCTCATTTTATTGTAATTTTGTTTGTTTGATTTTTTTCATTTTTCTCCCCATTATAATGAGTTCCATAAAAGTGAGTGATAAGGGAAAGTACAGTTGGAAATAAAAAAAATATTGTACGAGTGTCTGGCACTCATAAAAAATATACTAGAAATACTGCTTGGGTGCGAATTTATAGTATGTGGTTATTTTAAGGTAGTTTTAGGGGGTCATTTATATGCAATGTGGGCTTATATGCAAGTAATTCGGGTCATTTTTTTTTTTTTTTTTAAAGGTGAATACATTATATATATCTGCTTCGAACTGCACAATACCTTTATTGGATACATTTGAGAAGTGTAATTTATTTTCTTCATTTGAGATGCAGCTTGTCATTAGGTTGGAATGATGGCTTCTCAAGTCAGTCCAGTTAAGAACCACTGTAATAAAATATTTAAAACATAAATATAGGTTTCTACTTTGCGGATTTTCACTATTGTCGGTCTTCTTTTGGAACGCAATCCTTGTAAAAAAAAGGGATTACTGTATTTGCATTTAAACTAGCTTTTGATACTGCTGAGGGCAGCAAGCGAGCCAGAGTGCAAGCAAAAGGATTAGAGTGGCTTTCAGAAAGAGAAAATGGGAAAGGCTAAAGGGTAAAGGGGGTGCACAGGAAATGCAGGAAACTATGACAAGCAGGGAACAGTGGGAAAGGAGAAAAAAAGCAAAAAAAGCCCCCCAAAAAAGCAAGGTCAGGAGAGCACAGCAGAGAAAAGAGCAGCTCAGGCAGCTAACACGTGGAGATAAGTTAGCTAAACAAGAAAGGACCATGGTAAAAACTGCTATCTAGCTGTACGGCGCCAACTTCTTTTTGGGATTGAAGATATCAGGACTTTGATTTGTGGACTGAGTTTGTCCTCAGCCAGAGGCGGCTGCAGCAAAGGTGGTCATAAATCATACAGTGCTGCTCTGACACATTGCTCAGGCATCTGGAGAAGGAAGGTGATTGCTTTGGGTCACCTTGTACTACTTCATTGAGCGTCTCTAGAGGTGATAATAGATTTTGGCAGGAGCCATTTTGAATACAGTTTGAGTTACGTGGAAATTCATGCTTGATGCCAACATTCAAAGGATGAGTGACGTTTCAATAGCGGGGAATAAAGAAAAACGGTCTGTTCCAAGTTTGCTCTTCTGTCTGATATCATGTGAGGTCCAAACACACAAGCAGGCCTAACATTGGCTTGAATATTATCTGGGTGCGGGGAAGACCCTTTTAAGACCCAATATAAAAAAATGTGCTTCTTATAAAATGATTTTGCTTGTTTCTTTTATTATGCCAATCTAATCGTTATTTTGACCATTATTCCACAATATTTTTGTAATTTTGTCTCATTATGTACTGTTTATATCAGGCAGGGGTCTCTAATGGGTTGCCCTATGAGCAGGGTTACTTTAACATGATTACTTTCAATTACTTTTGGATTACTCCAATACCAAATATGCTAATAAAAGACAATAGAAACTAAATATGAATAAAATTACTAAATTTTGTGCAGGCTTGGGGAGTAACGGAATACATGGAACGGCAAAAATTTGGATTTATTTTCATTTTGTTTCTGTCGCATTTTATGTTCGTTTTGCCGGAGATCAAAGAGATCAAAGCCAGGAGAGAAAGCTTACCACGTGTTGTGAGTCATCATTTTATTCATATTTAGTTTCTTTTGTCTTTTATTAGCATATTTGGTATTGGAGTAATCCAAAAGTAATTGAAAGTAATCAAGTTAAAGTAACCCTACCCAACCCTGCCTATAAGAGCACCTGAGTAACTGACAGACGGGTTTTGAAAATAGCTGACCAGGGATGGGTCATCGTGATTTTCTAGGAAACATGATTGCTATCTGTCATGAGAAATTATTGACGTAAGTGTCTTTAAAAAACAAATTTTAGTGGTTGACTGTGCTTATTTGAACCTTACTTCTAATAATTACACCCTGGTACTAATATTGTAACACCAAAGTAAAATAGTTGCTATTTTAGAAATGCATTTCAAAGTGGAAGCCCTTTACACTATACCGTGATAAAAAAACAGGTTGGGCTTTCTTATCTGATGGTTTCTTTCCCTGTCCTACTTCCAAGTTTCAAATTTCATTGATGTCTTTTCTCTATGTTTCGCGTCTATACTAAAGTATAAACCTATCATTTTTCTTCAAAAACATGAAGTTACTTTCGTTACTTCAGTGATTTTCAACCAGTGTGCGCTAGCATACCTAGCAAAACTATCGCTTTACTCGTTTGACGACCACTGTTCTCCCCTCAAAAACGTCTACTGCTTTTATTTTTTTACATCTACAGCTTTTTCAAAATGAACAAAGAAATCTTAACTGGAGACTTGTATTTTAGTCTGCGGACTAAGTCTTTGTGCAGGAATAAACAACTACAGCAATTTCATTATTCCGTTTGGAAATATTTTGCCACTTCTGCATCTAAAGAAGTAGTTACAGTTTGTTGGATTTCAATATTGTGGAGCTAGATTGTGTTTCGTGCATAAAAATAGAGTGCACGATGACATTTATTGCCTTTAATGTCAGAAGATTGAAATCTATTTTTTTCTATAAAACCGGTCTAAAACCATCTTCAAGAATTAGTTAGGCGAAGCGTTGCGGAAACTCTTCCACGGCTTTGGCATCTGTACTCGCTGTTTCTCTGTGCCATTCCACAGAGTGTATGCCAGTCTATTTCAAGCATCGGGTCCACTGGCGCTAGCGTCTGGATATTCTCATAAATCTGCTTTTGTTTCGCAAAAGTTTTGCTCAAAAGACATCTCGTATCTCAAATTTCCCAGAACTAGAGTAATTCGTAGGTTGTGGGGCCCCTGTGCAAATGATCTGTTCATGAAGTAGGACAGGATATCTAATAACTTTTGAAGAAAAATTAAGCCATTTAAGTTTGCACTGCGATATAAATAAACGGAAGTTTTAAAGACTATGCTAAACATACTCAAGAACTCCTTTTCTAGCATGGATAACAATTTCTTTTAAGGCTTTTGTCAACAAAGAAATATCACTAAAATCTCTAGATGAGAAAACAGGTAGGAGAAAGTGCTTTTAGGCAACATGAAGTAGTTATTCAATTCCGAGGCCAAGCATGATTAAAGAGAAAGGCCGAGCAAGGTCGCTCATGTGGGAACCATTTTGTGACCTTTTCATTTGAAAAGCCAAAGTTCAAAGTTTGTCCCCCGAGTCAGGGATATGGACCAATATGACCTTTTTAGAATCTTGAAAGGGGAAAGTAACATGTAATACTTGGCTTGGGCAATAAAATGGGCTATTTTAAAAAAGAATCAGGATTTTTAAGAATTTTACTCAATCGGGAAATTGAGGGGTTTTTACAGAGTTGAATTTGAATAATTTGAAGACAGTGCTGATTTTTATAAGGGTTTGCATGAGCGACTGCCAGTGTTTGTGTTTTACGAGACGTTTTTACAGTAATTTAAAACAATTTAAAAGTGCTTAAGCACAAACTGTTGCGGTTACGTGAAAACTTGGCACCGTCTTGTGGTATAGGATTATAAACACACAGTTATAACATTTCAAGAATAATCACAGGAAATGCAATATGAGATGGTGGGGGTTTTATTAAAAGAAGCGTATTAACATTCGATATATTCTCACATTATCGTGCGAACCACAAAAGCGCTAATAAGTCCAAAAATCTACAAAACCACGGCAGCAAAATGGCTAATAGCAGGATATCGATCAACAGCCAGAACTTCAACAGCCGTTTTGCAAAACCTACGAAGAATTATAAAAAAGCTGTTTCAGATGTCACTAGCACACTATTGCCAGAATGTAGCCTTTGTCCACATCACAATGGTGTCCAGAATCTTCTGTCACTAAAAAAAAAACCTCTCAAGAAGTAGTTCATCTTCAGCCTCTTTTATTTAACCAAAATGATCATCACCTAAAATTCAACGAACATGCTTAGAACACAATGAGAAATTCAACAGTAATTACAAGATTACAATACAGTGTTCTTGTTTGCCCGTGTCCCTGCGTCCTAGACGGATCATTTTTGCTGGGGACGCAGAGTGTCAAATCATGGTGCGTCCCCAGGACGCAACTTTTTTGACACAAAATTGTCATTATTACCCGATTACATTTTGTTTAAACAAAGATTTACCGCACTCCAAACTTTTCGTCAGGCAGATCTGGCAGATGTTGTTTTGGTCTCGCGGTTCGAGTTTTCGTCTGCACGCCGATCTCGAGTTGTGTGGTGAAAAGTCCGTCTCTTTTTAGAGAACCGGCTTTTTCGGCTCAACTCATTCAAGAGAGCCGGCTCTCAAACTTGTTTTGATGCATTATATTACGAATTGTTATGTTGTATAAAGAAGTTAATAAAAAAAGGAAGTATAAAAGGAGAAAATGAAAAAAAGACAGGTTTGTGGTTATCCCTTTAATCGGTGTATTACCAACAATAATTTGATGCAGAAAATGAATTAATAATTTGATGATTAAAACTGAATGAATATCTCATCTCATCTCATTAGCCGTACCGCTTATCCTCAGTAGGGTCGCGGGGGGGCTGGAGCCCATCCCAGCAATCATCGGGCAGTGGGCAGGGGACACCCTGAACTGGTTGCCAGCCAATCGCAGGGCACACAGGGACAGACAACTCATTCGCTCATTCACACCTAGGGACAATTTGGACCGGCCAATTCACCTGAAATGCATGTCTTTGGAATGTGGGAGGAAACCAGAGTGCCCGGAGGAAACCCACGCAAGCACGGGGAGAACATACAAACTCCGCACAGAAAGTCTGGAGCTGGATTTGAACCACTGCGCCGCCGTGCTGCCCCTGAATGAATATATAGATTTTTATTATATATTTGTCACCGATTTACAATTTCAACCTCGATAACACTACATTTTGGGGACCCATAGATCTCTGTTGGGACCCATAGATTTTTGAGCATGCGAGTCCCCGGGACTCATCACTTTTCAGAGGTAAAATGAACACTGACAATACATCGTAAATGTATTTGTAATAAGTGTCAATAAGCACAAAATGCACACTGTCTAGATTTAAAGCCTCAACTTTCTTTTTTCTTTTTTTTACTATCAGTTAAGAAAGGACAGCCAGGTTCTAAAGGGGCTCTTAAAAATGCCAACTTGTTTTACCTCTTTGGAGAAAATTTCAGCTCTCAAACGTATTTTTCCATTGAGTCATCAAAATGCACGAAATATGTGTGATAGAAACACAAAAGCTAGAAGCAGTAATTGCCATCCAAACATTTTGCACAAGATTCGTTTTGTAATCAAACCTTCTGTCAAAACATTTTTGTGGCTTGGTTTTTATTTTGTTTTTATTCAACAAATAAATCTGAATGTCAATAGTTATAATTAAAAAAATACAATGAGATGTCACAATCCTTCATTTAGTTTGCTTTCCTCTTTCTCGCTCTCACTTTTCCTTACCTTATTTGGTCATTCACTTCCTGGCACTCTTTTCCACCCCACACCTGGTGTCACTTGACCTGATTACCCTCCAATCACATCTCTCCCTCTTCACTATTTAAATCATCTGATTGGTGCTAGTTTGTTGCCTATTTTGTCATGTCCAAATCTCTCGTGACATCATTGTTTTTCCCTGTGTAGCAAGCCTTTGCCGCCTTTCCCAACCACTAGTATCTCCTGCCAAACCCTTGGATTGACGCCTTTGTTAAAGTGAGTTTATAGATCAACGACACCTTGCCTGCCTCTTGGACCACGACTGCAACCGCTGGTGATTTAATTACTGACACTCCGTTTACCGAACCCAGTTTGAATCAAAACTTCCATCTCTACACATATCTTTTTCTGTGCTGTGCTCTCACGCCACCCTGAGTGGGCCCATGACATGAGATCAATTATTTTTTCTAAACATCGCAAGCGCAAACTAAAATGTTTTATAAGTGCAATAAAATCCTAGAATGTCTGTCTTTGTGTGGCTTTTTCTCTGGACACAGCACAAACAAAAACATTCACCACTAATTAACAAAAAGATACAAAATATTTGCACAAAAACGGCTGTACAATACAATGATACATAAAATGTGCCTATAGTGAGTAGGCAGAGGCTTCCAAGTACGTATTCCTTTTCCATTTTTTCTTACAGGAGGAATATATTGAAAACAAAACAAAACACAAAAGGGAAATTATGGGGGAGGATGCATTTTAGACTTAAACTATACCACTAGTGACTCCTATGCCATAAGGCTCTTTAACACCACCCGGGGAGTAAAAGCTCACATTAAACCCCGACCCCACATTTGCATATTACCCCAATTTTATTACAGTGTGTATTTTTCCTAACACTATTCAAATGCTCTTTATTAACACGCTATATTGGGTCGTTTTGTATTCTATTCTATTTTATTTTTTAACACAAGGATACTGCTGGAAGTGTGAATTTCCCTACGGGGATGAATGAAGTATCTATAACATTTTACTCAAAAAGACTAATTATGTAATATTTCCTCTTAAAAATATTTATAGAAAATATTTCTGTATATATATTTTTGTCATTGATATAAATCATTAAATCCTGTCTTTCAAATCCGGTTTTTACTTTAAATGTGATATAAAAGGCTGATATTTTATCATTGTACAACATAGTTTATTTATTGTTGCATTCAAGTGGATTTTAGATTTTAAAATAGTATAGGTTAAAATAAAATTAAGACTATTATAATAAGAGTAGTAAGTACAGCTTTAAAATGAATTATATACTTTGAGCTTTATTATTATGTTATTATGTTTCAAGGTTCTATTTTTCATAATTATTATCTGTAATACAGTATATCGATTAAAGAGCTGCTAGGGGTCTGAAAGAGCTGGCTCGTTTTAGCCAGGTTCTATAAAAAGAGCCTTAATTTTTATCATTATTTTTGAGTAGATGCCCCCTTGCAATATATACAAATTATACAGATTTACATGTAACTATAGCTTTTCAGACGGTAATGAAGACATTTGAAAATAACTTAAAAAATTGAGTAGTTTTGTGTTGAGCGTGACCGAAACAGAATTGTGAAAGTATTCCCACGTATTTTTAATCATCTCCAGCTCTCCATCGGAGCGCTAGTGATTGGCATGTGTTTCAAGGGCTTGAGCGGGCTAACCTTGACCGTGACCTTGGAGTCAAGACGCTCAATTGAAATGCTTTGCAGAATTTCCGCTCTTTGAAAGACTTCCTAACGCGGACCAAGCGCCCTAAAGGCACGGATTTGAAATCCAGCGAAACTTGGCGGAAAGAAATCCATATCTGTGAAAAATAGCGGGGATGGCGCTGCATTTGTCATCAAAGAGGCTTCAGAAAGAAAAATTGAAATGTAAACGGACGGACACACAGCTGTACCCACTTGAAACTGAAACTCGATTCCATTTGAATTCAATCGGGATCACGTTTGAAGCAAATGGGAGACAATGCAGCTGATAAGGATTGCAAATGTCCCAGAAGCCCTCAAGCACATTTCTCCTGTTTTGAATCATGTGAAAACGGTTAAGTAACAAGCTTTCGCAACTCAGCGGGGGTCTTGTCTGTTTAAAGGGACAGTGTGTAATATTGGATATCACTTTATTGTGTCGTGCAACCGAAAATGAGTGCTAAAAAGTACAAGGGAGATTACAAATTACAGAGACTTAAAGTGATCAAATAGCACTATTTTGCCCAGCCTTTAGCGAAGTTTGGGGATTTTAGGGTACCGGTAGCAGCAATATGGCCAAAAAATAATGACTACTGCCTTTAGGTGAGGCTAAATAAAACTGAAAATACATATTTGGGGTTTTTTGCTTCTGCTAAATTTCATTGCACTTGTTTTCATTGCATTTTAAATATAACTATTTACAACATAGTACTTAAAAACTGACCTATTTATCCTGATAGTCTTTCATCTTTTTTTTCTCTTTAAAGTCTGTATTATATATTTACCCTGGAGTGCCATGTTCAACGTTGATATAAATGACAATAAATACAATTAAATTACGTTGAGGTACAGTTTCTCGACCTACGAGTATTTTAAAAAAAACGTTTGTGTATTGTCATCGATATGACACCGGGCTAAACCACCAAAGAAGGACCGTGACTGCAGAGAGAGGATGTGTAATTGAAGCCTTAATTCTTTCTACAGATTGTGAAAACTGCAAAAGTACATTACAACCCATTGAGACCATGTGCCAATAGGTTCACGACAATAAAGTGCATACACTTTACATCTGTCTGAACTATTAAAATATATATTTGTATATCGGGGATTGCCTTGTTAATCCTTCAATATGGATGGAGATGGATTGGACATGCACCCGTCCCTATAAATTACATCGGGTAACCCGAAGTAGTGTGGAAAACCGGCACGTAGTATTATTTCACCATTTTTTTCATCTTAAAAATTAAATCTACATAAAATATCTATGTAAAACGCTTCTTCATTAACTTACATCTGTTTTAGCCTGGCATTACATTTTAAAGACAATACAGTTGCTGTCAGGGCAACATAGCTTGCTTATGTGACAGTTTATATTTTTGTGAATTATTTAAATCAAAATATTTTTCTTTTTAAATGATAGAAGTTCTTTAAACGCTGCAATGTTCCATTCTTAATATTGCTTTAGAGTTTGTTTGTGGCAGGTTGTAGTGCTAATCCCCTGTTGTCAGGCCAAAGTGAGGCGCAAAGAGGGCTCGCCTGTCTTTGTCTCTCAGGGGCCGTCCGTCACTTTCAAGTGCTTCGTGTCAGTGCTGTCACACGCACTTGGGAAGTGAGGCGTACTCTACATTTGCCTCACTATCATAAGAGCCTCACAATGCACCAGGCATGTTCCATGCGTTCTTTTTCAGGGAACAAAGATGCTAATCATTTTGTGTGGGGGACGCAATTCTTGGTAGCATATACAGTAATCCCCCGTTGTGTCGCCGTTTACTTTTCACGACCTTGCTATAGACAAACAGCTTATTTGTGGGTTGTTGTTGTTGTTTTCCTGTCATTTGTCGATTTTGGGTTCATTTTTTAGTGATTTTCATTTGCTTTTTGAGTCATTTTTGACTACATTTTTGAGGTTTAGAATACAGTGATCCTTTGCTGTATCGTGGTTTACTTATTGTGGTTTTATAGATTTTCACCATACGTTGTGTTCTGCATTCTGATTGGCCTAACAGTCACCGCGCCCCACCCCTTTTCTGCCTATGTGTCAGTAACATTGCCGTATGAATTGAACGCAAACATGTTTTTTCGATCGTTTGATCGTTATCGGGTCAGTTTTGTGGCTGTTTTAGGTCAGTTTTGGGGTAATTTTTCAGTTATTCTGACAGTCGCCATTCGGGGACAATGTGAGTCAGATGTTCTTTTGAGGTTTAGGATGCAGTAATCCTTTTCTGAATCGTGGTCTACTTTTCGCGGTTTCACATATTTTCACTGTGCATTGTGTTCTGCAGTCTGATTGGATAAACAGTCGCCCAGCCCCTTTTCTGTCTGTGCATCAAGAACGTTGCAGTCCAAATTGGAGGCAAATAACCTGTTTTTTTGGGTCGTTTATCGGTCATTTGTCATTTTTGGGCCATTATTAGGAGGTTTTTCAGCTCGGGCTTTATTTTTTGGGACGTTTTTCAGGTTGTTTTTTTGAGTCCTTTTGGACCATTTTGGCAGTCACCACTCTGGGCAGTGTGCGTATCATGTTTTTTGAGGTTTAGGACACAGATATCCTTCACTTTATCGCAATTTTCTTTTCACCGTGCATTGTGTTCTGCATTCTTACTCCTAAACTGGGTCCTTTTTAAACATAAACTTAAATTATTTTTGATCAGACATGCGACCACCTGTAGTCTCTGCAATTGTGCTGTTTAATAATATTGTGTATTTTATGTATGTTTTCTTTCTGTAAAAGACCCTCTGGGGACAAACATTGAGAATTAGCTTTGACTAAAATGTTATAGTATGTGAACTGAGTTTATGGAGCATTCTTGTCAATTTTCAAATAAACAAAACTTAAACAGTTGCCCCACCTGTTTTCTACGTGTGTGTTAAAAGTGTTGTACTCTACAGCTTGTTTATATTTTTTCTAGTACTTTTTAGCACTAGGGTGACACTAAACCTTACTGTAGCATATATTGTAGTTGTCAAATAATACAGACTGTCCCTTTTAAACAAAACAAACAAAAGTAGGACAAAATATTTAAATATACATAAAATCACTATTAAACCGATAAACAAAAGTTAGTTAGGAGATATTATATATAAATATATATAAATATCCATCCATCCATTATCTGTACCGCTTATCCTCAGGTCACAGGGGGTGCTGGAGCCCATCCCAGCCATCTTAGAGCAGTGGGCACGGGACACCCTGAACCGGTTGCTAGGGCACACAGAGACAGACATCTCACTCGCTCATTCACACCGAGGGACAATTTGGACCGTCTAATTAACCTGACATGCATTTTTTGGGAATATGGGAGGAAACCGGAGTGCCCGGAGGAAACCCACGCAAGCACGGGGAGAACATGCAAACTCCACACAGGTGGTGGGTTGATCTCACAACCTCAGAACTGTGGTGCACACGCGCTAACCACTGCGCCGCCGTGCTGCCTTATATATATATATATATATATATATATATATATATATATATATATATATATATATATATATATATATATATATATATATATATATATATATATATATATATATACACACATGGGAACTTATATGTTTTACCCATATTAATACATTTTTTGTGATCATTTCAAATTGTGTACACTGTTTAAATATTTTTTAATGTAAAAAAAAAAAACACTGCCCCCCTTCTAGATTTCTTAGTGCCCACCCTGGTGGATAAATCCAGATTTAGCCCTGTCAATGGGTTTCTTTTTAGGGTTCAAACACGAACACGGGCCTATAAATGCAAAGAACAAAATGCTTAAAAATGCAAAGGCGCCTAGCAAGACTGCCCAACCTGTTCACAAGGGAACGAAAGGACACATTTTTGTTTGTGTCTGGAATTAATGAATTCATGGGGGCCGCCTCTTGGCCTTGTGTCTGCAAAATGAATGGGGCCCACCTCTTGCCCAGGCAACAGAATGTTAGCCGCACCTTTCACACCACCCAGGCTTGAGAGCAAAAAGTCAATATTAGCACTTTTCTATTTCGAAAAAGATGCAAATGCACATACTCTCAAAGGGCCGCTTCGGGAAACTACAAGTGAAAGAACAACGGCCAGATGTGTGATCATTGCTTCAATAGCCGCAAACTCCCTCAATATACAGTAGAAGACCTGACCAAAAAAAGAAATTGAAGGGACATTGATTAGTATTTGGTGCCTCTTAGTAATAAAAAAAACAACTTAATTAAAAACCACTTATATAAATGAAAAGCAGAAATACAGATATCATATTTCCCAAATTATAAGGCACACCTGAAAAACAAAAATTGGCCAGAAATGTGAAAGTACACTTTACAATCAAAATTAGTCAATACGATTGGAAATGCATAATTCCAATGAAATGCTTCGCCATACATTATCCATTTTCAAATGTTCATTTAGTTGTGGAACCAGATTTACCAATATTTGTGTTCTACGAGCAGCACGGGAGATGAGTGGTTAGCACGTCTGCACACAGTTCTGAGGTCATGGGTTCAAATCCAGCTAGCAGCCTCCCATGGTTGCATGTTCTCCCTGTATTTGCATGGGTTTCCTCCCAAATTGCTAGGGCCAAATTGTCTCTAGGTGTGAATAAGCAAGTGAGTTGTCTGTCTCTGTGTGCCCTGTGACTGGCTAGCAACCAGTTCAGGGTATCCCCTGCCCCCTGCCCGAAGATAGCTGGGTTGGGCTTCACCACCCCGACGATCCTACTGAGAAAGAGTGGTCCAGATAATGGAATGGATGTGGTCTGTAAGGAGGCACGGCAGCCGGGTGGTTAGTGTGTAGCCCCACAGTGCGTGGGTCCAAAGTTCTATTCCGGCTCCCACTGCCTCCCCGTGTGGAGTTTGCATGTTCTCCCCGATGGATGGATGTGTTCTATGAAATGCAGTTAAATTTCATGCACCTTATAGTCCAATGCGCCTTATATGTTAAACAAATTCATAAAGAAATATTTTGAGGGTGTGGCAGAAAATACAGTAGTTTTACATAGGTTGAGAAATTTGCATTTATTTCAGATAACATGAGCCTCGCATAGAGGGTCTGATAAAATCATTGGCCATCTTGCTGCAAGGGGGTACATTAAAAAGGCCCCAAAAGAAAAACAATGCAGTTTGGTCACTTTGAGTTTCCATAGTTTGTATTTTTCCATTTGCTTTTTAGCGCTCAGCACTCAGTTTTCAGTTGCACTACATGATGCATCAACAACTAGTCGTCAAATATTACACACTGTCCCTATTAATATAACCCCCCCCAAAAAAAAGCAATTGGAAAAAAAGAGAATTTCAAAATAAAGTAGACATAAGTATAAATGGATATAAAACTAAAAATGAATCTATTGATGACATTGAAAAACAAAAATACAAGACTAAAAATAGTGTCAAAATGAAAATCGAACGCCTCTTCATATAACATCTATGTCACTGGTGGTCTAGTGGTAAGGATTTTGCATATTCATCACCACAACCCAGGTTCAATTCCCATCACATGTCATGTTATGCAATTTTAATATTTTTTTTAACCTATTAATCATTACAAAAATACGGTAATAAACTACTGTAAAACTTCATGAACAACTCGTACAGGTATAACACACACGCAAAATTTGAGTACCGAAATGCGCGTCTTACACAAATAAATATGGTAACTTTACATTGACTTGCGAATTGGACATGTGGAAGTTTGTGAGGTGGAAGTGAAGATAACATTTGCCGGTTCGGGTTCAGTTCTCAATCTTTGGCATCCCTTATTTGTTAAATTTCCTCTTTCGGTCTTTTTCTCATATAAAAATGACATTTCTTTTGTGTACTGCCAGAAGATTTAATGGCGTTTAAGCATACAGAAAAGGAGTTCCCTGAAAACATGTGCTTTGAGGCATCAATTGTCGAAAATATGTTCCTTGATTAGTCTATCGTGTTTCAAACACAGGACGGAATAATCTTTTACTTTTATCTGTGACAGAACGGATAAGCAAGATAAAAACCAGAAGAAATATTTTGGAGGTCAGGTTTGGAATAAAGTCGCATTCATATTTTGGGTTGGCTCAATGAGAAAAGTCAGAAAAAATGTTGAAACAAGAAATATTTAATAGTTTGCTTTCGTTAGCTTTGGCAATGTTCAAACGTTATTCTCAAAAAACGATGTTACAATGTTAATTGATTATCGATGAAATGTTTTTTTGTTCAATTTAAATGTGTTTATTTTTTATTCATATGAGAATAAGGCTCACTGGACTCATAGTGTGGAAACTACTATGCGTTTCCTTTAACTTATCTACTGTAGGAAACATTTCAAAATAATTTTCGGTAACAAACTGCGCCACATACTGAAGATTGTGTTTGTTAGTTGTGAAAAAGAGAGTAAAGGTTAATGATATCTAGTATTGGGAGGCATCATGCCAGGAGCCACACTGCGATTATTCCCAAATCGTTTTAGGCCGCAAACAGCGCTAATCACGCGTAATGACTTTGCTGTCTGCCAAAAAAATGTGTATTACCTCACGTTTACAAGATGGAAACTATTAAATGGGGGCTTGCTTTGGTGGGGGGTTATTGGTGCTTCTGGCTAGCATTCAAAATGACTTTTCTAATACAGAATCCAACACTATATCAAAATGCACTATATTTTTTGCACGACCTTTTTGGCAAAACCCGCGCAAGGGGCGTTTAGGCAGTTGAAGCAATTCAGAACGCCATTCTGATACTTCAGAGCAGTGTTTCTCAACCACTGGGTCGCAACGCAAAAGTGGGACGGTGTCTTCAGTGGGTCGCAGGTCTTTTGCCTTGGCAAAATAATGCTAAGGGGAGACTCCTTATCAGTAGAGAGCGATAATGCTCTGATCGATCTCTTCTTCCTGTTCGGTCAATCAGTGCCGTTACAATTCTGTTTAAAAGGGACCACATAATCATTATAATGTCATTTTTTTGGTTTTATTTCCTTGTTCTGCTCACAATAATGGGTTCCAAAAAAGTTATTGATAGTGTTTTCCCCATTCCTCCCTCTAACAACAACAATTAAGTTAAGAATTACGAAAAGGGTGTACAAGTTTCTGCCATTGAAGTGGTGCTTGACGGTACAGTACAGTAAGCTGTTTAAAAATGTAACATTACCTTTTTTCAACATATATATTTTTGTAATCTTAAATAATGAAATAATTATTGTTGTATGAGTACACTTTTTATTCATATTCTGAGTACGATTTCTTTTTTTTTTTTAGTATGTGTCTATTTCAAGGTTTTAGGGGGATGCAGGCTTACATGAGAGTATACACGGTACTTAAGCCTTTCTTTTTTCTCTGATCAAGATTATGTCCCAGGTATGTTTACAGGGTTTTAGGGAGTCCATCTTTTTCAGCTACATTTTTGCATAGTAAAAGAACCTCTTTTTTCTTCTCTTCAAAGTCTTTCAGTTTGTCCTTCAACTTTTCAATCTTGTCTTCCAAATGGTTTCATTTGTCACGGTGAATGGTAAATGGTCTGCATTTATACAGCGCTTTTCCAAGTCAATGAAGACCTCCCAAAGTGCTTTACAATGTGCTTCACACTTACCCATTCTCACACACACTCACACACCAATAGGGAGTCAGCCATGCAAGGCACCTACCTGCTTATTGGGGGCATTAGGGATTCAGTGTCTTGCCCAAGGACACTTCGACATATAACATCAATCTTTATGTATTTGTCTAGAATGAGATGTCGTGGCTTTTTTATTTTTGTCCGTTGTTTTTTCTCACTCGTGTAATTTTTTTCCCCGACGAGTAAAAGAAAACCAGAAAATGAATCCACACTCACACATGAGGTTTTGCTGCTCATTTTGTTTTTTGTTTTTAAAAAAATGAAAAAAATGGTGAATGTATTCTACTATCTCTGCTTTAAACTGCACAATACTTAAATATTGTACAATTGAGAAGTGGAAATGTTTCTAATTGGAGTGAAATGTTGGGTCCTCAAGTCAGAGCAATAGAGTTGCTTTAGAGATTCTTCAATAAAATTTGCAGGTTGCTAAAGTGACCTTGAATATGTCTGCAGCGTCAACTGTGGAAGAAAGCGAAGAAATTATTTTAGCGCTCGAGCCTGAGATTTCAGCTCGTTCCGAGTTGCGAGGTTAGCAAAATACTCAAACGGGATCAAATAGTCATCTCATTCGCACTGAAAATAATCGAGAGGAAATTAAACTTTTTCTCACATTGCTTCAACCCTAAGGACAAATGTTTATTCAAAAATAATCCGACATCTGTTTCTGCTGGATTGGTGCACATGAGAAGGAAAAGCAACTTTCCTAACATTAAAATTAAACGTTAAATTGTGTGGAATGTACTGTAAAACGCTTGGTTGTCTAAATCAAGCAGAGAATATGATGAAGACAGCGTGTGAGAACAAAGCTGATGTTTCCCAATGTTGATCCCGTGAAGATCATAAAAGGCACAACAAATAAAATCTTCAATAAATGTAACTGGAGCAACAACATTTGCAAATCACAATGTGAATATAAATCTTGAAAAATGTTGTGAAGCGTTTTTGAATGGGATGGGAACTCTTAAATCTTTCATGACATGTCTTTACTCATTTTTTACGATATGTGTTATTTAGAACATGTGATGTGTTAACATATTATATATAGTTAAGTCAAGTCATGTCATGTTTATTTGTTTGGCCCTTAATCACTGTAAGTCTCAAAGGGCTCCACAGACCACAGACAATTGCAAACTACAGACTATCATGACACGATCCCCTGATCTAAAACCTTCATGAGGGCAAGGAAAAACTCAAAAACCTCAACATGAGGAAAATAAAGAAACCTTGAGAAGGGGGCGCGCATGAGATAACCAGGCTGCAATGGATGTTGCATTAACAAACAATAAAATGAAAAATGAAATAGAAAATAATGAAAGTATAATATGAAATTCATAATAAAATAAAAAGGAGGACATTTAACATAAATTACAGTGGAACCTCAGTTTTCGAACGCCTCTCAGTTCGGACAAATCGGCGTTCGACCCAAAATTTCGAGAAATTATTGCTTCGCTGTTCGGTCAAAAAATCGGAGTTCGAACGCCGGTACGCTAGGGTGCGATGCTGAGCGGCGTACGGGTGTTTAAGCCCTTAATTATGCCTCCGAAGAAAGTCGGTGCACGCAGGACAGGTGAAACAACAAGTTGTTCTTCCAACTATTGGCTTTAAGAAAGACATAATAGCTAAATATGAAAGAGGTGTGCGAATTTCCGATCTTGCTAGTGAATACAGCATGGCTAAATCTACTATCAGTACGATAGTAAAGAATAAAGAGGCTGTGAAATCGAGTGATGCGGCTAGGGAAGTTAGTGCTATAAGCAAGCAACTGCCGGAAGTTTTGGAAGAGGTTGAAAAACTTTTGATGATTTTTCTCTCCCCACCGTCCACCACAAAGGTAAGAAATCCTATTCATAATCCTTTTTTATTTTTACACGTACGATTACCCTGGGTTAGCTTCATGTTTACGTTCTTGCTAAACAATCAGGGTGTTGGAACGGATTAAAATGATTTTACATTACTTTTAATGGGGAAAAACGATTTTCTGTGATCGACCAAATCGGTTTTCGAACAGGGTTCTGGAACTGATTATGGTCGAGAACCGAGGTTCCACTGTATAGTAAAAGAACACTCTCATTTGGTTTCAAACGTTGGATGAGAAATCATAAATTTGGTTAATCTTGGTTTACTGAACGGTTTTGTCTTTTCTATTTCAGTTTGATGACCATCATCTACTCTGTTCGGATGCTAACCTATAGTTCAACTCAAAATGTACATTTATGCGCACTGATAGGGTTTGGATTCGCTGATGATGACTTAATGCAGGGATCATCAACCTGCGGGTCTATACGCAGCTCAGGAGGTAGAGCGCTCGTCTTGGGATCAAGGGATCCCAGTTCGAATCCCGGCTCGTCCGTGTTACATGTTTCAGTGTCCTTGGGTAAGACACTGAACCCCTAATACCCCCAATAAGCAGGTTAGCGCCTTACATGGCTGCAAGGCCGCTATTGGGAAATGTGGAGCATATTGTAAAGCGCTTTGGGAAGTCATTGACTTGAAAAGCGCTATATAAATACAGATCATTTCATTTCACATAGCCACATGTGACTCTTTAGCAATGCCCTACTGGATCTTTTAAAAAATGCTTGTCAAATAAAAAAGAAAAAGGGGAAATATATATTAGGCAAATATAGATTTTTAAATCTGTAGGAGGACAAACACAGAGCAAATAATTTAACATTCATCAAGACTGTAAAAATGTTTAAAATAATTATTTAATGAGTAACGGTAAAGTATGATTCGGTTTATTTTGACGCAATAAAGTCTTATATAAGGCCTATATTTTTGTTGTTCTTTGAGTCTGTCATGGCTATTTCCTCAATTTCAATTCCTGACATAGTGTAAGTGTGCCAGACATGGTGGGACTTTTTCCTCCCGCAGCGCGTTAGTCGTTCTTCTGGACGGCTTTTGTTAGCTCCCCCACTAAGCTAGCAGATCCATTATCCCCCCCTGCTTTGACCCCTTTCTTAAGAAGAGATTTACAGCGATTACTCAGTTTACCAACGTTTACTTTTCCCAGCGCACTTAAACTCTGAGTTTCTTTCATTCAAATTCATACTACTGTGCATATTCTCTTTTAGCCTTATTTTTAATCTGTCTTCATTGCGGTTGTGCTAATAAATCCTGGGGAAGCCTAGTATTGCGCTACCTTAAATTATGACACGAAAAGGTTGATGATAACACATCCAATTTTGCGACTAATGGGTGAATAATTTATAATAGGTTCAATAGGTATAGACTAGGTTCATCAACCGAAATTAGAATAGATGACAGATAATCAAACTGAAATAGAAATACAACAGTGTTATTATAACAAGATTAACCAATTTTAAAATGTCTCATCTAACATCTTAAACCAAATAAAAGTGTTCTTTTACGATAATTTATGTTAATTGTTGTCTATTCCCTTTTTAAGATAAACATAGTAGTCCAATATATTTTTCAGTGCATAATTGGAACTCGGGCCAGTCTCTATCTAACACTACGTTGAAACTTGTAAATACATTTTTCTGCATTTTACCCCGGTAGTATTTTATTTTTATTTTTCCTGTTTAAAGTCTTTACATATTTTCCCTAGACGGCCTTGTCCAATGATGTTGAATTGGATTCTTATTGTCATTTATATCAACGCGTTAACGATTCTATTCTATTCTATTCTATTCTATTCTATTCTATTCTATTCTATTCTATCCTATTGTGTTAAGTACAGGGGAGTTTTGTCTGAAGTTGACTTCTTTTTGGTCAAAATGTACCACGTTGAGCTTGGTTTCCCTGTTTTTTAATGAAGCATGAAATCTAAAGCAAAATACATGCTGTCTATAATGGTATCGGTTTCCATCACAAGTACCGATAATAAAAATTCTGGTATTGATGCTCACCTATCCGTGGTAGCAAGAATGATTGAAATTGTGAACAGAAATGTACTACAAATGGAAGCCAATTTCAAACTCAATTTGGGAGAAGCGTCTGTGTAAAAAAAAAAAAAAAAGAATTATTTCAATATATTACATTTCCTTAGATCTATGTAATGCACAACTCCTGATTGCTCAATGGCCATTGGACGGCAGCCGATATTGGGATGAGTTTCCATAGCAACTACCGATACTAAAAAGTCTGGTGTTTGATACTCACCCGTCGCTAGTAACAAGATGGATTAGAGTGTAAACAGAAACGTATTCATAAATGGAAGCTAATGAGAAACTCAATTCCTGAGAAGTTTGTGCATAGAAAATGTACCAGTAATTGTTTTATGACTTTACATTCCCTCAGTTATGAGTTTCTCAATTGGTTTCTAGGTGCAGTGTAAACACAACACTTGCCAGTGACACATTTTCTTCTTAGGCTAACACTTTCTTTGTTTGAGCTTGCTTTTTTGGAGAGCATCATTTGCGATCTCCCAGCAACATTCTTAAAACAGACAGACTAAAACAAAAACGAAAAAAGAGCACGTAGTGGTCAAAGTCCTGTTTAGAATGTACTTGTAAATTTACTTCTTTTATACAGCCCTTTTCAACATTTCAGTGTACCAAAGTGCTTTACAGTTAATGATAAAAATGAAGCAGTAAGCAAAACCAAACAAAAAAATAAAAAATAAAAAAATCTTACAATAAATACAATAAAATACAACAGGATTGAATAAGATAAAATACAACAACATTGTTGTCATACTACTATGACATAGTAACTATGGTATTAAAACCTATTCTGAAGAAGTGGGGTTTTATCCCAGATTTAAGGAGGCCAAGGTCAGAAATGAGACGCATATTGACGGGGAGCTGTTTCCAGAGCCTGGGGTCAGCAACAGAAAAGTCTTGGTTACCCTAGCGTTAATAATTTGACCTGGGCACTTTCATCAAAAGTCAATCCTCAGACCTCAGAGCTCGACCAGGATTAAAAACAGACAATAAAAGTTTAAAATAAATTCTAAAAAAGGACAGGGAGCTAATGTTCTGCACAAGTTGAAATCGACTGAAGGAAGACATTGGAGATGCCAGCCTGTTAAATTCAATTTAGACGACAGGGTGCCGAAGCCGTCCGTTATGGTAAACAGAATTTATTCAGTTTTGCCTTTATTTAATACAGAGAATTTCATGCCAACCACTGCTTGATATCCACTACACAGCATCATCTCCAAACAGAAGAGCAGCTTCAGCGACAGACTTCTATCACAGTCTTGTTCCACGGACAGACTAAGGAGATAATTTCTTGCTCATGCCATCAGGCATCAGAAGGATACTGCTGGAAGTGTGAATTTCCTTACGGGGATTAATAAAGTATCTATTCATCTATCTATGTATCAACAATACGAACAAAGCATATTGATTATTATTGTTTGGCTTTACTGGCTGATAGAATTGTATGTCGTCTGGGTAACAATGAAAAAAAAGTGGTAACATATAAAACGAAAAAAGTATAGGGCCTAGAATAGATTGTGGAACACCACAAGTCAAGTCACATTTATTTGTATAGCCCTTAATCATAAGATGTCTCAAAGGACTACACAAGATTACAATTACACCATCGCCTGATCTCACACCAACATGTGGGCAAGGAAAAAATTCAAAACCTCACAAACATAGTGAACATCAGTAAAAGAGAATGTTGAAATTTGTCCAGAAAGTGCATGACAGCAACGACGCCTCAAGCCTGTAACATAGAGACACAAGAGAAGGGGGCAGTTTAAGGAACGTTCTCACAAGTGGCTACTGATACACCAGTCAAAACAGAAGTGCATGGGTTAACGACAGCGTTCATTTTAGAAAATAAAACCTTGGTACAATGACTACTACTAGAAATAATGTGAGAGAGATACTAACTTATTGCTTCAAGTACAGCTTTTTGATAATCAGAGAGACACCTGTTTAAAATTTCCAAAGGCACATGCAGTTTGTCTTTCTTGAATCTGTATTCCCCCAGCCTCCAACGTTGTCTAACAGTGTCGTACAACCAGGGGTCCGATTATGGCTTGGAAGATTTTTACCGAAGAGGGGCAATAGAGTCCAGAATCCTGGAACAGGTAGAGTGGAAGGAGTGGGGAAAAAAATGGTTACGACAGAGCAGGGAAGCCAAGCCGTTTAAAGGAAAAAATTGTGAGTCATTGAAAGCAGCAGTGAATTCAACAGCAGTGCTGGGATTGATGATTTGCTGCTGACAGGATGAAGCATGAAGTTAACTGACTGGTTGGGGGACTAACACTTTAAACACAATGGGGAGATTACCGGAGATTGCTGTTTCGGAAATCTATTTAATAGACACTGACCCCAAAAGAACCAGGTCCAATCTGTGCCCAAGATGCCGTCTTGGTTTACCAACTAATTTAATCTGATTAAAAGTTACCAAACTTGAACATTGCAATCCCCACACATCAGGATCTTATCATATTTTGAGAAAATGTCAGCCAGAGGTTCAGTGAACTCATAAATAAAGCTATTTTTAATATTTCAGCGAGGGATAGAAAATTGCTCACAGAACAGGACCAGCGAAGTCCGCGGCAAAGAGTTTAAACAAAGAATGTGTACCAGTGGAAAGAAGCCAACATTTAAAACACTTGCCTTGACACTTGTTGGGAGCTGAAGAACAAAAAACTAAAAACACACAGTTCTCACCTGGTTACAGCCAACTTTCAGTCAACAAGAGGAAATCTAAAGAATCGAAGTTAAACATTGTTTACAATAAAAGTCTTGTTTATCACGGATCTGGAGCTGATGAGAGCCATCCAAATCAGTCTGTCGGTCAGGAGGCCCAGTTGACCAGACTGAGACTCTCCAGTCACGTTCACAGTAGAGAAGATTAAGACTCCAGCACTACTGTCCAACAGTAACGCTATTCCAGTACACTTACTGTACCTGATCCTGTGAAGGAACATCTGCCTGAGAACTCACTCGATATCTTGCAGGCTCTGATTAGTCGGCCACTTCAAGATGTCCATCTAGATGGATCCTCAAAACAAACGGAGCCCAACCACATAAACTTGGGCGTATGTCTGATGTACGTGATACGGAGACCACCTACATGAGGACTTGCATATCTGTCATTGTGAAACCCGTTGATTTCTGTCGTACAGTCCTTGTTACATAGCGTTTCGCATGTCTTGGGTGTTTTGTCTAGCACTAATTGGTCCGTCATCCATATTGTTTAATGCCAGCCGGCAAGGGGGTGTTGCAAGGATTAAAAGGGGGAGTGTAACCAGGGTAAAAATACCCAACAGTGGATTTCCCAAGCCCAATAGAGGTTTTTCCCATACAACTAAGCAGAATGTGCCCCATAACAACACATGATTGTAATCAGTCAATCACGATTCCCCAATATTTGAGTTGCGATAGCCTTCTTAGTTGTCTGGGAGAGCAAGGAGTCAAAGCTGCAGGTCAGTCTTGTGTAAATTCTAGCCATAAAAATTGACACTTGAATAGTTGTCCACATTTTTAAGATTACAAACAATCGCGTTACTTGGGAACCTGTTTTGAATACCAGATGACACATTATGCTGATGAGTTTGAATTGTTTGTATACGAATTAGCCAGGAGCGGCAGTAGCTCAGGAGGTAGAGTGCTCGTCTTGGGATCAAGGGATCCCAGTTCGAATCCCGGCTTGTCCGTGTTACATGTCGAAGTGTCCTTGAGTAAGACACTGAACCCCTAATACCCCCAATAAGCAGGTTAGCGTCTTACATGGCTGTTATACAATGCCGCTATTGGGAAATGTGAAGCACACTGTAAAGCGCTTTGGGAAGTCATTGACTTGAAAAGCGCTATTTAAATGCAGATCATTTCATTTCCATGAAGCTAACCCATGCTAATGCTAACATGTGTTTTTAATCGTGTTTGCACTACTGTAGACAAAATAATTATGCCAATGAGCTAATAGTTAGCATGCTAACATGCATTTAAATGGAATAACCTTGATCTTTTCCAATCTAAAGCTTGCTATATTAACGTTAGCATTTTATTAGCCCTAAATTATTTGGAAAGCTTTTGTAAAAGGATTGTCCTGTCCATGTAGGCCAGGTGCCCATGTGCCCAACCTAAGAGCATATCTTTTTCAACATCTTTTTGCCAAAGTCAGGCGGCAAAGCCTATCACTGATTATCCCACCATCAACCTTTATCTCAGAACAATTGCGCTACAGACTGTAACCACTTAAACCTATAAAGCAAAGAACACTGCGCTTCGTTGTTCATGAACCATAACTGGGAGAGCTCCCCATTTTTTGAGTGTTGTCCGATATTTGGGCACATTAATTTGGTTTGGACAACAGGAGTTTTGTAAATATTTGTGTTTTTGTGGGTTTCTATCTTTGTATATTTTTATTTTATTTTCCAATATATTTCTTGCACAATGTACTTGTCCAATGTCTTTATTTACTGTTTCTCTGACCTAAAGCAGTTAAACATTTCTTTCTGATACACAGCCCATCACTCATTTGTGATAACATCATAATTATTATTAAAGTATTAAACAAAAATATGCTATACGTGGCTCCGACTGCGGATCCTCATGGGTCGGTGGCAGAGAGGTGGGCACTGGTCCTTCTGTATGGCTGGCAGGAGCCATCGGGGGTTGTAATTCGCGCCATCTCGGATGTCGTATCAGGCGACATAACTGAAGTGACCAAACAGCGCATGATGAGCAATGTACAGTAGGTAGAGGATGAAGCCAGGGCCGAGATATCACTCCATCTTTCTTTCTTCGTCTTCTGCAGGCCAGGAAGATGTCATAAGTGACAGAGTCCGGACCCCAGAACAACGGAAATAGCGGGGGCTTTGTCTGATCGTTAAAGTTCAGAATCAGTAATTGGTCCACAGAATCACAGATTTAAGAGGAACAAGCGGTTATACACAAGCAGAGATTACATTTTACATGAAAAGGTGATTAAAAATAGGACAATACACCGAAAGTGTAGCAGAGGGCTAGCCACACACAACAGCGCCATCTTGACCAAGCGCTGCTCCTTTGAAATGACTCCCAAAAATCACTTTCAGTTTGGTTTTGGGCACCTGGACAAGTTGCATCTGCATTTTTTCCTTTCTACTTTCTTTTTCTGGACTCTATCTCCCATCATACATTAATGAGTCCCTTAAAGGTACAGCATTACAAAAAAAACACGCACATCTAAACCAATAAGACTAATGAAATTTCCAATTACATGTGTCTTAAGTTTTACAGATATTGTTTTCTCTTGTTTGTAAAAAAAAAATAATATAGTATAGGGTACCATACAAGCCAAGAAGGTGGAAGTGTGAAAGGTTGCAACGGGGGCGGGTCGTCCAAAAGTCCATTTTCAGTCCGCCTCAGTAGATGTCAATGACTTTTACTACTGCAGACAAATTCTTTGTCCGCCTCATTGATGCCTAGTTATGTGAAGCATACAAAGCCCTCAAAAAGACAATTGCTATTACATTGTCCACGTTAGTTGCACTGCTAGCTAGTCTGTTAGCAAGCATTTCCCACACGAGAGGTCACCGCCAAGAAATATTTCAAGGGACAGTGTGTATTTCTTAACACCTCTAAGGTGCTGATGAATAGAGAATGATGAAGAAGTAATTTTTAAAATATTGTCCACAGAATACAGTAATTCAGATATTCAGACACAACCGCAGCTCAACGTCAAGTCGCGTTTATTTGTGATGCCCTTGATCACAAGAAGTCTCAAAGGGCTGCACAGACCACAGACTGTTGCAAACTACAGACTGTTATTACACCATCCCCTGATCTAAAACCTCCATGAGGGTGAGGAAAAATTCAAAAACCTCGATATGAGGAAAATGAAGATACCTTGAAAAAGGACCACACATGAGGTATTCCCAACCAGGATGACCAGGCTGCAACAGATGTTGCAATAACAACTAATACACAGATATCACCAACAGAATATATAAGTCATTCATAAGCTATAGATAGAAGTGTGTTTTAAGCCTATAGCAGCAAGATTAGTCCACCCATTTGAAGTCCACCTGAACTCCATGTATCATCCTCAATCAGATGCACTGGGTTGAGGTTGTTAGCTGCATAAATACACCTGTCCCCCCCATACAATCAATAAGACTTTAACTTGTAACATGGCGAAGACCAAAGAGCTGTCCAAAGACACCAGGGAAAAAATTGTACACCCCTACAAGGCTGGAAAGGGCTACGGAGCAATTGCCAAGCAGCTTGGTGAATAAAGGTCCACTGTTGGAGCAATCATTAGAAAATGGAAGAAGCTAAACATGACAGCCAACGTTTGACCTCTGTAATAGCAAACAAAAGCGACTGTACCAAATATTAACATTCATTTTCTCAGGCTTTTAAATACTTATTTGCAGCTATATCACACAAATAAATTGTTAAAAAATTATGCATTGTGATTTCTGGATTTTTATTTTTAGTTTATCTCTCTCACGGTGTACACCTACGATGGCAATTTCAGACCCCTCCATGATTTCCAAGTGTTAATGTATGTTTTATGAAATAAATTGTTTTCATCCAAATTTATATATTTAGTTTTTATACAACTTTAGCTTTTACTGTTGTTTTAAATCCATGCGCCTCTAGTCCTGTACACCTTATTTATGAAACATATTGTTTTATAGCACTGTTTTGGGGGGTGTGACTTATTTTGCGGAAAACACTCTAATTGTTAAGTCATATAGACTGCTAAGTCAATTGTGAAACAAAATGTCTGCGGTCGTGGCAGATGTTTTTGTATTTAAAGTTGTTTTTGAGGTTTGGATTTGTGGATATGGCGCGGTCAAAAAGTGTTAAACTTCACTGCTTCATGTGGTGCAATGTTAAATATGCATCATGTGTTCTCACAGCGTGCTAGTGCCATCTCTGACGGTTATTTCAGTCAAAATCCACTCATGAAAAGAATTTCAAGTACGGCGATACTCAGTATTTGCAAACATGTGTTGCTCACAAAAACTGTATTACTGTATTTCGTGCAATGATAAGTATGCATCATGTGGCCTCACAGCGTGGTGGCGCCATCTTTCACAATTATTTCTGTCAAAATAAAATCATGAAAAGCTTGCTACCATCTGTTGCATAAGGGGCCAAGCCACAATCTTTGAAATCCTATTCATAATTCTTTTTTTACCCTTTGTTTATTTTTACACGTTCATGTTAGCGTAATCTTTCGTACGGAAGACTACGATAACGCGAACGTACAATTAGCCTGCATTAGCTTTGTTTACGTTAAACACTCAGGGTGTTGTAACGGAGCCCCATTTCCAATGAAGCGCTAGCCACTTGTTGTGGAGACCCGGGTGCTAAATGATGTGTAAACGACCTGATTTTTTTTATTTTTACACGTTCATGTGAGCGTAATCTTTCGTACGGAAGATTACGCTAACGCGAACGTACGATTAGCCTGGGTTAGCTTCATGTTTACGTTCATGGTAAACATTCAGGGTGTTGAAACGGATTAAAAATGATTTACATTACTTTTAATGGGAAAGAACGATATAGGTGATTGAACAAATCGGTTTTCGAACAGGGTTCTGGAACGGATTATGGTCGAGAACCGAGGTTCCGCTGTACTATTATTCGTTACACACCTTCAAAATCTATTTGACTAGAGGGCAAGCATGTCAAACATATGGCCTAGAAACCAGACTTGGCCGGTTGCGTGATTTCATCTGACCAGCTATACATTTTTGAATATGTCCAAAAAAAAACAAGACTCGAGGTCATTTTTATCAAAAGTTGTTTTTTTGCTTTTTTGTTTTTAATAAATGCAAAACAAATGATCCCCCTCGCTGCTAGAAGGCAGTAAAGGATATAATCTCAGTTTTAGTAGGCCCAGCCTGATGTAATAATAATAATACATTTTATTTAGAAGTGCCTTTCAGGAAACTCAACGTTGCTGGTAACACATCCTGTATATACTAGGTCATTAAAACTTTGTTTGTTTGTTTTATAAAAAGAGATTATATTCTAGTGTATAGGAGAGACTATATAGTAGTGTGTGTATGAGGATATATGGCTGAGAGTATACAGTAGTAGTATGTATAGGAGTATAGTTGTATGTATAAGTAATCATAATAGTGTGCTTCAGGGTATAGTAGTGTGTATGAGAGACTATACTGTAGTTGTCAGAACCAAAACAAATGGTAGACCCAAACGTGTATCGTTTCACACAAAAGTTTATTGGGATATCGAGGAAACAAACGCCAGCGATCCGGTGCTCGCTGGACAGGGGGAGCAAGCAGCTCACGGGATCGGAGCGTGGTCAAATGGGCAAAACTGGTCGATAGCCGAGCAGGAGATCAGAGCTGGTCAAATGGGCAAAACGGGTCAATAGCCGGAGACAAACAGGAAATCAGGAACAGACGAGTAGGATACGGATGAAGACGGGACCGACGGGAACAAGAGTCAAAGTGCTTGCCTTTCATATGCAGAGGTTCGCTGACGGAGTGACCAGGAGTGACTGGAGTACAGAGTTTAAATACGAGGGGAATCAATCAGGCAGCTAGCAGCAGCTGGCGCGAAAAAAGCGGAACCAGGTGAGTGCAATGAGTAATCATGACAATAGTAGTGTTTGCGCATGGGTATGAGTGTATAAGAATATAGTTGAAAAAAGAAAGACGAAAAAAAGGCAAAATATCAGGAAAATGTAGGAACCAATAAATGGCAAAAACTTTTTTTGCAATCAATGAAAAATGAAACCAAAACTCCAACTTATTCCTATAATTTTATAAATACTTTATTTCAGTATACAAAATAAGAGTATGTACAGCCACACAAAAGTGGTTCACAATATCCATGAGTTCATAAAAATACAATATATTTTGAACTGGCTGCATGTCAAAATGTAAAAGATCCTTTTTATTTTCAAGTCCGCAAGGATAAAGAACGTGTGCGAGTTCAAAGTCGGAGAGATTTTGTGTTTGAAAAAGGACTTTCCCTTTCTTTGCTTTTTTATTCGAGCTTATGCAGAAGGAAAAACTGGACCAGAAAAAAAAACACAAATCTCAGTCCGTAGGGAGAGACAACATAGCCTCCCCAAAGCTTTAACATCACGTACTATTACTGCATCTATTCATGTATAACACACTTGTATATGACACTCACCCATATATTTCGATGAAAAATTGGTATCAAATTCCGTACTTTTCTCAACTCAAACTTTGTGATTGGATGCAATGAGAATCAAACGCTTGTCATGGCAGTGAGAGCCCCGAATCCTAACCACTAGATCACCAGATATACATATGACAAATGAAAAGGCATTGGATTTTATCTAATCACACTATTACAAGGTACAGTACCAGAGACAAATGGTGATTTTGTTATGTATTTCACGTTCCGATGATTAAAAATAAAAAATCTGTTCTATTATTTAATCTAATTAGTGACAAACATTGATTAATATGTGCGGCCATGATTAAAATCATTTATTGACAACTTAAACAACTACTACAATACCAACAACATTTACAATGTATTTATTATCAGATACACCAAAGAGTAATTTCCTTCGTCGTACTTTTTGGGCTTGTTTATATCATTCAGGACGGTTTTCTGTGTTCTTCATTCTCTAACATTCGTCTCTGGTACCATGAATGAATATAGTGCGATAATGGGGGTAAAAATCGAATGCCTTATTGTGTGTCATCCATTTCAATGGTGGTATAGATTCGGCATTCTCACCGCCGAGACCCGGGTTTAATTCCCATTGCATCCAACATTTTGCGATTGTGGTCAGCGATATATTTACCGATCAATCATTGCACAAATATGTTAATGTAAAACATTGTGTATAACATGCACCCAAACTTGAGTCCTTTTTTGGGTAAAAAGCCTGTTATAAACAAATAAATACAGTACATTTTTATTGGAAATATAAAAAAAAAAGAAAATCAGGGTGCCCCATCCACATACGGGGAATTCATGGTTAGTAACAATAAAAGGGAACTAGCCAGGAGGACGGCCGTTATTTCGCGTCCAGTAGAAACCCAACCGGCAGTTTGCAAAACCGATACTAAAAGCGATACCAATGGTGTTGAAACCAAGCGAAAAATAATGCCTTGTGGGTATTGTAGTGCTTTTGATTGAGTGTGGTGCAATTTGCAAACATATCATTCCTCGATTCGTTGGCATTTTTTGCAGGTGACGTAGCAGCACCGATGGAAACGTTGCCTTGTGGGTATTGTAGTACTTTATATTTTGTGTTTGGTGTCAATTGCATACGTATCTTTCCTTGATGCGTTAGGACTTTTTGCAGTTGACGTAGCAGCACCAATGGAAATGTTGCCTTGTGGGTATTGTAGTGCTTTTTCTGTGTTGGTCTCATTTGCATACGTATCGCTCTTCAATTCTCTGGCACTTTTTGCAAGTCACGTAGCAGCACCAATGATACTTGCAATGGCAACGTTCCACGACTTTCTCCGAGTACGGATTGTAACCTCGGCCGCAACACATTAAGTCGCAACTGTCGCTGCCGCCGGACGTCTTGTTGCAATGCCTGCAAACAAAAAAAAGAAATCAAATCAGAGGATTGAGATAATCAGTTAGGGCTGCAACCATCAGTCATCAGTCATCAATAAGATAAATAGTTGACAATCGATTCCATTTTGGACTATTGTCGCCAGACATGATTTTGCAACAGAGTGAGGCATCTCACATGATTACAATCTCTGCTGATAGCAATAGCATCATGTCTAAAGCGCTAGGAGATGGAAACGACGGCATTAACATCAAGCATTTTAGGCTGGATACAAACAATAAAAAGACTACTTGCAAAATTTGGAAAACAGACCTTGCATATCATGGCAGTAGATCCGTGACGCATGAACATTTAAAAAACAAGTTGAACAGTTGAATAAAACAGAGTGACCCGCCTCTGTAAGAGTCAAGTAACATTCAAGCCAATACGCTTTTGATGACATGCATTGAAAATTTTGTACGCATATATTTCATTTCAAGAGTCACGAGTGTTATTCCAGACCAGGGGTCGGGAACCTTTTTGACCCAAAAGAGCCATAAAGGCAAAAAATGTTGATGTAACAGAGCCACAGCATATATTTTAAGACAAAATTCAATAAAACCATCAAAACCGCTCTCCAGACAAAAGCTAATACTCCAGGATATTCTATTTCACTGTGTGACGTTAGATGATTTCATAAGATCTATGAAAAAATTATGCCAGAGAGTATGTTTTATATCAATATACCACTTAGTAATTCTCTATCCCTCGCAGTTACTTCAGAGTTTTGAGGCTGGTTTCAAAAGCAAGATGCAAGCAAAGATCTTTTGTGAAAATGTCGCAAAATACTGCAAACAAGGATACCAACGTATTTACCTTCAGTGTAGACGGCCCTGGTCAAAGAATGTGTGCGCGCGCCCTGTGGATAGCTCCATTTCTACCGCTCACCCAATCAAATTGTTTTAGCTGCTTCGCTAGAGCTTCTGGGTAAATTGGTTTGGGTTACTTTGTTTTGTGACTTATTATAATAAAATGTGTCTCAACAAGGAAAATCGTTTATGTGGAAGCTCATTAAACAATCTATCATTTAGCTATTTACAGCCAAAACTGGGTCTGTTGGTGTGACAATTTGACTTTAAACTGTTGTTAAAATTGTGTCCTATACAGTATATACTAGACCTGTACACATCTGTCTTCTCAAAGGTTCGCATGTGCTTCAATCTGCTATGCAGAATGCTGCTTGGGAGGGTGGGATGGCAGAGCTATGCCCTTGCACAATAGTATTGCCTTTTACATGCTGGTTAACTACTGTTAAAAGAAAATAACTCTGAAATTGTTTAATTGATGTTGAAAATGTCAGGAAAAAATGTTAAAATGTCATATCGTCACGTCATATTGTCAGATATAAAAAAATTGTGAATATGCTTGATGACTGTGTTTTGCTGCTGTTGGTGTCAGTGGATTTGTTCAGACCGAGGATAATCGACTTTGGCCTGGACGGATCTATTGACACTAACAAAGATGTTATATAATGACATTGTGAATATGTTTGATTGCTAATAAGATTTTCGAGAAGGTTTGTTCAAACCTCACTTTGTGTTTGCTGTTAAAAACATAATATTGGAATATAATATTGTGAATGTGCTTAATTGCTGTTGAGATTGTCATGATTGTTTTCTGTTTTTAGTGTCAATAAATTTGTTCACACCAAAAAAAAAAAATCAAGCAAAATAGTAAAGAATTAAACGGTAACTATTTCATCTCCAAGCTGTATGTACTGTATGAAAAGAGCCATATATGGTTCGTGAGCCATAGGCTCCCGACCCCTTTGCCAGACTGTGCCCGAAAAACGTTTTTGGAAATGAAATGCATGCTGTCCGAACAAAAAACGTCAGTTTGTAAACTGTTAAAAATGAAAAATGTCAGTTATTAAAAACATTTGACGTCAAACTGTTTCTTTAGTGACTGACTTTGCAGTTGACTACTAAATGTATTTCACATACTCATATTTGTTTTATTTACTTTTTAAGTGTTGCTTATGATGCTGTTCTTGGTTTATATGGATAAAAAATAAGTTTAATTTTCATTCATTTATTTATTTATTTATTGCCTGTCTCTAAAATGGACAGAGGTTTATTAATAGATTTGTGTCTCTCTTGACCCAGCACTGTGCCTAGTTAGATGTACGAATCCGCAGTATGTGCAATAGTCATGTTTTTTTGTATAGCCCTTAATCACAAGGAGTCTCAAAGGGCTGTACACACCACAGATTATTGCAAACCACAGACTAGTATGACACCATCCCCTGATCTAAAACCTACATAAGGGCAAGGAAAAACTCAAAAAGCTCAACATGTGGAAAATGAGGAAACCTTGAAAAGGGACCGCACATGAAGGTAATCCCCCTTCCAGGATGACCAGGCTGCAATGGATGTAGCATTAAAAAACATGAAATATAGGTCATTCATAAGATGTAGAATATAATTGTGTTTTAAGCCTAGATTTAAACACTGAGGTTGCAGATCGAATCTCTGGGGACAGACCGTTCCACAGCACTGGGGCCCGAATGGAGGACGCTACCAAACCTGCGGAACTCTTCTTGGTTCTTGGGATCACTAGTAGACCAGCATGTTCAGAGCGTAGGCTCCGGTTGTCGTGATTGCTAACTAGAGTCACCTGGAGCTATCACGTGGACGTCCTCTGATTGGTTTATGTTCCCTTTTTAAGCACGCTACGCCGAGACCTCTTCGTCTGAGGATTACGTTTGTTTCCTGTATGACTCTCCTGATTACATGTTCCGTCTTGATCTGTTTACCTGATTCTGCCTGCCACCGATCCGACCTGCTTCCGTCCTACGATACGATCTTCTCTCCAGTCCCGGTAAACTCGACCTGCTAGACTTCCGATCTCCGATTGGCTACCTGTTCCGAAGCTACTTTCCCGGTGCCGCTGCTGACGTCCGACGGCCATCGCGTCTCCCGCTAGCCCTGTACGCTTCCCTAAATAAAGAATTGTAACAAACGCTCTGGGGTTTCCTGTTCTGTTCTGGTCCCTCTGACATTGGTAAAGTATTTGTTTTTCATTGTACTCATTTTTATAGCATTTGCCACACCATGAAATAAACTTCATGCTCAATTTCAAAATAAAAAATACAGATCAGATTATTCGACAACTGGTTTCAACAGTTGCAACCCTACTTTCCGCTTTGTTTTGAATCAGGCAAACGGCTTCATTCAAAACATTCGATGTGGTGACCTGGACAAAGTCACAGCCTGCTAAAAGTCCACAATGGACCTTTCAAATATTTCCTCATTTTTCTTTTGCGGCGTTGCATGCTTGGGATGCTTTAGGGAGGCGAGGGACTTTTCTAAAGGGCCCCGACAGCCCCGTCATAAATCACACTGAATACACGGGCCGGCCCTTTCCCTTAAGTTTGCCCTCTCCACGTTACAGCTTGCGTTTTATGACCGCAAAGTGTTAATGAGCAGCGGAACGAGCACGCCGCTTGAGCAAATGCTGGCAGCAGGAGAGGAAAAGATTGCTTTGAAAAAGGTTGGTTTAAAATAAACATTAGTTGAAAAAAAGGATTGGTTTGAAAAAAGCTTGGTTTATGACGTCGGCAGCTGCTGGGAAATAGAAACACTCAAACCGGTTTAGTACATTTTCAAAAACGAGGTCAGCAATTGTCCTTCATTAAATTACCGTAATTTACAAACTATAAGCCCCATCAGACTATAAGCAGCACCCAAAACATTTTTTAAGGAAAAATATTTTTTACCTAGATAACCCACGCCTGACTACAAACTGCACCCAATCCATGTTTAAAGGAAAAAACTTTGTCAATATATAAACCGCGCCTGACTATAAGCCGCACATAACGATAAACCGCACCCAATACATTTTAAAGGAAATCTTTTGTGCATACATAAGCCGCAGCTAACTATAAGATGCACCAGACTATAAGAAACACCTAAAACATGATTAAAGGAAAAAAAAAATTGTACATACATAAGCCGCACCTGACTATAAGCCGCACCTAAAATATGTTTTAAAAGAAAAATATGTTGTACATAAACCACATCTGAATACAGATTGCACCCAATACATTTTAAAGGAAAAACCATTTGTGAACACATAAGCCACACCAATTATGAAACACACCCAATACATTTGGAGGGAAAAACCTTTTGTGCATACATAAGCCGCACGTGCCCACATTGAAACATGAGATATTCACATAGAAAGATGGTACACAGAAAGAGTTTTCAAAGTTTTCATAAAACACACCCAGAGAAAAAGCAGCGGACACAGCAGCTAAAGTATAACGCAACAAAAAAAAACAGTAAAAGCAACACAACAAAAACAGCAACAACAAAAAATACAGCAGCAACACATCAAAAACACGGAGGCAATACAACTAACACGGCAAAGTACACATAAGCAATATTATACAACAAAAAACACTTTAGCAACACAAGTAAAACAACAAAAAATAGCACAAAACAAAAACAAAGATGCATCACAAGTAACACAAAAACACAGCAGCAACACAACAACAAAACATGTGACACGTTTTGTTTAACACTAAAACACACCATCCCTTTAAGACTTACCATTATAAAAGAAGCGAATCATGTTTAAATAGAAACACTAACAGATCTTAATTTTTCTTCAAAGATCCAATGGGAAATATTTGACCACTAGCTGGCACTTCGTTGTATAAAAAAAACGAGAGAAAGAGACAGGGTAAGAAATGAAGATAAAAAAGAAAAAGAGTTAGAGGGAGAAAAAGAGAACAAGAAAGAGACAGAGAAAGAATTGAGCTTAAGAATGAAAGAGGGAGAGAAAGATAGAGAGAAAAAGTGAGAAAAAAGGAGGAAAAAGCAAAAAAGCAATATTCAAGTCAGTTGAATGGAGAAGGACAGGTAGTTGTGTTGTTGAACCTTGTAATATTTATTACATTTTAACAACAACCGATTTATCCCACCCTTGAAGTGCAACAAAAAGAAACAGTAACCAATAAAGTAAAATAAATATCAGCAGTAAACAATATAAAATGAGTTTAATAAATGAGTTTTAATAAATCTAACCCGAATGGTCCGTTGCAGAGATGGGAATTCCGACTTGTTTTAGAGAACCGGCGTTTTCAGCTTGCCTCACTAAAAAGAGACTGCTCTATCAGCTCCCAAATTGATTTTTAAGTTGGTTTTGTTGTTTAATCCATATATTTCCATTTATAATGTATTATTATGAATGACTTAAAAAAGGGGGTAAAATGAAGCAAAATTATCACTTAAACATTAACAATTAAAAATACAGATATTTTTTTTCTTTATAAATCTGGTCATCCTTTTTATTTATATTTAATTTTATACTTATATTTTATTTTATATTTCTATTTTATTTTAATTTTATTCTTTGTTAATGCAACATCCATTGCAGCCTGGTTTTTCTCTAGTAGTAAATACTGTTTTTGTAATCGCTATCGAAATAAGTTGTAGTCACTATTTTAAATGGTTACATGATCCCAAAAGACGCAACGTAAACAACTCGGAGGAGAGCGAAAAAAACACGTGGATGAAAACAGTGTCAGTTGTGCGTTCTGCAAGCAAAGCAACGCACCACTGTTGACCGCCAGTAATGAGAACGGATTGTAACGGCGGAAAGAGTAACTAATTAGATTACCCCGTTACTGAAAAAATAACGCCGTTATTCCCAACACTGTTTCTGAGAATCAACGATTGAAAAGAAAACAGCCTTTTAAACAATAAATCCAATGTTGGTAATGAAGTTATAGCAAAGGTTTCACAGTGTTAATATCTGTGTTTTAGTTGTTATTGCAACATCCGTTGCATCCTGGTCATCCTGGAAAGGGGATTAGCTCATGTACGGTCCCTTTTCAAGGTTTCCTCATTTTCCTCATGTTGAGATTTTTGAGTTTTTCCTAGCCTTCATGTAGGTTTTAGATCAGGGGATGGTGTCATAATAGTTTTTAGTCTGTACAGCCCTTTAAGACTCTTTTTGATTGAGTGCTATACAAATAAACATGACTTGAATGACATATTTTGGCTCACAATGTCTCTCAGCATTTGCTCAGGGTTTTAGGGTTATCCAGTGTCTTTCTGGAAGATCCGACTTTGAACTGCACTTAGATGTTTTGAAATTGTCACTCTGCTGTAATGCTAATCAAAACAGAATAAATCAAACTCGTGTTAAGGCATGTCTTTCTACAAAAGATATCTTAGAAAACTGAGAAATTTGTAGACAATGTGTATTTGGACTATGATAATGTGGAGCCAAATGGCAGTATGAGTAACACCCCCAAAAAAGACTAGGTATTTTGGTGAATTTTGAATGCACCAGAAGCAAGTAGCACACACAGTCAGAGTGAGCAAATGGGTGTCAAGTAACCTTTATCAAGGGAAGAGCTTGAAATGCTTCCAATTCTGCAAACGCTCCTACACTTGATAAGTCTTTGAGCTCTCCCGGGCCTTCTAATGAGTGCATCAGTAAGAATATGCTTGGTTTACACACATAAACGCTGTAGGTTTGATCCCCAGTCAAGGCAGTGCCTATTCTAGGATTAGGGTTTTTGTTGGAGCTAGACTAAGGGTTTCAGTTATAAACTGAGGGTTTCCCCGGTAGCTAAACTAGTAAGATGCTTGCCTTACATCCAAAATGTTGAGGGTTGAGACAGTACAAACCAAGGGTTAAGGTTTTTTTTTGGGAGCTAGGGTTAGGGGGATGGAGTTTCAATCATAAACTGGGGGTGTAAAGTGTTTTCATTGGTAGCTCAACTGGTAAGAGGCTATCCTAACACCCCCAAAAAGACTGATTTTTGGTTAATTTCCCAGGCACCGAAACAATTAGCATTCACAGTCCAGACTTGGACTGAGCACAAGGTTGTCGGGTAACCTTTATCAAGGGGAAAGCTTGAAATGTTTCCAAATCTGCGAGCGCCCCTTCATTTGATAAGTCTTTGAGTCCTCTCGGGTGGGCCCACAAATAAGTGCATCAGTCACCGTTGCAGATAAAAACACAAGCTTGGCAGTCACTGTGGTCTTCCTCAGCGACACATGCTAAGACAAGCCATAGACAGACAGAGTACTCAGTACTCTTTTTTTGGTACTCGGTACTTGGCTTGTTATCACTTGTCCCGTCAACTCAACTTTGCCACCAGTCGCTTTTCTAAAGTCAACATCCTGCATCACTTGACAGTCCAGATTGCTCATTTCCTATTTGCCGCTGAGTGGCATTGCCATTCTTTGTCTGGAGTTTTAAGAAACAATGTTCAGACATGTTTTCACACAGATCCGCTCACCCTTTTGAGAGACTGTTTGGATGAACACAAAAAAAGATAAATCTAAGTAGAATTAAGAGCTATCCGTTTTCCAAATGGAACCATCCTCATATAAGACTTATGCACATAGAGCATTGTGAAAGGATTTCTTACCTGTCCTGTGTGCCAACAGAGCCAAGTTTGTCGTTCTTGGTACAGAAGTCAGGTGAACTTTGCAGGTAGACCAGTTCGTTGTCCCTGACGGGCCTGATGTCGATGTCTTTGGGGACCAGCTGCTTTCGGGTCCCCATAGGTCTGTGGACCACTTTGGTCGCCGACAAGTACTTGGTTTTTAGGTCCATGGCGATCTCTCTCAGGTCTTGCAGGCCTCTCCAGCAGGTCCTTATGGAGCACGAGCCCGACACACCGTGACATTTACACTTCATTACCACAGACTCCCTTAATACCTGAATATAGAACAACAATAAGCGTGTCAATACTCATTCCATGCTACACCCACTATTGGCAGGTAATTTTGCTCACCTGTCTCCCGACTTCACTGTTGTGCAGGTGCATGAGCTTGTTAGCATGCGAGCCGGCACGTTTCATCTTCATGGGAGCATCCGCGAACTTTGAACCCATGAGTAATCCATAGTGCAGGTTGTCGGCACATCCCCCCCAGCGATAACCGGGCTCCGGGATCTCTGCCGGTATCGGGCCGCACGAGCACAGCCGCAAGTCTCCGGAGGTGCACGCCCTGGCGATGGTGTGGCTAATGGTGGCGGCCGAAAGGGCGTACACAAAGGCAGACTCCCGGGTACCTGGTACACCACAAAGAAAAAAAACATGAAAGAAAGAACGGTAGAGAGAAAAACACGATAGAACAATAGAGAGAACAAAAAAAAAAGAATAATAGAAAAACAGTAAGAAAAAGAAAAAAAGAAAAAAAGAAGAAGAGAGAAAAAAAGAAAGAAAAGAAGGGGAGAAAGGGAAGAAAAAGATAAAGACGGAAAAATGGAGAAAGAAAAAGAGAAAAGAAAAGATAGGAAGAAAGATGGAAAAAGTGAGAAAAAATAAAAAAAAGACAGATGGAAAGAAAGAAAGAAAAGAAAAAGAGAAAAACAAGGTTGTAGACTCCGTGGTACTTGGACAATAACACCACAAAAAAAGCAACATCTCAACAGGCTGAAAATAAAATCGCAACAATGACTTAGCACCCATTAAAAGATAGATTGCTCTTGACTGTGGACTGTTGAACTTTGAGAACTAGTGTGTGTGTTAAAAGCACACCCATGGATTTAGGATTCCCTAAACTAGAAAACATCAAATTTTCATTGCTTATTTGATTAACCCGATGAAAATGGGTCTACAACCAACACTTATCTGGTCCTATCCCTCGCTCATAGTCCACAAGCTGTTCCACAGACTTATTAAGATGAGCAAGAGTTTGATGGACTACCTGTAATTGTCACTCTTACAGTAACAGACCTGAAGAAAAAACAGTGAGCAGACCCAAGCATCCGAGAAGTGATCTGTAGGTTTCAGGCAGGACAAAAGACTGCACCAACTGCATGAAAGTAAGTCCATGAGTTGAGCTTATTATTAAGAGAGTGGGAATGGCTGGTCCTCAAAAACCATGTTGTATACCGTTGGTGCAGAAACACACTTTTGACTTTTTTTCTAACAATAAACGCGCCTGCTTTATATTTCCATAAGTAAATCTTGTTTTTTTTAATTAGCATGTCTGTGGCTTTCCCTCTTCTGTATACAAACATGCTCCTCCCACCAGTGATCCCATTGAGGGGTTTCATAGAATAACAAGAGAAAAATATTGATATTAAATCAAAAAGGTATAGGACAAGGTTTGAATAATTTTTGAGTCCAATGCCGTTCTTATACAACTTCAGAAATATCAGTTCCACTTCAAGCTCTTTGATAATCGCTAGTCTATGGACAGTCCTTAATAGTCTATTCTAGAGCATCAAAGTGAATTGAAGTCATGTCTCAACACAACGATGGATTATCGGTTAAACGAGGACCTGCTGAAGGTTCCTTGATCAACATGAAACGTATTATTGAAGATATGCGTGGTACCTCGGTCCAGGTCCGGCGGATACTTGGAGGAATGTCCGGGGATGTCGATGGAAGAGCAGTTCCAGCGCATGTCGGCGAAAGTTTTTTGACAGGTTTTTTTGACTTCACGTGCCGCTTGGATGACGGTTAGCATTAGCTCCATGTTGCTACGGCAGAGCTGAGCTTGAGAGGAGACCAGACCGGGCAACAGCTTACAGTGTTGCGTCTGGTTGATGTACAAAGTCTTGGGGCTGTGTGAGATGGCTCTGCGGAATGACACAGGTTAAAGGTTATTAGACACAAACGACTCTTCGAAACAAATGAAAAACGTTGATGGAAAATTAAATCTGCTGAGTGTTTCGAATAACATTTAGTGAGACCCCGGTGGATGGACAGTCTACGGGGGGCATGTTCCTTTGGAAGAAAATGTACACAAACGCCTCGATCTGGTGCATTTTCTAAATCCTATTCCTATCCTACCAGGTTAATTTAGGATCCACAAAAGACACTCTCTTGTCTCTGATGTTTTCTGTTAATGAGCAGAAGCGGCATTGAGATGTTCCCCAAAAGATTTCCAAACACAAATGATCTTCAATCCAACTAGATGATATCCATCATACACCCTTCATCATTTCCTTCCTCCACAGGTTTTGTGATCTTTGGCTAAAATCCACTGTCAATGGTCAATTGAAAATCTATTAGAAAAACATATTGGACAATGTCTTTTATGTGTAATATATTTCGAGGAGGGGTAGCACGGCAGCACAGTGGTCATGGGATCAAACCTTCCTGTGTGGAGTTTGCATGTTCTCCCCATGCTTGCGTGGGTTTCCTCCCGGCACTCCGCTTTCCTCTCACATTCCAAAAAATGTATGACATGTTAATTGGCCGGTCCAAAATGTCCCTAGGTGTGAATTGTCTCTGTGTGCCCTGCGACTGGCTGGCAACCAGTTCAAGGTGTCCCCTGCCCACTGCCCGGAGACAGCTGGGATGGGCTCCAGCACCCCTGCAACCCTACTGAGAATAAGCGGTGCAGATAATGGATGGATGGATATTTCGAAGAAATTTCTGATCAGCGCCAGCGAGAAAGAGCCAACGGGAGTGTCATGAAATTTGACTCCACGAAACTCATGGTCACTCTACGGGTGTTTATTATCACTTATTATTAGTATCTGCTTTGGCAGCATCAAAGAAAAAGAATTGAGTGCAGTCACTGGGCACACCTTGATTTAGCATGCTGCACGAGCTCCAATCCTATTTTTGATTCTGTCGTAAACGCTATTTGTGTCTTTAGTCTGACATTTATCCATCCATCCATTATCTCCACCGCTTTTCCTCAGAAGGGTCGTTAGGGTGCTTGAGCCCATCTCAGCTACCTTCGGGCAGTGGGCAGGGGACACAGAGACCGACAACTCACTCGCTCGTTCACACCTAGAGACAATTTGGACCGGCCAATTAACCTGACATGCTTGTTTTTGGAATGTGGGAGAAAACCGGAGTTCTCGGAGGAAACCCACACAAGCACGAGGAGAAAATGCAAACTCCACATAGGAAGATTTGATCCCAGGATCTCAGAACTGTGCCACCGACGCAATAACCACTCAGCTGCCGTGACGCCCTACTCTGACATTTATTTTTATGTAATTCACCAAGCAGCAAGCTTTGTTTTTTTGTTTTTGTTTTTTTAAACAGAAACACAAATAGCACTCTATTGGGTTAATTTAGAATTTTACTCAATTATATTTTTTAGGATTTTTTTCTCAGAATTCCACTCATCCATTTTCCTATTTTTAATTATTTTTGGCTATACAATAAAAAAGCTCTCGCGTTGGTTGGGAATGTAATAGAACAGTAATGCACATTGTATAGAAATCACTTAGCGAAAATGTCACAACGTCTCTCATTTGTTGGGAATGTAATAGAACGGTAATACACATTTCAGCAAGTAGCATGTTTATTTTGCCTTTTCTTCCCAATATTACTGGTATTGAAAATGTTATGTGCTCTACCATGAAGTTTATTACGCTGAAACAAACTGTCAAATCATCACCAGATAAAAAAGGAAATGAACATTTCTGATTTATCTTGTCATCTTCAAACACATGAATAAATTGTAATTTAGTTGAATAAACAAAGCCCATGCGCGCTCCCGCTAGGGGGGACAATTCTCGGCAGCGAGACAATTCTCGGCACAACACCGGTCAAGGCCAATCCCCGGTTGTTAGCTTAGCCGTGTTGCAGCCCTATTAATATACTGGGAGGGGTGAGTCGGACTTCATTTGGTTCAGCTGTCAGACTGATCTCTTTGAACGTTCATATGTCACTAAGCTACAGCTATGATACAAGAAAATGTGGTGCATGCATTAAATACTGAATGAGACGGAGGTAATGTTGTGGGATAATTCAAATAAAAACAATGCAACCATAATGAAGCCAACCTCGGTCCCTTTTCACCTTAAATAAATTGACCAAAATTCCTTCATTCAGTGTGTCTCACATCAAAATTAAGTGTGGTCTGACAAAGCTGGAATACAATTCAGGAAAGTGATTTGATCAATTCCAAAATTAAAAATTAAAAAAAAGACACATTGCTATTGTACACACTGTCAAACTGTTAAAAGATCCTTATTCCGTCTGCATGCGTGGCAACCTCTTGAAATTAAGAAACTCTAGATTTCATTGCACGCCCTATTTTTAAGCACGGAACACAATCTGTCTCCAGAATAGTAAAATTAAAAAAATATCCTTGTTTTAAACCAGAAGTGGCAAACCTTTACTTAAAAGGAAATTCAATGAGATTCTTGGAGTGGTTTATTTACGCACAAAGACTGTGTCTCCCTTCAAAACAAAGCAGTCGGAGGCTAAAATACGAGTCTTTAGTCAAGATTTTTATTGTTGTTTCAATTAGAAAAAATAAAACAGTAGATCTTTTTTATAAGCGGTAGACGGTTTTAAGAGACATAAAGCGGTAGTGTTTGTGAGTATGGAAAAGCAAATCATTTAAACTCTAATTCTTAACAATAAAAGCAACCAAGGATAAAGATTTTTGCATTCAGCGGTCTCTTTTCATTCCCCCGCATGAAAAAAGCACAAATCGTCTCACTCTTCTCCTTTGTCTTTGTTTTTCTAAAGTTATTACTGTTATTATTACGTACCGTGCGTCAGATTTGCATTAAGTTCCCTTTTCACATTGTACGCATTGTAAAAGCACACTTCTTCAAATACTCTTCTCCCTCGTCTTCAGCCGTGTTTGCTTTTATAAAATTGTTACTTTTATCGTATACCGTCATAAAGATTTGCATTCAGTGCTCTGTTCTCATTTTACACATTAAAAACAAATCACAAATCTTCAGATACTCTTCTCCTTTCTCGTTTTTGCTTTTCTAAAGTTATTAATTTTGTTATTCTACACGGTAATAAATGTCATTGTGTGTCTTTGAAGTGATCCCACTGTCTGGTTTAACCAAGCAGCATAAAAGTTATTAAAAAGCTTTCTGCTGCTAGCCTGAGGGACTTTGCGTTAAGCTCGTGTCTCTTTCCTGGCGTCCACCAAAACATCACAGAGGGCCCCCTTCAAGGGCCACTTCGAGGCCTACGAATCCCGAAAATGCTTGACTTATCACCAGGGCTGCAGCCATTAATCAAAAAACGTTTTTCCAACAGAGTGAGGCATCTCTACATGAATATAATCTCTGCTGAGAGTCGCTCAAGCGCAATAGCATTTCTGTTCTGAGTGCTTACCTCCAGAAAACTTGTTAAATTTTGAAGCGTTTTAGCTTGGATACAGCCAATTAATAGATTACTTAAAAAGTTTGCAAAATAGACTCTTTGTATCATAGCGGTAGCTCAGTGACTCATGAGCATTCACAGAACAGGCCGACCGACAGTTGAACCAAAATGAATCTGACTCGCCTTGGAAAGAGTCAAGTAACATGCAAGCCAACACGCTTTTGATGAACATGCATTGTACATTTCAAAGAGTTTGAGCGTTACGCCAAACTGTGCGTGACAAACCTATTTGTAATCAAATGCATTCAGTCCCCAGAAGAAAGGTCGGTTGTTTAAACGTAAAAACGCCAAACGTCCATTAAAAGTGTTTGATTTCAAACTGTTGGGAATCGTTAAGTAGTGTAGTAACTTTGCGGTTGACCACTAACACATATACATTTTTGTCGACTAATTGTTGCAGCCCTGTTATTATACTATTAGGGGTGAGTCAGACTCCATTTGGTTCAACTGTCGGACTGATCTCTTTGAATATTCATATGTCCCTGAGATACCGCTATGATACAAAGGGTCTGTTTTGCAAACATTTCAAGTAATCTTTTTATTGGATGTATCCAGACACATATACATTATACATTTTCGGCGACATGGACTAATCGTTGCAGCCCTATTGAATACACTGGTAGGGGCCCATACAACATAATATTATAAGAACATGTTCAGGGTTGACTTCAAATATCATCATTTATTCCATTTAATAGGCTGCTGCAGTGAACTACTAAAAAAGTAACGGAGTGCCAAACATAAAGTCTGGAATTGGGACATTTGTAGAAGCATCAACTGTTGATGTTGATGGCAACGTTTAAGAGGATGTACACATAGTATTTGTTTTTTTACAGTTCTACTGCTGCTAATAAGCATATTCTTGGTTTGCACAGATGACAAATGTTGTCTTGATATTAATATAGGAGTTTCATTATGGATTTATGATTCCTGATCAAGCACCGCGCCAAATTGGTGTTCGATTTTTATTTTATAGTTGTATGACTTTGCAATATAATCAAGAAAATCTGTACAATAGTTTCTGCACCATAAGGTACATATAATTATGAGGCACATCCCCCAAAAATAGTATTTTCTGATATATTTTTCACATACTGTATAGGGGTCACTGGACTGTTATCAGTACTACTATTTTCTTTTGGGTGTCCCGCTGTGTGTCTACTACATAAATACTGCAAAATTACTACAAAGCTTAATATAAAATTGTACGCAATATATAATTTTACTTGAATTTTTAGAAGAAAAACTACTACTACTACTGAAATTGTTTGTAGTATTTTTGTACTTGCTACCACAGAAATCCTACAAAAATACATCTGCAGTCATAGTACAAAATACTACTGAAATACTACAAAAATACTACCAAAAAATATTACAAACAGACTACTACAAAAATACCAAACATGCTGCCTCAGAAATGCTAAAAATTATATACATCTACAGTATTAGTACAAAACTTCACGAAAACACTACAACAGTAATAAGTCTACAGAAACATCACAAAAAAAATCTAAGACAGAAATGTCTTATTCAACTGATCATTATCAATCATTGCACTAATATATAAGTTTACGTAAATGTAGGGTACAACTGTTATACACTAATAAATAGTTCTTTTAATTGTGCCTTATGTATGAAAAATATAACACAGAGGACAATTTTTGAGGAGTGCGCCTTACAGTGTGTAAAATACGGACTTTCGCATTTCAATAGAAGAAATGAGGATATTTGAATACTTACAACCATTTGATAGCGTAGCAAACTTGAGAAAGTAGCAAAGCAGCTAGCACAGCGTGAGGCAGCATGTGAGAGCGCCTCCTCATGGTTGCAACAGGAACTGCGCTTTTAAAAAAATGCGCAAAAACATAAAATAAGCTTGCTTGCAGATTCTTCACTCCTCCACTGTCATGGCAAAGCCAGAAAAGCCTTAAGTCAAAAATAGAGAAAAAAAATAAAATTATTTGCATGCTTAGCTACATTTTCATTTAAATGCTCGCGTAACATTTACAAGAAGGAATTTTATGTCATCCTCAACCATTTGCTCCCTTATTAATGAAGGTAATTTCCCTTTTTAGGCTATAATAAACTTTAAAAACACAGTGCGGCACCTATTTACTCAGAAATACAACAAAAATCCTACTTAAAAAAAGTACAGCAGAAATATTACCATTATACACCAACATTTATATCATCAAAGAATACAGCTCTTATTATTAAGCGATAATAAAACTTAAAAGCGCAACATGGTACCTACTTACTCAGAGCAATAAAGACTATGTAAAAACAAAAACAAAGATCTTTTGTGTAAATTATTTTATTTAGCAAATAAACAGCACAAACAATTATTTCACCATCTTCTTTAGATCTTTACTACAGAATTACTACAAGAATCCGATAAAAACACGACCAAAATCTTACTACGGAAATACACAAAAAAAAAATACCACAACAGAAACTATACAAGTATACTACAGATATACAATTAAAAGTCCTAATATGGGAACGGTAGAGGAAAAAAAGCCTACTACATAATACTTAGTTTTTATTCTGTGAACAGCAACCTTGGGTGTCTAGAAAGGCGCTTTTCAAAAAATATGTATTATTATTACAGTAATACTACAAAAATCCTACAGCAGAAATACTGCTAGAATACCACAAAACACTACTGCAGACATACTACAAGATTACTACAGAAATATGCCCAAAATCCTACTATCCTAGATAGATTCTTTGTGAGAAGAATTTTATTTACCAAATAAAAAGCACTTCTTTTCAGGATCTTTTACTCCACTTGCAGTAAATTAATTGATGCTATTCATACGTTTGAGTGCAGAATTTTGCAGATATCGCATGTTCTTTAGCAATTGACGATGAAGTTGTGGTTTGATACCAGTGACCGAGACCATCTTGATTATAGCCAAAACGGGTCTGACGAGAACTGTCTTTTTTTTCTTTTTTTAAATCCTTTTAAAAAATTGTTACACGATTCGAAATGATCTAAAAATGTACAAAATGCGAGGAATATAAATTGACAGATATGCATTTGTTTATTGACTTATTCGTTATTTGACTATTTTCGATTGCACTGTTATTGACAACTTAGGTCTGATCTTGTAAATTGATTGCCTATTTATTCTTACGTCTTTCTTAACATTTTAGGTCTTTATGATGTGTTTAATCAGGAGTGCCGTGTCTAGCCTCACTGCAGAAAAGGTTCAAAGTTTTGTCTTCTGAGGTGGGTCGCAACAAGTTACATTTACTCCATTACATTTACTTGAGTAGGTTTTGGGACATTTCTTACTTCAGGTTGTATTTTTGAATCACTAGGTATTTACTGTTCAACTGTACTCTTACTCTGGTACATTGAGCCACATTGAACCCGTTACTTAAATCCCTTCCACGCAAGTATGCGCAGTTCTCTTATGCTCATTTTTTCCCCCGTGTCCTATGTGCGAGAGGCTCTCACTGAGATTCGAGCTGTGCGGCCCTTGTCCCACCCCTTTTAATGAGCCGGGTCACCAGCCAGGCAGGTAGCAAACCGGCGCGTGTGTGTGATCCGCCATGGACCCCAAATGTAAAAAGAGACAAATAACTGCACAGAAATCAAACTTGAACTGTATTAATGTGATTTTATTTACTGACTCAAAAGGTTTCCATTTTATTTTCTATAAGTGCTTGCTGTGTTTTATTGCACTCTTTTAGTTGCCCAGATAACGGCACCTTATAACCTTTGTCTTTTTCAATGTTCAAAATATAAATAACATTAAAAATTCAATTTCATAATTGCAATTCTTTAATTTTATCAAAACAAATAAATATTCTGTAATTAATTTGTATAGTAAAGGAGTTAAACTTCGGAGGTCTCATACAACAGAGTAGTTACGTCATTCTCCAGAGGATGTGCTGCAACCAACTTGGTCATTTTGATAGTGGGCATAGATAAATACATTCAACATGTTTTGAATACATTATGAGGCTTATATAAGGGTTTTAATTTCTTAAGGTGCCGAACAAATTTGTTTGTTTGTTTTTTTTTTGCTTTTATTGGGTCCAATATGGCTCTTTCAACATTTTGTGTAGCTGACCCCTGGGCTAGCTTGTTGTTCAGCCTGCAGAGCCTGTTAAAAAAAGTACTGGAGCTTTATATGTGCTACTAAAGTTATTTCTTGGATATATACTCATATTTTTTGGTGTTTATTAAGGTAGTTAAAGTTACCTTCATTATCTTAATCTATTTTGAAATTAAATCAAATTCATTGTTGATTGGATGGAATTTGATGAGTTGGTGAGCTTTTTTTTTCTTAGACTTTTGACAAATTGATGAGTAAAAGTGAAATTGTTTGCCAGAGACATCTTTTATATGCTCAGTCTGCTTTTCATCTCTGCGTTACTGAAAATTCACTCAACTTAAAGAAAAAAAAACAAAAAAAAATGATCTGCTAGATGTAGCATCCCAACCAATGTCTAATTTTCCACGGATCTGAGCGTTCACACAAAGTCGGTGAGCAACGCTTGAAACAACAGTGAGCAACAGCAACCCCAGGTCTGGCAACTAAGTCATTATGAAACATGTCCAAAACTTGACATCACGTTACATTTTGCTGAGTTTCCAGCAATACAAAAAAAAATTTCACTTTTGAATTAATTGACTAATGTATCATTGCAAAGGTTGTACGGCCTACAAACGTCATTTGTTTTTACAACAATTCTTTCACAAGATTTCCGTTTCTTTTTTTTCCTGGTATCTTTTGTCGCATAATACTAACATTGTTGGGTGCTTATTTAGTCAGTTGCACGATACAGAACTGTATTTAATCACATTTTTTAGTGGAAGTACAATGTTGGCAACAAGATTGACGTGGTATAATTGGAAATTATTTGAATGCAACACAAACTTTTTCTTCTTTTTCCCTGTTTTTTTTTCTATTTTTTAAAATTCCTTTAAAAAAAATCTCATTGTGTTTATTTTTTCCTAGCTGTTACTTTTTTCTTTTTGTTCTCCATTTACTTTTTTTCCTTTGTTTTTTTCTTTTCTTTTTTTCTGGCTTTTTTTCAGATTTTTTTCCTTTTGTTTCTTTTTTTCTCAGCTTTTCACTACTTTTTCATTTTGGTATTTTTTTTCTTCTTTGCTCTATCCCCCCTCATTTAAGTCATTTTTTGCATAGTTTTACATAATATTTGGTCATATAGGGATAAAAGAAGTAAAAAACACCTGAAGAGCCGTTTAGGACCCGAAAGAGTCGGTTCCTTTTAGTGAGCTGACCCGAAGAAGCCGCTTCTCGAAAAACTACTGATTTTACTCAACTTCGTTCTACTTCAACCTTGACTTCAAAATACCGCATTTAGAACACAACGTCAGGGAAAACCGTGTATTTTTACCTTCATGCACTGTAACTTTGACTTAATTAGCAATTTTGAGCCCTGATTTTTGTGAGCTGGCTAGATTTTCTTGTGAGCGAAAAAAGCTCTGGCTAGTGCACAATTGCACACACACGCATCTTAGAGGGAACATTGCGCTGGATAGAATTACTTGTGTGCTGAGTATGTGCATTGATCCTAACTCAGCACAATAATACAATTTTAGGCACCTGGTAGCACGGCCAGATGCAGGTAGGAAATATAATAATTAATTTTTAACTTTAAAGGCAAAGCCGGCAGACAATGACACCCTGCTTCCATGCTCGATACATTCATTTTAGCAAAAATAGATTTTGTGCATCCGATAGCACGGCAAAATTTAGAAAAGAAGTGAAAATTGAGGGATACAATGTGACTCCCATTTGGAAACTGATGCTGCTAATTGCTTCATACACTTATTAACATATACAAGAACATAATAAACTATTCGCTTTCAGTTTTGTAGCCTAAAGAATACACATGGGTGCATAATTTAAAAGCATTTCTTCTCAAATGGGGATTTGTAAGATTTCACAGTAAATTTAAAAAGAAACATCCATATTGATTCAACTATTAAATTACATCATTTTTTCGTAAACTTAACAAAAAAGAAATGTTTAATTCTACATTTTAAAAACAGATGAATATTTTAATAATCAGGAGTGGACCAAGTACAAGTTGTTTTTTTTTAATTGTGTCTTTCAAAAATCAGATTGAAATCTTTCTTGCAAACAACCCCTAAAAATGGCATAACAATGTATAAAATAACAAAATAAATCAGGTCATTTTGTTTAAAACCCACATCATTTTTGCATGATGGGTCTGAGCGTTCACACATAAAATTAGCTCAAACTGTTTAAAGTGTTGGATCTTTCCCCCTTTGTATCGTGTAGTTAAATTTATTAAAACCCATTCTTCCTAATTGTTTTTTCTTTTAAAACTAATTACTTGAATATCCATAAGCACGAATACAACTCCGTGATAGTATTTGTGGGAAATAAGGTAGGTACAATACTTTTTTAAATTGAGGAAAAGGATTTCATGAGAATTTTTTCTTAACTTTTTTTAATAAAATAGATTTGAGGAACATGTCTGTTGAAAATGTTTTAAAATTAATGTCTGACACCAATTAAATGTTTGTTTTTTAAAACTTAACTATTCAAGTTACCTAAATTTACAGTATACAGTTTTTCTTATCATTTGTGGTAATACAGGTTTTCATTTTGCTCGAGATTGTTCATGTCGTTTTGCATTCTGCTGTATTTTTTCCCCAGTTTTTCGTCAATCTTTTCCTGTTTTTAGAAAGAAATCATACAACAAATGCTTGAAATAAGCAAAAATGATCTGCGAGTGGAACAAAAAGAGTTTGACTTAAATTGCCTTGATCGTCAGAGATATTAACGTTGTGAAACATTGTATGCAATGAGATTAGACGTGGCACTCCAGGGTAAAACATGTAATAAAGACTTTCAAGAAAGAAAAAAATAAGACTACTACGCTCTAACATTTTTCTTATTTTTGATAGTAACATAAGAAAGTAGTTAATCAATAAGCAAAATATAAGAAAAGTAAGATTTTTACTTTTTATCATGTATTATTTTTTTACAGTGCAACCCAAAACAGCTTAATTAAAGAAAATGAGTTATTTCATATACTACTACATAAGCAGAAACAATAATAAGAAAATAGTCACCTGCATACTCACCAAAACTAAAGTTTTACGTTAGACTACTGCTCTAAAATCTAGACTGGAAGCTTGTAATTTAGTCTATGGCTGCTTTATTTTAAAGCGAGACCAAGTCTTTGGGTGTGAATAAAGCCCTCCAATGATCCATTACATGTCCATCTTGGTAAAAAATTGCCACTTCACTTGAGTTTTATTTTGTAATATTCGGGAGAACGCTTTTGTTTCACGCGTTAAATAGGGTGCACAATCAAATCTATCGCTTTTTAATGTCAAAAGGTTTGAATGTATGAATCTGCTGCCACCTACTGATATGTATTAATGATACAGGTAATCGGCTGATCATTGGAAAAAAGATACTCAACAATGGTACTTTATTGGTATTTTTTTACAAAGGTAAACTTGTAAATTTCTGCAGAACACTAAACAAGGTCTAATGGGACTTTGGTTAAAAAAATACTGTTCTAAAGTATGGATAAAGTAGATTCCCAGTATTCCCAGTTTGACCAACACGATATTTTCAACGGTTATGTTACACATTTCTAAATGCAGGTTATTAAATTCAAATGACATATTTGACATGATTAAGAGCAGAAATGTGAAATTGAGTTTGTCGGTGGGGCCTGACTTTCTGTTCTCAGGTGAACTGGATCACTAAAGAAAATCTCAACTAAGTTTTTAGCTGTGTTTTTCAGTATTCTTTATCATTCAGCCTACATTAGTAACCTACCCTACATATTATAATAACGGATGACAATGGATCTTTTAAAAACACGTTTAATCACAAATGGAAAAAAAATATTTTCATGTTTGGCATTGAATGTGTTACATTTGTTTTCTTTTATCAGTTGAGTGAAGGCAGTTTTACACCTGAACCAACTGACCCAACTATACAAACTCAACACTGCCCTCAAGCAACCAGAGAGAGCAATGCAAATATTTATTAAAAAAAGCATCACTTTTAATATAAATGGCCCAGAGACCCACTCCTTTTTTTGACCTATCAAAAATTTATGGCAGGCTGGATTAAATCGGCCGTATGTTTGTTAAATCATTTTAATCTTATTGATTTAATTAAGTTTATAAACATCGACACAGTCAAATAACGTGATAAGTATTGTTTTAAAAAGGGGGCTTCTTATAAGCAATTTGACGCCATTTTTAAAGTGAATTATGGTAAGGTGTCGTTGGTGAATGAAACGGCTCTATGAACCAGCTCTTGGAGGTGAACTAAGGGAACAGGCTCCCCGCTAGTCAGGAGTTGGCTCCCTTCTAGATGTTTTTCCCCGTTTTGCGATTAGTCAATAGGCATGATCTTTTTCTGGGATTTCAGTGTTGTTATATTTAAACTAGTTGAGTATAAAAAAAGGTTAAAATTATATATTTTTGGTAGCTTTTCTAAAAATCTTGTGTTTCTCGTGTTTTGGAGGATCATGCGTTTCACCATTAGCTTTTTTTTTTTTACACAAAAATTCAACATTGATGTACATCATAGTTTAGTTGTTGCACTACCATTTTTAAATTGACATGTTGTTGTTTTTTAGGGATTCTTTGTTGATTGACTTTGGAGTTGCTTGGTTAAAAAAGTTCAAAGTTTAAACGAGTTTAAAGTTTATTGTGGAGTGAAAATAGATTCTACTAATTTAGTAGTATAGTGCTTTAAAAAAAGTATAAATTGTGTGCAAAATGCTACATTATTGGCAATATACCGATTACATTTTTCTTTTTGGGATAAAATATCATTTTTTCTTGCTTTTTTCTTTAACTCTCCTGCTTCATCCTTTTTATTGCCATTTTTACTTTTTGCTATAGTTCCCACCTTTTTAAGCCATTACGTGCATTCTGTTGAATAGTAATTGTTAATATAAGGATTAAATAAAGAAAAATGATCTAAAGAGCCGGTTTGCAGCTGACATAGCCGGCTCCTTTTTAGTGAGCCGAGCAGAAAGAACCGCTTCTCCAAAAGAGTCGCAATGGCCATCACATCTCATTTCACCCCCCTAAAAAAGCTCTAAAATGTTGTTTTAGAAGGCGCAACTTACCTTTTGGCAGTCTTCCGCGTGAAATGAAAAAATATTGGAGGGGGGAAATCATACGCACCAAGTCCAAATATCCTATGACAGAAACGAAATAGCGTACGTCTCTTTATTTGGAGACAAAAGTGTGGAGGGAAAAATCCAAAAATCAAAATAAATCCGGTCAGGTTGGCATCATCCCGTGGTGGATCTCGTTGAGTCAAAAGTGAGTGAGAAGAAAGCTAACTCGGTCGAGTTGTGAAGTTTTTGCCAGCCCACTTTTGCAAGTGATGTCAGCAGCAAATTAGCATAAGAAAGAAGCGCCAATAAACATTGACAATTGGCATTAACATCCACATTCAGGGCAACGGTGTATTCCGAATTTGGAATGTACTAGTCTCCTTGATTTATCACAACCGATAGTACAACAATGACTTCAAGATAGCATACAAGCCAAACTTTTGACATTACAAAGCAGTACATTTGCTCAAGAACCCTATTTTTACGAACAAACACTATCACCTGAATATTAAAAAAAACGACAACGTGTTTGTTTGAACCGGAAGTCACTTTTATTTTATTATAAAACCGGAAATTAAATGCCATCGTTGGAGCGGTCTATTCACGCACAAAGATTTGCCTCACTTCAAAATAAAGCAGTCGTAGACTTTAATACTAATTTCGAGACAAAAAAATTAAAAATCTGTATTTTTGCTTTGAAAAGGGCCAGTACGTGTTATTAGGGGTTTTTAAGGGTTATTGTTCTATCTTCGTTATTCATTATCCATTATCCGTTATCGGTCAGTTCATAATACGCTACAAAACCTAGGAGCCGGGACACTTACTCTCAGCCAAAAGGCCAAGCTAAGGTCCTAGCCCTAAAGCCTTGCTGCGATCATTGCGAATGCACCGTTCCCGGAGGTTCTGCAATACCGGGCCGATGCGTGGAGTGGACAGAGCAAGCTCTCATTCCATCTCCGGATTGCAAAAATCAAAGATCATGGCTACTACACTTGATCTTCATAGACAGCACAGTCTTCTTTATTGCGGTACACCTTTATATCACTCACACTGTGGCTACAGTACTTGATTCATAGCCCTGCTGCGATCATTGCGAATACTCAGCTTATCAACCACAGCCAGCTTGCGGTACAGCTTTTTTTTAACAGCTAAGGGAATTGAAAGTGAGTGGTTAGCGTGTCCGCGGCATTGTTCTGAGGTCCATCCATCCATTATCTGCACCGCTTATCCTCAGTAGGGTCGCGGGGTTGCTGGAGCTCATCCCAGCTATCTTCGGGCAGTGGGCAGGGGACACCCTGAACTGGTTGCCAGCCAGTTGCAGGGCACACAGGGACAGACAATTCGCTTGCTAATTCACACCTAGGGACAATTTGGACCGGCCAATTAACCTAACATGCATGTTATTGGAATGTGAAAGGAAACCAGAGTGCCTCGAGGAAACCCACTCAAGCACGGGAAGAACACGCAAACTCCACACTGGTGGTTTGATCTCATGACCTCAGAACTGTGCCGCACATGTGCTAACCACTGCACCGCCATGCTGACCCTGTTCTGAGGTCATGGGATCAAGCCTTCCTCTGCGGGGTTTGCATGTTCTCACCATGCTTGCGTGGGTTTACTCTAGTTTCCTCACACATTACAAAGACATGCATATCAGGTTAATTGGCCGGTCCAAATTGTCCCAAGGTGTGAATGAACGGGTGAGATGTCTCTCTCCGTGTTCCCTGCAACTGGCTGGCAACCAGTTCAGGGTGTCCCCCCCCCACTGCCTGAAGAAAGCTGGGAAGGGCTCCAGCATATCCGCGACTCTACTGAGAATAAGTGGTGCAGATAATGGATGGAGAAAAGCGATGGTCTAACCCACGGGCCACATCAGGAAAGTCATTTCGCGCACCTGGTCGCGGTTTCATTTTACTCTAGTATGAAAATGGTGAAAGTAAGACATGGGCTGTTCTTAACTTCTCCCAACATCTAATACAGTCCAAATGCCACCCATACCCTCAAAAAGATGAAAAAGAAGTTTATCCGAGCGCGTTTAAGAGAGGCACGTAATTGCACGTGCCACACAAGCAGCTTGACAGAGGCTGCAATGATGATTTTAGCCAGAAGGCGTCAGCAAGTAGAATGTTTAGAAGTTACAGACACCACCTTTAACAAATAAAGGTACTAGAAAAATGTTTTTTAGAGACTGTTTAGCCAATCAGAATTCAGAGCACAATGCAAATGTGCGCAAAGTAAACTGCATTATAGCAAGGTGATTACTGCTATTAGTCTCATAATTTTGAGGGGTAATAATTTATATCGAGGCCAATATGTAGATGCAGAAACACAATGTAAAAATCTTTGTGACTGGTATATTTTTCACGATAAAGTTGAAGTTGTAAATCTAATTTAATATACATTTGGAAACAATACATTGAAGAATGAATAACTAATTTCATTGTGCAAACGTCACATGTCGCATGCATGCTTTGAAGGACTGCAAAATCATATCTATTTTTTCATCGTTTTTCAGCAGGAATCAGGTTCAAGCTAATAATATGTTTGGGAGGCAGCTGTGGGAAACCAACATTGGAGTTTCCTGAGAAGATTGTGCACCTCAAGTGTTTTGGCAGACGTGAGCTGTTGTCCACATTTTGACCTCCAAGCTGTTTGAGCTAACACGCTCGGCCGTATCAGGTGTTGCCTGCCTTTTTACTTTGCAGGCGACGCGCAGACTGAGAAAAGTTCCAGGATCACACCTCTTTTCTTCAAAAATACCACAAAGAAGGGCTTTACATCATTTTAAATCAATTTTGGGAGGGAGATACGTTTGCATGCCTTATGTTGTGGCCAGCGAGTGGGTGCATGCTCCAAGTTTTGGTTTGCTGTTGAAGGAAAGTGTGAATGGGCACAGCTTGTTGCATGTGTGGCTGTTTAAAACTTTTTGGGAGTTTTTATTGGGTTTGCATGTCTAGCTTTGTGGCCAGTGAGAGTGCACGATCCAGATTTTGCTTTTACATTGCAGTCATGTGTGAATGTACAGATTGTTAAGCCTTGTTGGTGTTTGAAACGTTTTAAAAGTTTCGTTGTAGATGTGTTTGCTTGTCTAATGTTGTGGCCAGCCAGTGAACGGTTTGATGTTACAGTCAAGTGAGAATGGGCAGAGATGGTTACATGTGTGGGTGTTGTGGAGCTTCAAGCGGGACGTTTTACACTCAACCTCTTCATTCCTGAACTTGGGTCAACCCTCAGCGCCTTTGATTTTTTTCCCTCCCCTAACACCTCTCAACTTCTGAATAATACAAGGGACGACACCTTTAGGAAGACTGATGACAAAAGCACGAATCATTTTGGGGCAGTTGCAGTTTCCTGCTGACTATCCCTTGTCTCATTTCCCCCCAGTTTGGATTTGAGGTGGTTTTTTTAAGTGTTCCTCTACTTTTTTGTGCAGTATAAAGCGTTTGCACAAAATGTTTACACATTAGGGCAGCTGACAACTGAATTATGATTGAATGAATGTTCTGCATTCATATAGCGCTTTTCAAGTCAATGAAGACCTCCCAAAGCGCTTTACAATGTGCTTGACACTTTCCCTTTTTACACACACTACCTCATACGAACGTAAAATGGTACTCCTTTCTATGTTTCCTGCACTATCTTTACTGCTCACCTTGCACAGTGTTGACTATTTTTTTGCACTATGATAACTATCTTTTTCACCAAATGCATATGTTGACTATTTTTTGCACTATGATGACTATTTTTGCACCAAATGTATAATTGCACAAACCCTTAAAATACCAAACTGTATTACGATACCAAACTGTATGTGACATCCTACATTTCTTGCGTAAATTATAACTATAACCTTATCCTCCTTGTTTTATAACCTTATCTTCTCTGTTCATTTATCTTCTTGGCTTTTTTATCTCACTGTGAATGTATGAAACTGGAGTGTCATGCCCAATTTCGTTGTCACAATATGTTAACCCATTTTGTAACAATGACAATAAAGGTATATTCTATTCTATTCTAACCGATAGCATCGTCAGCCATCCAAGGCAACTACATGCTCATTGGGGTCATTAGGGATTCAGTGTCTTGCCCAAGGACTCTTCGACATATAACCCAAAGGAGCCGGGAATTCCCAAGACGAGCGCTAAGAGTCCCTGTTATAGGTCAGTTTGTATAAGTGAAGGTAATGCCACAAAATCCTTCAGAATAAGTTAGAGTGCTTTATCATACTATTCAAATGTATACCACATCCCCTCTTGCATGCCACACTTATGCAGACACAGAGCTTTGTTTTCCCTGTTACAAACATTATAACGATACATATAACAGTTTTGATTACCAAGAATGTGAGACATATCTTATTTTTCTAGAGAGACAACAAAAAAATACTTAAAATCAGCACACATTACCAACCAGTGGAAAACTGTTACTATGTTCTAACTTCTGAATTTGAGTAAAAAAATACAATCATCAAAATTGTGTGCAAGATTTTTACTTTTTTTTTTTTTTGCGAGGGGTCAAATAACTTCATAAAAAAGAACTTATGAAATATATGTCCATCTCCTTCCACGTGAGCAGATAATAAGTACCTTTATATTAAAAGAAAAAAAAGAAATAATCTGCTGCCACTTACTGATAGGGATGAATTTTAGTTATTCGGCTGATCAGGTAAAGAAAGCAAAGATACCGAACAATGGCATAGTTAAAATTGGGCCATTTCCTACAGCACACTGGTTGAAAGGTTATTTATTGCTATAATTTATGTTTATTTATGTAAATTATTTTATATTATGTGTGCCCATATTACTGATGTAATATTTTTACCCCGTTCCTCATTTTTAATAGTCAAAACCATTAAGTGTTGACTAATTAGTGCTTTATGTTGCACATAATCATCTTTTCTTTCGTTTGCTGAACCCATTGAAGAAAGTGATGGCAGCCTAAAATGCTACTGGAAGTATGAAAACGCACTAGAAAGGGAGTTTAACAAAGAACCACCAACACGAGTTACCATCACTACTGGAACTGAACAGGATGTCCATAAGAAGACCACATGCAGTACACCGACAAGCCCCACAAAAGAATGATTACTGGAGACACTTCAACAAAGTACAAGAAAGTCTTTGCGCCAAGCTCGTGGTGAGTTTGACATTTGAAAATCATCCGTCTGTAGCATCATAAAACCTTGTCAATGGAGAAGTTCCGTTCCAAGACGAGTCCATGCGCTTAACGTTTGCCGCGAAGGCTCCATTGGACTTCTTTCAAACGTTTCCAGTAAATTTTTTTTTCTTTTGTGGGGTTTGTCGTTGTATGTGGTCTTTTGGACGCTTCTTGTGGATGTCCTAAAAAGTTAGTGGTCTTATGTGGTTCCATCAGCTTCAACCTTCTTTTTAATTCGAATGATGTGACTTGTGCTATGGTAAACTTTCTCCTGAAACATTTCCACACCTCTATTGAGTTTTCTTACTTCCGGTAGCACTTTAAAATAAACTGTCTTTTTTTTAAATCAAGTTTGGCTGCCATCGCTTGGTTCAATGGGTTCAGCCTACAAAGAAAGAATACACAATTGAGTTATCACCTGATAAAATGTGTGTACATTTTTGGGAAGGCCCTGTTTACTGATTCACAAACCGAGTTGATGAGCACAAAAACATGACAAAAAGAAACGACAACATAGCATTTTTTACGTGTATCCATTTTCTTTTAGGATAAGTGACCCTCATTGGATAAGTTGAGGGGTCTGCATTGGTGTCCAGGACAAGTAGGGCGAGGGGAAGGACCTCATAGCGGAGGTAGATCCGTTTGCTCAGCAGCTGAACGGGAACAGAAAGATGAGGTCCGTGAAAAGTGGGGGCAGGCAGGGTACCCCAGAGTTTGCTCATCAGCTAAACGGAAAAGAAAGATGTTCCTTTCACAGCGAGCTGAACACTAACAATTGTGCCTTTGTTTGCCTCAAATCCGCTATTACCGCTCTGCATCTGGAACTGGACACGGCTGGATCAATATTAAGAGAAGCCTCACAATTCAAAAATCAAACATACCTAAATCTCTTGTTTTGTTTGTGAACAAAATCCCAAATTGGTTCCTTCAAAGTTAATTTTCAAAAGGAAGACACATATTTGAAGATGAAATAAATAATACTTGGTTTGCATGATTGGATATTTCAACGTGTTTGTGGTACGGTACCAAATCAAGCTTTTATTTGCATGTTAGGGGTCTATGTATTTTTAGAGGCAGCAAAGCAGTTGGAATATGATATTTACAGACATATGTACTGTAAAACACATGTTCACGTTTGGTTTTGCAGAATTTTGGGACCTACGAATGGAACAAAACCTACTTATCAATTTGCAATTGTGCTTTGAAGTAGGTCAAAGAAAATGTGTTTTTAAATTGAGGAATACATGAATCTGTATGACTGTGTTCGGCCTTTGAACATTTTTCCCCCCCCCACCCATTTTATTTTTTTGCCAGGGAAAAACAAAGGCTGTTAATTACGAGATTGGGATTCTTTTTTACTGCAAAGGAGCAATAAATATTACAAGTCATCTCTACAATTGAACAGTTTGATTGCAACTCCTTGATCTTGTCTTTGTGGGGTCAGATTTATGCAGATTTTATACGATTCTGTCTTCCAGCACATCTGATTAAGATTTGGATACTTTTGTATATACCCAATTGAAAGAGGTGTAAGCAAAAATATCTTAAACTTTCAGAATTCTGGTTCCAGCCTTCTAATCAGGTTTACATTATGAAAAAAGTATGTATTGATGTGTCGAACAAGAGCAAACTCTGAAGTGGGGGTGGCTCACTAGTTTATGACCCTTAAGTAGAATTCTGCCATCCAGAGCTTGAATAACGGGCAAATAATTGACCCTCTCTTAAATAAGAACTTTGAAAACACTTGGGCAGAGAAATAACACATTAACCGAAGTACAATGGCAACAATGAAAGCAAAGAGAATTCATTTGCATAACTGCTTACATCTCATTAGTGTAACAGTCCAACAATGAAGGGGGCTTAAAGCAACGTAAATAAAGAAACAATGTTCTGTTTCAACTCAAAAACGTCATGAGAATATTTTACCAACTTTCTTTTAAACGGACTCAAGTGGGAATAAATGCAACTGCAGCGTAGTGGCGCCACCCTCTGTTTGTAGCACGCAAAACACGAAGCAATCTTTAGAACGCTTTTATTACTTTTTTGCCAAATATATATGGTTTTCCTATGAAGGAGACATTCTTTAAAAGCTAGGTTTACAGCAAATACAGTTTTGCAATTTGACAAAATGTAGGGGGAAAAATTGACACACATTTGGAAACGTGTTCGTTAAAGACAAACCGTGACACTTGTTCATAAAATAAATCATAAAAATACAGGTCAAAACGCCAGTTTATACCTGGCTTATCGTTGTTTGAGATGCAAAAGAAACAATTTTCATGTTGAATGATAGTAAAATTATGTATTTGCATCAAGGCACACGCGCATTGATTATAGTCAATGAGTCATTGCTTTTCTGGCACCTACCTCCTTCTGTTGGTCCCATTGGACAGTACAACTGTACAAACGAAGGAAGGAGGGAGATTATATATATCAAAAAGTTGGTTAAGAGACTATCAACAAAGGGAAGATCCTTGAAATCATGAATACACACGAAAGGTTGTTGCGGATTGTGTTACAAAAGATGGAGGTCGTTGAGGGATCTGCTATTTTGCTCACTGAAGTGGTGCAAGCTCTGCTTTCCCTGCTTGAAGTGACTCTCCCTTCTGGAAAAGGGTAATGTCACCTGCAGTCGTAGAAGAGTCTCGATATTTTTAAAACTTCGGATCTGCGAAGTCTTAAGGGTGTCGAGTACTGTGGTGGGAAGGTAGCCAGCCAGGGGGTCAGTCCACTTCTCCTTCCATGACTGGATCTCGTCCTGAAGCGAGGACTGATCCGGCAGGTCTTCCTTGTAGAGGCGTAGAACGAGTCCGCCGAGGGTTCCGCTGTCCACTTTGCACATCGCGTAAGGCACAATCTCCAGACAACGCAAAGTATCTGTCACCTTTTCGGTGAAAAGGTTGTCGATTTCCGATATGGAGTGCTCGATGAATTTTGTACTTAGTGCATTTTTGTACAAGTCGCAGAGAGGTTCGAGGAGGACCGGATGTAACAAGGGGATGTGGAGTTTGGACGCTATCTCCACAGCTTCGCTGAACCAGGCCTGGTGATGCGTGTCAATATCGCTCAATAAATTCCTGAGAGAAGCACAGACATCTGGCAGAGTGTTGATGGCGAGTAACATGTCTAAGGGTTTACCTTGAAGAAACTGACTCAGCTTTTGGGTTTTGTGCAAGACGTGCCTCCATATCACCAACGAAAGGACAAAGTCAAAGTTTCGGATGGAATGGAAAAAGATGGCCGCTTGCTGCCGGTCCGATTGGGTTCCATGATGTTTGAGTTCGCTCAAGCAAAGCAAGACGGCCTCGAGGATATCGAGCATGACTTGGTGCATGTCGTGACTCTTGTCCCAATTCTTCGTCAGCTTGTCTCTCAGCTCGTTGCCTTTACTTTCGTTGCTCTCAAACACATGGAGGATCAGTTCTTCCAGTTTATTCTGCCGTTCTGTATCCAGAGTAAGCCAATGCAGGATTTCCCCAACTTCTGCTCTCTTTTCTGACGGAGAACATTTAGCAAGCCACACGTTAAGGGACAAACTATAGCTTAGTGTTCTTACTGCCTGAGGGTATTTCTCGGCTATTGCTGAGCTAACAGCTCTCATCTGCGTCCCGACCTTACCCACACTCATCAAAGCCTGACCTCTACAATAGGCCATGTTTAGGCCCCATTTTTCAGAGAGCGTCATCTCGATGGCTTCTAAAAGTACAGCGGAGTCGTCAACAAACGGGATGAAAGCCAGGGTTTCTTCACATTGGATATCTTCCTTGTTTAAGTATCGGATGCACAGCGGGACGTAAAGCTCGCCATCTACATCAACAGTTTGCTCAGTGATTATGGTGAAGAACTGCGAGTCCCAAAGTTCCTTGATAATTTCTTCACGCAACAGAGGCTCATAAAAAGACACTGGCTGTCTTGGTCCTGTTTTTAGGACCTCTTCAGGTTTTTTATCACATTCAGCAGGTTGCTCCTCTCCACTTCCAAGATTTTCCAATACTTCAGCATTGGTTTTAGATACCTCTGCTATTTCACCTTCTGTAGAAAAATATAAAAAAGAGTTGGTATTGAAAATGTTACTGGCTTTTACAGCGCCAATACAGATTGTTAGTTGTTGAGTAAGCCGTTTTATTCACTGAACTCTCTGAAACACAATCTATTGTTTTCCGGAATACTATAGGCTATGGTACACAATGACAGTGGCTTCAAGAATAGTTAACATAGCAGCCATTAATTCAATAATATTTGTATAGTTTTAAGGAGGTTTATTGTTAAAATAACTAGAGGATGCTCACTAGGCCATCAAACACAGGGGTAGAAATGCATGACACCCCTTTTGGTTATTTTAAATCGGCGTTTTCGTTTGTTCTCACATGACAGCGCATTCCGTAGTCAAATATCTTTTTATTTTAAGCCATCTCGACCACATAAATCAAGTTTTTTGCTTCAGAGATGCAAGTAAGGTACATGTTGGTTTTTGTACATTGTTTGCAATTTAAATGGCCTTTCACGTCATCTAAACACTTGGGAAGCCTTTTGAAGCTTTATTTCATATTGATTTAAAAAGTGCAACACTATGTAATGGCAAGTACACGGAATTATCTTACTAATGTGTGTAATGATCACTTAATTTTTGCCAGGGATATCATTTTAAGCTGTATACATTTCTAGACTCAACACAAAGTAGAAACCATTGAGATGCATGACATCAAATGTACTTACCTTTGAATAGAGTGAGGCTTTGTAATGTTTCATTTACCTGCAGAAAAAAAACAAACAAAATAAAAGAAAACATAAAATGATCATTTACCACTGACAGCCAAGTACTTTGTGATAGTAAAAAAAATCAGTGCTAACCAACACCACATATTTATGCTAGATTTGCCATATATCAAGTTTCCCAAATGACAATTCATAATGTGTAAGCTGCCGGAGCTTGAGTTTGTGCCTTTCTAGAGCAGATTTTGTGTTCTACAAAAAATAGGGGTTTAAGTTGTTTATGTAACAAAAACACACATTATCCAATGATCTAAACCTTTAAAAAAAAAAAAAACAGGAAATATAATTTTAGACATGGATGTCCAAAAATACCAGAACAAATTTTTTGTGTGCAGCTTTTTTATCCACCAAATACTCTACAGTGCTTTTAAAAGTATATTTTTTACAGTGGAAAGTACTTTTTGGAAAGATATAGTAGTTGTAATACTGCAATAGCTCACAGCAATTTATTTGGATCATCGTCATAAATGGTTAATAAAATGGAAAATCCTTATTCCTTTATGAAAAGCTATCAATGATGTTAACAGATGAATCCACACAGACTAACTAACGTACCTGCGAAAGAAAGGAAGCGCTGTGTGGATCAAGTTGGATGCACTTGTCGATAACTTGAGGCAGCTTGTGTAGGGTCGTCTTGTGAGACATTAGCATCACGTGAGCTGTTCTGTTTCCTTTGCAAACGGTATTCCTTAAAACGTCTCTCATTGAATTCAAAGTGGACTTCATGAGGTCACACTCGATGCCGACACTGGGCAGGACCGCCACAAGCCCAAGAAGACGACTTACTGCCGGGTGTTTTTCACATTCAGGATGGAGTAATGTTTCGGCAATGGATGTCGGAGGTGCAAAATCCTGCTCTTTTTCTCTCCAGAACGCAGCCCACGAATTGATATCCTGCTCCAAAGTATCGGGTTCTAGAAGATCTGACAGGTACAAGATGAAAGGCTTTTCTTTTGATTCAGGGATAATTGGCTGTGGATTGCAAGACGGCAACAAAGACAAAATGGAGAGAGCTTTCAAATGCTTGTCTGAGAAGCTCAACTCCATTTCGTCAATCAGACTTTGGAGAAGGGGAATACTCAGAGTCTCTCGGTAGTAGATTTCAGGAGAATCATAGCTGTTGGCCTCCTCCGAGAAGCAGATTTGATGAGGGGCTATCTTGGTGGCTAACCGAAAAGCCTGCTCAAACCAAGTTGAATGTACTGTGCTCACATTTTCTAACATTTTTTTGAGGTTTTCAATGATCAGCGGGATCTTTTCCACTTCGCACAAAATGTCAGCTGGGTTTCCACAGCGGAAAACGGTGCTACAATTACGAAGAGGAGCACAGGCGTTCTTCAGGATCACAAGGGTGACAATGAAATCCACGCTCTTCAGCGCTGCAGACAGAACATGAGCGTGCATGGACGTAGCACCTCTAGTATCGGTACAGACGGTATCAAGGCAACTCAGAATGCCCTCCAAAGTGTCAGCGAGGATGTCAAAAAAGTCCTCTCTCTTCTTCCATCTGGAACAGCACGTCTCGGGAATTTCTTCCAGGGCCTCCCTCGGCATGTTTAACAATCCATCAACGGCCTGCGCTAACTCTTTTTCCAGACCAGGAGATTCATCAAAGAACTGTAGTAAATCTTCTGTGATGTCCAACATTTTAGCTACAGAAGGGCATGGCACGCTGCGCACTAGCCAATATGCCAAACCACACGACTCACTGGGTGTGACCACACAGAGTGGATAACTCTCCAGGATCTCCAGAGACATTTTCTTTAAGCTTTGATAACCTGAGCCCAACCGCATCAACGCTTGCCCTCGACACTGCGCCATGGGTAAGCCCCAGGATTCTGTTAGGATTTTTAAAAGCTTACTCGCTTGTGTGTCCATGTGACAGTTATTGTCATATGGCAAGTAACCCAGCAGCTCTACTTTTGGTGCAGATTCTCTGACATACCTGACAAAAACAGGTAAGTGAATTTCATCAGCAATCATAACAGGTTTGTCCGTGATGAGTGAGAAGAACGGTGATTCTTGTATCTCGTTTAAAACCGCATCTCTGATTCCTTCTATGAGTGATGTCACAATCTCAGCTTGCGAAATTTTCTTCTCCTTTGTGAACCAGTGGCACATGTTGAGCTCCTGGCTAAAACGTTCCTTTTCCTCTTCAGGGAGCTCCGGAAAACTGACGTTTCTTTTACCAAGGATTGCAGCTTGTCTGAAAACGGTCACCAGACTTTGGCGGTTGTCTCCAAGTTGTCCGTTTTCATCTACTGGCTTTGTGTGTTGTTCCTCCGTTGAGTCAGGGCACAGCTGAAGATCAGTCTCATCACTGTCCACTTTCACTGACAAAGCCACTGCAAAATAAAAATAAATATATTCAGAGGTTTGATCAATTAATGTCAAGTGATTCGAAATTTCCAATTGATTATGGATGTATATGATTATACCTTCCATGCTGTCAGAGTTTTTGATTAAACTTTTGGCTTCCTTATCCTGTGGAAACAGATAGTCAACAAATATAATTAGAAAAAAATCTATTCAAATGTGTGACACCACTGACTAAAGATCACACCAATTATGATGTTTCAATTAATTTACATTTGTGCTTTTAAATATAAAATAACCTCAATGACATTATTTACAATTCCAAATGGGGTCATATGAAATTACTGCAGTGGACAGCAGTGAAAATTGTGAGTTTTCTCTTATTACATTCTGTTTTAGTTACTGCATGGTCAATCCATAGTAGAGGTAAGCTCTTGGGCCTGGGCCTGAACCCGTGCCGGGCTTAAAATGTTAAGTTCTCTCTTACCATCAAGTTAAATTTGAACCCACCCCAAAACAATAAAACATTGTATAACCACATGGTGCCGTAAGAAAAACAAAAAAGGAAAGCAGTGAAACATTAGCACATGATATGAAGCTAAGAGGACTTACCAAACAGATACCCTCCAAGGCTTGAGGAGTAACCTTCAAGCACTGGCTCACCATGCGCTCAAGATCTCGGTTGAAATCTGTTCCCACTTGTAGCACAGCCAAACACAGGGACCGATCTTTGGCATTTGTATTTTTCAGATACTCCTGGAACTTCTTGTGGCGCATGACACCTCCGCAGTCTTCCAGTGCCGTGCTAGGTAGAACCGACATAATCCGAAGGAGGGCGTTGATGTTGCCAAAGAATTGCATCAATGGCAGACGCAGCGTTGCAAATATCGAATTGGGGATCGTCACTGAAGCAACTTTGGTCTTCCATGTTACTCTCCAACAGCAAAGTTCAGTGAAAAAGTTGTCGGCATCAGGAAGATCGCTGCTGTAGAGAGGTGGCTTGGATTTTAAACTCTCAAACATATAACTCACTGTCACCAAACAAGGAACCAGGGAGAGAAAGTTGAGAGCTTCTTTGTGGTCTTCAGAAAAATGATCCTTGATTGCATCAATGAGGTTATCTACAAGAGGAGCACTTAAAGTGTCTTTGTAAAATCCGACTGGCTTTGTTAAACTGTCCCTCAGCAAGGTGTTTTCAGGCATTTCTATTGGCACGTCTAGACTTTGTGCAATTGCGCAGGCTTCATCAAACCAGTTCTGGTGAAACACTTTCAAATTGGTTTTGATTCTATTTAAAGTAGAAACAATGCCAGCAATCTGACATAGCTGGAAAGCTGCATTGAAATGATCTCTTTGAAGACCAGCACTCAGTTCTCTTGTAAATGACGAGGTATTCTTTAAAATGACCATAGCAATAATGAAATCAAACTGCTTTAGTTTGCTTAAGAGAACGCCAGCTTGTTCAGAAACATCAGCTTTCCACCTCTGCGGATTGCTGTTGACTTTTTCCAGACACTCAACCAGAGGCTCCAGCATCTGCACAAACACCTCATATGAATCGTGCATTTCTTGCCAAAGGGAACAGTATGTCCCCTGCAATTCCTGGACCTTCTCGTAGCTCTCCCGAAGACCATGAGCGATAACGTGATCAAGCTGTTTTTCAAGAGCGCTCATGCTACCAAAAAACATCACAACCTCTTCAAAGGTATCCAGGGCTCTTTTCACAGCAGGAACCGGGATGGATTTGGACCACCACGTGTTGAATGAGTAGCAAGCGCAGTGGGTGCTAATGGCCAGAGGATAACTCTTCTGCACATAGCAAGCAAAAGCTTTCAGTTTGTAAGACACGTCGCCAGATCCCAGGTATGCCTGACCTCTGCAGTTACTTAAATCCAGACGCCATTCTTTGGTGACTATTTCCATGATGCGATTCTGCATAGTGTCACAGTCCAGGTCGGCTTCCAGGAATCCCATCAATTCCAGTCTCATTACATCAAAACTGTCCACAAACCGAAGGAAGAGCGGGAGATAATCCTTTGACCCAATCTTAACCACACGATCGATGAACAATGAAAAGAAGGAACTTGCGGCTTCCGTCAAAATTCCTTCTCTGACTGCATTTTCACACACGGCCAGAACCTCTTTCATTTCAGACTTGGTGACGTACTCGGCTTCACCATCTTTGTTTTGCAAGTTTTGGCTGTTGTAAGCCGCAGTTAATGCGGCCTGTAGTGCCGATTTTAAAGCTTCTCGATCCGTCTCAGCACACTTCATCTCTGCTAGCGTCTCAGCGTCCATTTCCATGTTTATTCGTTGTAATTCATATTCAGTGTCTTTGTCAGTGTGGTTTCCTCGGCTCGTCACTGTAAGAATTGATTACATGGAAAGGGTAATTAGACACAAACAATGAATAGTTGTAATCGGTTTAATTTTCTACAGATATATTTGTATGAAAAAAAGATAATGTGAATGGTATGGATCAAGTACTTTGTGCAAGCTTGCCCAAGCGTGGTCTTTAAGGGCCAGGGTGTCATGTAGGCATTGAAATGTATGATAAAGGTATGAGAACAAAAAGCAAAAATATCAAAGTATCAGGGTATTAAAACTACAGCCCTAAAATGTATTTTTTCCCTCAATATTACAGTATACAAAAATATTTGTGAATGTCTGAACAGAGCAAAAGGCATCATAAAGGCCCTTACTCACGCCGGCTTCCATAAGTTCAGCCTGCTACCCTCTGGTAGGAGATACAGATCCATTCGAGCCAGAACAAATAGACAGCTTCTTCCCTCAACCTGTCACAATACTCAATTCAAGTCTGCACTGAACTGAACCTCTGTCATATCAGGTAATCCGTATTTGCACTGTAATTAACCAATATTTATAATTGATGGCTGCTATCTCAATTGCCGCCTACTGGGTTTTTATAGTGTTCTGTAGTTTTATATTGGTTAATGCGACTTTTAAATTCTATGATACTTTTTAAATTTGATGTTACTTTAAATTCTGTGTGTATAGGAAGAAAGGGTACTACCACTTCGATATGTCAACTTTTTGTTAAAGACAATCGGACTGCTAAATTACCTCTATATCTTAAACATTGAGAACACGGGCGAGAGCGGACAAATAATATGAACTTATTCGGGGCAGCAAGTGTGAAAACCTCCTTGCATGTTATCTGTCCTTCAAAGATATGAAAATATGTTATTTAATTATTTACAAAAAAACATTGCCCAGCTTCCCCATAGCGTCTCACAGTCCTAGTATTAAGTCTGTTATGATTAATGAGCAATAGATGGCAGTAGTGGCTCTCATGAGTCAAAAAACAGATCTCCCTTGTCCAGGGCCAGATGGCTTACTAACATGCAAGAAGAGGTGAGATGAATAGTAAAGTAACAATAGAATAACATGCCTAAAAACACCCAGAATACTCCCAGGAATCTTAATCATTTTGGGTATTCAAGCCCAAGTGGACTTAGCATTTACCGTAAAATTAGGAATTTAAGCCGCGACATTATTCCCAAGCTTTCAATAATGCATCAATAATAATGCAATAATGCGACTAATTTATGCATTTTTTTCTAACGGCCGCCGAGCAATAAAGATAAGAATGAGACAAGTGGAATATGTGTGTCAAAGAAGACACAAGTTTTTTGTATCTTTGTGCATGGATAAAACTGGCATGGGCAGACCATCATCATGGAAAAGGCGTCAATGAAATGAAATGATCTGATTTTATATATAGCGCTTTTCAAGTCAAGACTTCCCAAAGCGCTTTACAGTGTGCTTCACTTTTCCCAATAGCGTAAGGCGCTAACCTGCTTATTGGGGGCATTAGGGGTTCAGTGTCTTGCCCAAGGACACTTCGACATGTAACACGGAGGAGCCAGGATTCGAACCGCAATCTCTTGATCCCAAGACGAGCGCTCTACCTCCTGAGCCACTGCCGCCCTAGGGGAGCGCCAACGACCATATTGGGAATCATTTTGCAAGTCTGTTTAATTCCAAACGGAAATAATGTGGCGTAATGAACGGATTACAAGAAGCCCAATGAAGCAAAAATGTTTCAGGAGGATTTCTATTTATCTGCGTTTTGGAAGACATATTCTAAATGGTTGGATCCATTGGATTGTCCTTAATGTAACGAAGCAATTTTCGTGGATAATCAAAAAAATTGAAGACGGGCAGGGGACATAATGGTGATTTACGCTGGCTTTATAGATTTGGGTATCTTGTTTCAGACTGATCATGATGTTTCTCTGATGAGTATGTTTTGAAATGGTCATCATATCTGGAATCCCAAGAGTTGAGAAGCTTCCAAATGATGTGGCATAACATATTTCAGTGACTGGTGAAAGTGTACAGACGCATATTTGTTTATCTAAAGTTCAACGTCCCACCGGCGGACTGAAGGAACGTTAAGGGATTAAGGTACCGAATATTATTAAAACTCTTTCTGGGTACAGTCTTTCTTTGTAAATATCTCATTGGTCAATGTGGGCACATGCGGCTTATGTATGTTCAAAATGTTTTTTCCTTTAAAAATTTACTGGGTGCGGTTCTACAGTCCAAATTTGTTACATTTTTCCAACAACAGAGAGCTAATGCTAGTAGTATGTATCAAGGAAATGCCTGTGACAAAAACAAAATGCACTGGAAGAGCTCAGAGGCAGGCATTTTGGCTCAATAAAATTTGGTAATTTTGACTTCTAAGTTGTTTTAGTGACACCATTATAAAACAACAACCAAGGCGTTTGCATAAAACATCTTACCTTTAGAAGGTTTATCTGTGATTTCTTCATCCTATAAAACAAATTTGACAACAGTGAGAATTTTTCCAACTTTTGCAATTATAAAATTATAATATAACTTACAGTCTGTAACATCTGCAGGGCGTCTGGATGCTTCTGGAGATAAGACTCCACCATTTGCTCAATATTGAAATGCACATCTTGGTTGACATAGATATACGCCGAACTACACTGCCTTTGCTCCTTTGGAGTGTCTCTCAGGTAGGCGTGGCATCGTTCCAGTACCATGTGATATTGCCCATAAACATCAGCCTCGGCATTCACAAAAGGAACAGTACCCAACACCCTCAACAGGCTCTGCACATTGGGGTAAAAGCCGATGTCCGGTATCTTCAGCGTAGCAAATACGGTAGTGGGAAGAATTCGGCGCTTGCTGGCGTGTCTCCATTTGACTTCCCAACAACCAAGCTCTTCGTAGAAGGTGTCGGGTCTCGCTAGGTTGTTCAGATTAGCATCTGCTACTTTTTCACGACGAATGCTGAAGTTGTGATCGGCCATGTAGTTGGGCACCAAAGAGAGCCACCTGAGAATCCTCACCATCTCGATGCTGAAAATCCGCTTGACCTCAGCAACAAGATATTGCAGAATGGGTCGAGCTAACGTTTCTCTGTAAAAGTCTTCAAGGGGCGTGTCCATTAATTCGCCGCGATCCATCTCAGGGTTAATGACTTCAACACTGAGCTTCTTGGCTCGACTGAGCGCATCGGAAAACCATTTTCTGTTTAATATGGCGATGTCCTGCTGGTATTTGTTGAGAAGCTTTAAGGCATTTGAAATTGTGTACTGCATGGTACTGCTCACACTGATGATTCCTCTGAGACTGGAGTTGAGAATGCTGACACAGCACAGGGTGTTCTTGAGAACCACTAGCGTCATGATGAAATTGAAATTTCTCAGAACGGGCTTAAGCTTGGCCATTTGTTCAGCTGCTTCTTCATCCACCTTTGAAATCACTTCATTGATGCAGTTCAGGAATGGCTCCAAGATATCCAACATGGTGTGAAAGGCATCCGTGCCATACTCCCAATTTTGACTGAGGATGCCCTTGATTCTGTCCACTTCTCCCTTGATAGGGCCATACGTCATCTGGATTTTTCCTTCCAATCTTTTGTAGAGCTCTGGTGTGTTTCTGAGTAATGACGCTACTTCTTCCACAGTGTCTACAATAGCTTGAATTGATGTGACTGGCATGCAGCGAATGATCCAAATGTTAAATGAATACGGGTCACTTGATGATAACACAACTTGCGGAAATTCCTGTAAAATTTTGCAAGTGAGGTCTCGCATCGGCTGACACATTGGTCCTTTGACGAGGTACGAGAGCCCTCTGCAATGCTCCATCCGCAAGCCCCATTTATTTCTCAGCTCTGATAAAAGGTGATTGAAAAGACCTTCAGCATCTAAATTGCAAGGCAAGAAGCCAATCAGGTGTTTTTGTGGGAAACCCGCCTCTGTGACAGAGCGAATAAAAATGGGAATCTGCTCTTTGTCCTCAATGTTGGTTGCTTTTTGCAGAAGAATGGAAAAGAATCGGGCGTGTTTCAAAGTGTTCTTGATCTCCTGTCGCATGAGGCTCTCGCTAATCTGCAGGATTTCCTTCTTGTCAATTTTTTCCACACAAATTTGCTTGAGGTGTTCCCTTTCTCCGGTGGCTTCATCTGTGTTGATGCTGCCACCGTTGATGCTGAATCCTGTCAGTGCCAAAATTTCCTTAAAATAGGCTTTGAGAATTTCTTTGGCTTTAAAATCGCTTGCATTGTCTTCAGCTTGGTCATTTTTCTGTTCAGGAGTAGCAGTTTTATCATCACAAACACTTTCTGTCTCCTCTGTAACTTTTGGTGTTTCGGTGTTTTCTAATGGAAAAAAACACATTGATACACATCTGAGTAAATACGGTTAAAGAGAAACAAGGCCCAAAATAGCAAAGATTTTTTGGGATAAAACCTACATTACATTTAAATACCATTCATGTTTAAAATGTCAGATTAAGTCTTTCATAAACATTTTTCTTCAAAAGTACTAAATGTCAGTTTACATTTAAATGAGCATATTTAACTTTGATTTAAACATAAATTGAAATAACAAAATGTGGGTTTAACTTAAATCTTTTCAAAGAACTTTAACATTATTTTAAACAAACAATATTAAACGAAATCGGTTAGAACAGATGAAATATATTAAAAAAAAGATATCAAGAATATGTCGAATTCAGCAATAGTCTGTGATAAAGCGAGTAGATGGTAACGTTTGATTATTAGATGGGTGACTGTCAACAATTTACTTGACAGCGTTTTAGTTTTTGGCATTCACCAAATTATTCCATAAATCTAAATATTACTAGTCTTTGAAAATGTAACGTGCATTGCAGCTTACCTTTTATTTTTTTCACAGTGGGTTCCTCTTCCACCTGTAGTAAGGATAATAACCAATATGATCATGTATTAGGAAAATTGTGGAACAAAATTGCAATAGACATTTGTCAGACAGTGCCACACTTACGGCGCCTCCTGAACGTTTCCTGGTACGTGTCGATTCGTTAAATTCATTACTAGCAGGTGCAGAAAAGTCAAATATTGTTGGAACAGCATCGTCGTTCAAGAGACTTTTCTGAAAATAACCAAACCAAAAATGGATTACTAGGAGCGTAATAAAACCCCAAACAACAATATTCATATAATTTAAAAAGAAAAACAAGATTGACTAGTCATTGTCTCGTCCTTGTCTTGTCCTTGGTCTTTTGTCCCTGTTTTTGCCTTGTCTCTTGTTCTGTATTTTGTCTTTTGCCCAGTTTATGGTTTTGTCCATTTCTTGTCTTGATGTGTGTGTTTTTTTTAAATGTAATTCTAAAATGTTATCTCAAAAGGTTTACTTGGGGCGGCACGGCAGTTGAGTGGTTAGCGCGTCCGCGGCACAGTTCTGAGGTCATGGGATCGAATTCTCATGTGCGGAGTTTTTGCGTGTTCTCCCCGTGCTTGCGTGGACTTCCTCCGGGCGTCCCAAATTCCAAAAACATGCAAGTCAGGTTAATTGGCCGATCCAAATTGTCCCTAGGTGTAAATGAGCGGGTAGGTTGTCTGTTCCTGTGTGCCCTGCAACTAGCTGGCAACCAGTTCAGGCTGTCACCTGCCCACTGCCCGAAGATGACTGGGATGGGCTCCAGCACCCCCGCGACCCTACTGAGGATAAGCGCTGCGGATAATGGATGAGTGGATGTAATTGTAGGTTTCTGAGCAGAGTATGTTGTCTTAGTGGCGTGTGCAGCTCTTTGAGACTTTAAGTGATCAAGGGCTATACAGTGATGCCTCTAAATCTGAGCCAGATATAAAAGGGACAAATTAATCTCGTATGTAAAGGTATCACTGTACAAATACATTTGACTTGACCATTACTCTGTAGATGTTCATTGAGGGTGGACTTCTTATTATCACAAGCAAACAAGATGTAAGAACACAAGTTTAAAGTTGAGTCAAACGTGACTTCTCATTAATGTATCAAAGCCCACACTAATGCCACAAAATCATGCATCCTGGCCACAATCAAATATCGTCAAATATGATACCTAACAACAGTAAAAAAAACATTTTTGGACAAACATAAAATGTGCACTGAAAACACAATATGATAGAGTAAAAAATGTTTTGGTTGTTACCTGATTAGATATCAGAGAGGGCTCGAAGTGTTTTGCGCAAAGTTTGTGGTGCTTATGCAGCTCTTCTGGTGGTTGAGAGGCCAAATCTTGACGACAACAGTTAGTCAACCAGGTTTTGCAGCTAAAAACACAAGAAAAATCTATGATAAATGACTGAGTTTTCCCTTAGTGTAGTATCAGTGTACATCGGAATTCCCTCTGAACTTAATCTTCCTGATTATTCTTCCCTTTTTCCTCAAGTATGTATTAAAGTCACAGAAATGCAGTCAAATACGGTGAGTTATCTCAGTTTTGAACTGCACGTTTGAGCTTTAAAAATATAAATGATTTTAAAATGAAAACTGTGCTTGAAGTGAACATTTTGGGTATTGAAAATGTCATTTGCGAAACCGATTGAGAACAATCAGATAAGTCAAATATATAAACGCCAAACATTTTGAAGTTGTCCAGTGAAAAACAATCGCTTGGAATATACTTTTGAACAAAACAACTTAATTATATAAAAAAAAGAAAAAAAAACTTGATTTTTTTTTTCTTTTTGCTGGCAAAAAAAGCCTACCGGTATATGTACAGTATCCTGAATTGTCAAATCGTCAGTTCAAATACATTACCATAATAGACCAGCAGGTGTCGTATTTGGTAACATAGCTGTGAAATTTGCACAAAGTTCTCAACTACGCTATCGGTTTATTTTTTTAATATCGCAAAGTACACTATGTCATAACACTAAAAGCATAGCTATAGAACGTTTCTCATTCAAAACGATTGCGTTTGTTTAATTTTCAACGGACTTGTTCAATAGTGTGGAGAGTCTGCGCCATTTTTAACACGGATAGCCAACATGATGTCAAGCTAAAGACAATGCTAACGGGAGAAAGGTAAAACAAATTCCCTATTTGAAAAGGAAAAACTTGCCGTTGTGGATCCAGGGGAAAACTGAAAAGTGGAATATTAGCATCGTAGTCGCAGTTAGCCGCAGCGCAGCAGTTGCTCATTTTGATAGTTAGCAATGTAGCTTGCGAAGTTAGCAATGCTAACTCGCTTCTTAGCTTAGCTTAGCCGGGGAGTCCGCTGAGAGCGAAAGCGGCAAGAGTCTCCAGACTCCCGCCGCGGCAAAATAACGAGCACAAAATGATATATGAACTTGATTGCAGTTAAACGTTTTTAAAAGTCTTAAGAGTTGAGTTCCATTGTTGAAAAGTTGTTCCGGTAATCGCCGAGAGAGAGCGTGCAATGAAGCAGGAACTAGACACTGCTTTGAAAGGGCTTGGCCAGCAGAGGGCGCAATAGGAGGAAACAAACAGATATGATCCCCAAATACATTTTTTCTTTTAAACTTTGGTTCTACTACAGTTAATAAACAAATTGTATCTTTGTACAGTTTATGTAGTATTTTGTATTATTTCGCTAGCAGCATTTCGTAGTATTTCTTTAGTATTCCTTTAGTATTTCTGTAGTAGTATTTCACAATTACAGTATAGTATTACTGTAGTAGTATTCTCATGCTAGTACTGTATTATTCATCACAGTGTTGCTTTAGTAATATCTTTGTAGTATTTCTGTTGATTTTCATGTAGTACAATTTATGAGGTGATATTCAAGTGTTATAGTATTAATGTAGTAGCTTTTCTGTAGTATTACAGTAGTATTTCACTAAGTATTTTTTACTATATTTTATGTAGTATTTTGTATTATTTCGCTAGCAGTATTTTGTAGTATTTCTTTAGTATTCCTTTAGTATTTCTTTATTAGTATTTCACAATTACAGTAAAGTATTACTGTTGTAGTATTCTCATGCTAGTACTGTATTTTTTATCACAGTGTTGCTTTAGTAATATATTTGTAGTATTACTACAGGAAATCTATTTCTCTCATATTTCCATCGTAGTAATTCTGTATTATAGTACTACTGTAGTTGTACTATTGAAGTATTGCTATAGTAGTATTTCTGTATTGTAGCATTATTGTAGTAGTAATTTTGTCTTATTTCTGTAGTATTTCTGTATAGATAGACGGACGGACAAGATACTTTATTCATCCCCGTAGGGAAATTCACATTTCTACAGTATTACTGTAGTAGAATTTTTGTAGTATTACTTTAGCATTTTTGTTCTATTTCTGTATCTTGCCGAAGTATTCTTTTTGTGGGCTGTGTACTGGGGAAGTTTTGGCACAAAAATGACATCTTTATATGTATATATGTATATATATATACTGTATAGCAATTTTAAATACTGTGAGCTGATGGCTTCATGAAACGATGTGGCAGGTAGGACAGTCCTCGGTTCGGAGAGTTTGAATGAAGTCACGGGTCACGGCACCAATGTAACCGCGGTGTACGTGTCCCACCAAAGATCCACATTCACGCTGGACTGGATGATGAGGTTTTTTATTATTACAGTTCTGCAAATGGATGAGTCACAACATTAGCTTTTTCTGCTGGGTCAGATCTCTTTGATCTCTTTGTAGTACTCTGGTAAAACTGACAACAAACCCCACCTCCTGGTCACATGTTAGAAGCCAAAACCAAACCCCACCCCATACCAGCAGATGGCACTGTTGGACTCAGCATTGCAGGACATTTACCAAAAACTATACACATATTTTAGCAGGAATTTCAATAAAATAATAGTTATTATCACACCCGTTACATATATATATATATATATATATATATATATATATATATATATATATATATATATATATATATATATATATATATATATATATATATATATACATATAAATGTCCCCTGCCCACTGCCCGGAGATGGCTGGGATGGGCTCCAGCTCCCCCCGTGACCCTAATGAGGATAAGCGGTACGGCTAATGAGATGAGATATATAATATACACAAAGTACTGTGTTGACATTTACCATTTTTGTTCGCATTCCCATGACGCCTGCGGGTTGGCGCTTGCGCAATATGTTCCCTCTCGGCCGTACTCTTAGATGAGAACAACACTTCCCATGATGCTTGTAGGTTGGGCGCTTGCGCAAAATGTTCTCCCTAGTCTAGTCCGTACGCTTCAGATAAGAACTACACTTCCCACGATGCTTTTGCGGGCGTGAGCATGCGCAATGTGTTTCCCTTCGGCCCTACCAGTGTTTTTGTTGTTGATGCCATGTTCGGGGTGAAGACCAAATAGCCAGGACTATTTCTCTTTGTTCTTTTTTTAAACTGGCACCTGACGTAAGTTCCATGCTTCTAATTATTCAGCCCTTTCCCGTCGTGTTAAAATAATGTATATTTTATGTATTTAATCACATTTCGAACATTAGTTCTTAGCTATCCGCGTAAACAATCATGCTAGCTGGGTGCCTGTCAAGTAGTGAGACGAGACATCAACATTTACTCTTCACATTTTGACGTACAACATTGTCAAAACTAATAATATTTTCACTTCAAGCGTGGATGAGCATGTTAATGACCACCAATGATCACACGTCCGATATAATTTAAACATCTACTATAAATACTTTGGGTATTTAATGAACACTTGTAAAATCTTATCTACCTACCTACTACCGATCGATCTATCGATCTCCCCCCCCCCTCTCTTTTTTCTCTCGTTCTCTTTGTGTGTTTTTCTTTCTTTATGTAATTTATAATTGTTTACGAGCCACAATTTCTTCCTTCTTTCGGTCTTTCTTTATTAAAACTTATTTCTTTCTGCTTTTATATTCTTCACGAGCCCTCCTTCCTTCAGAATCCTTTCTTCCTCCCTGTCTTCCTTTGAGGCTTTCATCTATGTTTCTTTTTTCTGATTTTCTTTCTTTTATCTTACTTTCCTAATTTATTACTATCCCCCCCATTATATCAATCTTTTTGAGCCTTCTTTAGTTTCTCCCCTTTTTCTCCGAACATTTATTTTTGTGGTGCAGTCTTTGTCCTAATGTGCCGAAGATGAAGTTTGATCTTGTGTATGTGTGTTGTGTCAGGTTGTCGACCGATTGCATTTGTGCAATGAGAACTGATGAGGACGTCTTCATCCTCCTTTGTCCTTTTTCCTTCCGCTCTTGATGGGTCACAACTTGATACCGAGATGACGGACAGCGTCAGAACATTCCTCCGCAATGTTGCCACGGTCAGCATTAGCACGTTTTAACACACAGCGCCTGTTAAAACGCAATGGTGTAATCTACTAAGCTACAAATCATAGGCATACCAACCTGGTATCATGGTTAAAATAAGCTAAACCTGTGATAATAATGAAGCAAAAGTGTTTTAACAATAGATTTGTGTTTCTGATATTGATCTACCACAATCGTGATCAGTTGATGTGATTTCTTTGTATTACCTGTACACTTACTTTAATTGACTAGATTAAAAAAGTGACAATCCTTTCAGGGAATCAAGGATTCAATTTTGGGGATCGGAAATATCACCAAGCTGGATGCTCGAATTCGCCAGAAACGCGAGGAGCAGCGAAAAAGAAAAAGCAGTGGCGTTTTGGCGCAAAGACGAGCTCAAAGTGAAGAGCGCAAACCTGACAAGTAGGTGCAAAATTTTCATTAATTCCAAAGCGGCCCGCCCAAACCAATACAATTAGTGATCAATGTTGCGGCCCTTTGAGTCTCTTTGTGATTAAGGGCTATACAAATAAACTTGACTTGATTTGTTGGGCTCTGTGATTTGTTGATCTGAAGTTCTCGCCTCGAACTATTTTTGGAGTTTTGAGTTTGACAGTAATGACTGCTTTGTATAGCTGATTTCTGTCCACTGTTTGTGGCTCCTAATTGACAGTGGTAATTGCTGGGAAAGGCTTAGTTTCTCTCACAGCTCTAATAAATCCATCAACAAATTATGTTGCACTAAAACTGATTATATGGAATGGTTTGTTACATTTGTATTTTGTTAAATAAACAATACAGTTGTCTGTTTTTTGTAGTGATCCAAAAGTAGCCAGCAGGATCTTTCAATGCTGTGCCTGGAATGGGGGAGTCTTCTGGGTAAGACATGGAAACACATTTTCTATTCCCAGAAACGAAAAATGTTTGTGCTGATCGTGTGTTACCATAACAACATCAAAAATACACTCAAAAGTTTGTAAATAGTCATGCTTTTTGTTTTGTTTTTGCTTGCTTTTCTAGCTGAGTCTTTTCCTCTTTTACCGGGTGTTTATCCCACTACTCCAGATGCTCTCTGCCAAAATAATCGGTATGTGATGTGTTGAAAATTGTCATAGATTGAGTTTGATGCGTTCAATAACTTTATTTTGGTCTGCAGGCGACCCATCACTTCACGGCAGTGTCTGGTCGTGGTTGGAGTTTATCCTGACGTCTGTCTTCAGCGCTCTATGGGTCCTTCCTCTTTTTGTCCTTAGCAAAATTGTCAACGCTATTTGGTTTCAGGTTGGTCATTACTAACATTCTTTTTTTTTATTACCACATCAGGGTAATTAAAGAACAAATATACCAACCAATCAATATGCCAGAGGTTATTTCTTGATCAGAAGGTAGAACCAGTCTGCAGAGATGGGTTAGAAAAATGTAAGAAAGGCCAACCAAAAACAGAGAAGTCCCAAGCCAGAAGGTTTATCCCTTTTCTGGGTTTAATACTGCAGGTAGCAATAACGGAGTCCCATGGACTTGCTGGCACGGATTAGCTGTGCGTTTCTGTGTCCTGTTTACAAAAATAGTGGCAGTCAATTTTATTGTCCTTATTTCACAAGGCGCTTTCTGGCAGCATACATTAGCAATTTACCCTCAAATACGAGCCAAGAGAACAGCGTAAGCAGTATGCAGACTGGGAACATTAAACATAATCCAAAAATGCAGAATGGTTGGGGGGGTATTGGGGGTTGGGCTGGTATTATTGATCATCATAATTTCAATTAAAACAACTTTGAGACTAACGGGAGAAGTTATCATATCAGAATACTCAATCAGATACCAAAATAGATACAAGATTCAGCTATTTGTTACATTTGATTGATCCAATCATGAGAATTCTGAATTGACATAATTCATCATTTTGACAGACCAGACCTAAAAGATTATTTTATCAAATTTGTGCCCTTTTGGTTTCCTCTGGGGTCCAAAAATGTAGTATTCCCTAGAGTTTGACTTTTGTGTATTTTTTGCAGGATATTGCTGACTTAGCTTTCGAAGTTAGCGGCTGTAAAGCGCAGAAGTTTCCCAGTGTCAGTAAAATCATTGCCGACATGCTCTTCAATCTTCTTCTGCAGGCGCTCTTCCTCATTCAGGTTTGAACTTTCAAAATAAGTGCTGAGAAGGCAAAGCCAGCAAAGTCATTGGAGCTCATGGGCCACACAGGAGTAATTAAAAAAACTCTCATGTGGGCCAAACTAGTAGATATGAAAGAGAGAGATAGATAGATATGAGAAAGAGGGATAGAGAGAGATATCTAATTTCTCTGTTTTTTATCCCTTTTCACTTTTTTTCTTTGTCTCTTTTGTTATCGCTCTGTCTCTCCATATCTCCTTTCCATTTTCCCTCACTCTTTCCTGTTGTCTTTCTTGCTTGCTTTCTTTCTTGGTTTCTTTGTCTCTATCTCTCTCTCTCTCTCTCTCACACACACACACTCTGTATCTCTTTCTCCCTTTCTATTTTTCTTTCTAATTTACTATTCCTCGAAGGTCCTTTTCCCCATGCATGAGGCCCCTTTGCTCAAATGACTAATCTGGCCTTACCAATTTTCTTGGTGTTCCGCAGTGTGCAAGTGAGCCTTTTTTCTAATTGTATTTGTGTTCTGAAGGGGTTGCTAGCAATGTTCCCTCTAAGCTGTGTGTGTGCGCATTTGCGCACTACCCAGAGCTTTTCTGCGCACAAGAAAATCTAGCCAGCTCACAAAAATCAGGGCTCGAAATTGCTAATTAAGTAGTGAATTAAGTCAAAGTTACAGTGCATGAAGGTACAAATACACGGGTTTCCCTGACGCTGTGTTCTAAATGCGGTATTTTGATGTCAATGTCGAAGTAGAACGAAGTTGAGTAAATCAGTAGAGTTTTTCGATAACCAGCTTCTTCGGCTCGGCTCACTAAAAAGAACCGGCTCTTTCGGGTCCCAAACGACTCTTCAGGTTGTTTTTGCTTTCTTAATCCCTACATGACCAAATATTATGTAAACTTGTGCACAAAATGACTTAAAGGAAGGGGGGGAAATAGAACAAAAAAGCAAAAAAAAAAAAAAAAAAAAAAAAAATGAAATAGTACTGAAAAGCTGAGAAAAAGGAAGGAAACATTCAGAAAAAAGCCAGAAAAAAAGAAAAGAAACAAACAAAAAAAAAGTAAATAGAGAACGAAAAGAAAAAAGTAACAGCTAGGAAAAAATAAACACAATGAGATTTTTTTAAAGGAATAAAAAAAATATTAAAAAAAACAGGGAAAAAGAAGAAAAAGTTTGTTGCATTCAAATAATTTCCAATTATACCAAGTCAATCTTGTTGCCAACATTGTACTTCCACTAAAAAATGTGATTAAATACAGTTCTGTATCGTGCAACCGACTAAATAAGTCCCCAACAATGTTAGTATTATGCGACAAAAGATACCAGGGGGAAAAATGGAAATCTTGTGAAAGAATTGTTGTGAAAACAAATGACGTTTGTAGGCCGTACAGCCTTTGTAATAATACATTAGTCAATTCATTCAAAAGTGTAAAAAATTATTGCATTGCCGGAAACTCCAAAATGAAACTTGATGTCAAGTTTTGGACATGTTTGATAATGTATTAGTTGCCACACTTGGGATTGCTGTTGCTCACTGTTGTTTCAAGCGTTGCTCACCGACTTTGTGTGAATGCTCAGAGCCGTGGAAAATTAGAGGGAACATTGGTTGCTAGTGAGCCTTTTTTCTAATCGTATTTGTATCCTGCAGGGAGTGTTGGTGAGCCTTTTTCCAATCGACGCCATTGGCCAGCTTGTCAGCCTGCTTCACATGTCGCTGCTTTACTCTTTGTATTGTTTTGAGTATCGGTGGTTCAATCACGGTGAGTTAGTGCAATATAAATAATAATGTATGGTGTACCCATTTTAATAAGAGTAACGTTTTAGGTGTGGAGATGCACCAACGGCTGTCCAATATCGAGCGAAACTGGCCTTATTATTTTGGTTTTGGTTTGCCAATGGCTTTGTTGACGGCCTTGCCTTCGTCCTATATTGTCAGGTAAGGGTTCTACATTCAAACATTGATTTGAATATTGGGCAAAAATACATGAACTATTAATGTTAATTCTTATTTTTTTTAAAAAACATAGGTCGAGAAATGTTTATTTCTTTTACACTGTGGAATCCCAACATAAGTCAGCGCCACGTTTGTCCGACATCCTGCACCCATGCTTTGCCGTGTATCACTGGCGCTCGCTCGTAACAGACAACACAAAACCAGACAAAAGTTTGATAATACTTTCATGCACCATGTTTCATGCACCAAGACCGTAACACAGGGAAGACACTCTCATTTGACAACAGGGGACACATGCTAGAAAAACACTCTCATGAGGCCCAGACTAGTAGGTTAAAGTGAAAGGAAGAAAGGTATATACATGGAGAAGGATGAAGAGAAAGAAAAGGGGAAAGAGAAGCAAGAGATGGAAAGGGAGAAAAAGACAGAAAGTGAGAAATAGTAAAAAAGAGAGAAATGAATATGACGAGAGAAAGCAAGCAAGAAAGAGAGCTACGGAGAGAGGAGGTGGAAGAAAAAGAAAAAAAGGAGAAAGAGTAAAAAGAGAAATAAAGATAGCAAGAGAAAGAAAAAAATAGAAAAAAATAGAAAAAGAGATAAAGAGAGGTACTGGGGAAAGAGAAAGACAACAAGAGAGATAACAAGAGAAATAAAGTTAAAAAGTAAATGAAAAAAATATCATTAGCACCAGTTGTTTGGTGAGTGGCGCCTCGCTCTGCCAACATCCAGTAGCAATATTTAAAAAAGGAGGTTGTTGTTTGGCTCATTATTTGGCTTTCACTATTGTCTGGCCTGCAACATTAAATCATGTGGGGTGGCCACATTTTGCCCAAGGGCCACTATTTTGATACATGGTTCTTGTGTGTTTTTCAAATTTTCTTTTCCACAGCGGCTGCTTGTTCTCCATCCTTTTCCCTCTTTTCATCGTCAGCGCTAACGAAGCAAAGGCGCCAACAAAACTCTAGTAAGTGTTAAACCAAAAAGCACTTTTGAATCATTCAGAGTCTTAGTTTGTGTTTTTTTGTTTTGTTTGTTTAGCCATTTTCAGCTTCGCCTTTTTTCGCTGGTGGTTTTGATTAGCAACAAACTTTTCCACAAGACGGTCCACTTGCAGACTTCGGCGTCTTCTGAGAGGCTGGCGCCTCTCACGCCTCACCTGCCCCACAAACATCATGCTACATGAAGCAATTTTTAACAAATGTCTTTTTTAAACACAAAGTTTACATTTGTTTCATATATTTTCCACACTATAATGCACACCGGATCATAATGTGGACGTCCAAAATATAGTCCTTCTTATATCGAGGCCTCCCTGGACTATAAGCCAAATGGAATTCAAACTACAGTAAGAGCTACGGTTGCAGAAAAATACATACATACATTTAAATTCAAATGTTTTTTTTTTTTTTTTTCAAACATAAATTAACACAGGGGTCTCCAATGTTTTGCCTGGTAGCCACCTATGACCACTTGAGTAACTTCTGGACTGGTTATAAAATATATCATGAGTCATTGTGATTTTTTAGGGGTAATGTGAATTTACGCCCGTAGTATGTTTGACTGAACCTAGTTTAATCACCAATAATGGCAATCTGGTAATAAAATAGTAATAACGTGTTATAGAAATTTATATCAGACTGTTAGTCGTTTGGGCTAATCAGTAACAAAAAGTAGCTTGATGCTTCACAAAGGATGGAGACCCCTCCTGCACAGAAATATTTCAAACTAAGCTAACCTATGCTTATAACAATTCAAACAAGCATACGTCTTTTTGTCCAAAACATTTCCATAAACATCTTCACTTCCTCATAATGTCTCATACTTATGGACATCACTTAAAGGCCACTTTTTTCTCAAAGGCGAAACAGATAAAATATGCAGTATCTTTATTGTAACTATCGATTTCGAATTGTATCTACCGTATTTTCCATGTAAGGCGCACCCGATTATTATGCGCACTTTCAACTTTCTGGCCAATTAGGACACTTTGTTTATACTCCGGTAAATCCAGGTATTGTTGGCCATTTTATTCATATGTTGTAATTGCCAGTGTTCCTCACACAAGAATTATATGGTTGACAGAATTATTTTACTTTCTTATCATTGAAATAACACGGTAAATCATGTCGACTTCAAAGGATGTTGTCTGCTCCTAAGACAAAAAAATATTTTTATGTTGCTTTTATGGAGCAAACTCTATATTGTTTCAAGACTGCTGTTTAAGGTTTGTTGATTATGACAGTTTTTTTTCCCAAAAGTCAAATTTGGACACATATTAAAGCCATTTTAAATGACGACGTTGTTTTCTCTTATCACATATAAGTATTGACTACATCTAATATATTGGGGCGGCAGTAGCTCAGGAGGTAGAGCGCTCGTCTTGGTATCAAGGGATCCCAGTTCGAATCCCGGCTTGTCCGTGTTACATGTCCAAGTGTCCTTGGGTAAGACACTGAACCCCTAATACCCCCAATAAGCAGGTTAGCGTCTTACATGGCTGCAATACAAGGCCGCTATTGGGAAATGTGAAGCACACTGTAAAGCGCTTTGGGAAGTCATTCACTTGAAAAGCAATCGGGAGCTGCGTGTGGAAGAAGCCTGGTCTATTTTCAGGAGGTAGTGGCAACTACTCTCCCACCAGATACAATCCTTCTTTCCAGGAGCTCCAACTCCATCATTTTCGCCGAACTCACTGTTCCCTGGGAAGACAGGCTAGCCACATCTTATCAGGCAAAGAGGGCTAAATACCAGGACATTGTGGATGAGGCGACCATCGCCGGATGGCATTCTACCCTCCACCCAATTGAGGTTGGCGCTTGGGGTTTCCACACCATATCTATGCGCGGTTTCCTGCAGAAGACGGACTTAATTCCAAACAAGTGCAGAAGGCTATCAGGGAGACAGCCACAGAAGCTGAAGGCAGTTCCAGGTGGCTGTGGATGTCAAGAAGTTGTAGCTGGGCCCCTTATGCAGGTTAAGGTCAACTCAGCCCTTTCTGCCCCACTCAGAAGTATGCAGTTTGAGGGCTGCTACACCTGTGACCTTGAAATACCAGCTAAGGATGCAGAAGTCAAGTCATGTTTATTTGTATAGCCCTTAATCACAAAGAGTCTCAAAGGGCTGCACAGATCAAAGACTATTCCAAACTACGGACTATTATAGAATAGAATAGAATATACCTTTATTGTCATTGTTACAAAATGGGTTAACATTTTGTGACAACGAAATTGGGCATGACACTCCAGTTTTACACATTCACAGTGAGGTATGAGCCAAGAAGATAAAGGAACAGAGAAGATAAGGTTACAAAACAAGGGGGATAAGGCTATAGTTATAATTTACATGGTATTTACACAAGAAATGTCGGCATGTGGGATGTTACATACAGTGTTACCGTGATACCGAAGTGCACCATCCCCTCATCTAAAACCTACATGAGGGCAAATGATACAAAAATTATCAACATAAAATCTAGGTTATTTATATGGTATAGAATAGAAGTGTGTTTTAAGCTTAGATTTAAACATTTCCACTGAGGTTGCAGATCGAATCTCAGGGGAAAGAGCATTCCACAGCACTGGGGCCCGAATGGAGAACACTCTCTAACCTGCGGATCTCTTCTTGGCTCTTGGGATCACTGGGAGAAGGGGTCCGTAGGAACAACACTCCGCCAGTTAGAACATTAACGTTCACGTCTATTTTCTCCCGCAATCTCTGCTTGTAGAAAAGTGCCTCTGGTGTTTATTTCATCTCTTATCTCGATTAGTGAGCACCATTGACGATGAGATTAGACATGGCACTTTGGGTCATAGGGTTCTAATCCGGCCCGGCAGACAACACCTGGAGAAGCACAAGAGAATTAAAAGTCAAACATCGAGCCGCAGTTTAAAATTTGCCCACTTGATGTTGCCAAAGATAAGCTCCACTCCCAAAGCAAAAATATATATTTCTTATATATAGCATAGATTTTCATTATGGGAAAAGTTTCCCACACAGTTTTACGCAACATGTTTTTGTTGTTGTCTTTTTAAATACCCGGTATATATTCTGGAGATCAATTGTGTTTTGCACGTTGAAATATACTGCTTACTCATGTCAAAAGGTTGGCATGAATACAAATAGTTCCCTAGAATGAATAAATGAGATTTTTTTTCTTCTCGAATTGGTAAGGACACGTCGCTCCATTTAAATATGAAGGCTGGGAACCAACTTTGAGCGATAGTCAAGCAAACTAATCACAGTCTCACATAATCATGGTTGACTGAGGCTCAGCCAATGAGCATAAATTTAAATCTAAAATGAGGCGGGATTAATGCGTTCTACTAAGGACACGTCATTCCCCTTAAACTGACAGGCGGGGAAACCAACTTTGAACGACAACCAAGCAAACCAATCAAAAGTCATATATGACCGCGGTAGACTGTCGCCTAACCAATGAAAATACATTAATTCCTCGATGAGGCGGGATTAGTGATTCAGTTGTGTTTAACTCGTATGTTGCCACTGAGGCGGAGCTGGTGAGTGCAATAAATGGACATTGAAAATGCAGTTTTTATTTTTAAAGAAATATAAAATGAGAGTGTTGTCAGTGTTTTGTTTTTATTCCCGGTTGTAACATTACCAGGCAGAGTTTTAACAGCGGACCACAGAAATAAAAATGACGCCTTTTTACGTCCTGCTTCTGATGCTCAATGGACGCTTAGCTTAGCCTTGCTAGCAACTAGCATAGACTCAAACTAACTGTCAAATGAACTCATGTGGAGGAACTACAATTCTGGAGAAACTTGTGGCATTATATTCTATGTGTAAACTATTATTAGCCTACTTATTTGAGTGTTATGTGACTAATTACCTCCTAACATCTCTTAAGAGTAGTGCCGCCTTTATAGCCATACATTGGTATTCTTCAGACTTGTGTATTTATTGTTCAATTTTACGTTAATGTGAATTGTTAACGTTACATGAATAGAAACACTGCAGAAATTCCATCACGAGAAACGTGTGATCTCGCCTTTCGATGCCAAAGAAATGGTGCGTGGCTATACCTGCTTGGACTTTTAAAGGTTCAGTGTAACATTTGGTGCCTCCTAGTGGTACAAAAACTTTAATTCAGTACAAACAAACATTGATCTGAATACTAGGCATGAATACATTAACTATCATACCAATCTTCTCATCTCATCTCATTAGCTACACCGCTTATCCTCAGTAGGGTCGCGGGGGTGCTGGAGCCCATCCCAGCAATCATCAGGCAGTGGGCAGGGGACACCCTGAATTGGTTGCCAGCCAATCGCAGGGCACACAGGGACCGACAACTCACTCGCTCATTCACACTTAGGGACAATTTGGACCGGCCAATTCACCTGAAATGCATGTTTTTGGAATGTGGGAGGAAACTGGAGTGCCCGGAGGAAACCCATGCAAGCATGGGGAGAACATACAAACTCCGCATAGTAAGTCTGGAGCTGGATTTGAACCCACGCAGGAGGTTCCCAAGACATGGGAACCACTGCGCCGCCGTGCTGCCCATACCAATCTTTATTTTTCTAAAAACAAAAACAAGGTTGAAAATTTGATTTCTTTTACATAGTGGAATTCATACCTTGTAGTCGCCGCCGTGTTAGTCTGGCGTCCTTTCCCGTTACGCTGTCTTTTTGTGTTACATTACAGTGCCATCTATTGGTCAAATATTACACACAGGGGCGTTAAGCAATGTACATTTTCAAATCTACAAGCTCCATTGGGAGCAACATCAACTTTTATCAATAGCACACTTCAAAACTTTAGATCGGGGACATCTTTGAGAGCCACTCCCGATATTTAACCCAACTGCCAAAACCCGCTCTTTAGAGAAAAATCCAAAGTCTTCAGCGCATTTTATTTCACTGTGTAATGTTTGATAATTTCATGAAATATAGAAATTAATAATAAAGCCCAAGCCTGTATCCCATATTAACCAATATACCAATTAAAATGTGTTTCCCTCCTGGATTATTTTCACAACCATGTGGCGCACCATGTTAAAGGGTGCATTCCCCGTAGCTCGCTTTATTTCTGTATTGAACACATACATACGGTGCACCTGATTTTTGGGCATGGGGCCCCTCTGATGCGGCTTCCTTAAAACAACACATGCAAGCTTAAAAGTGTGTGTATTTTAAAATACAGCGGGAGCAAAACTGAGAAAACGAGATGTAAGAGTCCTGCTTTGGCCTAGGAGGGCTCCAGTTGGGGTCTGGCGGAGGTTCCAGTTCTGGAAGAAATTATACATTTACACCTTTTACATCAAACTATTTTTACTGCTTGGTTTTCTATTTGGCCATACTGCCACAGCCACTGCATCTTAAATGAAGCACATTTCCTTCTTATTTTTCCTTAGTGAGTGTATGTGTCTGAAAGAGTTAGGGAACATTGCTTCTAACTTTTGCAAGAACGAAACTTAATTTCTACTTCAGAAGTGAATTCAAGTGTTTCTGACCTTCTATTCTTTGCAGTTAGTGAGGTGATCCGTGTCCAGGATGACCAAAATGGGCTTGCTGCGTTTGTCCTACGAGAAGCAGGACACCTTGCTCAAACTTCTCATCCTTTCCATGGCAGCAATTCTCTGTGAGTTCAATTAATAATTAATCCAAACGTAAACAACGTCTTTATTCATAACCGTTAATTTTCTTCTCTTCAGCGTTTTCGACTCGACTGTTTTCCGTCTTGAGGTTTGAAAGCGTCATCCACGAGTTTGATCCGTAAGTTGGCCAGTTTTTTTTTTTTTTTAAATTAATGTGAGCAAATTGACATTTTGTCTTCTGACCCTGTTAGATATTTCAATTACCGTACCACTCGCTTTCTTACTGAAGAAGGATTTTATAACTTTCACAACTGGTTCGATGACCGAGCTTGGTATCCACTTGGGAGGATCATCGGTGGAACCATTTATCCAGGTAGGAGCAAAGTAAACTCTATTTCAAAGGTTTTTATGATCAAATAATTGTATTTTCTCCCCTCCCAGGATTGATGATCACGTCGGCCGCTTTGTACCATGTCTTACATTTTTTCCACGTCACCATCGATATCCGCAACGTTTGCGTTTTTCTGGCTCCTTTGTTCTCCTCTTTCACAGCCATTGTCACCTATCACTTCACTAAAGAGTTGAAGGTACTTTTTTGCATACATTATAAATGCATTTTTATCATCTTAGATTAGTTTATCGCTGTAAATCGGGGTGTCCAAACTTTTCAGAAAGCGAGCCTGATTTGGTAAGCTGAAAATGTGTGAGGGCCGACTATTCAGCCTGGCATTCTTTGAACAGTTTTTAATAAATTCACCCTCCGTGAAAGTTTTTAAGTGCTTGGCGATCATGGTCGCAACCTCGTAATTAGGCAGACACAGTTGTTTTGGATTTTGGTTAAAATGTACTCCGATTTCCACTTATCCTGGAAGCGGCGTCCCTCACAGTAATTTTTTTTTTTTTTTAGTTTACTGTCGCAATGTCGGAAATGGGGTGGGCTAGAATTATCATAGAAAGCCAGGGTCTAGGTGGCCAAAGGGCTACTGCCATCATCTGGTGAAATGGTGATGTTTTTTATTTGTAAAAAAATGTGTTTTAGACTATGGTCAACATTACTGGTAGGCCACATATTATTCATTTTTTGACAGAGGCAATGGGCCAGTAAAAATTGGGTCACGTTCCCTAACAGCCCCCCGGGCCGGAATTTGGAAGTTCCTGCTGTAAATGATTGTGGCTCATAGTCAGTTTTGTATACAGGATGCCGGTGCCGGTCTCTTGGCTGCAGCCATGATTGCTGTGGTACCTGGGTACATCTCCCGCTCTGTTGCTGGTTCCTATGACAATGAAGGTATACTATTTCTTGTATGATTTTATTTTGACATTTTCTTTGAGCCCACATTTGTTTTTTCTGTTTAGGTATTGCTATTTTCTGCATGTTATTGACATACTACATGTGGATCAAAGCTGTCAAAACAGGATCTGTGTATTGGTCCTCTATATGTGCTCTGGCCTACTTCTATATGGTAAGTATTTTCTTTTGAAAATGAATGACCGTTTATTGGTCCTCACTACGTGGTGTAGCATATTTGTATATGTTGATTAGTTAGAGTTTCACAACAGTTGAAAAAAAAATTAAGTCCACAGAATTTTAGCTTGGCCAAATGAAATTTTTGACAATTTTTCAGTTATCTTGTAATAGAACACTAGTTTTCTTTGTGTTAATTTTAAACCAATCATTTTGCTGGTGCTGTTACAGTCATTTTCTAAATTCCATAATATAAGTTCCGCTAGACGTGGGTGTGGTTTTTACAAATTGTTGGCCATTTTTGAAGTCTCCTACAAAATATTATTGTGGAGAAATATGCTTCTGGTCAGACTCCAGTCTTTTTGTTTTCATTTGGTAAAAATGCTTTAAGTTTGTTCCTGTTATCCGTCACAGTACGTGGCAAAAAAGTTATTCAAGTATGCACTTGTTATATAATAGTGTCTTTAAAAAAGTTCATACTTTCGTACTAAATGGATTGAAAAAAACAATCATTGAGTTATGATTAATCAACAAAATGCTTGACTGATTGAAGAACAAACTATCGGATATTTTTTTTTCTGATAAAGTGGTAATAAGGGTGAATAATTGTATTTACTTTTGTTTGTAGGTTTCCTCATGGGGCGGTTATGTTTTCCTGATCAACTTAATCCCGCTTCACGTTCTGGTTCTGATGCTAACCGGACGTTTTTCACACCGGGTTTATGTTGCGTATTGCACCGTCTACTGCCTGGGAACCATCTTGTCCATGCAGATCTCCTTTGTTGGCTTCCAGGTAGGCTGGAATACTTCAACATTATGCTCAAAACTATTTTGAATGTAATTCTACATGGCATAGAAACCGAGCCCCTAAAACTGCTTTAAAATAGCCATAGCCATGTACTAAAATAAATGGAAGATGTCTACACCTATCCGTGGAAGCGCTGAACCATTTTCACATTTCTTGGCTTTTGCAATCTTTAGAGCTTGCAACCAAACATGTAGCCAAGACACTTCATATCCATCTTGGATTCAAACCACTCCTTATCTCCTCCGTTTTTGTACACTTTCAAAGATGTTTCATCTTCTGTAATCTATTTCAGTGTTGCTGTTACGGTCTATTGGCCAAGCTTGACACAGTTTTTGTTTTTTCGTGCAACCCAACAATATGTGTTAATGAAATGTCTAGTATTGTAGATGTCGTTGTGTACTCAGAGAATATTTTTATCTGAAAAAAGTGGCAGCAAAAATGAATATTGATTCAATCTTACTTTTATATCATGTTGCTAAAAGTAGTTGTGAGAAACTGCAAAGGCTGAATTTGTGTCCTTTCTTTTGTGTAGTCGTCGAAACACGTGGTAGCCTTTGACGTTTTTGGCTTGTGCCAAATTTACGCTTTTGTGATCATTTGTTGATAATCTTGTATAATTTCAGTTTTTCTCCTTTTTTGTTTGTAGCCTGTGCAGTCTTCGGAACACATGGCAGCCTTTGGTGTGTTTGGCTTGTGCCAAATTCACGCTTTTGTGGACTATTTGCGCAGCAAACTCAATGCTGCACAGTTTGAGCTCTTGTTTAAGAGCGTCATCTCCCTGTTGGGGATCCTCTTGCTCTCCGTGGGGGCTCTTCTCATGCTAACAGGTAGAGCCCAAAGCAGTAGCTCACATGTTCTAACCCAATCACAAAATGAAATGTCCTGTTGCCCCCCCCTCCCCAGGAAAGATATCTCCGTGGACTGGTCGTTTCTACTCGCTGTTGGACCCGTCTTATGCCAAAAACAACATCCCTATTATTGCTTCAGTCTCTGAGCACCAGCCCACGACGTGGTCCTCATATTATTTCGACCTACAGCTGCTGGTTTTCATGTTCCCAGGTGAATGCAGGATTTCACAATGACTTACCTTTTATTTGCACAAGTCATACATGAATCAAATTGCCTTAAGACCGTACTGACCGTATGCAGATTATACCTATAAATATCATTTGGCAGACACGGGCTATGTGTGGTGTGCTATTGGGGCTGAAGCATGCTGAACAGTGACATGGTCCTTTCTTAGGCAGAAAATTATGTTTTCCCACGCTGAAAACAAGCACTGTCTTCTTCTGCATAGTTAGCTTGCTGCCTTATGCGGAAAATTAGTGTAATTTTCTGTTATATGAGGAATATTCTTCTCTGTCTAAATTATGTATCATTTAGCAGCATCCTTTCATTGGCAGAAAAAAAAGACTTTTCCCCTTCCCAGTAATCAATTTCTGGCCTATCAACTTGTAGCCCATGAAATGTGCTGACTTTCATGATAATGAATCATATTGGAAGCAGAGTACCTCTTGTTAGATGGACATTTATATTTAGGTCATTTAGCAGCTCTAACTCTTTCACATTTGTTTGTTTTCCTTTTTACAACTTAGTGGGTCTCTACTACTGTTTCAACAACCTATCAGACGCCAGGATCTTCATCATCATGTACGGAGTGACCAGCATGTATTTTTCAGCTGTTATGGTAGTAGCTCATCTGAAAGATTATGGCTGGCTTTGGTGTACCCCCAAATTCATTTGGGGTTTGTTCGTTTTCCTTACAGGTGCGTCTTATGTTGGTGTTGGCTCCGGTGATGTGCATTCTTTCGGGCATCGGCGTTTCTCAAGTGCTAACCACGTACATGAAGAATTTGGATGTTAGCAGGCCCGACAAAAAAAACAAAAAGACGCAAGATTCAACCTACCCCATCAAAAACGAAGTATGTGACACTACGTGCTTTCTCTCTCTTTTCTACCATGTGGCTCTTTGGTTAAAATTACTTTGACACACTGTCCTTTTGAGCACCCGATGAACTATGTTGTTTTTATTGTCTGCAGATCGCATCATGTATGATTCTGGTGTTGTCGTTCTTTTAAATCACAAACTTACTACATTGTTTGTATGGGTGCTTGAAATCCTTAGGTAAAGTGCTGGTAAAAACTTGAAATCGTTGCCATGTTTCTCAACACGTATGCTTAAAAATGAGGCCAACGTTGCTCCCTGGTGGCTTGGCTTTGCCACCTTTCTTCTCCCCTTGTGATCTATGGCAGCCGGCATTAGCTTGTATGGCATAGTCCTATTAACTATCATTTCCCCCTATAGGCTGCATATAAAAAGTGCGCCATAAAATGTGTATTACTGCAAGGATTAAGTATCAATGTTGCGCCATGCAAAAAAAATTAAGGTATCTTTTTCTAGTAGTAAATTGTAATTGGAAGAATTTCTTATATCTGAAAATGTAAGCTACATTTTACCATAATTTTACCCAACACCAATATGGGGAGAGATTTGTCCGAAAAATATTTACATACATTTTATTTAAATCCACCAATATATTTGCAATTTACTTAAGATCTGAAAATCATACGTTTTGAAAAAAAGCACATCCAAAAGTTAAAATGACATTAAATTGCAGATATTTTTGTGGCTTTGCAAAATACATGATTCACACTTGATTTATTATTTTAATGCTACTGGAGAAATTTGAAAATTTTGATTTGAAAGTCCTTAAAAAGTGATAGAATTTGGCTATGAAAAAGGTGTATGAACCCTGATGATGTCCCTTTAAGGACACAATGAAATATGTGTTGGTTTTTCTTCAGGTTTTGCCGGGTAAGATCGTCATTCTTTTCAATTACTTACACTTTTCACTCAACATTAGGGTAACCGGTGAAGGGTACTCCTATTCTCTGTGTTATATATTTAGTTTTTGCTGGTTGGATCGGCTACTCGTATTCTATGTGTCACTATTTTTTTGTTTTTGTCTTTCACAGGTTGCGTCGGGTATGATTTTTGTGATGTCATTCTTTTTGATGACGTACACTTTTCATTCGACGTGGGTAACCAGCGAAGCGTACTCGTCTCCGTCCATCGTTTTGTCGGCTCGCGGCGGTGACGGAAGCCGAATCATCTTCGACGACTTCAGAGAGGCTTACTATTGGCTCAGGCACAACACCCCAGAGGTACGTCGCAAAATGTGAAAACAACTTTGTAACTGGACGACAATGCGTGGTTTGGCCGTTCTTTTCAGGATGCCAAAGTAATGTCATGGTGGGATTACGGCTACCAGATAACCGCCATGGCTAATCGAACCATTCTCGTAGACAATAACACTTGGAACAACACGCACATTTCTCGAGTTGGACAGGTAAGATTATTATTAGAAAATCGATGAAAAGCTAAAAGATGATTCTCCTTTTATTTTTTTTTTAGGCCATGGCGTCCACTGAGGAGAAAGCTTATGAGATTATGAGGGAGCTTGATGTCAGTTATGTCCTGGTTATCTTTGGGGGACTCACCGGATATTCCTCTGATGGTATGTTACAACTAAAAGTCATCTTGATGTTATCTTTGTTGTGTATTTTATCAGCATTGTCTGGCAGGCCCTCTAAAATGATGTGTCAGGCCACATTTGTCCCGCGGGGCACACGTTTCACTCATGTGTTGTTAACTCTGGCACCTGCGTGTGCAGATATCAACAAGTTCCTGTGGATGGTTCGCATCGGCGGCAGCACGGACACGGGCAAACATATCAAAGAACACGCTTACTACACGCCAAGCGGCGAGTTCCGCGTAGACCGAGAAGGATCGCCAATACTTCTGAACTGTCTCATGTACAAGATGTGCTACTACCGATTCGGACAGGTGTACACCGAGGCCAGTGAGTAAAAGATAAAGAAATGGAACTTTAGATTACGAGCGAGTGCTAAACGCTTTGAAACTGTTTTAGAAATATAGTAACCCAATTATGTGTTGACAGAACGTCCTCCAGGTTACGACCGAGTGCGCAACGCAGAAATCGGCAACAAAGATTTTGAACTGGATGTGCTGGAAGAGGCCTACACTACGGAACATTGGCTCGTCAGGATATACAAGGTCGCTCACAACACACTCATTACTGCAAACAGGGGAAAAAAAACTATCGTGTATATACATATCAACATGGAAAGACACAAAATTAGTTTGGCATCGAAACAAGGAGGATTCAAATTTGTTAATACCTGTGCTGCCCATTATTATTATTTTTGTTATTATTATATTCAATGTATTACTACTATTAATACCACTACTAATACTACTATTACTTTTGATATTACTGCTAATAATAGTATCAATATTATTACTATTTTCTTCTTATTACCGCAACTGCTACTACTATTTCTACCATTAGTGCTACTATTATTATTATTACTAATTACTAATATTACTACTATTAGTATTACTACTACTACAATTACATTACTGTTATTATTACTATTAATGTTTTTTTCTATTATTATTACCTACTACTATTACTACTACCGTTATTACTACCAATATTACTACTGCTACTATTATTATTGTTGACTCTAGCCACCTCCCACTAGGTAGGGGGATATGGCTCAGTGGTATATATATATATATATATATATATATATATATATATATATATATATATATTACTATTATTACCACTCTTACTATTACAACTATTATTGCTTTAATTATTAGATTGGAACCTCTTTGTACGAGCACCTTTTAAGGACAAGAACTTCAGTAAATATTTTCTATTTGCAACAAAAATCTTGTTTGCTTCACTAAGGAAATTTTACTTGATGACCAGTCCCAGCATTGCTACACTACACAAAGCAGAAACACTTACTGTATTCCATGCCAGCATCAGCTGGTTCCAGTTTGTGCATGCAAACTACTACAGGCTATAAAAATGTATTGTGTATATGTTCATTTAGTTACAGTAACTTTTATTTTTAAGTCTACTGTAAGTGCTTACATCAAAAGTCTCGATTGCATACTTGCCAACGGCGCCAATTTCTCCTCTTATTAATGATTGCAAATCTTCCTTATTAACTGACAAAAAAACGAATGTAATGTGGCACCTATTTACTCACAGCAAGACAGACGATGTGGAATACCGCGACAATATTTGCAATCTACGATGAGACTTTTTTTCTTTTTTTGGTGAGAAACCTGTTCCGTTAGCACCCTCTACTTGTAAAAGGGGTTATGGCAACTAAGCCATGGATGCTTTGAAATATGTCGGTGGATTTTGCAACATGAAACAAATCTGAACCAAATTTGGACACCGACTTTCGTTTTTGTCAAGGAATCTTTCACAGCTTCTTAATGTTGAGAAATATGATGATCGAATTTTGTACCGTATTCTTTCCAAATACTCTGTAACCGTTTGTTGTATTTACAGGTTAAAGATCTGGACAACCGAGGTCTTTCAAGAACATAAAAAAGGATCGCCATTGCGAGTAGCACTGAACACCAGCGGACGAGCCGCTCAACAAAACTTTTGATACACAAGAAAATTGCAAAGAGATTTTAGTGGGTGGGAGCGTGGCATTTTTGTGGATGTGAAAATGTTGTTTTATGTTTGGAAGGAATCGGAGCGATGCGCTTGCATCTGTGGGGAAGACTCATTTGACAGTGGCCTAAAAACAAGTGTTCTTTGGAACATCTTTTTCATTTTGTACAATGTGGTCAAATAAAGCGGAAATAAACCAAAATGTTTCTATGGGCCTTTATCTCTGCATTGACAGTTTTCATGTATAACTATCCTGTTCAATAAATCAGGTGTGCCGTAAGAGAACACTGAAAACCACGTTAAAGAAACATGTGGAAGAAAATAACTTCTAGATGAAACTGAAACACACAGATTGAGTTCTTTGATCCAAGAAAGGATGGATTTTTGTGCACAAATAATGAGTTTAGGTAAGAAAATGTGGCTATATTCCTAAATAAAATTAAGAGGTCATCATTTATTCTTTTTTTATATATGTATGGTAGCTGTAGCTGCAGTACAAGTTTAAAGCCATAAAATAGTTATTGAGGTTTGATTGGGCACTACTGAAGGTCTATGTATGCAATGCACAGCGCGCCACTCGTTTTCAGTGTGTTTTTTTAATTTCACGATGATCGGAATCCTTTTTTATTTGACAATCTGTTTGTCTTTGATGGATGCAGAGTAAGGGCGTCGTTTTGGCATGAACAGAAGTGACTGTGTTGTCCCCACCAAAATTATGTCTACTTTAAAAAACGTGCCACCAATGCCAAGACCAAATGTACAACCTTAAAACGTTTTCCTAAAAACCCTGTCCCTATGCATTTTTAGATAGGGCCGCCAGACTGTTGATTAAAAAAAAAGTCTCTACGATGTCACCAGCCACTGAAATTCGTCATGCCACATTTAAAATATGGACTCCAGAGAGTACCATTTCAAATTGTACTCATCACAGAAACATTATGATCAGTATGAAACAAGATACCCGAAAACTAAAGTCGGAATAACTCACCAATAATGTCCCCTGGTCGTCATCAAATTAATTAAATGTCCTCAAAAATGTCTTCCATTCAGGACCGTCCAGTGAATTGAACCGCGTGAAGACTGGGAGGTCGCTGGTTCGCGCCTCGGCCGAGTCATACCTAAGACTTATAACATTGGTAAAAATGGCGGCGCCCTCTGTTGGCTGCGGCTGCATCGGCTCGCTACAACGGGTCAGGTGTATCGACATTTCGTTCTGTGTACATTGTTACAAAGAATGACAATACAAAGGAAATTATTATTATTATTATTATTATATTTACTCCAAAACCCGATAATGCCGACAGATTAAAAAAATGCGAAAAACAAATCATTTTTAAATGTGTTCATTTGTGCAAAATATTACATTATTATTAGTAATATACTAAACAAAGGTACCCCCCCAAAACCTTTTTTGCAGTTTTTTTTTCCTTCACATTTTCTTTTTCTCTTCTTTTATTTCCTCTCCTCTAGTTTTTTACTTAATTTTTCCTACCTTTTTCTTATTTTGTTTCCTTTTATTTTTCTTATTTTTTCCCTAGATTTTTATTTCTTTGCTGTGGATGCTGGAAACATGCCCATGGATAATGGTATTTCCTAGGATAATGCACATTCATTTCACTTATTTGAACCCTCTTGTCATTTATTTTGAATTTGTCATTGGAAGTCAAAGTGAATTCATTGTGCAATTTTAAGTTCCGCTCTAGGTTATTTTAAAATAGACTTGGGTTCATTCTCCAATCCAATTGGTGTGCATACAAGTCAATTAAATGATCTGTTATTGAACATCAATTTAAATAAAACGGGATAATTAAACCCAAATTAATTCAGACTTCCTCAACCAACATCTTAAAGCAGTGTCCTTTTCCGAAGAGACCTATTATATAAAACCAAAATTTGGTGTGCTTTAATTTTTAAAAGCTACATTGTCTTCTGCATCGTTCACTTAATTTCTGGCTTTTTTAAAGTTCATTTTTGATTTCAGTCTTTTTGCTTTTGAGTTCTCGTTAAAGCTACAACTAGTCCACTCATACCTGCATGTCTCATCTCACTTATGTGCAAAGTTAAAATACAGTTTTTATCTTTGTGTATATTTTTTTATTTTTTAGTATTATATGCATTGTTAAAAACAATTGTGTGTGTGTGGGGGGGTATTTATGCTTGTTGAGGTACACGTTTGATTCATATTTTGCCAATTTCTGAAAGTAAAGCAACGTATTACAAAAAACAAAATAACAATACTGTAATACGAATGGACTAGCGTACATTGTCGCCCTCTTGTGGGTACACGTTGTCACTGCATACTGGTATCGCTCAAAGCGAACGACTATTCTGTATTTATTTTTGTGATTCGTGCAGCTTTGGCTCTCTCTTGTGCTCATTTGAGTCAAGTGCTAGTGTTTTCAATGCATGTACATCTCATTTTTTTAAGTCAAATTTGCGGAAAAAACTGTCTGTAAAATGTTTTACATTGAAGTCTCAATTCTGGATTTGAAGTACAGGTACAAAGTCCAGTCTGTAGAATTCTATTTTAAAAAGTCAAACCGTATTTGTTGGCCGCGAGAGCCACCAGGCTGTACTTGCCCAATATATATATATATATATATATATATATATATATATATATATATATATATATATACTGGACTGTCTCAGAAAATTAGAATATTGTGATAAAGTTCTTTATTTTCTGTAATGCAATTAAAAAAACAAAAATGTCATACATTCTGGATTCATTACACATCAACTGAACTATTTCAAGCCTTTTATTATTTTAATATTGCTGAATTTGGCTTACAGCTTAAGAAAACTCAAAAATTAGAATATCATGAAAAAGTATACAAGTAGGCTATTCAACTAATCACCTGAATCATCTAATTAACTCGAAACACCTTGCGAGGGTTTCCTGAGCCTTAAAAACACTCAGCTTGGTTCAGTAAACTAAATCACTGCTGATCTGACTGCTGTCCAGAGGACCATCATTGATACCCTCCATCAGGAGGGTAAGACACAAAAAGAAATTTCTCAAAGAGCAGGCTGTTCACAGAGTGCAGTTTCAAAGCATATCCACAAAAAGTCTGTTGGAAGGGAAAAATGTGGCCGGAAACGCTGCACAACCAAGAGAGATGACCGCAGCCTTAACAAAATTGTGAAGAAGAGCCGCTTCCAGAATTTGAGGGAGCTTCAAAGACAGTGGGCTGAAGCTGGAGTCCAGGTATCAAAAGCCACAGTTCACAGACGTGTCCGGGAAATGGGCTACAATAGCCGTATTCTCATGGTCAAGCCACTTCTGAACTCAAGACAACGGAAGAAGCATCTGACTTGGGCTATGGAGAAGAAGCACTGGACAGTTGCAGAGTGGTCCAAAGTCCTCTTTTCAGACGAAAGCAAGTTTTGCATTTCATTTGGAAGTCAAGGCGCCAGAGTCTGGAGAAAGGCTGGAGAGGAGCAAAATCCAAGTTGCTTGGAATCCAGTGTGAAGTTCCCACAGTCAGCAATGGTTTGGGGAGCCATGTCAGCTGCTAGTGTTGGTCCACTGTGTTTCATCAAGTCCAGAGTAAATGCAACTGTGCACCAAGAGATTTTAGAGCACTACATGCTTCCATCTGCTGAAAAGCTCTATGGAGATGAGTATTTCATTTTCCAGCATAATCTGGCACCTGCCCACAGTGCCAAAACCACCAGTAACTGGTGCACTGACCATGGCATCACTGTCCTTGATTGGCCTGCTAATTCCCCTGACCTGAACCCCATCGAGAATTTGTGGGGTATAGTTAAGAAGAAGATGAAAAACACCAGACCTACAAATGCAAATGAGCTGAAGGCCGCTATCGAAGCATCCTGGGCATCAATAACACCTCAGCAATGCCACAGGCTGATTGCCTCCATGCCACGCCGGATTGATGCAGTAATCCGTGCAAAAGGATTCCCAACCAAGTACTGAGTGCATCAATGGACATTTTCAAATGTTTGATTTAGTTTTGCTGTTATAAAATTATTTTTTTTACTTGGTCTGAGGAAGTATTCTAATATTTTGAGATAGGATTTTTGAGTTTTTTTCAGCTGTAAGCCAAAATCAGCAATATTCAAATAATAAAAGGCTTGAAATAGTTCAGTTGATGTGTAATGAATCCAGAATGTATGACATTTTTGTTTTTTTAATTGCATTACAGAAAATAAAGAACTTTATCACAATATTCTAATTTTCTGAGACAGTCCAGTATACAATGTAATATAAAAGCTGCATCAAGAAAAATAATACTCAGTTGAAATTGACACGTCACATATCGATTGGGTATTAGTGCGCCAAGTTTGGGAATGTTCGAATAGTTTGCCTCTCATAAGGCAACGTAAATATTTCAAACCCCTCTCAATACGATGCTAATCAGTAACATTTTCAATATGGGTTAAATCAACATGAGAAAACAATAACATGTACAGCGCCTAGTGAAAATATTGCCCCCCGCGAGACATTTTGGTCATATCGCACATTTCAGGCTTCAAACTTAAGGCTTAAAAACTGAATATGTTTTACAATACTCAACAACATGTTAGACACAATCGTGAAGTGGAACCACATGATTACAAGATTGTATATTTACAACGAAAACACTAAAACGTAAGGGCTGCAAAAATATAGGCCCCCTGTTCTTTCACCTCAGCTAACTTACTCCAGAAGTTCCCAAATGACTTATGAATGATCCAATGTCAACCTAAAAGACTAACAATAACAGAGTATACCAGTGTATCAGTTTAAATGCAAACGTCTTGTGATGGGCTCAGAGGTCTGTGAAAGGAGAGACTGGAGAAAATACAGCATTATGGCTTACTCCCTATTGGTGTGTGAGTGTGTGTGTGAATGGGTAAGTGTGAAGCACATTGTAGAGCGCTTTGGGAGGTCTTCATTGACTTGAAAAGCGCCATATAAGTGCAGACCATTTACCATTTACCATTTAACAGGCAGGTCCTGGATAAAGTTGTGTTGTGGAAAGTTCAAGCAGGAATGGGATACAAGTATACTTTGCAAAATTTACACATCTCATAGAGCACTGTGGGAGCAATAATATCGAAATGCATAAAACCACTGCAAAGCCTACCAAGACCTGGCCGTCCCTTTAACTTTCAGCCCAAACAAGGAGAAAATTAATCAGAGAAGCAACCAAGAGACCCATGATCTCCTGGGATGACCTGTAGGCATACACGGCTGAGGTGGGACAATTCGTGCATAAAACAACTGTTGGTCGTACTCTGCATACATCTGGGAAGAAATAAGCCTTTTCAGAAAGAATACCATAAAAAGGCCCCTTTGTAAAAAATGCTGTGAACGAACAACTGCTATCAAACATTAAGGAACTTAATTAGTTTTGTAAGAAATAATGGGCAAATATTTTTGTTTCAAGATATGCAAAACTTATAGTAACATACCCAAAAAGACTGGCTGTGATCACAGCAAAAGGAGGTTGTGGGTGGGTGGATCACTTAACCACTAGACTAGGGTCGTAGGGGCACCATTACCTGTGGTGTGTCTTGGGCAAGTACAGCCTGGTGGAACCCATCCCTCTCCAGGCCAACAAATGTTTCCACCCGGCCTCGAACCAGGGACTTTTAGTGTGTTAAGCAAATGTGCAGACCACTGCACAAAGTGGGCCAATATTTTTGCAATGCCTACGTTTCAATTTTTCATTTGTTAGAACAAGGTAAAATGTCTTATAAATTTGGGTCATTTTCATGATTGCATCTCACATGTTGATTCTTAGAAAATATTTTGAGAATACTGAAATACTTTGTGGCAATACGCCAAAAAGTTCTAAGGGGCCTATACTTTTGCAAGGCACTGTAAAATAAATGCATCATGATTAGCGTCAGGTTATCAAAAGTGTTGAACAAGACATAAATTATGCAGACCAACATATAAAGTAAGGTAAAAAGACCGTCAAACTTCTCAAAGTCACAGTTTCACAGTCTCAGTCTAAACCTCAAATGTCTGTCAGCTGAGTGGCAGTGACAATCCTCAGGGTGATGCTTCCGGGCATCTCGTCGGCCATGTTGCGGCCTTGCTTCCTCAGCCGGAGCCTCTGCGGGTCTGTCGTGTCCTTCGCGGAACCCGAGAGCATCACTTGGCCCATGAACTGGTCCTGAACTGCATTGCTGTTCCAGATCTGGGGGGTACAGTTGTGGAACTGTAAGGGATTTTGCTGGGATATGTTTGTCATTTTGTCTGAACTTAGCTTCAAGTCAGTTGCATGAATGCTTTACATTTACATTACATTTAGCTAAGCTCCGTTACTATAGTGATTTATTCTCTACAGCAGGGGTGTCAAACTCATTGTCACCAAAGGCAACATCAGCATGGTGGCTGTCCTCAGAGGGCTATGTAACTAAATGTAACTGGTATGTGAAATTAATTTAACTTCTCCTTCTTGTAAAATATCTCTGATTCCATTCATTATTCAAGCATTACAGTAGCACCACTGCATCCATGTTATATCCATCCATCAATTTTCTGCGCCGCTTATCATCACTAGGGTTGCGGGGACGCTTGAGACCATTCCAGCCATCAGCAGCACAGTGGGTGAGTGGTTAGCACGCCGCGGCAAAATTCTGAGGTCATGAGATCGAACCTTCCTGTGTGGAGTTAGCGTGTTCTCCCTGAGGTTGCGTGGGTTTCCTCTGGGCACTCTGGTTTCCTCCCAAAACCAAAAACATGCGTGTCAGGTTAATTGGCCGGTCCAAATTGTCCCTAGGTGTGAATGAGCGGGTGAATTGTCTGTCTCTGTGTGGCCTGCAACTGGCTGGTAACCAGTTCAGGGTGTCCCCTGCTCACTGCCCGAGGAAGGCTGAGATGGGCTCCAGCACCCCCGCAACCCTACTGAGGATATGCGGTGCAGATAATGGATGGATGGATGCTACAACAGCCATTTATGTGGTGTATTTTATCGCTATGCCAATTAAGAATGCTTGTCAAATTGCCAGATCATTGATTAAGATGTATATCATTGCTGTTTTGGAGATTCTAAAAAGTGAAACAAGAACTGATGGTATCAATGAAGTCTTAAACAAGGATAATGTATATATACTCCAACTACCATTCATCTCTTCCTTCGTTAAAGAGAGAGGGGTTTGTTCTTTATGAAGGATCAATAAACTAAAACCAAGAATAATGATATTTAAACTGATTATAATGTTATAATTGTCATTGATAACAGTGTAGTGAACACAGTTTACAGGATTGAATGAGGCATGAAAGGATAAGCATGCAATAAATGACCTAAAATAAAATAGAAGAATAAAAAAGTATATTAGGATGAATAGGCAAACGTTTGTCTTTGTTGCACTGGCTGGGAACCAAACCTTCGGCGAAATTATCAAAGACTATACCACTAAACCAGTGAATAACTAAATGCTTATCATAACTGTTAAGTTTATTCCCTTTTCAATTTTGGACTGCAAATGATACTTCATGGGATGCCGGTTTGGTATTTTGACTATTTTTGCACACTGTTGCTAGTTGTTTTGACTATTACACCAGTGTCACTATCGGCCAGGGGTGTTGCTGTTCTTTGATTATCACACCCTTATACGCTGATTTACTTTTGTATCAAAGGACATGAAATAAATAGAAAGGGTTAAGGTAGGATTTTCTTATCTGAAGGCTTCGCTCCCCGTCTTCTTTGCAAGCTCATACTCGGTTGCCTTATCAATATTTTCTAAATACCATGCACTTTCATTGAGCTGGAGCATACATATTTATCAGGCTCCTTCCCTTTAGTTAAACCAGTGCTTGCATAACCTTTTTTTCTTGTAATTTGCCAGCCTTAAGAGACGGTGGGCAACATTTTATCCCAACTATATACAGATCGATTGACAAAGCTACTCCTTTTCATCTTGGCTTGGCAAACGTGTACGAGATTAAGCCAGCGTGCGCCAGCCATGCTTCATCAAGGCGCCTCATTCAGTTGGCCTGGATTTATTAATCCTACTTTCGTCCAATAACACCCCCAACATCCAACAGTTTTTTTAAAGAAATGAAAACAAACAACTCTGACTATGCATCTTGTCATGATTTGCCAATTCCCCTCACCTGCGCTCACTCGTTCAGCGCCAGCTGCCACTCGTTCCCTAATTGGTCCTCCTTTTTGATCACTCCAGGTCAGTCCGTCTGTGGACCTCAGCGAATGCAAGGCAAGCACTTTTGACTCTGGCTCCCGTTTTGATCCTGACCTGTTTCCTGTATTGATCCCTGATCCATGCTCTGTTCTCCTGTCCTGGCTACCCGAATCCTGATTCTGTTTCCTGTATCCATCCCCGATACAAGCTCCGTTGTCTGGCTACCTGCTACCTGTTTCCTGCCTGTCTTTTTTTCTCTCGCCCTGACTTCCCCGATCCCTTAATAAAGCATCGTGTGAAATGTTACGCATTTGGGTCCCCTGCCTGTACACCAGTCGTGACACATCTATCTATTTTCTGGACACTCTGATTTGCAGGGCACACAGAGACGGACAATCTACCCACTCATTTACACCTAGGGACAATTTAGAACTGCTAATTACCCTGACTGTTTTCGGAATGTGGGAGGAAACCGGGGTGGCCCTCGCAGGCACAGGTGAAAAACACTGCCCAAGGAGGCTAGTAGCTATAATTAAACCCTGGACCTCTGCATTGTGGGGCTGACGTGTCAAAAACCCTGCTGTGTGGCCCCCAACGCAGACCAATTTTTTTTACAAAAGTCTTACCTGCACTGTTAAGGGTTTTCTGGGCTTCTTCCTGTAGAAAACACCGCTCGTTTCGAACTGCGGGGTCAAAGTGTCCTTTAGGACTGGAGACCTTACTGAGTGGCCCTCGGAGCTAATGATCACATACGGGTCTGCACCTGTGCTGAGAAAATCGGGGGTGATTAGATACCTCAGCAAAACTCTGTAGTTTGCAATCTACATGTTGTGTCAGGTGAAAGAAGACCAAGTGACTGACCCCCTGAACTGTCCTGGTTCTGCAATCCCTCCGCAGCATGGATGTAGATGTGGGTCACGACTTGTGGGTAACCCAGGAAGGAACTACAACATCTCACCTTCGGCTTATCGTCGATCAACTCTCTGACAAACACACTCAACGTCAACACGCCCAATTTGGTAACCCGAATCCTAACGTTGCAGAGACAGTACCTGCAACCCGAGTCCACGTCTGTGAAGAGTCGTAACATGTAGTCTCCCAGAACGTAAGGCTTGAAGGTGGTGGGTATGATGACGTAACGGCCCTGCTTCAGGTCGCACCGCATGAAAACTGTGCGGGCATTGATGTATGTTGACGTTTTCACAACCTGCTGAGTGATGATGTCGTGTAGCCGGTATTTTCGGTTGAGTTCCACCTGCAGAAAATGTCCTCAATTATGAATTCCATTCATTTTCTTTGAGGAAACAATCGGATGGTATAACTATGTCAAGAGAATAAAGACTAACATGCTTACTAAAAAGTACAAATGAAAAACAAACCAGATTGAAAGTAATACGTATACTCTGCATAGCTTTTACAATCATCAAATTTAAGGCAATAGAAAGTTACTTATAACCTGACTCGTGTTCAATATGTCAATCAAAATTTATTTGTTTAGCACTTCATACACAACGAATTGCAACTCAAAGTGCACTTTAAAAACATTGCAAAACGTGTACAATAAGAACATAAATCTGCTTTTTCCTCTCCCAAAAACCCAGAACGCCAAATACACAGACACACAATTGTCAAGACCGGTACAAGCAGGGGACCCGAATGCAGTCCAATCTTAAAACAGTCCCACCAAAAACGAAAAATATATCCATCCATTCGAGCATTGGCCAGGGGACACCGTGAGCTGGTTGCCAGTCAGTCGCAGGGCACACAGAGACAGACAACTCAGGCGCTCATTCACACCAAGGGAGAATTTGGACCAGCCAACCAACCTCACATGCATGTTTTCGCAATGTGGGAGCAACCGGAGTGCCTGGGGCATGGGGAGAACATGCAAACTCCGCAAGAGGACCCGGGTAGCTGAAATTAAACCCTGGACCTCCCATATCTGGGGCAAACGTCCTGACCACTCAGTCGCTGTGCCGCCACAAATTATGTATCTAAATCTAATCTATCTAATCGAATTTAAATCTATCAAAATCCATCAATAGACACTACTTCATGAATCCCAATTTGGGTGTGCGTGTTTGTGTGAGTTTGTTTGTGACCTATAGGCTCTGAAACACCTGAACCAAATTGGGTGAAAAATTACACAGTTGTGCACTGGTGTTCCGCAAGTGTCTTTTGTTAAGTTTCCTGTCAAGGCACTCCTAGAAAATAACGACAAAATTGATAAACATCTGATATTGTGGGGTTTCTAACACCCTCTGGCAATTTAAATGAGTACTGCATCTCACGACCAGTCCAAGCAGCCAAATCCAATCTTCTATCAGAAACAATACCTTGATTGATGCAATTGTTTCTCATGCACACGTTACAACAAACCATGGCCTGCAACACCGTTCTGCTTGGTTTAATACGATTTCCAGGGACAAAAAGTCTGCTGCTACCTACTGATATGGATTTATGTTACAGTTACTCAGCTGACTACAAGAAGAAAGCTTATATAGTGAAAAATGGCAAGCTTTTTTGTAAAGATAAAATTTGGCAATTTTTGAAGGCACACTAGACAAGGTATGACAGCACACTAGGGCGCACTGGAACACTTGATGAATAACTCTGGACTAATTGATCTTTGAGACTACATCAAGGTCATTAAACACTGTTTGAATAATTCCAACAATGTCCATTAAGAAGAGCCAGATAGACAGTCCTGGAAAAGCAACAATTGCCCTATCTGAATGTTAAAATCGCAGAGAATTTTCTTTTTTTTTCAGTATTCGGTCATAAAGCGCAACACTGTTGACATTCAATTAATCTCACAGAATCACGTATCTTTATTCCCACCAGAACTGAGACGGATATCGGCAATTGATGTTTTCAGTTATCCATGTGCAGACAGTTACTGTTAAAAGTAGGCTGATTGAGGCGCTGACCTCAAAGGCTGTCCGCAACCTTGACAAGAGGCAGCAATCAGCGCGATAAGAGGCTGTGATGTGTGTTTGACCATTGCCAGATGTCAAGTCAATCGCTTTGAAGAAAAAAAAAACGTTTGTGTATCAAGCGCCATTTCATACAAAGTAACAATAATGATCAAACATTTCGAGAATGTTTTTAGTTACATCGCAAAACAGACTCAATCTGGATGTAAGCAGTGTCAGTTTCTGCCTACGTTTCTTCAGCAATCATGTTATGTTATTGCAATCCTTGGTATGATTTAATGTCCTAGGTTGAAAAAAGCCTGATATGATTGCTAGATAAACATCAAGGTGTCATTAAATCATTTTTTTCATAACAAGTTGTTGCTTTTCAGGCCTTCGACCAAATATCCCAGACTATAGACCTCCAAGAGATTTATGTGTGTTTGAACATATTCACTGCCTTTGCTGTTTCTCTGGTTTAATGACAAAACACGCAAAGCAAGTAAGTAAAACAAGTACTTGTAGTTAAATAATGAAATTAATCTAAAAACTAAAGTTATACAGTGAAGAAAATAATTATTTGAACACCATGCTATTTTGCTATTTCTCTCACTTAGAAATCATGGAGGGGTCTGAAATTTTCATCGTAGGTGCTTGTCCACTGTGAGAGAGATAAACTAAAAAGAAAAATCCAGAAATCACAATGCATGATTTTTTTTAACAATTTATTTGTGCGATACAGCTGCAAATAAGTATTTGAACACCTGTTTATCATCTAGAATTCTGACCTTTAAATACCTGTTAGTCCGCCCATTAGAAGTCTACCTGCACTCCATGTATCATACTGAATCAGATTCACCTGTTTGAGGTTGTTAGCTGCATAAAGACACCGGTCCACCCCATACAATCGGTAAGACTTTAACTTGTAACATGGCAAAGACCAAAGAGCTGTCCAAAGACATCAGAGAATTGTACACCTCCGCAAGGCTGGAAAGGGCTAGGGAACAATTGCCGAGCAGCTTGGTGAAAAAAGGTCCACTGTTGGAGCAATCATTACAAAATAGAAGAAGCCGAACATGACTGTCAATCTCAATTGGACTGGAGCCCCATGCAAGATTTCACCTCATGGGGTCTCAATGATTCTAAGAAAGGTAAGGAATCAGCCCGGAACTACCCGACTGGAGTTGGTCAATGACCTAAAAAGCGCTGGGACCACCGTTTCCAAGGTTACTGTAGGTAACACACTAAAATTTAATTACGGGAACAAGGTAAACTCGTATGCAGAGAGGCCATTATACTGACTTGAATTAATCCAACCACAGTAGAGCGATAAAGAGCTAAATGGCCCATGCCAACTCAACAAACCATGTCAACGTCAATACCTATGAAAACCGCAAGTAAGCAACCCTTATCACATCTTGTGCTCAGATTTGTGAGTGTTCTCTTATGAAATACTGAAGTAAACAAGAATCTATGTTACCTTTAAGATGCTAAAGCCAATTGTCTGGTTTTCCCCTTGACCATATTTCCTGTGGATCTTCATATCCCTTTGTTGTAAGGAGACAAGAACCTCGTCGACCTCCTTCGTGATGTCAAACACGTACTGTGGAAAGGCAATGGAAAAAAAACAGGAAGACAAAATGAAAATCGCCATTTTGTGCAACTAGTGGAGCCTGCGAGGAAAAAAATCAGTTTTATCCTAGTAGTACAGGATGGCTCGTGGGCTTTTTCATCTGTCCCCTCAAACAAAAATAATCAAAATGTGATTACAATATATACTGCATATGTATGACTGGGGACAGGTCTCTTGTAAGCCTTTGACTTTAACCTGTCTTCCCTTTTTTCTTTTTGAAAAGAAAAAATAAACAGGAAAAAATGAAAACAGAAATAGTTAAAAAATATAACCACAGAAACATTACAAAAATACCAAACAAATATTACAAAAATACTACAGAAATACTGCAAAAATCATACTTTGGAAAAACTACAAAAAACTATAAAAATGCTACAAAAATACTCATATGGAAATACTACAAAAATACTACTGCAGAAATACTACAAAAATAAAACTACAGTAATAGAACACCATACTACAGAAATACTGAAAAAAAAACCTGACCGCAGAAATACTACAACAATACCAAAAACACAAAAATAAATATCAAATGTAGTACATCAAACAGGGAACTAATATATTATTTGGCTTTACTATGATTGTTGCAAGACCAATCACAATAAACTAATCTACTTGAAAACAAATATTAAGAAATATAAACTATGGATGTGTGCACGTATATTTATTCATAAATTGACATTTGGATACAACTCAAGGATTGGCCCCTTGGACAAACTTTGTAACGTAATTTGGCCCCAAATCCAAATAGTTGCCTACAGCTGCTGTATTACCTGCGGATTCTGCAGAAATGTTGGCTTATGGTTAGCGCAACCGCCACAACGGTTAAAGAGAGGCTCAGCGTTCTTGGTCCAGCTCCCGAAGTGGACCACCTCGTGCCAGGTCTTATGGATGCTGATCACCGAAGTATTGATGAGACGACACACGTCGGCATCTGTGAAGTTCTTGCACCAGTCGGGAAATGACATCCTAGTTGTATAAAGTGAGGTTGACTCCAACTGATTCGAGGGGGATGTTGTCAAAAGTGAGTGAACTGATTTGCATACCAGAACTCTCCATCGTCTTCCACTGTGAGGCCTAGGTTGCCTCTTTCGGTGTCCCCAACCTTTGACCATTCCTCAGAGCTGGTCGAAGGATGAAAAGAGAGATGATTACCATAAATTGCAGACTACAGGGCGCATTTGTTTAAATGCCGCAAGCTTAAATTTAAACTCAATTTTGTATTCGTACGAGACTTAAACAGCGATAGAAAGTAACCAATTCACGTCCATTTTTTACATACACAACACACACTTTCAGTTGCGTAGTTTTCAACTCTTCTTCGAGTTGTCTACGTCACGTGTCTTTTGGATTATGTTAACATTCAAAATGGTTATTCCGAGGCAAGCACATATTTACTACTGCGCCGAAAGAAAACACGAATGAGTGCTTGCGTAAAACGTGATCCCTATCTTCATAGACGACGACGCCGGGGCAACCATACTGTGGGGAATAGAGCCAGATTGTAACACAGACATGTAACACAGTCTTTTTGTGTTGTCATTTTTGGTTGCAGCGGTACCCGACCAAATTGCATTTGCTGTTAGCGTTCCTCGAGGATTAAAGGAAACTTCAGCGACCTTACATTCAAACCACTGCTACGGAAGTAAAACAGTAGGGTTTTTGACAGATAACTTCCAATTCGAATGTATAAATTGAGGACTTGATTTGTGGGTTAAAATTGAAATGACATGAGTATGTTGTAAATGTTCCACAAAGTATTGTTAAACCATTAGTTTCTCTCCTGTTAGGTATTATATCAATGTTGGCACAAACAATTTACTAGATCTAATTTATCCCCGTAAAGGGGGTCATAAATGTTTCCAGACATCCGCATAGTGTTTTGTATTTCGAGCGCATGTGTTGTGGAAAAGAGCAGCTCGCCGTTTTCATTGTTGCCGACGCACAAAAAAGAAAAAGTCAAAACGTTTTTAAAAAAGAAGTGTTTAAAATGTAGCATAAATAGTAACAGTTTGTGGGGTGGAATTTACAGTACTTCAATGAAAAGAAATGAAGTAATGAATGACTGAATAAGTAAAGTCTGTTTTCGCTCTTAGCCCTAGGACATATGTGTCCAATTTTTGTTTTTTAGATTTTTTAGGTGTTTAAAATCTGAGAAAAACAAGTTAAACAAATCGTTCGAGGGTTGAGGATTCTTAAATTTGTGTTATGGTTCAAATATAAGATTGTTTGTGTGTCTTAAGAGTATAGGATAACAAAGGGTGTAGGAGAACAAAATGCCAGATTTTGGCTGGCGCTCATTCTAGGTTTCTTTTGTACTTTTTTCATCTTTTCTCTCATTTTTACGTTTTTCTTGCTAATTTATTTCAGTTTTCTTTTCATATTTCCCATTTCTTTCTTTTTCTTTTCTATTTTCTTTACTTCTTTGTTTCATTTTTCCATTTTTCTTTACTTTTATTTCTTTTATTTCTCACAGTTTCTTTTTTTGCCCTGTTTTTATCAGAACAAAATGCCACATTTTGGCACTCATTCTTTGCCACGTTTGTACTTTTTTCATCTTTTCCTTCATTTTTGCAGTCTTCTCTTGCTTATTTATTTCTGTTTGTTTTTCGTATTTTATTTTTTTCTCTTTTTATTTTCTTAGTTTTTCTTTGATCTTTTTGTTCCTTTTCCCATTATGTTTTCTCTTCATTTTTTTCTTTTTTGATTCATTTTGCTGTTTTTCGTTCCTTTTTTAACTTTTATTTCTCCCTGTGTTTTTATGAGAAGAAAAATGTTTCGTTTTGGTCACTTTGCGTCTTTGTAGTTTGTATTCTTCCTTGTGCTTGCAGCGACATCTCCTCGTCAAATAATACACACATTCCCTTTGATTTAAGTGCAGACCAGTGTTTGTTTTATGGAAAACCTGAACTTCAACAAGACCCTAGCTCTGGCAGCCCCCAATTCAATCAAGTTTTTCTTGCTCTACAAGAAAATGTACTGATGTTTGGGGTCCTACCTGTCACTCCAGGATCCGTTCCACTCAGTCTTGCCCCACGGATTCCGCATACGAATCATGGGAATAGTCTCATTCTTGAAGTAGGCCAGCAGGCCGTGACCTAGTCGTACGCTGTTTACTGCCGTCACCGAGTAGGCGTGACCCTTCACTAGTCCGTTGGCCAACTTGAGCTCAATTTCATGAGGTTGTGCCTGCAAAGAACAAATAGTCCTGATTCTATCCTCTCTAGATCCATTTGGGTCTTCTAGGATTGTGACACAGACCTTAATGGAGCAGCTGATGATTCCGCCGCGGTCGTAGACCTTGAGAAGGTCTGCAAAGAGATCGTCCATTTTCTTCTGGTCCTTATAGTATGCATCCTGTTCCAGGTTGATGGCTTCAGCCACAGCTCCACTGAAGTCCACCACAGCATCGCCGGTGTTGCCTCCCGAGAGGGATTCATAGCAGCCAGACAGCCTGGATACATGGTAGACACAGTAATTCTTCGCTGTATTGCAGTTTAGGTTTCGTGGCTTTGTGATTTTCAACGTGCAATGTGTTCTGCGTTTTGATTGGATGAACAGTCTCCTGCCCATTTCTGCCCGTGTATCGATAATGTCGTGTAAAACAGGCTAAAAAACGTATATTACTTGTGCGCTAATATTTATTGATTTCGAGGCAATTTTACGTCACACTTTGATTTTTCGATAACACAATAGTGTGGGATATCAATCCCATCCAAGTCAATAAAGGATAGTATTGATAAATACTGATCCAATACTGATACCTTTTACTAGGCCATCTTACGATCATTGAATAATCAAACTCATTCTCCTTGAGTTACTTTATTTTTACGAATGAAAACAGCCTTAAATTGTCAATTTGTTCTTAAATAAGTTCAATGCAAACTACAGCATAAAAAAAATATAAATATGTGTAATACAGCAGTTTCAGAACGAGTCAAGAGAGTCAAACTAAAACTAAGCAGCGATGTAACGAAAACATAAATATAACAAAGTCAAAATGACAACTATAATACATTCCAAGGAAAATATTTTGAAAATTAAGTCAAAGTTCAAAAAGTGTAAAAATATATTGCGTTTTTAACAGGATAAAAACTAAAATACTTCAACTACAATAAGGGTTTCAAAACAAAATTCAAAAGAGTCAAACCAAAAAGCAGCAGAGTAACAAAAGTACTGTAAAACAATGTCAACAAGACCACTAAAACCGTTTTTTCTGGACTACAAGGCATACTCAAAAACCCCAAATTTGCTACAGATTCGAAGTAAGCATTATAATCTAGTGGGCCTTTATAGAGCCAGAAATACGGTAAATAAATTCAGAAATGCATAACTACAAATAAATACTTTGACATACGGTAACGATTTATGAATACATTGATTCATTTTAGTCGTAACACCAGATTGCCTAATATTTATGTTCTATGAAATACTTTTTATAGCTTGTGTTTTGATCTACTTATACTTCGCTGTGCCTTATATATAAACAAAATCTTTCAAAAAGAGGTATTTTTCAAGCTTGTAGTCCAAAAAATACAGTACCTTTTGTGGAACAATATTTTGAAAATGAAATCAATAGTGCAAAAAAAGCAAAACCACAATTGGATTGAATTTAAAAGTTATAATGTATGTATACTCTTAGGACACACTTATTAGAGTAATAATTCCAATGGAAAGACAGTATCGTTCCTAAGACAATGTATCGATCCAATCCAAGTAGTCACTAAGTATCAATAATATGGATAATAATGTGGATATTTGGATCGAAGCACCCACCCTTTGTGTGGAATCAATAGTGCTATGTATGTAGTAAACACACTATGAATTCTGAGGTTTTAAAAGCTATAATGTATGTATACTCTTAAGACACACTAACAACGTTATTATAGTAATAATTCCAATGGGAAGAGGGTATCGTTCCCATGATAATAGTATCGATCCAATCCAAGTACTCACTAAGTATCGATAATACAGATATTTGGATTGAACCACGCCCCTCCTGTGTGGAATCAAAAGTCCAATATAGTAAACACACTACAAAATCTCGGAATTCAAAAGTTATAATTGTCAGAACCAGTACAAATCGTAGACCCAATCGCGTAACGTTTACTCACAAGTTTATTGAAATATAGAGGAAAGTCAGCGCCAGCGATCCGGTGCTCGCTGGGCGCGGGAAGCAAGCGACTTATGGGATTGGAGCGTGTTCCGAATGCGGAAGTGGATCTTCAGGAGCGGGAGATCGTAGCGTAGTTAGACAGAAAAACAGGTTGTTAGCCGGGACGGGAGATCAGAACGTGGTCGCGGTCAAAAGCGGGTCGTTAGCCGGGACGGGAGATCAAAACGTGGTCAGGGTCAAAAAACGGGTTGTAGCAGGAGACAAACGGGGAAGTCAGGAACGGACGAGTGGAAAACGGGTGACAAAACGGGACTGACGGGAGTCAGAGACAAAAATGCTTGCCTTGTGAAAACAGAGGTTCGCTGACGGACTGACCACAGGCAAGTGAAAGGACTGAGCTTAAGTAGGACGGGGAACCAATCAGGTAACCAGCAGCAACACGAGCGGGCACAGGTGGGTGTAATGAGTAATCATGAAAATAATGCATGTATTCTCTTAAGACACACTGACAATCTTATTGTAGTAATAATTCCAATGGAAAGACAGTATAGTTCCTAAGACAACAGTATAGATCCAACCCAAGTACTCACTAAGTATCGATAACATGGATATTTCTAACGAACCATCCACCCTTTGTGTGGAGTCAATTGTGCAATGTATTGAACGCAATATGAAGTCTTGGAATTGGAAAGTTACAAGGTATGTATACTTTTAAGACACAATAACAACCTTATTATAGTGATAAGTTGAACGGAAAGACATTCAAAGTTCCCAAGACAATAGTATCGATCCAATCCAAATACAGTAGTCACTAGGTATCGATAATATGGTTATTTCTATCGAACCACCCACCCTTTGTGTGGAATCAATAGTGCAATCTAGTCAACCCACCCTCCGTAAAAAACTAGGGATAACTGTCCCTTGATGCCCTTGGAGAGGACGCATAATTGGCAATGTTAAAGTCCACTCACTTGGCGTAGGCCTTCTCCAGCAGAGCGCTCCAATATTCATTGTTATTTTTGGAATGACAGTAGATGAGCTCGCCGTTGATGGTCGGAAGCCGATCGTCCACCACCACGTCCTTCCACTCTCCGAAAATCCAAAAGTTGAAATGAAAAATTCCGGCGTAGTCCTCGGGGTGTTTGGGGTCCCACTCCTGCTCCTTCCAGTCAGGAATGACCTAAGAAAAGGGAGGCTAAATTTAAATCCCGACAGCATACTCATACTTTTACCTTTTCATGGGTCGTATGGATCAGTTTTTGAGCACATTGTTTTCTCGTCATCAAATTTCACACCATCTGTTGAAAATATTCAAAAAGATAACCCCTGGCACCAGTATCACAGGCTTTTTTCCAACCTTAAAACCTTGTTGTTTTTTTTGCACTACTGGCAGTTCTCTTATATCTAGCCACTCCTTTGCACATCTGTTCTCCTCTGCACTATCATACTCCAATGTTATTGTTATTGTATAGCGACTTGTTTACCTGACTGCCCATTTTGCACATCTGGTTAGCTGCTCCTCTTGCACTCTTTGCACTACTGTATAATACTATACATAGCTATAATTATTTAGTACATTATTAGTACTTCAATACTCCAACTCAATACAAAATTTTATTTATATCTGTGCATTCAAGGAAACTGTGCGGGTCAGATGTATCGACATTTCCTTTTGTATACACATGTACAAGAATGACAATAAAGTATATCTGAATCTGAATCTTAATCTGAATCTCTATGAAACACCTAAGTCGCCCTCGGACTGGTTTTGAAAATAGCTGATGGGTTATTGTGATTTTCTAGGAAATTTGCTTTCCAAATGGAATTATGTTTTTGTGGTTGACTGAGTCAATTTTACCCCCCACTTCTAATAATAACATGATAATAACAAAATAGTAACAACATAGTAATAACAATGAGATAACAGTGAGATCTTGTGGTCAAATATGGCATAGGGTCCCTTTAAGATTTAAAGGGACACAATGTAATAACTTAGGCGTAAGCTCACCTTTTTCCACAAGTTGGGCTTCAGTGCCAGACATGAGCAGGCAGCCACAAACCAACAGTTGCCCACAGAGCCTTGGTTCAAGTCATGGGCGCTGACTCCTTCCACAAACAGATGAGGGTCATTGCTGATTTCCTGAAACGCATCACATAAAATTATCCTTTCTGACCCTTTTGTGTGGAAAAGTGGGTATTCATTTCTTATTGACTTATTTGGGAATTTTGTTGCTGCTAAATGTTATTGCACTACTTTTATTGTTTTGATGCATCATTTTTCATAGCAAAAATGTTACTTTTGTATCTTTCTCTGTCTCTACATTTTTTTTAACTTTTTCTATCCGTCTCTTTATTTTTGTCTACCATAAATATCTCTCTTTCTCTTTGTCTCTTTTAACCTATTCTTTTCTCTCTCTCTCTCTCTCTCTCTCTCTCTCTCTCTCTCTCTCTCTCTCTCTCTCTCTCTCTGACCCTCTTTATCGTTCTCTGTCTCTCTCTGTTCTTCTGTCTTTGTATCCTGCTTTCCTCTCTCTTTTTTATCTTTCTCTCTTTCTTTCACTGTCTTTTTCTCTTTCTTTTTATTTGCCTCTTTCTTTTCCTCTCTGTCTTCATATCCTGCTTTCTTCTCTCTTTTTTATCTTTCTCTGTTTCTTTTTCTCTCTTTCTCTCTATCTCTTTGTATTTGTTTGCTTTACTCTCCCTATCTCTCTCTTTCTCCTTTCCCCCTCTCACTAACTTTTTTTCTTTCTCTCTTTCTTTTTCCTCTCCCTTTCTCACGCTCTCTCCCTCCCTCTCTCTCTCTCTCTCTCTCTCACTCTCTCTCTCTGTGTTTCCCTTTCTTTCTTATTCAGTCTTTCCTTTTCTCTCACACTTTCTCTCTTTGTTTCTCCCTCTGACTCTCTCTTTAATTCTTTGTTTCTTTGTTCTTTCTTTGTTTCTTTCTTTTTTCTGTGATTCTTTGTTTCTTTCTTTGTTGTTTTCTCTTTTTTCTTACTTGCTCTCTTTAGCCCTTTTTTATTTCTCTTCTGCTCCTTTCTTCTTACTCTCCTTGATCTCTCTTTCCCCCATCTGTCTCTCTCACCCTACCCTTTTCTCCCTTTCTCTCTCTCTTATCAACTAGTCTGACCCCCATAAGAATGTTTTTTTTACCATGTGGCCCCTCAGCTACAATGAGTTTGACACCCTTGCTCTAGAAGGTTTCAGATCAGGGCATGTTTTAATGATGGTCTGTGCAGCCCATTGAGATCTTTAGTGATTAAGGACAATGCAGATAGATGGGACTTGACTTTTAAGGCTTCATTGCGTGTTTATCCTGGAAAGCCATGTCTAATATTATTGCAAACAGTCTTCACTACATTGTTATTACGACAATAAAGACAATTCAATTCTTCCTTCTTAACAACCCCTCAAATTCCCCCACATTGAATAAGCCCACTTACCCCAGGACGTTTCCATTGCACAAGTCCTGGAGGCGGGTTCTGGTAATACACCGACGCGTTTGTAGCAGGAAACTCTGGGTCCTCAAAGAGTTTCTTGCTTTTGATGCAGTCCTTCTTCAGCTCAGCGTAGTGCTGGTTCTTGTAGGGCGTCACAGAGGAAAACATGGTCCGTAGTCTGATGGCTCACGGCTGCGAGAGAGGCAGGACTCCTGTTGGGGATTTCAAAACCCTGGTCTTTATACACAATCCCCGACACCTCCGAAAGGTTTTTTAGTTGTTTACTGGCCAATTGCTTGGACAAGTATGATTTTAAAGCGGGGTCTTCAACTTTTTTTTTACTAGGGTCTGGGTGAGGTCGGGTCAAATTGGTTTTTTTACAAAAAAGTCAATCAATCAATCAATCAATCAATCAATCAATCAATAAGTGTTCACAAATACATTTATCTATAATTTTGCTGCACTTGAAGCAACAGTGTGTGTTATTTGTGTGTATCCTTTATTGCCTCCTAGTGGTAAAAATGTATATTTTTAAAAAAAATACATTGATTTGAATAATAAAAAATGAATACTCGTAGGTTGAGAACATTCTATTTTAAATTACATTGGCCTCACCTAAAGAGAGAACTGACTGGATTGTCCACCATCTTCCTGGGTACCACCAAAAACCAAAAACCTTGCGTAAGGCTGTCCAAAGAAATCTGAATAAAAATGGTGCGGTCTGGTCTCTTTGAGTCTCTGTAGTTTGTACCCTTCGTTGTGCTTTGTAGAACTTGTTTTCAGTTGCACAACGCAATACAGCGATTTCTAGTGGCAAAATATTACACATTGTCCCTTTAAATCTGTTAAATTTTCTAACAGAACCATTTTTGGAAGACACTATCCACGTATCGGCATTATTAAACAAAAACAGACATCCGTTTCATCTATAGTCGGTACTTTGAGTGCTAATAAAATGCTCTCGGAATACCCTCATGCATGCCGAGTGGAGAATTACTGGACTTTATACCTCTGAAGCTCTTTACAAAAACTCCCATGACAACATTTTGCAAACACAATTAAATACTGATTTTTTTTCAAATGCAAAAATAAGTGAGTTATAGGTATTGCTATGATCAAACAAAATGATTATTTAACATACATAACTTCAAAATCTTAAATGTAAGAACAACAAAGTTTCTGTATATCTTTAACCGGTAAAAACTATGGAACAATCTCAATGAAGACCTGTAGTAAAGTCAAAATATCCATTAGTTCAAGAAAAGGGACAAATATATGTTGCTTAGTGGGTACAAAAGAGAATGACCATGAATAATTACTGTTAAATTTGATTTATGTATTAATATGCAGGGTTGAGTAGGGTTACTTTAACTGGATTACTTTCAATTACTTTTGGATTACTCCAATACCAACTATGCTAATAAAAGACAAAAGAAACTAAATATGAATAAAATGATGACTCACAACACGTAGTAAGCTTTCTCTCCTGGCTTTGATCTCTTTGATCTCCGGCAAAACTAACATAAAATGCGACAGAAACAAAATGAAAGTAAATCCAAACAGCTTGCCAACATCATTTTTGCTGTTCCATGTATTCCGTTACTCCCTAAGCCTGCACAAAATTGAGTAATTGTATTCATATTTAGTTTCTTTTGTCTTTTATTAGCATATTTGGTATTGGAGTAATCCAAAAGTAATTGAAAGTTATCCAGTTAAAGTAACGCTACCCAACCCTGTTAATATGGCGCAGTAACTAGAGTCTGTGAGATCTAGTTGTATGCTTGTATGTAGGCACATTTGTATGTGTGTATATATACAGTACATGTGTGTGTGTTTATGTATATATGTATGTGTGTGTATAAATATGAAAATAAATGTGTCTATGTATAACTATGAATATATGATTGTATGGACTTGCTCCCTCATATCTTTCAGATTTATTTTCCCCCTATGTTCTGGGCCGGAGCCTTCGCTCTGAAAATGCTGGTCTACTAGTTATCCCAAGAGCCAAGAAGAGAGCGTTTTCCATTCGGGCCCCAGTGCTGTGGAATGCTCTTCTCCCTGAGCTTCAATCTGCAACCTCTGTGGAAATGTTTAAAGATAGGCTTTAAACACACTTGTTGCCCATGAATGGCTATATTTCATGTTGAAAATTTCGGTGTATTGTTTGTTATTGCAACATAGATTGCAGCCTGGCCAGCCTGGAATGGTAATTACCTCATGTGCGGTCCCTTCTCAAGGTTTCTTCCTTTTCCTCATGTTGAGGTTTTTGAGTTTTTCCTTGCCCTCATGTTGGTTTTAGATCAGGGAATGGTGTAATACTACTCTGTAGTTCAAAATAGTCTGTGGTCCGTGGAGCCCTTTGAGACTCGTTCCGATTAAGGGCTTTACAAAAAAACATGCCCTCTCTGCAGAGCATATACCACCGCAGAGTCCACTGGAGGGCTGCTGCCATTATTAAGGGTCCCTGTGCATTGCAATATCCATTTTGGCCTGGTCATCCTGGAAGGGGGTTTACCTCATGTGCAGTCCCTTCTCAAGATTCTTCATTTTCCTCATGCTGAGGTTTTTGAGTTTTTCCTTGCCCTCATGTAGATTTTAGATCAGGGGATGGTGTAATATTAGTCTGTGGTTTGCAATAATCAGTGGTCTGTGCAGCCCTTTGAGACTCTTTGTGATTAAGGGCGTCACAAATAAACATGACTTGACTTGACTTGCATGAGTGTAAATGAATGTATGTAGCCTCTATATATGGATGAATGTCGGTATATATATCCACATGTACCTCCTTGCTTGTAGTGTGTGAAGTATCACCCCCACGAGTTAAATTCCTTTTTGTTGCCGTACATATGAAGAAACAAAGGGGCCCTGTCATTGAAAATGTAGAAGAATATGACCTGACTGAAAAAGGAAGTACTAGCCTAAGTAAAACATGCTAATGTATGTATATGTCTGTGTATATGTATGTGTATATACAAATAAATTTGGTTTTGTTTAGTAAAGGGGTGAGAGCTAATAAGCTCCGCTCCTGCTCACTCATCTCTGAATGTGTATTTTGTTTTCTCTTACTTTGTTTTCTGGTTTACGTAGCTTCCTAATTTGTTTTCTATTTTACATAGTTTTGTTATGAGAAATTATTTGATGATAATCGGAAAACCTTGCAGTCCTTGTTACGCATATTCAGAATAAATGACAAAAAAATGACATGACACAACACAGATGTAAAGGTCAAATCTTTTCCTACAAACAATAAAACATCTGTTAAATCAAACAAGCCGATGCCTTCTTTGGGATTGAATGACTAATTTCCTGTCAACATTTCGAGGAAAAAGTAAGAATCGAGCTGAGCGTACCTTCGACGCAGAGACCAAAGCCTTCCGGTTCCACAATGAGGAAGCTCCTGAGTGTTTTTACCTGCCCTCCCACTCACGCTACCTCGATGAGTTATCGCATTGTTGGAGCCGCGCCCTCACTGCATGTTTTGCACCGCTCGCCTCCAATGTCCCAACTTCCTTTAGGATTGTTTTACTTGATCCGCTTGATGGGAAATCACAGATTACAAGATAGATATTTGGCAAAATCAAGGAGGTAGTTCTGGGAAGAAACTGTTGTGGATGCAGCCCTCTATACACTTGTGTGTGCATTACGCTTTGGTATTATCCAAAATCATGCATGTACTCGCTACCTCGTATCTTTCAGATTTAATTTCCCACTATCTTCCTGGCCGGAGAACTTCACTCTGAAAATGCTGGTCTACCAGTGATTCCAAGAGCCAAGTAGAGATCCGCAGGTTCAAGCCCCGGTTCTGTGGAATGCTGTGCCCTCTGAGATTGGATCTGCAACCTCAGTGGAACTGTTTAAAATATAGGCTTAAAACACACTTCTATTCTCTAGTTTATGAATGACCTTAATTTCCTTTTTACAATATCTGAGTTTTATTTGTTGTTGCTCATCCATTGCAGCCTAGCCATCCTGGAAGGGTGATTAGCTCATGTGTTGTCCCTTTTCATCGTTTCTTTTCCTCATTTTGAGGTTTTTGACTTTTTCCTTGCCCTCATGTAGGTTTTAGATCAGGGGAGTGTGTAATACTAGTCTGTAGTTTACAATAGTCTGTGATCTGTGGAGCCCTTTGAGACTCTCTGATTAAGGGCTATACAAATAAATATGGCTTGACTTGACTGCCCTCTCTGCAGAGCATATACCACTGCAGAGTTCACAGGAGTGCTGCTTCCATTATTCAGAATCACACCCACCTACAACATGGACTGTTTACACTCCTACCCTCAGGACGGAGGTACAGGAGTGTGAAATGTGCAAGAACCAATTTTACCCCTCTGCCATCAGACTCTTAAACGGCTGCCGATCGATCGAACAATACACTACAGACACTTTAAACCGGACCATGCTTGGACTGTTCTTGCACTACAGAGACTTTAACTGTGTTTTATCTTCATTTTTATATTATTGCCTTAACTCATTTTGAGTTAATCTTGTATTTTCATCTTTTAATATTCCTAATATTGTTTTTGCTGGCAACTGTGTGGTCAGCAAAATAAGGATTTCATTGTACAGAGAAACGTGGTTCTTTACTGTCCGTATAACAATAAATATTTTGAATTCATATTCATATTTGAATTAATTTTGGTGTCCCAGGCTAATGTGAACCCTCGCATTTTAGTAGGGACTGTAAACAATTTTGGGAGGTGATAAGTATTGTTAGGGCAGCACGGCGGCGCAGTGGTTAGCGCGTGTGCGGCACAGTTCTAAGGTCTTGGGAACCTCCTGTGTGGGTTCAAATCCAGCTACCGGACTTCCTGTGCAGAGTTTGTATGTTCTACCGTGCGTGCGTGGATTTCCTCCGGGGCACTCCGGTTTCCTCCCACATTCCAAATACATGCATTTCAGGTGGATTGGCCGGTCCAAATTGTCCCTAGGTGTGAATGAGCGAGCGAGTTGTCTGTCCCTGCGTGCCCTGCGATTGTCTGGCAACCAGTTCAGGGTGTCCCGATGATCGCTGGGAAGGGCTCCAGCACCCCCGCGACCCTACTGAGGATAAGTGGTGCAGCTAATGAGATGAGATAAGTATTGTTTTTATGTCTGTTATGTCTGCTTAATAAACTACTTCACTGTATGTACCTCTTCCCAGCCTACGTCATCACCAGATTACCACAGGACGTGCGCAACTTGTTGACCCAAAACAGCCGGAGAAGCAGTACGAGCTTGAACGGATTGAGAGAAGAATTGTATGTTGAGTTAGGTTTTTGGATTGGTGATTTACAAAAATGACATGCTTGGCTGTTGTGTGAGCGGGTGCACAAATTTCAATTTTAAGGAACACATTTGATTTGCTATGTCAAGAGGAACAGGGTTGGGAGGATTAATTAAAAAATCTAATCCGATACAGTAAATAGTTACCTGTTAAAAATGTAACGTAATCCAGTATTGTAAATGTATTTCTTCAATTAATTTGGATTACCTTAATACCAAATATGCTAATAAAAGACAAAAATAAACAAATCATAAATACAATTAAAATATTTTGTTTAAGGTCAATGAACAATGTATCCTTGAAAAATAATTGGAGGCAACCAAGGTCAGGTAGCTACTTGTAGTCCTGCAAAAAAAGTGCTCAAAATGTATCCACGTAGTATAGTTATTAAGCAAAAATAAATCTTTCTCTTTTACATGGAAAACAAAATATGCTCCGTTTTAGTTTACACTGAGAGGACATTAAAAAAACAAGATGTTTTTTCTAAATTTCCAACTTATTCTGGTATGTTTTGTGTCCACGTTCAAGTTTTACTTGTCTGAAGTGGGGTTGCCAAACTTCTTAGAAATATTCAAATTTACTCAGCTAAATAAAGCATTCTCGTAATATATCAGTACAGTGATCATATAATGGATTTTGAACCACAATTAACCGCAAAATACAAATAGAAGGCAATCAATAAAATTAAGCGTGCAACTGCGCTTGCCAATACACACACACACACACACACACACACACACACACACACACACACACACACACACACACACACACACACACACACACACATAAGCAGCCTCACAAAACTGCAGGCTTGCACCAATTCAACAAAATGAGTGCTACATTGAAAAAGAAATACGAAGAGAAAACTGCTTTTAACAGCAAGACTGAGTGACAAACATGCAGGTGGATAAGTTGGCTGCATGTACATTCCGCACAACAGATACAGACGGTACCACGACGCGCACCCATCCTCTCTGTCCCTCTAGTGTCGGAGATTGAAATGATGAAATACCTACAATTCATCTATTGCCCCATTATGTATATGTCACGATTACTCATTGCCCTCAGCTGTGCCCGCTCGTTTGGCGCCAGCTGCTGCTCGTTACCTGATTGGCTCCCCTCCTATTTAAATTCAGTGGTCTCATTCACTCCTTGTCAGTCCGTCAACAAATCTCTGCACTTGCAAGGCATGCATTTTGACTCTGTCCGGTATCCTACTCGTGTATCCAGTATCCGGTATTGATCCAGTCTGTCGGGTATTCTGCTCATGTATTCAGTATCCGGTATCGATCCCGTCTGTCGGTATATTGCTCGTGCATCCTGTATCAGGTATCGATCCCGTCTGTCCCGTCCTGTCCAGTATTTGCTTGTGTATCGTGTATCTGGTATCGATCCCGTCTGTCCTGTCCATTTTCGATCTCGTCTGCCCCTGGCTTCCTGTTTTCTCGCACCTGACTTCTCTGTCTCACTTCTTCTGCCCAGCGATCGCCGAATCGCTGGCATTTGTATTCCCACGCATGACTGCCCCGTTTCCGTAAAATAAAGCTTGGTGTGAAAACGTTTGGGTCCACCGTCTAATCGGGTTTTGACAGTATATGCAAATATTTTTCAATAAAATTTGCAGATGAATTATTTCCTAAACTAATAATACAGGTCATTTCATTGTGTCTTTTTTACATTTTTTGTTGGTAGCGGAATTAGGTAAAGCCATCCGATGTTGGTGCCCAAGCCTGCAGAGGAAACAGGCATTTTCAAAAGCACCGGATGCTGTAAGCTGTTAAATAACTGACTGGACATCATTAGGAATCCCCGCTTTTGCGATGCCCATTTCTTATCTCGGAAGCTATCGAGGTTATCTGGTTTGTATATACTTGAATGCCGAACGCTTTAGTAAGTAGTAGGATAAGTGTGGTAAGTGTTGACAGCCAATACCTACTATAGACTGTCAGTGTGCTACTACTGGGGCTAGCTAGTAGACTACTAATGGTAGTAATAACATTATAAGATCTTTAGTAACATTATTATTTATATATATTTTGTATAATATACATTTTGAAATAATTCATTATTTTATTGTTAAAAATATTATTATTGAATATTTGTCACTATCATTATAATTATTGATCCCACCAACTCTAAGGATGTATTCAAGACGAGTGTAAGCCGAGGAAAGATAATACTTCTAAAGTTTAAGTTTCGTGTGAAGTAAGCTACTGTAAATCTGAACTTGTCATCTAGCACCTCAGTGTGTGTTATTGTTGTTGCTTTGTAGTCTGTATGAAGTTTCCCTGCTTTAAAAATTATGTAATGGAAATTAATTGTGTTAAAATGTGTTAGCCACGCACAGTAGATATACACTAAAAATGATTACATTTGAGTAAAGGAAAAAATATTGAAGAAAAATACCTCAAAAATCGTTTTATAATCAAATCTTACATACCCGATTCGTAATTGAGTTGTGAGTATTCACAAAAAAGCCCAGACCTTCAGCTAAGTCTCACTTTTTATGCCATCAATTGAGTAGTGCGGCCCAGTGAGAGTGCTTCTTTTCCTATGTGGCCCCTAAACAAGAATTAACACTCCTACCTTAAATCCTCTTAAACTAAGTAAACAAATATAACACTCACCTGACAAGGAGCTGTCTTGTCCTTACTCTCCTGTGGTCAGTCACATAAAAAATCCCAAACCTCATCCCACGTTCAACCCTCAGAGCCACTTTTCATGTGGTTGGGTAGGCGGAGTTCAGATCCTGGATTACCCAAACTCCCTGGAGCAATAATCAAGCCTGTAAAAAACTGGTCTGACCGGAAGCCTATGACAGAGAGGAGGCGAGAGGGGGGTTGAAACGGAATTCTTTAGAGCTTTTTGTTGTTAATCAAGCTCAAACTTGTTTTGTGTGTGTGTGATATGCACACTGAGAATGTTTGAGATCACGTGTAATGTCCCACAATTGTGCGAATATGTTGCAAAATATTCCACTTGAGAAATTTAGTCCCAAGTTCGACCCATCTGGCTTAATTAATGTAGAGCTGTGATGTCATTGGAGGAACACCAGCCTTTTAAAATGGCGAATTCCATTAGCATTACATGCAAGGTCAGCTCCGAAACAAACGGAGATTGTAGTAATTAGTAATTGCAGTTAAATGACTAGCTTGGCGTGGTTTTGGTCATGTTAGATGGACTCTCTAGTTTAAGCAAGGAAGTTTAATGCTGAGAAGAGCAAAGATCGAATATATCAAGCTTAACTTTCTCACTGCGCAAGCAGGCAACTAAGTAAAGCATTTGTTTATTTGTTTTGTTTTTTATTTCAGTTACATGTTAGTTTTATGACTGACGATATTTTAAGACTGTGTATTATGTGTATGTTTTTAGTTTTCAAGGTTTGAAGACGGTTTTACCGAAGATTAAACCTGTTCAAGAAAAATACAACTTGTGTCATCGTGTTTTGGGAGGGAGTTACAGTAGGCAGTTGTGGCTCTTTCTTTCTGTTTTTGCCGCGAGTGTCGCGGTTGGTATAATTTTGTAGCTCTCCGTTAGTGTTTGGGCTGTCGGCGGCTTTCCTGTTTTGTTTACTCCTGGTTGGGGCTCGTTTGCTGCCCACATGGTGTTGTTAAGCCGACGAGTCCGGCATTTGCACTAGTTTTGCCGTGTCCTCCGGCCAGCTTCGTGTCAATCGCAATAGCCGTTGCTGCTTTTCCTTGTTGTTTCCTGGTTTGCTTAGATACTCACTTCAGATTTTTGGGTCGGCCAGCCTCACGTTGTTCGTCGTTGATCACTCCCGGTTATCCCCTTGTTAGCTTCTTCGTGTGTGATTTTTGCCAATTAACGCCTGTTTGGCTGCTCGCTCTTTGTCGCGCCGCTATTGCATCCACCTGCGACACAATGCCTAGGCATTCACCACAAAAACTACCAAAACTTTGCCTATAACACGCGAAACCTCTTTGACTCATTAACAATATGTCGACTGTCTTGTTAGGGTGCCGGTGTTTATCCAAGTTTGAGAAAGACAAGACAAGGTGTCTTCAAAAATTATTTAGTATGTACAGATAAGATATATCGAGATTTTATGTAAAAATCCTGTACTTCCCTCACATTTTTCATGCTCAAAAATTCAGGATTACCTTTAAAAGAATGAGAATGTCGAGGACCAGCGGGGCAAACATTCTGTGAAGCGGAGTAGAAACGACAACCTAGCAACAAAACTGTCGGAGCACAAGAAGCTCTTTGATTCTTTGAGACAGAAACGGGGTGTGAGGGGTTGTGGGGGGCTTTGAGTCTTTCAGATAATCTTCCGGCGTGAAGGAAAAAGAGGCAAGCGGGAAAGAATGTTCCGACACAGCCAAGAGCAATACGAGAAAATCGGCGCAGGCCTCGGGAGGAAGCGCGGAAATTCAAAGTCAATCTCCAGGATTGAGATTGAGCTGGGAGAGATATTTATTAGATGAGTGTGGAGCACCAATTCTGCCATATGTGGAAATACATTTGTAAATATTTACCTACAAATATATGCCATAGAAATATACAAACACGTACATAAATCACATAATACCTAAATGCATGACATGCATCTTGTCATTTATTTGCCATTTGTTTATTTCAGTATTTATATTGTTGTGTATTTTGGAGTGCATTTTGTTAAGAATTTTATTATATAATAAATTTATATATAGGGATGAAGGCCTGGGTTAGAAATCCCGGTCGGGGAAACTCTTGCAGGCTTGTGTTTGGAGACTTGTGGCCGACACTAGTGGATGAAAGCCTGGGTTAGAAATCCCGGTCGGGGAAACTCTTGCAGGCTGTGTTTTTTGTGTGTGTATTTCATTGTGTACTATGGCGTGTATTTTTTTCATGTATTTTTTCGTGTATCTTTTTATTTTTTTTGCCTTGTACTTTGTTGTGTATCTTTTCATTAATTTTTTGTGGGTATTTTGTCGTGTTTAATGTCAGGCATTTTCTTATGTTTTTTCTAATGATTTTTGGTGTATTTTGTCTTGTATTTTTCATGTAATTTGCCATGTATTTTTTTTTTTTTGGTGTATTCTGTAAAAAAACAAAAATGTTTATTTTGTTATGTATTTTGTCTTGTATTTTGCCATGTTTCTTCTTGTTTATTTTCGGTGTATTTTGTCGTTTATTTCCTTTTTTATTCTGCAGAATATTTTGTTGTGTATTTTGTGATGTAGTTTGTCATGTACTTTGTCGCGTATTTTGTCATGTATTTTGTCATGTATTTTGTCATGTATTTTGTTGTTTATTTGTTTGTGTATTCCGTAAAAAAAAAAAAGACGATTTTGTCATGTATTATGTCATGTACTTTGTCATGTATTTTGTCACATATTTTTTGTGTATTTTGTCGTGTATTTTTTCCGTATTTTGTTGTGTATTTTGTAGTGCATTTTGTTGTGTATTTTGTCGTCTACTTTAGTATATAATTTTTTGTGTATTTTGTCGTGTGTAATGTATTATTTTCATGTATTTAGCGTGTATCTTTTTATCTATTTACTTTGTTGCATATTTTGTCTGTATTTTATCATGTATTTTTTGTGTTTTTTGTCATGTATATTGTCTTGTATTTTCTTATGTAGTTTATCTTGGGTTTTGTCATGTGTTTAGTTATGTCATGTCGAGTCAAGTTACATTTATTTGTAAAGCCCTTAATCACAAAATGTCTGTAATTGTAACTAACGGTTACAATTACACTTTTACCCGGTCTTAAACCAACAAGCGGGCAAGGAAAAACCCAAAACCTCAAAATGTATTTTGTCGTGTACTTCATCGTTTATTTCAACGCTTATTTTGGCATGTATATTGTCGTATATTTTGTCATGCATTTTGTAAAACATTTTTTTGGTGTATTTTGTTGTCTATTAAAACGAGGGGTTGGGTCAAACTGGCTGAGCGTTTTACTCTTGCTAAGGGAAACTGAATAATGGATAGGTGAACAGCTGGGGAAACTGGGCCTTTTCCTCATTTGAATAACATTTTGTTGTGACAAAATACATGGCAACATAATCAACAAAACACAGGACAAAATACACAATAAAAAAGGACAAAAATAACGCCCCCACACCCAAAAAGAAAAGACAAATGACAAAATGCATAAATAAATCGCAGTAATGTCACTTTCTAGGGGTCGTGCGATTTATTTACATTTAGTTACATATTTACCAGTATTTCAGGACACTGGCCGATAAGAGCCTATTTTTTTCCGTTCGTAATTGATTTTGGGCAAAGTGACAAATTCTTAATCTTTGTTTAAATGAACTAGAAAGTTTATTCTTTTTTTAGCACTCCACTTCCTTCAGGAAGTTCACCCCAAGGGCCTTACAATTGCAAGCGGCAGTTGACTGACGTACTTGATCCAATTGAGTTGAAGCTGAAATCAAATCATTTAGCTTTTTATTGCCACAGATTTATTAATTTATAGAATAAGTATCACTATCGGCACTGATAGCGCCAGTATTAACCAATCAATGATCATGACAAAATATTTTATCTAAGTGGGTGAAAATCACACTATAGTACATTTATGAACCACTAGATGACGCCATACAGTACCTAAAACCCAATGTAGGGCCTCTCCATTACATTTTCCGTAGCAGTTAATGTATTGTGTTAACATTTTTGACAAGGAAGGAAGCTATCACGAATTGATTTCGATTGACTGAGTGAGTGATTGTTTGATTCATTGATTGATTGGTTGATTGATTGATTGATATACTCTCGAATTGGGTCCCTTGGCAATTCTTGTGGAAATCATTTTTCCCTCATACGTAAATAAGAATAAATATACATGCAGACATCTACATGGACATGGTATATTTCATTTTACATTTGTTTAAAAATAAACAATTTCATGATCAGAAATTGAGCAAACTATACATTATGCCCCCCCTTTTAAGCTCTAAATTTGATCATAGGCATTGGACAACTCAAAACTAATTAGGGCAAGCGCAGAAGTATTTTTTTCTTTTCAAGTCAAGTCAAGTCAAATTTATTTATATAGCCCTTAATCACAAAAATGTCTCAAAGGACTGCACAGGATTACAGTTACAAAATTACACAATTACCTGATCTTAAACTAGCAAACCAGCATGCGGGCAAGGAAAAACTCAAAAACCTCAGTGTGAGGAGAAAAGAGAAACCTTGAGAAAGGACCTCACATGTGGTAATCCCCCTTCCAGGATTGAACAGGGTGAATTACAATTAGCATTACTGTACACAGAATAGTAAACACTAGGTAAGATGTTGAAAATGTCCGGAAAGAGCATGACATCAACGACGACGCCAGCTGGTAAATGCAGGGGTTGACATGCTGCAGGTCAGACCCCGGTCCGCTGACCCATCCCAAATCATCCTTCTCCTTCGTATCAGCCAGGCAGGCCTCAGAAAAAGACAGGACAAAACAGAATACGAGGTGGGCATCAATCATATGCTTTGGAATAGAAGTGTGTCTTAAGCCTCAATTTAAAAACTTCCGTTGAGGTTGCAGATCTTATCTCCAGAGGCAGGGCATTCCACAACACCGGGGCCCGGATGGAGAACGCTCTCGAGCCCGCAGACTTCTTGGCTCTCGGAATCACAAGTAGACCGGCATTTTCCGAGCGCAGACTCCGTGCAGGAACATAGGGGGAAATCAAATCAGAGAGATAAGAGGGTGCAAGCCCATGCAAACATTTATATGTTAATAAGAGAACCTTAAAGTCACATCTTAAGTGGACTGGGAGCCAGTGCAAGTTGGCCAATACAGGTGTAATATGCTCAAACTTTTTAGTCTTAGTCAAAAGTCTAGCTGCCGCATTCTGAACCAGCTGCAAACTTTTAATGCTAGACATCGGGAGACCAGAAAGCAATACATTACAGTAATCAAGCCGAGAAGTAATAAACGCATGAATTAAAATCTCTGCATCTGATTGGGACAGCATTGAACGAATCTTCGCAATATTACGGAGGTGGTAGAAAGCTATTCTAGTAATATTTTTCACATGTAACTGAAACGACAGATTAGGATCAAATATAACACCTAGATTTTTGACCGAGTCACTATGGGTGATATTACATTTGTCTAGGTTCAGGGTAATGTTTGAAAACAAATGACGACAGTGAGCTGGACCAATAATCAACATTTCAGTTTTTTCTGGGTTAAGGCGTAAAAAATTATTTGACATCCATCTTTGAATCTCAGTAAGGCAATCCTCCAGATTTCTAAAACTTAAATGTCCAGTTTTTTCCAGTGGCACATACAGTTGAGTGTCATCTGCATAGCAATGGAAACTAATATTATACTTGCGGATAATGTCACCAAGCGGGATCATATAAATACTAAAAAGAAGGGGGCCAAGTACAGAGCCTTGAGGAACACCACAAGGGACATTAGATTGTTTAGAGGTCATATTGCCATAGTTAACACATTGCATCCTGTCTGACAGGTAGGACCTAAACCACGAGAGTACAGTTCCTGAGATACCAATGCGTTCTAGACGAATCAATAATATGTTGTGGTCGACCGTATCAAAAGCAGCGCTGAGATCCAGCAGCAGTAACATTGATGAGGCACCAGAATCTATTGTTAAAAGGAGATCATTGGTTACTTTTGCAAGGGCTGTCTCAGTAGAATGATTTGCTCTAAATGCTGACTGGACAGTTTCAAAAAGGTTATTTTCTGACATGTAGTCATTTAGCTGCTGTGCAACGACCTTTTCAAGTAATTTCGCAAGAAATGGCAGATTTGACACTGGCCTATAATTACCTAGGCTTTCTGGGTCAAGGTTAGGTCGCTTAAGCGTGGGTTTAATGACGGCAGACTTGAAGGCTACAGGAACAATACCCGAGGATAGCGATATATTAATAATATTTAAAACTGATGGTCCTAAGATCTCAAACAGATCCTTTACCAGTGAAGCTGGAAACGGATCAAGCAGGCACGTAGTTTGTTTGGCCCTACTGACCATCTGTGTTAGATTATCAAGGGACAATTCATTGAAACTGGAGAATGTTTCTAAACAACCGCTGACACAGTCCATACCTAGCACCTCCACATCTTTGATATAGGAGGAGGAAACAGAGCGTTCTTTTAAAATTTCATTCCTGATTAGTTGAATCTTTTTATTAAAAAATTCCATAATGTCATTAGCAGAATGAGTGCAACCATTTGGGTTAAGTTGTTGTCTGGTAAGTTTCGCCACTGTGTCAAATAAAAATTTTGGATTATTCTTATGTTCAACAATAATCTTAGAGAAATACGAAGCTTTAGCTGAGGCAAGAGCTACTTTATATTTCAGCAAACTGTCACACCAGGCCAGTCGAAAAACCTCCAGCTTAGTAGTGCGCCATTTTCGTTCAATTTTTCTGCAACTTTGTTTGAGTAACCTAGTTTCTTCAGTAAACCAAGGTGTATTCTTCTTGGGTCGGAATTTATACTTTAGGGGCGCCACAGAATCAAGAACATTTACCAAAGCAGTATTGAAGTTGTTTGTAAGTGAGTCAACAGACCCAGTGTACGAAGGGAAGGCTGCAGTTACCGTAGGTAATAATTCTTTTAAGGCTAACACAGTTTTAGGGCGGATATTGCGACTGCTAAAGCCTATATTTTCCTTATCACAGTAAACATTAAACAACACCTCACATTTAACAAAATAGTGATCAGAGATGGCATTAGGATACGGTAACACTGTAACATTTGAGGCTACAACGCCACGGGTCAGGACAAGATCTAGAGTGTTCCCATCTTTATGAGTTGGCACATCAACTATTTGATTGAAACCAAATGTATCCATCAGTGACTTAAATGCAATTGCAAGTGAATTTGATGGGGAGTTTATGTGAACATTAAAATCACCAATAATTACAACATTATCCGCATACGTAACTAAGTCTGTTAACAAATCAGAAAATTCTTCCAAAAAATTTGAGTATGGTCCAGGTGGGCGATACACAACAACTACATAAATTGGTGTTGACATTAAGGACCTCATAACAAGTGCTTCAAACGTTTTAAAACTAGTAGGGGTATTAGAAGTAAATTTCAACCTATTTTCCGATATAAGAGCAACACCTCCACCTTTTTTGCATGGTCGTGCCAAGTGCGCACTCACAAAGTTAGGGGGAGAAGCCTCATTTAACACTACAAACTCATTTGGTTTCAACCAGGTCTCACAAAGGCCAATAAGGTTAAGATTGTGTTCATTAATAAGGTCATTAACAAGTAAAGCTTTGGAGGCTAGTGATCTAATATTAAGAAGGCCAAGCTTCAGCACTGTGGACTGAGCTGAAACCTTTCGCGAGTTTTGCACCTTAGTGGTAACCACCACAGGATTCGACTGCCGGTCCCGGGTCTTGTGCCTTGCATGACGGCAGATGCGGCCCGAATTCCATACCACAGGAATATTGTTGACCGGTGGAGTAGCAGGATGACTATTGGTAGAAAATAATGTTATTTCTTCTCCCTCCTCACCTAACAAGGGAGAAACAGAGGTAAGAGGCACAGAAGAAGATGCTATAGAATAGTATAAATCAGGGTGTATGGTGCAGTCAGTAGAACACTCTAAACTACAAAAACTATGTGAATTGCATGAATCTAGCATAGCGCTAGTTAGCTCTAGCGTTACAGACTCCACACCCATGGTAACAGGTTCACTAATCACCTGTGACCTGGCCTGCACTAGTGTATCCTGTCATGGAAGGCTTAAACAGTAATCTATATTTTTAGAAAGAGTGAGAGCACCTTCCCAGTTAGGGTGAAGGCCGTCTCTCCTCAGCAGGTCAGGTCGGCCCCAGAAAGCAGGCCAGTTATCCACAAACCTAAATCCCTTCTGATTGCAAAAACTTGCCAGCCATCGGTTTAGCGAGACTAGTCTGCTAAACCTCTCATCATTGCCTCTCGCAGGCAAGGGGCCAGAGACAATTACTCGATGCCGACTCATCTTTCTGGCGAGATTACAGGTCCTAGCAATATTTTTCTTTGTAATCTCAGATTGTCTCATTCTAGTATCATTGGAGCCGACGTGAATGACTATATCGGTGTAGCTAGCCCTGTCCTGGTGTCTAGGTTTGCTCGTCAGCTCCCTCAAATTAGCCTCAATGTCGGGTGCTCTGGCCCCAGAAATACACATAACCGTGGCTGGGGTGCTAAGCTTTATGTTACGGGTGATGGAGTCACCTATAACTAGGGTGCGGGAGCCAGTAGACCGGGGTGGAGTGGGACTAGCTAGGGGGCTGAACTTGTTATGCGTCTGAATTTGCTCACCGCGATTAGCATGCCGTTTAGGGCTAATGCTAACCGGACTAGCAGGTTCGCTACAACCCACGCTAGCAGTGGTGTCCGAGGCACCTAACATTTTCCGTTTAAACTGCTCTAGCTCACGGACACGTCCCTCTAGAAGGGCAACCTGCCTACGGACACGGGAGCAACCTTTACAGCAACCCATACTTACTTGTAAGCGTCGGATGCCAAGAGCGTCCTAGCAGCCGTGGGAGGGGATATCCTTCAACAACGATCGGCAGCAGCTTCCGACTGTAAAAACAATTGTGCGCGGCACTTACCTTGCGCCAATCGTCCGAGATACTTACCCGAAACTTTTCAAGATAAAAAGTCTCAATCCAGAATTCTGCTAAAGTAGGAATCTGAAACAATCTCGTAGACGCGACGACGTGAGCAACACAAAATTCCCGCCACTCGATAACCACATTTGATAGATATCTTGATGAATAAATTAAATGAAAATGTATTCGTGATGAAAAAATAAATGCATAATAAAACGCTAGCAAGTACAGAAAAGTGCTTTATGAAAAATAATTATCTATACATCCACTCTCTGTCATACTCAATAATGGAATTATGAAATTCAACAAAGGTTTTAAAATCATATTATATATATATATATATATATATATATATATATATATCTCAAAAGGCAGCTCCAGTTCCCATATAGTTCTCGCAGCTAGCCGAGTGATCCACTGCTAAGAGTCGTACAGCTGGGCGATTTTACGTCTGCCCGGGACGATCAGAGACAAATTCACGACAGGGTTTTTACTCGCGCCGCACCACGGGTGCCGTTCGGTTGCTCCCGCGAGCGAGCCCCTAACCCGCGGCGCGGGTAATTTCGGGCGCGATACGCACGACACCGACACAGTTACGGGGGTCCCGCGCTCGTCCGCCGCCTTGTCTTGCGTCGCACCGTGTGACACCGCGTGCACCAAACTTGCTCCGTCGCGCGGCCCGGGAGTGACCCCCGCCGCGACATTCCCATTTTTGATGTATGGGAGAAATTGCAGTGCCTGGAGTAAACCCACGAAAGCACAGGGAGAACATGCAAACTCGGCACAGGAAGGTTGGTAGCTGGATTTGATCCCATGACCTCAGAACTGTGCCGCGGACTCAGCCCTCATATATTCATTGAGATGATCTCAGCCTTGATTGAATTTGTAGCCAGCAAGTAGCCTACTCGTGTTAGTACCCATCAGAACCGGTTGGGACAAAAACTACCTTGTTTTGGGGAATTTCCACTTCAACCTACTCTCTTAAGGTGGAATCGAAAGTTTCCATTAGCTTAACATTTTCCATTAACTTTAGGTTTGTGAACGTCATGTCCCTCAGGTATGAAAATGATTGTCTGCGATTTTGGTTTGTGAATCCTACAAGCTGTTGTCCTGTTGCTCATTTGTGCCCGGAATATTCTGTAATAATAAAACTTTGAAGAAACGGCTCATCTCAGCTTTTATTTTGACCATCCCACAATCCGGACATAAAACTAACACAAGGGGGAAATCAAGACTCATCAGCCCTACGAGAAGGTTTTCTTTGGACCCGACATGATGTTGATACATTACTGTATCATGAACCAGGGATCATTGTGTAGTTTTCATTCACTATATGTTACTTGTCAGGTCAAGTCAAGTCATGTTTATCTGTATAGGCCTTAATAACAAAGAGTCTCAAAGGGCCGCACAGACCACAGATTATTGCAAACCACAGACTATTATTATTATTATTACTTCTCATTGCACTTTATTTTTTTGTAGTTTAGTAAATGAAAATAGAAAATTGCAATTCTTTTTTAACTGGTTTTAGACCACTTAAGCTAAAATAGAAGTTTAAAACAACTGATAGTCCCTGAATGATAACTGTTTTTTTTCGTTAAATATTTATGGCGATTATTATATCAAGGAAATTTGTCTTTTGTGCCCGTTGAAATTTAAAGGTTAAAAAAGGTTACAATATTGCTTTATTCATCTGCTTATATTTAGAAAATACTTTTTGCTTTTTAGTAGGTTCAATTAGCTTCACTAAACTACATGTGTAGTTATAACATTTTTCAACATTTGATCAGTTCGGCCCTCGACTTGTAGCTTGTTTTTTTCATTCGACTCTTCAATTAATTTGACTTAATCCCAGAGGTTAGCCAATAATTCACATTTGTGTTTGTCAATTATACGTCATATACGTTTGTTATTTGGCTGTTCAACTGACTTTTGAACCTTGCAATTTAAATAAATACAATGTTTAATTTGTTGCAGTTAAAAAAACTCAAGACAAAAGAAGTACAAAAAGGTAAAATGAAGGAAATGTTTGAGTGCAGAGTGTCGAAAAGCAAGTAAGGATCTTGACAAAGACAATCTCCTTAAAGAGCTTTTCTCACCGAAAGGTTTTGCTGGTGTGTCTTATCGCCGAGACATCTGTTCATCAGGGAGTTAATTGTTTAGCGGCCACTGCACATCTGTGACCTCAATTGTGCCGTAATCTCCAAAGAGCAATGATACCAACATGTGTAACTGTGTTGGCATTATCGGCTCTGTATGTCTTAGTGACTTCTTACTTATAGAATACAAATTGAATAGGATCAAGAACGCGACTTCAGCTAGCACAAACAAGGAACGGTTAATACTGTGACAACGTGCATATAGAATCGAAAGACCGAAAATAAGTTTGGATTTGTAAGGCAGATAATGCTCTGTGTCCTGCCGAGAATTCTGGCAGAAAAACAAGAGCTGAAGAGTGCAGATCTGTTGTGGACTTACTTATTACAATGAAACCAAACAATAAATGAACAGAATATTCTGGGCTTGTAAACAGGACAAAGTTCTTCCCAAAACATGACAAAATGACTCACCATTGTTTTTATAGTAAGCGGTGTTGTTTGACAAAATTGGAACTTAACTGAAATGGGATTTTCTAGACAAAGTCAGGAGGAGGTCCAATCTTCACAACACACATTTGTTAAAACTGGGTCCGAATTGATTTGGCAGGTGGTATGATAGGACCAGGGCAGACTCAAGGCCTCCCCCACAACAGTAAATCAGAACACCACTTAGAAACAATTTTAAGAAAGTATAACCACCGAATCAATAGCTACATGGAGACGTCAAGTCAATACAACAAAAAGTAAATACTTCATTCAAATATATGGAAAGGTATTGGGCGCTTTTATTACAACTAAATAAATAATGCAATGATCAAAATGTTAATGTGATAATTAATAAAAAAAGTGATACGGAGAACTCGTTAAATCATAACTACATATTTAGTGACATATTTTAATAATCTAACAGTATAAATCGGTATTATATCTTGAGACTTATTTTTAGGTTTTCCTCTTTTTGTTGCTGCTATATGTTAATGCACAAAACTGTGAAAATATATACCTAGTGACTTATTTTCGGGTATTTGTTGCTAAGAAATGTTATTTAACTTGTTTTCATTGCACTATTGTTACGGTGCCTTGTTCTTTTTCATTCGAAAATATTGCACTATTTTTTCAACTTGGTGTTGGTATCGAAGCACTGTGCGGTACAATACATTTTTTGCCTTTTATTCTGATAGTCTTTTCTCTTTTTTCTCTTTAAAATCTTTATGGCATAGCTACCCTAGAGTTCCATGTCTATTTTTGTTGCATATGAGGATGTTGTCGTGTTTATCAATGACAATAAAGACAATTAATTTCAATCTACTGACTCTTTTTGTACTGTCATGTTCTGTGTTTTTCCGCTTTCAGTGGAAATTTTTCGTTTTAATGTCTCAAATATATTATTCGACCAACACACGACACACTTCCCTGTCCACGCAACCTTCACCAGTGGTTCGGGAATGAGGAATTCTGCGCGCACTGCAATATCAACAATGCAAGCCTCCAGCATATCTTGTCAGGCTGCAAGATCGCATTTTCCCAGGGCCGCTATAGATGGCGACACGATCAAGTCCTGGGCAAACTGGCGGAAATGCTGAAGGGGCGCAGAAGGGTAGCAAGACTTTACCAGCTGGGAACCACACAAGCTTTGTCAAGGAAGGGGGAACAAAGAAGAGGCAGGTGGAGAGAGACACCAAGGCCATTCTCCCCTGTTCAGGAGTGGAACTTGAGAGTCGATCTCAAAAGGCAGCTCCAGTTCCCAACAAAGATCACGACAACATCTCTCTGCCTTGACATTGTTGTGTGGTCCACCAAGGCCAGAGTGGTGCACTTCATCGGACTTACAGTGCCATCAAATCAGGAAATCGAAGCTGCCTTTAATACTCTGAGCTCGCTTCAGGGTCCCAGGAACCGAGGTTGAAAGTGACAATCTACCTGGTGGAGGTCGGCTTCCGAGGCTACGGGGGGCAGTCAAACATACGCCTCCTGAAAGATGCAGGAGTGACAGGAGGAAAATTAAAAAAGGGCAAAAAAAGACCTCGCAGAGGAGACTGAGAAAAGCAGCTTTCGACTTTGGCTAAAGAGGAAGGACATGAACACCTAAACCCCGAAAACCGCAGGGAAGGGAACATCTTTCAGCTGCAGGGGGTGGCAGGGAGACGTCCCTGTCACTGCTTCGCCAACAGGAGACGTTCTAGTGATTAACGGAGCGAAACATCGATGATTTGTGGTTGCTAGCTGAAGACTATGCAGCTGAGGCATGGGCACCGGAGGGGGTCCGACAGGCAGCAGTGCCAAGCAGGAAAGACCAACTACTTGTACTTTTATTGTCACATAGAGATTTGAGAGCATATAAGGGGACTCACAGTTTTTTTGGCTTATAGTTTTTCCCTTTAACATGTTAGCTTACCACGTCTCTCTGGAAAGCTCATCACCCTCACACCCTTAGTATGGGGAATTCGTTATTTTCTTGTCTGCCTGTCATGGCACTCAAGTTATTTTATCACTATGTGGGTAGATATTATAGTTAGTTAGTGTTCCAACATATTCCATGTTATCCTTTCTCATACTTTGTTCAGTGACATGCAGTGAGGTTCATGTCTGTTGAAAAACGATCACATTTAACAAATAAACGAACCTCTTATTTATCATTTGATTGGTAGAGCAAGAAAGCAATATATAAACTGTAACATCTATAAAAAGATGTATTCTCTTACTTTACCTTATAAATAAGGTCTAAAGGCTGTTCCTTTTGTATAAAAGCATTAATTGGTAATCAACTGTTATGAAAAAAAAGGGCATGCAATGAGAAAGGAAAATTTGCTTGATTTGGTCATACTAATAATATCACTCATTCTATTGTTTGGGGCAGATGTGTGCGTCAAATCAGAATCCTTAATCTCACTATCGCCCTCTGCCTTAAGGCAAGATAAATGCATGTCTCACTCTGTATCTGCAGACGCTAAAATGTTACACACTAATTTTATTAATACCTCGTGTCTGGGGTCTCTTCTCAAGATTTCTTCATTTTCCTTATCCTCAGGTTTTGAGTTCTTCCTTGTCCTCATGCAGGTTTTAGATCAGGGCATGGTGCAATAATAATCTATAGTCTGTAATAGTCTGTAGTCTGTACTGCCCTTTGAGACTTCTTGTGATTAAGGGCTTACTTTAATTTATGGAATAATGTGGGAATTCAACAATTTTGAAAAAGAAAATCCCCAACTTGTGAAGTGGAATGAGAAATAACACTGAATAAAATGTGTTGCGTTCCCTTCTCAAGGTTTCTTCATTTTCCTCATGTTGAGGTTTTGAGTTTTTCCTTGCTCTCATGTGAGTTTTAGATCAGGGGTTGGTGTAATAATAGTCTCTGGTTTACAATAAGCTGTGGTCTATGCGGCCCTTTGAGACTCCTTAAAACACAGCATCCCTTTAAAAACACACAAGATATAAATTTTGATGCAAGAGCAAACAAAGCGAGACAGAGAGAGGGTGCGAGCGAGGGAGAGAGAGAAAGAGTGAGAATAGAGAAACAAAAATAGAAAAAGATGGAGATAAAACGTGAGAGGGAGAAAATGAAGAGATAGAGAAAAAAAAAAAAAAGAGGTACAAATAAATCATTAGTTTAGTGCTTTTTTCCATGAGCAGGGAACGAAGAAGGAAATCTGCCAAAGTGACTGGCTCAGATTGCACGTTAGGGTTTTGAACTTTTTCCGTTTTCTTTCTCAATCTACTGAGTTATCGTATTCATTTCACATGCGATACAAGAAGAGGCAGAACTAATAAATGAGGAATTTAAATTGAAGCCTTTTCATCTCATTTCACTGAAAAGTCAACTAAAGTTGAGACAACTGAAGGCCCTTGTCCGTCCCCGCACAAATAGGGTCAGAAGCGACAGGAATCTTCATGCCCCTATGACAGGAACCTTCTCGCCTCCAGGAAAGGGACCAAAAGCGGCCAAGGTACCTTCCCCTCGCCGCCGGGAGATTATATAAGAGCGCCCGAGGGACTCCTCCCTCTCCAAGGGGACAAGTTACCCAAGCGGCAGAGGGACTTCTTCCTTGCCGCGAGGACAGGGATGAGGAAGCTTGCCTTGGGGTCCTTTGGTGGTCCGGTCAGTCTGTTATGGTTGCCTACGTGGACCCAAATGCAGGGAAGCCGGAATGGAGGCAGGTGTGCTCAACAGAGGATGGCATTTATTAACAAAAGCCAGGAACAAACCAAAACAAACAATGTCTTAAAACAATGAGCAAAGTGTGTAAACCTGAAAAAAAAAAAAACTTTACATGGTAATAGAAAACTGTACGTGGCATGGAAATGGCTGTCCGAGCAGTGAATATAAAGAGATGATTAGGGAGAGTTGCGTGGAGATTGGCTCATATCACATCCGTCAGGATCAGGGTGAAGTTGGACCTAATTGGGGTTTCCACAAAAAGCAAAAAACATTTAACATGGTCTCAAATATTGATTACAAAATAAGATTTGAAAAAAACAAATAAGTATGAAAATAATTCGATCAATCAGGAATAAAATCATCCATAATTCACTTGGACTGCACTTAAAGAGATATTGTGTATTATTCGGAGCCTTCATTCATTCATCATCCATCCATCCATCCATCCATCCATCCATCCATCCATCCATCCATTCATCCATCTATCACTTTCTGCTTATCTGGCGTCTTGTTGCGGGGGCAATAGCCTCAGCATGGAAGCCCAGACGTCCCTATCTCCAGCAACTTCAGCCAAATCATCTGCCTGGATCCTCAGACGTTCCAAGGCCAGCCAAGAGACATAGTCCTGGGTCGACACCGTGGCCTTCTGCCGGTAAGGCATGCCCAGAACACTTACCAAGGGGAGATGTCCGGAAGGTACTCTTAGCAGATACCACAACTGGCTCCTCTTAACGTGGAAGATCAGCGGCTCTACACCTAGTCCTTCCCGGATGACCAAGCTTCTCACCCCCTCTCTAGGGAACGTCATTCATAAAAAAAAAGATTTAAATAAAAAAGAGCAGCTTGCTGTTTACCTTGGTATCACCACACACAAAAAAAAGATCCGCACTGTATTTAAAGCAACTATGTTTATAATATGGCAAAAATGTAGCACCTTGTAGTCTGAAATTGACAGTACTTATCAGGTTTTAGACAATAAATAGGTTATGTGTTTGAAATAGATAAGATATGAATCCAAGACCATCATAAAGCACGGAGCGCACCCTGCTTTGAAATCCCATAAAAGCTGTTAAAGACAAACGAATCGGTTGTACTTTTGCCCTTGAGCGAGAAAGAGAGCATGTCAGTGCATGTGTGCGTTGGAGAGCGAGTAAGAGTGACAGGGAGATTATCTCTTTTGTATTATTTTGATCCCTGGTGGTTTTGTGCCCTCATCTTAGCTACTTAGTGATGCAGTGGGTAAGTGATGCCATGCACTTAGGCCGTGAAAAGCAGGTCAATATGACCACTGAGAGGAAAGCACATGTGCATTACACGGCTGGCCTGGGGATTATTTCTCACAAAATGTCTTAATTCCTCTGTTCACTAATGATCCGGGGAGAATGCCCTCTAATCTCTATTCCATTAATTAAAAAAGAGCACGAGCCCGTGGAAAAACCTCGCCATCTGCTGCCGTTTCACTGCTGCGGACAGATTGTGTTTTCAGCTTTCAGTCAGGGAGACTTTTTTATTTATTTCTTGGTTTTAGGGTGGGCAAATGGGTCGAGCGGGCAATTGAGTAGACTGCTCTGTTTCAGCGATAATACTCACAGATGTTTCGGAATGTTCTCCACCTTTTTTGTCACCGATAGTTCAAAATATTATGAATACTTGCAGAATTGAATAGTTGCATTGTATTATTGTATTTTCCCTTGATTGTAAATATTTTCAAAACACTTCCTTGAAAAATTCTTTATTACGGGCAAGTACTGTACTTCACACAGTCATTCGTCAGTTTTCTGTTTCCTTTAAAGAGACACTAGATGTTGCTGAATTGTGTTGTGCAACCAATAACGAGTGCTACAAAGTACAATGACAACTACAAACTACGATGCGAAATGGGACCAAACCACACAATTTTTCTTATCATTTTTTGTCTCAGCCTTTCTCTAGGTTTTTGTTTTATGGGAGTACCCTTAGCAGCAAGATGCTGGACAATCATACCAGCTCACTGTAGGTCATGGGTCGGCAACCCAAAATGTTGAAAGAGACATATTGGACCCCAAAAAATATATATGTTTGGAGCTGCAAAAATTAAAATATTTTTATATGCCTTATAAGTAAGGCAACACATATTGTATATATTAATTGGAAAACGTGAACAATGTTTGTGTCATGCTTGTCCTCCTACAGAATCAATATAATTTTCCATTATCAAACTTTTTTTTTTTAAAGTGCCAGAGAACCACTAGCGGGCGCCAAAGGGCCACATGCAACTCCAGGGCCGTTTTTTGCCGACACTGGCTCTGGTTGATAATAATAATAATAATAATATATAATAATTTCCTTGTATTGTCATTCTGTGTAACAATGTACACAGAACGAAATGTCGATTGCACCTGACCCGATGCAGCCGCAGCCAAGAGAGGGCGCCGCCGACCACTTTTTAAGTCTTAGTGTTCATGTTATGTAAAATAGATGTAAATTTCTCGACCTAACAATGTTTTGAAAAAAATATTATGATAGTTCATTGTGTTTTTGCCTGTTATTCAAATACATATTTGATCTTTAATGAATGATGTTTTTTTTTTCTACCACTAAGACACATTCAATGATACACAACAACACTTTAATGGAAAACCAATCAATGCCACCAATAATAGATTACTTTTAAGTAAATTGCTCTTCCCAGTAAATCCGTTCCAATTGTTGTGGTCTTCTGATAAAGTTGATGGTAAACGTTTGTTTTGAATTATGCATATACTTTGGAAATAAAATATATTTACTGATATTTCGGTTTTTTTAGTTTGTTAATAAGGTATATATATATTTTTTTGAACTTTCTGCTAATCTCAATACATGCCTTTAAATTTAAGTAAGCCTCCTTTTTTAAAGGAAAGGTCTTTGTTATCTAGCTCCTTTTAGTGGTCAAAAGACAATCCATTAAAAAAACAATTGATGTAAAAAATGGGCAAAAATATATAAACTGTCATGGAAAACTGCATTTTTCATGCCCTGTGCCTTTAGGTGAGCCTTATGTTATTTAGAATAAATAGAAATTATCGACCTACGAGTACTGAAATCCCATGCTATAATGCAGTTTACTATCCACAGTTGTGATACTTCACGGATTTGCATCATGCTTTGTGTTCCGCATTCTGACAGTTCGACAGTCTCGTTGTTATTTGACAGTAAAGTATTAATTTGTAAAAATAATAAATAAAAACACTTTCGTACACTACTTTTATTGGTTAAAAATGCTCTGTTTTTTCTAAACAGCATGTTTATATAATAGTTCATGTATTTTTTTCTTATTATTCAAACCAATATATATAAATATATATATATACAATGTTCCCTCTAAGCTGCGCACGTGCGCAATCGCGCACAGCGCACAAGAAAATCGATCCAGCGCAATGTTCCCTCTAAACTGCGTGTGTGCACAGTTGCGCACTACCCAGAGCTTTTCCCCGCACAAGAAAATCTCGCCAGCTCACAAAAATCAGGGCTCGAAATTGCTAATTAAGAAGCGAATTAAATCAAAGTTACAGTGCGATGAAGGTAAAAATACAAGGGTTCCCCTGACGTTCTGTTCTAAATGCGGTATTTTTAAGTGGAGGTCGAAGTAGAACGAAGTTGAGTAAAGTCAGTAGAGTTTTTCGAGAACCGGCTTCTTCGGCTCGGCTCACCAAAAGGAACCGGCTCTTTCAGGTCCTAAACGGCTCTTCAGGTTGTTTTTGCTTCTTTCATCCCTATATGACCAAATATTATGTAAAATTATGCACAACATGACTTAAAGAAAGGGGGAATAGAACAAAAAGAAAAAAATACCAAAATGAAATAGTAGTGAAAAGCTGAGAAAAAAAAAGAAACAAAAGAAAGAGAAAAAGAAAGGAAAATTTCAGAATAAAAGCCAGAAAAAAAGAAAATAAAGAAAACCAAGGAAAAAAGTGAATAGAGAACAAAAAGAAAAAAAGGAACAGCTAGGAAAAAATAACACAATGAGATTTTTTCATAAGGAATTGAAAAAAAAATTGAAAAAAACTTGGAAAAAGATGAAAAAGTTTGTGTTGCATTCAAATAATTTCCAATTATACCAAGTCAATCTTGTTACCAACATTGTGCTTCAACTAAAAATGTGATTAAATACAGTTGTGTAACGTGCAACCGACTAAATAAGCCCCCAAATATGTTAGTATTATGCGACAAAAGATACCAGGAAAAAAAAAGAAATGGAAAATCTTGTGAAAGAATTGTTGTAAAAACAAATGACGTTTGTAGGCCATACAACCTTTGCAATGATACATTAGTCAATTTGGTCAAAAGTGATTTTTTTTTTTGCATTGCCGGAAACTCAGCAAATATTGATAATGACTTAGTTGCCACACTTGGGATTGCTGTTGCTCACTGTTGTTTCAAGCGTTGCGCACCGACCTTGTGTGAACGCTCAGAGCCGTGGAAAATTAGAGGGAACATTGTATGTAATATATATATATATATATATATATATATATATATATATATATATATATATATATATATATATATATATATATATATATATATATATATATATATATATGTATATGTATATATTTTATCAAATGGTTTCCTTTTACCACTAGGAGGCACTAAATAATATACAATATTCCAACAAATTCTTATAATTTAGGTTGTTATCTGGCAAACATAAAGCCTTCTGTCATTGTTATTTTATTTTTCTGGACCTCTATTGTTGTCCAATGTGTTTGTTACCCTCTGTCTCGATCACTGTAATATTCTACTCCCTGGTCTGATGTCTTGTATCAAAAGTTTGCAGCTAATACAAAATCCTGCAGCAAGGCTCTTAACTAGGACCATTAAATTTGATCAGATTACCTTAATTTTAGCTGAACTGCACTGGCTCCCTGTCAATATAATATGTGATTTTAAGATTCTGTTGGTATTGTTTTGTCATGATTTATAAAACTGCCCTCACCTGCACTCACTCGTTCAGCCCCAGCTTCCAGTTGTTCCCTAATTAGTCCTCCTCCTATTTAAACACGTCATTCTTGTTCACTCCTGGTCAGTCCGTCTGCGAACCTCAGCACATGCAAGGCAAGCACTTTTGAGTCTGGTGCCCGTTTTTACCTGTTTCCTGTATCAATCCCCGATCCAAGCTCCGTTCTCCTGTCCCAGCTACCTGTATCCTGCCCGATTCCGTTTCCTGTATCGATCCTCGATCACCCTCCGTCTCCTGTCCCGGCTGCCCGACTTGTTCTGATCTCCAACCATGCTCCGTTCTCCCGTCCTGGCTTCCCGACTTGTTTCGATTTCTGACCATGCTTCGTTCGCGGGGGCTTCCCGCTCCTACTGGCCAGCCAGCACCAGATTGCTGTCTTTTTCCGCTCGCCCTAACTTCCCCGATCCCTTAATGAAGCATTGTGTCAAACGTTACGCATTTGGGTCCCCTGCTAGTTCCGGTGGTGACATGTACCAAATTTTGCATGGATCTACCCCCTCATATCTTTCTGATTTCATTTCCCTTTATGTTCCTGCTTGGAGCCTTTGCTAAAAAATGCTGGTCTATTAGTATTTCCAGAGCCAAGAAGAAAGCCGCAGAATTGATAGTGTTCCCAATTCGGGCCCTGGTGCTGTTGAATGCTCTGCCCTCTGAGATTTGATCTGCAACCTCAACCTTTTAGGCTTAAGATTCACTTATATTCAGTGGCTTATGGGTGATGTTGACCTCATACTCCTGTCTTCTTTTCCTTGAAGACGAAGGATAAGCCTGGTTGTTGCACAAATCATGCATCTCGATCAATATAACCTGCACTAGGACCCCAATGTACACCATCATCTAAAGCCTGCTGCATCAGTCAAGATTTTAGGACAGAGTCTGTCAAGTGGTCATTCTGTTATAAACTATATTTCATGTTAATAATGTCTGTGTATTGCCTGCTGATGCATTTGCAACATCCATTACCGCCTGTTTTTTTACCTAATGTGCGTGCCCTTTTCAAGGTTACCCAATTTTTCTCATGCTGTGGGTTTTAAGTTTTTCCTTGCCCTCGTGTAGGTTTTGGATCAGGGGATGATGCAGTGATAGTCTGTGCAAGCCTTTGAGACTTTTTGCGATTAAGGGCTATACAAATACAGTAAACATGACATGACTTGACCAAGATAACAATTTTTTATGTGTTTTACTTACAACCGAGAAAGATGATCATGGTATCCTTCAATATCTCCCCGGGCTCTGTGAAGGAATGGTTCAAAAGATTCAGAAGTGGGAGTAATGAGCACCATCAATTTATTTTTGCTTGAAGCCTGCACCAGACAGTTTTTACTTTTTTAATATGTCAAAACTTCAAACAGACCAAATTCAAAGAACCTCAGTCTTATTAGCACAATTTTTACATGCATAAAATAAAGTTAGGAGCATATCAACATGACCCAAGCAATCTTTTTTCATTCTGTGATGTGATATATGTGAAATAAAAAAATAAAATTGTCCATTCATTTCATACAATCGCATACAATGGTAACACAACTCATGGCAGGACAACCACCCTAAATACAAAGTTAAATCTACAACGGAATGGTTTAAAAGCAACAATATCAAGGTGTTAAAAGACCAAGCCAAAGTCTAGACCTCAATCCTTTAGAGCAGGGGTGTCAAACTCATTTTAACTCGGGGGCCACACGATATAACACATATTCTGTCGGGGGCCGCACTAGTAGATTAAAGGGGAAAAAAGAGAGATAAAGAAATAAGAGAAAGAGGGAGGGAAAAGGAGAGAGGGCAGGACAAAGAAAGAAAAAGAGAGAGGGAGAGAGAGGGAGAAACAAAAGGGATAAAAAGTCGTGAGAGAGGGGAAAAAGAAAGGGAGAGGACGAAAAATCCAAAGAGAAATAGAAAGACCGAAGGAGAGAAAATAGAAAAGAAAGCGCAAAAGGTAGGAAGAAAGAAAGAGAAAAGAGAGAAAAGGAAAATGGAAGTTAGAGCAAAATAAGTTAAAAAGACACAGAGAGAAAGAAACAAAGAGCAACAAAGGAAGAGAAAAAGAGAGACACAGAGAGTGAAAGAGACAGAGAGTGGGAGAAAAGGGGTGGAAGAGAGAGAGAAATAAATACAAGTACAGTGTCTTTGTTCGAGGCACCTGGCTTTGGAAACATCAAGTGGACATATTTCAACCTGCAGCTTGTTTTTCTCTTGCGCTTCTCTGAGTGCTGTCTCGCGGGCTGGATTCAATCCCTTAGCGGGCCTGATCTGGCCCGCGGGCCGCCTGTTTGACACCTGTGCTTTAGAGCATTTGTGGAAAGATCTGAAAAATGCCGCGGGAAAACGATCAGCATGAAAACTTAAAAAACTTGATGTGGTCCGTAGGAAAAAAATGGGCAAATATTTCTGTTTCAAGGTGTGCAAAACATATAGTAACATACCCAAAAAGACTTGTGGCTGTGATTGCAGCAAAGGGATGTTGTACAAACTACAAAGTATTATCTCAAAGGAGAGACATATTTTCTACAATACCTACTTTTCAATTGTTTATTTGTTAGCACAATATTAAATGTCGAATACTTTTGGTTTCTTTTCACGAATGTGTTTCACATGTTTTTGATTCTTATAAATATTTTGAGTGTTTATAAGTTTGAAACCTGAAATACGGCAATATGTCGAAGTTCTTGAGGGGCCAATACTTTTGCACGTCACTGTATATCAATTTCTGACACTTCATTCTAGTATGCCGTCAAAATAGCTAAATTTATAAATGTATTCACTAAATCCTAAGCCCCAAATGTGTTTGGGGTACGTGAAAAAAGATGAAATAAATAAAATAAAGACATTAAGTGTGAAGTTCTGGAGCACTAAAGATTATCCAAGCAGACGTGGTTTTGCCTCCAAATGAAACACAGCCAATGAGACATGCAAGTGAGAACGCACACACATCTGTGATAGCCCCCTCGCGAGCCCCCTCTCTTTCCCTCCCTGTCTCTTCTCTCTCATGCAGACAGCCGCATTTGTCCCACCAATGTCAAGTTTTTTTTAAAACTGCCTCCCCGCAGATCTGTGTTGTGCACTTAAATGCTCGACAGCAGACTCACGTTTTGATGACTTAAGCGACGGTCTAACCATGGACCCGCGACGAAACCTGTGCGTAAAATTCCCCACAGTTTGCGTTTGGATACTGATAATTTTCTTCCTGGACTCGGCGTGGGCGCAGATCCGCTACTCCATCCCGGAGGAGCTGGAACACGGCGCATTCGTGGGGAACATAGCCGAAGACTTGGGTTTGGATCTTAATCAACTCTCTGCGCGGCGGTTCCGCATCGTCTCCAGTACCAGGAGACAGTACGTGGAGGTCAATTTGGAAAACGGAGTTTTGTTTGTTAACGAGAGGCTGGATCGTGAGGAGCTTTGCGAGCAAAGTTTGGCATGTTCCTTCCACTTGCAGGTGGTCATTGAAAACCCTCTGGAGCTGTACAGGGTAGAGGTGGAAATACTGGACGTGAATGACAACTCTCCAAGTTTTCCGTGGACGGATTTCAATTTGGATATTTCTGAATCCGCGGTGCCGGGCTCCCGTTTCCCGCTTGAGAGTGCGCAAGATTTTGACGTGGGTTCCAATTCACTGCGTGCATATTTGCTGAGTGTCAACAACCACTTCACTTTGGACATCCAGACGAGGAGCGACGGCAGCAAATTTGCCGAGCTCGTCCTTGAAAACCCGCTGGACCGGGAGCAGCAGAACACACACCAGATGGTTCTGACAGCGGTGGACGGGGGCTCTCCGGAGAGATCGGGTACCGCACAAATTGTCATCACAGTTTTAGACGCCAATGATAACGCGCCGGTGTTTGACCAATCATTCTATCGCGTGAGACTATTAGAAAACGCGCCCAAGGGCTTTGTTGTGATCAAACTCAATGCCTCCGATTCTGACGAGGGCACCAACGCTGATATTGGCTTCTCCTTCAGCGGCCACGCGCCTGTCAAAGTGCGCCAGCTTTTCTCCATAGATGCGCACACTGGGGAGATCAAAGTCAAAGGGCTGATTGATTATGAAAAAGCTCGGATGCACGAAATCTACATCCAGGCCAAGGACAAAGGTCCTTCTGCTGTGGCGGTCCACTGCAAGGTCTTGGTGAACGTCCTGGATCGGAACGACAACCTCCCGGAGGTCATCTTGACGTCCGTGTCTACGCCAGTGCACGAAGACGCACCCCCTGGCACTGTCATAGCTGTTATCAGCATCACTGACAAGGATTCTGGTGAAAATGGCAACGTGGACTGTGAGATCCCCAACCTGATCCCCTTCCAGCTGCACTCGTCCTTCAAAAACTACTACACTTTGGTGACGAGCGATGTTTTGGACAGGGAAACTGTAGCGGAGTACAATATCACACTAACTGCCAGGGATATGGGCTCGCCGCCTTTGTTCACAAGGAAAACCATTATGGTCCAGGTGTCCGACGTCAATGATAACGTGCCCGTCTTCAGACAACCCGCCTACAGTGTGTACCTGACTGAGAATAACGCACCGGGGGCCTCCGTCTGCTCAGTGACAGCGCAGGACCCGGACCAGGGCCAAAACGCATACATCTCCTATTCCATCCTGGAATCTGATATCCAAGACATGCCTGCATCCACATATGTGTCAATCAATTCTGACAATGGGAATATTTACGCTCTGCGGTCGTTCGACCATGAGCAGCTGAAGACATTCCAGATCACTGTGCAAGCCCGGGATGCGGGTTTCCCACCACTGCTGGGCAACGTCACAGTGACCGTTTTCATTCTGGACCAAAACGACAACCCGCCCGTGGTGGTGTGGCCCCTCCTGCAGAATGGGAGCCCCCCAGTGGAAGCCGTTCCGAGGAAGGCGGATGCCGGCTACCTGGTTGCCAAGATACGGGCGGCGGATGCTGACGCCGGTCAGAACTCGCGGCTTTTGTACCAGATCCTCCAAGCAACAGACAAGACTTTGTTCAGCGTGGCCTTGTACACGGGTGAAATCAGGACGATACGACAGTTGGTGGACGAAGACCCCAACAGGCACAGATTGGTTATCCTGGTGAAGGACAACGGGCAGATCCCGCTCTCGGCCACCGTTTCCATCATCCTGTCAGTGGTTGACAGCCTGCCGGAATCCCAACCCGACCCGGTTGACCTGTCGCCGAGCCCCCGTCACGGCACCGACTTCAGCCTCTACTTAATCGTGGCTCTCGGCACCATCTCCTTTGCGTTCCTCGTGGCTATTGTCTTCATTGTCACTGTCAGGAAGATGAAGGACAGAACGTCCAACTTCCCAGCGTGCTGTCGCCCGACATCGCCGACCGGCGCTGATGTCTTCAGAAAGTCCAACTTGAACGTCAGAATGTCTGCGGATTCGGTGGGTTGCGCAGAGGCAAGTGGCGGCAGTGCGATGCCACAAGCCTACTGCTACAAGATGTGCCTGACGCCGGAATCGTCCAAAAGCGACTTCATGTTCCTCAAGCCCTGCAGTCCAGTATCATCTGTTCAGCAAAATAACGTCAAAAACATCGACTACCTCACATCCGAATGGAATGCGCTGGATTGGAATGAGGTGGCCAACAATATAAGTTCGACACAGAAAGAGGTACAGACTGTAGTGCATAAAATTTCTGCAACAGACAAACAAAGCACAAAGGTATACAGATACCGATATAGACCCTGATAATTTGTGGTAACGATCTGATATTGACTTTCAGTAATGGTAAAATATTGACAAAAACACTATAGAAAATTAAAAATGGAAAAAAAATGTAGGCTATACCGTATTTTGTGGACTATAAGGTGCACCCATTATAAGGTGCACCATCAAAAATAATATTTGGTATATTTTTGCGTAAATAAGGCACAACCGACTATTAGGCACGTTAAAACTACTGTTTTGGTAAAAAGTAAATAAATCAGGGGATAAAGGAAAAGCATTTCATAGAAATAAAAACGATTCATTCATAAATGGTTACCCTATTAAGTAGCATTTTATTGTAATTATGCCCTCACAATTTTATTTACCATATTTCTGGCCTTAAACGGACACTGGAATATAAGGCGCAACCGCAAATTGCTGGCAATTCTTTGGTATTAAGTACATCTTATAGTGCGGAAAATATGATATAATGATAGCTAATAATTACAATGATACCAACAGCTGCCGGTTAAGGACGCCAATCAGATATTCACATTTAGAAAAGGGGACAAATAATGAGAATTTTGCATTATTGTGGATATAATAAAATATAGAGACAAAACTGATGTTGAACCCGGTGACTTTTAGTCAAGTAGGCCAATCATTCACATAAACAAAAGTAAAAATCTTCAAAACTAGATTTCAAAAAATTCAAAAACGACAGAACAAAAAATATTCCGTGCTACCAAAGGCAACCAAACTGCATGATTTTTCTTATTTTTTTGGCTGGTTTCGTTGCAGCAAGATAGATGACTTACAAAATGTCAACTTCCGATAGGTGAGGCCTACAATATGTGAAATAAATGCACATTTTTTGACCTCCAGGTATTTTGAAAATGCATGTTTATAGGAATATTCTTGTATTTTTCTTTATTTTATAAATCAATATTGTTCTTTTAAAGAATGACGTTTTTTCCATGAAATATTACACAATGTCCCTTTAAAAAGTCGATTAGGTCTTCAGATATAGTGTATATCATAAAATACAATTCACCTAATTACAATTTATAATATATAGATTTATTTTTTACTAACAAAAAAAAATTAAACAGTATTCTCTGACACCAGCTCATGTATTCCAGTTTGTTTTAAGTAAATCTGAATTTCAACTTTATTGAAAAGAAAATCTTTTAATTGTATCGATTCACGGTCACTTATAGTTCTCATGATCGTTTGCCTTGACATTTTAGTGCTTGTTTATGGATGTTTGCTAAAACGAAAGAGAATAGAATAGAATAGAATAGAATAGAATAGAATAGAATAGAATAGAATAGAATAGAATAGAATAGATTGTCATCATGACAGATCCACAATGAAATTAAAAAGTGCCATCCTTATGGTGCAAGATTATTTACAATAAGATAAAATACCACAGTGCAAAGCTATAAGTTAATTAAACAATATTCAATTAAAAATAAAAATATGTGGATGAGCACTTAAACAATGTGTAGTGCTGATACCATCACTACTTTTGATACTTTAAACTTTGCCCCCAAAGCAGGGATCTATAAATCCAAATAAAGTGGTGGCTAATACCAATAATGATAGTGAGTATGGATGAATCTCAGTATTAATACCGGTACCAATATCATTAAAGTAACATCCTGATATTTTCAATTGATTTTTTAGTCATTTTAAATACCCCACATAGTGTTTCTTCCAATATCTTCAAAATTCTCCTGTATCTCTTATCAATGTGTATCTTGCTTTTGGGTTTTTTAAGGGATAATGTGTCACAGTAATGAAAAGAAAGGGTTATTAAAGAAAAACAATATAGTTTCTTACAATAAGAAAAAATACCTGAACTATTATACAAGCAAACATTAAAAAACATTGTAGGTCGAGAAATATCGTTTATTTTACATAACATGAGCCTCACCTAAAGGGAGACCTGACCTGAAATCCGTTTGTCAGCACATAAATAATCTCAACATTAGCATACCTGTCAACCTGAGCCAATTTCTTCCTTTATTATTGGGGTGGCATTGACTCAGGATCGTCTTGGGATCAAGAGGTCGCAGGTTCGATTCCCGGCTCCTCCGCGTTATATGTCGAAGTGTCCTTGGGCAAGACACTGAATCCCTAATGCCCCCGATAGCAGGTAGTTGCCTTGCATGGTTGACGCTGCTATCAGTTAGTTAGTGTGTAAAGGGAAAAAGTGTGAAGGACATTGTAAAGCACTTTGGGAGGTCTTCATTGACTTGAAAGGTGCTATATAAATGCAGACTATATACATTTACATTAATGATTGCATTTCCTCTTATTAACCGATAATAATGATCACAACACAATGAAATGAAATGATCTGCATTTATATAGCGCTTTTCAAGTCAATGACTTCCCAAAGCGCTTTACAATGTGCTCCACATTTCCCAATAGCGGCCTTGCAGCCATGTAAGGCACTAACCTGCTTATTGGGGGTATTAGGGGTTCAGTGTCTTACCCAAGGACACTTCCACATATAACACGGACGGGCCGGGATTCGAACTGGGATCCCTTGATCCCAAGACGAGCGCTCTAACACCACACCTATTTATTCAACGCAAGATTGACTAAGTAGAATGAAAACAAGGATAATTTTTGTAAAGTAGTTTATTTCATTTACCAAATAAACAACACAAACAATTCTTTCATCATTTTTTTTGTTCCTTCCTCATTTGCAGTCACTTAAGTGTGCTTATTTTACGTAGCGGTACATGATTTCACAGACCTTATCTGTTCTACGAATGGTTTTGGTCTGAAACTGTCACAAATTAGTTTATATTGCAGTATCAGTTGTCATTTTCTGCCCATACTCTGTATGTATGTATGCTTGTTCGAGGCTGACATTGGCCAGTGTACTGCGACAATATGCATAATCTAGGATGCTACCAGTGACCGAGACGATCCGGAGCAAGATGAGATTGTTCTAACAACTGTACAAAAAAATTGTTATATGGTGTACCTAATTTGAAAAATTTCAGAGAAAAACAACATATTGAACTTCAGGATCTTTTACTTAAGGGTGTACTCACTTTTGCTACCAGGGGTTTGCCACTAATGGCTGTATTTTGAATTTTTTGAGGGGAAAAATAAATTGACACTGCTATATAAGCTTTACACGGACTACTTTCATCGTGTCAAAGCGATGTTTCTTCGTAGTCGTTCAATTAAACATTATCATGAAATCCCTGCAGAATTGTGAGGGGGTATACTCACTCTTGTGACACACTCTATTTATAGTAAACCACTTTAAGAAATTGATTTTAATCAAATTAAGTGATTCATTTTCTTTGGCTGCAGCTCAAGTATTCTGACAAAGACTGGACCTGGACTAAGAATCAGCGCAACTCTGCATACAAGAGGTAAATAGGTAACCCATTAAAAATGGCAATACCCAATGTTGGACATCCCATACAAATTACGTACCACTTTCTGTGATTTTTGGACTGTGTGCTTTAATGAAGGACTGTGGTTCTGGAATCGTGTACTATTTATGTTCAGTTGATTTTTTCAATTGGGAGATGGAATAAGAGCTTGCTCTGTCCACTCCCCGCATCGGCCCGGTATTGCAGTACCTCCGGGAACGGTGCATTCGCACTGATCGCTGCTTAGCCCTGTGGCTAGGACCTTGACTCAGCCTCTTGGCTGGGAGCAAGTGTCTCGGCCCCTTGGCTTTGTAGTGTAGTATGATTTGACCAATAACGGATAATGGATAATTGATAAAGAATATAGATCAATAAACCTCTACCCCCCCCACACTTCAGGTACAGTTCTGGAATCATGGACGCCGCTGTATCGCGATCGGAGTACGACGCCGAGGAGTATTTCTGCCCTGTGGCGCCACATTACTGGACCTTGGGGAATCGTAGGAATGGTGAGCTGCAAGTTGTGATTTGCTTGTTGATCCTGTGAGAGCTAAACTTCCATTTTACAGAGTGCAAGATTTCACTCCAAGATGGATCCAACCCTGATTTCGCTTGGAACCCGAAATACCCACAGCCTCAGTCCGAGGCACCCGACTACCAGCACAACGTTTTCATTCCCGGTACGGCGTCAGGCTTCAACACTCTTAAAGTGGCGTCTCGGGGCGACTTGGACGTCTACAACACATTTTCAACCTTCGGGAAGAAAAAGAAAATCATCTCCAAATATGAACACCCGTATGACAAAGATGATGGGCTTTTTAAATAAGTTCACATTCTATGACAGTGTTTCTCAACTGGTGGGTCAGGACCCAAATGCGGATCGCTGACCCATTTTTAGTGGGTCGCGGGCCTTTGCCTTGGCAAACTAATGCTAAGAAGAAAAAAACAAAGGGTTAATTACACTCCTCAACAGTCGATGGTGCTAATGCCCTGCTCAATCTGTTCTACATGTTGAGTCAGTGCGTTCAAGGGAGAACATCTCATTTTATTGGGAGTGTGTTGGTTTTATTTCCTTTTTCTGCCTCTTGTAATGGGTCCCAAGAGAGTTACTGATAAGGGGAAGGAAAAGTTGTATACAACTGCGATAGAAGAGGGAAACAATTGCGCAATATAAAAACTGTGTCTGCCATTGAATCGCCGCTGGAAGGTACAGCAAATCGTTTACATGTTTTTTATTTTAATCTTTTTTAGAAGTATATTCATATTTATTAACCTCATAATTAAATAATTATCAATGTTTGGTTCTACAATCTATTAATATTTTGAATTTATTTTAGAATGTGTCTATCAGTTTCAGGGGGTCTCTTAAATGTGATGTAGGCTTGTACGTGAGTATACACTGTACTTGCAGTCTTTTTGGTTTTGCTGGTCATTTTGTTTTTTGATTTTTATGAAAAGAAAAATATAGTCTATTATCTTTGCTTTAAATCGCTCAATCCTTTCATCGGATATATTTGAGAAGTGGCATTTCTTTTTTGATTCGGGTCCTGCTTGTCATTTGGGTAGAATGGTAGGTCCTGAAGTCAAACCAGTTAGACTTAGGTCGCCACACAGGTACCCTTCATTGGAGAGATTTCAGTGATGAGTCATTGTGATTTTCCGGGATATTTAAAAATGTGAAAGAACAATTGTAATAAAGAGATGTATTGTTGCTGATCATTTTCAATATTTCTGTGAATAACCTGGGTTTTTTAACCGGTGTGCTGCGGCACACTAGTGTGCCGTAAGAACTTGTCTAGTGACCTTGCCGAATTTTATCGCGACAAAAAACGCATGCCATTGTTCTGTATATTTGTTTTCTACCGATGATCAGTCAAGTAATCGTTCTATTCATCCTTATCACTAGGAGGCAACAGATTACTTTTTTTCTTTTTACATACTAAATGTAACGGTACCTCTTTATACAAACACCTCTAAACCGGAGAATTTTGGTATACAAGTTCTATTTGCAAAAAAATACTGCTTGCTATACGAAGAAAAATCCAGTCCCTAAAATCACAGCGCCTACCACTAGAAATCAATCAAGACTGTTCACGGTTTGTGACTACTTACCACCAGCATCAGCTCGTCCAGTCCATGCAAACTACTACAAAAACAATAAAAAAATTGTGTTGTAACATTTTTGTCTGTATCCGTTCATTTAAAGTTACAGTAACTTTATTTTAAGTGAACAGTACGTGCTCACGTATCATCATCACTCTCTCGAAATCATACCTGTCAACCTTCCGCCAATTGCTCCCCTTATTAATGATTGCAAATCTTCCTTGTTAGTTGACATTAAACCTCACAAACACCACTTGGCACCTATTTACTCACAGCAAGACGGACCGTGTAGAACCCTGCAACAATATTAGTAATCCACGATGAGGTTATCGTCTGCTACCAGTGACCAAGAGTATCTGGATAGAACCAAAATGGGCAAGAAGCGATCAATCTTTTTCCTAAAAATATACTCATGTAAAAATTCTTATGCAGCATACACAATTTGAAGTGATCAGAAAAACGTATAAAATATGGAGAAAACATAAACATCGACAGGTGAGCGATCTCCATGACCGCCCGCCCCCTTCCTTCGCACCACACCCACACATTCGTACAGCACTCATAATAAACTCACATTTTATTCCGTGAATACCTTATTTATCTTATTACTGTATTTTAATGGGCAGCATGGCAGTTGAGTGGTTAGTGTGTAAGCAGCACAGTTTTGAGGTCATGGGATCAAATCCAGCTACCAACGTTCCTGTGCGGAGTTTGCATGTTCTCCCTGGTTTGGTGGGGTTTCCTCCGGGCACTCCGGTTCCCTCCCACATCCCCAAAAAAAACATGCAACTTAGGTTAATTGGTCGGTCCAAATTGTCCCTAGGTGTGAATGAGTGAGTGAGTTGTCTGTCTCTGTGTGCCCTACGACTGGCTGGCAAGCAGTTCAGGGTTTTCTCTGCCCACTGCCCGAAGATAGCTGGGATAGGCTCCAGCACCCCCGCGACCCTACTGAAGATAAACGGTGAAGATAATGGATGAATGAATGAATGTATTTTTCATGTTTAATAACTTTTGAAGGCTTTTTTAGTGATCAAAACGATGTGTGTTATATCTATTTACAGACTTCTTGGATGGTTATAGGAGGACTGGAGCAGACCAATTAGTTTTGAATTATTTCATTTCTGGAACTTCAATTCAAGCTACGAGCACTATCATTGACAGAATTAAGTTTGTATGAAGAAGTAGCACTTTCAATGGTTATAAGGTAGTTAGGTTTGGTTTCCTTAACCACTAACGTTGTAGGGGCACCATTTCCTATGGTGTGTTTTGGGCAAGTACAGCCTAGTAGCGCCCATCCCTTTCCAGGCCATATGTTTCCACCTGATCTTGAACCGGGGACCTTTCGCAGGAGATATATTTAAAAATGTATTTTTTTAATAAGCTGTTTAAGGTTGTGTATTATTTAGTCCATACTTGTGGTAAAAAAAGTGTCAATTTATGAATAAAACAAAACAATATTGATTTAAATAATAAGCAAAATAGACATGAACTTTCATATAAACGTGCATTTAAGAAAATTTATATTCATAGGACGAGTAATTTGTATTTATTATACATAACATAAGCTTCGCCAGCTACCAGCCTTCCTGTGCGGAGTTTGCATGTTCTCCCCGTGCTTGCGTGGGTTTCCTCCGGGCTTTCAGGTTTCCTCCCACATTCCAAAGACATGCATTTCAGGTGGATTGGCCGGTCCAAATTGTCCCTAGGTGTGAATGAGCGAGTGATTTGTGCTTTCTCTGTGTGCCCTGTGACAGGCCGGCAACAAGTTTAGGTCGTTCCCTGGGCACTGCCTGGAGACAGCTGGGATGGGCTCCAGCACCCACCGCGAGCCTAATGAGGAAAGGCGGTGCAGATAATGGATAAATGAATAATGAATGAACATGTGCCTCACCTGAAAAAGCTGACATGATTGTTTGGCATCTTGCTTCTATTGGTACCCCCCAAAACCCTGTAAAGAGCTTGGTCACTTTGACTCTCTGTAGTTTGTTTTCTTCCTTGAGCTTTGATGCGCTTGTTTTCAGTTGCTTTTGCATGCGCGACACAAGGGTTCACAGTCACTCGGTTTATTGCCTTCAGCACGATGTTATTGAGCTGAAGGTACAGCAAGCGCAGAAGCCCAAAAAGTGCCAACACGCCCATGGCTTAACAAATGAATGCGGTACCAGAATTTTAAAAGTAATGCAACAAAAACACAGATTTTGTGAGAAATAAAATAAAAAAACTCAAAACAATCAAATTTCAACTCTGTTACACCTTGCACAATCTAGTGACATCTAAAAGTGAAATATTACAGTGTTCCTTTGGCTGAAAACAATAAAGATCCATTCAAAAATTCTGCAGATAGTTTTACTCATTCCAATTACTATATCCTTATTTTTGTAAAAAAAAAAGGATAAAAAAACTAGAAAAATGGTTCCACTGTCGGATACATTTTACGTATCTTTTTTAATTTTTCTTAAAGGCAAAATAAAAAATATATAGTTCAACTTGAAAAACAGGTTCATAATATAGTAAATTCAAAATAGCAGCACATTTATGAACACAATTGAATAATCTGTAATGGCCCGTGAGCTACAGTGACCTCAAATGATAAGAAACACGTTAGACAATAAATGTAGGCAACATAATAATTTAAGCTTCAAAAAAAAAAAAAAAATAGGAAAAATGTTCAAACATTTCCTCGGGATAATGTTCCTGGAGATTTACAAATAAGGAAAAAATGTTTGTTGGCTCAAAAAAAAAGGTACCGGTAATTCTTGGTACGTTGAGGTTTATGTTTCTCAGCTCCCAAAACTCTAGTGACCTCTGCTGTACAACGAACAGCATTACATTTTAGTTTCTGATAAAGAGAGTTCATTTTAAAAAGCCTGTAAAGGACAATAAACATTAATTAATCAATATACTTTTTATTGAAAGTTAATTTCCTGATAAGTATCCAAATTGTATTGGTAGACAAATAGAGTATATTTTATTTACATTCAATATTATAATATAATTTTGTCTTTCAAATATAATAAAAGCATATATGTAATGCATGCCTGTCAATCAAAATCAATGAATCGTATATTGTGTTTTGTGGCGGATAGGAGAGTGGTCTCAAAAACACGGCTCGCGGGATGAAAGTTTGTGATTTCCCATCCAAAAGGTAGGATGTGTCGTTTGAGGAGTCCTTAAAAAGTAGAAAGTATAATATTTGCTCTATTAAGTATGTGTTAACAACGTCCAACTGAGTTCAAAGAGGCTTTGTGCTTTATTTTCTATTGCACCCATCGGTTTTTATCCTACTTTTAGCAGAGATGTTCCAGTTTGGGTTTGAGTAATATATCAAATGTTTATAGTCTGTATTTTTAATTATTTTTGGTATTTTCTGTTTTTTGGGGGTCATTTCTGTCATTTTCGAGCATTTTTTGGGGGGTCATTTTCTGGCTGATTTTACTTTGCTAAGGTTGTTTTTTTGATCATTTTTCAGTTTTTTGGTGGTCGTTTTGGGGGTTTATTTTTCGGACATTTTTTTAGCAGCATGGAGTAGGCAAAAGAAACCATCCATGTTTTTGTTCACTGTACAATTCATGTTTAGAAAGTTAAAGACTTGTTAATATAGGAAAACTGAGTAAAAACATCTGTTTCCAGTCAGTTCATGGTTTCTTAAGTCGTTTATACTGTATCTCCTGTGTTATTTTTATTACATTTATTTATTTCTTATTGATTGTTTTCCTTAATCATTTCGATGTTTATTGTCTCATCTTATTTTGAGTTCAAATAAAAACACATTTAAGAACATTGGAACTTTTTTTGTGATAAACCCCAATGCGCCCGAGTCTCACCCAGACTCTGTTTCCAGCGTCCCCCGGGTAAATTGAGTTTGAGACCCCTGGGATAAGATCGCTGAAATGCTCACGATTCATGGATCCCTACACCGCCAGGGTTGTTGGGGCACCACTTACGGTGGTGTGTAAGCAAGTACAGACCAGGGTTGCCCATCCCTCTCAAGGCTGGTTTTATAGGTAGGGGTTTGCTCCCATATGAAACAGGTACTGCGTTCCACTGGTACCAGTAGCAGGAAAGGCCTTCTGAAATCTAGCGCCTTTGTCATCTGGTCGCCGTGGTTTTTCGGTGTAAAGCGTCATCCCACTCATCAAAAATGAGCCAGACCTCAATATTGACGAACAGAGGCTTGTGGCAATACTGCATTGTATATCCTACTTAAATTGCATCGCTATTGTGAATATCATCTTCATATCTTAAAACCATATCCCATTGATATGGCCATATAAAGTGACTTCCAGTTGTATAGATACTCATGCCACCTGAATTTCGAATGAAAATATATTTTTGACAAGGAAATTGTTTTGTTTTCTTTTTCTTAGACCTTTAGGATTATGCATTTGTTCATTACTCACAACCAGAGCGGCCCAAGACATAAGTGAGCTATGAGGCTTCTTAGGGCACCACAACCACTAGGGGGCCTCCAAGAGTGGTTAACTCTTTTGGTGCCAACATTGTCCCCATTGTCACTTTGTGTGTCCACTCAAAAATACTTCTACAGAAATACAACAAAATACTACACAATAAATACAAAACTAAATATCAAATATAGTGCTTGAAAACAGGGATTTCATATATTATTTTGCTTTCATTCTGAAAATAAAACAATTGTAAAGAATAACTACAAAAATACTACAGTAATACTACATTACAATCTACTACTACAGAATTATTTACTCCAAATATATTACTGTGGAAGTACTACAAACATTTGACGAAACACTACTAAAATCCTGCTTTGGAAATGCATCAATTATATTTTTACTGAAACTCTAGAAAATACCAATACATAATACTATAATATAAAAAACCAACTCGATAAATATTACTATAAAAATACTAGTACAAGAGGATTACAACAAAAATACAGCAAAATCTAGCCTAGAGCGATACTACAAAAATTCTCTTATGGAAATATAAAAAAAATACTACACAAATAAAACTACAGTAACACTGTACTACAAAAATGCTAAAGACATATTGCAGATATACAACATTCCTATATGGAAATGCTAAAAAAATACAACAGCGATAGTACAAAATAACTAAGAAAATAATACTAGAGTAATTCTACAAAAATATGATATTCATAAAACTACTCTAATAATCCATAATGGGGCGGCAGTAGCTCAGGAGGTAGAGCGCTCGTCTTGGGATCAAGGGATCCCAGTTCGAATCCCGGCTTGTCCGTGTTACATGTCGAAGTGTCTTTGGGTAAGACACTGAACCCCTAATACCCCCAATAAGCAGGATAGCGTCTTACATGGCTGCAATACAAGGCCTCTATTGGGAAATGTGAAGCACACTGTAAAGCACTTTGGGAAGTCAGTGACTTGAAAAGCGCTATATAAATGCAGATCATTTCAGATCATTTCATCATTACAAAAATACGACGAAAATACTACACATATACAACAAAAATCTACTTTTGAAATACAGCAAAAGTATTACAGAAGTACTTAAAACAGTTTAAGTGTACAGGTCAGGTGTATCGACATTTCGTTCTGTGTGCATGGTTACAAAGAATGACAATAAAAGTAAATTCTATTCTAAAAATTACTTTAGAAATACTAAAAAAATAGTTCAAAAATACAACTAAAGTTACACTACAAAAACACCTACAGAACTTTAATAGAAATCTGACTTCAGAAATACTAAAAAAAATAAAAACTACTTCAAAACTAAATTACAATTTAAGTGCTTAAAACAGGGACCTAATTCATTATTTGCGCTACTTGTGGTCGTTCCAAAACCAATTTGATGAAACAAATCTATTTAAAAAGAAGTAATATGTCACATGCGGCCCTGACTCCTAATAGTTGCCCACCCCTGGAGTAGAACATGGAATGAGTTGGAGCAGGTATAGAAATCATCAAGTAATAGGGGGCCCCGAATCTAATTTTGCATAGGGCCCCCACAAAGGCTCGGTCCTGCTCACAACAATGATGAACATTTGAGATATAAAAAGTCCCCAAAACATTAAACTACAAATTACTATGCTGAAAATGTCTTCAAATCGTGATGAAAAAAAGCTAGTATAAAAAAAACTGTTGAATTTATTCTCAACCCATTAAGACGAAGCTCACATGCACAGAGATTTGGCTTGGTTGAGCATGGTGCAGTAATTCTAAAATACGTCGCTAGGTGGGGTTACAAACAAACAAATAGAGACACACCAGTCTGGAAGAGGTCCTTGCGATTGTGCTGGATTGTTCATGCACCATTGGTTGCTATAGCAACCAATGTTTCAGATTAGGTCATTTCTTTGTTGCAATTCAATTGTAAGCAGGAGAAATATGTGGTAAAATCAGTAGTTGAAAACATGTTTTTTTTTTTTTTTTTTTTTTTTTTTACAATACCTTTTTCCAGGTATTTGATCTCACAGATAGACAAAAAATTATCGATTTTTAGAGATATTACAAATGCAAAACTGATAAATATCAAGGATCGGTACCCTCACGAAGGAATATGGCCATAACACTCATTATTTCTCCTAATTCTTTTGGCTGAGATGGCAGGGTATACACGTTACCCCCGCCCCTTCTCCCCACTTCATGTGAGCCTGACCAGCCGGGGCCAGCCTACCCAAAAGCTGCACACGCCCCTGCAGGAAACGGCATCGCTGCGCGTGCATGGACCGCTCGCTGCAGCTTCCACGCGCGGAGGCAAAGATTGACACCGGCTCTTCGCATCAAGGCAGCCTGAGCATACGGACAGATCGGTTAAATCGCTCCCCTTTCAAAGGCAGAGTAATGGCGCAAACACGGACACATCTGGCGATCGCTGCTTTGACATTCGTAGCATTGTGGGGCCCTGCGCTTTCAATCACTCGCTACTCTATTCCCGAGGAGATGGAAGAGGGCTCCTTTGTTGCAAACCTTGCCACGGATCTGGGTCTGGACGTTCAAAGCATGGTGGAAAGAGAAGCCAAGCTGGACGTCATCAACAGCAAAAATTACCTGGACATCAACAAAGAAACCGGTGAGCTTGTCATTCGCCAGAAGATGGACAGAGAAAGCATCTGTACGACTAAAACTTCCTCTTGCTTTCTGAAAATGGATGTCATCCTGGAAAACCCCATTCGTATTTTCAACATTGAGCTGGAGATCATGGATATCAATGACAACGCGCCGGTGTTCAGGCGGAAGACCATCTACTTGGACATTTCGGAGGCAACCCCTCCCGGGGAGAGGTTCTCCTTGACAAACGCTGTTGATGCCGACGTTGGCGCGAATTCCATCAAATCTTACTACCTCAGCGAAAGCGAATACTTCAACATTGACATCCAAACTGGTAGCGATGGCTCCAAATACGTAGACTTGGTTCTCAACGGCAATTTGGACCGGGAGACAGACGCAACGCATCATCTGATCCTCACGGCGGTGGACGGAGGGGTCCCCTCCCGATCAGGCACAGCTAGTATCATAATCAACGTCCTTGACATAAACGACAACGCCCCCACGTTCAGCCAGCCGGTCTTTGAAGTAAGCGTTTCAGAAAATTCGGGTGCGGGGACTGTCGTCATTACTCTGAACGCCACAGATTTGGACGAAGGCACCAATGCACGTTTGTTATATTCTTACACACTCTACACATCCGAGAAGACACAGGAGGTTTTCTCCCTCGACAGGCATTCAGGCGAGATCAAGGTGATGGGGGCGGTAGATTTTGAGGAGACCCCGAATTTTGAGATGTACATCCAAGCTCAGGACGAGGGTTCCACACCGCTCCTGGGACACTGTAAAGTTACAGTGTCTGTCTTAGATCTGAACGACAACTACCCGGAGCTAACCATTAAGTCCCTAAAGAGTGCTGTGGCTGAGAACACCGCTGTGGGGACCTTGATTGCAGTCGTCAGCGTAGGCGACCGGGACTCAGGGGTTAATGGAGAATTGGAGCTCACCTTAAGCCAGCAAGAAATACTCCCCTTTGTCCTCAATCAGTCTTCGGAGGGTTACTTCCAGCTCTTGGTTTCTGAGCCGCTGGACAGAGAGATGACAAGCAAATATGAGATCACGCTAAAGGTGACAGACAAAGGGACGCCGCCACTGACGGAAACCGAGACCTTCACTTTGGAGATCCATGACATCAATGACAACGCGCCCACATTTCCTCAGAACTTTTACACAATCCACGTCATGGAGAACAACCTTCCCGGAGCGTTGCTGACCTCCCTCAGCGCTTTGGACCCGGATCTGAACGAGAACCAGTACTTGGTCTACTTCATTATGGAGAAGGAGATCGCAAATACGTCTGTGTCCATGCTGTTCTCGATTAACCCAGAAAATGGAGACCTCTACGCCTTGAAGACTTTCGATTTCGAACGTGAAAGAGAGTATCTTTTTCACATTGAGGCGAGGGACTCCGGCGTCCCGCCGTTGAGCAGCAACGTCACTGTTCACATCATCATCCTGGACCAGAACGACAACACCCCGGTCATCGTATCCCCATGGCGGGCACAAGGCTCCATTGTTGAGCAAGTGATCCCTCGATCGACCGATAAGGGCCACCTGGTGGCCAAAGTGATCGCCATTGATGCCGACTCAGAGCAAAACGGCCGAGTCACGTACCAGCTCTTGCAAATTGCCGACGCCAGCCTTTTTAGTCTTGATCAGTACAATGGTGAGATCCGTACTACCAGGATGTTCAGCTACAGGGATCCGAAACACCAGCGCCTGGTCATCATCGCCAAAGACAACGGCAACCCTGCGCTCTCCACTACCGTCACTATCAGGATCTCAACTGTCGAGCACTCCACCGCATATTCCGAGACCACAGAGTTGCCATTGGAATACGACGTCTTCACGGACTTGAACTTGTACCTGGTTATCGGTTTGGGGGCTGTTTCTTTCATGCTGCTCATTACCATATTGGTCATTATCGTGCTCAAGTGTCAAAAACCAAAGCCAAAGCCTCTCAAAATCCCGCCGGCAAATCGGAACAGCGTGATTAGCAGGAACAGCATGATCAGCCAGCGGAGCTCCACCATTGCTGACTCCACCTTGATCTCCAGCGATGCCTACTGGTACAGCCTGTTTCTCGCCGAGACCAGGAAAGGCAAAGTGGTAGTGAGGCAGCCCATAATTCCCAAAGGCGCAGGTTACTTTGTGTCCAGTATACCCAGGAGCATAGGGCCAAGTGAAACCACAGAGTCCAGAGCATCCACCCTGGAGGTACGTGAACCAAATTTCAGAGCGAGATTCTGCACTTGTAGTTTTGAAGCAAAAAGGAGAAAATATTCTATTCAAGGCTCACGATTCTAGTTCCAAATTATCGACATAATTTGTGCTCAAAGAAACAAATGACTTCGTTCATGATTAGAAATGTCAAATACCACTAGATTTATGGGTGCACGAATAAAAAAATAATGGAAACCATTCGGTCTATGCAACACATTAAACAATAATTCCAACACGAGTTGTAAACAGCATCCTTCAACATCAATTGATTTGTGACCACAAAAGATCAATTTCCCAAAACAACTGAGAAATTATTATTCCTAATGTAGATGAATATTGAATGCAGAGCTCACATAAAAAAACAAAGAAAGACAAATGAACCCAGCAGGATTCTCACTTTTAACCAAATTCCCAGTTGTAGCCCAAAAAATGGGACTGATGTCGATTAGCTTTTAATCATTCGAGTGCCGAAAGCCAACAAGCAATCACATTGAATAATTAGGTCAAACAAATATGCCACTCCCCCTCCCCATCCCGCACGTGCACAACGTTCCACTGTTCGATGTCTAATGGAGTATGTAGGTCATATATCCCAGATGTATGTAGCACTGGTGGGTGGCGGAAACGCGGGAATACTTCAAAGACTGCAAACTTGCACTTGCTTCCAGGACACCAAACAAGGGGGGTGGGGGTGGGGGGGGGCGGTCAGACAGCCGGTTTTGCGGTCCACACCAAGTTTGGAGGAAGGTCTAGGGTTCACCAGCACACAGAGTTCATCGCGAAACCACAGTAACAAGCTACATTTCAAATAAACTCTTTCGCAAAAGACAAACGACACAATTACGATAAGGAAGAATTTTAGGTCAGGGGTTGGAAACCTATGGCTTGCAAGCCATGTATGTGTTCAGCTGAAATCCAGCTCATGCAAATCATATCTGTGTTGCTCCAAATTAGATATATGCGAAGCCAAAGGAACATTTCAATAATAAAAGGACCGGTCCATTAGTACTATTTTTCAATGAGTGTTTTTATAGTAATATTTCTGTACAATTGTATCACTGTGGTAATGTTTTTGTAGTATCTTTGTAGTATTTCTTTTTTAATAAATAATACATGAAATCCTTGATATTTAATTTTTTAGTTATTTTGTAGTCTTTATGTAGTAGACACACACAGGGACAACGGGGCAGAGTTGGAACAAAAATTACATTTCTTTATTATTAGTACTGTCAAGACCAGAACGAAAATAGGACCCACTTGTGTTAAGTTTACCACAAGTTTTATTGAAGAAACAAGGAAGGGCTGCGGCCACGATCCGATGTACGCTGGACGCGGGACGCTGGTCGCTCTCATACTCGGCTTGTGATCTGAACACGGAAGTGGATCATTCGTAGCGAGCGATGGCGGTGTCAGGGACGGGAAAACTGGTCGGTAGCCGGGACTGGAGAGCAAAAACGTGGTTGGGGTCGGAAACGAGTCGTAAGCCAGAACAGGAGAGTGGTCGGGATTAAAAACAGGTCATAAATCAGGACAGGAGAGCAGACGTGGACGAGATCGAAATGGATCATAGCTGGAGAAAAACAGGAGTAAAAACGAGACAGCCGGGATTCAAGGGTCGAAAAAAGGCTTTCCTTGAAAAACAGAGGTTTACAGACGGACCGACAACAGGGGATTGACAGGACAGGGTTTAAATAGTGGGGAAGCCAATTCGTCAACAAGCTGCAGCTGGCGCCACACTGGCGGGGCCAATTGGGCGCCATGGCAACCGTGACAAGTACTTTATGCACTTACCTATATTATCAGTATACGTTGAAAATTGTTGTTCGTTGCACGTGGCCCGCGGGGTGTAGTTTACCCACCCGTGTTCTAGAATAGGAATGAGTAGAAATAAAAAACATATTTAGAGGGTTTGTGTCAAATTGTCCTTGCATCACTGTGTTTGATTTTCATTTGTCTTCTTCTTTTTTCAAGTTCTCCAAATGAAAAGAAGCTTATCTACTCATGGAGGTATGTTACCTGCCCAAACAGTATAAATATTGACCTTACACTTGTTTTAACATTGATTTTGTGGAGTTTACAGCTCTATACCATTTCCCCGGACATAGCGCTGGCAGTGTTTACCCACACGGTCCGAGCGCCGTGCCAGTTTAAACGCCGCATTCAAATTGGCCGGGAAACCAAAACTCCGATCTTGCCGAGAAAAGAGATTAGAACAAAATTGGCTGTTGGTCAGGTCGTGTTGTGCACATCTGGTCGTCCTCAATCCCGGCCAAGCCAACATAATTGCCAAAATTCACATCATCACGCCATCCTTTTTGAGGATTTTTCATATATTGGTTTTATCTTATCTTTTTCAATTGAACTTTAAAATACAGTGTATTGTGTAGAGAACCTGAAAAAGGCTTGCGAAACACAAACCACGGAGACTCAAAGTGACCATACTACTTCTTATTTTTTTGCCCAGCCTTCTGTGAACAAAAAAAGTGAAAACAGTGCTTGAAATCCTTGAATTTCAATGTTGTGCTTTAAATTTGGGCAAAGTGCTTGTAAATGCTTGAAATCTTTGCCATGTTTCTCAACAAGTCTGCTTTAAAATGACGCCGATACTGCTCTACGGTGGCTTCGCTTTGCTATTGCATTTCTTTTTCTCTCTTGATTGACAGCAGCTGGCATTAGTTTGTATGGCTTTGTCCAATAAAGCATCATGACTCCCTACTGGTAACCCCCAACAGGAAAGGTGAATGCGCCACCTAAACCAGGCACTATGAAATGTGTACTAGTGCAAGGATTACATATCGATTATACATATTTACTATGGGCCATTTAAAAAATTAACTATTATAATTGTCTTGAAATTATTTAAACATATTTTGTTCAGATCTACAAATATATTTGCAATTTACTCAAGATGTAAAAATTGTATGTCTTGATAAAAGCACACGCAATATTAAAAATCGCATTTGAATCGCAGATATATTACTGGCCTTGCAAATTAACAATTCGCACCATTGCTTGAAAATAAAAGTGCTTGAATTTGTCCATGACGAAGGAGTATGAACCCTTAGAAAATAAATTAAAAAAAGAAAAAAAACAAGGAGAAGAAAACAGAAAGGAAAGATAAAGAAACAAAAAAAAACCAAGAAGAAATAAGGGAATAAAAAAGACCCGACAATGACAAAGGGGCTTCGTCATCTTTTTTAGAAAGGAAAAAAACGTCTGGACTTATCCATAGCTTTGTCTCTTTCACACACTGCTTCACTACCTACTCACCATATGGGGCAGCCTACACAGTTCAATCGCTGGATACAGGAAGCAACGCTAGGAAGTGGGAAATTTTTGATAAATGGACAAAGATCTGATCAAAGCCACTTCTACCTTCTAATGGTGATTTATCATGCTGAAATCATTCCCAGAGGCACGATACTTACTGTTGAGCTGCGCAAAACTCTTTGAAATGATTCTTAAAAAAATAAAACAAAAATAAGGTATTTTTACATTTTGGCACTCAGGGACAATGCTTCTGAAAACTTATTCTTACGTTATGGCACTAAATGAGTTTATTGATGAAGTTTTTTTACAACTAGGGAGGGCTAAATAACCGAAACTGCCGAAATTTTTTCAGTCACGTCCAATCGGGATCGCATGAGTGAAGACTTCTGTAATTTTTGGCGCACTCGTGGCAGGACTATTTCTTTTTTTTTGTGTGTGTCCAAACTAATTCTGTGTTCTGTCCGTCAACAGAAAACCAGAAGAGAGCCGGCGTGATCTAATCATCTCTTCGCGGCCGTCATTGACTCAAACACGCACAGATACAAACATTTTCCTTCAGACTCCCCGAGCCAAATCTTCTATCCTCCAAATCCCCCAAACGTTGTCATTAGCTCGCTAGGCTAAAAATCCAGGACACATCGTCATCATGTCGGATTTCCTATTTTCGGTATGAATATGCATGATTCAAAAACACGGCTCCTTGGTGAAATATTCCCAAAAACAAAATTTTCAAGTACCGTAATTAAACATGCCTAGTCAGGGCTGGACTGCGCGTCTGCAATGCCACGGCTAATGTTGCACAAATGGACCCAAGGTGGTGCTAAAGCATTTGCTACTTTACCCGAAAGAGAAAAAGAGTGACGTCAGGCAGCTAAGGGAAAGCAGTCATATGCTCTCTTGGATGAAAACAAAGCCAAATGATTACCCTAAATTCCGGACTCCAGAGCGCACCTGATAAATAACCACAGACGCAAATTTAAGGAAGAATTTCAACTTTGTTATTGTACAAGCCGCACCACATTTTAAACTGCAGGCTTAAACTGCGATAAAACTGTTTCTTACATTAAAAAAAATCAGCGGGGTAATGTAAAGAAAAGTAACACATCATGCCTTGTTGAGACACTCATTTGCAGACTGTTTCTACACCGGTCAATCTTAATCAACTAGCACAAAAGTCAATATCAATTCACTTAACATATATGCAGGAGTGCCAAAAAAGCTAATTCAGATTGATCTCAAGCTCTCCCATCCCTTCCGCACATGACTAAGTAATAAATAAGAGATGGAAAATAATTAGACATAAATAAATGTTTGGAATCTTCTAACAAGGGTTGTCGGGTGATTGAATATTATAGTGTTGCAGCACTATTATCGGGTATAATTTTCTTATCTGTCCAAAAACGGTGATGTTATCAAAGTCTAATACCAGTCTGATAATGGTCAGCCTAATTAGTATCGTGTATCCCACCTTAGTTTTAATACATGGCCGCTTTCTTGTGTCCCATTTTATCTGGAGGGACGAAAGCATGATCAACTTGGGTGCCGAGATGCTTAACTTGTTTGGGCGTTTGGGCATTTGGGTTGGCCATGGTCAGATTTTTTGTGTTTTTTGCTACTTTTTCTTTTCTTTGTTTTTGTGTATGTTTGTCTTGCTGTCGGTCACCCATCTCGAGGGATCTTAACAAGAGAGATAGATAGATAGATAGATAGATAGATAGATAGATAGATAGATAGATAGATAGATAGATAGATAGATAGATAGATAGATAGATAGATAGATAGATAGATAGATAGATAGATAGATAGATAGATAGATAGATAGATAGATAGATAGATAGATGGATGGATGGATGGATGGATGGATGGATGGATGGATGGATGGATGGATGGATAGATAGATAGATAGATAGATAGATAGATAGATAGATAGATAGATAGATAGATAGATAGATAGATAGATAGATAGATAGATAGATAGATAGATAGATAGATAGATAGATAGATAGATAGATAGATAGATAGCAATACTTTGTCACCATCAAGTTGCGCAAGGGATGGGGGAGCTTAAGATCAGTCATATTGTTGTGATTGTACAGCCTATTGAATTTTAGTCAGTACAGTACATTTAATTTTGTTTTGAAAATGTTCTTGTTGCATCACTGTGTATATTTTAATACAAGTTTAATTAAAATTGATTGCTGCGCTAGTTAATTAGGATGGACAGTCCAAAAACAAGTGTCTTAATCACGGCATAATGTGTTACTTTTCGTTCTAGACATTTCCCTGCTGATTTTTTTAAGAATGTAAGAAATGGATGTGAATGAGTTCTATTAATGGCTGTTTAAGCCTGCAGGTTCAAATCCCAGGCGGCTTGCACAAAAACAAAATTGCGTTTTTTCGTCAAATTTGCGCTTACGGCTTTTAACGAGGAATCCGTCCGGAATTGACAGAGTGTTTTTTCTAAAGTACCCATACGTGCATGCCACTGTTCAGAACCATTGAACGTCTATAAAAGTCAAAGCTTTATTTTAACTTTCATTCTAATCATTTTTCTTCATTGTAAGAGAAAACTTTCAGTCCAGCCCTGCAACTAATCAATAGGCTGAAGATGATTCTTCCACAAGACTGATTTGCGCACCCAAATGTATCAGGTTCATTTTCTCTAACATGGTGTGCTTTTATTTTATTTTCAATGACATTTTGACTGTTGTATGCGTGGAGCTGTTTCGGCTTAAAGAAAAGCTGACCTGAAAATATTTATTATTTCAGTTGTGCCCCTACTATTTCACATGTGGTATAATGCAAAATCCACTAGGATTTTTTGATTGTCTGTAGCTTAAAAATCAACCGCCATTGTTTTTTTATCAATAACATAAACTGAGCAAAACTGGCAATAAAAATATTCTGAAAAAAAAAAGAAATTTAAAACAAAGCAGGAAATTTATATTCATATTTCAATTTTAATTATAAAGCTATCGATTTATGTAAAAAAAAAAGGATATTAAAAAGTCTCATCGTCATTGATTAAATTAAACAAATAATTTTGTGGTTTTCTTGATGGTTTGTGTCTTAACTTTTAATGCTGCTTTTGTGGACTTTTCAAGGGCATTTTGTGTTGCGTAGTTTAGTGGATTAGTTTAGTGGCTATTATGTACTTCCTAACTGACATTTGAAGACGTCCTTTACTTGACCTTTTTTGACCTTGATAAAAGGCGGCGAACCCAATATGAAAGATGTTAGCCATGCATGTCAAACATATACGGCACGCGGGCCGGATCCGACCTGCCGTAAATTTCAGAGTATGACAAACAAAGAAGACAGTCTTTGTTTGTCAAAGACGGGGAAATAATACTACACTCACACAAACATACATATATATATAAAATATACGGCAATTTGTTACCAGGTACTTTCAGGGGTAACTGAATTACTTTAAGATGATGTTACTACGTCTCTATGCTGAAACACCTCAGGATCCTGTCAGATGGGCTGGAGATAGGGAGTTCTGAGCTCCCCTGCTGCCCCTTTAACCAAACCGCGGATATGCGGAAGATAATGGATGAAGTAACTGTAACCAATAATCCCTGAAAAACAAACTACATGACAAAAACCCAAAATTCAATATAAACTCTTTAGTGCTATAAAAAGTGTTTAAATATACACAATTCTAACTATTCAACTGCTAAGCAATGTTGACTGAAACATCAAAGAACCTCTGAGGAACAAGAAAAAATATAAATTAAAATGTGTATAACAAACGTAACTAAATCATCTCTCCTGCCGCTAGAGGGCAGTGTTGAGTTTGTATAGCGTTGTGAATTGGTTCAGGTGTAAAATTGCATTTACTCAACTGCTGATATAAACCAGTTAACACATTCAATGCCAAACATGAACGCCTATTGTTTGTGAATAAATGTGTGTTTGAAAATGGTTGAAATATCAAGGATAGGTTACCAATGTAGGCTGAATGATACCGCATAATACTGAAAAACAAAGCTAAAAAATTGGAGTTGACAGTCTTTCACTGCCTCAAAAAAGAAAGTCTGGATTCGGCCCCGGAGCCAAACTGAGTTTGACATCCCTGATTTAAAACCGTTTACCTGTTGTCAAATATGTGCTGCAACTTTTCTAAATATGCGCCATATGTTTTTAAATTTGCAGTACTCTTCACAATGCAATACAGAGGATAAAAAAAATGCAACCAAAATCAAATTATGGAAGACCGCATTGTGAACCAGTGGGAAATGGCCCGTTCGAAATGACGTCAGCGTGTTTTTCATACCCGTTTTTTATACCTTCTGTGCGTTCACTGTGATGCGGGGGCGCTAGCCGTTGTTGTCTCGTTTTTGCTTCATCCAATCACAAGTCCGATTGTACAGTACAGTAATGCCTTGTTTTTTGCAGGGGTTGTGTTCCGAAAAAGTCCTGCAATAGTCAAAACCTGTGAAGTACAAATGTTTTTTTATTTATTAGATATCCGTTACATACGATATATACGATTGTAACAAAATAACAACTGTAGATCTTTCAATGGGAGAAAGCAATGTAGAGAGCGGCCAGCTAGCTGCACGCTAACTGCACCCTAGCATTGGGGAAACTCACATTGAGCTAGGTCTCCGTGATGATTAAAATACAAGTCATGAATGTAGCGGTGTCCCATGAGTTGTAGCTCCAGGTCTTCCGTTTCATAGGTAATAAATCTGGCGTTGGTGAGATACAGGCTCGGCAGGGGTGGCTTAAGAGAGTTGTTACGTAGCCTTGCAGTAGCAGTAAGCCGGACCTGCAGCCTTTATATTGCTTTCTCTCCCGACCCCGCCCCAGTCTCTTCCTCGACCTGATAACAATCCACGGAGCACCCACTGGTTACCAGAGTTTTTTTGCGCTTTTGGCTTTCCTTACGAACTGTCACCGTGCTTTACAGTTTGTTTTGGGTGTACACATTGACTTGCTGTTTGTTTGACTGAGAGCATTAACAGTCGTGCACACAAACAGTCACGGCCACAAAGCACTCCGCAACCCGCCCCATGATAGCATTTGCTGAGCGTTGTCTGCTGCAGAACACAATTCATTGCACAATGATAATCCGTGAAGTACCCAAACCGCTACATATTCTAAAGTAAACTGCAATAGAGCAAGGGATTACTGTACATCAAATGTATTCGACTTGCTAGGCGGATTAAAGAGCGAACGGGGCTCCGCTTTTCTTTTCGAGTCGAGTTAATTGTCAGTTTTTGATGTCGCTTATTTGGCTTTATTGTTCTGCTTGATCATGAAAATTTCAATAAAGTTTTTTAAATCAGTGTCAGTGTTTGAGTCTCCGATGGTTGAGATAGACGACGAATCTGAAACTCTGAACATATCAAAAGTGACTCGTTCCCTGGACTTACTTCAAATGCACGCAAGCACATTCTGACCCAGTTTCTGGCTTAAACGCTGCATGCTCATTCTTAGAAAAACCAAGCACATTGACTCCCGCTGATGGCTACAAACGTTTAAGATCTGAATATTTACATTGTTTGATACTTCATTTTCAGACGTTAATTTGATGATTTGTCGTGCTCAAAAATGACATAAGGTCTTTGATATTGTTTCTGTTGAAAAGATGGCACAGCAAAAATCAATAGAAATATAAACAATAAAAAATATCAAGGATGACAATCAATTAAATAAACAAATAAATAAATAAATAAATGATTATATACATTATATTGTTGGTCATTCATTCATGTATTCATTCATTTATATATTAATTTGTTTATTTGGCCTACCGTTACACTGTTGACTACTCTGTGGTTGTCCTACCCAGGTTAGCTGATCCTGTACCTGGTTTTTAATATTAACATATAGTGGTGGAGGCCATCACGTAGATTTCTAAGCCTAGCAACAACAAGTGGCTAAAATATGATTGGTTAAATATTCAAATAAAAAAAGAAAACCTCTGGAACCAACCAGGGAGAAGTAATGAAAGGAAGCTGATTGACAATAGGGGCGGCAGTAGCTCATGAGGCATTCTCTGCTGGCCTAAAAATACCTGAATCATGTGATGTTAATTGTGTATTGTCCATCAATGGTTACTAAATAATTCCGAATTGTAAATGTAAATGAAGATCTTCACTTATATAGAGCTTCTTAAGTCACTGAAGACCTCCAGAAGTGCTTCACCCATTCACACACACTCACACACTGATAACAGCATCAGCCATGCAAGGAAACTACCGGCAAGAACTGGGAATCGAACCTGCGACCTCCCAAGATGAGCGCTTTACCACCTGGGCTACTACCGCTTCTATTGCCCATCAGCTTCTTTTTTGTTGCTTTTCCCTGGTTGGTTCCAGAGATTTGCCTTTTTTATTTAGATATTTAACTAATCATATTTTAGCCATTTGTTGTTGCTAGGCTCAGCAATCCACCTGATGGCCTTCACAAAATATCCTGAAGGCCATGTCCCGTATCATCAGTCTTCGAGGAAGCTGTTGGTTTAGCCAATAGGATTCTGAGTCAGCGTCTGAGACCCTGCCAAAAGGCCATGAGAAACGTCACTGGTATAACAAACTATGATTGGCTAGAGGGCGAGAATACACCAAAGATTGCGCCGTCAGCTGTTAAACTTAAACAAACCCAGCTGCAAAAAGGAATTATATTGTGATAATTTAAAAGCGAAAGGTCAGACAACTCCAAACCAAGCAAGCCTTTCGAAAACGGGAGAACGTATTGTCCTCCATTTTCAGCCTAGAGGTAAGATCTTGGGCCTGAGCCCAAGCCTGACGTGATACGTATTTCAAGCCGGGTCGGTACGTTCGGGTCGGGCCGGGCTTCTCCCTCGCTGTTGTTTTTTATTTATTATCCACCTCTCATTGTTTTATTACTAAAGGCAGGTGCGGGTTTCTTGGCTTACTTCCTACCTTATCCTCTCTCCCTGCCGCATTATCTGCTCCCCGAGGGGACCGTCTGGTTGACCGTACGGTGGACCGTCCGGCACCATCTGACACAGAGAACCGGGCATGCAGCAGGGGTCTGCCAGAATCACCTCTCTTTCAACCGAATACTCACAAATAAAAGAGCAAATTCAATTTAAAGAGCCTGCTCATAGAGCCCGTTTGTTACCGAATGCCCCATCAATACTTCAGACTGAAGCGTAAGGCCGAGGTGTCAAATCAACGGCCAGTCACTGTTAACAACATATTTTGAAATATAAACATGCTTAAAAAAAGAGCAACAAAATCTATGCCAAAGCACCCGAGACAGCTCTATCATGTCGCTTTTGTTTTACATCATCAAGGCTTGTTTGATGAGGAAAATGCTTCTGAGGATTAGAGGGAATTTCAATAGCAATTATTGCATTATTGATGAATCCAAGTCACTGCTTAAATAAGGGAGCGGCATCCTATTCCCAGGAGTGAACAAGTGACGTAAAGTACTGCGTGTTGATCTCGAGGCCAGTCTGATGGAGCACGATGATAGAGCTAAGTGCAGTGCAGCCTGGACTCCATCTTGAGTGATGCCTGTGGCAGATTATTTAGATGTGCGTCTGTCCTTGCCACTGGCTCACTGTTACATTATGATGCCAGCCATTATCTACCTTCTTCTTTTTAAAAAAAAAACTACTTCCAATTTTTGTTGCTGGAATTTTTCTAGGTTTATTGAGTGGTATTTTGAACAAAGGCCGAGAATTTAATGAACAATGGACAATAAAATAGACAACATTTAACATGAAATATTGTGAAAGAACACTCTTATTTGGTCTAATGCGTTAAATGCAAAGTTTAAGTTTTAACTTTCGTTTAAAAATCCAGTTTTTTTTTCAGTTTATTGACTGGTCATCTACTCTATTTTCGATTGATAGACCTGTTACTAGTCACAAAGTGTATTTATATGCGCACTGGTAAACATTTAGAATCAATCTTAATGTGTTTTTGTGTCTAAATTTAGAGTCAAACAACAATACACTTTAAATTTAAATGACAATACAATTGAATGTCAATTAGATCCATCCAATAAGCAAAGAAAACACGATTCGATGTTCTCCATTTTAGTTAATCCCAAATCCATGGTTATGTGCTATGAGCAAAACGTTGATTCTCAAAGTTCAGCAGTCCACAGTTAAGAACAAAGGAATAATCCATTCCTACCGGGACCCTAATGTGAAGCTCTATGATGGCTCAGATCCTTGTTGGATTCTTGGTCAAGATAGCTCGACACTCTGATCGTGGACATTTCCAATCTTCAGAGGAATTTTTCTGGGACTGCAAAGAGACCTAGCCTTTGACCAGGCCAGCAGAATAAATATATTCAGTCTTTTCTTTTGAGAATAGACTATGACAACACTGGTGTCAAGGAAGATAATATAGGTGACTACTCGTATCCAGAGCTAGTTACAATAACTTGTTACACAGAAAAAGGCACGTCAAGCAACAATATAAAATTATAATAAACCAATCCATCAACTATTAAAAACAGATATCAAATTTAATTCACATGTTACAATCCATTACTATGAGCAATGCTTTCTTAGTGCATAATAGCAACCTTTTAAGACTACAAAGAGAAATGGTAACAGAGAGAAATGAGAATAAACTCATCAAAACTCGTATTGTTCGGGTTTTTAGTCCTTTGTGAATCACACCGTCACCGGAGGGAGTCAAAACAAAGAAAAAGAGATTTTGTCTTCCAAGCAATGTCTTGCTAACAATTGCTATTGATAATCTAAGATGGCGTGCAAGGTTCTGCCTGCAGAGAGCAATGATGACAGGCATGCCGTCGGTTCTTGCTATGATGTTCATGATTTTTTTTACAAAACTTTATTGAAACAGAGAATCACAAATCATTGTTCAAAAATGGAAATAATTAATTTAGTTTGATGATTTTTTTTTTATATGATGAAACATTTACTACAATGTGTTTCCTAACAAACTATAATATTATATTTAAATTTCATCAATCTATTTTTAACAGCGGGTACAAACCATTTTTCTTTATTTTGGGCAACATGTTGACAGTCTTTGTCATGGACGGCATGAAATTCAGGACAATGATCTCAACTGGCACAGCGACAAGCTCCAAACTGCGGTTGTCATGGAAACAGAATGGCCCGTCCTTATGCAACGGATCCCAAAATTATTTTTTAGCAGGATAAAAGGCTTAACAATACAGGGAAAGAGCTATTTTAACAATCGCTGCTCTGGCAGGGTGCTGGTAAATTGAGACACAGCAATCATAGATGGAGCGCTTCATGAAATCAGGGTGATGACTTCATTTACTGGCCGGCTTGACTGTGTATTTCATTTCTAATTAATCGGATTAGAATGTGCACGGGAATAAACTATTTTGTCTTCACTGGGTCAATGCGTAAAGAGTTGCTGTCCTTTGTGCTGAAATGATGCCTTCTTCCAGTTATAATGGGTTACACCTTATAAAATAATGTTTAGTTAAAAATAAACAAATACATATGAAAACTACTTCTACTACTACCACTACTACTATTCATAACAAAAATAAATAAATAATAATAATAATAATAATAATAATGATAATGATAATAATAATGATAATAATAATAATAATAATAATAATAATAATAATAATAATAATAATAATAATAATAATAATAATAATAATAATAATAATAATAATAGGCAGCATGGCGGAGCAGTGGTTAGCGCGTGTGCGGCAGAGTTCTGAGGTCATGGGTTCAAATCCAGCCACCAGCCTTCCTGTGTGGAGTTTGTATGTTCTCCCCGTGCTTGCGTGGGTTCACCCCGGGCACTCCGGTTTCCTCCCACATTCCAAAAACATGCATTTCAGGTGAATTGTCCGGTCCAAATTGTCCCTAGGTATGAATGAGCGCGCGAGTTGTCTGTCCCTGTGTGCCCTGGGATTGGCTGGCAACCAGTTCAGGGTGTCCCCTGCCCACTGCCCAGAGATAGCTGCGATGGGCTCCGGCACCCCCGTGACCCTACTGAGGATAAGCGGTGCAGATAATGGATGGATAATGATAATAATAATAATAATAATAATAATAATAATAATAATAATACAACTTCATTTAACTAAATTGTACACAAAAATTGTCTCACTGACAGTCCTTATTATTAATACCTCAGGTGTTTGATACCTTTTTCTCCTCAGACTGATTACAATGTGTAGCTCATGAGTAGGCATAAGTACTGATAACCTGTGATTGGACTAACTCGTTACAAAATAACGCAATCCTGGAACATATTTACCTTTCTCAGTAATGAGTACTGTAATGCACCATTGCTAAAATGTTGTTACTCTAATGTTATCACCACGTGGTTTGTTACAGCGTTATTCAGATACTTCTTATATGCAGATCATTACAGTGTCCTCTGTTTGCTAAATAAAATACTGCAATATCCCTGTTCAACAAAGGGAGACGGCATGTCTATGTACATAAAAATTATACCTAAATACAGTTAAGGTGGTGCTGACTCGAACACATACGAGGACGCTGAATTTATCCTCATGGAGATATTTTCCCTATTGTATATACTGCATCCGAGGCAAATTTACAACTAACAAATGGACTAGTGAAATCAGGTGGTCAGTTTATATGCACATATTTGGTTTCGTGTCACCAGAAGCGAATGGTAAGCAGCGCATGGGGATGGGGGAGTCTCTTTTACCGGAACAACAAATCAGCAGAATATAAGGAAAAGGTGAGCACAGAATTTATGGTAATTTTATTTGTCAAATAAAATAAAATAAGAAGTATCTATCAATCTATCCATCTATCCATCTATCTATCCATCTATCCATCTATCCATCTATCTATCTATCTATCTATCTATCTATCTATCTATCTATCTATCTATCTATCTATCTATCTATCTATCTATCTATCTATCTATCTATCTATCTATCTATCTATCGATCGATCGATCGATCGATCGATCTATCTATCTATTCTCTAAGCAAAAAGAAAACGTTTTGGGCCAGGGGTCTCCATCTTGTTGGTGTTCTGAAAATAGCTCTCCAGTGTTGGGTCATTGTGATTTTCTAGCAATATATACAAACATTTGGTTGACTGGGTCTATTTTACACGATTTTTAATGATTAACCTGGTAATACAATGGTAATAAGGTGATACATTCTTCATCTCATCTCATTAGCCGTACCGCTTATCCTCATCAGGGTCGCGGGGGGCTGGAGGAAACCCACGCAACCACGGGGAGAACAACAAACTCCGCACAGGAATTCTGGAGCAGGATTTGAACCCACGACAGGTTCCCATGACATGAACTGTGCCGCACAAACGCTAACCACTGCGCTGCCGTGATACATTCTTATTTAGGAAATTCAAATCAATAAATTCCATGTCATGGGCTTCGTGGACAAAAAAATAGTCTATTCAAGTAGTTGTAATTATTTTCAAGCAATCAATTAAGAGAATAAAATGAGAATCTATTAATGTATTATACAAATTAATTTATTCTACTTTTGATTGATACACTTATGTCAGATGGATTTATTGCAACAATGGTAATGTACATAACAATCCATAACGTATTCATTTCTATAAGACTTTTCCATTTAAATTTTTCCTAGAGAATCACAGTGATGAGCTATTTCTGCAACTACTCCGCAGGCTACCCAGGTAGTCCTAGGAGGGCACGCTTACTGCCTGCGGGCAAGGTTGAGGTAACCCTGGGATTTGACTTCACATTCCCTTTGGATAGCTTGCCTGTCTTATCTTACATAATCTTTTCTTTTCAGCAGTATGTCAGACAAATACATTTTGTCATCTTATGATGTAATAGGGATAGACAAGCCCATTAACACCTGTAGGCACGCAAAACATAGCACACCCTATAACTAAAGCTTCATATGAATCACGATTGATTAGATCTCATCATCACGAGCGCCATCAATTGAGAACACTTTAAAGGTAATCCCAAATTCTTGCACATGCAAAAGGTAAGGAAGTACTACATGGTTTTTGCATAAAATCTAAGCATATTTCCTCAATATAACCCAATTATTCTCCGAGATAATTCCTTTTGAAGCAAACCTGTCTGGCTGTGACGTCATCAGAGTAACACCAGCACACTTGCAAGCCAGTTGTCCTTCAGACAGGCGGATAACCGGCAACATGTTGCACTGCTAACGTACTTAAAATGTGCCTAGATTTATTGTTTATATCCTGCTTGTCTCTTTTATCCAAACTGACACAGAAACTTGAACTACTCACAACAACAGTAGAGAGCAGTTTGTGTAAAGTCAATGCCTGCATCGTCACGAAAAAAATCCTTTTGTAGGGAATCCCAATTACACTATAACCTGAATAATTCAGTTAGATCGGGAATAAACAATACATTTAGACAAGGTTTATCTGATATTTTACAACAGTAAATATATTTACTCTGTCAGTCTTTAGTGTGGCCTGTTCCAAATGGTGTGTTCCCGACTGCGCTTTCTAACAAAACATTGCAAAATTACTTCGATGAAAAAGGGATGGAAACTCGTAACCAGATCGAACACGATCTGAGAAGAAGGGCCTTAAACACAACCTGCTAATCTGTGTTCAGGAACAAGCAGTACTTGTCTTCTCTTTGTCACATATCTCATGTTTGCCATCGTCCTCAACCAAATCCATACAGCTCTATATCTAATTCTCTGGCACTTTAACTGTTTTTTGTCTGTAGAGATGTCTGTCAGGGACAGTCTTTTGTCATAATCGGCCATAAAATCGGGATCAGAGAAGCATTGTTCAATTCAGTCGCTGTCTGTTTCGGAGCTGGCCTCACACGTTGTGTTAATGGGATTCATCATTTTGAAGGTGGTGTGATCCTTCAATGATGTCACAGCTCTAAAAGAAACAAGCAAAACTTATCAACTTTGGCACTAAATTTTTGGAGTACAAAACACTGTGCCTAATTGAAAAAAAATCAGTTTGGCAATACCCTGGTACCTTTAAAGGTAATACCAAACAAAATTTGCAGCTGCATACCACTCATTTCTGCCTGGAGGTAGGCGAGTGTGGCTTTTTTGTGTGTGTTTTTCGTCGTGTCGCGATTGGCAAAATTTTGTCTGGCTAGCTCATTGTTCACCCTAAGAACTGCGGAGGGCTTTCCTGTTTTGTTTGGTTTTGGTTGGTGCTTGTTTGCTGCGCACTGTGTGTTCTTTGGCCGGCTAGCTGGTTTTGCCATGTCCCTTGGTTTATTACCAGCTGGTTTTGCATTTATCTCTGTAGCTTTTGCCGCTTTTTGTTGTCGGTTCCTGGTTAGCCTGGCCGTTTCCCGGAAAAACGAGAGGCAAGTTAGTTCTATTGGGCTGCTCGTTCTTTGTTGTACCATTACTGCATCCAACAAAACTTTGGATAAAACACTCAAAACTGTCAATATATGGCACGCCAACTTCCCTCAGAGGGCGCCAACCAGGTGTGGAGCAAGACACACCTGTGCCTAATCTCTCCAGACCTGGTTATGACCCTATAGGACTGGTTGGACAGTATGCTGAGTCGAGTCATCATCATTATCACTATCACTATCTCCCTGTTTTCCGTTTCCAACCTGGTTTGTTCGGTTTGCTATTGTTTCTAGTTTAGAAAGTTTTTTTTATTTTTTTTATATTTTTTTGTTTTTACATTGTTCCTGTGTTTTTTTATTCAACGTCATCTTTTTTTTAAGCATGCCAGCTTTCGCTTCCCTGCATTTGGGTCCACCCGAAACCATAACAGTAACCTCTTTGACTAATAAACACGAAAAACACTGCGGCGACTGGCTTGCAGGGGTGCTGGGGTTCCTTTTGATGACGTCACAGACACGCTGTCATCAGGATACATTACCTTGGTAAATAAATGAAATACCGACATACAGATTTTATGCAAAAACTATGTACTCTTGCCATACATTTTGCACGTTTAAGAATTTGGGAATACCCCCAATTGCTGGCTGATCTCGCAAATCCTCCCCACCCCGTGAACATACAGGGCCTAATTAGGTCTGCTGTCAAAATGAACAGTAGTATACACAACCATCGTTCTCCCTAGCAAATGGACCAGAGGGAACGCGATACTTCTGCTTTCTGGGGTCCACTACAGGCGTTTTCCCTTCTGCGATGAATGTGACCTGACAGTCTGGGCTCCAGCGCTGACAGTGATCCGTGCGGAGGGAAGCTTGTGATTGTCGGCGCGATGTTTTCTCCCCGAGACACCCCCCACCCTGCACCCTCATCCCTGCCTGCGCCTTGCCCAAATGCTCGCCATGCGCTCGGCTTCACTGCAGGATCGCTACCGGCCAAATGGAGTGTCCTGCAAGACAAACGTAGGCGGCGACCCCCACCCCCCAATTCTGTGTCTGCATCCTTCCACGCGCAAATACGCACGGATTACACCCTGCAGCGGGAGTCGATCGAACGTGACATTTTCGTTTCTACACGTTGATTACCTTGCACTAGACTTCTGCAAATAGCAACCTTAATTTTAATCACGAATCAGGCTGTATTCAAAAGCATCTTTAATAATTGGCCGTGTATAAACCCAGCACCCCATGAAACCGACACCTCTTTGGGAGGATGGATAATGGGTGGGGGTCGTGGGGGGGGGGGGGGGGGGGGAAGGGGGTCTGATGGCTGAACCTGAGTCTGAGTGCGCGCAAGGGTGGGTTGGAGCTCTCTTATGTCAAATCGTCAATATTAAATGTAATGGTATCCGGTTTTGCCTTTCAAAATAAAAATCGGAATTCTGAGACTGAGCAATGTGTCCCAACTTCACAAGTTACTGTAATTTATTGTATTTTTTGTAGCTATACATTTTTTTAAGACGAGGGTCAGCAACCAGTGGCTCTATAACTTGATGTGGCTCTTTAGCACTGCCCTAGTGGCTCCCTGGAGCTTTTTCATAAATGTTTGAAAAAAAAAAAGATATGGTGTGTATGTGTGTGTTGGGTGTGGTTGGGGGTTGGGGCGGTCAAATCTAGATATTTATTCTTTGTGTATGATGGATTTCTTTAAACACATTTTTTATTATGAATTCCGTTTTTGTTCTAATTTACAAATACGTTTTGAAAGGCTTTTAATTTTTGCCAGCTCCAGACATTTTTTGTCCATCATGGCTCTTTGAAAAATTTGGTTTGCTGACATTTTTAGGGCAAAAGCATAGTTTGGGCATGAACAGAGGGGACATGCCTGCACCAATATTGAGCATCATTGCTATGCTCACAACAATTTCATGCAATTACTTAAAAAAATGCAGCACAAATGCAAAGACCAACCAAACCGATGCATTTGGTTTAGGGTCTGCATTTAAACTTGTTTTCGGTTGTAAAACAAAAATAGTCAATACAAATAGTACAAAGTAAAACAAATATACAGTAAAACAAAAGTAGTCCTAAAATGTAAAAAAAGAGTCATATAAATGTAGTAAAATATGAACATTATTGAAAGGAAAATGCTTATCTAGCTATTGGTTATGATATCTTTATTTTTTCTGCAGGTAAAAGTAAATAAATACATTGATTTGACAGTGCTGTAAGGAACTGATTGTTTGATTTACTTTTTTATGTTTTCTTCTGTTCATCAAAAAAAAGCTTACAATGAATCCAAAATCAACAACTTTGACAGAAGGAAAAACCAAAACGGCTGACGGGAAAGAGTCGGATCTCATCCAAAAACTAAGGAAGTGGCTACAGGTCAGGGATGAGACATACAAAATCTTAACCTGTCGTGGATTTGTTATGTTCTAATATCTCATCTCATCTCATTAGCCGTACCGCTTATCCTCATTAGGGTCGCGGGGGGGCTGGAGCCCATCCCAGCCATCTCCGGGCAGTGGGCAGGGGACACCCTGAACTGGTTGCCAGCCAATCGCAGGGCACACAGGGACAGACAACTCATTCGCTCATTCACACCTAGGGACAATTTGGAGCGGCCAATCCACCTGAAATGCATGTTTTTGGAACGTGGGAGGAAACCGGAGTGCCCGGAGGAAACCCACGCAAGCACGGGGAGAACATACAAACTCCGCACAGGAAGTCTGGAGCTGGATTTGAACCCACGACAGGTTCCCATGACATGAACTGTGCCGCACAAGCGCTAACCACTGCGCCGCCGTGCTGCCCTGTTCTAATATTTTCCCCAAATATTCCACACAACTTCCTTTCTTTTATTCTGAAAGAACACCATGCTACAATACTGCTCGCTTGACACATCTCACAGCTCTAGTGGCGAGGAAACACACCCGTCAGCAGCGCGCATTGGAGACGAGGGGGAGAAAAAAAAGCGCATCACGGACAAAGGAAATATGGGCGAGCTGGATAGAATTTGCAACCGAAGAGTCCAACAATGGATGAGCGAGTTCTGTTTCATCCAGCTGGGGTCCGTCTAGCCCACCTTAATGAGGTGCTGGGACGCGTGGTGCTGCAAGCTAAAACGGCGGAGGGCTGCTTTTAATCCGTCTGCGAATCCTATGAGTTTGCGATGGCTGTTGCGGGGATACGCAGCCGGCTAGGGAGCAACGTGCCTTTGTGTTATTTTGTGATAGTCTCCTTATGTTGTGGCCTTTCGTTTGGACAGTTGCGCTATTCGGTCAATGAAGAACTGGAAAATGGGGCGCTGGTGGGTGATCTGGCGCAAGACTTGGGGCTGGATATTCGAAAGCTGGCCAGCCGAAAAATCAAGGTAACCTCCAGCAGCAGCAGCAAGCGCTACGTGATTGTCAACCCAAAAAACGGCAAACTGCTGGTGAATGAGAGAATTGACAGGGAGGCGCTGTGCGATTTATCCAGCAGCTGCATCATCAATCTTGAGGTACTAGTGGAAAATCCCACCGAGGTGCACCATATTGTGGTGGAGATCATGGACGTCAACGATAATGCGCCGCAGTTCCCCAGGGACGAGTACCAAATTGAGATCACGGAATCCGCGCTGCCAGGGTCCCGGTACCCCATTGAAAACGCCCAGGATCTAGACATCGGGTCCAACTCGGTCCGGATATATCAGCTGAGCACAAACGACCATTTTGCGCTAGTGTCCAACAAACCATCCCTAAATGCCAAGCACATCGAGCTAGTGCTCAAAAAGCCAGTCGACAGGGAGCTGACGCCTTACCACCAGTTGGTCCTAAGCGCCATCGATGGCGGGACACCTGAGAAAACCGGCACGGCTATCGTCAACATTCGAGTCCTGGACTCCAACGACAATATCCCCGTGTTTGACAACTCGGTGTACAAGGTGAAACTGTTGGAGAATTCCCCCAAAGACACCCTGGTCATCAAACTAAACGCCACAGATCTGGACGAGGGCACCAACGGAGAGGTGTACTACTCTTTCAGCAGCTACACTCCAGAGAGAGTGAGACAGATGTTCAGCATGGACACCAACACGGGAGAGATAAGAGTAACCAGCAATGTAGACTACGAAGAGACCAACTCCTATGAGATGTACATCCAAGCAATGGACAAAGGCCCAGGGGCGGTGGCAGCGCATTGCAAGGTTGTGGTGGAAGTGGTGGACGTGAATGACAACGTCCCCCAGATTGTCATCTCATCTCTGTCCAGCCCCGTGAGAGAGGACGCACGGGCCGACACTGTGGTGGCCCTCATCAGCGTCACTGACCGGGATTCCGGTGCCAACAAGCAGGTGACTTTAGAGATCCCGGCTGGCCTCCCGTTCAAGATCAAATCATTCCGAAATTACTACACCCTGGTTACCTCAGCATTCCTGGACCGCGAGACCACCGATGCCTACAATGTCACTCTGAGCGCCACGGACGGGGGTAATCCTCCTCTTTTCTCACGGAAGACCATCCAGGTGGATGTGGCAGACGTCAACGACAACCCACCAAGGTTCGAGCAGACCTCTTATACAGTTTACGTAACTGAAAACAATGCCATCGGGGCATCTCTGTGCACCGTGAAAGCTCAAGACGCGGACATAAAGGAGAACGCACGCATCACCTACACTGTGCTCAACGACAACAACCATGGCATCCCCGTCACGTCTTATGTATCGGTCAAGGCCGACACTGGTGAGGCATACGCCCTACGAGCCTTTGACTATGAGTCACTTCGAGAGTTCCACTTCCAGGTCAAAGCCCAAGACGGGGGCATCCCCCCGCTCAGTCGCGTCGCCACTGTCTACATCTACATCATGGATCAGAACGACCATGCGCCGCTCATCGTTAACCCTCAAGGCAACGGCACTCGCTCCTTGGAGACGGTTCAGAAAAACGCAGACCCCGGAGCACTGGTGACCAAAGTGGTGGCCTACGACGCAGATGCCGGCCCAAACGCCTGGCTGGTGTACCTCCTAGAGACCGCAACAGACATGGACCTATTCAAGGTGCACGAACACACGGGTGAAATCAGGACCACTCGTCGGATTCTGGAGGACAACTCCACCTCCTTTGCGCTAACGGTCCTTGTGAAAGACCATGGAAAGCCCGCACTCTCCTCAACCGCCACCATTAATGTGGCAGTCATGGAGGTGCCCCCCAAGGTTGTGCCAGACCCCAAGAGAATCATCAGACCCCACAGTACCCTGCTTTTCTCAAACGTAACCCTCTACTTGATTGTCGCTTTAAGCGCCACAACCTTTGTTTTTCTGGTCACTGTGGTTGTGTTGGCCATTGTGCGCTGCCACGCCTACTGCACACAACCCGGTTCCTGCTCCACTTGCTGCGGCTCACAGAAACCGCCTCCAGATGGCGGGAACGGTAGCGTGAGCGCCGGTGTTGTCGGGGCTGCTGGCGGAATGGCCGGGCAACCGAATAACAATGTGGTACTCCGGAGAGACCTCAAAGTTGAACCTCACTATATCGAAGTACGTGGTAATGGCTCGCTAACAAAGACGTACTGCTACAAGACATGCTTGACGGCCACCTCTGGCAGTGACACCTTTATGTTCTACAACACTGGAAGGCCCATCAGTGGCACCTGGGGTAGCGGCGCCGATCGCTTCTTCACAAGTGGGAGCGGATTTGTCCGCAGGCTCAGCATGCCGGATGCCTCCCTTCAAATCTGCCCGGAGGTATGTTTTCTATCTTTCTGACTTCTATGATGCAGTTGAAAACTTATAGTATCCATCCAATTACATCTTTGAAACAAGAGTACCATCTAGAGGAGTCATAAAAAACTGCAAGAGCTTTCTTTATGCTTAATGAGGGTTATTTTATAAAGGTATTATATATATTTCTAGCTTAAGACTCCATGAAGGCAGAGCCATGTATTTGATTGGTGTGGCTCTTTGGTAGAGTGTTTCTTTCACAAACCAGGGGGTGTAATCATAGGACCAAGTAAATATTTAAGATTCATTCAGATCAAACCCCTCCAGCACACAACACAATCAGTGCTGGGATTTGTTGCTTTAGTCCAGTTTGCCCAATTGTTCCGTGCAGTATCCCAGCCTAACCCAGCTCAGCACTCACACCGCATTAGCGTCAGTCCTGATCCTTTCCCACATCCCCGTGTGATTTCTGATGATTCAGAGATTTACGTCTCCGTTTGAGCCTGTCATCACATCCACTCTCGGAGCGGGTCATGTCGTCTTTACCTCTTAGCTCTCGATATCTGACCAAGTGGGCTTCAACTAAGCGTGCGTGTGCTTTGGAACGAGACGACAATTTCACAGTCGGATCGGTGAACTTGACTGACTCGGGTAAAGTTACTCTCAGACTAGTTGTCAAGCAAAGTTAACATCAGGCTGTGGGTTTTTGGCTCATTTGCGCCATGGGTGCGAAATGCACCAAGCAAGCTACTTTTGATATTAATTATTTTTTAAGGTTCTGTTTTTCAAATTAGGATATAGATTAATCACCAAAACCCACCACTATATTTCCTTATCAGGTGAAGCCATTTTGTCCTGCTATTGACTGAAAATTACAAGGCAAAGGCTGGCATCAAACAAGATTGGCCTAGTTCCAAGTTTTGTCACGTACAATTGTCAAGCTTGGAAAAATTACATCCAGATTGTTGTTTTTAAAAAGTAAAAGTGTTCTGGCACCAGGAACTATAAAAAGTAGGTAGTTAACGATAATAAATGTAAAATCGCCACACCCCTTCTTTTAAAGTAGTTCAAAAAAAGGTGAGATTTTTTTCCATTTCTGCTTTTCTGTTGCACACCAATAATTATTTTTTATCTGGAATGTTGAGACCAATGTTTCAGTTTTGGCTTCCATGAATAAGAAACACAGCAAAAATATTTTTATATTCAACCTAAACAAATTATTTGGTCCAATTTAGACTGAAGGGAATCTACAGAATTAGAAAAGTACACGGTAATAATGTTATAAAAAGGGCGGCAACTAAAGAGTCTTTTAATAGTCCACTAGTCACCGACTATTGAAATTAGTAGTCCAATAATGGGATCATTTTTTTCTTAAATTTAACATGTAGTCTATTCAAATATGTGACAAAAGTAAACACAAGAAAAGCGGGTAGTATGAAAAAATCTTTTGTTGAACATACTGCAGATTCTTACAAAAAATGAATAAAAATGTCCTATTCAAAACCAATTAGGCACAGTTCTCCGTCAGTAGAGACATCAATCCATAAATCAACATGTCCATATTTTGGTAACAGGCAAATAAATAATAACCAAAAATTAAAATTAAGTAAACATTTTTTTTAATCTCTGTAAACCGAGAACAGGCTAATAAGCGGCAGGATAACAGTAAACAAAACAAATATGATATGCGTTTCATGAAGTGCATTCTGTTGTCAACTGCAAAGTCCGTGACAAAATAACTTAACGATTCTCAACACTTTGAAAACATAAGGTTTTAAAAACTGACTATTGTTCTCCGTACTGCATGCATTTCATTTCAAATATGTTTGTCAGGCACAGTCTGGCATAAAACTCAAGCCCTCTTGTATAGAAAAATGAATGCGCATAAAATGCATAATGAATGTCATCAAAATCAAATTGGCTTTAATGCTACTTGTATCTTACAGAGGCGAGTCAGACTCAGATTTGTTTAATTTTTCTTTAAAGGTTCGTGGTTCACCAAGGTTCTGCCATGATATGCAAGGTCTGCTTGGCAAACTGTGCTATTAGTCTTTTTATTAGCCGTATCCAGGCTAAAATTGTCCCAAACTTTAAGTTTCATTATGCTTTTTTGATGTTGACGCCATTGTTTCTGTATGTTACCGCTCAAGACAGAGACGTTATTGCGCATGACGGACTCTTAGCAAAGATTATAATCACAATCGATTTTTGTCATCAATGTCAACTAATCGTTTGAGCCTGAGTTTTAAATGTATGTATCATAGAAGTAATCTGCCTCCTTGTTATGGATGATTTACTTTTCAATCTTGAAGACTTTCATCCAGTTGCAGTGATTTCGTTTTGGTGACATGTTGAGGTAGTGTTTCAAAGAGTCTAGTGTGGCAAACGAAATTTGATTAACCTTCTACAGCATCCGTTGAACAGCCCTGCAAATTAAATCTGGGCAGAAAGAGAGAACAGAAACACTCCCCGATGAATTATAGTGTGGTGATGTGGATCCTTTATCTTGGGCATTTGTATCTGGCAACCTTTTTTTGGTATCCAAAACACAAAGTAACGAATAGATACTAATACTCTTTGAAAATATATATTCAAAAATAGCTAACAACCATCCTTACATATTACCATTTTGTAGATACTTTCCAACCTCTAGCCTGAAGAAGAATTGCAACTTTTATTTCTCACGTATAAAGTCGAGGTGTTTTTCTCTCATTTTTATAACTAAAAAGCTGATTTATCTTGTTTATATAATAAAATAAGAAAAATATAAAATAATACATTAATACATAAAATGTATAATACATAAAAAAAGAATGCGTAAAATAGGCAAAATTAACTGACAGTTTCCTTATTTGATACATAAAAGCTTCAACATTTTCTGCAGGGTTCTTTTGTACTGCATTAAAAACAACAACATACTAAATGTAAGTTATTATGATGTGTCTCTTGATTTTTGTTTACATTCAGAACAACCTTTTACAACTTTAGTCTTTGAAAATTTCATAGCACGGCTCCAAGTTACCAAATATTGTTCATTTTTAATGGACCAATAACTTTTATGTACATTTTCAAAATCCTCGGTCTGATAGATATTGGTCTACTAACTATTGTTTTGTTGGTCCTTGTCAAAGACACAAAAATGAGTAATTTTATGTTCTTTACTCAACAGTTCTTGTGCATAGGCTGTGTGTAACCAGTCATCATGAGGATGATAATAATAATAATAATAATAATAATAATAATAATATCAATAAAAGCCTGACAACAATAGCTGCAATTACCATCACGTGTGATGTCTCCTTATAAAAATCTAGTATTGATACGATTGCTGTTTTTAGTTCTTACAGATCCCTAATTTTAGGGAACTAAATTACAGGTCATTCACATAGTGTCAAATAAAATGAGGCATCTACAGTACGTGACAAAAAATTTATACCGACATTTTATTATAATGTTTAATAGAATAATACTGAAGAAACATCGCTTTGCTACAATGAAGAGAAATCTGTGTAAAGCTTGTATAGCAGAGTAATTGCTCCCCCCCCCCACTTCATAAAACTCAACTCCAAATCTAGCCATCAAGAACTAAACCCCCTGGCAACAATAGTGAGTACACCCCAAAGGCACTAACACCGTATATTGTATATCCAAACAAAGCACTGCTTGCCATTTTCCCTTATAAATACCATGTGAATTGTTACTCTTTCTAAGTCTCGGTATGAAAAGGAAGCAGGTGTGTTCAATTTGAAGTACACTCTGTCATACTGAAACAGGAACTATGAAACTCCCAATATGGCACACCATGGCAAAGAACCCTTTGGGGACCTAAAAAAAAAGAATCGTGGCACTATATAAGGCTGCCCAAGGCTACCAGATGATCATAAACACCCTGAAGTTGAGCTGCAGTACAGTGGTCAAGATCCCCTAGCGTTTTTCAAATTATTAACAAGCTAACAGATAGTCAAGCCATCCAGTAATATTTTCTTGTTGCATGGACTTTTTTCATAATGGAAGATTGCATATCCATTGACTCTTTTATTCAAAAGGCTCTATATTAACATATTACTGTGCTGAGCATCTACAGATGCAAAGTGAGGCACACAATACTCTTGCCTCATGGCTGATGGCGATAGTGAGAAGAAAGATTCTGATATGCCACACACATCGGCCACAAACAAATAAAATTTGTGTTAGCAGGCTAACAGCATGTCAATCCATTTAGTAAATTGGTTCCTGTTGCATGGACTTTTCTTTCATAATGAAGGACTTCCTACCTACTTAGGATATTTATTCTATCTTTTCCTATTTACTTTCAAGCTTTCAATGAATATGGCTGTCCCTCACTAAACACATACCTCACCTCACGTCAACGCGCTTAATATCTTTACAATTTGAAATCTGTTAGACTTACTCACCAATTCGACAATAGCACTTGCCAGAAGGTTTATTTGGTAATATTTCACAGCACTCCTGCCAGGAACATGGCCTGCTTCCAAATCTGGGAAACTCCAACATGGCTGCATCTCTCCTTCTAACAGCCAAACAAAAGCTGTGAAAGTCAATCACTTATCTTATTTAGCACGTTTCAGCATCTACGTGTTTCTGTGTGTGCTCTGAGCTTCAATGTGTATCATTAATAATTGATGAAGCTAAAGACTGGCTTGCCTCTGCATTGTGTGTGACTGAACTAAACTATTTTTGTGTTCTCTCTCTCTTCCTCTCTCTTTTTTTTTATTTTTACCTCCCTCCCTCTTTATCTGCTTCCGCACTCACCTCTTTGCACGCTCAGCCCAAAGCCCCAAATGCTGACTGGCGTTATTCTGCATCTTTGAGGGCCGGGGTGCAGAGGTAAGTAGGAAACAGTCGCCTGATTTAGATTCTCTAACTCTAAACTCATAAACATCAGCACAGACCTCCATATTAGCCAGTGGCAGGTCGTGCATTTCACACGTAGGCCCTCAGCTCCAGTCTGAATTAGTGATTCATTGTTAACAAACCAGCATTTTGAGCCAGCTCTTGGAAGAGGACGTGCGACACATAAAGCCTGTCTTTAGTAACAAAATCCAAGTTGAAAAAAGACTGTATAAACCAGGGCAAAAGCAAAACAAAACAATGACGAGTGGATCATAGAAAAAAAAGTCAGTGAGAAAGAAGCCCGGCCCGACCAGAATTTAACCTTAAGATCTTACCTTTAGGCTGAAAGTGGCGGACTAAACTTTTCCCCACATACAAAAGGCTTGCTTGGTTGGGAGTTGGCCGACCTTTCTTTATGATATTGATTTTTTTTCAAAAAGTTCGTCTTAAAAAATGTCTTTGGCAGTAAATCTGCAACCAAATACATTTTTGTCCTCCTTCAGCCTTTGTGTGTTGACAAAATCACCACTAAATCAACACAACAATATATTTCCTTGTGCAGCTCATTTTCTTCGAGTTTCATGGCTGTTGGCCCGATCGCTTTGGTGGATAACCGCCCCTTAGCCAATCATAGTTTGTCAAATTCTTGACGCTTCCTTACACCTCACAGAAGCCCATTCCCACCTACTTACAACACTTTTTTCGAACACTGATGTAATGGTACATGGCCATCAGGATTTTTTGTGAAGGCCTTGGGTATATTTCTGAGCCTAGCAACAATTAACAGCTGAAATGTGATTGGTTAAATGCTTAAATATTAAAGCACTCATCTCTGTTCAACCAGGGATAAACAATGTAATTAAGCTGACAGACAATTTGGAATTCGTCATGAGTATTGATGGACAAAATATAATTAACAGCACATGATTTACATATGTTTTAGGTCAGCTTTGCATTCCCTGACTATCCACCTCTAATATTTGCCTTCCAAAAAAAACTGCAATTTGCCTCTATCTGCAGTGTAACACTATATAGTCTACTGACATTCCCGGCATCACATCCCCCCAGTTCTAGTCTTGAAGCAGGAAGCGTGAAGGACAAACGAGTGATGACCTTTTTGCAGATTATCTCATGTACGCACACATCAGTGTCTGTTCGTACGACGCCCCTGCACGCGCTATGTTTATTTATATACTTTTTTGAAGGGAGGGGAGGTGTGAAGTTGTTAAAACAGACATCATAGGACATTCCAGACTGCAGTAACGCTTGATATTATGGGGACAGAAATATTGTGGCGCTTGACCGTAATGAAGTAGACTATAGTTGTACCGTAAGCCCTCGTTTTTTCGCGGGGGTTGCGTTTCAAAAAGGACCTTTAATAAGCAAAACCCGTGATGTCCAAACATTTTTTATCATCAAATAATCCATTATACATTTAAACCAAACAACAAACCTTATTTGAAGGCTTAAGCTTTTGTTTAACAAATAAAAGTGCTGTACTTTATACAAATAACTTTTATCCCGTCAAATTAAAACTTTAAACAAATATTGCTGCTATACTGTAATTCACTATAGCATTGAAAATGATTTCAGGACACAATTCTACTTTCAGATTATCAAAACAAAATGTGGCCTAAAATGCTTTTATCTTTAGCATGTAAAGAAGTCCAAGTTTATGGCCGATAAAAAAAAAACAATTCCTCGGCCTTTTGGTGCTTTTGTTGGTCCAGAGTTTTTTGTAAGTCTTATTTTAAGAAAAAAAATCAAAAGAATCTGTTGTTGAATTTTTTTTTTCGGTTGGACTGAAGTGAAGGGAAGGAGGAACTAAGGTGGGGCTGCTCCAAATCAGGATGACATTAAACAACCAAACCAGGAACAAAGTAAAGAACAAACAGGGGTCATAAAACAAATAACATGTCCAAACAAAATCAAACCTGACAATATCCAAACCAGAAACAAAGACCAAACCGAAAATGGAAATGCGAGGGGCTTACGATATATGCTGTCTAAGCGATCACTATAAAGTTTTGGATAATTAGGGACCGCTGTGTGGAGATTGAGCTCAGCACCCCCCCAAAAAAAACCCTCTCACGGCCCGGATGTGGCCCCCTCTGCCTTGACTTTTGCATATGTGGGTTAGATAAGCCATTTCGGTTTATTTTTTACCCAAATGCTTCCAACTTAAATGTTTTAAGTAATTTTGCATCAAAATGCTGATTGAGTTTTGTGGATTTGGTAAGTTTGTCTTTTGATGACCCCTGTGACAGGAAGATACTCCAACTCCTGATTAAGTAGCCTTTCCCCTCTCCTTTGTACTTAAAGGTCTTAATTTTATGCAAACAAGGATGACATCTCTCTTCCACACCCTCTGCTCCATCCAAGTTGACTTTAATTGGAAATTAGTGTTGATTTCCATGGTGCGGAAGTATCCTAATGTGCATCATGTCACCAGGGACTGTAACATGATGTGGATTAACAGAAAGCATCAGTGCGATTTGCTGCCATCGCCGTCTGCAACATGTCACAGTCCGTAATGTTCACAGACAGAGGAGACGCTCTCATTAACACTTGACCCCACGCAAGCGTACTGTAATCGACTTCTCGTTACACTTTTCAAATGTAGCACCAAATTGGCTGACCCATATTCCTAGGACAAACAGCAGGGGGCAAATGACATATTTTTCCGGACGCCATCCCATGTCAGAGGAAAGTTTTAGCAAGTCAAGGAAGCCATTTTGTATTCATGCAACATCCATCCCCAACTTGCGTGATGCGCTAAAAAGATTCTGGATGTGCTGCATTGCAGAGGGCACTGAAAAAGAAATTCCATGTTCCACAGGACTTCACTAATTGTGACGGTGCCAAAGGAAAGATGTTAACAAAATTGAATGTTATTTTGAGTATGGCTTTCGAGCAGCAGAAGTGCTTTTGTTCCTTTTTCCCCCGTAAGTTTGACATCAAACAGATCAACAGATTAAAATAAATAAATACATAGATTTAAAAAAAACTGGGTAACTAACTGCTAACTATCTAAAAAAAGTATATAAAATCATTACATGAAAATAAGCAACCACCTGACTGGCTGGCTAACTAACTAACTAACTAACTAACTAACTAACTAACTAACTAACTAACTAACTAACTAACTAACTAACTAACTAACTAACTAACTAACTAACTAGAGATTGTGATTATTTTTGGCTCGTTATCACAATGCACAAATGAATACATGAATAAATAAACGAATAAATAAATACATGCATAGGGATGCAAAAATATGATAAAATCAAATATCACAGTTGCAAATAAAATCAACAAAATGTAAACAAACTAACCTCACTAACTTAAGAAAGAAGATCAATACATGAAAATAATAAAAAAACACAACTAACTAACTAACTAACTAACTAACTAACTAACTAACTAACTAACTAACTAATTGTGATTGTTTTTTGTAATAAAATGAATAAATAAACAAAAAAAAGCAAATTGGTAAAAAATATGCCTAAATAACCCCAAAATAAAGTCAAAAATAAAATCAACAATGATGGATTGATGGATAGATAGATAGATAGATAGATAGATAGATAGATAGATAGATAGATAGATAGATAGATAGATAGATAGATAGATAGATAGATACAGTGCATCCGGAAAGTATTCACAGCGCTTCACTTTTTCCACATTTTGTTATGTTACAGCCTCATTCCAAATTGTATTAATTTAATCTCTTATCTTAAAATTCTACACAAAATACTCCATTATGACAATGTGAAAAAGTTTAACTTTTTTTTAATTTATTAAAAATGGAAAACTAAGAAATCACATTTACATAAGTATTCACAGCCTTTGCCATGAAGCTCAAAATTGAGCTCAGGTGCATCTTTTTTCCACTGATCATCCTTGAGATCTTTCTACAGCTTAATTGGAGTCCTCCTGCAATAAATTCAGTTAATTGGAGATGATTTGGAAAGGCACACACCTGTCCCACAAAGGTCCCACAGTTGAGTGTGCATGTCAGAGCACAAACACCAAGCATGAAGTCAAAAGAACTGTCTGTAGACCTGCGAGACAGGATTGTCTTGAGGCACAAATCTGGGGAAGGATACAGAAAAATTTCTGCTGCTTTGAAGGTCCCAATGAGCACAGTGGCCTCCATTATTCGTAAATGGAAGACATTTGGAACCACCAGGACTCTTCCTAGAGCTGGCCGGCCTTCTAAACTGAGCGATCGGGGAAGAAGGGCCTTAGTCAGGGAGGTGACCAAGAACCCGATGGTCACTGTGTCAGAGCTCCAGTGTTCCTCTGTGGAGAGAGGAGAGCCTTCCAGGAGGACAACCATCTCTGCAGCAATCCACCAATCAGGCCTGCATGGTAGAGTGGCCAGACGAAAGCCACTCCTTAGTAAAAGGAACATGGAAGCCCATCTGGAATTTGCCAAAAAGCACCTGAATGACTCTCAGACCATGAGAAACAAAATTCTCTGGTCTGATGAGACAAAGATTGAACTTTTTGGTGTGAATGCCAGGCGCCATGTTTGGAGGAAACCAGGCACCGCTCATCACCAGGCCAATACCATCCCTACAGTGAAGCATGGTGGTGGCAGCATCATGCTGTGGGGATGTTTTTCATCAGCAGGAACTGGCAGACTACTCAGGATAGAAGGAAAAATGAATGCAGCAATATAAAGAGATACCCTGGATGAAAACCTGCTCCAGAGCGCTCTTGACCTCAGGCTGGGGCGAAGGTTCATTTTTCAGCAGGACAACGACCCAAAGCACACAGCCAAGATCTCAAAATATTGGCTTCAGAACCACTCCATGAATGTCCTGGAGTGGCCCAGCCAGAGTCCAGACTTGAATCCGATCGAACATCTTTGGAGAGATCTGAAAATGGCTGTGCACAAACGTCTCCCATCCAACCTGATTGAGCTTGAGACTTATTGCAAAGAAGAATGGGCAAAACTGCCTAAAGATAGGTGTGCTAAACTTGTGGGATCATATTAAAAAAGACTTGAGGCTGTATTTGCTGCCAAAGGTGGATCAACAAAGTATTAAGCAAAGGCTGTGAATACTTATGTAAATGTGATTTCTTAGTTTTCTATTTTTAATAAATTCAAAAAAAGTAAAAAAAAAACTTTTTCACATTGTCATAATGGAGTATTTTGTGTAGAATTTTGAGATAAGAGATTAAATTGATATAATTTGGAATGAGGCTGTAACATAACAAAATGTGGAAAAAGTGAAGCGCTGTGAATTCTTTCCGGATGCACTGTAGATCTATGTATACAGATACATAGATATAATGACCTACTAAATTATTCACTAACTTACTTGAAACTGTGGTTAATATTTGCCATAGCAAGCACAATAAATGACTACATAATTAAAAGAATTAATGAATATATTTAGGTAATTATGGGTAACACGGTGGATGTGTCGTTAGCATTTCTGCCTTAATTTTTAGACTTTCTAAGTTCAATTCCAACTGTGTTCAGGGTGTTGTTTAATACAGTAGAGGGGAAAAAAAATGCCTGGCAAATACGGTTGCTAAGAAAAAACTATTGCCGTTGATTTGATTCTATTCCCATTGGCTCCTTTGCGATAATTAAATAACATTTCTGGATGAAGAATAATGTTTTTATGTCCTCTCACATCTACAAAAATGATTAACTTTACAAATGTCTCCATAAATATTGAAAGATAAAATATTTGCCTTCTATTTCCTGCCTTGCGCTTTTCAGTTCGGTCCACATGGAAGAGGCCTCAATGATGCAAGGGGCCCAAGGAATGCTGGTCCAGAATTGGCCTACCGTGTCGAGCGCAGCAGGTGATTAACACAGATGATTTTTTTTTTTTCTGTTTCTACTGAGAAGTGATTTGTACTGCATGAATGGAAAAGTTGAACATCTGCTGCAACAAAAGCGCTGTACATAGTATTGACCCCACGCATGACCCCAGCTTCATTGTTTACACACACATGGCTCAGTGCTAATTACTGACAAACGGCTTCTGTTGGCATTATAAGACAGATTTTCCACAGTACACGATATCGGTTTGACTCCTGTTTGCTGCCTTTTACTTGAAAGGTTCGCCTGAAACTCAGCCTGGTTCTTTTATCTTAAATTTTAAATTTTCTGGATGCCAGAAAGATTGAACACGCAACATTGGAGCCTTTTTCAGCATGATGCAGAAGAAGTTTTGTCTAAAATACATACCTGTCAACCTGTACGTTTTTGCTGTACAAAGTACGTTTATTATGCATTTTAAGACGTGTACATATACAAGAAAATCTCTACGGAAAAACGCAAATTTGTCAATCATGGGTACCATACGGTAAACACCGACTATCACGAAACGGTAAATCAATGAAGTCTAACGAGTTCGCCGTGGAAGCCTGTATCTCGGTATCGTTTTTTTTCATTGCAAACGAAGCGAGCAGTTTGATGCTACTGTGCGCATGCGTCTGCCGCCTGTGGATTTCCCATCATGCATCATTCCGAAAAATAAATAAATGTGGTGTACGATTATTTTGTATTTTGTACGGGAAAATACGACAGTTTGTAAGGGCATGGAGCCGTGGAGGTTGACAGGTATGAAGATAGTTCCTAGTCTTATACTGTCTTGGCTGTCCACCCACACAGCAGTGGCACCCTGGCCTCTTCCATGTGCCTTTGCATGAATCAATGGTTGTAACTGGTTCAAACAGGATAATAAGTGCAAGAGTGCTTTTAGATCGTAATATGCCAAGCAAGAGAGGTCACAGCAACCTAGCGGGTCAGCTAAAGTCGTCTATCTAATATCTGACAGGCCTCAACTGACATAGACATCGATTTTCTGACTGGCTTGAGGAATTAGTGCAGGTGTACTCACTCCAGAGTGAGATGTTTTATTACAGTCACTCAGTTTGAAGCTCACTAAATGTGTGAATGTATTTTGATTATTATTTTTTGAACACTGTGTTTTTCCTTAATATTTGACATTTGCTGTGGGTGTGATGAGTTCAAACTTTACTGGACACTCAAAAAAAAAAAAAAAAGTAATGCAGCATCAATGGAATTCGAGCCCGTAAGGAGGAAAGGAATAGAACTTATCAGATAAGGAATTCCAACTTGTTTGAAAGGTCTTCCCTGAGCCCTTTCTTTTTATCACTGTATTTTCTGCACCATCAGGTGCACCAACTAGATACAATGCACATTGAATAACTTGAAATAAATAACCGCCTAACTAACTATCCATCCATCTATTATCTGTACCACTTCACTCAGTAGGGTCGCAGGGGTGCCCATTTTCGCTGTCCTCGGGCAGTGGGCAAGGGACACCCTGAACTGAATGCCAGCCACTCGCAGGGCGCACAGAGACAGACAACCATTCCCCCCCTCATTCAGGGACAATTTGGACCGTCCAATTAACCTGACATGCATGTCTGTGGGAGGAAACCGGAGTGCCCTGGGGAAACCCACGCAAGAATTGGGAAAACATGCAAACTCCGCACAGGAATTGATCCCATGACCTCAGAACTGTGCCACGGACGCACTAACCACTCAGCTAACAGATTTTAAAATATCAAAACATACACATTAGCAACCACCGTCAATAACTCACTAACAGACTAACCGAGTGATTAACTAACCAGGTTACTAGCCTACTGACTGACTTGCTGTGATCTGGGTTTGATTACTGTCGCATCCAATTTTTGCAATTGTGATCAACAATATATTTCGACTGATCACTCAAGACACAAATAGGGTACCTATCTATTTTTAGTGCAGGCCTAGCCTGTACTGCGGTTTTAATTACATTTTTATCAATTATATGTGCCTTATAGTCGGGTGTACCTTGTATCTGAAAATATCACAAAACATTTGGGGTGTTTAATTTGGTGCAGAAAATACAGTACATATTCTATCGAACTATCTAACTAAGTATCAAACTTGAAATTGTGATTTCTTTTTGGACTATGTAGTACAAAGAATAAAAAAATAAACGTAAATAAATAGATAAATAAACAGCCCCATTTTTGGAGGTATGCTTTATAATTTGGTGCACCCTATAGTGCAGAAAATGTGATCCATATCCCAGGTTACAAAAGCAGATCCGCCTTCAAGGGTGTGGTAATCAAGGAACAGAAACATGACCAACAAACAAAAGAGTGCACGACAATTGTCAAAATAATGGTAATAATCTTCTTTGCAGTTGTTCAATATTAAAAACAAAATAAACATGCACCAGTTTTTAGGTTGATATTTGCTATAATAATAATAATACTACTAATAATAAAATAATAATAATAATAATACATTGTATTTTGAAGCACCTTTCAGGACTCCCAAGGTCGCTGTACATATGAGTAGGACACAACAACAAACGTAGAGTAAAAAAAGCAAGTAATAAATAGCCAATAAAACCCATTATAGTTAAAAGTTGCGGAATGTGAGGCAGATATGCATCAAAGTGCCCAATATTTTTTTCTAGGTTTAAAATCTACAGCCAATTGTCCATCCATCCATCCATCCATCCATCCATCCATCCATCCATCCATTATCTGCACCGCTTATCCTCAGTAGGGTCGCTGGGATGCTGGCGCTCATCCCAGCTATCTTCGGGCAGTGGGCAGGGGACACCCTGAACTGGTTGCCGGCCAGTCGCAGGGCACACAAAGACAGACAACTCTCTCGCTTATTCACACCTTGGGACAATTTGGACCGGCCAATTAACCTGACATGCATGTTTTTGGAATGTGGGAGGAAACCGGAGTGCACGGAGGAAACCCACGCAAGCTCCACAAAGGAAGGTTTGATCCCATGACCTCAGAACTGTGCCACACACGCGCTAACCACTGTGCTGCTGGGCTACCTACAGTGAATTGTCATCACAATAAATACCTCCAACAGGGTGTGATGAATATTAATTTTGGCCGGTTTCTGTAACTTTACATACATATACATACATACATATTAGTCCAAATAAAGAGACGTTTTTCTACTGACATGAACACAAAGGCAAACACTAGTATCGATAATAAGCAACCGGGGGGAAGGAAGCAGTAATATCGAAAGTAATTTAGGAGTGTGAGCGCTAAGGAGGGGTACAGAAAAATCAGTGGGGGGGATTGGGGGGAATCAGAAAGGTTAAGAGGATTGGCAAGTTCCTGCAGAACTGTTGTTGCTAGGGAACACCATGTGACTTGTTGCCTGGCAACAGCGCCTAACGGAGAGATTACTGCAGCAGCCGCACCCTTCATCAGTGGGGAGAGGGGTGAAGGCTGTTCCCATGGCAACCGCCTCATACCTTTGAATGGAAGAATTAGAGACCCGAAAGGAGCCATTGAAAATGTAGGATACTGAAAATGCAAGAGGCACGAGAGCCCGTTTTGAAAGTAAGAAATCGGCTTACTACTTTGCTCTGCCATCAATCAACGTCAGGCGTCATGGCAACCAGCTCAGGGACTCACACAGCACAGCTCCACTGCACTTTCCCTTTCTTCGTTTCTGGTGTTTCGTTAAAACGAAGCAAGGTCTGCTATTTATACCTGCGCCTGGATTCAGACATTTGTTACTGTCACCGCTGGAGGAGATATCTCATGAGACTTGGACAAAATTCACTTGATTAAACTCGGCCACTTGACATTTTGCTTCAGCAGTTCAAGCGTTAGAAATTAAATTGCTGCAGCACACATATAAAGGAGAATTGATGATGGAGCTGCACGAACAGAATATTTGTGTGTTCAGCAAAACTGGCAGTGTTAAATTTAATCTGTATACACGTTAATATTGGCCACTAAAAAAGCCCTAATTGTTTATTCCTATATTTGTTGAAATCTGTACCCATACACAATGGGAGCCAGAACAGAGGCAGGTGTGCTCAAAAAGAGGGATGGTATTCAACAACAATAGGTAGACTTTTTGGACAATTTTACAGGCTCGAGGTGTTGGTGCTGTCATGCACTTTCTGGACAAACCTTTACATATTATTTATGATTTTATTCTTGATGTTTAGTATATTTTGTGTATTGTTACCCAATGCTTAATCTATTGTAGCCTGGTCATCCCAGAAGAGGGATTACTGATTGTGGGGTCCCTTCTGAAGGTTTCTTATTTTTCCCATGCTAAGGTTTTTGAGTTTTTGCCTACCCGCATGTTGGTTTGAGATCAGGGGATGATGTAATTGTAACCTGTGCAGTCCTTTGGGACATTTTGGGATTAAGATCTGTACAGAAAATCTGACTTGACTTGAGTATAAAGTACCAAAAAAACAAGTGGTCACAAAACAACAGAATCTCCAAACCTGGCATGATGGTGGAAAAACAGCAGTAATTACATGGTTATGACAACCAGGATGACAATGGCAATAACCCAACTCAGTGTTCTATCCGAGCAGTTAATATTTAGCCTTGGGATTATGGTGTGGGGAGATTTGGCACAGGTGTATCCAGGTTCTCAACTGGTCGGCGCCCTCCGGGGGAAGATGGTATGCCAGATTGTGACATTACCTCCCTCTCAAAGGCCAAATGCCAGACAATCCAAAAAACATAAAAACTAAAAAGATGGAGGCTGCATCAAATAGACCTCCCCTGAAACAGGGGGTGGGTGAAGGTCCTTGTACGTCCGCGCTAAAACAGGGCCAGAAGCAGCCGATAACTCCTCTCCTTGCCACCGGGACAGCGAACTTCTTGCAAACGGTACTTTGGCAGTCATTGTCCTTTCCAGGCGGGTGACTTTCACCTTGCCTTCAGGACAGGAACTTTCTTGTTGTCTGGACAGGGACCTGAAGGGAACGAGGCCAGGACTGAAACAGAAACAGACTAGGGACCTTGTCCTTGCTGCCGGGACAGGGTATGAGTCCTTTAATGCAAAAATAGGGATACAGGAGACAGACGCATCCCGCTGGGTCCTTTGGTGGTCGGGTGATTCTGTCACTTTTTTTGCGGGTGGACCCAAACATTATCTTTAATTACATGCCCTTTCCTAAACAAAAACAACACATATTTTATTGATTTTCTATTTCATTTCTTTCTTACTTATTCACGATTTTAGTGGAACTTATTCTGATTCATAAAATATCCTTAAAACATAAAACAAATTCTGTAAAACCAAGAAAAATAGAGTAATTACATTAAAGGGCCAGTGTATTTTTTGTTTGTGTTTCCGGCTTTTTTATTTAGGCAGGCACAGCATAAAAATGGTCTAATATACAGTATATCTGCATCTTTTCGTAACTAGGATGGTATTTGCTAATTTGGATTGTATGCTATTTATGTGAGGACTCCAGCTAAAATCATGGCCAATAATCACTCAGACAAACTTAAACTCTTGAATATAAAATTAACACCATCCAGTATATCAGTCTTTTGTTTGACTCTCTGGTTTGTTAAGGTTTGACATGCTGTATATACCATTATACTCCAATAGAAAAAGAAACTGAGTAATTTGAATGTTTGTTTTTAAAGTATGCCCTTTGTTCAATGGCCATTAAGAAAAAGTCATACCATATCCCTAACGCCAAACCTTGTGCCTCTCCCAGGGATTAATCGCTGGATTAAATGCAGACCGTCAAATGTCATAATCCGCAAAAAACAGATCAGCATTACAGTATTACAAGATTTACTCCACTAATGTTCCGATAAAATCATCTTATCTGACACCGATGTATCATTAACGAGCTCATTTACATGCAGTAATTACCTTCTTTTAGCGCATTGAAGAATATAATCCTAAAAAATGGCTATATATATTGTTAGGATGCTTTTTGTACCAATGTTAAAACCAAGTCGTCCACTGCTGGTCGCAAATCTGAGCACGTGCATTTCTTGGACTCAGTGAACCCGTTAATGATGCGTGGCAAAATTTGGACGAGACTGCGTTTTACGGCACGCTTCTCCCCTAGGGAGAGCGGTGAAAAACGATTTCAGCATTCCAGTAATATCGTAGATAGCCCACAAAGAAAAATCAAAACGAATCTTTTGGCAAGGGCCTGTTTGATCTAAATAAAATCCTGCCGGAAAGTAGGTCAGAGCAGAGAGAGGGAACTGGTGTGGGCATGAGAGCACCGTGTCTGCGATGCTGTCCCCCGCCCCTTCATCCCCTCCCACCCCCTTCTTCCTCTCTGCTTTTCTTCTCGCTGTCTACATCTCGCCGCATATCATCTAACATTCCCTTTGCTTTGTTCGTTTCAGCTTTTTACGACCTTTTGACCCTGCTGATTTAGATATGCCATGTGTTGCTGTCCAAGCTTAAGCTAATTATTGCAATCTTTTAAATGGAATTCTGATGGATGGATGGATGGATGGATGGATGGATGGATGGATGGATGGATGGATGGATGGATGGATTTTTTGATGGACCAATGGACAAATGGATGGATGGTTGTATATATGGATGCTTGAATGGATAGATGATAGACAAATAGACAAATATACAAATGAATGGACTGTTGTATGAATGGGTAGAAGGAGGGATGAATGGATGTATGATGGATGGATGGATGCATGGATTGATGGATTGATGGATTGATGGATTGATGGATGGATGAATTAATGGATTGATGGATTGATGGATTGATGGATTAATGGATTGATGGATTGATGGATTGATGGATTGATGGATTGATGGATTGATGGATTGATGGATTGATGGATTGATGGATTGATGTATGGATGGACGGACAAATCCATGCAAGGACGGATATTGAATCCGTTTTAACCAGGTCAATCACAGTTTGGTTTGGTCGCGTCAATCAGAAAGAATTGTCAAAGATGGAATCAGTAGTGAGGACAGCAGAGGAAATAATAGGTACAGGCCTCCCGTCCCTGCAAAGTATCTACATCGATCGAACTAGAAAACGGACACTAGAAATTATAGACGATCCCAGTCACCCTGCTCGCAGGTACTTTGATTACCTGCCGCCAGGTCGCCGTCTTCGCTCCATTGCGAGCAAGACTTCACGTCTTAAAGAGAGTTTTTACCCTTCCGCTATCCGTTGTATGTTCAACGGGAATTGATTTAGGTTATTATGCATAGTATTATTATGCCAACGGCGTTCCTCCGACCTATTCTACTCTAGTCTTGTTATTTACATATTCTTTCTTTTTAAACTATTCTATATAATTACCTTGTATTATACACTACAATATCTTTTTTACTCTATTCTTTCAAATCCATTATTTTATCATTATTGAGTGTTCGCGTGTCAAATGATTTCTTGTAAATATCATGTTTATGGTTTATACTGGCTGAATAAATAAATACAATACAAAAATAGATGTAGGGCTTTATGCATGGACAAATAGTTGAATGAACGGATGGTGAAATTTCAGTAGCTGTCCAATATTGAAATTCTGTGTAAATGTGCATCCCGTCTTTGTATTTGCACAGATGGTGAGGGCGGCGGTGAGCTTTCCCCTCCGGTGGGCGCCGGCGTGGACAGCAACAGCTGGCACTTCCGATACGGAGCCGGGCAGAGCTACTGCCCGCCGCAGGGCCTGAAGCCCGGCGAGATCCCCCCCGAGGCCTTCATCATCCCCGGCTCCCCAGCCATCATCTCCATCCGCCACGACCCGGGCCCCGTCGACGACAAAGGGGACTTCATAAGCTTCGGCAAGAAGGAGGAAGCCAAGAAGAAGAAAAAGAAGAAGAAGGAGAAGAAGGAAAAGAAGGGCAAAGGGAAGGATGATGACGGCGACGATTGAGATGCTATCCTGAATACAGAGCCAGAAAAACAAAACAAACACAAGCCAATCAATATGAGCGAGGGAGTCTCTTTGCAGTATATGCATTGCAGTACACACTAGATTTACACTGTACAGTCGCCAAGCGCTTATTTGGCCGGTCCCGGCTCTCTGCACAAAGCAAAACTGCTATACAAAAAGTTCCCCTCTCTCCTTGGCCTCATTTGGCCTACTACTTTGATCCATACAAATCCATTTTGTTCTGATATGCTTTCAAAAGGCATTAAATAGGATCGGTATAGTTTATCTATTTCATCCCTGTAGAAGCCAATAATAAAAAAGCCCATTGCGTAATAAATTTGTCCTATTTTATACGACCTACTATTTAATATCCAAAGGCCAGTAATATAATGAATAATTTGCCACTAATATTTTAACTATTTACTCGAGCGATATAGATTTATTTAAGTGGATGCAGATATTGATTTTTTTTAAGGGAAACAAATTGCTAATTAAATATATATGATGGATCAAATAAGAAGAATGCAGTAAAAGTTTTGTGTTTAGTTTTATAGTATTAAACTCTAATTAGAAAGCTTTAAATACTTTATAACCCCTTAGCAACAGCAAAGCCGCAAGCAAAAATAACATTGAGGAAACATTCAAAATGCGGGAAACTTTAAATCATTGCCAAAATATTTGATGTTAAATGTTCACACATTCTATATTGGCCAGTTGTAAGGTTTTGGGCATTATAAGACGTTGAAAAAAATGTCACATTTATCTATTACGCCTTGGGCTTTTATTATGTCATTGGCTTCTTGAATTCCTCCCTCCCTTCCCCCTTTCCAAGTTTGTATAAAGAAAAACGAAATCCCGTTGAACAAAAAAAATACGTGAGTTAAATTTTCAGAATAGCACCTCAGAAATAACTAACTCAACCTTACGCAGATAAGTACAAAGACGAACCTAAACAAATGTGACTTTTTCCTTTCTTGTTAAGCTAATGTTGTAGAGATTCAGAAAATGTGAGCTTTTCTAATGAAAAAAAAGGAGAAAAAAAACATAACTCGTATGCAGATATTGAGTTTACTACTTGAGGAAAACTCAAACAAAACATGAATGAAGAAAACAATGAAATAGTTCATACAATAATAATCAAAATATTATCAGGTTGCCAACTTTAAGTCTATCACTGTGAACAAATTCAGTGTTATTTCAAAAATAGCCAATCAGGAACCTCACTTGGTTTCTGCATGGTCCAGGTCACTTCAAGGAATTTTCATTTAAATTTGTAAAAAGTGTATTTTTAAAAAAAGGTTAAGACCATGTGATACTTCCCCTCCACTAATACAAAATACAGTGACTATACATTAAGCAATTCTACCCTGGAACTAAGATTTTTTTTAATCCATATTAATAATCATGCATCAGTCTTTGAAAATATAAATAAATGTATAGCATGGAAAAAATAATTGTGGAATATATTCAACTCATTCCCTACCAACGACGACAAAAGTCATGAAGGATATGCACTACCATTTAAAAGTTTGGGGACGCTTGGAAATTTCCTTTTTGGACGGAAAAGCACTGTTTAATTCAATGAAAATTACATGAAAATAATCAGGAATACACCTATATTTTTTAATGCAAAATCTACATAGGTGTATAGAGGCCTATTTCCAGCAACCAGCACTCCAGTGTTGTACTAGTACATTGTTTGCTAATTGTGTTAGAAGGCTAACAGATTATTAAAAAAAAAAACCTTGGGCAATGATGCTTGCACAGCTGAAAACAGTCAAGCTGGCAATAGAAGCAATGACACTGACCTTCCTTTGAGTATGGAGTGTGTGTAATTCAACTTTCAAAATGGCCTGAAAAAGAAACAATTCATGTGAAACTCAACAGTCTATCCTTGTTCTAAGAAATGAAAGCCATTCCATGTCGGAATTTACAAGAAACCGAAGATCTCTTACAACAGTGTGTACTACTCCCCTCAGAGAACAGTAGAAAGAGAAGTGTTAAGATGACAAGTGCATTAGAGTCTCTCGTTTGAGAAATAGACGCCTCACACGTCCTCAACTAGATGTTTGGTTGAGTAGTACCGGCAAAACACCAGTGTCAACATCTACTGTGAAAAGGCCACTTAGAATTACTGGCCCTAAAGGCAAACTGGCAAGGAAAAAGACTGGTCAGGAAAAAGGAAAAGATTAAAACGAGCAAAAGAACACAGACATTGGATAACTCATTTGTTAAATAAGTTTGACATTTTTATGGGAAACACGAGATTGGTTGACTCCGAACTTTTCAACGGTAGTGTATATTTTTTTTGTGCTAGCAGCTAATACATTCAAAGTTTCGAGATTTTTTTCTGCAAGAGCCCCGACTTCTAAACGGCTCATTAGCTTGCATTTTGGATCAAACACCCAACGGTTCGAATCAAAGGCTGTAGTTGGGCAACTTGGCCAGAGGTGGCAGTCATGACTGAAATTAAAAAAGGTTTCACAACGTATCTTTTTTTTATCCAACATGTTTGGGGTAAAATTTAACATCAGTTGATGCGAAGACGTATAAAGCATTCTTGGTTGCTAGGTTGGTACGTAACCAAGTGTGAAAGTATCAATTCGCACGAACGGAACAGCTTGTTCTTTATAAATGACTACAATGTAAATGAAATCTTTTCATTTTTGGTGGCTGCAGTTGAGTGACTTATTTGCGCCGGCTTTAGTGTTAGCTTAACTATTTGGTTTTTGCCTCTTGTACTCTTGTGCCGCAGCATAAGATATTGTACGACCCCACCACCGCCTGATCGGTATCGTACCAAATCCAAGACTTTTGTAGAACGAGGAATTCCGAACACGGACTGTTGTTTTTTTCTTCTTGGTGTTTTCGGATCTCTGAGTCTAAGGGTGGAACGCTGTTCCCAACGATACGATTATACAAAGCAGCAGGATGCTTGTTGGAGCCTGATCCCTCTTCTTCTGTCTTTGAATGTTAAATAGATGTTCTTCAAGCTCTTCATCGCTTCGACCGCTCCAGTGCTTGTAGGACGTGCTTGCCCATCTGGCGCTTGTTTCTACGCCCCTGCCTGTCTACCCGGACCTCTTATGTCAGAAAGTTAAGAAAAAAAAAATCCCCATCACCCTCTTCCAAATCCCGCCCTCCCCCAAATGTTCTCTGCAGTCATGTCATGTTGTTGCATATCCATAAACGGAAAACCTTCTCGAGTTGCATTAAAGTCCATCGGGATACTCAAGTACTCCAGAAAATACCTGGTGTTCCAAAAGTCTTGTGCACATTTGAAGTCCCCATGTCTCCTTAACTATGAATGGTAGTAAGAGTTGTGCCATTTTAACAGTAACTACAACTACGTTTTTGTAAGGCTTTTGATTTTCTTTCGTTAACTCAACCAGAAAGGTGTTTTGTGTGCTTGAATTTGAAATGAATTATGGAATTTTCAATGTGCATTTCACAGAAAATTAGGAAAGGATCCACCAGAGAAGAAGTCTATAGTTATATGGCATGGTAAATTCAAAACAGACGGGTGCTTATGCCCAGAAAAAAACCTGATGCTCCTCAACATCAGAAGATGCGATAGAACAAGTTCAAACAGCTTTCCAACAGAAGTTGAAAGATGATGGATTTGACGACCATCTTCTTTTTAGTGATGAGGCAACTTTCCACGTAACTGGCATAGTTAACAAGCATGGCACTTGCATGCGGGTTACTAAGAACCCACTTCAACTTCTTGAGCATCCTTGAAATTCCCCAAAGGTGACTGGGTTTTGTGCTATTTCAAAGAAAGTAGTCTATGGACCATTTTCCTTTGAAAAAGCAACAGTCAATGGTGGGACAAACCTCTACATGCTGAAACTCAAGTAATGTATGGATTGAATGAGAAAGAGTCTGGTGAATGGAGCGCCACCACATTGGAGACTCAGGGTTAGACAGTTTCTGAACACAACACTGCCAGACAGATGCATTGGACGGTCTCGGCAGGATGATTATGATCTTGTGTCCTGGCCAACCAGATCTCACAGCATGTGATTTCTTTTTCTGGGATTTGTGAAAATATGGGTCTATGTGCCCCCTATTCAAAGAGACGTGGATGAGCTGAAGGCACAAATAACAGAAGCTGTTGCAACAAGAGACAATGCAATGCTGGGACGCGTTTGGGAAGAATTTGACTATTGGCTTGATGTGTGTTTTGTGACTAATGGTGCTCGCTTTGAACATTTTTGAACATTCCATGTAAAAATTGAGATTACATCCTGGATTTACCAGATGTGTTTTTACATTCCATAGTAGTTTCCAATATATTCACTGTCAAAATGTGCCCAAGACTTTTTTAACATCCTGTACTTTTAGTTGCTATTGTTCCGAATTAGGGGTCTCCACTGTGGTGCCCGCAGGCGCCACGTAGCCCCCCGAGAACACCTGAGTAGCCCACTGGCAGGTTCCGAAAATTGCTCTTTAGTAATGGGTCATTATGATATCCTAGGAAATTTGATTTTTAGCTGGTACTATGTTTTATTATTTGAATGTGCCCATTTTACTTCTAATAATTACAACCTGGTAACAACAGTAACAACATAGTAATAAAATAACTTGTTTTAGGAATGTCTATCAAACTGGTAGCCAAGCTTCAAGCTAATCAGTTACAAAAAGCAGCCCATAGCTTTACATTACAATTGATTTTATGCTACAGACAGCATGACAGAAATTCATTCATTTATTTTTTTAATGATGGTGAATATTTTTCACCTCATTTATTTATTTATGCATTTTTGCCTTTATCTTTTAAATGTATTTTCCATTTTTTGGAATGTCTTTAATTTTTGTGACCATTGTTTTTATCTGTGTTTATTTTTTACATTTTGTTGGCTTTATTTGCAACTGTGATATTTGATTTTGAAATATTTGTGCGTCCTTATCGATATATTTTATTTATTTATGTATTTATTTATGTATTTATGTATTTATGTATTTATTTATTTATTTATAAAATCAAATGCAATATGTTGACTATAAGATGGGTTAGAATTTGGAGGACGTTCATGCACTTACAAATATTTTACCTTTTTATGGCGACTGTAAACAAGTTTTCTTTTAAGGGTTTTTAACTATTCGTGTACAAAAAAAATATATGTTTTGCCCTTTCTTGAGGAATCTTGTCGTAACTTGGACTAAAATCTCTAACTAAGAGTTGTCTTACCTGCTAGCGTGACGTTTTCCTCACGTACTCGTTTAGGCATCAAAACCATGACATCCTCATGTTCCCTTCCTGACCCTTGTTACTTGTCCATCGGGTGTACTTCTGTGCTGTCAGATCACCGGGTGTTTGCATGTTATAAGAAAAGGAAACAGATAATTTATACATATATATATATAAGAAAATAAATACTATATACTGTATACTTATACTTTGTCCCAATGGGAAACACGTATTGGAAACGTCAAAGCTGAAAAAACGTCCATGCACATATAACCCGTTCCAAACAAAACCACAATTTGTATCAAAACCTAAAAAGTATCACTTTTTTATTCTGTAAAAAAAAGCATTGGGTCATCTATAAGCAGTTTTCAATATGCTATTGTGTAATGTGATTAAATGCTTTTTTTTGCATCTGGTTTCCGAAAATCAACCCTTCACCTTTTGAGAAGATCAAACAAACACTGTTTTGAGCTCATGCACACGCCCGCCGTAACTATCATTGCTTAAGAAACAAAGGTTGAAAAAGTTGGTTAAAAAAAAATTACATAACAAAAAAATGCTAAAAAAAAACTTGTTGATGTATTCTCTGCTTGTGTATAGTGAGTATTTGTCAGCCACTGGGCGTGGCAGTGGGTGGCACATGCTAGTGGACTGTGACGGTGCAAATCTGTTCATAAAACGATTTTGTACACCTGCTTATTGTCGAGGTGATAATAGTGGTTCTAATGAGTTCATCAACCTGGTCATGTGTTTTTGTTAATAAATCACAAATAAAGTTTTTCTTAACAATCTCTTTTGGAGTGTTTTTTGTCTAATTTGTACTGTCTTGTATTTGAATGTAGGTTTTAAATAAGGATTGGCGATACTGTAATTTTTAGTATCGACACGATCCAAGTAAATAGAGGGTGGTATTCTGCTTGGAAAAGTCGTGATCATTGAATAATTGAACCCTACCCCTTGAGTTGGTTTATATTTACGATAAACACAGCGCTGTCAAGACCACAACAGGAGGAGGACCCAGATGCGTAATGTTTACTCACAAGTTTATTGAGATAACTGTCAGCGATCCGGTGCTTGCTGGATGAGGGAAGCAAGCCGTTCACGGGATCGGAGCGGGTTCGGAATGCGGAAGTGGATCTTCCGGAGCGGGAGATCGTAGTGTGGTCAAACGGGAAAAAACAGGTCGTTAGCCAGGACGGGAGATCAGAACGTGGTCAGGGTCAAGAAACAGATCGTAGCCGGGGACAAAGGGGGAAATCCCAGACGAGTGGGAAACGGGTGACGAAACAGGACCGACGGGAGTCAGAGTCAAAATGCTTGCCTTGTGTAAACAGAGGTTTGCCGACGGACTGACAAAGGGAGAGTGAAAGCACTAGGCTTAAATAGGAGGGGGAACCAATCAGGTACCCAGCAGCAGCTGGCGCCAGACGAGCGGGAACAGGTGAATGTAATGAGTAATCATGACACAGCGCAAAAATTTTAGGAATCAAAAATTATTTGTTTTTAGTTCAATAACTACAATTCAAACTTTAAGAGTATAAAAAAATAAATACGAATATTTCTTGTCATGGTTTGGTGCCTGCAGTACCTCCCGTTCTCCAAGAAATGGCAGCTTTACCCATTTACCAGTGTCCCTCTCGACTCACCAGTCCAGGTGCTCCCAATCATCATTGGCCATCTTCTGCTATAAACACTCTGGTCTCCCACTCCATGTTGCTGTTTGTCATTGTACTCATTGTACTCATCTTCTGCTCCAAGCCACCTCGAGATATTCCTCAAATATTTGTTCTCCATACTTGCACCCCAACCTCAACAAATTTATCTTCCAAGATTCCTCTCCTTGGCTGTTCCATTGCCGTTTTTCCTCGTCAGTAGTGAGTTCCATATTGTTATTAAACAAATGCCTTCTGTTGGGGTTTGATTGCATTGTCCTTATGTCTTGCCTTTGGGTCTTTCTGACATTTCTATTAGAACTGTTTTAGAACAAAAGGTAAAAGAGCCAAATAAAAAAGCAATGTAACGAAACTACAAATATAACAATGTCAATATATCAACTATACCTTTCATTGCACAATATTTAAAAAATAAAACCAGAAAGTGCTCTTAGCTTCTGATAAGGCAGAATTTGGCCCTCACTTTTGCCTGGCAGGCAGGATGTAGTCGCAGGCCAGGTAGGAAGAGATACTATAAGTGAGCCACGCAAACAGGCATCATTTTAACGTGAAAGAGAGTAGGTCTGCTCTATCTACATATAGTAGAAGAGGCTCTTTGAGAGAATTGGTCTAGGGGTGAAGGATCAATCCCAGGACAATAGTATCAATCCAATCCAAGTACTTAATTAGAATTGATAACAATATTTGTATCGACATGCCCAGCCCTACTTTTAAACCAAGTGGGTGAACATTGCCTGCACTTTGTCCAGGGAAATGACCACCGAATAATTTTTAGGTCATATCAACAAATGTTAAAACTGTTTGGCGATTAACATATCTTCATGAGTAGAATAGGCTTTTTTTTTTTTTTTGGAGAACTTGAACTCATTTCAAAAGTACGCTAGAATACATGGACTATTATAGAAAATGGGCATTTGTATAAATACCTGTAGGTCGAGATATTTGCATGTATTTAAAAGAACATGAGCTTCACCTAGATGCGGAAGACATTGTTGTCCTTCATCTTGCCACGAGTACCCTAAAACCTCAAAAAGGCTGGGCAAATAAAAAGCAAAGTAAATTAAAATAATTTGCCTTGGTCCCTTTGAGTCTCACTTGTCTGCGATTGCATTACGCTAAAAGTATCTAAATCAATTGATCTTTATTATAGTTTGTCAGTGAATACATGTGAAATATTTCCAAATTGTCTGTATGCTTTGTTTCATTGCTTCTCCCTGGTTATGCTGCTTCCGGATATTTGCTTTTATAGATAAGTATTTAACCAATCATATTTGAGCAATTACTTGTTGCCATGGTCGGAAATCTACCCAGAGGCCTTCACAATCGGCACTAAAGGCCCTGAAGCATAAAGCGGTTGGTTTCGACGATCACATTACCGGAAATATAATAAAATAATAATTTCCCCTAATTTTGCTTTTATTTATCATTCCTTTAATGTCAAATTCCTGATTCTAAACTTGCAGCTCATACTGGTATTTCCTACCATCCCGAAAGCTGGTATCTACACCAATACCGATTAACACCCATGCAATCACATTAACAAATTACAAATGCACTGTGTGCAAATATGGCATCCACATATGCATATCAGTCGATGCTGGGTGGCTATTCAAGGACGCTCATGCTCACAAGGGAGGCTAATCCTCTCTTCCGTTTGAACAATGAGGTTTCATGTTAATTGCTGTCTGTGAGGGGGCGTCTGCGAGTGGGTTTGTGTGTTTTTGTAACGCGAGCGCCATCTGCATGTAGACTGCAGAACATCCTTTATTTCTTGACTGAATTCCCCCCGACGTTCTTGTCCTAAGCCATCTATTTTACAAGGCTGCTATCTACTGGTGGAAGTGAGTACAGTCTTGTTTAGCATCTCCTTAGAATGTTTAAGATTCCTCATTATAATGTTTGGTTAAAAGAATCTAAAAGCAAAAAAAGAGAAGCTGATATAATAGTCTATTATTTAAAGGAACACCAACAGGGATGAGGACTCTGGATCCCCCTGCAAACATGAAAACACATGGTAAGTGTGAAGCACATTGTAAAGCGCTTTAAGAGGTCCAGTGACTTGGGCTATATAAATGCAGTCCATTTACCATTTACCATTTAAACATTTACAGAACCAGTGTTAGGAGTACCACAATACCAAACAATGCGTTCCTGGAACTCAATTACTTTTCTCGGTAACAAGTACTGTATCAAGTTATTAATGAAATGCTATAACCCAAATGTCATTACAATAGAGTGCGCTACTTTTTGAAAGCACACCATGGATTACCAAATTTTGTGTTCTTTAACTGGTCCTCCCCCGCTCATGATATAACGTATAACTCTCAACTCATCATCAACACAAAGCTGGATACAACATACACTAAAGGTAAGCATTTATATGTATATATATACATATATATATATATATATATATATATATATATATATATATATATATATATATATATATCCAGCATATAAGACAGTTTTGGTGGCGCCGTCTCAATTACAGAGTACGAGGAGGCGTAATTTCTCCCCATTGATATCCTGATCTTCACCAAAACCTAAATACTCTCATATAAGCCACATTTACAACTATACAATAATATACTGAAATCAGGGAGTCAGTTTTTTGCACATATTTGGTTGGGTGTCATCAATAGTGTATGGAGGGCAGAAAGTGGGGGAGGGGGCGTGGCTTATACAGGAACAACAAAATCAATTGGGCAAAGCTGAACACAGACTTTACAGTAAAAGAGTGCTGGGCTATGGTCTTTTTATTTCTAAAATTATTGTTGTAATACACTCTGCTTAGAAGGGCGGCACGGCAGCTGAGTGGTTACCGCGTCTGCGGCACAGATATCAGGTCATGGGTTCAAATCCAACTACCAGCCTTCCTGTGTGGAATTCGGATTTCCGTCCCGTGCCTGCTAAGATTCCTCCAGAGACTCCAGTTACCCCCCATTCTAAAAACATATAAGTGAAGTTAATCCGTTGGTCCAAATTGTCTCTAGTTTTAAATGAACGAATGAGTCAGTCTATGTGTGCCCTGTGACTGGCTGGCAACCAGTTTGAGGCGTCCCCCTGCTCACTGCCCGAAAACAACTGAGAATAAGCGGTGCAGATAATGAATCGATGGACTAATCATCGAGAAAAAAATGTATTCAACATTTGGAAAAATGAATATTCAAGTGGCTCGAAGACAAAGACCAAAATTGATATGGAGTGTCTCAGCTATGTGAGTTTGCAAACTCTCAAGATTGCACAAGCCAATAAATATGAAGGCTTCCATAGGTTGATCTACACATTTTATTCCTTTTCTTTTATTACATGGTCATTTCAAATAAATTTTAGAGGATTGACTTGTATGTGACTATTTACGGTAAATTATAATCTAGTTTTGGGTGTTTGTAATCTGGTTGCCTATTGCAATAACTTCTTAAATGAAGTAACTATTAACTGTCAATAATTACTTCTTTTTTTGGTAGCGCGCCCAACGCAGTACAGCGTGCAGTTGGACCCAGAAAAGGATGTCAGGCTAAACATTTTCAGTCCGATATAATTACTAAAATCGCTTCCCTTGGGGGATGAAACAATCTTCTGAGCTCAAAGGAACCGTTGTTGTTGCCCACATCGGTTGTAACGGAAAATGAGGGAGCTCTAATGAAGACAACACACAAAGGCGTTCTATTAAACTCTGCTCGGCCAGTCTGAGTAAAGCTAACTGTTAACAATAGCTTGCTAGCTAAGTGCATCATTTTAGAAATATTTCTCTTCATAGAAAACAAATAAAAACATTATTAAGTCAAGTCAAGTCACATTTGTTTGCATATCCCTTAATAACAACAATTTTCAAAGGACTGCACAGATTCAGATTCAGATTCAGATTCAGATCTACTTTATTGTCATTCTAGTACACGTGTATACAGAACGAAATGTCGATGCATCTGACCCCCACAGTTTCCTTGAATGTACAGATATAAATAAAGTTGTATTGTAATTGGCTACGTATAGTATTTTACCATAGTGCCGATAGTGCAAGAAGAGTAGCTAACCAGATGTGCAAAATGGGCAGTCAGGTTAACAAGTCAGGTACACAGTAACATTAACACTGTAACAATAACGCTGTAATTACCATAGTGCAGAGAGCAATGTGCAATGAGTGGCAAGCTATAAAAAACTGCCAGTAGTGCAAAAAGTCAGATTAGCAGCCGTTTAGATTTAAGTTAACTATATGTTAGATTGACCATTTAACAGTCTAATGGCCAGGGGGACTAGACTATTGCGGAGCCTGGTGGTCCTGCACCGCACACTGCAGAACCTCTTCCCAGAGGCTAGCAGAGTGAACAGTCCATGATGGGGGTGAGAGGGGTCCCCGGTAATATTCTTAGCATGGGATAGGCAGCGCTTCTGGCCAATGTCCTGAATGGAGGGAAGTGTAGTCCCGATTATTTTCTCTGCTGTCCTCGTTACCCTCCTCACACTACCCCAGTCGGTAGCGCTGCAGCCTCCACACCACACAGAGATACAGCTGGTCAGGATACTCTCTATGGTGCCCCTGTAGAATGTGATGAGGGAGGGTGGGGGCAGGTGGGCTCTCCTCATCCTCCGCAGGAAGTACAGGCGCTGCTGTGCCCTCTTAACCAGTGACCAGACCATAGACTATTGCAAACTTGAGACTATTATTACTCCATCCCCTGATCTAGAACCTAAATGAGGGCAAGGAAAAACTCACAAACCTCAGCATGAGGAAAATGAAGAAACCTTTAGAAGAGACGTCACATGAGGTAATCCTCCTTCCAGGATCACCAGGCTGGATGTTGTATTAACAAACAATAAAATTAAAAATAGAACATAACATAGTTAAAGTATGATATAAAATAAAAAATACAAATAAAATGAAAAGCATGACCAGGTTGCAATGGAAGTAGCATTAGCAAACAATACTTCTATTGAGATTGCAGATCTGATCTCAGGTGGCAGAGCATTCCACAGCACCAGGATCTGGATGGGGAACACTCTCGAGCCTGCAGATTCCTTCCCATGGAGTCACAAGTAGACCAAAAATAATAATATTCGTTTTATAATGCAAAAATGCTGTGATTTTCAAAAACAAAAAACCCAAAGAACCTCTGTATGTAACACTGAACAGGGACCGCCTCACCTGCCTTCCCTGACTGCACATCATTTACTCACTTCCCTTTATATAAAACACTTAGTTTTCTATCTTCCAAAATATTTCTTCTTTAATAGCTCCTTTTGGTAGCATTTGCAATCTTTAAGACATGCAATGTCATTTATCTACGGTCCCTATCCTACTGATGCAAATCACATCCCACCCCCTTTGCTCCTATCTCTCTCCACTCAAATCTCCACCCAGCTGTTGGATCAGGATGCTGAGATGTGAGAGGACTGGAGTGGGAAATTATCGAGAGAAGACTCAAGGGCAGCAGCAGCAGAAGCAGCAGAAGCAGCAGCAACAGCAAAAAGTCCGTAAAGATTCAATTTAAAAATGACTCCATCAGATGAATATGCATTTGAGTCAGTCAAGCAGGGATGCAGGAGTGGATAACCGGAGACTCCATTGACTTTGAATTGTTCAAAACTGCAAGCCGAGGGACTTCAGAGGAAGGCGACGGAAGATCCCAGACTTAGTTTCTCATACAGACGTCAAACAGGTATAATATCGATGGCTGATATAAGGATACAGATTTGCATGAACTTGCATGAGAACCAGTCACTTGATTGAGTTCAAATTGCGGCCACCCAAATGGACTGTCCCTATGGGGTTGACTGACTACGTGTCATTTCCACAGTTTTGACATGTCTGGATGGCGTTTGGTGACGGGGATGAAGACGAAGGCCAGGGTGAGAGGAGTCTTGTCAGAATGTATTTGAGCAATTTGTAACATTTTTATTGACTCATCCAAGTAAACGGTCTGTTTTGGAAAACATTTTTCCATCTGGCTGTTTTACAATCCCAATGTCGATATGAACTTACTTTGAAACATCATTTTCCCATTGACAGATTTACCTAACAATTTTCAGCTTTCAATATTTAGTATGAGTTGAAATTTTCATGACCATATTTGTTTCCAGGACCTCAAATCAAATTCGGTGTTTGTAATGAATGGGAAAATAAACATTTGCTTTATAACATTATGCATTTCTAATTGTGGGTTGGATGACAATGCCTTAAGTTTCTTAGTCCCATGGAACTCTACTGACATCTCATTACTTGACAAAAAAACCCATCGGAATAGTCGTTTTGTATCGATTGATCCGTCAGGCGAATATGAATTGAAGATTGAAACATTCTTAGTGTTGAATCTTTACCAATGCTTTCACTTTTTAAAGGTCAAATGTGTAATATTTGACCACTAGATGGCACTGTGTTGCGTGGTACAAGCAAGGGCCAGTGATCCATGGCAGAGCATGGCGGCAACCTGCCGGAAGAACATGCCACAAATCCAAGAAGGCGTTCCACAGTGAAAAAGACATACAAATTTCTCAACCTATGATTTAAAAAAAAATTACATTGGTATGATAGTTCATGTATTTTTGCCCAGCATTCAAATCATTTTCTTAAACCAGATGAACGTCTGTTTGTACTACTAGGAGGCACAACATATTAAACATTTTATCTTTAAGGACGGAAATAAATTGTATAGACTAATGTATCAGTTAAGAGCTGTCTCGACACCGATTGTTTATTGAGAGAGAGAGAGAGAGAGAGAGAAAGAGAGAGAAGGAGAGAGGGAGGGAGAGAGAGAAGGAGAGAGAGAGGGAGAGAGAGAGAGAGAGAGAGAGAGAGAGAGAGAGAGACACCTATTTCAAATATTTTACGATTGGTTTGCAATCGGAGCCCAAAATGAATTGACGCATAATACTACTCAGTTGGACCATATTGATTCTTCCCCCAATAATGAAAACACCCCTGTGTGTACAATAATTTGTACATAACTCTCTCATGTTGAAATTGAACTGTGTTTGGTTGTTGTGTTTCCAGGAAAACAAAAATAAAGCCTTTTTAGGTCCAAGGGTCAAAGCCGATTAAATTCCTTGTCAAAAGTTCAGATCCTTTGTACAACTCCAGTCACAAGTTTCACTCTCTTGCACAGCTTTGTTCATAATAGTTGTATCGCGTTGTGCAATCCTTCACAGGCTTCATCTTCATGTGCCCCCAGATGTATTCCCCAGTCCAGAAACGATCCTTTGAGTCGTAAAGCGTTAAAAGGAATCAGCCTGAGGATGGGGAGACGAGCGGCTGACCTGACCACCTCTGTACCAGTTTTCGGCGTCCCGGCATTGGTCGGAACGCGTAACTGGAGGCCAATTGATGGCGATGGTACCAGGGGAGCGCAGCTACAGACGTGGAGTCTTCAGAGCGGCAGCATTGGCGTGCAAACGTCCCTGGGGAACAGAGCACCTTCACAGTTTATGTATGAACTCCGCACGCAATCACATCATGGCTATAAGGAGTATAAAGGGATACTAGTAGTGACAAACAGTGTCAAGGAAAACAGGGAAGCGGGTATAGACTTGAGGAGTAAAAAGGAAGTGACTTTTCAGGGGCTCCAAGAAGAAAATTATCAGGACCACAGACATTACAGTCCCACAAAAATCAAGTCAACCATAAAAAACAGTCCAAAAACCAAACCTTCTGCTCGCTACCGTAACGGTAGTGTTGTGGACTCAGAGGCAATGGGCGGCATTAGCAGTGAGTATGATGAATTGACCCAAATTTACAGACAAAACCGAAAAGGACTACAGAACCAAAACACTGAGTCAAAACTCTTTGGACCGCAAAATATATGCAACCAGTGTGGAGGCAGACAGGCAGCGGCAGTCCAGATTATAGGAAAGAAAATGCTTACTCCTCTTGCTTGCCAAACAGAGAAACTATTTCATCCAGCTCAAGACTTGCGTTCCTCCAGGACACGTCTTCACTCCCCCCATAATGAGCCCGACATCCGACCGAGCAACCAACAACCGCCCGAGAATTTATTTAACAGAGATAAAGAGACAACCTCTCACCAAGGATCATATCCTAGTGGGAAAACACAGCACCCTGCGTGCCCGGTCCATTCCTTTCAAGCATTCCCTGCCTCAAACGTTACGTCGACCGTCCACGCTAATGAAGTCAAAACTAGCTATAACAGTTCCGCAAACATCCCTGTTGAGGACAAACCCCTCAAAACAGGAAGTCTCCCGTCGACACCACTCATGGCCACAGCCACTAGATCAAACCACCCGCAAGCAAAGACTCACCCCAAAGACAAATATAAAGCATCTCAAAAGGTATGTGTCTCAGTGCATGCTGTACAGGAAAACACTCCCTCATGCTTGTACACAACACCTAATGGAAACACTTCAGGTAGCTTCCCTAAGACCATCCAAACCTTGAATGATACTCTCATGTCTACAAAAATCCACACATTTCCCCGTCGCGTACCCCACTCTACCACGCATGACCAGCGATTATACCCGGACCAGCAATCGGGACGACCAGTATCTTCAAATCTCAACCACGTAGTGATGCCAAACCATGTCAGACATCATACCGACCTCAAAAGGAATCCCAACTCAAGGGCCGAACACGACCCTAAATCAGTGTCCCTAAATCCTAAATTAACACATCTTGGGAAAGCGGCGGTTCTAAATGCGGCTTTCCCAACCTCTGATCCTCAATTGGGGATGTCTGCTCCTATCTCTACAAGTACTAATTATGCTTTGTGCAGAAATGCAGCCCTCAGGAGCTCTTCGAATGTTCACCCTTTATCTACTCTAAGATCAAACCCAAAGAACTCCTGTATTGCATACCATCCTACGCAAAAAATGAGTGAAGAGTCACACGAAGACAACAAATCCATGAATCATAACGGACTTCCAGGCTCAGACGAGCCTCGCCAAGCACAATTAGTCGACTTAACATCTGAATTCTCTTCTGAACTTAATCCTCAGAATCAGGAATCGAAAACCCTTCTGACCTTGTTACCAAACGCGTCCAAAAGCACTTATGTATCAAATGTGATAAAAAACAATTTAAAAGGAAGTTATTACTCAGGAATGGAATCTGACGCAACCTCACAAGAAAGCGTTTGCCCAATTAAGTGCAATGGTTCTTTTCTGCAGTCGTGCATGTACGCAGAACAACAAATGGGTAATTGTTACCAAGGAAACTCAGTAATAGAACAAAAAGGACAGTGTGCCTCATGCCCGAAGCAGATCCATTCAAAATCAGAGGATCTCTCCTTGGGTATCGCAGCCATGCACGCAAAAAGTACCGCTGAATCAAACATGGAAAAACATGCATCACCAAATTACCCAACAGAGGAAGAAAGTCTCAGGCCCATTATCTCAGTTCTTGAGAACACAAAATCCCATGACCATATTCAAAGGCTTCAATCAAACAAACCACGGCTTCAAAAGTCCCTTAAAGACACAGAGACTTGTAGAATAATACCATCAGTGCGGAATCCCACATCACTCCGTCACATCGGGCCTGAGGCAATCATTGGCCCTGGTTCGGAGTTTGCTGCCAAGCGGCAGGGGCCCGAACTGATCCCGGTCCAATGTTACCCTACCGAGGCGTTGATGATTTCCCCTCGTTGCTGTAAATCGGCAACCGTGCAGCACAGGCTTGAAAGTGTGCAGGCTAGTCTGGCAGCCAACGAGGACAGAATCGCTACTCTGCTGGACATCATCCGTGACCTGGAGGCCAGCCACACTGCCAAGGGGTACGAGCATGTTTGTGTGTGCGTTTGTGTGCATGCATGAGAGGCCATATGTGAATTAAATCAAAACAGCTCTCACATTAAACATCATACTCTCACAGATGCACAACTCGAGTGTCATACAGACACAGTCATACCCATGTACAAACATTACTATACTCTCTAATACTGTATGCTCTCACACATACTACTATAGTCTCATAGACACACAACTATATTCTCTTACACATGGTACCATACTCTCACCCACACAATTCTATGCTTTCACACACATACTACTATACAGCCTGCAGGTCATTGGTGAGAAACTTATTGAGTTTTTAATTTTGGTTGAACAGATTTTTTTCTTGGGATCAAGTTAGTTAAGTTAACCGTTATGGGTCCGATATGGCTGTAATAGGAAATTCATTTTGGTAATTGACACTAGAAAATAAGTTAAAAGTTGTGTTTAAAACAATATTACAGTGTTTTTTCAAGAAAAAACCCAACTGAATTTAACAAAACTTACATTTTTCCTGTTTGGTACAAATTTGAATCTACTGAAGTCAGGTCCCAACTGGATCCTAGAATATTTTAAGAATGTCTTACAGTTGTGCTCTGGGCTAGTGAATCATCATCTGCGCTGGCCTGATTTCTAAAAGCTCCGTGTTCAACATTTCGCTCCATTTGAATAAACATTCGTAAGCCTATCTGTGAATAAAATCTTTTTTTACCCACAAAAAAGACTTCCACCCATCACCCGGAATTCTAAGGCTTTTTTTTTTAAGATGCAAAGTGGAATACATTTCAAAAATTATGACGGGCAGCTGTCATTCTTTCATGCTTTAGTAGCTTATGGGATGGTCAATAGCCATAGCATAAAACAATACATTTTGACTACCGGTAAGTGTAATATGATCACAAGTATTTTCATTTGGTTTCTTTTACTGATTACTGAAGTCCATCCATTCATCCATTATCTGCACCGCTTATCCTCAGTAGGGTCGCGGGGGTGCTGGACCACAGCCAGTCGCAGGGCACACAGAGACAGACAACTCACTCGCTCATTCACACCAAGGAACAATTTGGACCAGCCAATGAACCTGACATGCATGCTTTTGTAATGTGGGAGAAAACCGGAGTGCCTGGAGAAAACCCGCACAAAGCACGGGTAGAACATGCAAACTCCACACAGGAAGGTTTGATCCCATGACCTCAGAACTGTGCAGCACACTCTCTAACCACTGCCCTGCCGTGCTGCCCAATTCCTGAACTCATGTTTCCTAATTATTAAAGAAGGACATAATAAAGCTGCGATTGGGCTTCCAGCAATGTGTCTTTGTCTATCACTGTCATCATATGCTGTGACTGTCTGAGGTCACGTTTCGGACCAGATTTGGTTTGATGTTGTGGCATGACATGCGTGTAGCCATTTTGCCTTGCCAAAAAGTGTTCATAAAGTCTTTTCTGCTTATCTTTTATGCATCAGTCACAGTGGTCAGTGCTGCAAAACTGGACAGGACTTCAAAAACTGTTCCACCTGCCAAAAGACTGCTTGCGTTGTCTACAGGTTTGTAATGATTGTGTTTTGAGACTTACTCAAAAATTTAACAAATGCCTTACATAGGATGGAGTCCCTTAGAAACACCTAAACAGGGGAATTATTTAATATGATCATTTACATTCGATTACTATACATTACATCTATTTCAGCCTCATAGTGGAGCCTTGCATCAGCATAACAGCGGTGATGAATTGTAATCCCCTGAGCCAGGTATTCTGTTTGTGGAGAGGAAGTTAGGAAGAGCACAGGATGTAAAATTCTTCTGATATCGTGCTTTACAAAGAAATGTCTGAGACCCTTTTTTTGCTGCGGCTGATGATGATGAAAAAGAGGCTTTCGATTTTCTGTTGATCTACTTTAGTTATCTCTAAATGTTTGTAGCTTACCTCATTCACAACCATCGAGATATTTTTAACATTCAGTGCCAGTGACAGTAATTAACATCAATCCACCATTTTGTATTTATGTAGGAGGCAGTTGATTACTTTAGCGGTTCTTCTTTAACTAATGTTGATATGTTTGTTTAAATATCAATAATGTTTTCGTTTTATGTTTATAATTTTTTCAGTGTCGAGTACGACTTCAGGCAGCAGGAAAGGCGGTTCTTGGAGGTTCTCAATCCACACTCAATAGGGAAAAATAATGCCAAGCACGTTTCTCAATCGTTTTCCCTGAACTTCAGTCTGCTCACAAAAGCCCTGAAGAAAGTGAAGAAGTCAAAGAAGAAAAGCAAAAAGCTCTACAAACTTCTGTTGAAGTGGCTGCCAAAGAAAACTCAGCTGATTTAGGAACTCTGAACTCTAAACACTTTTTTTCATGGAGAGGCTGTCAGGACATATACAATGAACTGACGGGTTAGATCATCTTTTACGTAAATCCTCTATGTTATGTCTAGAATGGAGTTAGTACATATTCGCTTTAGAACTGTTTGACTTTTATTTGGACATCAGTTCCTACTGAAATTACAAAGAAATGTGAAAAATGAATATATGGAATAATCAACTATTTTAATAAAGCTCTTGAATACAATATTTATTTTCATTGTGATTATTATTAAAATATATTTTGTTCATGCTCCACTCTTGATAAAATCCTCAGGATTAAAATGTTATTTATAAGAATGGTGCAATAGGTTTAATCAGTCGACGCGACTAATGACTCATTTTGAGTTGGAGATTAAGTGGCAGTGTTCCCTGGGGACCACGACAAACGGCAAAGAAGGGCAGTTTGGGGTTCACTGTCACTGTTCTTCCCAGGGGCAAGTGTCCTCTAGGGTGAGAAGCCACAATCGGCTGGAGATGCGAGGGATCAGCTTCCGTGGGATGGAAATTTGATATGACAGGCCGCAAAAGAAGAGACACGACGAGTTTTCAGACTGAGAAAGTGCTTGCCTCTGGCCTTTTTGCTCTGCCTGACACTTGCCTAATTTTTGTTGAAACGTGCTTTATGAAGAATGTGATGATGAATACATTTATTCAAGAATGTGTTTCATATATACATGACTTTTGCAACTCCAAAACATGATAGACGGACAGGTGGATGGATGGATGGATGGATGGATGGATGGATGGATGGATGGATGGATGGATGGATGGATGGATGGATGGATGGATGGATGGATGGACGGATGATGGAATGGAGGGAGGGAGGGAGGCTTGAAAGGAAGGTGGGGTTGGATGGATGGATGGATCAATCGATTAATGCAGTGGTTCCCAACTGGTCTGACTTCAAGACCCACCATTCCACCGTAATGACAAGCTGTCACCCTAACAAGAAAACATCCACATTTCTAATGTATCCAATAAACCGATTATATGGATAATATATTCAACTTTTAAAGAAAAAAAAAGCATATAAGCCTACATCGCAAATAAGTGACCCCCTAAAAGTTTTTTATAATAGCCACATATCGAAACTAATTCTAAGTATTTAATCAATTGTGGACTTGATCGTTGCGGTCACTCTTTTCAATAACATTCTTGGGACTCATTGTTATGGGAAGAAAAAGGAAATAAATACAAGACAATCAAGATAAATGTGATGATGTCCCCTCTCAAGCGTCTCGATTGACTGTACTGGAAGATGAGAACAAGCAGAGCTCTACCGCAATCTACTGTTAAGTAGTGCCATCGAACCTCCATTTTTTCATCTAATTAGCAATATTTTGTCAAGGCAAAGGCCTTGGACCCACTACAATCAATGATTTTTGTGGGACTGTAGTGTCTGTGGTCCTGATAATTTTCTTCTTGGAGCCCCTGAAAAGTCACTTCCTTTTTACTCCTCAAGTCTATACCCGCTTCCCTGTTTTCCTTGACACTGTTTGTCACTACTAGTATCCCTTTATACTACAATCTTCTTCGTTACCAGTTGAGAAATATTCGATTAATGGATGGACAGAGGGATGAATGGATGGGTTTTAGTTTAATGGATGGAGGGATGCATGCAGAGATGGGTGGTCAGCTGCATGGATGGATGGTCAGCTGCTTAGATTGATAGACATATGAACAGACTGCTGCATGCAGGGATGGATGAAACAATGGATGAATATAATAATAATAATAATAATGCATTTTATTTAAAAGCGCCTTTCAGGCCACCCAAGAACACTGTACAGACAATGGAAAAAATACAATTTAAAAAGTTGTAAGCGAAATAATAAATAAAAACAAGACATAAAATCATAAAAACATAGGAAATGGAGAAGCTATGTGTTGTAGGCAGTCCTGAACAGGTGTGTTTTTAGACGGGACTTAAAAGTGGAGAGAGGTGTGCAGTTTTGGAGGTCCGGAGGTAGATTGTTCCAGAGCTTGGGAGCAGCGCGACTGAAGGCTCTGGCTCCCATGGTGCTTAGATGGGCAGGGGGCACTGACAGTCGGAGGGGAGGACGAGGATCTGAGGGAGCGAGTGGGGACGTGCACCTGGAGATAGATTAAGGTTTAATGGATGGACAGGTGCATGCAGCGATGAATGGTCACATGCACAGACAGATCCATGCAGGGATGGATGGACAGATGAATGAATGGATGGATGATGGTTTGAGGGACGATCAGATGTACACAGGGATGATTGATCATATGCATCGATGGATGGATACATGCACAGACGGATGCATGCAGGGATGGATGGAACAATGGATGAATGCATAGATTATGTTTAAATGGAAGGACAGATCCATGTAATGAAGGATGGACGGATGGATGAATGGATAGATGATGGTTTGACGGACGAACGGGTGTATACAGGGATGATTGATCAAATGCATGGATGGATGGACCGATGCACTGACAGATCCATGCAGGGATTGATGAAGATGGATGAATGGATGGATGACGATTTGATGGACGAACGGGTGCATACAGGGATGGGCGGTCAAATGCATGGATGGATGGACAGATGCATAGACGGATGCATGCAGGGATGGATGAACAGATGTACAGACAGATCCATGCAGGGATGGATTGACAGATGCACAGACAGATCGACACAGGGATTGATGGACAGATGGATGAATGAATGGATGATGGTTTGATGGACGAATGGATGTATACAGGGATGGATAGTGAGATGTATGGATGGATGGACAGATGCACAGACGGATCCATGCAGGGATGGATGGACAGATGCACTGACAGATTGATGCAGGGATTGATGGACAGATGGATGAATGAATGGATGATGGTTTGATGGATGAATGGATGTATACAGGGATGGATAGTGAGATGTATGGATGGATGGACAGATGCACAGACGGATGCATGCAGGGATGGACGGACAGATGCAGGACGGATCGATGAATGGATGGATGGTTGGATGAAGATATTGACAAACAGATGGACAGTTGCATACTAGTAATGATGGCTTTCTTTAATCAAAGCACAAATGCTGACAGTAGCCCGCTTGGATGCTGCAGTGGAGCCAAAACTACAGGCACGCCAGCGTCAGGCCAGCATCCTTGCGAATTAGCTTGTTAGTCACAAACATCACCTCAGGGTATCGCTCAGCAGCAAAGAAGAGAATGACTGACAGTCAACACAGCTAGGAGGCGCCTTTAATTACTGTTGTCGACTCATAATCAGCTGCAGTCTGCAACCACAACAACTTTTACAATGATTATAAACAACTTTAATGAAGTGTCATTAACCCCTGCGCACAAAACGTATGTATTAGATTATATAAATGTTGTGCGCTGCCTGAGGGGCAGGTTGAGTTGGAAATGAATATGTGATTTGATTACTTTCTCTCAGGCAAAATCTTGCCATCTAGCTGATGTGTTTGTATCAATCTATCACCTATTTCGAGCCCGGTACAAACCGCTGGTTAGCTATTGTGTTGTTTGTAAATGATCTATTATGTATTTGTGCTTTTATGTGGCTCACTACTGTATCGTTCAAAAAACAGCTCAAGAGGAAGAAAGGTAAAAATAACAAAACTGTGTTTGGCTTGTGACAGACATTATTTGCCATCTGAAAAGACGTTTCCAGACAAGATGAGGTGAGTCATTTGATTCAATGCAAATAGGTAAAAGAACTCATGTAACCTTATTTCGAAGTTTATTCCGAAAATTGATGTCCTGTAACCCGGCTGGCTTTTCTCTCTTCAAAAAACTCATTTGAGCCTCACAGTGACAATGAAAGCATGGGATTGAGCTGACAAATGTCGGCGTATTTTTAACCCCTATCTGATTTTCTGCTTATACTTTGCGTGAGGACATTTGAATTATGTGTTTGAAAAGCTTAAGGAGGTTTTGATTTTACTCATCAGGGTTTTGATGGGATATGTTTTGGTTGTTCCTGTTTATAATCACCCACCCTTCAACAAATACATTTGAGACCTTCCAAACAATTGTAATCGCAATGCAACTGTATACAATCAACTACTTGTCTTTTTTTTTTTCTCGCGCTGTAAATATCAGTGATTCATTATCTGATTGACAGAGCAAGAAAGCAATATTGAACTAGCATAGAAAAAATATTTATGGTCTTGCCTTAGCTTACAACTAATGACTATACGCTGTTACTTTTCAACAAAAGCATCAATAGATAAGTAATCTTTCATTATGAAAAAAAATACTGAACGGCTTGACTTGTTGTTAGTTTATACTATCACTAATTCCATTGCTTGATGCAAAATGGCATGCCAAATATCCTTGGTTTCACTATCTTCACGAGGCAAAATCATTGCGTGTCTCACTCTGCATCTGCAGACCTTCAGAACAGTAATAAGTTACATACTAGTTGGCCTAATATTCATAATGTAATGTTAAAATTCAGCCGTTTTCAAAAACAAAATCTAAATGTTGTGAAGTTAAATGAGAAAGAAGAAAGTTTTAATTTTATGTTTCCGTTTGACAGGGGAGATATAGCCTGATCTGCCTCCCCTGATTGCACGTCACTGATTAAGATTCATACGTTTGCTGCATGGGTCATAATGAATAAATAAATGAATGAAAGAATGAATGGATGGATGAATGAACTAGTATGGCTGTGCACATTTAGAGCGGCACCAGTGTTAATGCGAAAGCGTTTTTTATGTTGCATTTCCTTTTTATTCTGGCCTGGTAGAAAAAAATGTCTTTCTGGGAAACCTGCTGTGTCAGCAAAACCAAAAATGCCATTTCAGCTATTTTTGCTGTTTTCACATCTGAAGTAACCTACCTGTCTGCCTGTAAAAGATTGTGATGATACACGTCTTTCTGGCCGGGAGAGTGGAATGTCAACCAAAAGTGCTATATTATGAATATTAAATCAATTAGTATTACTGTGCTGAGCGTCTGCAAATGCTGAGTGAGACATGCAATAATTTCAGCTCGAGGTGATAGCGCTCTTTGAGGGGCTTTTTCACATCCAGGGTAACCTACCTCACTGCCTGTGAAAGATGGTAGTCCTTTCTAAACTCATTCTTCCTTTTTTTGGGTGGACGGACACTCAAATAGACAAACCAACAAACAAACAGATAGATATATATACAAACCAAAACTATAGCACCACATTTGCTTTGCTCGCAGGTTAGAAAGAACAAATGAATGAATGAATAAATCAATGAATAAAAATTAGATTATACAGTATAAACTGCTCTACTATTTGTGCCTTTTAAGTGTGATAATATTCTTTACTTCATCAGGGACTTGTTGACCCGAAAGTCCGAGGACAAGAAAAAAAAGTCAAAGGCCGGAAGGATTTTTACATTCTGTGTTCTATGAATTTAACCCAAGAAGAGCAAGCAAACGGCCCTTGGACTCGAGCATTGTTTCATTGACTCATCATGTTCCAGACCGCTCTGCGCTGGTTCTTCCTCGTGTCCTTCATTGTCTTGACCGTTGTTGGGAACGTGCTGGTATGTCTGGCCGTAGCGCTCAACCGCAGACTGTGGCGCATCGCTAACTGCTTCGTGGTGTCACTAGCGGTGACGGATCTCCTGATGGGCTTGCTGGTTCTCCCCTTTTCTGCCACTTTGGAGTTGCGTGACAGCCAGTGGCCACTCGGGGGCACCATGTGCAACATCTACGTCTCGCTGGACGTCATGCTGTGCGCCGCTTCCATACTGAGCCTTTTATCCATCAGCGTGGACCGCTACCTCGCTATCTCGGCACCCCTCACTTACGCTGCGAGGCTTACCCCTCCGAGGGTGACGACGGCCATCGTGGCAATCTGGGCCACGTCTCTGGCTGTTTCGTTTGTGCCCATCCACTTGGGCTGGAACACTGTGGACTACAGGGTGCAACACTTGGACTGGCGCACAGGGCAGGGCCACAAAGAGGGACAGTATTGCCAGTTTGAATGGAACAATAACTACATTATTTTCTACGTCATGTGTTCATTTTACCTTCCTCTGCTGGTTATGTGCGGAATGTACCTGTGCATCTTCAGAGTGGCACGCCAACAGGTGAGTATTTATATCACTGTATAGGTATTTATAAAGCTGCTGTTCAAAAACATGTGGTACCTCTTTACACAAGCACCTCTTCAAACTAAAATTTCGATATAGGAGTATTCTGGTGAATACCAATATGGGCAAGACGAGATCATTCTATGAAAAAAAAGGAATCCTGTATAAAAATCGTTATACGGGATACACAATGTGAAATGAACAAAAAACTGAGAAAACGTATAGTTTGACAGGTATGCCATCTCCATGGCTCCTCCTGGCATTAGCTCAGGAGGTAGAGCGCTCGTTTTGGTACCAAGAGGCTGCAGGTTCGATTCCCGGCCCCTCTGTGTTATATGCTGAAGTGTCCCGATAGCAGGTAGTTGCCTTGCATGGCTGACGCTGCTATCGGTTACTTAGTGTATAAAAAAAGGGAAAAGTGTGAAGCACATTGTAAAGCGCTTCATTGACTTGAAAAGTGCTATATAAATGCAGACCATTTACATTTACTCCTTGCAACTGCCCCCACCTCCCTCCCTTCTGCAACACGTGCACACAAAGTGTCAAAGTGCTCATAATAAACTCACGTTTTATTTTGTTAATATCATATTATTTATTTTATTAATGTATTTATGTATGTTTAATTACCATTTGAATGTGTTTTAGTGAGGGAAGTGTGTTTTATAGCTGTTCTCTTGGGCGCTTTTGGGAGGATGCGAACGCACAATTTCGTGTTTAATTATTTCATATGGAAAACACACTTGTTACACGAGCAATTCGAGCTACAAGAACAATCCTGGAACGAATTAAGGTTCTAAGAAGAGGTACCACTTTATTTATTTTTTGATAAAACAGTTTTCAGATTTGGTTCAAAAGTGTTTCCTCAATTTTCATGTCGAATCTGTTCCATAATCACGCAAATGGAGTGAAATTTAGCCACGTATTTACATAAGTGTATTATAATTTCACTGCACCCGCTTTGGCTTGGTATTGCAGTGTTTCTAAATAATTTTCTTTGATACACCAGCAGTGATTTTTTTTTTCCAGCCAAGTCACAAGTTTCAAATCCGCGGGTTATTTTGCCCATCCCTATAAATAGAATTACGATACATATTTGCTTTAGCGACTGCTGGAACAAAATAGGCCTACTTCTAAATTTCGGAACAAAATAGTTTTTCCACAGTAATTCAGGAGCTAGTATGAGTATTGTCACACTTACGTTACTGACCTACAATCCCGAGGTCCGGCAATGCCGACGCTTATTTTCAGTTGCATTACACAATACAGTGCTGTCCAATGCTTGAATATGATACAGTATCCCTTTAGTAAAAATCATTGGCTAAGTCCTTTTTGAATCTTTTTGGGTTGACACAGACCATATTGGTAGTGGAGAAATGCTCCTTGTTTTGTTCTACTGATTACAGACGTTGCCCTACTTACGAACAATTCCTAGTAAGTTGAATTTGTTTGCAAGTTGCTCCAGTGCTATATTTTGTATGTTTAAGGTTAGTATATGTAGGTTTAAGGCTTGTATAAGTAACCTCTATTGTTTAGTACTAAAAAATAAACATTTAATAAAATAATATGCTCTATAAATATAAATAAAGTTAAGTTTAACTTACTTTTGGAAGAGGAGCTTCAAGAGGTCCTCATACGTGGTAGAAAGTGGCCGAAAAAAAGCGATCCAACAATTTTTTCAACCGCATCAAGCTTTTTTATTCCACTTTCATTTAAAATGAAATGGCTCGGCTCTTCTTTACGTTTCACACCAACCATATTGAACGAGATATTAAACAATAAGAATGTCAAAGTTCTTAGTGCTACAGTAGAGAAATTCTACACACGAACTAGGAGGAGGAAGCCAGATTTCTTCTTCTGGTGGATGCTGTGTGACCTCTCACAGCGCCAACACACGCCGGTAGCGGCTGAAAGAAGCACTACAGTAATGTCTTGTATCCCGAAAAAGGTGCACACAATACAAAATCTAACTTACAGCAATGTCCGGATATTTTTCGACATCCCCACAAAAAATGTTCGCATCTACCATTTTTCGTAAGTCGAATGTTTGTAAGTAGGGGAGCGTCTGTACAAACAACCTAACCGCCATGGCATGTTTCAAAAACTTCGACTCATATGCCAGGTGCTACGGATCCGTGCCACGACACCGTCATTTGCCCGAACGGCGTCCACCGCGGCCATTGCTAAAGAGCACAAGGCCACCATCACACTAGCCGCAGTGCTGGGGGCCTTCGTCATCTGCTGGTTCCCTTACTTCACCTATCTCACTCGAATGGGGATCGAGGAGCAGATGAACCCGCCAAGCACGCTTCATTCGGTGCTCCTGTGGCTCGGCTACTTCAACTCGGTACTCAATCCGATCCTGTACCCGGCCTTGAACCGGGATTTCCGGAAGGCCTACGTGGAGCTGCTTTGCTGCAGGGGAGCAGTGGGAAGAAAATGGCGAGCGAGAAGGAGCTCGACCCTCTCGAACGGACCAATGGTATCACTGAAGCTTCTGACAAGTAGAATTCAGGAAAGTGGGATAAACACCTTGGAGATAAAGAACTAAAACAGACTTTTGAACCATTATCACTTTAAAAGTGGGGTACGTCGTTTGAGGTGTCCTTAATAAGTTGAATGTTAAATATTTCCTCTATTCATTTTGTGTGAACAATGCCCAATCGAGTTCAAAGAGCCCTATTGATTATGCATCTATCTGCTTTTATTTTACTTTTATCAAAGCTGGGCAGAACACATTAGGTTTAAGGAATTGGGGTTGGAGAAAGTGCCGGAGAGTGACGTCATGCTTGCCCCTGCAGGCTTTTATTTTATTTCTACTCATCAGTGTAGCATGAAAATGGTGAAATTAAGAAAAGGCCCGCTTCTAGCTTAGTCAAAACACCAACCCAAACCCCCAAAAAATGAAAATAGAAGAGTTTATTCATGCACTTCTAAGAAATACACGTACTTGTACACGCATCATGAACAATCTGACTGAGGCTGCAATGATGACATGAGCCAGGAGATGGCGTGCAGAGAATAACAAAGTTCAAAATTCCATTCAGCTCCTTTCAAGCAGCTGCTTCAAAAGAAAAAACTATTGGGCCAAGAGTGGACTAGATCGGTAAATTCGACCGAACATAGATACTGTAAATTCTGTGTTAGCGAGGGCACCCGATTAAAAGCCGATTGGGCATGTTTGAGTAAGAAACTCAACTTTGTTTTGATACTTTTATTTCTTATTTGCAGCCGCCGGCTCAAACGGCCATAAAAAATAAACTTGTTCACATCCATTTCTTGCATTTAATAAAATCAGCGCGCATATGTCGAGTATCGAAAAATAACACAGTGTGCCACGATTATGACACTTGTCAATTAGCGCAGTAGTCAATAATAATTAAATTGGGATAAACGTATACGCTAGAGTGCGACTAAAACATTCTCAAAACAATCCCCCCCAATCTGGGTCAATCTATCTTTTTTTGTTAAAAAAAAACAAAAAAGATCAAGCTAATTTGACTTTTTCAATAGTCTTTGAATTGAGTCAGAGCAGTGGTTAGTGCGTTTGCGGCACATTTCTGGGCTCGTGACATCGAACCTTTCTGTGCGGAGTTTCATAGAACATAGATTTTAAGACATCTGCTTTCACAACTAAATCAATTTCAATTATTCATAGCTACATGTACATAGAAACACGTCATTATCGTTATGCATTTCCGATTGTATTTACTGTCTTTACGATCTAAAAGCGCACTTTAGAATTTTGGGCAATTATTTTTTTTTTAGGTGAGCGTTTAACTCTGAAATATACAGTACTTTTATGGTTTAACTGCGTATAATGAACTATTCAAGATGTGATGTTTGTTTATTGCATGGAATCAGCTCACTTTGATATTGCATAACTGTTTGTGACAACATCAGCGGTTAGGGTGGTTAGTGCGTAGCCCCACAGTACGGCGTTTCAGGGTTCAAACCCAGCTATCGTGGCCTCCCCGTGTGGAGTTTGCATGTTCTCCCCCTGCTTGTGTGGGTTTCCAGGCAGGCTGGTTTTCTCCACATTCTCAAAATCATGCATGTCAGGTTAATTGGCCGGTCCACATTGTCCCTAGTTGTGGATGAGCGAGTGAGTTGTCTGTCTCTGTGTGCCCTGCAACTGGCTGGCAGCCAGTCCCCTTCCCAATGCCTGAAAATGACTGGGATAGGCTCCAGCACCCCCTACTGGAGATAAGCGCTGCAGATAATGATTGAATATTTGTGACAATTTTTTTCCTCCTTCTTCGTCATAAATAACGTTTTGTTGACTGATCATTGTCAAATGGGTTGAAAAAAATCTTGTTTGAACCGAAAAATAAATGTTAAATTAAAAATGAAAAAAAACATAAAAACTGTTGATAATTGCAATGTTTATTATTATTATTATTATTATTATTATTATCACTATCATCATTTTTGTTACATTTTGTTGAGTGAAGAAGAATAAATTCGCAAAATAAAGATTTATAAGCTTTGTCTGTATTTGTCCACGAGGTGGCAGCCACATGTAGCAAGCTTGTAAAACGAATCCCGTTAATGCCCAACGCTGAATGCTTCAGACAAGTAAAAACTCATACCTGTTTAATTCAGAAAACATTTTAAACTGAAATCAGGAAAATTCAATAATAATAACAAATAATAATACCTATCAACGTTAATGAACTAATTTTCCAGAAAGGTCCCTGCAGCATACCAACATGAATAAATAAATGCCCTTAATTGTCATCATACACATATAACGAAATTCCTAAGAACAAATGATACATTTATAAAAATGGTTAAAAAGGGGATTAAAACAGGTTTGAGACACCATTGATTGTTTGTATTTATTCACAGTAATCTATTCACACATTATGCAACCGTTTACAGTAGGCACATGTAGGTGGTGAGAAAAAGAAAAAAATAACACCCTTTTTTTTCCTCAGTCGCTATTTTGGTTGCAAATTGATTCTTCACATTTGTAACTTGAATGAAGCCAACCAGTTTATAAGCATTATATACTGTAGTCCTAAATATCAAATATGGTATGCTTTGTACAATTGCCATGGAAATTACATTTCCTAACAATATGGCATAAAAACTAAGGAAAACACATAAGAAAAGAAAAGAAAGAAGAGGAGAGGAGAGGAGAGGAGAGGAGAGGGGAAGAGAAGAGAAGAGAAGAGAAGAGAAGAGAAGAGAAGAGAAGAGAAGAGAAGAGGAGAGGAGAGGAGAGGAGAGGAGAGGAGAGGAGAGGAGAGGAGAGGAGAGGAGAGGAGAGGAGAGGAGAGGAGAGGAGAGAAGAGAAGAGAAGAGAAGAGAAGAGAAGAGAAGAGAAGAGAAGAGAAGAAAAGAAAAGAAAAGAAAAGAAAAGAAAAGAAAAGAAAAGAAAAGAAAAGAAAAGAGAAGAGAAGAGAAGAGAAGAGAAGAGAAGAGAAGAGAAGAGAAGAGAAGAGAAGAGAAGAGAAGAGAAGAGGAGAGGAGAGGAGAGGAGAGGAGAGGAGAGGAGAGGAGAGGAGAGGAGAGGAGAGGAGAGGAGAGGAGAGGAGAGGAGAGGAGAGGAGAGGAGAGGAGAGGAGAGGAGAGGAGAGGAGAGGAGAGGAGAGGAGAGGAGAGAAACATCTTCCATAACAACATAGATCAGATACGGAATTCCAGGATAAACACTTAATAAAGGCCGAAAAGAGAAAAATGACATAAAAGAATGTCTCTATCATTTATTTTGTAGCAATGAATGCACCCTATGATTATCGATATAGTGGAATATCATTATTTACTTTATGTACTTGCGTCTTGTTTTAATCACTTGATGTCTGAGTATATCCATTCATCTAGTTGTTGTGTAGTCTCAATCTTATTTTAAGTGGTGCTCTGATTTACTGTTGGAGAGGAGTCCTTGAGTCTTACCTTGAGTCTTATAAAACCACCTGCAGTATTCAGTCTGGACTGGGACTGGTGTGAAGCTGAGATTTGAGGAATTTTCCACTGTCTTTTGTTTTGTTTTTGCCAAAGTCCTCTGTGATCAGCCCCTCTGGTTTATAAATAATTGTCTGACATTTTAATTGCCCATTCGTGAAATCATGCCCCGTGAAACCCTGTTCTGCACTCACCAGCCTTAGTTTTGTTTGTTTTGTTTTTATTGGAATAAAAACTTCAACAGAACTGTTTCATTCCAGTGTTTGGTTTACCCATTGAGTTTTGCAAGCCGGATTTTAAACGAACATGCCCAAGAAACAAATCCTGTCGTCCTTCGATGTATATGTACATTTATAGAAGATAAACAAACCAACGGAAAAGAAATGATAGAAATGTAAGCACAGGATTTTGGTCTTTTTATTTCTAATATTTTTTTTGTTAATACACCAAACCTAAAGAAAAAAGAAGATGTCTTGGACAGTTCTCAGAAAAGAAGAATGAGATATTCCAATGGTTTGAAGAACAGTGATAAAATGGATATGGTGTGCAAGTGTTCGTTTGCAAGCTCTCAAGATTGTACAAGCCAAGAAATTGTCATGATTACCTATTTGGTTCACCTGTGCCCGCTCATTTGGCGCCAGCCGCTCCGGGCTATCTGATTGGCTCCCTGTCCCTTTTTAAACCCAGTCCTGTCACTTTTCTTTTGTCAGTCCGTCTGCAAACCTCTGTTGATACAAGGCAAGCCTTTTTGACCCCAACTCCCGCCTGTCCTGTTTTTGCACCTGTTTTTCCACCTGCCCGTTCCTGATCTCCCCGTTTCTCTCCAGCTACGACCTGTTTTTGATGGGGCGGCATTAGCTCTGGAGGTAGAGCGCTCGTCTGGGGATCAGGAGATCGCAGGTTCGATTCCCGGCTCCTCTGTGTTGTATGTCGAAGTGTCCTTGGGCAAGACATTGAATCCCTAATGCCCAATAAGCAGGTTGTTGCCTTGCATGGCTGCACGGCTGCTAGTGGTGTGTGAGTGTGTGTGAATGGGTAAGTGTGAAGCACATTGTAAAGCGCTTTGGGAAGTCTTCATTGACTTGAAAAGCGCTATATAAATGCAGATCATTTCATTTAATCCCGACCACGTCTGCTTTCCCGCCCCGGCTATGGACCTGTTTTTCCATCCCTGACACCGCCGTCGCCCGCTACGGAAGATCCATTTCCGTATTCGGACCACAATCCGGTTGTGAGAGTGACTTGCTTCCCACGTCCAGCAAGCACCGGATTGTGGGCACAGCCCTTCCTCTTTCTTTCAATAAAACTTGTGGTTAACGTTACGCAATTGGGTCCTGATTCCATTCTGGTCGTGACAGAAATATGAAGAGTATACTGCTTCCACAGATTGGTGTTCATTTTTTCTTCTATTTCTTTTATTATTTGGTTATATTAAAGCGGTTTTGATGGTCTATGCGAATATAAATGGTAAATTGTAACTAGATAGTTTATTTCTGAGTAATCCGCTACTCTTTGGGTTACTGTGTTACTTTTTAACTGAAGTAACTAGTACTGTAAATGTGACAAATTACTAGTAACTATCAGTGACGACCCTTACACTGCTAATAACGATGGATCTGAGTGTCCTCGGAGTCTCGGCTCGGTTCCTCTAACGTTCCCTTGGAGCTTACAAAAAAAACCTTTAAAAATCAAACATGGCCAAAGGGAGCGACGGAGGAAGGGAGGTTGCTGGTTGATGAAAAAGGAAGAGGAGGAGAATGGAGCAGGCGGAGATAGAGGGGGCGTATAAGTGCTGTTGGCACTCTCAAGTCTGAATTTGTTACATGCACCATAGGAAAGATCTTCCACAGAGAGCTCGATTGCACTTCCAATAGCCTGCACATGTGAATTTAATTGATTTTTCTTCCACAAGTTGAGATCAGAACGGACTTTTTAATGTACAATCGTGAGCTGAAGTGATTTTTTCATCAATTGAATTCTTACGATAACTCAACTGGGTGAGTGCATGATCAAGTCAGATTTTTAAGTTGATTTTTCCTTTTTCTTTTAAGATGATCGCATTTAATCAGGCACTTTGGAGTGTGCAGGGACTATTTCGGTGAAGCGAAGCGCATCAAGGACTTAAAATTAGAAGAAAGATTTTTCTCTTGGATTTGTACATTCGTGCAAGGAATGGCTGGCTGTACCACCCGCTGCCGCCAGGGCGTGCTCAAGTTGATCCAGTCTGTTCGGAGATTGCTTTCGGGAAGCCTTGCAAAAGGTACTGGTGCTCTTTTATAGGACACAAAAAACATTCTGCCATTTATGTATGAACTCAAAGGGACAGTGTGTAATATATGACCATTTGATGTGTTATCAGTAGTTCCAGCAAAATGAGTGCCTGAAAGCACAAGGGAGAATACAAACTACAGAGACTTGAATTTTTATTCTCATATTTTTACCAAGTTTTTTATCTACTGGGGGGACCCACAACAGCAAGATGGCGGGAAATAATGTCAGTTCCTGATGTGAGGATCATGTTATGTAAAATAAATGCAGATTTATTGAACTACAGGTATCTTTTTAAAATCCCGTTTGTATCACAGTTTGTGTATATTTGCCTATTTTCCAAATCAATATTGTTTTTTTAACAGATAGAGGCTTTTCTTTGACCACCTGAAGGCGCTACACATTACTCATTGTCCCTTTAAGTAAATAGCAAAGCAGGTCTGGAGCATCCTGATCCGGGTGGAGAGAAATAAATCACAAAATGTAAAATCATGTGACTATGTGCATATATTTTAGCACCACTCAGAATCAACTACTATTTGTATTGATTTTTTTAAATGGGGAAACAAAGCATCATATTATTTAATATTGTTTTTCTCTCTACATTTTCAAATATTGCACAAAATAAACATTATCGTGACAACAAATGTAGAGCCACAAATATCGTAGGGATAGGCAGCATCAGTAAATTCTCCCAAATTCCAAATTTTCCAACATTTACAGTGCATCAAATTATATGTGCTCCCTATAGACCTGTATGTATTGGTACAACACACACACACACACACACACACAAATACTTTTTGTGGATACATTATACTGAGAAAGGGATGTTCAATACCACTTTTTTACGGACTGACCCAACTACCATACTCGACTTGAGTATTCATCAATACCTGATATCTTATACCCAGGGTTGGGTAGGGTTACTTTAACTTGATTACTTTCAATTACTTTTGGATTACTCCAATACCAAATATGCTAATAAAAGACAAAATAAACTAAATATGAATAAAATTATGACTCACAACACGTGGTAAGCTTTCTCTCCTGGCTTTGATCTCCGGCAAAACTAACATAAAATGCGACAGAAACAAAATGAAAATAAATCCAAACAGCTTGCCAACATCATTTTTGCCGTTCCATGTATTCCGTTACTCCCCAAGCCTGCACAAAATTTGGTAATTTTATTCATATTTAGTTTCTTTTGTCTTTTATTAGCATATTTGGTATTGGAGTAATCCAAAAGTAATTGAAAGTAATCAAGTTAAAGTAACCCTACCCAACCCTGCTTATACCGATACCATTATGCATAATGATACCATTAAAACATAACCGGTCATTTTCCACCAAAAGCAGTATAAATATTTCAAGCTAGAAAAATCCCATTATTTTTAAAGAAGCATTAAATTAATGTCGGTATAATATTGCTTGACTGTCATGTTATATCGATCTATCCATCCATCCATCCATCCATCCATTAACTGCACTGCTTATCCTCAGTAGGGTCGCGGGCCCATCCCAGCTATTTTTGGGCAGTGGGCAGGGGACACCCTGAACTGGTTACCAGCCAGTCGCAAGGCACACAGAGACAGACGACTCACTCTTTCATTCACATCTAGGGACAATTTGGACTGGCCAAATAACCTGAAATGCATGTTTTTGGAATGTGGGAGGAAACCAGGGTGCCAGGAGGAAACCCATGCAAGCACGGGGAGAACATGGAAACTCCACACAGGAGGATTCCATCTCATGACCTCAGATCTGTGCCGCTGATGCGCTAACCACTCAACCGTCATGCCGCCGTATATATATACATAGAGTACTTTATTGCTGAAATAGCACTGGACAAGAGGTAAGATTGTGGCTAAAAAATCCAGCCTGACCCGGCCCGTGGGTGTAAAAGATGGAACCAGCCCGAGCTCGGGTGACGATTTGTGTGACCTGGCCCAATGTCAACCCAAAGCTGCACTTTGGCGCCAAAACGCGCACTTAGGCGGCAAAATGCACTGAAGTACCCACAATGCCTAATTGCAGTGCTATGGTGCAGGTTCGGGTTTATATAGGGCTCAGTCCCTCGGAAGAAGTTTGCTCTTTGGCGCCGAAGTTCGGCGCTGAAGTGTATGCTTCGGTGCTGAAGTATGTTATTAAAGTTAAAGTACTGCTATTTAAGAGTAATATTACTCAAGTAGATATAAAACGTAGTCATCCAAATAACTACTTAAGTGATTGTGTCGAACAGCGTTGATGCGGTGCAGATCCTCCCTGGAGGGATAAAAAAGCGAGGAGAGAGAAAGCCGGCCCGGCCCAACTCAATGAATAACATTTTATGCCCAAAACTGGCCCAAAATTTGGTCCGGGTTTTGGCCGGGTTAGGCCAAGGCCCAAAATCTTAAATCTTTACTGGAGGGTATCCAATACTAGTATAAGTGACCGTTATGAGCCCCAATAGCTTAATCTTGGGTTTCACAACCTTTTTTGAGCCAAAGTACGCATTTTTTCATCAAAAAAAGGCATACTATCCTAGAAAATGTTTAAAAATAATTACAAGCACCATTTTTTGTCGTCTTTTTTTAAGCTTAAAGGACACTGTGTAATATTTAACCAGAGGATGTCACTGTAGTGTGTTGTGCAACTGAAATCCAGTGATAAAAATCACATATAAGACTAAAAACTATAAAGACTAATAGTGACCAAACCGCAAAATAAATTTAAAAAAAACAGACTTTCGCAAGGTTTTGGGTTTTTGGGTACGCGTGGCAGCAAGGTGGCCAACAATGTCAGCCCCCTTTGCGTAAGGCTCATGTTATGAGAAAAATGATTCAATTTTCTCAACCTACAAGTATTCAAAGAAAAGAATGGTTATATGATAGTTCATGTGTTTTGCTTATTATTCAAATCAACATGTTTTTTTAATGATTTAAATGAACTCACAGATCCCTTTACCGCCTGGGTCGTCGGGTCACCACTGCCGACGCAACTCAGGACAACTTTCTCCACTACTGACGGTTCCTGGCCCGCGTTTGGGTCGTAGCGAATTTGCCACAAGTCCATTCCTTGATGTTGTCTGCCCAGTTATTTTTATGTCTCCCTCTTTTGGCCCCCTTGGACTGTGCAGAAGAGAATTGTCTTGGCCTATCCTGATAATCATGTGATTTGAAAATACCACTGGAGATTCCATCTGCCAGAGTTGACAACAGTTCTTCGTAAGGTCCAATAAGCGTTCTCATGGTGTTGTGCACTGTTTTGTTTGTCACATGGGCTATTTAGCTGATGCCTAGAAGTTTCCTGTAGCATCCCATCTCCATGGCTCGGATTTTCCTTTCTAACTTTACTGTGAGAGTCCATGTCTCACAAACGTTGAGGAAAATGGAAGTAACCAGCGCTTGCATGACTCTGATCTTTGATTTTGCTGCTATGTTCTTGTCCCTCCAGGTTTAAGTCTGACTACTGCGGCTGTAGTTTGAGCTATCCTGGTCATGATTTCTAGTTCTGATCCCTCTTCTGATATGACAGCTCCAATAGAATTAGTTTGGTGACAGGTTCAAGCTCTTGGTGGTTGACGGTGAAGTTTGTGGTGCTTCCTTGGGGATTGTTGGTTATTACTTTTGCTCTTTTTCTTTGGTGATTTCCATCCCATATAGGGTTAATGCTTTGTCCAGGCTATTTATCAGATCTCTAAGTTCCTGTTCTTTTCCTGTCAATCCAGCTACATCATATGCAAAATGGAGGTTAGTAACGTTTTGTCCCCCAATGCCGACTGTACCTTCTTGCTGGTCAAGGGCTTTAGTCATGATCCTCTCCACGAAGATGTTGCATAAACTTAGAGAAAGAATGCAGCCTGGTCGCACACAGACTTGGGTTTGCAACCACGCTTCAACAGTATAATTAATCGGTACCGCAATGTTGGCATTGGCGTACAGCTGTTCAATGGTCTGAATTAGTATCTGGCCCATGTTGTAATTCCGCTGGTTGGTGCACACGGTGGCTTGCAATACTCTGTCAAATGCCTTCTTGAAATCCACAAAGACGTGATAGAGGTTACTCTGGTGTCGTTAATTCGTCTTACAAGATTGAACATCTGTTCTGTGGTGCTCCTTCCCTTCCTAAAACCTGCTAGGAGGTTTTCAACCTGTCGTTTCAGTCTGTTAAGAAAGACTTTTAGCATAACTTTATTTACATGGCTGATGGGTCCAATCGTTCTGCAGTTGGAGCATAGCTGACGGTTTCCCTCTTTGGAAGCATAAATAATCACAATTTTGTCCATTCAGATGACCACTGTCCTGTTTGCCATAGCTTTTTGCCAATCTTTGTCAAGATAGCTAGAGTTAATTTACCACCATTTTGTATGAGTTTTGAAGGGATGTTGCTGATTCACGGAGACTTTCCGTTCTTTAACGAGTTAAACGCTGCCTCTACTTCTTGAAGGATATGACAGTCCTCACTTTACCTCGGGCTGAAATTCTTAAAGACGTCAGGATTTCCTCTGTGTCGGATGGTTGTAGAGTTTGCTCGAGTATTCTGTCCATTTATTTATGATCCATTTTTTTCATTTAGCTTATTCCCTGATTCATCCTGAACACTGCAGATTTTGCTTGATTTGTTTGTGTGAGGTATTTTACAATCTGAAAGGCTTTCTTTGAAATGTTCTTGTTGAGGCGCTTTTTGAGATCCGCGCATTGGTCTTTGATCTACTTCTCCTTTGTCGTTCTCAAGTTTTTTTTTCTAATTTTCTGGTTGGCTGCTCAATACTTGGCCACACTCGCTACGATAGTAGAAAAGCTAACAGGCTTACAATCGCTTAGGAAGTAGTACAGGTTAATCGTTTAGGTTAATAATTATGCTGTGAGTTTGTATTTTGTTATATAAAGTTTTTCAAGGTTTTACGATATCTTTTAATCTTGTTTTTATCAAAAAATAACCTAAATAATCACGGCAAAAATAATCAGTGGAATAAAATTTGCAATAGTTTCATGCGGGCAAACTAGACAAGATCTCACAGCGCACTAGTGTGCAAACATGTCCTCAAAGGAAGGCTGGTTACAACAACGATACCCACATGGTGGAGTCAGTACATGCTTCATTCCTCATATCTATGCAAAATATATATGTATGCACACATAGCAACATGTTTTAGTGCAAGCAAGTCCTTCCATTTCTGCTAAAATATGCATTGAGGCAAACATGAACTCATAGCCTGCACAAATGTATTCGTATCGTCAGGCACGCAAGCACGTCAGTTAAACCGTAAAGCATGCAGAATCCTCTCCCACACAGTGTTAATTTCAAACCCCTGCCCTCTTTCCACATACTGAACGCACTGTGATGTGAACCATGAAAATCAGCTTAGTCACCTTTAAACCGCTTCACTTGAGAATGGAGCAGAATCCATATTCATGTTCATTATTTAAACATTCGCGGCTAAAAAAGAGCCGGGCTGAGGGAGATCTTCTCACTGATAACCTTTTGTGAACTTAAGAGCTTCATCTCTATGTTATTGTATCTATCTTGCTCTGTTTTTGAGATGTGATACTATGCCATTTTTCGCTCTACAGTGAACCTTTTACTAATTTAAAATTTGAACTATTCTTTAATAAGCAAATTTAAGCATCAACAATGTAAATTAAAGATATTTATTTTTCAGTGCAACAAGTAAATGATAAAATACAATTGCAGCTTTTCTAACAAATTTTAAGTGAAACACAGGTTCCCTGGGAAAAATGCAATAAAAAAATAGATTACAAGACAATAATGTTTTGGCTTTTTTACAACACATTAAAAGTCAAACAGCAACACATAATTCCTTAAAAGTGTAAATAAAAAGAAGAATTAAAGATAATAACGCTTTGTCGCGGTTGCCATGGCGCCCAATTGGCGCGGCCTGTGTGGCGCCGGCTGCGGCTTGTTGACAGATTGGTTTTCCGTCTGTTTAAGCTCAGTGCTCTAACTCTTCCTTTGTCAGTCCGTCAACGAACCTTTTTCCTTTTCAAAAAGGTCCTGTTTCCTGTTGGTATTTCATGTCTGGTATTGTTCCCGTTTATTCTGTTTAATATCGATTTCCAGTTTCGTTCGCTTCTATTTTTGTCCTGTTTATTATTCTCTCCAGTTTTCGTTCCCGTCTAGTATGTCCTGTTTAATTTTGATATCCTGTTTCATTATCAATCCTGTCTGTCCCGTCCTGTCTGGTATCGACCCCATCTGTCCGATATCTACTCGGGTAATTGGTATGGATCTCGTTGGCCTCTGGCTTCCTATCATTCTACGCCAGACTGCCGCCTAACGTGCATGACTCCCCATTTCCCGTAAAATAAAAGTCTCAGAAACATCACGCATTTGGGTCCTGATCCTGTTTCGGCTCTTAACATTATTGTTTTTAAAAAAAACAAAAAGAACGAAATCCAAGAACTTTTAACTATTTTCAATTTAACTTTCAGCCACTGTATTTTCCGGACTGTACAGTATGTCACAAAGATGGGTACACGCCTCACATTTCATTATAATGTTTAATGGAACATCACTGAAGAAACATCACTTGGACACAATGGAAGGTAGTAGGTAAACAAAGACCATGGCTTACTGAAAATACGCAGGGGCTGGATTCTAAGATAGTTACCTTTTCAAATGATTTAAGAACGTGAAATTACAGGCCAATAGCATTCATAACTCAAAATAAAGGCTGTCATAAAGAAGAGCGACTCACTGGTTTCTGTTTTTGCAGCACACATCAATTATGCCAAAGGTAATGTGATCCTTAAACATTTTTTCCTATCCGTGGTTGTGAAGGCAGTGAACTGGAGCTGCGTCTCACAGCTTTTATTTTTTTATGTCAGCTCTCTGCCTTCTTTTTTGTAACTGCCGCTGTTGAGATTTATTTTTGTGGCTCTCTCGCCATCAAGATTATACGACTCATACCACTTATACCACTATTTTATTCCTATCTTAACACTACAATAAAGCAGCACTGTATTATACTCCCTATTTAAACATTTGAGTGACCTTTAGTAGTGTGGCGTGCTATCTTTTAGGAATCAAGTGTACTCTATACACACTTTTCAGTGTAACGAGGCACTCTACTGCCACCTTCTGTTGAGATTGTCATGATTGTTTTCTGTTCTTAGTGTCAATAAATTTGTTCAAACCAAAAAACCTCTGTTCATACTGCTTAGACGCTTCAATAGATGAATTGAAGTTCCCAAGACTGTTTTTCAATACTGTGTGCGCAGTAAATCCTTTTTAAAACTATTTTAAAGAACACATTTTCTAGTACACAGTATTTCAGAATTCATGTTTTGCATTTACTTATTATAGTGTTTAATTGAATTGCTTTTAAGAGACTGTACACATTTTTCTAGTAGCTAAAATATGCAATACAGTATATCTCATCTTATCTCATTAGCCGTACCGCTTATCCTCATTAAGGTCGCGGGGGGGCTGGAGCCCATCCCAGCCATCTCCGGGCAGAGGGCATGTATTATTTTATTTGTTATGTGCCTATGTTGATTTGCGATTTCTAAATAGGTTAGAAATCAAATTTACAAGAAAATCATAACTCTAGTGAGCTATATTAAGAACTGGTCAACAGGCTCCTTAGGTGTTCTTAGCGGGCTACCTGGGCACTACATTGGTGACCCTTCCCTTAGAATGGAGGGTTGGTAAATCATTGGTAATTCGTTATTTCTAGGGGAGGGACTCGTTAATTTTGCTATTACAAACCCCCTACAGCAGGGGTCCGGAGCCTTTTGCACCCAAAAAGCTAATAGAGCAAAATATTTAGATTGTATTTTTCCTTAAGAGATCCTCACCATGTATTTTACGACAAAGTTCAACAAAACCTCCAAACCAGCTCTCCACACAAAAGCCAATTCTTCAGCGCATTTATTTTATAATTATTTGATTTGATAAAATCTATGAAATAATGATAATAATAATGCCATTGCATGTGTTCCAAATATATCACTTAAAATGTGTCCCTCTTCCGCTGTTACTTTTGGATTTCAAGGCTCATTTCAAAACAAGGTTCTTTTGTAGAAATACACGGATGTATTTTCCGTCCATGCAAAGAGCGCTGGGCAGAGAAAGAGTGCGCTATGTGTGCAGACATCTGCCCAGCCCTACCGCTTACCCATTCAAATTGCTCCGGGTGCTAGGCTGGTGTTTTCGGGTGTATACAGTTTGTTTTGTGGGTTTTCATTAAAGTGTATTAACAGGGAACGGATAAAGGATTTTTTAGAGATGTACAGCCAAAACGTTCTGCTGGTGTAGCACTGCAACAGTAAACTGTAGTTGAGGCTGTGCCATATATATTTTGGACCGAACCTTTTCCTTTCCACTTCCACTTCGTATGTACTTGATTAGAGGATTTGCATGGGTCATATTTGATTTCCGAGCCAGATGTACTCATTAAAAGAGCCAAATCTGCCTTGTGAGCCATAGGTTCCCGACCCCTGACTTACACCTTTTAGAACACTATGTAGAATATAGGGCGAATCATACATTGGAAAAAATACAGATCTACTGAGGCATCCTCACTTTTTCGGCCCAAAGGGTCAATGCATATTGTTTGGTAGAAAACCACCTAATTCATTAAAAAAAATCTTGCTTCTCCAAGTACCCAAAAAAGCAGGGCAGAAAATTACCGGTAGAAGAAAAGTTTTGTGGTTTGGTCACTTTCAGTATCCGTAGTTTGAATTCTTCCTTACGCTTTTTAGCACTTGTTTTTAGTTGTGCTACGCAATACAGCACCATAGAGTGATCAAATAATACACACAGTCCCTTTAAAACAATGGTTCCCAAACTTTTGCAGGCAGTAAATTCCCAGCGCCCCAGCATTGGTTATTTCTTTGTGCCTTTGCTTTTTTCATACGGCGTGAAGAGCGCAAATGCTACTTTGATGGAGGCTTGTTTCCCTCTCAGTCCTCTTGTAGATACAACTTCTTCGTCTTTTACTTGTAATCCTTTTTGAGATGCTGTGTATTGTAATATGTGATCATTTTTAAGGTGCTGGTACAAATTACTTGTGTTTCCTCTGGACCTAGCCACCAAGCGGAAGCAAAATCTTCAACGGGCGTTTTCTTCTGTTCCACGTCCGCTTCATCAAAACCAGAATAGGTCCAATCAAGTGATATACCGTCCTTCTTCGGTGAAAGCTTCGTTTCCTTCTCATTTGTTGACTCTGGGACTATGTTTACAGAGTCCGCCATGACACTCAAAGAGCTCACACAGTGGGTGTGGCATAGTGTGGTGTATGCAAACTTTGAATCGCGTTTATTGGCTTGTGCTATTACAAAAACTTGCCTCTGATTGGTCGGCACTTTTGAAACAGTAACAATTGTGATTGGCCTAAACTCCATCACTCACCAAGAAAACTTGAACCAGTGCTTTGCGGTTACACAATCACACTACGTCACATCGCGATAATGATTCGATTTCATTTAATTGTGCAGCCCTTACTTGTTGTGTACAAATCAGAAAACAAACGTTCAAACTTCTGACTTCGACTTCGAACTGCCACCCTCCTACCGCTCCCCTTTCTTCCTTACCGCCCCCAGGGGGGCGATACAGCCCACTTTGGGAACCACTGCTTTAAAACTGCTTATCAAAAACTGACATTATGATATTCCGCTACTTGGAAAACTACGTCTAGAGTGTTTTATAAGTTAGTGACTTACAAAAATTAGTGGTATCAGATATCTATACTTAATAGCTTTAAATAAGCCCAGCTATCACGAAAGAAATAACTTTGATAGTCGTCCTACCTATGCCTAAATAAGGAATTGCTTCAGAAAAATTACCTGGCTATATATTTCTTATAGTCTGAAAAACAATTCCAGGGGTATATTTCATCTACTTAGCGTTTATCAAGAAAGAGGTAAAGTAGCGACGAAGTTGCGGTTCTGTGTTGCAGCCTGCAGCTAATGAAAAGATAATGAAGTTACAGACTGCAGTGCAGCAACCTTGGCACATAACCGTGTCGGCCTTAATGTAGCATGGAGACGGCCGACCTCTGTCAGGGGGATTGCGGGGGTCTGCTGGCCTTCCGAACGCAGGCTTTGATTTCCATTCAGAGGGAAGGACTATATCTGTAAAAATAAAATGAAAACAATGTCAGGCAAAAATTGTGGATGCAGGCCATGCCTAGCTCAGGGTTGCCACAGGACATTAGCTAAACGCAGGTGCCGACAAAACAGTGATGCCTGTCATAAGTTTGTCCGGCGCTGGGGTGGATAAACTACGGCCCAGGAGCCACATACGGTCCATCGGGCTTTTCTATCCGGCCTGCCGAATGAAACAAGATATCTAATCCAAGTTCTCGCTCAGTATTGATAATTTCGATAGGCCCTCCCCTAGAATATGAATTACAGTAATCCCTTGTTGAATATCGGTCCACTTATAGTGAGTTCTGCAATTCATGGATTTTCATGGTGCATTGTGTTATGCATTTTGATTGGCCAAAGAGTTGCCCCGCCCCTCTTCTGCCTGCGTCTGCGCGTCATTGAGAGTGCAGTCCGAGTAGTACACAAACCTATAACAGCTTGACGAAAAGAGATTACGTAAGCGCAAATCTTTTTTGATTTCACGTTTCTCTAAAGCCATCATGTCAACAAAATGCTCTAGACCGACAACATACCAGTTGATTTATATTACTTATAAGGCTTGTATAAGGGTTTTTTTGTGTCTCCAGACATATTTATTCGGTTTGTTTATTTTGTTCCAAGATGGCTCTTTCAACATTTTAAGTTGCTAACCCCTGCCTAAAGACAGGTAAAAGCATTTTTCCATTAAAGCCACTTGGTGGCGACAAAATATCTCCTAAGTAAAAACATTTGTGTCTTGAAATCATTTTAGTGTAAAACGTGTGGCAAGATTATTGTAAAAAATGGAATTTCACAGTACAGAATTATTTGCAAAAAAAAAAAAAGAAAACGTTTACAAAGTACAGTACCGTATTTTCCGCACTATAAGGCGCACCTAAAAGCCTTTATTTTTTTCAAAAACTGACCATGCGCCTTATAATACAGTGCGCCTTATATATGGATCAATATTAAGTCGCAAGCTCTCGCAACAAAGGAAAGCAGCCGCCGACTAGATTTTTCCTCGGAGGCGATGTGGTCCACGGTGTATGCTGGGATACATATGCCGGCGTTTCATTTCCCAGCCAATGTGTCAATCATCATTTGAATCGATCACTATTGGCTAAAGTTATTCGGAGGTAAAGGGGGCGGATCCTTTTTATCATTTACAGGCTCGCATAGGCTAAAAGGGCAAAACAAAGCCTGCAATTGGCCGAAAAAGATGAATGTGAATAGCAAGTTTGGTTGTCTACGGCACAGAGGAAACATGTTTTACCATTCTGTATTTGTAAATATTTTACTCTCCTGGATTTACTACACTCACGGATATAAGAGGACCATGGTTGCACATTATTATTGAACGCACCGACTTCGGTGAGCTACTCCGGCTTTATATTTTCCAAGTATCTTGTTTCAGACTGATCTCGATGTTCCTGTGATGAGTCTATTCTTAAATTAAACTAAATTCCAAGTGTTTGTTGCCATATGCACAGTAAAGTTGCGAGCGAAAAAGGAAAATAGAAACTAAGGAATGGTTGGCATTTCTTGAATCCCAAGACTTTAACCTTCCGAATGATGTTTGGAACGATGCATTTGAGTGACATCATACGGACACCGCATCTGCACGTGTCTACGACAAGTGTTTGCTTCTTTGCAAGCTTTCGGAATATTAAGGGGGTAATAAGTTTGACTGAACTATCCGACTGTTTTGTCGACGTTTCCATTGTAGCGCCTTATAATCCGGTGCGCCTTATGTATGGAAAATATAGGACCAAAAACTATTTTTGGGGGGTGCGCCCTATAACCCGGTGCGCCTTATAGTGCGAAAAATACGGTACTTTTATTCGTTGAGCCTATAATTTGAGTTTGTTCTTTCAATATGTCGTGGTGTGTTTAATAAAATCTTCCACTTGTCAGGTTTTGACTATTGCGGGACATTTTTGGAACGCAACCCCTGCAAAAAAACAAGAAATGACTGTATTTTGATTAATCCTGTAGTCGCAAAAGAAAATAATGAATTTAATAGTGTTATACTAGGGATGTCAAACTCAGTTAGGCTCTGGGGCTGGATCCAGATTTTCTATTCTGAAGCGGGCCGGATCAGTAAAAGATCGTCAATCTTGAAACCGTTAGCTCTGTTTTTCAATATTATGCAACCTACCCGATATATAATAATCACGGATGACAAGGAATCTTTTCCAAACACATGATATTTATTCACAAACAATAGGGAAAAGAAGATGTTCATGTTTGTTATTTACACCTGAACCAACTCACCACGCTATACAAACTCAACAATGCCTCCTGGTGGCCAGATAAAGAATTTTGTTTGCATTTATCCTAAAAATCATCACTTTTGATAAGAATGACCCAGAGACTTGCTTCTTTTTTGACATACTAAAAATGTATGGCAGGCTGGTTAAAATCATCCAACGAGCAGGATCTGACCTGACATGGCTGACCTAAACAAAGTGTACAGTTCTGTAAAAAAATAAGAACATAGGCTCACTTATCACCAGCACTGCTTTGAACAGGATGATAAAGCTCACTGTGTCTTTCGGTGTAAGAAGAAGCTCAGTGCTCTTTTGTAAGAAGATAGGTCATGTCTTTAGAGGTCCCTTAAAACTAAGAATAACGGAATCCGAAGGAGGTTCTTTCCTAGAGTCATCACCACCCTCTTCTTTATTCTGATTTTTCAAATTGTCATTGCACTTTTTTCATTGATTCCTGCAGTTGCATAATAAAAACGATGAATTTAATAGCGTATTCGGTAATAGCTTTGCACACATGCGGACGAGTAAGGCAGTTGATGATGACAAGTACAATAAACCATTTTAGCTGCCATACACTTGGCCATGTATGGGCAAACCTAGGCCCGCGGTCCACAAACTTTTTCATCCAGCCTGCCAAACAAGCTGGTCAAACTATAATGGCGATAAGTATATAGTCATTATAGTTTGACCATAGTAATTTAAGTACTACTAATTTTTTGTTTCTTGTTTGGGGTGCCAACTTTCTCCTTATTGTCTGTCTAGAACAAAAATGCTTTGACATTAAATATTACAAAAATACTAAAACAATTAGTACAAAACTAAATATCAAATTTAGTGCTTAAAAACAGGGACCTAATATTTTATTTTGCTTTCGGACTGAAAAGAAAAAATACTATAGAAATACTGCAAAAATACTACTACAGTAATACAATAGTACGAAAATGCGACTTCTGAAATATTCAACATAAATTAAACGAACTACATCTGCAGGGTTAGTACAAAATACTTCTATGGATAGTATAGAAATACTACAGATGTACTGCAAAAAGTCCACTACGGAAAAATACTACAAAATTGATGCTATGGAAATACTCCTGCAGCAATACTTCAAAAATACTACAAAAATAAAACTACAGTACCGTATTTTCCGCACTATATGGCGCACCATGTTATAAGGCGCACCTTCAATGAATGATATATTTTAAAACTTATGCCATACATAAGACGCACCCCATTATAAGGCGCTATAAGTGCATGCTGGTTTAAGATCAGGTAATTGTGCAATTTTGTAATTGTAATCCTGTGCAGTCCTTCGAGACATTTTTGGGATTAAGGGCTATTTACGGTAAATAAATGTGACGACTTGACTACAGTAGAGAATGTAGTTACGTTATGCAACCTCTAGATGTTGCCACGCTCAAGGGAATGTCAACAAAACATTCAAAAAGGTCAAACTTTATTAACAAACAAGCTTTCCACAACTCCATTCACTCCCAAAATAAATAAACAGCCGTTTTATTATTTTCTCTGAGGTAAAGCATTTTCGTGACACATCTTTAACATCTTTGAACAACATCGACATATCGTTTTATTTTTTGTCCATTTAGTCAACACGCAAAGAAAAAAACGTCTGATACTGTTATTTTAAATGAAACGTTAGTGCAATCGCAATAAAGTGACACTCGTAATGTGCAAAAACAACGAGTGCAAAACGATAACAATAAAGCAATAACATAATAACTGTAAAATGTAAAACGTAAACACACAAAAGAAAAACAAAGATCACTCTATAAGCTCCTCATCGACGAATCCCTCGAATTCTTCTTCTGCTGTGTTCGAATTGACCATATCTCAGTGAATGGGCCATCCAACACGTCCGGTGTTTTTGTGCCAGCGCTGTTGCCTTCATACGTATAGTTATCGTACTGACACTTCTGCTTGCCGCTCTTTGTTGAACAACTGTTCAAGTGTCTCCTCTAACTCTGGCCATCTTGCTTTATTGCCACGGAAACTTTGTTGAGTTTTCCTTACTTGGCGGAGCTTATCTTCATCCTTTCTCAACTTCCGTACCATCGATTCATTTAAGTTTAACTCTCTCGCTGCCGCTCTATTGCCGTGTTGTGCTGCGTGACTGATCGCTTTGAGTTTAAACTCGGCGTTGTACGCGTGTCTCTTAACAGGAGCCATTTTTTATACAAATGCACGTATGAAAGAGAATCTCGCTCTCTCTCTCTCTCTCTCTCGCTCTCTCTCTCTCTCTGTCAAACGTGACATTCTGAATAATTCTGCGTTTGTTTAAGGTAAATTGTGCTTTACATCTTCACCAGTCAAAACCCTGGATTCAGACAAATACTGTATTTGTTGAATATGAATTAAGCAGTTTAATGGGGTAGCCATTTTGCCACTTAGTAAACAAATACAACACGAGCCCCGGCAACTACCAATCGTTTAATATTTCCCAGTATGCACAGCGCGAAAAATGGAGTCGGCGGCTGTTTCTCGTAGTTGCGAGACCTTGCAAATTTAATATTGAGCCATATATAAGGCGCACTGTGTTATAAGGCGCATGGTCAGCTGTTGAAAAAAAATAAGACTTTTAGGTGCGCCTTATAGTGCGGAAAATACGGTAATACTAAAAATATATTCCATATATAAAGCAAAATCCGGTGGCAGAAATCCTGAAAATAAAAAAATACACCTACAGTAACTCTACAAAACTAAATATCATATTTCATGCTTAAAACTGAGCAATAATAGATCATTTTTGCTTAAATTGTGAGTGTTTTAAAACCAATATGATGAAACTCATTGAAATAAAAACAAATATGAAGAAATATAACGTGTAGATCTCTGCAAGTATATTTATTCATAAATGAAAACATTGAATTTATCTCCAGGATCGGCCCCTTGGTCACATTTTTTAACCCATTGCGACCCCCGACTCCAAATAGTAGCCCACCCTTGCACTTGGTGCTTGCATCATTAGTCAGGACTGCATCAATAGACCCACACGTCACAACAGGATGAGGAGGCAGGGAACTGGGAAAAAAATGGGGAGGGCGAGAAAGGGGTACAGACTGTCAAAGCCACAGAAAAGAGGGAGTGGCGCAGAGGAAGGCAGAAGCATCTCATGTGTGTCTTTGAGAATGTGCTCGGAACGCAAGAGTTGGCAAGAGAAAATCCATACCCGATATCAACGGCTTTGAGACAAAGACAGGATTTGACGGAGACCAAAATCGAAATACACTACAACTTCAACCTGGGCTGGTTACTGCGGTGACATGGGTGCAGTGGTTGGAACTTTGACCATGCAAACCAAGCAGAGGAGACCGACGAGAGGTACGTCAACATTTAAAGAGGAGGGATTTAGGGAAGTCAGGACTCTTGTGTTTTGCCAAGTGCAACATGTGCTTGCTGGACAGGGCTTCTTAATACAGTAGATGTGCTGAGAGCAACATGTTCCTTGAATAGAGAGTGAGAAAAAAGAGGAAAATAGATGCCGGAATAGAGTGGAGCGAGCTCTATCACACCCTCGGTGGTTACGAAGGAGAGATTAGTGTGCTGTCCTTGTAAATAAGTAGAAAGCCAAATCGGCGTCCCTGACTCCTGCAAGAAGGTTAGGGGGCGGGGATGGCACATGCACCATCGGGCATCTCCGTTTAGAAGGCGAGAAACAAACGTCGCATGCGAATTAAAACCCAGCTCACATATCATAACCCCTCCGTTGTCATGGAGACTGGGTTGAAGGGCTGGACGAGAGTGAGCAGTAATGTGTCAGGATGAATGATACTGTAAGTTTGATCTTGCAGATGCAAACATCTCTGATTTGTTTACATTTTTAGAATAAGTTTTATTATTATATTTTGTTCAAGCAGCAACCTGAGTACCATAAAGTGCTGGGGATAAAAATGTAAAAAGGGTTATATTTTTAACAAATACATTCATAATACTGCATATTAACCCGCTTTTTTAAAATGAAAACATTACATGGAGAATGTGTATTATTTAGCACCTCCTGCAGGTAAAATATACTTCATTAAAAAATGATGATTTGAATACTAAAGAAAAACGCAACTTTTCTGACTTGCATAATTACAATGACATGGTTTTAAATGTGGCAACCATTTATGAATGAATCTTCTTAAGTGCTTGTCAGAACCAGAGCAGAAGAAGGACCCAGATGCGTAACGTTTTCACACAAGCCTTATTTTACGGGAATGGGGCAGTCATGCGCGTGAACACAAACACCAGTGATTTGGCGATCGCTGGGCGGAAGAAGTAAGACAGAAGTCCGGCGTGGAAAAATAGGAAGCCAGAGGCTGACGGGATCGATACCAGATACACGAGCAGATAATGGACAGGCGGATTCGATACCAGACGGGACGGGACAGCCAGTATCGATACCAGATACAGGAGCAGATACCAGACGGACGGGAATGATACCGGACAGGACGGGACAGACAGGATCGATACCAGATACTGGAGACTGGAGTCCGATATCAGACAGGACGAGACACATGAGATCGATACCGGATACTGGAGACTGGCACAGGATATCGGACAGTATGAGACAGGCGGAATCAATACCAGATTCCGGAGACTGTAGCAAGATATCAGACAGGATAAGACAGACTGGATCAATACCAGACACAGGAGACTGGAGTCAGATATCAGACCGGACGAGACAGACGGGATCGATACCAGACACTGGGGACTGGAGTCAGATATCAAGCAGGACGAAATAGACGGGATTGATACCGGACAGGATTCACAAGCAAGATACCGGACAGAGTCAAAACACACGTCTTGCGGGTGCAGAGGCTCGTTGACGGACTGACAAGGGGTGAGTGAGAGCACTGAGCTTAAATAGGAGGGAAGCCAATCAGGCAACGAGCCGCAGCTGGCGCCAAACGGGTGGAGCCAAGTGAGGGCAATGGGCAAAAGTGACACTGCTGAATAATTTTTCATAGTGATAGCTTGTTCTATAAAAAAAGTTTCCATCATTTTTCTTTTTTTTTAGAAACCTTAGCTCTTAAAGTAATTTAAATTTAATGCGTCATACAGTATAGTGTGTTGTACTTTATCTATAAAAAACATTTCACAAAAGACTATCATTAAAGGTGCGCCATATAAACCGATGCACCTCATAATCCAGAAAAATATTTTACTTTAATAGAAAAAAATTACAAATACAATGAATACTTAAAATAAGATATCGTAAAATAAGATTATTCTAATTTTCTACATTCTGGGTACTTTTGTGTTTTTGGAATATGAAAAATACATTAAAAAAAGACCACAGTAGATGGCCTTTTTGTCCGATTCCATTGACATTTCATGATGACATCATGTCATTTTCTGATGATAACAGACAGGAAAATGGCCGCTGAAGTTGATTAAACTGGCTTTTGTGTTTAGTTGTAATGTTGCATTTACTGTGCGTAGGAATCCAGTTAGAGTCATATGAAATTATTGCCGCTATACTACAAGATCCAACACTGTTGCTCACAAATTAAAGAAAGATGGGGGAGGGAATTATATCTTTGTTTTAGCCTCTCACCGGTATTAGTTGTAAAAAGACAGGATACAGGTTGTCGCTTTAACGAAGCAAAGTACTATATTGCGACGTGAAGTTGTGGCTCTCCGGCATGAACTCCTGCCAGCAGAACTTGGTGAATATGCAAAACTTCGGCACATCTTTCCTCCGCTTGTTTTCCTCTCTACCACGTCCGCTATGCTAAAACTGAGCTGTGCGGGCCTAAGCTCCGCCCTTTTTAAAGCGGCAACATCACTATGTAACTCAGCCTCTCGCTACTTCTTAATTTCAACACAGAGGTCACATTAAACAAGTGATAACAAAATCCTTTCATAGGCACCTTATAGTAACAACATAGCTGTTTTTATGAAGTGACTTCTGATTTTGTTAGTATATACTGTATTTCGAATGTCAGATAGTGATATTATTGGGTCTTGTTGCTCAGGCCCAAGGATTACTGTGTTGATTTGATATCAAGAGAAAGAGAGAATAGGATGCCTGTGCATTTCACACAAGCACTGAGTTGTTTGAGATGTGCACATAAATCAAAATCAATCTGTAATAATTTGACATTTATTACTTTACATTTTAGTTTTATAAGTGCATGCTGCGTTTTAGTGCACTCTTTTACTCCCAGATTAGAGGTACATTATGCATTTTCCATTTGTTCTAATCCTCAAAATAGTAATAACATTAAAATTTGGATTTCAACAAATCAAATCAACAAAAATGTACTGTAATTCATCCATTATCAGCACCACTTATCCTCAGTTGGGTCGCGGCAGTGCCAGAGCCTATTCCAGCTGTTTTGGGGCAGTGGACAGGGGACACCCTGAACTAGTTGCCAGCCAGTCATAGGGCACACAGAGACACCAACCATTCACTCGCTCATTCGCAAATAGGGGCAATTTGGACCAGCCAATTAACCTGACATGTATGTTTTTGGGAATGTGGGTGGAAACCGGAGGAAACCCACACAGTCACAGGGAGAACATGCAAACTCCACACGGGGAGGCTGCGCTAGCTGGACTTGAACCCTGAACCTCCGCACCGTGGGGCTGTGTACTAACCACACAATCGCCGCGGCGCCCTACTGTATTTCATTAATATTGCAATGATGTCAAACTTGAGGAGGTATCCTACAACAGCGTAGTCTCGTGGTGCATCATTCTCCACAGGATGCGCTGCATCCAACTTAGTCTTTTTGCTAGTCAGGTAATAAAGTTATTCTTGTCCTTTTGCACACATTTGACCTAACCAAGTGACGACACCATGACTGACAGCAGTAAACTGTAGTTAACAGTGGGTGAGGCCTGTAAGTGGTACACAACAATAAAAACAAAAACTATACTACTCCACACCATTGGCAATGACTCGCTCAGTCTCCTTTTGTCTCGAGAGACAATGGACTGCGCCAGAAGAGTCTGTTTGATATGCGCTATGTTGAGAAAGACTGAACAGTCCGATTCTTGAATGACAGTCCTTATCACAGTGCTTGCATGTAAAGGCACTCAGTGGTGCAGGTGTTATTATTGTAAGGAATCCCTGGTTAACCGCAACCAAAGCAGCGCATCTACATAAAGAAATGGAAATGGTAAAACACTAACATTAGCTAGTTACCAGTAGCTAACTTATTGCATTGAAAGTCTTGGACGAGACTCATACCTACTTAACATAACATTGCTCGGAAAAAATCGAATATACCTTTAAAAAAATCTTTGCTGCATCTTGGAATACTTGAGGGCTACCACCATTCCCTCTGATTAATTGCAGATAAACATCGCCGTCTTCCGTCTTCTTCAAAAGGGATACAAATACCCAAATCTGGCTTAGAACCTTGCCAGTTCGCACAGCCCAGGCCACAGCAGTTTATTACCATTGTTCAAAGCAGTGGCTATATTCTTCTGTCTTTATTCATATTTGTTTCAACTCAAATGGCCATTCAAGTACTCTCTGCTAGGGTGCTTCCTGCCGTCCATCATGGCTCTCATCCTGCCAAGTAAAGCAATGTGACGTCACGTGCAACAGGTTAATAGATACATAAGGCATGTTTTGCATTCATTATAAGGCTTATAAAAGGCTTTATTTTTTTGCAGCTCCTGACAATTTTTTTTTTTTTTTTTGGTGCAATATGGTTCTTTCTACGTTGTGTAGCTGAACCATTGGAGGCAGGCGGCACGCATACAAAAAAACATCTGCACTATTTGTGCTAACAACACTAGCTGGTGTCATTAACAAGTGACGCAATTTCCTCGGGGGGTTTTCTCACCACCTGAAACGTTTCTAATTATCTGCGTATCAATGCCAAAACATCTCACGCCTTGAGCAATCATTCCCAGTTACACTCTTTCCAAAAGAAATGCTGATGATGATTGCTAATTTTGTTTTTTAATTAAGCTTTTAGCAAAGGAAGTTATTTCAGGGTGTGATATCCTCAAGGCATTTTGACTGCAAAGAACTCGTCATGCTTCTGACATCAGTGTGCGTTTTTTCAAATAACCTTCAAGCTGTTAAATAACCTCCAAGCTGCTGTCTGTTTTCCTCACACTCATTCTCTCTATAACATCATTTTATCGAAACTGACCATTTTAATTCTCATTTGGATATATTTTCGTAAACACATTCATACATAACCCAACACACTTAGATAGATAGATAGATAGATAGATAGATAGATAGATAGATAGATAGATAGATAGATAGATAGATAGATAGATAGATAGATAGATAGATAGATAGATAGATAGATAGATAGATAGATAGATAGATAGATAGATAGATAGATAGATAGATAGATAGATAGATAGATAGATAGATAGATAGATAGATAGATAGATAGATAGAGAGAGAGAGATAGATAGATAGAGAGAAAGAGAGAGAGAGAGAGATAGGTCAGGTATGGGAGCACACGCCACTAAGGCACTTTGCCGCGCTCACCTAACCCCTCCACTCCGCCGGCCTTCTCTGGCCATCACCCAGGCAGACGCCCGGCCCATGCCACAGCCCTCCATGTATCCTCCCAGCAGTAAGAGCCACGATACACTAGGCGACCCACTCGGCGGGTCTAGCCACTCGGATCTCTAACACATAGGATTCAAAGAGCTGGGCCTTCTGGCGGGAACCGCGCCACATGTCCGTAGAAACGCAGCTGCCGCCACCGAATCTGGCATATAACACGTCCCATCTGCGCCCTATCGGGCACCTGTTGGTTTGACACGTAGTCATTCAATTAGTACCCATAGATTCGCCGAAGGGACCTTGTCACAAAGTCAAGTCAAGTCAAGTCATGTTTATTTGTATAGCCCTTAATCACAAAGAGTCTTAAAGGGCTGCACAGATCATTGCAAACCACAGACTATTGTTACAGAGTATTATTACACCATCCCCTGATATAAAACCTAAATGAGGGCAAGGAAAAACTCAAAAACCTCAACATGAGGAAAATGAAGAAATCTTGAGAAGGGACCGCACATGAAGTAATACCCCTTCCAGGATGACCAGGCTGCAATGGATGTTGCCATAACAGATAATACACAGATATTGTCAACATAAAATATAGGTTATTCATATGCTATAGAATAGAAGTGTGTTTTAAGAATAGATTTAAACAGTTCCACTGAGGTTGCAGATAGAATCTCAGGGGGAAGAGCATTCCACAGGACTGGGGCCCGAATGGAGAAGGCTCTCAAACCTGCAGAACGCTTGTTGGCTCTTGGGATCACTAGTAGACCAGCATTTTCAGAGCGAAAGCTCTGGATCGGAACATAAGGCGAAATTAAATCTAAAAGATCTTAGGGAGCAAGTCCATGCATGATTTTGTATACCACCAACAGAACCTTAAAATTACATCTTAAGCTAACAGGGAGCCAATGAAGGTTCGCTAAAATCGGGGTAATATGATCAAACTTTCTTGTCTTAGTTAAAAGCCTCGCTGCAGCATTCCGTACCAGCTGAAGGCTCTTGATTTTCGACTTCAGGAGACCGGAGAGTAGTGTATTACAGTAATTGAGACGGGAGGTAACAAACGCATGAATTATAATCTCCGCATCCAAGGAGTCCAGTCTAGGCCTCAGTCCCTCGGTGAGCACCAGGCTTCACAAGAGTGAAGCAAGGTCGATAGAACAGACAGATGATTTGAAAAATAAAATACAAAAAATGGGAACTTGGTCTCACTATCGCCCTCTGCCATGAGGCAAGAGAATCGCATGCCTTACTCAGCAGTGTAGTACTCCACATACAATTTGTAATAATGATATTCACAGTATAATGTTGTTCCAAAAAGAAAAATATAAAAATTGTGAAGTCCCAAGGAGGGTCCGACTAGCGAGAGAAAACTGGTCACCTGTTTTGACTCAGATATATTTTTTTCGATTCAATATGATACGCCGTGAGTGTATAGTCAATTAGAATTTGTTTTGGATTTTTTACACACATTTGAACTTGTAGAAACCGTTAACGTTATTTTACTCTCCAGATGCTCGGTCAGCCTAAGTCATCTTCAGAATATTGACGCCATCTTTCTCAACAGCCCACACTCTGATAACCTTGTTACCGTTCATATATTTCCACAAATTCTTGCAGGGAATCAATATTGTCAATTCCATACAGTTTGAGGTTTTTTTCCCCTCCGTTAGCATCCGCCTCTGCAGCCAAATCACATTAAACGTGTGTTCACTGAGCCGTAGACTACAGAGTATTGCAACTCCCACGGTTGAATGAAGTCTTTCAACAGGGAGACATTTTATCCTATTTTGTTGGATTCTCTGCAGACAAAACAGACGATGAGTTTGAGATGACGACAGTGTGCCATAGGCCGGAGGCACTCGAGCAACTGGAAACCCAGACAAATTTCTGCAAGCAGGAGCTCCAGATCCTTTATCGTGGTTTCAAGAATGTAATCACTACTTCCTTCGATGTATTCACAATATTTCAATCCGTAAGTCTTTAATGCGTTTGTCTTGTTCCTTTTTTACAGGAATGCCCCAGTGGTGTCGTAAATGAGGAAACGTTTAAACACATATACGCACAATTTTTCCCCCACGGAGGTAAACTGCGTCGTTTGTCATTTGTGTTTTTTCTGAACAGGTCTCACATGGTTTTGTGTATTGTGTTGCAGATGCAAGTATGTACGCGCATTATCTTTTTAATGCTTTTGACACGACAAACAACGGTTCTATCAAGTTCAAGGTAACGCTGGCACGAGAGATGCAATTGAAGGGGATGGGGGCGATTCGTTATCTGAGGCAGTAACGTTTTGTTTTTTTGCTGTCAGGACTTTGTCATGGGTTTGTCGATCCTGCTGAGGGGGACCTTGAGGGAAAAACTGGAGTGGACGTTTCAGCTTTATGACATCAATAGAGACGGCTACATTAACAGAGAGGTGAGTATTTTTTTTCTAAGTGTAATGTTCGTGTTACATCCAGGTTGTGAGACACGACAGGTATGATAAACATTTGAATGAAGCAATTCCGCTTAAGGTTTTATTACGATAAGATCAAATGAAGACAAAAGAAAACAGAATATAATATATGAGCACTGTCACGACCAGAACAGAAGTAGCACCCAGATGTGTAACGCTACTCACAAGTTTATTGAAATATAGAGAAAAGGCAGCGCCAGTGATCTGGTGCTCGCTGGACGCAGGAAGCAAGCCGATCACGGGATCGGAGAGTGTTCCGAATGCAGAAGTGGATCTTCCGGAGCGGGGATCGTAGGCGGAAAAACAGGTCGTTGGCCGGGACGGTAGATCTGAACGCGGTCCGAGTCAAAAAACGGGTTGTTAGCAGGGACGGAAAATCAAAACGTGGTCGGGGTCAAAAAAACGGGTCGTAGCAGGATAGAAACGGAAAAATCAGGAACAGACAAGTGGAAAACGGGGAAATGGGTGACAAAACGCGACAGACGGTAGTCAGAGTTATAAATGTTTGCCTTGTGAAAGCAAAGGTTCGCTGACGGACTGACAACAGGCGAGTGAAAGGACTGAGCTTAAGTAGGACGGGGAACCAATCAGATAGCCAGCAGAAGCTGGCGCCATACGAGTGGGCACAGGTAAATGTAATCAGTCATCATGACAAGGAGAAAGAGTTACACTGTCGTGTCCAGCATGGTCGCCGTGGCGACCGGCTGGCCCCGCCCCCTGGGCACCAGCTGAAGCAGATCGCCTAATTTGCGCGTTTGCTTCTTAAGGGGGGTTTTGGGTTTTGTGGGTGCTGGCTCATTGCATTTTCTGTCTGCATTTTCTGTTCTGTTTTGCTCTGTCCTGTTTTGTTTGATTCGGAGGAAACCTGTGTTTTCACGTTTTGAGTAAAAGCCTGTTTTTGTTCTGTTTTGTCCCTGAGTTTTGGACGACTTTTATTTTGCTAAATCAAAGTTTTGATCGTCAACGCAAATGAGTTCTCCCTTCCTGCCTCCTGCTTCCGTTCTGGTCCGGTCCGCGTGACATACACTTGGTATTTCTTTGAAACACATACCTGTCAACTTGTACATTTTTGCCGTAAAAAGTACGTTTATTATGCATTTTAAGATGGGTATGACGTAAAAGAAAATCTGTACGGAAAAACTCAAATTTGTCAATTAAGTAGCTCAGGAGGTAGAGCGATCGTTTTAGGATTAAGGGATCCCAGTTCGAATCCCGGCTTGTCCGTGTTACTTGTCGAAGTGTCCTTGGGTAAGACACTGAACCCCCAATTACCCCCAATAAGCAGGTTAGCGCCTTACATGGCTGCACAGATCACGGCCGCTATTGGGAAATGTGAAGCACTATGTAAAGCGCTTTGGGAAGTCATTGACTTGAAAAGCGCTATATAAATGCAGATCATTTCATTTCATTTCATACGGAAAAACTCAAATTTGTCAATTATCGTTAACATCCGGGGAACAGCAAATCAATCAAGTCAAACGAGTTCGCCGCAGTAGCCTATATCTCGGTATCGTTTTTTTTCGTTGCAAACGAAGCGAGCGGTTTGATGCTACTGTGCGCATGCATCTGCCGCCTCGGATTTCATGTGGTAGTTATGTAGTGAAAGGAAGTCTGTCTCTTTTTAGAGAACTGGCTTTTTCGGCCCAACTCATTAAAGAGAGCCGGCTCTCAAACGGCTCATTTGCTTTGATGCATTATATTACGAATCATTATGGTTGTATAAAGAAGTTAAGAAAAAAAGGAAGTAAAAAAGGAGAAAATGAAAAAAGACAGGTCTGTGGTTATCCCTTTAATCAGTATATTACCAACAATAATTTAATGCAGAAAATGAATTCATAATTTGAATAAGAAAATGTATTATTCTACTCAATTATATTTGCATGTATTTTTCCTTCTGCAGTGAACGTCCAAGCTACTTAATTTTTGAACTTTTTTTATGATAAACCTCATTCATGTCAAGCAACTCAGTATCTCACAACAAAATGTTAATTAACAATATACCGTATATGATATAACGAAATACATGTACAATATAACGTGTTGAACTACATAAACAAACACGTTTGAAAAAAAATTATGGTGTAAGATTATTTTGTATTTTGTAAGGGAAAATACAACATTTCGTAAGGGAATGGAGCCGTGGAGGTTGACATGTATGGAAACATGAATTTCGGGCGCATTTATTCCCATTTTTTGAGTCAAAAATATGTACATTTAAAAAGACTTTTCATTGACAACAAAAAGCATTTCATTATTTTGTGCACTATCAGAGGCTAATGATTACAGGACGTACTCCACTAGTTAGATTTGCATCTTGATTTCGGCCTAAAATATATACGTATGCCCACAATACTGGGCATAACAAGTTTTGAATACTTAAAAGTCTCTTCCAAGTGAGCAGGCACTGGTCCTTATTCCTAGGTGACCTTTTTAATGTTGTATAGTCCTGACAGGAAATTTATATACCGCTACTGTATCTTCGAGGAAAATGACACTAGGTCAGAGAGCAAGCATCTATGTGGGCAACCTGTTAAAAAGAGGCCTTGAATCCAGATATCACCGGAGCATCTCGCCCTTTGACTTCTTTGATAACTTCAACAACACACAAGTGGTGTGTAGTTTATAAGCACGGCCATATTTCATATATTGAAGTTGTGACTGTAGTAATTGAACAAGCATAATACTAGGATAGCTTTTCATCTAAATGTTGAATGAATATGAGCTTTTTTCCCTTCTGCATATTCTAATCAACATTTGGGATGCGAGACTAGATGAGTAAAACAATCGCAGTTCCCAAGAGATTTTTATTACAGTACAACAAATACAATAAAAGCCAAATATATTCTGGGTTTGTGAGTACAGAACGAAGCTGTGAGTGTGTCATGAGAGCCTTGATAAAATGGCTGACAACTGTTTTTTATGGAAAATGGGTGGGGTTTGAAAAAAACAAAGCGGTAGTGGTACAGTGGAAAATTCTCCAACCCAGTCCTGTTGTGACTGGATCTTGCCGTATTTTGAAGGTGGTTTGATGGGATCCAGGGCAAGACTCAAGGCTTCTCCCTTACAGCTAACCAGATACCGCTTGGAACATTGTAAAAACTGTATAATATCTGAATGAATTAATTATTTGAGACATCAAGTGGATACATTGAAAAGGTATATTAGTAATGGGTATTAACATAAATGTGTGATGATTCAAAGAAATAAAAGGTTTCAACAGTGAAAGGGAAACTAACACCAACTTAACACATTCTTGCCATCAACTAATAATTGATAAGTCACTAATAAACAAAAATGTTTACAAATTAAAAAAAAAAAACATTTACCTGCATTGTTTTCCTAGCATTTTCTTTGCTGGTCATTCCAGCTTGTTCTTGCTAGCCGTTTTTGCTTGCTGCTTGCCAGGGTTTGGTAGGGTTACTTTAACTTGATTACTTTTGGATTCCTCCAATACCAAATATATAATATAATAATAATAATAATAATAATTTCCTTGTATTGTCATTCTGTGTAACAATGTACACAGAACAAAATGTCGATTGCACCTAACCCGTTGTAGCGAGCCGATGCAGGCGCAGCCAACAGAGGGCGCCGCCGACCACTTTTTAAGTCTTAGGAATGACTCGGCCGGGGCGCGAACCACCGACCTCCCAGTCTCAAAGCGGGCGCCTTACCATCTAGGCTACTGAGCTGGTACATTGTATTGTCATTCTGTGTAACAATGTACACAGAACGAAATGTCGATTGCACCTGACCCGTTGCAGCGAGCCGATGCAGCCGCAGCCAACAGAGGGCGCCGCCGACCACTTTTTAAGTCTTAGGAATGACTCGGCCGGGGCGCGAACCACCGACCTATATGCTAATAAAAGACAAAAAAAAACTAAATATTAATAAAATTACTAAATTTTGTGCAGGCTTGAGGAGTAACGGAATACATGGAACGGCAAAAATGATGTTGGCAAGCTGTTTGGATTTATTTTCATTTTGTTTCTGTCGCATTTTATGTTAGTTTTGCCGGAGATCAAAGAGATCAAAGCCAGGAGAGAAAGCTTACCACGGGTTTTGAGTAATAATTTTATTCATATTTAGTTTCTTTTGTCTTTTATTAGCATATTTGGTATTGGAGTAATCCAAAAGTAATTGAAAATAATCAAGTTAAAGTAACCCTACCCAACCCTGCTGCTTGCTGACAGTCGGTAGTAATTTGCAAAGTGTGGTCTATTCAAGACACTGTAGTTGTATTATTGGGTCACCAGTGTTGGGCAGTTACAGTTACTAGTTACTTTATTTAAGAAGTTAATCAGACCAGAGTACTGACACCAATAAGTAGTGTGTTCCTCTGATAGTAACTATGTTGTTGCAAATTACCATACATACACGCATGAAAGCCGACCCCTTAAAATTGCTTTAAATGGCCATATGGTAAAAAAACAGAAGACAATGTGTGCACCAACAGTGGCCTTTTCATATTTTTGGGTTTTGCAATCTTGAGAGCTTGATAATAAAAAGTTAGCCGAGCAACTCTATATCAATTTTGTTTCTGGGCTTCATACCACTTGAAGAGCTCCTTCTCCATTTATGGGCAATACCCAAAACGTTTTCCTTTCTCCATGTGTGGTGTATTGCAAAAATAATCTTACTAAAAAAAAACAAAATCCAGCACACGTTTCCTGTCAAGTCTGATGTTTTTTCACATGTGTCTTATTCTAGCTACACTATGTTTCCCAAGTAAGTATATTAAATTGTGTGAATTGTCCTGTTTTGTAGGAAATGACAGAGATTGTGAAGGCCATTTATGACATGATGGGAAAGTACACTCACCCAGTGTTAAAGGGAGATGTTCCGCAGCAGCACGTGGACGCTTTTTTTCAAGTGAGTCAATGATTAATTTGGTGATGGACAAGTTCATATGAGGCAGTTTTAGAAGGGCCCTACGCCTGTCTTTTGTAATGAAATCCAAGTTAAATTGACTGTATAAACAGAGACAAAGAATAACAGGTGGATAATTCTGAAAGAAATCAGCGAAAGAGAAGCTCCACCTTACCGAACATTATGATTGACATATCAGGCCCGACCCTGCCTGAAATTTGGCTCCGGCTTCGTCTCAGGTTTAAGATCTTATGTCTAGGTTGAAAGTGGCGGACAAAACCTTTTCCGGCTGGCAAAATACTTGCTTGACATTTTCGCCATTAAATCAACACAACAATATATTCCCTTGAGCAGCTCAGTCATTTCAAGTTTAACTGGTGTTGGCGCGATCGTTTTAGAGGGTTCCTACCCCCTAACCAATCATAGTTTGTGAAACCGGTGACGTTTCCGCTCCGATGCCAACTTGGATTTATGGGCTGAATGAATAGCTTTCTTAAACACTGACGGTATATGTCTCAAAGCCTGCAGAAGTCTTTGTGAAGGCCTCCGGGTATATTTCAAAGCCAGGCGACAAATGAAGGCTGAAATGTGATTGGGTGGATGCTTCAATATGAAGGCACACATCCAGAAGCAGCGCAACCAGGGTGAAGAGATGGAGACAATTATTTATCGAAAAAAATTAAATTAATATCGCATGATTCAGATATTTTAGGCCAGCAAAGAAATCCCTACACTCACTGACAGGCCAGCACTAGTTAATTTTTCTTTGATTAAAAATTGGATAATCTTAATCCAGACTAGTAACTGCCATTATGTGTTTTTGACATAGAAAATGGACAAAAACAATGATGGTGTGGTAACTCTAGAGGAGTTTGTGATCGCCTGCCAGGAGGTACGTGTTTCATGCTAAACACTGTCTAATTTCTAAATCCAACTTTGCGATGGTAAAGTATTGCATATTGCATTTATTGGTTTTACAATTGTTACAATTTGTTTTCTGTTTTAGGACGAAATCATGATGCGATCCATGCAGCTCTTTGAAAATGTGATGTAGGGCAAAAGATGATATCGACACCCGATGTATATGAGGGTTGACTTCTTGTGTGCAAAACCAGACCCTCCTCTCGTCCTCGTATCTGACTGTGGACTGGATATGGACGGGCCCCCTGCAAAGACAGACAGAAATTCTGTCTGGATGACCCAAAAAAAAAACAGAGGAAAGCATTGTAGTAAAACGGTTCTGTGTTTTACAGGTGGCCCACTCAAAGAGGAAACACATTATTTCAAACTGCCTCCCTCCAAAGATTCTCTTGCCTTGTTTGCATGGGACCACCGTCCTGATTTATCTGCAAATATCTCTCGAATTATAAAATGTGTGTGTTGTGCTCTAATGTTATATTGCTATTAATTAGCCAATGTAAAGGTTGTGGTTAACAGTGTAACCATTGTCTTTGACACTTGTTTTTAATGTGCTGGTCTGGATGTAAAATTGTGAATTTTGTTATTTAAACTGTGTATTTTTATATGCTTTGATTTTAGTCCAGTCTGTGTGTTTTGAATATTGAAATGTTAACCATGAACCATAGGTGTATAATGAAGCTGGTGGCATATTACAGAGGTGATTTTAGTCTGTATTTGGGCAATTCATATATGACATGATGATGACTGCAACATTGCATCTCAATAGAAAGGAACATTAAAATCATTTAATGGACAAACATTGACACCATTAAAAATGCCATTCATGCAACAGTAATACAAATGTATTTCTGTACTTGCCAGCAATTCTAGTCTCCTGAGGTGGTAAATGTTTGATTTTCAAGCCATATAGTTATATATATTAATCATGGTTGTATTTTGTATTCAATTTAGCCTTTTATTTCTATATATATGTATAAAGAGAGATTATATTATTTAGGACCAATCCTGCCACATGTAGAAATAAATGTAAAAATACACGAATACCTTCACATACTCTGTAGGCCATATAAATAAATGAACACGTAAACAATTTAGGTATAAATAAATATTTGACATGAATGCAATTTATTCATCTATTTTGTTGTGTATTTTGTCATGTATTTTGTCATTTACTTTGTCATGTATTTTGTGGGCAGCACGGTGGAGCAGTGGTTAGTGCGTGTGCGGCACAGTTCTGAGGTCATGAGATCCCCTGTGGAGTTTGCATGTTCTCCCCGTGCTTGCGTGGGTTTACTCCGGGCACTCCGGTTTCCTCCCACATTCCAAAAACATGCATGTTAGGTTAATTGGTCGGTCCAAATTGTCTCTAGGACTGAATGAGCGAGTGACTTGTCTGTCTCTGAGTGCCCTGCGACTGGCTGGCAACCAGTTCAGGGTGTCCCCTGCCCACTGCCCGAAGATAGCTGGGATGGGCTCCAGCACCCCCACGACCCCACTTAGGATAAGTGGTGCAGATAATGGATGGATGTATTTTGTGGTGTAATTTGTCACAAGACAATATTATTTAAATGAGGAGGAGGGTCAAACTAGCTGAGCTTTTCATCTATTGGTGGTAAAGCATCAATCATTAGCGGCCCCATACTTTAAGATGTGCATTTATGTCATATATTTAGGTATTACGTGATTTGTGTTCACGTATTTATATGGCATATACTTTTAGGCATTTATTCATATAATCATATGGCAGGATCGGTCCTTTGTATTTCATAGGCTCAGGTCTTGGCTTGAAATAAATGTGTTTCATTGTCACAAATACAATCCTAAGCCATACAAATAAAAACATTTGAAATTCTTAAATTAAGTGTTTCGTAAGTTTCTGGAAAGTGAACAGGCCTTTGTGTCAGAACCACAACAAATGGTAGACCCAATCACGTTTAACACATTTTTGGGGGGGAGCTTGAGGAAACAACCACCAGCAATCCGGTGATCGCTGTACAGGAGAAGCACGCAGCTTACGAGATCGGAGCGTAGTACTGTATTTCTGTGGTAGTATTTCTGTATTGTATTATTAATTTAGTTCTATTTTTATATTAGTATTTCTCTATTAGGAATTACTGTAGTAGTATTATGTAGTATATCTGAAGTACTATTTTTGTTCTTTTACTGGAGTAGTATTTCTGTCTTATACTATTAATGTAATTGCATTTTTATAGTAGTAATATTTCTGTAACAGTTCTGTAGTATTTGTGTAAGTCAGACTTGAAAAGAAAGATAAGATATCTAGGTCAGGATAAATGGGCAAAAAATATTTACAAGGTTGTGCTTGGAGACTGGGCGAGGTTGTAAGTGCATCGTAATAGTAGTGCAATAAAATATAGTACATTGTTAAAGTAATGCAATGAAAAAACGCATACATGCTAATATTCTGCCATTACATAGCGGTCAATTTTAATTGCACTCTTATTTTATGCATAAAACACAATCCACCTCCAGATAATTAAAAAAAATGTTGGTGGCCTTTAGGTTGAAAGAGTGATTCGACCACAAACTACATTTCCCACAATGCCTGTCAACTAAGTGACTGCTATGAATGCCAACGAGTGGAATTGAGAAATAAAATGTCCCCAAAATACCCACGATTTTTTCATATTAACTTTATAACATAGTACAATGGGACCTCTACTAACAATTTTAATTTGTTCTGGGAGCAGCCTTTGTAACCTGAAGCATTTGTAAGTAGAGACGCCTTTTGAATGTAAATGCACCAATCCATTCCAAGCCCCGCAAAAGTATGATGTATTTTTAAAATAAATCATAAAAGAGCATCGAAATGTGAAAGAAATACATGTTAAAATGAAATTACCGCTTGATATACGTAAAATTAGCGGCACATAATGTAAAAAAAAAAGAATAAAGGAAACAATTAAAATAGTCATCGACCTTTTAACTCTAACTGGAGAAAGAAGAGCATGCCAGATTCACGCATATGCACCGGTTGACAGGTAAAACTCTGGGAGCGGTCAATATCAGCGCATACTTTACTGTATTTTTGACTATGTATCCTGAAACGCCTGTGTAACTAGAGGCAATATTTACCCTTTCAGATACTTTGTAACCTGAAACGTTTGTATCTATAGACATTTATTGGTAGAGGTACCACTGTATATATGTGTTTGTGACTTAAAAGTGAATCAATTCAGTTAATTTACATTAAGGAGTAGGTAAATTTGTTTTACTTACCATTCAATTACATTTAGTTACATTTATCAGTTACATCAGACGCTTTGAGGCAGAGCTAAGCGGCTGTTTAGGGCCCCGCAGCCACTAGGGGGCCCCCAAGAGTGGTTAACATTTTTTTGGTCCCCTTTGTAACTTTGTGTATCCACTCAAAATACTTCTACAGAAATACAACAAAAATACTACACAATTACTACAAAACTAAAAATCAAATATAAAACAGGGACCTCATATATTATTTTGCTTTCATTCTGAAAATAAAACCATTGTACAGTATTACTACAAAAATACTACAACAGTAATACTATATTACAAACTACTACTACAGAATTATTTACTCCAAAACTACTACAAAAAGACAATTACTGTAGTATGAAAAAAATACTACTATGGAAATACTACGAAAGTTCTATCTACAAAAATACTACTAAAATACTGCTTTGAAAATACATCAATTATACTTCTACTGAAATACAAAAAAAGTACCAATACATAATCGTATAATATGAAAAACTACTAGAGGAATATTATTACAAAAATACTACTACAAGAGGTTTACAACAGAGATACTGCAAATCACACCTAGTGATACTACGAAAATTCTCTTATGGAAATTCCACAAAAATACTACAAAAATAAAACTACAATGACACTGTGCTATGAAAAATACAGCAATACTACGGATATACAACAAATATTCGTATATGGAAATACTATAAAATGCAACAGAGATGGTTCAAAAATACTAAAAAAAAACAATACAACAGTAATCCTACAAAAATATTATAATCATAAAACCACTGTAATAATACAAAAATGCTATGAAACTACTAAAGATACACAACAAAAAATCTAACAAAAATACTAAAAAACTACTCCTATGGAAATAATACATGAAATTACTTCAGGAATACAACAAAAAGTACAAAAATAAAACTACAGTAACAACAACAAAAAAATACAGAAATTTATCAAATCTGACTTTGGAAATACTCAAAAAAACAAAATCCCTACGGTAATACTTCAAAAGTAAATAACACATTTAGTGCTTAAACAGAAGTACAATATGTCACATTCGGCCCCCGACTCCAAATAGTTGCCCACCCCTGGAGTAGAACATGGAATGAGTTGAACAGGGTTGGGTAGGGTTACTTTAACTGGATTACTTTTGGATTACTCCAATACCAAATATGCTAATAAAAGACAAAATAAACTAAATATGAATGAAATGACTAAATTTTGTGCAGGCTTGGGGATTAATGGAATACATGGAACGGCAAAAATGATGTTGGCAAGCTGTTTGGATTTATTTTCATTTTGTTTCTGTCGCATTTTATGTTCGTTTTGCCGGAGATCAAAGAGATCAAAGCCAGGAGAGAAAGCTTACCACGTGTTGTGAGTCATCATTTGATTCATATTTAGTTTATTTTGTCTTTTATTAGCATATTTGGTATTGGAGTAATCCAAAAGTAACTGAAAGTAATCAAGTTAAAGTAACCCTATACAACCCTGGAGTTGAAGTAGGTATAGAAATTATCAAGTAATAAGGGGCCCCATATCTAATTTTGCTTAGAGCCCCATGAAGACTTGGCCGGTCCTGCTTTGAGGACAGCCATCACGCTTTTGAGGCCCTCGTTGAAAATGAATTTGACACCGCCGATGTAAACCATTTGATGAATCAAACTGTAATTAATATTAATCTATGAGTGGCAGTAATGCATTACATCGGTTTGCGGACCACAGATATTCCCAAAGAAGAAGAAGAAGGAAAAAGAAGAAGAAGAGCTGTGGGGAGGAGTTTAGATACCGCGTCAGGCAGTTAGCTTTCCTCACTCGTGCGTAGTCTTGCAGAGGTGAAGCATCTCTGTGTTAGTAACCTTTATATAATTTTAAAATTTCCACGTTATAATCTCTTAACATTATGGAACCAGCCATGCCCCCTCAAACCTTTCTTTACGGTGAGTCACGTTCAGTCTTTTCAATGTAAAATACTGCGCATGTTCATTTTTTATATTGAAAACCGCATCAAATGTGTAGAAAATGGCCATTAAAGTGGGGTTTTATTTCGCAGTAAGAATAAAATAATAAAGAAATCGTAAGATTATGCGTTACGTTAGAAAGTGTGCCGCTCGTGCTGCCACACACGTGTTTGGCCCAAAGCATCATGGCGGCTCTCACACACGAGAACCAGTTAGATACAATTTTAATTTTCTAAAACATTTTTTTTTTGTATTTTTATTAAAATCATTTTTAATTTAACGCCAATGGGACCTTTACATTTTTTCTCATAATTTCATTTTGAAGAACTCGTGTTCCCTACAACGTGGGTTCTCACGTGAGGTACACGGTAGTCCTTTTTCTTTCAATTGTCTTCGATGTTTTACGATTTTTGTCGTAGCGCTCCCCTCAATTTATCCACTTAGTGACGAAGTTGCTTTATGAAAATGCGCATTGTTAATGCTCACACATCAAAGACCCAACTCAAGCTGGTATTAATACAACGCTGGTTACGTCATTGTGTATGTTAAAATTTGCTGTTAATTATATCCCGAATGCCAAGTGCGTCATTATACGTTTTGCACTTTAATTTAGTATTTTAATTGACTGTAAAGGCTAGGCCATGTGGGAGATTTCCACGTTGGCGCTCGTGCGCCCCCTGGATATAATATTGTGAATGTGCTTAATTGCTGTTGAGATTGTCATGATTGTTTTCTGTTTTTAGTGTCAATAAATTTGTTCAAACCAAAAAAAAAATGTGGATCTATAAATGAGTTCCGGAAGTGTCATGGCGACGCCTGTGATCACTTAATGCCGGTGGAAGCGTAGTCGTCCGATGGTCTTCTTGTGTCAAACCATACTGCCTTATTTTATAAATATTAAGGCAATGGTGGGAGATAACAAAGAAACGAACGCAGATTTTCTTTAAAAATTCAGGGGGAAAAATAAAAACTTAAAGAAATGAAATACATGTTGGGACTACAAAGAAGACTCCAACGCTATTTTACCCTAATACAAAAGGGGATCGAATTCAATGTGAAATCAGAGATCAAACAAGAACTAAAAGCTTTGGCGCAAATAAAGTGGAAAGGCAGAATGTCACACTTTCACTTTACCTCCAGAAATCTTGTCAGAATTTGATATTGGGAAATTGTGAATGTGTTTGATTGCTGTTAGAAGTGTCAATAAAATTGTAAACTTTGTGAATACTTTTAAAAGGCGGAATTGTCTCAATATGAAGTTATTGCATTGTTTCTCACAACATTTTGATATCTGGGCAATGCGCCCTTATAATTTTTTTTCCACTTTAAATTTCAATGCACCGATCTGGTGCATTTTTATACCATATTCAGAGGCTTGAGCCATGAGGAATGCTCACTTATTTACAATTTGAGAAGCAGTGACTCAGTACTCACATCCACAAACTTAAGTATACGCGACAGAGGTTTTAAGCTGGTCATCTACTGGAGTTCTTTCACACTGCACGACATGAATGCGCCAGGATACTGATTCTCTTGATCGACGGTTTACGTGTTATCATAATGCATAACGTATGACAGTTTCCTTATTTGTCTTCATCAGGTTGTGTGCTTGAATCTGGAAAGGACGTTGTCTTCAAACCTGAAGATGATGGCCTTGAGCACCTGCTGGATCTTCGTATGGTAAGAGATTTTACACTTGAATGATGGCTGGTCTTCAATACAGAGCCTTGTTTCCATTTTTAATCTTAATATCCCTGTACAGGCTTGTGCTGACCCAACCACAAAAGATGAGCTTCATCTGGTGGAGGTGGAAGCTATAGACAACGATGGTAAGAAGGTGACTGCCACGCTGGTTTCTCTCAAGCCCTCCACCCTGCCAAGTGTAAGTCTTGTGAACACAACTCGTAGGGTGTTTTTTTTTCGTGTGTTTTTCTAATGGTCCCCCGTCCCCCTCTAGGTGTGTCTCGGCGGATTCACAGTCACAACACCTGCAGTGCTTCGTCTGAAATCCGGTTCTGGTCCGATCCACATCAGTGGGCAGCATCTTGTCAGTAAGTGTGGTTTAAAATTACAATATAAAATTCTGCATCATTTCTGTAACCCTTCCTGAATTTTTTTTGATGAAGTGGACAATGATCAGTCGTTTGAGGAGGAGGATGATGATGAGAGTGAAGAAGAGGAGGAGGATGTGGAGGATGAAGAAGATGAAGAGGAGGATTTAAAAGTGTCCAAGAAGCGACCTGCCCCCTTTCCCGCTCTCAAATCTCAGGTTCAGACATGAGAACATTCATATCTAGACCGGGCTCACTCTCGTCGAATCATTATTGTTGTATGCTAAATGGGACTGCAGTTTATTTTAAGTCGACTAGTCGCAGACTATTAAAATTTTGTGTAAAATAATCAGAATATTTTCTTCCTCGTCTAGCATAGTTGCAATAATTATGAACGCAAATGGCACAGTGAAAAATACATAATCTGAAACCCATTTTGAAACAAGTTGTTATTACAGGGCTAAACACACAGTATAAAAACTGGCTGGCGTTCGATCCATTAATTTTCAATTGTCCAGCGGCTGCTCAGTTTCCATTTTCTTCCACAAGTTCAGTGTCGTTAGCACATTCGTCTAATGTACGAAATGTCCCGGGCTCCAGGACCCTACAACCTGTGTGGTTAAGGGATCCAACCAGTGTAGAAATAAACAGCTCTCAATGGAGGTAACGTGAGGTTTTGGTATTAATTCACATTTGGTGGTACAATTCTTTTGCTGCCGGTAGCACAATAACTTTGAAATTGTTAGACAGGCTATGGCTTTAGCATCCAATGCATTGCGCGTGATGTCACACCATATCTTCTGCACAAGCGGAATATGATGGCAATCGAACGGGACGCCTAAGAGTCACAGGAGACTCATAAAAGTAACGCTTTTTCAATTTCAGTTAAAACAGGATTTCCCTATGATTTAGTACGTCTTTAGTATGACTTGAATCTGTGAATTTCCAGTCTCGGGAGGGTGCCCAACTTTAAGACCACCAAGCTGCTATGCCGCTTTACTTGAGAACCGAGGCGCGCATTGCACAATGCTCAATTTGAGAAAAATCGTAGACTTTAATGAGTGTCTTTTTAATCCTGGGAATTCGGTAGTCGTACTTTTATATTTATGCTCTTCCCAGGCAAAATGTGTCCAAATTTGAGTTTCCGTTTATGTTCTTGTTGAAGCAGTCGTTTCTGTATGTTACTGTTCAACATAAACGTTATTGAGCAGGGGCGAGTGACTCTGGGCTAAGATTACATTCATATAAACATAGCTCACTCGGTTTATGAAAATAGAATTAGTTTTCCACAATTTTTTCGATTTTCATCCACAATTATACAAATAACAGATAAATTGTGTCTGCAGAAAAAAATGAGGAAGGAACTTCTGTCGTCCGAAGCAGATGAAGAGGATGATGAGTGAGTATATGAAATCTGCATTTCAAACTCTTCCTGGGCAAATGTAAAATATTCAAAAAAGCTTCATCTTTGTGTTTTCGCTTTCATTTTAGCGATAGTAAAGGAGATGACGAGGATATGGAAATGGAGACAAAATCTCCAGCTAAGGTGAACATTTAAATCTTGTCTGCATGCTGCAGGGATTATTTTCTTATTCTGATTGGCTTGTACAAAAGCTTCATTGTTTTTAAGAGCTGGATTTTTTTTACACTTCTGGCTTGTCATCACTGCAGCCTCGGTTAAGATCGTTCATGATGTGCGTTGAGGTTGTCAGACTTGAGGCAGAAGTTAATTTAAAAATAGACACTCCATTCCATCCATTATCTGCACCGCTTATCACAGAAACATCGAGTTCAGTCTGAAACAAGATACAGGGACAATATAAAACCCGGAGTAGCTCACCGAAGTTGTTGTGTTCATAATAATGTGCAGCCAATGTCCTCTTATATCCGTGAGGGTAGTAAATCCAGGAGAATACAATATTTACAAATACAGAATAGAAAAAATGCTTTCTCTATGCCGTCAGCCACATGCTATACACATTCATCAAAGAGCAGTGTAAAAGGGCAGTCGGTCAATACATGGATGTGTGTATTGCAAAAAAGACATCCTTTCCATTCCAGATGGTCAAGTCATTTACACAGAGTTTACAAATCCTCAGACCAGGGCATTCATCTTTTTCGGCCAATTGCAGGCTTTGTTTGCCGTTCAAGCCAATGCCAGCCTGTAAATGATAAAAGATCTGCCCCTTGACCTCCACATAACTTTAGCCATTAGTGATCGATTCAAATGATGATTAACACATTGGTTAGCCAATGAAACGCCGGTAAATAAATCCCAGCATACACCGTGTACTACTTGGTGTTCGGGGGAAAATCTAGTCGGCGGCTGCAAGTTAGTTGCAAGACTTTGCGAATTAATTTTGTTCCATAAATAAGGCGCACTGTATTATAAGGCGCATGGTCAGCTTTTGAAAAAAAAAATAAAGGCTTTTAGGTGCGCCTTATAGTGCGGAAAATACGGTAAGTATTTTCGTAAACTTAATCTTGCTATTTAATCTCAATTCACTAATTGTACTTTATTAAGTTATTCATGTGTCAATAATATACTTGAATATTCAGCATGCCATCATTCACTTTTGAAAAGTGAAAGTTGGCATTACCTGTTCTTGAAGATTAGTTAAAAATCAAGATGGGCTGGTCTGAGCGTTTGGGGATTGTTCAAATATTCTCACTTTGGTCTGAGGATTTGTAAACTCTGTGTAGATGACTTGACCATCTGGAATGGAAAGGATGTCTTTTTTGCAATACACACATCCATGTATTGACCGACTGTCAATCTCTCGTGTTTTGCAGGCAAAGCCGGCAGCAAAGGCCACTCAAAATGGCAAAGGCCCAAAAAGCCCCAAGCCCCAAACTCCAGCAAAGGAGGTAAACTGGCGTTTCGGTGCTGTTGATTTCCAGTTTGAATTTTCAATACTATGTGAGCGCTAAAATGTATCCTCCTAAGGGGAAGACGCCCAAACGGAAAGCGAAATCGCCCAGAACACCACCAACCCCCAAAGAAAAGTTGACGCTTCCCGAGATCCAAGTAAAGTTGAGCGAGTCAGTCAAGAAGGTTTGTAATGTCCTGCCGATGCTTCCTTTTCATTCTGTCATCTTGTCGGTGTCTCGCTAAATTGTCATTTTTGTATTCTAGGGAATGGTGCTTCCTAAACTCCAGCCAAAATTTGAGAACTTCGTGAAGAACTCGTATAGAATCTCTGATCCTAAGGTTGTGCACAATTTTAAATTTATCCACCAAGAGTTTGGAAAATTAAATGATTTTTATTCTATTCTCAGGTTATTTCTGAGCTGTGGACGTGGAGACAAACTGTGACGGACCCAAAATAAACAACGGCTTTCTCTCCCCACCCCTCAAATATACATACCATTTTAATATTTTGTTTTAACTCCCTAAATTCAAAGTCTCGTCTAATATTTGATGACCAATAAGAGGTTATTAAGATGTCACGTGCATCCTTTGCTGCTATTAAAAGTCAATCAGGACTTGCTTGCAAATGTGATTAAGTGTAAAGGGTATAGAGAATTTTGTGGGCAGAGAACATCATGTAGGAATAGAACTGACAACTGCACGTGACTGGACATTGTTGAGTCCACGATTTTTGGGTGTTTTTCTTTCTGACCGTCCGTTTGGAACTGAAAATTGTACTTGTGCCTCAAGATGATTATGTGAATCTTTCCATTGTATGTAAAGCGTTTGGAAGTAGTGATGACTACATAACGGTTGTTTAGGTAATGACTAATATTTCAATAAAGATGGTTGGTTACATGTGGCTTTCTGGCTATTTTGAAAGATTTATTTCGTGATCAGTGATGCAAGATGTTTTCCTAAGTGAAGCAGAACCAAATGTATAATCGACATATTCAGTAATTCATTATAAATGTGAAGTTTTTGTCGACAAATGCATTCAAAAGATGGAATTTGCCACTTCAATATGGCTGGTAAAATTTGTTCACAAGCTGTAATAGATGGCCCCACCAGGTGGCAGTCTAATAAAACTCAGTTCTGCAGCGAGGAAACGAATGAACTTCAAATCGAGGCAGCAAATGTAAAAAGGGACAATGTGTGTTAAGCGTTTTGTGGTAGCAAACCTTTGGATTATTAAGGGGCAAAGACACATGAACTATTTAAACATGCGATTTTCTATCTACCTTGGTCATACCCCTCAAGAGGGGTGGCTGACAGCAAGACAAACATACAAAGACAGTTATCAGTTTAAACATACGTTTTTAATGAGGTAAAATCTATTTTATCCGGGGTTCATCTATAGGAAGATGATGTAATTGTCATCTTGCTGCTACGAGTATTCCCCCCCAAAAAACTTGCCCTTCAACCTAGATTTCTGATCAATAGTTTTTTTTTTACTTCATTAACAATTGACAAGGCTAGCACTCATTTTTACCTAGTATAGTGACAATCACTAGGTATTACATTTTAACATTGGAGAATAGGATCTAAAAATTCCAGTTACCCTTTATATTTGATTAAAACACGCAATTCAAAGTCTTTGTATATGCTGTTTCACTTTATAATCAATACAAAAGCAAAAGGTTTGTAATACATCATGAATCCATTCAAAGCAAAATTGTATTTTAAGATTTGACTTACATAACATATTCAAATATTCTGAAACAGTCCATTACATTTTAAACCCTACTGAGGATAAGCGGTGCAGATAATGTTAGAATATGTAGTATCCTGCACAGCACCTGGTGAGACCTAAGAGGATCCAGGCCGGGATACACACCCAGAACCTCCAAACCTTACGGTCTACGCTCCAAGGCAGACCCTCAGCACATCGTCGCATATTGTGGCACGCTGTCATAAAAGAGTCAGAATGGCAACAGTTTGATGGCGTTTACAAACTCCTGAAAGCGACAGCTAAGGATGATGTCCACTATCGACTTAGGTCAATCGAGCATATTTATCATTCCCATCGCTCAGACGGGTTCGGTACAAAGGAATAACTTCTTACGAAGACAATAACTGCAACATCCATTTTAAAACCAGTGGGAGTACTGAGGAGCCAGTTCAGAAAAGCGAGCGAGGAAAAGGTAGCCATGGCAGATGTGAGGAGTGTGGTGAGGGACAGGCTACACACTCTGCTGAGTGCATACCTGTCAACCTGTACGTTTTTGCCGTAACAAAGTACATTTGTTATGCATTTTAAGACGAGTACGACATACAATAAAATCTGTACGGAAAAACGCAAATTTGTCAATGATGGGTACATTGACTATCACGAAACGGCAAATCAATCAAGTCAAACGAGTTCGCCGCGATAGCCTCTATCTCGGTATCGTCTTTTTCGTTGCAAACGAAGCGAGCGTTTTGATGCTACTGTGCGCATGTGTCTGCCACCTGGAGATTTCCCATCATGCATCATTCAGCATCAGATTTCATGTGGTAGTTGTGTAGTGAAAGGAAGTCCGTCTCTTTTTAGAGAAGCGGCTTTTTCGGCTCAACTCATTAAAGAGAGCCGGCTCTCAAACGACTCACTTGCTTTGATGTATTATATTATGAATTATTATGTTGTATAAAGAAGTTAAGAAAAAAAGGAAGTATAAAAGAACATGAAAAAAGACAGGTTTGTGGTTATCTCTTTAATCAGTATATTAGCAACAATAATTTAATGCAGAAAATGAATTCATAATTTTGAATAAAAAGTGTGAATGAGCGAATGAGTTGTCTGTCCCTGTGTGCCCTGCGATTGGTTTGGCAACCAGTTCAGGGTGTCCCCTGCCCACTGCCCGGAGATGGCTGGGATGGGCTCCAGCCCCCCCGCGACCCTAATGAGGATAAGCGGTACGGCTAATGAGATGAGATTATTCTACTTAATATTTGCATGTAGTATTTCCTTCTACAGTGAACATCCAAGCTACTTAATTTTTGTACTTTTAAAATAAACCTCATTCATGTCAATCAACTCAGTCTCTCACAAAATGTTAATATATGTGATATAACAAAACACATGTACAATATAACATGTTAAACTACATAAACACGTTTGAAAACAAATATGGTGTAAGATTATTTTGTATTTTGTAAGGGAAAATGCGGCATGGACCTGTGGAGGTTGACGGTTATGCGAGTGGCACAGGATGAGTGGAAAGGAATGAGCTTGTAAGTGTAGTGTATTCATTGCAAATCCATCTGGATTCACAAAAAAGCTGATGGTCAGCACTCATCTTGGAAGGAGGACAACAGTCGCCACCTTAGGAACGCCTGAAGCGTGAGAGGGCAAGACCTTGGCCACTGCTGGTGTTTCGCCTCCTTTTTAAGGGAAACACACTTTTGATGCAAGGGCAGGGGTGATTCTCGTGTTTTCAGTCTTGCTAAAGCGACATTTTCGATCCGTTTCATCTGCTAACAAAGTTTCCTCCGCCGAAGTTGCATATGATCATGTGATGAGGCTGCTACGTTTGGTTAAACATGGTAGAGCCTGCATGCGAATAAATGCGCCTTAGCGGAGACAGATGGAGATTTAGTAATGACTTCAATGTTGCCTAATATAGCAAAGAAAATTTAACGTTTTTTTTCTTCGTGTAGGGATTTAAAAATGCTCCTAGAAGTGCAAAATGTCACAACTTACTCAAGTAAATAAATAGCGCAAATGTACTCCGTTAATACCAGAGGTGGGTAGTATTTAATAATAGTTTTGCTATACGTTTTTGACATCACGTTTGGCTTGAGTTTTAAAAGCATTTATAAAAATACATTCTATAACCCCTTACAAAAGAAGACAGGAAAAAGAAGACAGTAGTTTCAACTTGCTTCTGCGAGTTCTGGTATCAAATCGTGCTGCTCTTGCACAAGATTGTGAACAAACATGTGATGCAGTTTCAGAGCTCGGTGATAAGTTAGTGTGAAATGACAAGACAATATGATTTATGTACAACAAACTTTATCACAGATTAAAAAAAAAAAAAAAACATTTAAAATGGGAGTGCATCGTCCACAACTAAAGAGGCTTTCTCTTTAGTTGTGGACGCATGAGCATTATCTCAAATGGTTAACTCAAACAGTCACTGACTGATTTGATAACATTGGCAATCCTGCAGAAAATAAAAAAAAATATTGTAAATCACTTCAGTCTGGCACTTGATTTAGGATGAAAACTGCTCACTTTGTTATCAATAAAAAATAAAAAAACTTTGATGCCAGTTGATTGACTTGCAAGGATTCTGCGCATTAAAATTACACACGAACATCACACATTCTAAAGCACTGGACAAAGTCCAAAGCAAAACTTGACTAGATTTATGCACAGCCCAAACAAAACTCAGTTTCAATAGTATAAAAGCCTAAAAAATAACATTTTTCCTGGCTATTCAATAGCTAAAAACTTTTAACGCAGGAAAAACGTTACAGTAACGCATGAATATTGCCCTGATCTAAAACGGGTTCCAGGTCGTCTTCCTGACCATTTCCAAGCTTAAATAGGTTCCTGACGTCGTTCTTTTGCTCAAACGTATTCCTTGGTGCTGCTGGGAGGTCTGGAGATGGGATACTTGGGTGAAGGTTTGCCCCTCGGGCAAGACGCAGCCAGCATTCCGCCACCGATCGCAACCAAAAAGGATCCTGCCCAGGCAATGAAGATGGCAGACCCAAACTCATACCTTAAGAAACAAATTAAAAACAATCAGTAAAATTGAGAATACCGTAAAATTCAGACTGTAAGCCGCGACTATTTTCCCAACGTTTAACCCTGTGGCTTATGCAACGATGCAGTTAATATATGCATTTTTTTCTAACGGCCGCCAGGGGCGCGCCTGAGCAGTAAAGGTAAGAATGAAAGATGTGGAATCTATGTATCGAGGAAGACCGAAGTTTAATGTAACTTTTTGCATGCGTAAAACTAGCATGAACAGACCCTCATCATGGAAAGTGTCAATCGAAAGGGGAGCGCCAACAACCATATTGGGAATCATTTTACAAGTCTGTTTATTTGTAAACAGAAGTAATATAGCGAAACGATCATATTCTCAGAAGCAATGTCCAATGAAGCAGAAATGTTTCAGGACGATTTAGTTCACACGGTTTGATTCTATGGATTGTCCTTAATGCAACAAAGCGATTTTCGCAGGCATTTAAAGACGTTGAAAATGGCCAGGGGACGTACTAGCGAGCTGCGCCGCTTTATAGTCTTCGGATATCTTGTTTCAGACCGATCGTGATGTTTCTGTAACTGGTATGTTTTGAAATTGTCATCATTTCTTGAATCTCAAGAGTTTGGGCTTTCCAATGACCGGTCATGACTTAATTCAGTGACTAGGGACATGGTACAGACACGTGTTCGTTTATCAAAAGTCCGGCAGCCCACCGGCAGGCCGTCAGAATGTTAAGGGATTAAGGTACCGTGTATTATCAAAACTGTGAACGGTCTTTCTTTGTAAATATCTAATGTTTCAATGCGGCTTACAGTCAGGTGGAGCTTATGCATGTACCAAATGTTTCTTCCTCAAAAATGTACCGAATGCGGCTTATAATCAGGTGCACTCTATGCGGATCTTACAGAAATATTTTTATTACAGTGTTTTCGAGACTATAAAAGATGAACTCAAGAACCCCAAATCGGCCAGAAATTTGAAAGTGTACCTTGTAATCCGGTGCGGCTTATACACAGGAAAATACAGTAGATAGAATTGGAAATTAATAGTTACAATGCCGCCCTTTGAGACTCTTTGTAATTAAGGGCTATACAAATAAAAATGACTTGACTTGAAACTGCATACAGTAACTGTTCTGCCTTTGAAACATGTAGAGAGTGATTTTGGAGTGCCCTCTTGTGTTCAACATGTTAATTGTTTATTGCCAAAAGGAAACCAAAGAACTTGGACAGCAACTCAGACGCCATCTTTCCAACGCTTATTGCAAATGGCTCTTTGTGGTTCCGTTTGGCTTTAATTGTCCCTAAGTACGAAGTGTACCATTATTACTTGAAGATTTTTTGTTCATGGTACACTGTTGTACAAAAATTCCATACTCTTGTTTGAATTGTTGATAGCAGCTAATAAAACGTTTTTGTACTTTGTTTTTAGTTTTACAGCGACCTTTTAAGGGTAATGGTTCAGGACAGGGATCGGCAAGCCAAAGTGTTTAAAGCGCCGTAATGGACAACGAAAAAGAAATGTATGCCTGGAGCCGGAAAAAAATGTAAAGCCTTCAATAAACCCATTATTAATTTAAAATGGAAAGGGGTTTTGTGCTTAAAGATTAGTAATTTCATATGTATTTGAAATGTTTTTTAAAGCTTTGCAAATTATTTAGAATGTCAGAATACCACAAAATATACATGTAATCTCCTTTATTTTTTTTCATTTTCAAAAAGGCACAAGGGGCCACACAAAGGCATTGCTAAAAACCCACATATTGGCTCCAGAGCCAAAAAGGTTGTGGGCCACCAGTTTAGGCCACTGTATGGATAAACGGCAACAAAAGAAAGGAAGTCTGGTTATCTAACTGTCATCCCCTAGCCGTTTAGTTGGCGAAAAAAGGGTATTCTTTGGAGTGAGGACAGCACAGTAAATGAACATTTTTTCATTTTATTTAAATGTATTCATTTATATTCAACCCTAGCTCTTACTATAGTTTTAATTCGATGCACCTTGTATATGAAAAACATACCACAAAAGACCATCTAATAATCCTGTGTACCCTGCAGTATTAAAACAGCAATAACTCACTTGGTGTTGACGGGAGTAAAAGGGTCGTAGAAGGCTCGGATGATGTCATGAGCGTACCAAGAGCAGGCAACGATGGAACACAGAGCTAGTGGGGAGAACCGAAGAACACGCTCAAAAATGCGAGACTTGCGTTTGTGCGAATAAATCTAATATTACCTCCAATCAGCAGGATGATGCCCCCCGTCATGGCGATGCGAGATTTGCGTGTCTTGTCGTCACCGCCGCAATTTGTGCACTTCATTCCCATGCAGGCCGCGCCCAAACCGGCCACCGTTACGATAATGCTCACGATCATGAGGGCACGTGTTGCCTGCAGGGCGCCTGAGTTAAAAATAAAAGAACATGTCAAATGGTTAACAAATATGGATACAGCCATAGAACTCATATGAATGTGTGTTTCTTTAAAGCAGGGGTCTGAAATTCAATTGACTTGGGACCATCAGAGGTAGGGTCTTGGCGAGGGGCAATGCTCCCTCTAATCTTCCACGGGTCCGTACGTTCACACAAAAGTCTGAGCGTCACTTGGAATAAAAGTGAGCAACATCACTCCCAAGTGAGGCAACGAAATCATTAGCAAAAATGTCCAAAACCTGTATCAAGTTACACTTTGCAGAGTTTTCTGCAATGTTTAATAATTTTTCACATTTTAAAGAATTGACAAATGTACTTTTAAAAAGGAGTTATGGCCAACAAAAACCTAAAAAAAAAAAAAAAAAAAAGGAAAATAATACTAACATTTGGGGGGGATTTATTTAGTTGCACAATACCAGAACTGTATTTACGAACACTTTTTAGTGGCAGTACAATGTTGGCAAAAAGATTAACTTGAAATATTTCAGAATAATTTTAATGCAACACATGACCATTTAAAGAGACCCCCCCCAAAAAAACTGCCCCTTTTCCCCTGTGCCTTTTTTTATTTTCCCTGCTCTTTATACACTTTCTTTCTCATTTTGTTTACCTTTTTTGCTGCATTTAACCCCCACTTTAATTCTTCAATTCTTTCCTAAGCAGCACAGCGGCACAGTTCTGAGGTAATGAGATCGAACCTTCCTGTGTGGAGTTTGCATATTCTCCCCGTGCTTGCGTGGGTTTCCTCCGGCACTCACACATGCATGTTAGGTTAATTGGCTGGACCAAATTGTCCCTAGGTATGTATGGGTAAGTTGATTGTCTCCGAGTGCCCTGCGATTGGCTGGCAACCAGTTCAGGGTGTCCCCTGCCCACTACCCGAAGATAGCTAGGATGGGCTCCAGCACCCCCGCGACCCTACTGAGGATAAGTGGTGCAGATAATGGATGAATGGATGTTCTTTCCTTTTTTTCTAGCTTTTTCCTTTTCCCCCCCTTGCTTTTGCTTATCTTAGCTTTGTACTTTTTTTTTAATAGATTTTTTTCTTTATTCCCCCCTCCCTCTCTAAAGTAATTTTATGCATTGTTAATATATGGATTAAAGCAACAAATACAATCCAGAGATATGTTTGGGAACTGGAAGAGCTGGCTCCTTTCAGTGAGCCGAGCTGAAAGAGCTGGTTCTAGAAAAACTACACTGACCTTACTCAACTTCGACATTTACTTCAAAACACTGCATTTAAAACACACCACCAGGGGAACCAATGTTTTTACTGAATACACCATATTTTGGCTAAACTACTACTAAGCTACTAAATTCAAAATTTGAGCCCTTATTTTTGAATTTTTTCTTGTGCGCGATTGCGCACAGTAAAGAGGGAAATTTGGATGCAGGGGTCCTACATTGGGTTTTTTCTACTGAAATGTTTGCATAAAAGCACTCAGTCCACTGTTCTCAAATATCGTTTTTAAAAATGCCGCACACTAACTTAAATATATTAAAAAAACTATGTAAATCAGTATTAAATGAATCCATTATCCCCTTGTGCTGCACTAATTTTTTTTTTGTTGAACAAAAGACTGGGCAAAACTGGCAAAAATAATGGTGCAATTTGTCAGTCTGTATTTTGTCATCTTTGTGCTTTTTAGCACTTGTTTCTTCCGGCGCCGTCACGAATGGCAGCCACTCCAGCAGCTCCCGTGTTATTTTCGATTGTTCTCGATTGTTTGTTCTCAGCTCAGGGATGCTGCTGGAAATGTGAATTTCCCGTCGGGGATGAACAAAGTATCTATCTATCTATCTATCTATCTTGTTCTCAGTTGCACTACATAATAGGGCGACATCTAGTGGTCATATTGTACACACTGTGCATTTAAGTATTTTCTCAATTAGTATTGTTCTTTAAAACTAAGGCGCTAAATAGTACACATTGCCCCTTTAAACATCCATATTAAAGCGGGGGCCTAAAATTATAATCGCAGGTGCCTCAATTGCCCCGCGAGTTTGAGTCTAAAGGATCTTATTTAGAGTAGATGTTGGGTCTTTAAGTGTGCTAGTGCGACAGAATGCACGACTCAAACAGGTCTGACCAGGTTTCAGGTTGCATCATGGCGGACACACCTGATTTCACATGGCTACAGGTTAACATTTTACAGCTTATGACCTCTGTCTGCAAACAAAGAAGTCCTCTGTACCCTCTTAGCTGCCCCCTGTAGGGCCATTTTTTCAAATGCAATTCTGACTTAAATCTTGGTTGATCAAAACTGGCTGTGTTTAAGGGCTATACAAATAACATGACAAAGATAATCTGAAACTTTGTTGTGAAAACTCAGTTGAATAGATTGGAACAGGCCAATCAAGCCAAAAATACATGTCAACCTTTAGACATTTAAATGTTATCACACACGCCGGTTTCATGCACAAAACACAATCGGTATCAAGAATGTTAAAAAACATCAAAACAAACATCAATCTCCAGGACCCCGCCCACTTGCTGTGTTCTGCCTCAAACAGCTTTGCTAAAAGTAAGAAAATCAGATGAGTGCAGTAGAAAATAATGGATAAAGGCTCTTTGATTTAATTTGGGCTTTGGTAACACATACTTCATAGAAAAAAAATTGAATTTCTTTAAGGACACCTCCAACGGCGCATTCGAAAAAGTAGTTATTTGTTTTAAAAAATGGATTGGTTGATTCAAAGCTGGCTGTGAGTATGTGATAAGATTTTGTAATCTAAGATGAATGGAATGCAACTGGCCTATCTCGCTACTGTTTTAACACCCCATAAACAGAATAGGATCATAAAAGGTAAGGTTGGGCAAATTAATCCAAATATCGATATTACAGATACTAAGCAAGTACTTGGATCGGACCAATACTATTGTCCTGGGATTGATAATACACTCCACCAATTTCCATTTTAGAGCCTCTCTCTACTTGTCCTGCTTCTGCTTTCTGTCTGTCAGGAAGAGAGGGCTAAATCCATGTGCCCTCCACTACCAGAAGTTGAAAATGACGAAAAGGGTGGGGTCATTTGTGTGGTTAAGTTGTCTGCTTTTGTGACAACACCAACAATTTACATAGACAGATTAAAATTTACCCTGCAGAGTAACGAACTGCAAGATTTAAACACGTTACTGTTCTTGAACAAGAAGCTGTAAATCCACCGTCACTAAGGGAACAGTCAACCAGAAACAATGTTATTGAGTATTTTCAAATGTTGTGCAGTTGCATGTATTTAGGTGTCTTGTTCACATTGTACAGTATGTTTTTTTTTCTCTCATTGCCGCTATTTCGGTTTGACTGTCTTGGCTTTTGTTCTGAAACACTTGTATTAGAAATATTTTCCTTTTTTATACAGTTTAAGCTTAAAATGTAGATATCAAATTTGAAAAAAAATTAGTGCTTAAATCTGCGTTAAACGTAGAAATATATTAACTCAAGGGGGGGGGGGGGGTTCAATTATTTAATGATCATGACATTTCCAAGCAAAAAGTATCAATATTGAATCAGTATCTATGGATACTGCCGTGTATTTACTCAGAGTGGATCGATACCAAAATTTACAGTATCGCCCACTCTAAAAGGCGGGTAGTCAAGTCTACCTAATCACACTTCGTTTAGTGCAGTTTTCTGGAAATGTCCGCCAAAAGATTTAACGTCCATTTTAAGGCTTCATACGTAAAAACCAAATTTTTTTTTACACATTTGTTGAGCCTTTACATCTCCAAAACAAACTTTAAAATATATATTTAATAAAAAATTAAAACAAGTTATCGACTGAAACGTTGTGCGTTTCTCAAAATAAAACTGACTATTCATAAATTCAGCATTTTCTCGCCGGGGGTGAAATATCAATCAATTACTTAAATCTTGTTTGATTCAGAGCTGGCTGTGCGCATTTGTAACAAAAGTGTAAACTTAGTTGATTAACTACAGTTTTTACAACACTCTAGATAAGAATCTTAGAAGGCGGTTAGTAATGTCAACATAAACGCACCTTGTTTTACATTCTACCACTTCCTGAAAATGGCCGCCAAAAGACTTAACGTCCATTTTAAAATGCATCTTTGGCATGTTTGTTCAAAATAAATATAGAATATATAATCCATACCAATTTACTGAGCCTTTACATTTTCAGAACAAACGTATGTTAAATCGCCCTATTAAAAAAATAAATAAAAAAAATTAAACATCACAAGTTATCGAACGTGCTGAAAACGAGACGGTGCTTATTTTTTCCCCAAAAATAAAACTTTCCACGACTTCTAGTAAATATAATGTGCTTTTTTTCCAGCCAGGGTGAAACATTAACAAGTGACTAAACTGGTTTAGCGAAGAGAAAAAAGGTACGAAAGTGCGGTTTGTAAATTAAAACAATAAAAAGAGGTAACGGCCTCCTCGGGAGCGGGTTGGGAACTTCCCTCTCGCAGGTGTACTTCATTAGCATACTTTTGTTTCTGTGTTGTCACAATTAATTCACATAAGCCATCTAAAAATATAACACACTTGTTAAAATATGAATGGCTCAGTAAAGAATGATAATCCCATTCTTAAAAGAAAACTAATTGAGCGATTTGAATGACTTACTGTTGAGCTGGAGAATGGAGTCGTAAACCTTGCACTGGATCTGGCCTGTGCTTTGAAAAGCGCAGGACATCCAAAGGCCTTCGTACATGGCCACCGCCGTGATGATGTTGTCCCCTACATAGGCCGACATCTTCCATTGGGGCAGGATGGTTCCAATTATCAAACCGATCAAGCCGATGAGCGACAGGACGAATCCGAACATCTGCAAACCCGAATTGGCCATTTTTTTCCGCCCTCTCCCTTCCTTCCTCTTCGACGACTTGAGAAACAGTAAAAAGCGACGTCCACTTGCTCAAGATTATCCCACCGGTTAAAACCTATAAATGATTCTAAAAACACTTTTTGATGTTTTCAGATAAAAGTTGTTTTGTCTTTTTTTGTTTAGGAGCCGATGTCACCTTGCACCTGTTGCGTTGCCGCACCTTGAATAGGGAGGGGACAACGGGAGCGCGCTTTTTAGGCGGTTTCAGTTGCTGGGTGGGCGGACGCGCGCACGTAGTTTCGACGCGTGCGTCGATGGCAGGAGCGCCTGGAGTTTCGTGGCGTCACCACTTCCGGAAAATTAAGTCTGACGCTGTGCAAAACACACCGTGACGTCATTTCGGGATTTTTTTTTTCTCCCCCCCTTGGCTTTATTAAAGGACATAAAATTTCATCTTTTTTTCTCTTCTTAATACATTTGAAACATTTCGTTGATATGCCTACCAAACAGTGGCGTCACCAGACATCAGTCGCAGGGGGATAGGAAATTCACAGGGGAGCACCATTATTATTACCCAAAGTTGATTTTACACAGCACTAATGCACGTAAGCAGCGTGTATCAGATTTTATTATTTTAGCAGCTTCTAGATGCTTTTTTCCCTCTTGTTATTGGTCAATATGCATTTTTTTTTTCAATGGATTATGTGTTGTTGACATTAAATCTGTCGAGTATATAAGAGGTTGAAATTGTTTTGTATTGCATCTTTTTTTAGATTTTTAAATAATTTTGTAACCAGTGTTTTTCAGGGATGTGTTTTACGATTCGCTTTTAAGAAACTTAAGTTTATTCTTGTATTTTGAAGTTTGTCTGTTGCTGCACTGAATAGTCAATATGTATTTTAATTTTACATTTTGTGTTTTACAAAAGGATTGAATGAAAGAATGAATGAAAACTTTATTTTGAACATCAAAAACAAGAAAAAAACAATGACACAATAACAAAATAATGTTAACATAACATGTTCGAAAAGGGGTGGTATGAAGGAGACGCTTATTTTCCCTACCCCTTCATCTTCCCTATTAATTACATTCTATAGATAGCGCCTCTTTTGTGTCTAAATACAACGTAACCTCAAGGATACACACATTACATAGGTCAGATATCAATAATTCTAATAATAACAATAGTCACATATTTTATACACTAAACATTGTAGTACCCATCCCTCAACATCATAATGCCACGAGTAACCATACAACACTGCGACACCAATGATAATAAAAACAATAGGAATAATATTAATAATAACAGTTATGATATAATAATAGCAACAATAAGAACAAAGTTAACCGTAGTTTCAAAAGTAGTATTTCCAATCTCCCGTATCACTCTCGATTTGTTCTTCTTTTTTAATTCTTTTTTTTCTCCTATCTTTTTCAATATTTTCCCATTTTTTCTTCTTTTTCTGTTGTTCTTTATTTTCCTATGTTCCTATTTTTCCTACATCCACTTTTCTTTGGGTGGGCAGAGTGTATCTGTGGGTGGGCACAGCCCACACCCCCACTCTGGTAACACCCCTTCTACAAAGTACTATAATTCTCAAATATTAGGCGAGACATTTCCCAAACGCAATGGATATATTTCAGGGTTGTCCAACTCGATATAGTTGGGGGCTGCTAGAGTTAGGGTCAGGTTGAGGTTAGACCAAATCGTGTTTTCACAAGAAAAGCTTGGATAAAACCTTTCCATTCTTTTCAATTACCTATTATACAATTTTGCCCTACAATTGGCTGGTAACCAGTTCAGGGTGTCCCCTGCCCATTGCCCGGAGATGGCTGGGATGGGCTCCAGCCCCCCCCCGCGACCCTAATGAGGATAAGCGGTACGGATGATGAGATGAGACAATTTTTTACACAAAATAAGATCTAAATATGAAACTCAGGAATGAATGTGAAAATTAATCACTACATCAGTAATAAGTGAAAATGTAATTTGCATGGGGTGCACTTACATTAAACGGACATTGTGTAATATTTACCGGTGATTACCATTATAAGTTGCTTTATTTGGCAACCGAAATCAAGTCCTACAAAGAAAGAATACAAACTAGGGAGAAACAAAATGACATTATATTCATTTTTTTCACACAACCTTTGTCATGAAAGAAAGAGAAAGCAAAGGAAAAAGAAGAAAACGTGGAAGGAGAAAAATAAAATAAAAAGGAAAGAAGAGAAAAAAAGCAGAAAAAAGGGAAAGAAAAAAATTAAGAGGAAAAAAAGAAATTAAAAAAGGAGAAAGGGGAAAAACAGAAGGAAAGAAAGAAAAGGGAAAGGAGAAACAAGTAAAAATGAATAAAGGGATAAAAAGAAATAAGTTAAGTAAAAATGATAAAATAGAAGAAAGAAAAAAATGAAATACAAAGAGATAGACAAGAAAAATATATTTTTTATGGTATTTATACATAGTTCATGTATTTTTGCTTGTTTTATAAAAATCAATACAATTATTTTAATGCGGAATTCTTTACCACTGGGAGGTACTTAATAATACACTCTGTACCTTTAAATTTAAAGGCAGAGACCTTAGACTATCATCCCGCAGGCTGTAACTGGCCACCGAGTCACAAAGTTGAGACCCCTGCTTTATTTATTTTGTACATTAGGGGATCACTGTCGTACATTTTATGAACTATTATCTTCAAATGTTTTAACCAGATACGTCAATTTTATTCATTTCAATAAGTGACGTGCTGCTATGTTTGTGTCAGGGTAGCCGCACTCCCATTTAAATCAACCTACATTTTATTCATCATTTGGTTGGCAGAGCAAGAAAGCAATATATAAACTGTAGCATCAAAAAAATAGCGCTACCTCTTTCAAATAAATTAATGAATGGAAAGGTAATCCCCCGTTATGAAAAATAAACTTGCAACGAGAATAAAATTACGCATTAGACTAAAAACGCCTACCAATTTTTAAAACAAAATATTTTTTTTTCCAAATTTAAACAACGAAAGAAACAATCTCGATAAGAGGCTAGTATTTTAATCTACGACTGCTTTATTTTAAAGCAACACAAAGTCTTTATACATGGATGCTCCAACATTGGCACTACAACTCCTTTTTGTTAAACATTTTCAACTTCCGGTTTCAAACAAGCACGCTTTTTTTTTTAAATCTTCTGGAGACGGTTTGTGTTCTGCACGTAAAAATAGAGTGCTCAATATTGCTACTGATTTTTAATGTCGAAAGGTTGGCATGTACACGTTTTGCTGGTAATTTATTACTGTAGCTCTATTCAAGGACATAAAAAGTATATATATTTTTTTCCAACCCCTGCATAATATTTTGTTAATATGTCTTCCACCCACAAAAAAAAATCCCCAGACAATTCATTCCCTAACCCAAAAGCTCTATTTAATCTTAACGTTTGGGGATAATTTAACATATTTTGAACTATTACATTTGACTCTTTCAACCAGATATGTAAATTTTATTGATTTAAATCTTCGTGGTCGCCAATACTTTACTTATTAATAACAATGACAAAGCCTAGGCCCGCGGGCCGGATGTGGCAGAGTGTTCAATTATTCAATGATCATGACATTTCCATGGAAAAGGTATCGTATTGGTATTGATCGATACTACCATGTATTCACTCAGATTGGATTAATACTACAATTCCCAGTATCGCTCACCTCGACTGAGAATTACATGATGCTGTTATTGACATAAAAAACCCTCAGCAAAGTGTTGACAATTCTGTCGTGATTACCTAACTGGAGCCACCTGAGGTAATCAGCTGGTGTGCTGGAACGCGAATTCCTGATTGGTGGAAGCTTTCTACATAAGCTGTCAGCGTCCAGAGATGGACGTTCGAGTGTACTCCTCGTTTCCCTGAGTGAGCCTCCAACATTCAAGGTACCACGATCCCTTTGTGTATTCCAAGTCTGATTCTCGTTGCCTGACCCTTGTCTGTTAAAAGTTACGATCTACTCTTCCGTCCCGGCCACCGACTTACCTGCTACGTTACTCGTCACGCGTTTTCACCACGGAGTTGCCATATCGTCCAAAGAGGCTCTCTGCTACCAAGAGACGACGTCCCAAGCCTGCTCCACCGAACCTTGTCCAAATAAATGCTTTAACTGACGCTATTGGATCCGAGTGCTTGTTCTGGTCCCTGACAGAACACTCGAACCAAAAAATGGATCCAGCGTCATTTTTTCCCACCTCCGAGAAATGCGGAAATGCCGAGCAGGAATCCGCGCTACAGCGCCTACTACATACCGAAGGCGCGGTACAACAGATCGCCCATGACGTATCCACACTGGTCCGGCAAGTACAACGTCACCAACAATTTTTTGAGCAACAGTGCGAAGCTTCCCCGGCAACACAACCACAAGATCCGGTTCCGCCTCTTTCTGATCAGGTCGGCAGTGTTGAACCACGAGTAGGTTCGCCAGAGAGATTCAGTGGAGAGCCCGCCCAGATCCGCCCCTTTCTCATAAATTGCCGATTAATTTTTGATCTACAACCGCGAGCCTTTGTGAACGAAAAGACGAAGGTGGCCTATGTAATAAATCACTTGACTGGCAGAGCCCGCCTTTGGGGAACGGCAGAATACGAACGAGGGGCGACAGCATGCACCTCTTTTAGTTTGCTAAGCCAGGAAATGATTAAAGTATTTGATTCTGGTTCCTCATCAGTCGATGCTGCTCGTTCCATCTTGAACATCCGCCAGGGGAGACGCTCCATTGCCGACTATGCCATTGACTTCCGCACTCTAGCAGCCCAGAGTCACTGGAACGAAGAGGCGCTGGTCGACGCCTACCTCCATAGCTTGTCCGGTTATCTCAAAGACGAATTGGTATCCCACGCTCCTCCGGTAACTCTTGACAACGCTATCGAACTGACCGCCCGGATCGACTGTAGGGTCCAGGCAAGACGCCGAGAGAGAGAAGATCCCAGCCAATCCATCACCAGGCAAAGTCAAGACATGAGTAGGATACCGAACCCCCCAACCACTTCTACCGCACCTCATGAGATGATGGAGGTGGACCGCACCTTTCTCTCCGTCGAAGAGCGCCAGCGAAGGCGTTCCGAACGGTTATGTTTTTACTGCGGCGGCCAGGGACATAGGGTGGTCAATTGCCCGTTAAAAGCCAACGCTCGTCGGATATAGGGGACGTCCGATTGAGCTCGGCTTTAGTATCGTCCCCCAAGACTGATAGACCTGTTCTCCGGGCAAATCTCATTATTTCCGGTTCATCTCAGCCCTTCCATGCCCTGATCGATTCTGGCGCCGAAACAAATATCCTGGATTTGTCACTCGCACACAAGATGGGGATACCTGTTAAAACCCTTCCTAACCCGGTATCAGCTCGGGCTTTGGATGGTCACCTATTAGGCACCGTATCCCAAATAACTGAACCCATAGAACTACAGTTGTCTGGAAATCACAGAGAGAAGATCCGATTTCATTTACTTCACTCCCCTAACCAACCCCTTGTTCTGGGTCATCCTTGGTTGGTGCAACACAACCCCCATTTCGACTGGCGCACTGGGTCGATACTTGAATGGGGCATGGACTGTCACCAAACCTGTCTGCGAGCCGCTCCTTACCCAAATCATCCTGTTTCCACAAGGGCCCCACCCAATCTGTCCAAGGTCCCAGCCTGTTACCACCACCTACGGGAGGTCTTCAGTAAAGCTAAGGCCTCTTCCTTGCCCCCTCATAGACCTTATGACTGCGCGATTGATCTCCTGCCTGGGTCCGCTCCTCCTCGGGGCCGCCTCTACTCCCTGTCCATTCCCGAGAGGAAGGCCATGGAGGAGTACATTTCCGATGCCTTGGCGGCTGGTATCATTCGACCCTCCTCTTCTCCTGCAGGGGCGGGGTTCTTTTTTGTGGGAAAGAAGGACGGGTCACTCCGGCCCTGTATAGATTATCGGGGCCTTAATGAAATCACGGTTAAAAATCGCTATCCCTTGCCTCTGCTTGCCTCTGCATTTGAGCTTCTACAGGGGGCCACGATCTTCACTAAACTTGATCTGCGCAACGCCTACCACTTAGTCCGTATCCGGGAGGGTGATGAGTGGAAGACAGCATTCAACACACCCACCGGTCACTACGAGTACCTGGTAATGCCGTTCGGATTAACCAATGCTCCAGCCGTTTTCCAATCCTTGATAAATGACATTTTACGAGATGTGCTTAATCGTTTTGTTTTTGTGTATCTGGACGATATCTTAATTTTCTCAAAGTCTCTCGATGAACACCGAAAACATGTCCAGCTGGTTCTCCGTCGTCTCCTGGAGAACTCTTTATTTGTCAAAGCAGAGAAGTGCGAGTTTCACGCCAAGACAGTCTCGTTCCTGGGCTACATCGTGGCGGAGGGGACCCTTCAGATGGATCCTGCGAAGGTATCAGCAGTCACCTCTTGGCCTGTCCCTGAGTCTCGGAAAAAACTCCAACAATTCCTTGGTTTTGCCAATTTCTACCGGAGGTTCATCAGGAACTACAGTTCGGTGGCAGCTCCTCTCACGCTTCTTACCAGCCCTAAAGAGCCATTTCGGTGGTCTTCCGAGGCTAATGCAGCTTTCAACCGTCTAAAAACTCATTTCTCTACGGCCCCCATACTCCAGGTGCCTGACCCTGCGCGCCAACTGGTGGTGGAGGTGGACGCCTCAGATGTGGGAGTGGGTGCTGTCCTGTCCCAGCGGTCTGACAAGGACCAGAAGATGCACCCGTGCGCCTTCTTTTCCCGGCGGTTGTCCCCGGCCGAACGCAACTACGATGTGGGGGATCGTGAGTTGTTGGCCGTCAAGCTAGCCCTGGAGGAATGGCGACATTGGTTGGAGGGGGTAACGGTGCCGTTCATAGTTTGGACTGACCACAAGAACTTAGAATATATTAGATCGGCCAAGCGGCTCAACCCTCGCCAGTCACGTTGGGCCCTGTTTTTCACCCGCTTTAACTTTACTCTGTCCTACAGACCCGGATCTCGTAATGTGAAGCCCGACGCGCTCTCCCGGCAATTCCAGAATTCCAATGAAACACCTCAGGATCCCGCAACGGTCCTTCCAGCTTCCCGTATGGTGGCAGCAGTTTCCTGGGATATCGAGTCCCGAGTCAGAGAGGCGTTACCCAATCAGGCGGGCCCCAGCTCCTGTCCCGAGGGTCGACTATTCGTCTCCGAACCCTTGCGGTCCGAGGTCCTCCAATGGGGGCACAATTCTCACTTTTCTTGCCATCCGGGGTCGGCTCGGACTCACAGTTTCTTGTCCCGACGCTTCTGGTGGCCTACCATGGCCAAGGACGTTAGGGAATATGTCTCCGCCTGTCAAGTGTGCGCCCAGAACAAAGCATCCCACCAACGTCCGGCCGGTCTGTTACATCCACTTCCGGTTCCCCGTCGCCCATGGTCCCACATCTCCTTGGACTTTGTGACGGGGTTGCCAGTATCCGAGGGGATGACGACTGTACTAACTATCGTGGACCGGTTCAGTAAGATGGTCCATTTCGTGGCACTACCAAAGCTCCCCTCCGCCAAGGAAACTGCATTGATAGTCCAGCAACATGTGTTCCGCCTCCATGGCATCCCTCTGGACATTGTTTCTGACCGGGGTCCCCAATTCTCATCCGCGTTTTGGAAGGAGTTCTGTCGTCTGTTGGGTGCCTCAGTCAGTCTCTCATCGGGGTTCCACCCTCAATCCAATGGTCAGTCTGAACGAGTGAACCAAGATTTGGAAACGGCACTTCGCTGTATGGTCTCTAGTGAACCGTTGTCTTGGGCTCGGCAATTGGCATGGGTGGAGTATGCTCACAATTCCTTGGTTAGCTCCTCCACTGGTATGTCCCCCTTCCAGTGCGTATATGGGTACCAACCCCCTATGTTCCCTAGTCAAGAAGAGGAAGTAAACTGCCCGTCAGCTACGGCGAACGCACGCCGTTGTCGGCGAACTTGGGCTCGTGCTCGGGCCACACTCCTTCGGGCAAGCAAGGCTCATTCCGTCGGGGCTAATCGACGGAGGAGTCCTGCTCCGAATTACCAGGTGGGCCAGAAGGTGTGGCTCGCATCAGCTGATCTTCCACTGAAGGCTGAGTCGAGGAAGCTGGCTCCTCGGTATCTTGGTCCGTTTCCTATAGTAAGAATTATCAACTCCTCAGCAGTCCGTCTCCGTCTACCAAGATCTATGAGAGTGCACCCCACGTTTCATGTCTCCCGAATCAAACCCGTCAGCCAGAGCCCGTTGGCACCCATTCCACCTCCTCCCCCGGCTCCACGCTCCTTGGACGGGGAGCCTATCTATACAGTGCGCCGCCTGCTCCGCTCCCGACGCAGGGGTCGGGGCTTCCAGTACTTGGTCGATTGGGAGGGATATGGTCCGGAGGAGAGATCATGGATTCCCAGCAGGCAGATCCTGGACCGATCTCTTGTGGCAGAATTCCATCGACTGCATCCTGACCAACCAGCACCACGCCGTGGTCGTCGTCGTAGGTCCAGCGCTGCTACCCTTCCACCGGCGGACCCACCCGCTACCGCCCCTTCAGATGCGGACGAAGGGGTGTCTATTCACTCGGAAGAATTCTGAGGTACTGTGCTGTTTGTTCTCAGTTTACCTGTGGATATTTTTTTTTTTGTGTTTGTGCGCTGCAAACGGATTTATTATCCATCCCCGGGGATCGCTGGTGTGATGGTGACCTTCTGGGGTTCATCGGACGACCTCTAGGCCCTCCATTTTGGATTATTGGTGATGTATTTTGGATTATTCGTAACTGGCCTGTGACTTTTGTTCCTTGGATTACCGGTGTTTCCACGTGACGTGTTTGGATTATTTTTTTTTTTTTCCCTGGGGGACTTCTGGAGCCGTCCCTTGAGGGGGGGGTTCTGTCGTGATTACCTAACTGGAGCCACCTGAGGTAATCAGCTGGTGTGCTGGAACGCGAATTCCTGATTGGTGGAAGCTTTCTACATAAGCTGTCAGCGTCCAGAGATGGACATTCGAGTGTACTCCTCGTTTCCCTGAGTGAGCCTCCAACATTCAAGGTACCACGATCCCTTTGTGTATTCCAAGTCTGATTCTCGTTGCCTGACCCTTGTCTGTTAAAAGTTACGATCTACTCTTCCGTCCCGGCCACCGACTTACCTGCTACGTTACTCGTCACGCGTTTTCACCACGGAGTTGCCATATCGTCCAAAGAGGCTCTCTGCTACCAAGAGACGACGTCCCAAGCCTGCTCCACCGAACCTTGTCCAAATAAATGCTTTAACTGACGCTATTGGATCCGAGTGCTTGTTCTGGTCCCTGACAAATTCGGCATATTCTGCAATCTTTATCCATTGATACTGGCTAGACTTTGCCCACTGAGTCACACTGAAGAGGCGGGCTGTAATTTGATTATCCAAACGTCACAACTACAACAACCAAAAGTATTAGTCACTTCAAAAGAATTCACTGAACTATTATTAGGTATCTTCTACAAGGCTATGAGTGTCTATTTCTGGTCTATTGCCCTTGTCTTAACGCTGTTTCCCGATTTGTGATAATAAATGCTCCCATGCTTGGTGTGATGTGCTCTGCATCTTTCATTTTTTGTGAAGAGTCACCATGTTTGGCATGTCATATACACAACAAAGAAGTTTCAAGCTCAAACGTTTAATCAGAATCTCAAATAATGACATGAGTTAACCAAATTTATGACAAACATTTGGTTATTGAGATTTTGCCTTGCTGGCTCGAAAATGACAGGAGGTGATAATACATATTTTCAGCAAAAACTATGCATAGACTAGAACTCATACCTGTCAACCTGTACGTTTTTGCTGTACAAAGTACGTTTATTATACATTTTAAGACATGTACAAAGTACAAGAAAATCTGTACGGAAAAACGCAAATTTGTCAATTATGGATACCATCCGGTAAACACTGACGGCAAATCAATCAAGTCTAACGAGTTCGCCGCGGTAGCCTTTATCTCGGTATCGTTTTTTTCGTTGCAAACGAAGCGAGCGGTTTGATGCTACTGTGCGCATGCGTCTGCCGCCTGGGGATTTCTTATCATGCATCATTCGGGAAAAAAAAAAAAATATATATATAGTGTAAGATTATTTTGTATTTGGTAAGGGAAAATACGACAGTTTGTACGGGCATGGAGTCGTGGAGGTTGACAGGTAAGAGAACTATAACAAATGGCTTTTAGTGAAAGTTTGCCACCCAATGGTAAGTTTGCAAAGAATTGGTGTGAAGGTAACTAAACAATACCAGCAAGTTTAAATCTGAACAAAGACACTAAACACATTAAAGTTGAAAAAAAAACGTAATTTTTTTTATCACTCACCATTTGAACGTTTATAGTCATGAGGACACTCTGAACTTTGTTATTTGCGAACTTTATATGGCTAAATCCTATAATCCTTATGAAAATGTGAATTCAGTTTGAACTCAGACTGTTTGGCTTTGCATGCTTTTACTGAGAATTATCTTATCTTTGAGCTGTAGAACCACAGAAATATTTTTCAGACGCTTAGCTCGACGGATCATAAAGAGAAAGTATCTGTGTGTGTGTGTTTGTTTTTTAAATAACATTTTTTGAAATACTCTGTTTTAGGTGGCATCTAAAAGAGAGATTGTGTCATGGAAGTCAGTGTCAGTCTGAAACCCTTTCGAGCAGTATTCGACCGGATCGGATCCTCCTCAGCTTGATCGCGACTATGAGTAGTAAGTTAATTACCCTAATCCGTGCTACATGAGCTATCCATTTAGCATGGTAATCATTCTGACATTGTACTGTCTAATTGACTGCTGGGCTGTGAACTGGTTGTAATTGCATCTATTCATCTATCTGATATATATTCCGGGTTAATCCTGGCTTTTCACAAAGATGGCTGACTTCACCATTGATTGTGCGGATGAGTATTTTGGAGGCAGAGATTTGATTTTTTTTTTTGACGCCACGAAAATGCTAATTGCATGCCGTGCTATATATGCTACGTGTGTTGAAGAAATTTGACATAATGTGCGTGAGGCTATGATGAAATTGACATTGCACAGTGCCAAGTATTTGTCAATATCCGCAACATAGTTTTTTTTCTTCCCTTTCCCCCCCCCCCCGGTAACAATCCTTTATCATGTATTGCATTTGCATGGACGAAGACACATGCGCTAGTTGATCCCAAAGGTGTCTAGTGGTTTTGATGTCAAGGTTCTCGTAGGGTTCTGTCACAGCAAACTCAGCAGAGCATGACTTTATGTGCTTTTACAGGGACAGAGCTGAGCTTGAATGAAAAATGGCCTTCTTTAAAGTGTGCCCACAAAGTTGGAAGGTTACGCTTGTCTTCCTATAGATTGATATCTATTCAACTTTTTATGCCAAAGTTTTGTGCAACAGTGTGATGGTTTGCATTGTCTTCTTTTATGTCTTAAACTTGTTTTATGCGAAAACTTTTAATCATCAAATCATATCATTCTTTAATGCCAAAAATGATGGTCATCTATGGTGATAACTAGTTTCTTTATTGCTTTGACTTTTATTGAAAACTTGAGCTTTGTACATTAGCATAGTTGTAATTTGCACCCAAAACTATACTTGTTATCATCTTGGCTAAATGTTAGCTTTGTGTTCCTCTGAAGTTATTGTATTCTTTTACTATGCAAACAAATTGTCATCTTCTTCTAATCCAAAAACTAGTGTTTTCTTCTTCTTTGGGCCAATAACTTGAATATTGTATTGTGTTTTTATTATGTTATGTTTTTTTATGGTTATAGTTTAGTAGACACTCAAGTTTAGGCGTGAAGACAACAAGAGAAGACCGCAACTTCAGATAAGACATTACAACTTGTTCCAAATGCTGGCTCTTGAGCCCTTTCTTTTAATTAAATCTCTCAAGTTACAAAAACAGATTTGCCCTTAAATGTGTTGATATCAAACAACAACATGATGTAAACAGTGCATAATAGTGAAGGTAACAAACAACAGTGAGGTATAATAGTCAAAATAACAAAATGGCATCCTAAGCAAACTTCTTTTCAGACGTCTGGTATTGAAAACAGAATAAACTCATCATACGCCAAAATATGTGGTCATTTTCTTTTGAGTCAAAAGTTCTCTTTTTATGGTTATAACTAGCACTGTATTCTTAATGGTCTTCTGTTCTTAAATCCCAATACTAGCGTACTCGTTTATTGGTTTCCACATTGTTCACTTTTGCTCCAAAAACTAAAATTTAAAACCCGCTACCTTGTGTAAAAATAAGTAATGGTCAAATAAAGTTAATTTGCAGTAAGCTGAAAAGCAGTTCATTTATTTTCAAATCTAATCCAAAAGATTCAGCTCTTTAATGTATTTATGCATCGTATGTCGTATCTTGTGTGAGTTCTGCCGGGGAAATATCAGGCTTGGATCGTCTTCATTCCATGTTCCAGATTCCTGAGATGCTTTGCATGGTGGAGGGGAATGTATTTGAGATTCTTTCAGAGTTCCTGAGTCAATCCTGACATAGTTGTCTGCAAACGGATAACTGTTGGCACAATATTGTCGACTTTCCTTGAATTATTAGATTGATGCTGTTGATTAGAATACACTGCAAATATGAATTAAAATGTCACCACCAACCCTTTTTCTGTTGTTAATTGTACCGTACATGATCTCAAATGATGCAAAGTTGGTCACCCTGGACTAGTCAATAAACACATAAAGATTGTTTAGTAACTCCTCAGGTCTTATTCTTGCCTTAACGGTGACTGCGTTTACATGTAGGGAATAGTCCGACTGGGATCAGAATTTAAATTTTTGGACCTATCTGAACAGATAGTTTACATGTCTAGTGACAAACAAATAACCCTGTTTACATGCCATTTACAAGCAATCCAATCCAATGGATTACTCCAATACCAAATATGCTAAAAAAAGACAAAATAAACTAAAGATGAATACAATTATGACTCACAACACGTGGTAAGCTTTCTCTCCTGGCTTTGATCTCTTTGATCTCCGGCAAAACTAACATAAAATGCGAAAGAAACAAAATGAAAATAAATCCAAACAGCTTGCCAACATCATTTTTGCCGTTCCATGTATTCCGTTACTCCCCAAGCCTGCACAAAATTTAGTAATTTTATTCATATTCAGTTTCTTTTGTCTTTTATTAGCATATTTGGTATTGGAGTAATCCAAAAGTAATTGAAAGTAATCAAGTTATTGTAGCCCTACCTAACCCTGTCGAGGAGGCAAGCACGAGCGGCCTTTTGTCCAAATATACATTTTTTTCTGCTTGTAATTTTGATTTACCGTAAATCCTGGACTACAGAGCGCACCTGATTAAAAGCCTCATGGTCATGTTCCAGAACGAAACTAAATTGTGTCTCTGTATGAGCCACGCTAGATTGAACAGTCATAAAAATGAACTCATTCAGGTGTATTTCTTACAGTTTAAGCCTGGTGCATACATTGCGCCAACCGCGTGGGGAATTCAGCATCAATGCCTTTGGCTGCAGAATACCAACTGTGTATATTTTAAAAGTGCAGATTGGTAAGATTATACTTCAGTACAGTGACATTGAACATGGAGTTTTCACACTTACAATATACTATTTACTCACAAGTGAGTGGGGAATTATAAGGCTACTTTTTGGAAGTTGCCACAGATAGCAGTCTTTTGGTAAACATGTTGGTTAAATTAATTGTAAAATGACTGCGCTTATCATTGCAATTGAGCTTCTATGCATTACTCTGAATTTCTTTAACTGAACATTCATTCATTCATTCTTTCATTCTCTGCATCGCTTATCCTGAGTAGGTACGCGGGGCAACTGAACATCTATTGGTGAAATTATGATGTTTTTTACTATATCAGGGATGTCAAACTCAGTTTGGCTCAGGGACCGGATCCGGACTCTGTTTTCAGGCGGGCCCAATCTGTAAGACAATGTCGACTCCAAATGTTTAGCTCTGCTTTTCAGTATTATGCCTTATCATTCAGCCAAAATTAGAAACCGAACCCTACGTATTATAATATCTTATACTGAGGGATCTGTAGCACAGCGGCTGGGTGGTAAGCACACAGCCCCACGGTGCGGAGTTCCAGGGCTTGATTTCAGCTGTTGCAGCCTCCCCTGTGTGGAGTTTGCATGTTTGCATGGGTTTCCTTTGGGCACTCTGGTTTCCAGAATAGAAAATGCATGTCTGGTTAATTGGCAAGTCCAAATTGTCCCAAGGTGTGAATGAGCGTGTGAATGTTTGTATATCTTTGTGTGCCCTGCGACTGGCTGGCAACCAGTTCAAGGTGTCCCCTGCCCACTGCCCGGAGATAGCTGGGATGGGCTCCAGCACCCCTGCGAACTCACTGAGGATAAGCAGTGCAGAAGATGGATGGATAGATAAGGGATCTTTAGTCAACACAACACAGATACCCACAAACAATAGGGGGGAAAATACTAATGTTTAGCATAGAATGCAGTAACTGGTTTATTTTAACAGTTGAGTGAATGCAGTTTTACACCTGAACCAACTCACAAAGCTATGCAAACTCAACACTATGTATACAATTTTATCAGTCTTTCTTTTTTTTAACATGCCTGCTTAAAAAAAATAATTTATATAAATCCATCACTTCTAATAAAGAAATTATGGTAATGTGTTGTAATCAAGTTGTATACATACATGCCAATCTATTGATATTAAAAAGCGGTAGATTTTAAGATAAATTAGCCGTAGACAATAATACTAGTCCTGAGGCAATTTTTGTTGATTACATTTGAAAAAGTTGTAGATTTTTTTTTTTTTTTTTAAAGCGGTAGCCATTTTTAAGGGGCAAAATCCGTAATTTGGCGTTGAAGTTTGATCTAAGTAGGCCTGTTTTGTCATCTAATCTACAGGCACCTCGTGTCTCCAGCATAACGAAAATTATAAAAAATAAAATGCAAAACCCCTGCACTAGATAAACAGGAACTTATCGTGTTTAGACCTTTTGTAAAATTGTTGTGTTAGTCTTACGTTTGAACTTTAATAGACACTCAAAAATATAATAGTATTACTGAATAGTATTTTTGTAGTATAGAAAAAAATATCAATAAAAAAAATCAAACTGAATTTTTTTTTAATACAGGTTTTATACAGAAGCTCCCTACGAGCATTCGACTCACGAAAAACGGCAGATACGAATTTTTTTTTCAGAATGCCGAAAATATCCGGACATTGCTGTAAGTTAGATTTTGTATTGTGTGCACCTTTTTCCGAGTACAGGACATTACTGTAGTACTTCTTACTGCGGCTACAAGTGTCTGGCGCTGTGAGAGGTCACCCAGCATTCACCCGGAAGTAATGAAATCCGCTTCTTCTTCCTAGTTCGTGTTTAAACATTTTATACTGTATCTCCAGCGCGCTAAGAACGTTGACATTTTCATTGTTTAATGACGTGCATCCATTCAATATGGTTGGTGTAAAGTGTAAAGAAGAGGCGAGCCAATTCTTTTGAAATGAAAGACGAATAAGAAAGCCTGATGCAGTTGAGAAAGTGGTTATATCGCTTTTTTTCGCCCATTTTTTACCACGGCGGAGAAAGTAGCCTAACTCTTAAAGCCCATCTTCCACAAGTAAGTTAAACTTCACTTTAAATCTATCGAGAATATTATTTTATAAAATATCTATTTTTTAGTAAAATACAATACAGGTTACTTTTACAGGCCTTCAACATACTTATATAAACCTTAAACATAGAAAATACAGCACGGAAGCAACTTACAAACAAATTCAACTGACAAACGTTCGTCCGTAACCTAGCTCGTTTGTAAGTAGGGCAGCGTCCGTACATTATTGTGAAATATTTAATATTGACAATGTATCCACAATATCCTAATAAATAACACATTATCTCGTTTTATAAGATGGATAACACAATATTATTATTTTGTTTGTGTGTGTTTAAAGTCAGAAGACAAAAAGCACTGCACAACAATACAAACATATTCAGTTTAATTATATAATATTCCAGAATAGCACATCTCCTTTTAATTTCAGATATAGGAGTCGTAGAAATATGCACAGCGATACTGAAACATCAGGTTAATTGAGAGGGTACATCGAGGGCTTGTGTCTGTTGATACTGAGATTAAGTCATACCCAAAGTCTAAAACCACAGAGACATACATTACAAAAACAAACCAAAATGTCTTTGTAGACATTCAGTCATTATCATAATTATTGCAGATCAAAGATTGCCATAGCAATTCTCATCGCAGTCCAATCCTCCCGCTCAATGTTCTCATCCTTGATTTCAAAGGGGTGAAAAGTCCCATTGCATATTGCTGGTTTTCATTCCCAGGGAATGATTGAACCCAAAACAAGAGAGATAAAAAGAAGAAAAAAAACAGTTTTTGTTGGTTTGTTTTGCTCTTTTGGAGTCCATTCCATATATTTTTGAACACAGACCATCTCTCTTTGGCTAATCAAAGCCAATGCCCGCGTTCCCTTATGGCTTTAAATCAGCTCTTGTCTTTTCCTGAAATGTGTCACTTTGTTGGAAGACAAGACAAACTGTAAGTCGGACTGAGAGAAGAGCTCGAGAGGGCAGCGAGATAGAGAACGTTATTCGGAAGACGTGCGTGACCAAAACTTGAAGCTCACAAAGGTCATTCTCGGATTTGTGGGGACACGTTTGAGCTTTGTTCCCCCCCCACTTCTTTTTTCTCTCAGTTACATTTTCACAAACATACTGTAGTTACATTGGTAGGATTCACCTGGGATCAATGTCACAAAATGGGATTGGGTATTGTAAAGATGCGCTAGTTCAAAATTATAAAATCAATAAATTGTTTGTTTTGGAAACGAAAAGACAAGACCAACAAAAACAGACAATGTACACTACTGTTCAAAAGTTCGGGGTCAACCAGAATATTTTTTGTTATCCAGGAAAAAAAAACACACTTTTTTTTACCAAATGAGTTTTCCTATGTCTTTTTGCCCAAAATAAACCCCCTTTTTTGTTGGCTAGCCTCAGTTACGGCATTTTCTTTACGACTCTGCCTTGAAGGATAGTCTCTCGGAGTCGCCTCTTCACAGTAGTTCTCGACACTGGGGTTTTGTGGGTACTATTTAATAAAACTGCTAGTTAGGTGTCTATTATTCAAACTGGAGACTCTAATTTACTTGTCATCCGTTGAGTGGTTTCTTCTGTTTCCTGCCAATTTCTCGCATGGAATAGCCTTCATTTCTTAACACAAGAATACAATGCCGAGTTTAATATAAAATTATCTTTTTGTGTCCATTTGAAAGTTTAATCACACCCACAAATGTGATGCTTCAGATACTTGACCAGCTCAAAAGAAGGTGAGTGTTATTGCTTCTCTGACTAACTTAACTATAATCAACTGAGCTAAAACAATTCCACAAGGGTTCTAATCATCTATTAGCATTCTAACATAAGCAAACACAATGTACTATTAAAACACTGGTTTCCTAGTTGCTGGAAAGGGGTCTCTATACACTTATGTATATATTACATTAAAAAAACAAATATTTGCAGCTAAAAATAATTTACCATTTTAACAATGTAAATGTTGTATTTCTGATTGGTTCGATCTTTATTAAAAAAACAGTGATTTCCCTTAAAAAATAAGGAAAATTTGGAGCAACCCCAAACTTTTGAACGGTAGTGTCTATTGAGAACTATTGAATGAATACAAAATACTTTGCATTCTACGCTTCTCAGAGATTGTACGAAATGTATCAACATAGTATCCATTTAAAATGATGAAACTATGGCACACATTCAAAATAAATAACACAGATGATAAGCATAGAAAGAACACTCTTGAATTGTTGTCCGAAATTTCCCATTCTGTGATAAACTGCAAGAGGAAGATAATGGGTCGGTGATCAGTATTCTTTATAAAGATGGTTAATTTCAAGATGTGAAGCGTGTGAATATTATGAGTAGTTTTTACTATCTCAGGCCGTAATACACGCTCGTATTCTCTTTTCCCACTGGAGTGAATAGAATTACTGACTCATCTTTATCATTTGCATACATTAAGGAGACAAAATAGAGCGATACTTTCTGAAGAATCAAAGTGGAAGTCAACCCAAAGGATTTCCAAACTTTGTTGCACGGGCTTCAGGTAGTATAAACACAGCATTTTGTTTTGTGGAATGAGTAAAGAAGGAACATCTACTGATTTTTCTCTTCCCTTTGGGGGCCCTTTGTTGAGAATGTTGTTGAATGAAGAATGACCAATTATGGCTCTGCCTGAGAAAGCAGAGGAATCTATCCTTAGTAGGGTCGCGGGGGTGCTGGAGCCCATCCCAGCTGTCCTCAGGCAGTGGGCAGGCTCACCCTAAACTGGTTGCAGAGAAATCTAGAGCTGGGTAATCCATCAAATCTGTTTATTAATACATTATTTTAAAAAATTACAAATTCAAACGGCCCAGATGGTGAAACCAGGGGTAGGAATGTTATACGTAGTTTAATTTGTGTAACCTAAAGCTGGAGATTATTTTCAAATAATATTCACCATATTTTCCGGACTGGAAGATGCACCTAAAACCCCCAAATTTGATAGTGTTCTGCCTTTGAGAAACATATAGAATGGTCTTCGAATGTCCTTTTGTGGGAAACATGTTAATTGTTTGTTGCTAAAATTAATTTTAGTGGTGAAAATAGATGTCATAATGTTAATTTATGTTATGTTATATGTAAATTATTTAAATTATAATGTATATTTTTATTTCTTATGCAACCTTAGCTGTTGCTGTAGTTTTAAATACATAAGCCTTATACTGTATATAAAAAGTATATCACAGAAGACTAAATTTGGGGGGTGAGGCTTATGATCTTGTGTGCCTTATAGTGCAGAAAATAAGGTAATTGTGACATTTAATCAAGTTAGTCAGAACTTTATTTTTCTCTTCTGTGATTATTTTTCTCTATGCCTCAATTTTTGAATCTCTCCCTCTTTTTCTCTTTCTTGTTATATTTATTGCTCTATTTCTTTTGCAGTCTTTTTCTTCCTTTCTTTTCTAATTTTTTCTTCTTTTGTTGTTTTTCTTTCTTTTTTTTTTTGAATGTTTACAGCCCTTCGAGACTAATTGTGACTGAGTGCTATCATTGATTAAACTCATAATTCTTCAGACTCACCGGGAAAGTTGAGGGTATATTTCTGGGCCATATCACTAAGATTTTTTTTCCTTTATAAATATAATGTTTAAAAGGAAATTGTGTATTAATTAGCACCACCTAGTGGTAAAAAACTTCAATCATTAAAAAAGAAAAAAAACATTAATTCAAATAATTAACAAAATTACATCAACTATAATATTAACATACTTCTTTTTAAAAATGCTGTCCGGAGTTTGAAAATGTTCTACTTGCTTCTGGCTTAAATCATCATTGAAGCTTCAGTCAACCTGGTTGTGTGGCACGTCCAAGTACCTAGATTTTTTAGACGTGCTGGAATAAACTTTTCGTTCATCTTTTATGGGGTTTGGGTTGGCGTTTGGACTGTATTTGAAACAGATCTTTTCTTACTTTCCCAATTTACATTCTACACTAACAGAAAACCGCAAGCACAAGGATATACTTACTATCCACTCTATACAACAGGGGTTCGGGAAGCTTTTTGACCCAAGGAGCCATAATAGCAAAATTTTGAATTTTCAATTTTTATTTTTTTCTGAGAGAGCCATACCATATGTTTCAAGACAAATTTCCGCCCTCCAGACAAATCTAATTTCTCAGTGCATTTCCTTTCACTGTGTGACGTTAGATGATTTAGTAACATTTATGAAAAAATAATAATAGCCTGTGTCCTATTTCAACAAATATACCACTTTAAACTTGTCTCCTTCCCACAATTACTTCATTGAGTCTCATTTTGACCTTAATTTTTGTCATTGATAATGGTATCAAAACAAGGTGCAAGCACAGGTTCTTTTCTAAAAATGTCACAAATTACTGCAAATGAGGGTGCTGACGTACAGTATTTCCCTGCGGTGCATACGGTGCTGGGTAGACTGTGTATTGCTCTGCCAACCCCTACCGCTCACCCAATCAAATTGCTCTGTGTGCTTGAGCAGTTTTTCTGTGGGTTTTATCATTAAGTGTCTGAACAGTGAACCCAAATTCCTTAATGAGATTCCATATAAACGACTCCTTAGCGTCATAGAGCTAAAACTGAGTCTGTTGGAGTGACACCGTGACTGGAAATTAGTGGGGATATGCTCTTTATATATTGGCCCGAACCTTCCTCCTAATAGTATTCAGTCCGCTATGCATACACTTTACACACCATTGCTGTTTAAAGAATTATACTGCTATAAATGGAAATTGTATGTCTAAGATTTTCTCTCCGAGCCCTACTTGTTCATGAAAAGAGCCATACATGGCTCGTGAGCCATCGGTTCCGACCCCAGCTATCCAACATATAACTGGTAGGAAATTAAAAAAATCTAGATTCTACCTCAAACTGCAATTTATGGTTTACTCACAAAAAAGTAATATCATTTTTGTAAAATATTCTCTTCCACGTTTCCTTTTCCAAACACTGTGATTAGTTACAGCAGTGCGTACCCCCTTGAGTTTTATTGAAGTGCTCATTTCAAGATTGAACGCGTTTTATTTGTGTCTCCGTGTCAGCGCTAAACGCAGCCGTGGTTTCTATTTAGCACGCCGGTTTGAAAGTCCATCAACTCCACGGTTCCTCGCTGCCACATTCACAGCCGTTTAATATTCTTTGTTGTCTGTAAACCTCACTGGGACACTAAGGCAATGTTTTAATGTTTCGAGCAATGGCCGGAGCTTGAATAGTCAATTACTCTACAAGGTATCCTGGCTGCGTGGGTGGTTTGTTTGAAGAATCGAGCCTCGATTCATAGCATCAAAGAAAATCGGTCTGCTCGGGCTGTTTCGAACCGGAACATGTTTTTTAATGGCTCCGCAAAAATACGAAAATCTGTCGTCCACGCACCTGGCCTGTGAGTTCTCCCAGAACAAAAATATTTTGCTGTTTCTTGCAGGCCCTGGAGAGGTTTTTTGCAACCATCACAAGTCTCTTGTTTGCATTTTATCCGATCTATCGATCATTGTATCCCGTGCCCTTTGTTTCTCTCCTCTGCTGTCTTGCCTTCCTCAACTTTTAATTAACTTGCTTTTTCAAACATCACTTGACTTTTTCCCTGAACAACTTACTGATTTCCTTTTTTAAACATTACCAAGGCAGTCTTAATGTCACGTTTAATGCCAGGTAGTTTGAACATTCTATTTTGCCATATTTCTACATGTCATTTTGCCGTCTTGACAACTTGCGGGGGGCATTCTTCTGTCCTCTTGAGACTTCAAATATAATTTCATCTGTAAACTGCATGGAAACGGTGGGCAGTCAGGGCCTGCAAGGCATTCTCTGCTGGCCTAAAAAACATCTGAAACGTGATGTTGATTATATTTTGTCTATGAATACGTGTTGAATAATTCCAAATTATCTGTCAGTTTATTGTCATTACTTTTCCTTTGGTTGTGCTGCTTTAGGATGTGCGCTTTCATATTCAAGCATTTAACCAAGCACATTTCAATCAATACTTGTTGCCAGGGTCAGACACCTATCATTTTCTTTGAGTATATCACTGTGCTCTCGTTAACATATGACAAAAACAAATACAAGCAAAGGTGGCGTTTCGTAATTAAAGTAAAACTTGTGAACTATGCGATAAATAGGATGTGGAATTCGTGATCCAGTATATCTCGTTTTTGAAACTCATGACGTATTCCATATGTTCCTCACTGGAGACTCTGAAGTCACAAGGTCAGCGTCTTTAGACACCTTGATGCCATAAATATAACTTTGCATATCATAATTGAGACCATTTTTTACTGACTTTTGAGATAAGTTTGCATCATCCGGAGTAATTGATACAGCTATGCTGTCAAGAATATCCATTAAAGAGTCGCCAGCCTATTTGCGCCTCTTGTGATACATGGATACCGGAACTATAGTGGGCGTGGCTTAGCACTCGCTGTTGGATCTATGAATTATTAAATGTTCATGATCTTGTTCGGTATTGATCGATACTACCAGGTATTTATTTGGATCAGATCGATGCCCCTTAGAGAAAGTGAGCCAGAGGGAGTACGGCAATTAAGTGAACTGACATATATTTACCTGCATGAAAAAAATTGCAATATTTGCGACCAAATTAGTGTTAGAAGTCTGGATTGACCAAAAAAAGAAAAACCTTCGTAAAATGCCCTTATTCTCCTACGCAGAGCTTTGCTCTCTCTATGAACAACATGGCTAAGGATAGCAGCAGTATCTCTTCCATTTTCGCTGATATCTACACACAAGGGTTACGACACAGTCCCACCAAGGCATCCATTCAGACAGCTCCATTTTTGAGGGTGATTCTTCCAAGGTGATTTGATAAAGCGAGCGGGGTGGATAAGCTGCCAGACATCATCGGAATAACAAGTGCTTCTGCTCAGAGGCTCCTCTGGCTTTGATGTTTGCCTTCAAACCCGGCTTTGTGCTGACGGCAGATGCCGAGTGAAGTATACACCTCTGCTCTTTTTTCAAATGGCTCGGTTCTGATCCACTCTGGATTGAAAAGTGTGACCCAGTTGTTCGTTGGTAGCCTTTAAGCTCGCTTTCTAATGATAAATGATCAACCGATGGGTAGAAAGACCGGAAGGAGAATGCCAATTGTCTCTTTTAGTGTCTCAGATTTTCATTTTTGGGGACAAAATCCTTGCTGTTTTGATGCAAATACATGTCGTATTTATTAGTGTACAACTCGCACACAGGTATTTTGCGCACTGCTTATATTTAATAAAAATCACTATAAAATTGTGTTTCTTTTTCTCTGCTCGAACTAAACTAAGTGATGAACGTTGTTGATTATACATGTAACCACGATATAAATAATTTATTGCTAACGTTAACCGGGGTCCTCAAAAAATTTCTTGTGAGGGCTGCATATTTGTTCCCTTTTCTGATAAGGGGCCAGGGTCAATTTCTAGCAGAAATAGTGTGACGATTGCAGGAGTGCCTAAATGTAAAAAATGTATTGTTTTCCTAGAAAGCCACAATCCTGTAACCCTTCTGAATTCTTCACAAAACAAAAGTCAAACACTAATGATCACATAAATGATAACAAATTAACCCTATTTGGATTCTTCAAAGAATATAAATCAGAAAATACATAACAACACTATTTATAAAATAAATAATAACCGTATAACACTCAGTGGGTTCTTTAAAAAAAAGTCCATGGAACATTAACTTTCTGTTGTGCTGTGTACATTCTTAATAGGTCCATGTTTAACTTAGAGGTCACCGAACCATCAGCGCTGAAGATGTCTTTCAAAAAGACCGTACATTTGATCTCATCATTACACTATTTTCAGTCACGGTACCAGAGACGAATGTTAATTTGGTTGTACGTTTCATTGTTACATGTGAAATGCATCTTCGCCTTCTTTAGTTGGTGGCACGGCACGTGATTTAGTCGCACCATCATTTATGGAAATATGGGAGAGTCAACAGAAGAGACAGCAACTTAGAAGTACAGACGCCCCTCTACATACAATCTACTCTAGTTACGAGGGATTTGAAATGTCTTTCGAGCAAACATCTTTCCTTACATATGAGAGAAAATCCAAGTTACGATAATTTCCAGATGCTACCACTAGAGGGCTGAGTGATTGAGATGATTTTGGGAGGCCAGGAATGGATAAATTCGTTTTTAGATAGTTTTTATGGGGAAAATTTGCTTGAGATATGGATAATTTTGTATAGGCGCAAGATCCAGGATCTTGTATGAAGAGGGGCAACTGCAGTGCATTTTAAGCAAAACAAGTTATTTACCAGCAGACATTGTAAATTCGACCACATTTGCAGGTAAATTGGTCGCAGTGTCGAGCCCTTTTCAAAATACCGGATAAGAAATACTGATGGTCATTGAGTGACATACAGACTTTTCCAGTATTCGCCTATCCCCATCTTGTTTTGACCTGATTTGACCCTGGATTCCAGTTGACATCCTGACTCTTTGAGCTGTTGCATCTTTCATTGAGCTTTAACTGACCTTGATGATTAGCCGAGCCGGTTGGCAGATGGTGCGCGGAAATCCAGCAGGGTGGTGTAGTCACCAATTTCCAGGAAGCATGGGCTCATGGGTCAGGATTACCGAGTTGAAACGGTTTCATAAATGATGGGGTTTATCATTATAAAATGCTAACAAACCCGACTTAATGGTCACAGTGAAAGTAACACAACTTCGAAAGGACTGTGTTAAAGACAATGGTTGGGACGGGCAGGGGAAAGTTTTAAATGCGGGGGGCCCAGGCCTGTCATTCTGTGGTGTTAAGGGTGGGAGTAGGGTCCAAAGGGATGAGACTCCTCTCTCATCTCGTTGTCAGCTGATGGATTGCTCACCCTTCAATAGCTCATCATTGAAATAGCGGACCACGAGGGCTATATTCCAGGGCGTCCTCCATGCATGATGGGTGACTTTGTTTTAAGTGTCACAGTTGACCCCTGACCCACCCTCAGTCTCCTGTGCTACGAGGCGTCAGCCTTGGGAGCCTCTTTCCGGCCATTTTTTAAGGTCGGGGAATCGGATGTTTTTGTCGTCTTCCTCGGTGGACTCACCGGCTCAATTGTTAGCTCGTGTAAAGATGGCTCCTTATACATCGCCACTGCACAGTAAAGAAACACTGTAATTACTGTTAAATATACACACTTAGTTGTTATGCATTTGAATAAGACATGGATAGGCATTTAAAATTCAAGAACATTTCTTACAGCAATTTGGACAAATTATGTAAAGCAGCGGTCGACAACCACCGAGCTACAGTACGTGGCCATGGGTTGTTTGGTACCGAAAGTTAAAAAAAATTGCTTTTGCTATTTTATTATAACCATTAATGCATGCTTTATTTTTTTTCGGTAAGTAATAAGTTTCCTACCATATTTAAGCAATAATTGATCTATTGTCAAATCCTGCCGAACACATATGCTCAACATCTGATGCAAAGGGAATTACATCCAGATCGCAGGAGGAAGAATGCACTTGATAACAATGGAAAAGGCATTTAGTACCTAGCATTTGGGAAAGAGCTTTTTGGTAAAAAAATCGCGTGCATAAAAACCTTTATAACAAAAAGCAAGGGTGATTTTTTTCTTCTTTTGGCACATCCCAGCACTCAACGATTTGTATTACCGTATTTTCCGCACTATAAGGCGCACCTAAAAGCCTTTATTTTTTTCAAAAGCTGACCATGCGCCTTATAATACAGTGCGCCTTATTTATGGATCAATTTTAAAATTGCAAAGTTTTCCAACTAACTTGCAGCCGCCGACTCGATTTTCCCGCGAACGCCAAGTAGTACGCGGTGTATGCTGGGATTTATTTACCGGCGTTTCATTGGCTAACCAATGTGTCAATCATCATTTGAATCAATCACTATTGGCTAAAGTTATTCGGAGGTCAAGGGGCGGATCCTTTTTATCATTTACAGGCTGGCATTGGCTTAAACGGCAACACAAAGCCTGCAATTGGCCAAAACAACGGTGTATGCTGGGATTTATTTACCGGCGTTTCATTGGCTAACCAATGTGTCAATCATCATTTGAATTGATCACTATTGGCTAAAGTTATTCGGAGGTCAAGAGGCGGATCCTTTTTATCATTTACAGGCTGGCATTGGCTTAAACGGCAACACAAAGCCTGCAATTGGCCAAAACAACGGTGTATGCTGGGATTTATTTACCGGCGTTTCATTGGCTAACCAATGTGTCAATCATCATTTGAATCGATCACTATTGGCTAAAGTTATTCGAAGGTCAAGAGGCGGATCCTTTTTATCATTTACAGGCTGGCATTGGCTTAAACGGCAACACAAAGCCTGCAATTGGCCAAAAAAAGATGAATGTTTATGGCACGTGGCTGACGGCATGGAGAAAGCATTTTTTTCTATTCTGTATTTGAAATTATTTTATTCTCCTGGATTTACTACCCTCACGGATATAAGAGGACATTGGCTGCACGTTATTATGAACACAACGACTTCGGTGAGCTACTTCGGGTTTTATATTGTCCCTGTATCTTGTTTCAGACTGAACTCGATGTTTCTGTGATAAGCGTTGCAGATAATGGATGGAATGGAGTGTCTATTTTTAAATTAAACTCAATTCCAAGTGTTTATTGTCATATGCACAGTAAAGTTGCGAGCGAAAATGAAAATAGAAACTAAGAAATGTTTGGCATTTCTTGAATCCCAAGACTTTAACCTTTCGAATGATACTTGAAATGACGCATTTAAGTGACATCGTACGGACACCGCATCCGCACGTGTCTACGACACGTATTTGCTTCTTTGCAAGCTTTGGGAATGTTAAGGGGGTAATCGGTTGGACTGAACTATCTGACTGTTTTGTCCACGTTCCCATTGTAGCGCCTTATAATCCGGTGCGTCTTATCTATGTCAAAAATTGGACCAAAAACTATTTTTTCGGGGTGCGCCCTATAACCCAGTGCGCCTTATAGTGCGGAAAATACGGTAATTTCATCATCACACTGATTTTACTCACTGTACCATGTTGTCTCAACCTTTTCATCTTGAAGGCGCACATAATCGGTCAATCCTTGTACAACGTTACTTTGGCTGAAATCATTCCCATAATGCTCCATTAAAACGTTGTACAACAATTGACCGATCACGTGAGCCTTTATGATAAAAAGGAGAGATAATTTGGTACCGTGAGTAAAAATAATGTGACGATAAGATAAAATCTTAGAGGAGACCCACACAAGAACGGGGAGAACATGCAAACTCTGCAAAGGAAGGCTAGTCGCTGGATTTGATACCATGACCTCAGAACTGTGCCGTGGACGCTCTGAAGACTCAGCTGCCGTGCTGCCCGGTGCAAGCTTATAATCATTTTTGTTGTCATTAATCCTATTGTTATAACTAATATTGATAATAGCGGGCCGCGGCTTGAGAATATTGTCAAAGAGTTAGCTGGTCTGTGGTACAGAAGAGGTTGCCGACCACTGACGTGATACATTTGGCAAGAGGTTGACGACTTACTAATTCCTAATACCTCTAGGTCTTGAGCTAAAAAAATTGAAACTTACCCTCAATGACTTTTGGCAAAAAGTGCGCCGCTCCTTTGTTCTTTTTTACGCGGTTGCCCTTCATGACCTGGCCTTCGCGGTTGATACCGATGTACCAAGCGCGACCAGACTGAGTCTGCCGATAGAGCATGGAGGAGTATGTGACGTAGTAGTTCTCAAACACACTCTCCTTGAACTTACACTCTGGAGTGAAGTGATCCTAGAAATAAACACCAAAAGGGAAAACGGGGCAGAGGTGCATTCGCATTAGCAACTCTTGCAAGGGATTCCATATTACATACAATTGTCATGAGAACGCAGAGGCATCGTATGAGTCTTTGAACATGCAAAAAGAAAACGTGTAAGAGAGCGTGGACGTTCTTATCCTTAGGGGGACAAACACATTTATGCTGTCCATGGCAAAAAAACATCCTTGTTAATCAGTGCACATTCCGCTGTGTAAACAAGATGAAAAGCACAACACTGACACATTGTTTCATTGGATTAACCGTTTTGTTTTGATTCAAAGGAACAACATTAAACAAGATCCGACAATAGTAACAACCTGACCTGATGATATTGGATTCAAATCAAGTCTGAACAAGGTCCGCAAACAGATGGTATCCTATCAATGGGACATGAAACTATCATTCGGTATTTAGCTAGTAATAAACTATTATAGCAATAATCTGTACCTGAATATTATTGTTGTAACACTAAAGAAAGGCCTTTAGATTCTTTCAGACTCTGTTTCTTGACGCGAGATACTTGTTGAGTCGCAAAACCACATTCCAAAGGTCTCGGTCTGGAGCCTGACCTTTAAAAGTTTTGTTACAGTGTCTGTCCTGCCTTACTCAGAAGCTGGTCCAGACTAGACTTGCTATTCTTTGTTAATTAAGTATTCACTTGATAAAACAACGAATTCAGTAATCCTTCGTTTGTTGGGCGGGGCGGGGCGTATGGGGGGTTACATTCCAAATAGAGCCAGTAATAGGCGAAATCTGTGAAGTAGACACCTTTTTTTACAATGACTATACAATCGAATATTATACACTGAATCCATACAACAAACCCCTTGAACAGGCTCAATACTCAGTACGGTATTAACATTTCTTTTGTTTTAGTTTTTTCTCTACAAATGACCACTCTGTCGTTAAATAATATTGAGTGGAGGGACTGTTTAGCCCAGGGGTGGCAAAGACGCGGCTCTAGAGCCGCATGCGGCTCTTGGCCAGTAAGAAAGAGGCTTTTTGCCTCATCATATATTCTATAGTGTTTGCCTTGTTTCATTTCTAGTTTTATTTTTTTTGCGTATTGAGGGTGGACACTTTCCTTGAAATCAACACAAGAACAACACTTGTTGTATTGTAAGGAGAGGAGTGTGTTAGGGGAAATAATATGTTTTTAATTGTGTGTGTTTGTCTGTCATGGCAGGTCAGTGCGTGGTGTGGCTCTTTGACTCTCACAGTTAAAAATTTTGGCTCTTTGTGTCAAACTTGTTCGCCACCCCTGGTTTAGCCAATCAGAATGCAGTACACAATACACGATGTTTCATGATTACTGATGCGGGGCACCTAAGTCTGCTCCGTTGCCGCCAACGGCCTCGGACGCTGATTGGCCGCTCATCTCTTTTTAAACCCACGTCTACCTGTCAACGATTGTCAGTTCGTCTACGAACCTCAGCCCCTCGGTAGACAAGCACTTTTCGACCTCTGACTCAATCCTGTCCTGATTCCCGTTTGATTCCCGGCGCCGACCCTTTTTCTGAACCCGATAACGTTTCTGCTCCACCGTCCCGGCCATCGACCTGTTCTTTCCCCCGCTCTCGACACTGCCTTCGCTCGCCACGGAAGTGCCACTTCCGCGTTCCAAGCGATCTGCTACCTGTGACCGACGATCACCGGATCGTGGGTGCAAGTCCTTTCCTCTTTCTAAATAAAGCTGAGTTTCTGGTCTCTGACAAGATCCAAATTCGTAAAGTAGCGAAACCTGAAACGTATAAGTGATTACTGTACCATTGAAAATATAAACCTCTTAAACCACCATACTGTATGTATTGTGCACAGTCCCATCGGCTATCTGTTCCTAGCCGGTAACAAACGTCTTTTGGAAATTGTCTACAGTCGACAAACAATACATTGTAAATATCTGCCTATTTATCTTAACATTCTATTTTATCTCATGTTTCCTTTTTAAGTCTTTTTTTTATCATGGTGATCTTATCAGAACTGGAGTAGTTGTGGAACTGAGCATGCGTGTTGATAAGAGAGTACTCGGTTGGTTTGGACACATGGAGAGGATGGATGAGGAGCGAATGTTGAAGAGGATCTACAGAGCAGAAGACCAAGAGGAAGGCCACGATTGACGTGGATGGATGGTGTTATGAGTGTACTGCAGGAAAGAGGTCTAAATATAATGGAAGCTAGAGCTCTTGTTGGTGATAGAAAAGAGTGGAGAGGTGTTGTGAAAGGATAATGGGATTGTGGACGCGTTTTTAAGGATGGGCTGGGCACCCGTATGATGCGGCAGGGGTAAACCAGTGAAAGCTGTCGGGCCCTGCTGTTGAACAAAAGAGTGTGTTGTGACACTCTGACCCGAGTGACATCGCCGCTTTCTGGTGTCCCATTTCATCTGGAGGGACGAAAGCATGACCAACTTGGGTGCCGAGGTGCCTAACTTGTTTGGGTGTTTGGGCAATTGGGTTGGCCATGGTCCAAAAATTTTTGTGTGTTTTTTTTTGCTATTCATTTCCCTTTTATTTTCTTTGTTATTGTATGTGTGTGTCATGCTGTTGGTCACCCCTCTTGAGGGATATGACCAAGGTAGATAGATAGATAGATAGATAGATAGATAGATAGATAGATAGATAGATAGATAGATAGATAGATAGATAGATAGATAGATAGATAGATAGATAGATAGATAGATAGATAGATAGATAGATAGATAGATAGATAGATAGATAGATAGATAGATAGATAGATAGATAGATAGATAGATAGATAGATAGATAGATAGATAGATAGATAGATAGATAGATAGATAGATAGATAGATAGATAGATAGATAGATCTTGTTGTAAACATTGCTCACAACATTGTGATCAATGACTATAATGACAATTCTAATTCTTAGGTTAATTGGATTTTGGACTGAGTTTATTCCTGTCGGTTGTAGACTTGATTTACTCACAAAATAGACATTTTAAATTGGGTTGTTTAAGCTCATTTATTATGGTCAACATTTAGTTCTTAAATTAGTCCCAAAAAAACTACACTTTCCCCAAGACAATTTCCTTCAACTTTCACTGTTCAATGTAATATAGAGGTATTTGTTAAAGGTATTTCCAACCAGTTTTTGCTGGGTGGTTACTCGCCAACATAAAGACAAGTGCAACCTATAATGTTTTAGATGTTTTGTCACTGAAGCTTAAAATCAATGTTTTGTTCAGCCAATGGTTGCAAAGGACCGTTTCCCCTCTCTGCTCCCTAATATACCCTCATGTCAGCTGCCCTACATAAGGACAACATACCTTGTGTAACGTTGAAGCAATTGAGACGGATATACATCTTCCTGAGTCACTATCAATTTTGTCAGGGTCCTTCCCCTGTCAGACGCCAAAGCCAATCTGGCGAATTGATTAATCACCATCCTCTTCAGAGAAATGAGTGTCTAGTTTCTCTGAAACTTTGAAGAGAAGGACAAGAGCGTCAGGACCACCAATCGGCTTCAACAAACTTCCTTGATCAAGCAAAAGCAGAAAGCCTATATATACTCTAGACTTCCAGTTTTACACTTATCATAGATCATCACCTTTCTCCTTTTCTGAGAGGCATCATCCTTTTAGCTGACAAGGCAATTCAAGACTTAGTGACCTTTCTCTGTCCACTCGCTGCTCTAAGACCTTATGCCTGTTTAACGCCTGCTCCCTGACCAGAAAAAACAAAACGCCCCAGCCCTTTATTTTAAAAATTTACTGAAGGTGCAACACATTCTAATATACCTGTATTCAACTACCAATTGTCAATGCAACCAACAACAATTAAAATAAACGATAATCATTGAGGTAACCTTTGAATTAGAACTTGTCTAAAATTTTAGAGCACGGGTTGCCATCCCGGTCTTCAAGAGCCACATGTCCTTTATGTTTTTTGGAGTTTCTCTGCTCCAATACAGGTTATTCCAATGACCAAGATTGTTATAAACGGCTTGCCCAGCTCCCTAACTAGCTGATAATTTGTATCACTTGAGTTGGAGAAGAGAAAACTCCGAAGCGTGCAGGAAATGTGACTTTTGAGGACAGATGTTCTGCACAAATGTCCTCCCCTCTCGAAATGTCCTACCGTGGGCAAGACGTGAATTTTTGGAATCTGTACAACAATTGAGTTGTAGCAATACTCGGTCTCCTTTACCACTAAACTCAGTAACAAGATACCGTCACGGCAGCCGATGGCGCCATTGCAATGGATTTAAAACCAGTTGATCGGAACTGATTTAGGTCATAATTCGGATGTTACCTTATTAAACCAAACCAATTGTTAAATGGTAATAAGTACATGTTTTCTCTGATTATTTGTGCTAAATTTCCATTTGACACCACATAGATTGGTACCAACAAACAAAATAATCAATAGATCAATCATTTTATCAATAAGATTTGTTTTGCAACCCTAAAACTTAATAATGCCTCTGAGCCGCACAGCGTGGCGCTATTTTAGGTCTGTTGACAGGTTTGATATCCCCCGCTTTGGCTACTGTAAGAGGAATAGGATCGATAGGTTGATGTGCTTCATTCATTATTAATCAGAGCAGAGGGCAGAAGGTGTCCAAGACCAAAAAAGGAGATAACACTACAGCCCAGTAGAGATTTATTTATATCACAGAAAAATTAGATTTTGGTGGCGTTGGGGACATTACTGCAACTTGATCTCACAAACACTTTGTGCAACCCACTCTCGTCATTCTCACCAAATGCCCTTCAGTTTATCCTCTGAAATAGTAATCCCCTTAATTACCTTTCATAATCACTTTCCCGAAAATAACCAAACAATAGAATCCTGATCCTCATTCATCCGAGCGGCTAGGAAGCGCTCGCCGTTATTTAAAGAAAACAAAAATCCTGGCGCTGCTATGCATTTGTTGTTCCTTAAAGTGATTGTTCACGGCCGTTTAGCACAAAGTTTGGCTTCGTTGTCACGTTATTACGTCAATTTTTGAAACACCCTTGGAGTAACCTCTAAATCGGGATATGATATGCATTTCTAAAAGAACAACTTGTCATGTTATTTCTTGTTGTTGCTATGTTAATACCAGGTTATTTAGTGGAAATAGGGTTATAGAATGAGTCAACCAATAAAGAATAATTTTCCTCAAAAATAACAGCGACCCAGCACTGATGAGCTATTTTCAGAACAGGTATGTGGGAACCTCAGCTGTCCTCAAGGGGAACCCTGCAATCGACAGTGTTGGGCATGTTACTTAAAAAAAAAGTTATAGTTACTCACTACTTCTTTCAAAAAGTAAGTGAATTAGTAACTAAATTACTCTATAGTAAAAGTAACTTAATTACCACGGAAACTAACTATTTCCGTTACGTTGAAAATAAGTTGTATGTCAAAGAATTTTACATTTTCTGAGCAAATACAAAATACTATTGATGGGAATCCCGACTATTTTTACAGAACCTTTTCTTAGCTTCGCTCACTAAAAAGAGACGGCTCTCTTGGTTTGTTGCTTTAATTTTAAAGAACTTAAACATGGGGAAACATAGAGAAAAAAATACAAAAATATAAAAAGGGGAGGAAATACAATATCAAAAAGAAATAGAGAGACAAAAAAGGAAAAAAATACTAAACTACATTTTTGTATAAACGCATTTACTGTTAGGGTCTGGTTTACCTCCCTCCACCAGAGGGCTCCAAATGACGTTTTGAACTGGGCACATGTGTGTCCAAAAATCACACACCTGTGTCCAATCATCTTAAATCATTTAAAAGGACATTTTTGTTCAGCAAACTTTGTTTGGTCATTTTGAGTTTTTCCGTCGTCCTTGGAGTCATTTTCTCTTACACACCAGGTTTGTTTGTTACTTTGTTACTTTGTTCCTTACAGTTTCCAGTTCAGTCATTTCTAGTTTGAACTTTGTCAAGTTTGTTTTTTGTTTGGACATTTTATTATTGCTTTTGTGCCCACTTGTTTGTTTGGTGTTTTGGTCTTGATTTTTGTTGATAAATACCGCCCTCTTTTTGAGAACCTGTGCCTGCAGTTCCTGCACCTTCAACATGGGTTCATCATCTCATCTCATCTCATTAACTACACCGCTTATCCTCAGTAGGGTCGCGGGGGTGCTGGAGCCCATCCCAGCAATCATCGGGCAGTGGGCAGGGGACACCCTGAACTGGTTGCCAGCCAATTGCAGGGCACACGGGGACAGACAACTTACTCGCTCATTCACACCTAGGGACAATTTGGACCGGCCAATTCACCTGAAATGCATGTTTTTGGAATGTGGGAGGAAACCGGAGTGCCCGGAGGAAACCCACGCAAGCACGGGGAGAACATACAAACTCCGCACAGGAAGTCTGGAGCTGGATTTGAACCCACGCAGGAGGTTCCCAAGACATGAACTGTGCCGCACATGCGCTAACCACTGCACCGCCATGCTGCCGGGGTTCATCATCATTACCATCAAATCTTAACATTAACACTAAAAACACAGGGAATATCATTCAAATATTTATAAATCTGCAAAATAATACAAATCAATTTGAACCTTTTTTATGGTTAACAAGTTTAAAGTCAACAACACAGAATCTCCCAAAAGCAATCATACGAGAAAAAAAGAAATTTTGGAGGGAATTAGCTGTCAATTGATTGGGAGCATTCTCCCTTTGTTCACTTCCAAGAGTCGGCTCAAAGAGACCTTTCGTTCGTAAATGAAACAAATCAGGATCTTGTCAAATAAAGGGGTCACATTTTTCAGCAATCAGCTCTCATTCACATTTTCTTTTGGCACATTTGTAATAACTATATTCGTAATTTCTGTCCAACCAAAGTGTAGTCATTATTTTGAAAAGTCACATGATCTAAAAAGGGGTAAACAACTCGGAGGAGAGTGGAAAACCGTGACACTGAAAACAACGTCAGATGTGTAGGGCTTACCAGCGTTGGCGTTCTGCTGCTTAAGTGATGCATCGCTTTTGACCCTTAGTAACGGTAATGGTGGAAAAACTGAGTTGGATTACCCGTTTACTAAAACACGAAACACCATTATTTATAACGCTGTCATACAGAATAGTCAAACAAGATCTAGTGGTCAAATATTACACACTCTTACTTTAAAAAATATTGACAGGAATATAAGAAAATATTGCTTTATTTATCTCAGTGGTTCCCAAAAAAGGGGCTGTAGGGGGGCGGCAGTATGAAGTCGAAGTCAGAAGTTTGAACGTTTGTTTGACGATTTGTACACAACACGTTAGGGCTGCACAATTAACCGAAATCGCATCGACATAGCGATGTGACGTAGTGCGGTTGTGAAACCGCAAAGCACTTAGTTTTTTTCAAGGTTTTTTAGTGAGTGATGGAGTTTTGGCAAACCACAATTGTTACTGTTCAAGTTTAAAAGCACCGACCAATCAGAGGCATGTTTTAATAATAGCTCAAGCCAATAAACTGGATTCACAGTTTGCAGCCACCACACTTTGCCACACCCACCGTGTGAGCTCATTGAGTGTCATGGGGGAATCTGTAAACATAGTCCCAGACTCAACAAAAGAGAAGGAAACGAAGCTTGCACTGAAGTAGGGCGCTACACCACATGTTTGGACCTATTTTCGTTTCGACAAAGCGGACGTGGAACAGAAGAAAACACCCGTTGCAGTTTTTGCTTTTGCGTAGTTGCTATGTCCAGAGGAAACACAGGTAATTGGTACCAGCACCTTAAAAATGATCATATATTACAATACGGGATATGTCAAAAAGGATCACGAAGAAGGCACATCTACAAGTGGACTGAGAGGTAAACAAACCTCCGCTAGGAATCCACCGAGGACCCAAGGGGGCGCCAGCCGGCAAAAGTTTGGGAACCATTGATTTATCTGATCATATTTGATTATAATTATTCACGTTTTAGTAGGTTCAATTAGGTTCACTCGACTATGTGCGTCATTTAAAAATGGCCCTGATATCTGTTTGACTTTGACATTACTGCATTAGTGTGTCACGGCACATTGGTTGAAAAACACTGCTCCAATGGTTCGTTTTATATTGATCCGTCAGGAAAATCAAAACATTTAGCCCTCAATGGCTGAGTGCCTGACTTTGCTTGCCTGATGGCTCTCGTGCCAAAACAAATGTAAACGAAATCAGGTCAAAAGAGTACACTACCGTGCTTGGAATTGGCAAGATGAGCCGAAAACCGTATTGTGATGCAGGAATGCACCCACCTCTGTGCAACCCCTTCTTTCTGATGCTATCTCTCCAACCTCCCTCACGAAGCTGAACCCCCTTCTCCGTCGTTCACTAAACTCACTTACAAATCAGGGATGGGCGGCCGGATCCAAATATCAATATTATCGATACCAAGCAAGTACTTAAAATGTAATTGATACTGATGTCCTGAGATCAATATTTCACACCTCTACCTAATTCCTCAAAGTGCTGCTTCTATGTGAAGATAGCCCAGTCCTCGCTCTCACCCAGCACCCTCAGGCACTCTCTACATTTGGGCCTGTTTCGTGACTGACAGGCACACTTTTAGCATTTCTCCCTACCTGGCCTTCTGCTGCCTCTTGCCTGCCAACCAAAGGATAGAAATATATGTGTGCGCCCTGATTAGAAACTAAATAGGACAGACGCAAACGGGAAGCGCAGTGTAGTGTGGACTTTTTTCAACGCCAGGTGTCATTTGTGTGGTAATGTGGATGTTACTGTGGCAAATTTACATAAACACATAAAAAAAGTTCACCTTACAAGTTGAAAAACAAGCTGCAACCAAAAATGTTAACATGTTACTGTTCCTGAACAAAAACCAGTAATCCATTGTCAGCATGACAACAGAGCTAAAAGGGCTTGTTTGTTATAGTGCTTTTAGAGTTTTTTTGGTTTGACTCGCTTGACTTTTGCTCTGTAACAGTTGCTTAAGTATAAGTTAGTTAGTAGTTTATGTTTTATGCAGTTAAAGATTTTTAGATTATATATCCTACACTTTTGGCACATTTTGACTTTATTAAAATATTGTGCAAGAGAATGTATACCGTAAATTCCGGACTATAAGCCGCAACTTTTTTCCCAAACTTTCAACCCTGCGGCTTATTCAGTGATGCGGCCAATTTATGGAATTTTTCTAACGGCCGCCAGCGGCGCTCGAGTACAAAAGGTAAGATTTAGACCGGTGGAATATATGCGCCGAGGAAGACTGCAACTTCTTGGCTTGTGCATGAATTAAATTAGCGTAAACATACCCTCATCATGCAAAATGCAAAAAGAAAGGCACATCAAAAAATCCACCATCACCAACGGGTTCCGAAAAGCCGGTCTGCTGCGTGACGGAGAGGAGGGCACAGAATCAGGAGTGGATGAGACTTCCAGCGACAGTGACAGCGCGAGTGAGGCTGCAGGAGCGTGGGACGACGTCTATATGACAAAGTTTCTTTCCGACACTGAGGAAGACGACTTTGATGGCTTCAGTTCTAAGGAGGAAGATGAGGACGGTTTACCGTGATTTTTACAAGTACGGTATGTTTTGTTAACAGACCCGTTTACTGTGTTGCGAGCATGTTGCTAGTGTGTTGCTACCATTAACTGCCCTGTCACAGGCACCGTTTGGGATGAAAGTTATATCATTATTATTAAAGCTTTGAAAACTCTCTCGGTGTACCGTCTTTCTTTGTAAATATGTGTAACCATGTAAATGTATTTGCAACTGTATATTTTTGTAATGTATTTATTTGTATTTTAGACACTTATTCTGATATGTTTTGCACGGGCGAATGATAAAGAAGGGGCGGAACCAACGCGGGGTTACGGGAAGTGGGGTAAAGGTGAGACATGTTTGTAGACGCGGCGGACAATAGTGGATATATATTTCTCCCACCCTTACCTTTGGAAATATACACTTTTTTCCTTGGATTACTTTCAACGGGACCCGGACTCTGCAGGTCTGCATCAAACCTTAAGTACCGGTATCATTTTCCGTTCATTTTGCCGGCTGTGATTTTTGGACTGTGTACTTTAATGAAGGACATTCAGTTTCAATCGCGGGACTTAAAGTCGGGTTTGGGTTAGTTTTGTGTTTGTGTTACATGTTTTAATGTGGGCGCAAGCGGCCTTTCCTTACAGGTGCGGCTTGTGTAAGTACAAATTCGGTGTTCCTCTTAAAATGTGGTGGGTGCAGCTTATAATCAGGTGCGCTCTATAGTCGGGGATTTCCGGTAGTTGACATGCTGACATTGTTGTTTTTGCATTTTCGTTACGTTGCTGTTTTTTATTTGGCCCTCTTGGATTTTGTTCTGAACCCTTTGTTTGAATTGCAGTCCATCCATCCATTCATTATCTGCACCGCTTATCCTCAGTAGGGTAGCGGGGGTGCCGGAGCCCATCCCAGCTATCTTGGGGCAGTGGGCAGGGGACACCCTGAACTGGTTGCCAGTCAGTTGCAGGGCTAAACTGTAGTCATTTAATGAAAAAAATGAAACATTTTAAGGGCCTTAAATCTTTGTTCTGTGTTTATAGTAAATATAAACTAAATCGGGGGGAATCCATTTTTTTAATCGTCATGACATTTCCGAGCAAATTGTCCGTGTCTGGTCGGTATCTTATAGCCATCGATGGATACTACCATGTATTTACTTGGATTGGATTAATACTAAAAGTCACAATATCGGCCACCCTTATTACGAATCGCTCAACAAACTTCCATTACCAATTCCCATGTTCGTTATTGTTGGTAATTGGAACAGCGAATGAAACCCAGTTTCAATGTCTTATTTGTGCTCATGTCCTCATTTACTAGCGGTGCCCTACAAATGCAGAAGCGCTTTGAGAATTTTCATTTGTCAAGCAATTATTTGCATTCTTCTTTTTAGACAGCAGCGGTCTCAAAGGCTCCCTGTGCCTATTCACGACAGTGCTAGAGTTGTCAAACTCATTCTAGCTTGGGGTCCACATGGAGAAAAAACATTCCCATAGGGGGTGGACTCGCTGATTAAAAAAAGAGAGAAGGAAAGACAGATAGAAAAGGAGAAGAATTCGGAAAGGCTGGAAGGAATAGATTTTTAAAAAGGTAGAAAAAGAGAAAGAAATGGAGAAAACAAAAAAAAGAAAGACACAGAAAGAAAGAGAGAAAGGAAGAAAAAAATAACGGTGAAAAGCAAAAAAAAAAGGGAGACAAAATACGAGAGAGAGATAATAAAAGGGAAAGGAAGAAAAAACAAAAAAGGACAGAGAAAGCGCGAATGAGAGAAACCTAGCGAGCCATAGAGAAAAAGAGTATGTCAAAGAGGTAAAAAAAGAACGAGAGCAAAAGAAAGAAAAAAAGAAAGAGAAAATAAGAAAGACCGAGAGAAAGTAAAAGGAAGAAAGAAAGATAAAAACAGAAGGACAGCAAGAGAGACAGCAGGAAAATGAAAGAAGTAGAGAAATAATTTGAGAAAGGAAAAGACAGGAAGAGCGAGACACAGAGAGAGAGAGAGAAAGTAAGAGAGAGTAGAAGAAAGAAAGAAAGAAAGTGAGACCCAGGGGGAGCTAGAGGGAATGGAAAGCAGAAAGAAAAGACCAAGAAAGGAGATTAAAATGGGAGTAAGAGTGGGATATAGTGAGGGAGAGATAAAAAAAACAAAATAAACAAGAGAATTAAAGCGCCATGTCTTTCGAGCCACATATAATCATGTGACGGGCATGCGTTTGACACATGGATAATCTTTATGTATTAAGGATTTAGGGTTAATCACTCTTCTGAGACAGCCCTAGTTTAGGTAACCAACGATCTTCTCCTGCCAATGGACTCTAGTGCCTCATCACGGTTGCTGCTGCTGGACCTCAGTGCTGCCTTTGACCATAATACCTTACTAGATCGGTTGGAAAAATGGATTGGTCCCTCAGGAACTGTCCTATCTTGATTTAGATCTTACCTCTCATATTGGACGCACTGTGACTATGACCTCTGAACCCTCTACTGTCACCTGTGGCATTCCGCTGGGTTTAGTACTTGGTCCCCTTCTTTTAGTATTTATATGCTTCTGCTAATTTATATTAAATGCAGGTATAATGGGGCGGCATTAGCTCAGGAGGTAGAGCGCTCGTCTGGGGGATCAAGAGATCGCAGGTTCGAATCCCGGCTCCTCCGTGTTACATGTCAAAGTGTCCTTGGGTAAGACACTGAACCCCTAATGCCCCCAATAAGCAGGTTGGCGCCTTGCATGGCTGCATGGCCGCATTTGGTGTGTGAGTGTGTGTGAATGGGTAAATGTGAAGCACATTGTAAAGCGCTTTGGGAAGTCTTCATCGACTTGAAAAGCGCTATAAAAATGCAGATAATTTCATTTCGTTTCATTTATAAGTTTCCATTCTTAGGCACATGACACTCAACAGTATCTTCCAATAGAGGCATTTGTCGAAATTTGGAGGTCTGCCTCAATGAGATAAAAACATGGATGTCACTTACCTTCTTGCGCCTTAACCCTGAAAAAATAAAATGTTAGTTATTGGTCCATCTAAATGCTGTGACTTGTTACAGTTCTTTGAGACTTCTTGTGATGAAAAGGTATACAGATAAACACGTCTTGACTTGATTTAACATTGTGCACTACACCATCAGCACTCAGGAAAGAGGAAATATGCCTGAACTGGGATAAATGACCGTATTTTCTTAAATCTATTACAGCAAAGAAATCATGCTATGTAAACATTAAAATGTCACAATCTGCATTGCATTGCACACCCGGCTGCAGCTTATGTTGCTGATGTTGTTTTTGGGGCCAGGTGGAGCTTCTCTCTAAGCTTTGATTAACTCTTTCAATGCCAAGCCAGTGAAATAATCATCGACTAAGGTATGTCAAACAAACCGGCCGCAGGCCAAATCCAACCCATTGGATTATTTGATCGGTCACGCCATACATTTCTGAGTATGTCAAAAAAGAAGTAGTCTCTAGGTAATTTCTATCAACAGTTATGATTCTTTAAATGAATACAAACCAAATCCTTTCTACAGACACTAGAGGGCAGTGTAGAATTTATATAGCGTGGTGAATTTGTTCAGGTGTATAACTGTAATTACTCAACTGTTAAAATAAACCAGCTAACACATTCAATGCTAAACATGAAAATGTGAAACAGTCAACACTGTCCGGCAGTATCTTAGCTTATAATGTTGTGTGTATTTGACCACTAGATGGTGTAGTCCAGGGGTGTCAAACAGGCGGCCCGCGGGCCAGATCAGGCCCGCTAAGGGATTGAATCCGGCCCGTGAGACAACACTCAGAGAAGCGCAAGAGAACAGGCTGCAGGTTGAAATATGTCAACTTGATGTTGCCAAAGCCAGGTGCCTCGAACAAAGACACTCTACTTGTATTTATTTTTCTCTCTCTGTCTCTCTCTCTCTCTCTCTCTCTCTCTCTCTCTCTCTCTCTCTCTCTCTCTCTCTCTCTCTCTCTCTCTCTCTCTCTCTCTCTCTCTCTCTCTCTCTCTTTCTCTCTCCCTCTCTCTCTCTCAACCCTTTTCTACCACTCTGTCTCTGTCTTTTTCACTCTCTTTTTCTCATCCTTTGTCTTTTTGTCTCTTTCTCTCTCTGTGTCTTTTTAACTTCATTTGCTCTAACTTCCTTTTTTTCCTTTTCTCTCTTTTGTCTTTCCCTCTTCCTACCCTTTGCGCTTTCTTTTCTCTTTTCTCTCCTTCTGTCTTTCTATTTATCTTTGGATTTCTTTCTTCCTCTCCCTTTCTTTCCCCTCTCTCACAACTTTTTACCTTGTTTCTCACGCTATCTCCCTCTCTCTTTCTTAGTCCCGCCCTCTCTCCTTTTCCCTCCCTCTTTCTCTTATTTCTTTTCCCTTCTCTTTAATCTACTAGTCCGGCCACTGACAGAATGTTTGTTCTATCGTGTGGCCCCCGATTTAAAACAAGTATGACACCCCTGGTGTAGTCAGTCAAAATAAAAACAAGTGATCTACAGCACAAGGATTAATACAAGCTAAAATGCGAAATGTTGCCCGTCAAATCATTTTGGTGGCCCGCGAGAGAATGCTGAGAGAGAAGCACAAGAGAAATAAATAAATAAATGAATTAGCTGCATCGCGTGACACAATGACTTGCAGTTTTGAATATGTCCAATGGATGTTGCTAAAGCCTAGTGCCACTGGCAAAGCACTCATTGTAGCTGTATTTGCTGACTACCATTATTCAACCAGAGAACATTAAGGAAACCCATTCCGATGTTATTTAACCTAAAACAAAATTCACAGATGCACTGTTTAATAATGTACGAAAAATACAAATTAAAGAAATAATACCTGGTTAATTTTGCAGAAGTTTAGAGAAGTGTAATATAAAATCCAACAGCAAAGTTACCATATTCAGGTAAACATTTTTTAGTTAAGTTAAGTCAAGTCACATTTATTTGTATAGTCCTTAATCACAAAATGTCTTGAAGGACTGCACGGGTTACAATGACACCTTTTCCTGATCTTAAACCAACATGCAGGAAAGGAAAAACTCAAAAACCTCAACATGAGGAAAATAAGAACCCTTGAGAGGGGGCCTCACAAGTGGTAATATCCCTTCCAGGATGACTGGGGAGCAATAAGTTTTGCATTGGGTAACAATACACAAAACACAGTGAACATCAATAAGTAACGGTACAACAAAGGGCCAGCAGTCAAAAATGGGATAACTGACAGTAAAACACAAGGAGAGCGGCCAACGGGGGTCTAACCGGACCGATAAACAAAAGGAGTCTGTAGCCCTGGAGGAAAGAGGCTAGGCTGGCTGACCAAAAAACACGCGGTGCGCAGCCAGGCTAACCGAGAACCAACAACGTGCAGCGGCAAGGACTAAGGTGATAAACCCAAAGCCGTCCGGGAATGAACCAAAGAACAAGGCAAAACCGGCGGGCGCTAATCCCAAACAACACACAGTGGGTAGCCAACGATTGCCAACTGTGTGCCAACAAAACTGGAAGCCTGGATGATAACGGGGAGCTAGCTGAATCATATTATTACCAACCGCTTTACACACGGGCAAAAATCACGAACGAAAAGCCACAATTGCCTATCACCAACCACAAATGAACAGTATGCAACAGCTGTTCACCACAATCGCTGTCCGTTTCAGAACTATCCTTTCATGTTGTGTTATTGGGATTTACAATTTTTGAAAGTGTTGTGTTCCCTCAATGATGTCACATCCCTACAGCAAACTAGCTAGATGAACTTTAAAATTAAATCTCTCGAGCAAATTTTATCTGGGACTATCTTCAATGGCGACATACACAAAGCATGCGGATGATAATCTTAAAATGTCTGGTATTGTTGACTGGCAGATGGTATGAAACTCAAAGGCGAGAAGGAGCAGCTTCAATTTTCTCTCTCCATCATTCTACGACACCTGCTGCCTTTAACAATCAGCTTTTAATTATCCACGCTACCCGGCAAACGGGTAACGCTTGGTTGTGTCACTATCACCTGCGGGACTTTATATCTTGGCAAATTACTATTGAGAACTACTACAAATAACTCATGTTTTGATGTGCTTTGGGCAATTACGAGAACTGCTTGTGTAAGGGTCTGAGGGAATATGTCAAGTGAAATGGGAGCTGAAGGGTTTGGCACAAGAAATGACATGAAACACTTTAATACTATCTGGAAAAGTCAGTTACGTGTAGTGAGGTTTATTTCTGGTGAGGCATAGTCAGATTTACAAATAATACAACCTGTTATTTATCATTAGATTGGCAGAGCAATACAGCAACATAAAAATGTCTTGTCTTACCTTTACTTATAAATGAAGTACCTTATAACCCCATGCACCTTGTACATTGCAGAATAAGGTGGATACGATTGAAAATGCATACAGAATTTATAGCCGTGTGTTACTCACGTATTTGTGCAATGATTGATCGATCATTAAACTTTGTGCAATGATCGTTAAACATCGCTGACCAAAGTCGCACAACATTGTATGCTATGGAAATCGAACGCCGACACTTATCCACTAGACCACATGTGACACTTACCCACTAAACCACATGTGTCAAACTCCCGGCCCGCGGGCCACGTCCGGAGACCATTTTACATTATTGTTATTAATGGCCCGTCAATATGAACAACGCCGTCTCATCCCTGGACATCATATTCTGACGTTTTAGTCACTGTACATATTCCTTCATATATGACGTATACTATACTATATACCAGGGGTCGGGAACCTATGGCTCGCCAGCCTGATATAGCTCTTCCTATGGCTCAGAGACAAATCTAATTGCATGCAAATTTTCTCCATCTCGTTCAAAACTTGAGCCAATAATCCTGTTCAGATACACGCAAAGCCAAACCAGACTAAAAAAACCAAATAGTACTTTTCAGAATATATAGGGCACGTTTTCACTACGATTTACAGTCAAGGTGTCACACAAAAAAACCTCGTTTTGGCTGTACAACGCTAAAGAATCCTTCATATAAATATAATCTGTGTTCAGTGTTCAGATACTTTATGATGAATCCACGGAACAAATTGTAAATACGCCAAAACACCGGAAGAGAACTTAGTTATTTGATTGGGTGAGTGGGAGGGATGGGTGGAGCTATTTAAAAAGTGCAAGCACTCCCTCCCATCTCTCGCCCTACTCCGTCTGCGCCAAAGCTAAGCACACCAGGCTCCCTGTTCTCAGAATGTTGTGACGTTTTTACAAAATAATTTGTTTAGCATTTTCATATCTCTTCTTTTGACAGGAGATATATTAAGGAGAGCAACATTTTTTGGGATATTTAAGTTTTTTTTAATATATACATTGACATAGGAGCAAAGGAATTTGAATGTTATTTTAATGTTAAGTTGTTCAAGTTAAGTTCTAAGTTGTATAATTTAACAAGATATTTTTATTTAGGGCAAAATAATAAATACTGTATAGGTGATTTAAGGTTTAAATTTAATATTCTTGTCTGTTTTTATTCCCCATTTATGTTCCAAAAACGTTCAGTTTAAATGTGTTCAATAAATGTTTATCCTGGTTGGCTCGCGACCTTAAGTGTGTTTTGAATTTTGGCCCCTTGTGCAATTGAGTTTGACATCCCTGCACTAGACCAAGGGTCTCCAACCTATTTCAAACCGAGAGCTACTTTTCTTACTAATTAGTTTAAAGGGAACCCGCTTTGATATACATTTTAGAAATAACTACTTAGCATGTAAGTACTATGTTGTTACTAGGTCATTTCCAGGTTGATTATTGGAAGTAAGGCCAAGAACTAAAAAAAAAAAAAATATATATATATATATATATATATATATATATATATATATACTTGGAAATCACAATGACACAGCTCTGGTGAGCTATCTTCAGAACCGGTCCATGGGCACCTCAGCTGTATTTAAGGAGACCCCTGCACTAGACTCTTATCTCATTATTACACTACTTTTACTCACGTTGCCTGGAATACGGATTTGCATAGTGCATTTCGTTCTGCATTCCGATAGGTTAAACAGTATTTGTGTACTCTATCTGTTTGAGATACCAAGACGCTTGTTTGCGGACTGTGTCTGCAGCTGTCAATCTAAAAAAACTAGCGCAGCAGTCAATATCATTTTATTTCACAGTAACAGGAGTGCAACAAAATCAGTCTCAAAACAAAACTCAATCTGCTGCACTGGCTATTTAGAATCCTGTACAATTACAACAGCCTGTACACATGTAGAGCCTTACAGCTGATTTTAAGCTCTCCCATCCCTTGCACACACGAGAGTGATAAAGAGGACACCAAGTATTATTATATTACATTACAAAATGTATATATATATATATATATATATATATATATATATATATATATATATATATATATATATATATATATATATATATATAATAATGTAGCATATCTACAAAAACACCAAAATCATTAAAGTACTGTAATACCACAAAAATACGACAGACGTGCAACAAAACAATTTACTATCGTACTACAACAAAAATACTAAGAATTTTCTACTCCGGACAAACTACTAAGAAAACTACTGCAGAGATAGTACAAAAATAAAACCAGAGTAATACTACAAATAAACTACTGAACTTCAACTGAAATCCAACTACAGAAATACTAAAAAATACTTTTAAAAAAGTGCAACACTTGAAAACTAAATATCAAATAAAGTGCTTAAAACAGGGACCTAATATATTATTTTGCTTGAATTGTTATTGTTTAAAAACAAATTTGATGAGACTAATCTCAAATGTAAATGTCTGCATGTACAGTGCATCCGGAAAGTATTCACAGCGCTTCACTTTTTCCACATTTTGTTATGTTACAGCCTCATTCCAAATTGTATTATTTTAATCTCTTATCTCAAAATTCTACACAAAATACTCCATTATGACAATGTGAAAAAGTTTTTTAATTTTTTTTTTTTAATTTATTAAAAATAGAAAACTAAGAAATCACATTTACATAAGTATTCACAGCCTTCGCTTAATACACCACCTTTGGCAGCAAATACAGCCTCAAGTTGTCACGGTCGAACTCAAGCTGTAGCAGATCAGCTGATTGCTGGTCTGCTACTTAAGGCTGGGTTGTGGGTTTGGCGGGCGCTGGCTCATTACACATTCCCCGGTCTGTTATGCCTTGTCCTGTTTTAGTTTTAAACATTTTCCGTCTGTTATGCCCTGTCCTGTTGAGTTCGTGCCGGAGGAACTCGGTACCGTTCTGTTCTGAGTGTAAGAATGTTTTTGTTTGTCTTGTCCCTGAGTTTTGGACAACTTTTATTTTGTTAAATAAAACTTATGGATCGTCACGCAATTGAGTTCTCCCTTCCTGCCTCCTGCCTCCGTTCTGGTCCGGTCACCCCTTCCACTCCACCACGCCCCGTGACAGCCCCTTCCACTCCGCCACGTGACACAAGTCTTTTTGAATATGATCCCACAAGTTTAGCACACCTATATTTAGGCAGTTTTGCCCATTCTTCTTTGCAATAAGTCTCAAGCTCAATCAGGTTGGATGGGAGAAGTTTGTACACAGCCATTTTCAGATCTCTCCAGAGATGTTCGATCGGATTCAAGTCTGGACTCTAGCTGGGCCACCCCAGGACATTCACGGAGTGATTTTGAAGCCAATCTTTTGAGATCTTGGCTGTGTGCTTTGGGTCGTTGTCCTGCTGAAAAATGAACCTTCGCCCCAGCCTAAGGTCAAGAGCGCTCTGGAGCAGGTTTTCATCCAGGATATCTCTATATATTGCTGCATTCATTTTTCCTTCTATCCTAACTAGTCTGCCAGTTCCTGCTGCTGAAAAACATCCCCACAGCATGATGCTGCCACCCCCATGCTTCACTGTAGGGATGGTATTGGCCTGGTGATGAGCAGTGCCTGGTTTCCTCCAAACATGGCGCCTGGCATTCACACCTAAGAGCTCAATCTTTGTCTCATCAGACCAGAGAAATTTTGTTTCTCATGGTCTGAGAGTCATTCAGGTGCTTTTTGGCAAATTCCAGACGGGCTTCCATGTTCCTTTTACTAAGGAGTGGCTTTCGTCTGGCCACTCTACCATACAGGCCTGATTAGTGGATTGCTGCAGAGATGGTTGTCCTTCTGGAAGGCTCTCCTCTCTCCACGGAGGAACGCTGGAGCTCTGACAGAGTGACCATCGGGTTCTTGGTCACCTCCCTGACTAAGGCCCTTCTTCCCCGATCGCTCAGTTTAGAAGGCCGGCCAGCTCTAGGAAGAGTTCTGGTGGTTCCAAATATCTTCCATTTACGAATAATGGAGGCCACTGTGCTCATTGGGACCTTCAAAGCAGCATAATTTTTTCTGTATCCTTCCCCAGATTTGTGCCTCAGGACAATCCTGTCTCGCAGGTCTACAGACAGTTCTTTTGACTTCATGCTTGGTGTTTGTGCTCTGACATGCACACTCAACTGTGGGACCTTATATAGACAGGTGTGTGCCTTTCCAAATCATGCCCAATCAACTGAATTTACTGCAGGTGGACTCCAATTAAGCTGTAGAAAGATCTCAAGAATGATCAGTGGAAAAAAGATGCAGCTGAGCTCAATTTTGAGCTTCACAGCAAAGGCTGAGAATACTTATATAAATGTGATTTCTTAGTTTTCTATTTTTAATAAATTCAAAAAAAGTAAGAAAAAAACGTTTTCACATTGTCATAATGGAGTATTTTGTGTAGAATTTTGAGATAAGAGATTAAATTAATACAATTTGGAATGAGGCTGTAACATAACAAAATGTGGAAAAAGTGAAGCGCTGTGAACACTTTTCCGGATGCACTGTATATATTGCCAGATGAAAAAATTAGATCTTTTTTCCAAGATCGACCCCTTGGCCAAAGCTTTTGAACTCGATGCAGCCCCCGACTACAGATAGTTGCCCCTGGATTAGAACATGGAATTGTCAGGACCAGAACGGAATCAGGACCCAATAGCTTAACGTTTTATTGAAAGAAAGAGGAAGGGCTGCCCCCACGATCCGGTGTTCACTGGACGCGGGTAGCAAGTCGTTCTCGCACTCGGATTGTGATCCAAATACGGAAGTGGATCTTCCGTAGCGAGCGATGGCGGTGTCAGGGACAGAAAATAGACGTAGTCGGATCAAAAATGGGTCGTAAGCCGGGACAGGAGAGCCGGAGACAAACGGGGAGATCAGGGACGGGCAGGTGGATAAACGGGTGCAAAACGGGACAGGAGAGAATCAGGGTCAAAAAAGGCTTGCCTTGGATCAACAGAGGTTTGCAGACGGACAAATAGGGACAGGGAGCCAATCTTAGCCTGCAGTGGTTGGCGCCAAACTAGCGGGCACAGGTGATTGACTTTGGTAATCATGACAGGGGTGACTAATGAAGTGAAATGAAATGATCTACATTTATATAGCGCTTTTCAAGTCAATGACTTCCCAAAGCGCTTTACAATGTGCTTCACATTTCCCAATAGCGGCCGTGCAGCCATGTAAGGCGCTAACCTGCTTATTGGGGGTATTAGGGGTTCAGTGTCTTACCCAAGGACACTTCGACATGTAACACGGAGGAGCTGGGATTCGAACTGCGATCTCTTGATCCCAAGACGAGCGCTCTACCTACTGAGCTACTGCTGCCCATCACAGTGACGGATGGCAGGTGGGTAAATTTAAGGGGCCGGTCACACAGACATTTGCGGCTGAATCACGGCCAGAAATTTCTGCCTTTGAGGCGGACGCTATTGGACGCATTGAGATCGCCATTCAGACGAGATACAGCGGTGCTTAACACGAGGTTGGAAATTCGCGCGCGGGTGGCAGCGCGAAAAAGTTTTGCGCTGCTCAATTCTTCAGAGCGCGGGTACACAGCCTTTCACGAGCGTATTGAGGCTGAACCACGGCCAGAAATTTCTAGCCGTGAAGCAGATGCTGTTGGGCGCTGTTGGACGTTTTGAGACCGCCATATAGACGAGATAGAGCAGTGCTTTACTCGCGGTCGGAAATTTTCACGGGTTGGCCGCGCTCAAAACTTTTGAGCTGCTCAAAAGTTTGAGCACGTGTTAAACCGCGTGCCGCACACGTGGTCAACACGAGGTAATGACGCGGAAATGACGCGGAACGACGTGCTCTGGCCGCGGCCAGGGCGTGGTTACACATGGGTAGGATGGGAAATTTCAGCGGGTAATCGTGGGTGGAGCATGGTAATAGCATGTTCTGCGCCTGTATCGCGGTGTTATTACGTGAAATTAGCGTGTTACGTGTGTGACGGTCAAACGCCTTTCTCCGCGTATAAACAGCGCGAATGCCGAGCACACGTCAGTTGTGCTCGAGACGTCAAGGGGGTGAACATGGATCCCCGTCAGCGTAGTGACCTCGTCTTAATCCATTTTTATTTCTTGACATTTCTTTTCAAGATAATAAAATAAAAATGATGCCATAGCTTGAAATCTTGATCTTCACGGGACTGTGTCTTGTGCGGTTATGATTTCTACAGCCCGGTGCCGAGATTTGCATCCCCTGGCTACTACAACCACTTTTACCTCGTTTTATCTCACTTTTAGGGAATGTAATGGCGAACATATAACCAAAACCACTTCGTCTTGCATTTGTTGGAAATGTAATACAACTTAAACCATTCCGTCTTTGTTTTGTTACCGTAATCGAACGGTAAATCCTCCCCCCCTCGCGTGAACGCGCATTCTGCTGCGCTTCCACCGAAAGCGATCGTATTCTATATAAAACGCTTATTAAAACTATAAAGCGAGCTAATTATAACAATTGGGAGATCCATATAACGCGTTTATTTAAACAATAAAGTGCGATCGTATTCTACAAAATGTGTTTGTTAACGCGGATGAAAAAGTCACCAACGTAAATGCACGCTTACAACAAAAGCGATCGCAGCAGAATGCGCGTTCACGCGAGGGGGTGGGGGGGTGTTGGTGTTGCGTAGGAGTCGGATTTGGGCACAACACCGGCTCGGGAGCTTTTATACCCGTGGTCCACACGAGAAAATGACGCAGAAATGACGCGATGAGGAAGCGGAACAGTCGCCGGCGTCTGTTTTGCGGGCATACCACCGATGAACAGCGGGTTGGCCAATTTTGCGCATTTTCCATCCCGGGCAACCACGGGCAAAAAAAAAACGCAAAATTTTAGCCGTGATTCAGCCGCAAACGGCTGTGTGACGCCCCTTAGTAAGAGTAAGAGTAAGAGTAAGAGTAAGTATGCGAATGATTAAATGATAAGGGTCCCCAAATCTACTTTTGCATAGGTCCCCTTGAAGGCACTTCTTTTTGGAGCAACTAACAGTATTTTATTTTACATATAATTGGATTTTTTAAAATGAATTTAAATGCAAAACTCGGGCGTGCATTGCCTTTAAGTAGGGATATGCAACGAAGTTTGCCATTCTCCCTTCAATCCCTCCCCGCACCATTAAATCGCTGCGTTAGGCACACTTGAGAGGAAAATATGAGGTCGTAAAATCAAATATGCATGATATTACAGCAAAAGACAGGTGTTCCCCCGTAAGACACGCGAGCGCGTGCGCGCAGGACGCGTCGACATGTGTTCGTCCTAACGCAATGCGGCCCGCGCTGGCTATCGACTTGCAGCAGAGGAAATCCCCATTCCGTACGCAGAGGCAAAGAATAATGAGCAGGGGCTCAGAAAAGAATTTAAGATTGCGCTTTTTATCGTATTCCACATAATTTTGCATACTGTTGGGTTTCTATTCTTCAGCTAAAACAAGATAACGCAATACACAATGCAATGCATATATAGTGGTGGAATTATTTTACCTTTCTTTTTTTGCAGATGTTGCAACAGAAAAGTCTTTCAAATGAAATATGTGTATTATTTAGCCTCCCCTAGTGGTAGAAAAACAGAATTCATTTAAAAAACGACAACATTGATTTAAATTATACGCAAAAAAATCATGAACAAAAGTGCATGTTTTAAAGATACTCGTAGGTCAAAAGCTTCATTTTTATTATACAGAACATGGAAGGTGACTTTATTGTTGGTCATCTTGCTGCCATGGGTACCCCCAATACCCAACAATGTTGTGAAAAATTGGGCAACATAAAATTAAGAATGGCGCACTTTGGTAACGCAGAGCCTCCGTAGTTAGTTGTCTTCATTGTGCTTCGTAGCACTCATTTTTGGTTGCACTTTATATTTGAGTGACATCTTCTGGTCAAATTTTACACAGAGTTCCTAAAGATGGATTCTTAATAGTTTCTTATTAAAATGTCCCTTTAAGTAAAATAAAGGAAGTGATCCTTAAATTGAGTGTGTTTTTTATATGAAAGAGACGATATTTTTGTATTCATTTCACCATTTTTTATCAAGATAATAATTCTTATCATACACAAAACCTTCTGTCACGTGCCATCAGATGAAAATGCTCATTTTCAGGTTTTTTTTCTTATCAAATGACAAAAAAAGGTAAAAATTAAATAAAATAAAAATAAATACTTGCATATGTATGTCTTTTTTTGCTTATTGAATTGAATTGTCTTTGTTGTCATTGATAACTGTCTGAACCAGAACAAATGGTGGACCCAGTCGCGTAACCTTTATAAAGGAAAGTCAGCGCCAGCGATCTGGTGCTTGCTGAATGCGGGAAGCAAGCCGCTCAGGAGATCGGAGCGTGTTCTGAATGTGGAAGTGTATCTTCCAGAGCGGGAGATCGGAGAGTGGTTAGACAAAAAAAAAAAGGTCAGATCAGAACGTAGTCAGGGACAAAAAACGGGTTGTTAGCCGGGACGGGAGATCAAAACGTGGTCAGGGTCAAAAAACGTGGTCGTTAGCCGGGACAGGAGATCAAAACGTGGTGGGGGTAGAAAAAAAACGAGTCGTTAGCCCGAGACAAACGGGGAAATCAGGAACGGACGAGTGGAAAACGGGTGACAAAACGGGACCGACGGGAGTCAAAGTAAAAAATGCTTGCCTTGTGATAACAGAGGTTCGCTGACGGACTGACAACAGGCGAGTGAAAGGACTGGGCTTAAAGAGGACGGGGAACCAATGGGGTAACCAGTAGCAGCTGGCGCCAAACAAACGGGAACAGGTGAGTGTAATGAGTAATCATGACGGATAACGTGGTGAAACATTATTTCCAATAAATTTAGATAAGGCATGCCAGGGTAAATATGCAATAAAGAATTTAAAGAGAGGAAAAAAGAAAGATTGTCAGAATAAATAGGCAAACAAACTTAAAATGTAGGAAAAGAAGAAAGATATTACTGACAATTAATCAGTTCTAACGAGTTAGAAAATAAATAGAAAATATCAGCTGGCAATGGAATATGATTTAACTTGATTTGAGGCACCAATCTGTTAGGACACAGGAAGAAATGGGAGGATTTGGCTCCATATGTTGCCCACGTTGATGGTTTTTTAAAGAGTTGACGGTAACATTTAAGGCTGTCCGTCATTTTGACGGCTAGGAAATCTGACCATAAACCACAACAGCGGTACGTCCTTAAGAAAAATAATCAAAGAACATGACAGGTGGACTAAAAAAATAAAAGCCATGTAGAAAAACCCGGCAGGCCCGAACCTGAACATATTGATTGACATTTTAGGCCTCACCCGACCCAATTTTTAAATTGGGCACGGACTGAGCTTGGGCCAGAGATCTTACCTCTTAATATAATTCCAGGGATACTTGATTTTTAATAAAATGTTTTTGATTGATTGTGCTGCCGCAATAAAAAGAAACCGGTACGGCACTATTTTGATAGTCTGATCGGTCTGGCATACTTACCGAAGTATAGAGGTATCCATCGCTATTCATGGCGAGGTACAGCCCCGTCTTTGCACCCTGGATTGCCACAATCCGCAGTCCCACAGGAATCAGGTTAAACTGCGCTAAATTGGATCAAACCATTTCCAAAATGACACAAAAGAGAGAGCAAAACACAAAGTCAAACAAGCGAAAACATAGAAAATAAAATTGTTGTTGCGATTTCCCAATCCCCTGGGCCAGTTTTTTTAGTCCAAATACTGCGGCCTCCTAGAGTTTATGTTGCAGCAAACTCTACAGCGTGTCACCTTCACTAAGCTTAACACGGCCTCTAAAACTGGATAATAGCGGGATGGGCTACCTCAGCAAATGGGGCTCAAAGAGGATAGTTAGACACAGCAAAGCAAAGACGGTAGAAAAAAAAGAGCAGTCTTTGTGCAGAGGGTCAAACTTCCAAATTCAATTTCACCCGCAGGCCGATATGCTTCATTTGTTGGCGGAAAGTTGAATTTGATTTCTGGGGGACAACAACGTGGTAGACACATCCCGCCCCATCTAGAAATACATGTGTATATAAATGCAAACCTTCATACAGTATGTCACAAAAGTGAGTACAACCCTCACATTTCTGCAAAGATTTCCGAATAATGTGTAATAGAACAATCCAGAAGAAACATTGCTTTGACAGAATGTCTGTGTAAAGCTTATATAGCAGTGTAAATTTATTTCCCCTACCCAAAGAAAACCCCCCAAATATAGTCATTAGTAGCTAAACCCCTGGTAACAAAAGTGAGTACATCCTAAAGTAAAAGTTCCTGAAGTTCAATATTTTGCATGGGCACCATAGTTTTGCAGAACTAATTTAATTCTCCTGGCCATGGAGCCTCAGAAATTGCCACTGGAATGCTCTTCCACTCCTCCATGACAAAATGACAGAGCTGGCTTATATTTAAGACGTTGTGATTCTCCACCTTCCGCTTGAGGATGCTCTAAAGATGTTCCATTGGATTTACCTTTCGACACATGCTTGGACAGTCCATCCCCTTAACCCTTAGCCCCTTTAAAAAAAGCCTTGGTCATTTTAGATGTGTATTTGGGGTCATTGTCAGGCTGGAACATTGCCCTGCGACACAGTTTCTGTAAGAAGGGGATCATTCAGAGATCCAGTATTTCGCAGTACATGCTTGAGTTCATGTTTTCTTCAATGAAATGCAACCCCCCCAACTTCAGTTGCACTCATGCAGCCCCAAACCATGACATTCCCAACACCATATTTGACTTTAGGCATGACACAAATATGTTTGTATCCTCACCTGGTTGCCGCCACACATGCTTCACACAATCTGAGCCAAATACATTTGTTTTTGTCTCATCAGACCAGAGGATATATTTTCAGTAAGACATGCCCTTTATTGACACTTATTTTCATTGTGTCAAAGAAAAGTATTTTTCAGTGATGTTCCAATAAACATTATGATGAAATTTCTTTTGTGACATACTGTATATATGCTATATAAAATAAATTAACACATGAATAACTCAAATGATGCGTAAATATATGGCATGAATACAATTTATTCATATATTTTTGCATTTTTCACCTGTACTGTATATATTTGTTTCATTTATTTTGTCATTTATTTTTTCTTCTTTGTTGTGTATTTGTCTTGTTTTATGTGTTATATTTTGTTGTCCATCCATCATTATCTGAACCGCTTATCCTGAGTAGGGTGGCGGAGGTGCCGGAGCCCATCCCAGCCGACTTCGGGCCGTGGGCAGGGGACACCTTGAACTGGTTGCCAGCCAGTCGCAGGGCACACGGAGAAAGAGAACTCACTCGTTCATTTACACCTAAGGACAATTTGGACCGGCCAATTGACCAGACATGCATGTTTTTAGGATGTGGGAGGAAACCGGAGTGCCCGGGGGAAACCCACGCAGGCACGGGGAGAACATGCAAACTCCACACAGGGAGGCTGCGGTTGCTGGACTTGAACCTGAACCTTGCACCGTGGGGCTGCGCGCTAACCACCCAGCTGCCGTGCCACCTATATTTTGTAGTGTATTTTATCATTCATTTAGTTGTGTATGATGTTGTTTATTTTTTCTAGAATTTTTGTCCTTTTTTCTGTTATTTATTTTGTTATGTCATTTTTATTGCTGTTTTTTGTTTTGCCATAATTTTTTTTAATGTATATATGTTGTGTATTTTGTCATGTATTTTGTGTTTGTGTTTTGCAATTTTCTGTTGTTTATGTTGTTGTGTAATTTCTCGAATAATTTGTAGCGTATTTTGTGAAATATTTTGACATGTATTTCGTAGTGTATTTTGTAATGTCGTTTTCACATACTTGGTAGCATATTTTGTCACGTATTTTGTCACAACAAAACGTTGTTCAAATGAGGAGGCGGCCCAGTTGCCTGAGCTTTTCACCTATTAGCTGATCAGTGATAAATAAATCAGCTGTTATTGCAGTTGATTGGTGCACTCGCCGATTAACCAATAGGTGAGAAGCTCAAGCATCTGGGCCGCCTCCTCATTTGAATAACGTTTTGTTGTAACAAAGTACATGACAAAATACCTGACAAAATATGACATAATACATACAGAAATAAATACATGACAAAATATGAAACATAATAAATGATAAATTACACCAAATAATTTATACAATACAAAAAAAAGGTGCATTTTTTTTGTTATATATTAAGGTACCAGGTAAGTTATTCATTTATTTATGATGCATATATTTGTAGGCATTTGTTGATTCATACATTTGCACATATGCTAGCATCGGTCCTCCGAATCAGTCAAGGGGAACTCACAAAATAAGCTGCTCTCGTCTCTGGTGCCATCCATGGTACCGTCGGGCTGCATTTGCAGGTAGTAGCCATGTTGGCTGTATAGACGGGAGACGATGCCTTTCAGTTGTGGCTCTGCAAAAGAAGACAAGGGCATCATTTAAGTGAAGTCATGTTTATTCGTATAGCTTTTAATCAAGAAGCTTCAGTATTTAAAGTTTAGCTTATTTGAGGGGGAGGGGGCGAATCCCTCCACAAAAACGCTTATATAATTACTATTCTTTTTCTAAACTTTGTATTTCTTTTCTAAATGCCACTTTCATGACATTTTACTTTAGTATCTGTGTCTGTCTGTCTGTCTGTCTGTCTGTCTGTCTGTCTGTCTGTCTGTCTGTCTGTCTGTCTGTCTGTCTGTCTGTCTGTCTGTCTGTCTGTCTGTCTGTCTGTCTGTCTATCTATCTATCTATCTATCTATCTATCTATCTATCTATCTATCTATCTATCTATCTATCTATCTATCTATCTATCTATCTATCTATCTATCTATCTATCTATCTATCTATCTAATTTACTTTATAGGTCCAAGATTGTGAGTGTTTTAATATATGTTTGAGTGTGTGTTTGTATGTGACTTGTAGGCTCAGAAATGGCTGAACACATTTTTGTGAAAATTTAAACATAAGTTATCATGTGGTCTGCTTTCGTGGGATCTCTAACCCCCCTTTGGTGGCCAAATTCCCTATCTTGACCACCAGCCACTCCAAGCTGTCGAATCCAATCTCCAAATGGCCCGGCAATGCCAGGCCATTGCTTGTCATTAATAAAAAGCATGCCATTATTCAGTGTCTTGGCTTTCTTTCAGTGATCAGACAAGGAAATCATCCTTACCAGTAGGTGTCAGCATATTGCATTGTTCCTGTTTATCTACTAATTATGGAGTAGTACAGTATGTATATAGCAACCTGTTTTGTTTGATAAAGATAATTAAGATTACACTGCAGAAATATAAAAGATATATACAATATTGTAAAAAAAATATTTCACATAAGGAGCTGTTTAAAATTACTACAAAAATAATTAAATAGATAAAATATGGTACAAATCCTGCACATAATTGTGCTCTGAGATATTTAGAGGGTTAGCAAAAAGATGCAATCAGGAATCTGGGTGCAGGACAGGAGGCGGGCAGGGTGAAAAAAGTGAATGTTTAATGAGCGAAGCCCCCACAGCTCGTTTTAATTTAGGAAACAGACATAACTTAACCTCCTGTTTCAAACAGCGAAGAAAACCCTGCAGGTCTACAGTGACTCATCAAATTCACCCCCTACCGCTTCCCTACTCTCACTAATCTCACTTTTCCTTGAATGCCCGATGAGGCGGACAAACTTGGATAAAAATTTAGGACCAGGAAGCCTCATTGGTCCTCCTCCTCCAATAAACCTCGCCCACAGCGGTGTTAAATGCATCAAATATTTAAGCGGGTCATTAGAGCTATGAAGCAAAGGCAGTGGCAGCACATGCCCTATGTTAATACGCTAACATGGCTCTAGTCACAAATGCTAGCAACATTTTCGCTAATGCTAGTGTCACTTTTTCTAATGCTACTGTCAGTATTTGCTACGGTATGCTTTTAGATTTTTGCCTTTGCTCGAAAAAAGTTGGGAAAAACTGTTTCAATGTGTTAGCAGACTTTTCAAAGGGGGCTACACGGTCTAAGATCGGGGTTGGCAACATGCTATTTGGCGCTTCTAGTGGCTCCCTGGCGCTTTTTCAAAAATATTTGATAATGGAAAATCATGTGTTTTTTTGTAGGACAAAAATGACACAAACATGAACTTTTCCCAATGAATATGAATAAATACAGAATACATGTACAGTAGTTGTTGCCGTTTATATAAGGCTCAATACGCTGGAGATCAAAATTAGACAACAATTTACAGACAATTGAATCATTTTGGGCGGCACAGCAGCAGAGTGGTTAGCGTGCAGCCCCACATTTATGGTGCCCAGGGTTTGATCCAGCTATTGCAGCCTCCCTGTGCGGAGTTTGCATGTTCTCCCCCGTGCATGTCAGGTTGATTGGCCAGTCCAAATTGTCCTTAGGTGTGAATGAGCGTCTGTCACTCTGTGCTCTGCGACTGGCTGGTAACCAGTTTAGGGTGTCCCCTACCCACTGCCCGATGATGGCTGGGGTGGGCTCCAGCACCCCCGCGATCCTAGTGAGGATAAGTGGCGCAGAAAATGGATGGATGGATGATTAAAAAAAAACATCTTTATTGCTTAACAGTTTAAGGACTTTTGGTTGTGTCTATACATTGCTACTACAACACTTGTTCACAAAATGGATAAGAATCTTAACAAAAAATGCACTGGTCAAAAATAAAGAACATTTCCAGGTGCCTCCCACTTAATGGTGGTAATATAATCTTAATTTCCTTGATTATCTGTTCTAACTGCCAGTCTTGCTGACTTTCCAAGATGTTGGGCCGTCCTTAAGTGACTTAAAGCTTCAGGCAGCAGGTTGCCCAGAAGAAAATGAAAGGGATGACCCTATCAGCCATAGAAATACAAGTTGTGAGTTCCAGATCTGTAATTTCAAGAATATTGAATCTTTACAAAACTAAGAACTCAATCAAGTCGTCCAAGAAGGCTGGTCGTCCAGGGAAAGCAAATGCAAGAGAGGACAGGTCACTGCGGAGGATGTCAATTGGTAATCGTTTCCACACTGCAGCTGGAATTGCTCATCTGTTCAGTGCTGAATATGGTAAGGCTCTGTCTCGCCATAATGTTTCACCGATTAAGAGCATTTGGACTGCAGGCCCTCACTGCAGTGACCAAACCTCTCATAAGCAAAAATATTTAAAAATGATAGACTAAGCTTTGATGAGGAGCATGTATTGTGGACAGAGGACAACTGGCCCAGTGTTCACTTTGGTGATAAGAGAAAATATAATTGATTTGGGTCTGATGGGAAGAATTATGTTTGGCGACACATTGGTGAAGGACTAAAGTCAAAGTCTGTAAAAAAGTCAGTGGAAGGGGCATGTATTTTACAGCAGGAGTAGGCCTCTTGTACAGCTGCATAACTTTCTTCAACAGCACATGGTTTCTTACTTGTGTTCATCGCCCAATTAGCCTGCAGTCTTATGCAGGACAATACTCCTTGTCACACAGCAAAACGGGTAAAGAATTTTTTGAAGGTGAAAGCATTGTTAATTTAAAAAAATAAAATGGCCTACCCAAAGTCCAGATCTCAACCCAGTAGATAGCCCCTGGAAAATCCTTCATGACAAAGGTATAGTCAATAAACCCACTACTGTCGAGGGGGCTGGAAGAAGAATGGAGCAAAATCACACCAGAGTGGTTGTGAGGGACTAGTACTATCCTGAGGCCGCAAATGTGCTGAAGTCATTCACAGCAGAGGCCTGTACACTTCTTACCAATTGCTGACTGTTGTAACCTTCAGTGTTATTTTTCCAAGCTAAAGACATTTTTGTTCACTTATTTTGATCAGTGTATTCTCTAATTGTGATCACTGTGTTTTCTGAAAAATAGATATATTTTTGTGAAATGCCTTTAGTCATTTTGTGAAAAAAGTGTTGGAGTACCATGATATAGACTCAATAAAATGCCGTTTAAATGTGGAACAGTGAAGATGGTAATATTTCGAATTATTCATTTTTCTATAAGCTGTTCTCTAATTTTGATCTCCAAATCAAGTCAAGTCATGTTTATTTGTATGGTCCTTAATCACAAGGAGTCTCAACGGGCTTCACAGACCACTGTCAGAACCAGAACAGGATCAGGACCCAAACGCGTGACGTTCTCACACAAGCCTTTTATTTTACGGGAAATGGGGAGTCATGCACGTTAGGCAGCGGTCTGGCATGGAAAGACAGGAAGCCAAAGACCAACGAGATCGATACCAATTGCGTGGATATCGGACAGATGGGGTCGATACCGGACAGGGCAGGACAGACAGGATAAATAATGAATCAGGATATCGAAAATAAACCGGAGAAACTAGATGGGAACGAAAACTGGAGAAAGTAATAAACAGGACCAAAATAGACGGAAACAAAACCGGAAAACGAAATTAAACAGGACAAAATAGCCGGGAACAATACCAGGCAGGAAATACTAGCAGGAACAGGACCGAGTCGGAACCCACGTCTTGTGGGGCAGAAGTTTGTTGAACATTTTTGGTTGCCAACCCTGGTCTAAGACAACCACAAAATCTTGAAAAACTGTCTTTTACTTGCATTTTGAACAGGAAGCTCTAATACAATCTATAGTTAACTCTAATCTTCAGTTACTTTACATCCATTCGGGCCCATATCCACCGGTCTTATTTTGTAAAGTCGCTTTAAACAAAACAAGTAGGTCGATGGAAATGCACAGTGCCATCACCTGCTTCAAATTGTTTGCACTGAGCATGTTTGTGAGTCAAACATCATGTGGGAAGCAAACAGTGAGGAAGAAATATCAAGCAAAACTGATCTCGTGCTTGGAAAAAAAACTGAAATAAAGAAAAGAAACAGGCTTAACGATATTTTGTATGTAATAACAGTCGCTAGTGATTACACCTGAATTGTTGGGTGGTAAGTGCAGAAGCCATCTGCTTGTTTTCATTAATCTAAGAAGAGCCCAGAGCATGAAAAAAGGGCTCTTTGTGAGGGGGAAAGAAAACGACATTTATTACCAGTTAATTGCAGATAGAAAAAAAGAAAGTTAATTCTGTCCATATGGTTCGAATACACACTTTTATTTCATGGCGCAAATCAAGTAACCACCAGCCAGCTGTATTCTCGATTTTTTTTTTTTTTTGCAGAAAACAGAATTTTAGAGAAATATCAGTCTAGTTTTAATCCTTACAGTCCTGGTGATAATGGATTAATGTGCTACTTTTGTTCAATGACACCTGACATCATGGAAATATAAAAACAAGTACAGTGGAACCTTGGTTTTCGAACGACTCACAGTTCGAACAAATCGGAGTCTGAACAAAAAAATTGGGAAATTCTTGCTTCGTAGTTTGAACAAAAATCGGAGTTCGAACGCCGGTACGACGCGTGAGTGCGTACGCGAGGGTGGGATGCTGAGCGACGTACGGGTGATGAAAATACGTGAAGTCGCAAAACCACGTTAAGTATTCCGCGATACAGCTATGGCTGACTGTAGTGCAGTGGTACCGTCTAGGGACATACCAATTTTAGGGGTGGATGTTTCACATCACATTTTTTTACTCCTTTTAATTTTCTCAGGTGCAATTGCACCTCCATTACACTAGGGGAGGTCCGAGATTAAACAAATGTGTTGCAAATGGGCCGAGTTACAGGATTTCGTCGAACTCCACCACCCCGATGAAGCTGCCGCCACCAGAGTCATTAATGATTTAACGACACTGTCATGAGCCACTTCCGAAAAGTGCTAAAAAGAAGGCAGAAGCAAGTGTCATTGGATAGATATTTCAAGAGAAAAGAACATCCTGTAGCCGAGTCATGCGTAGCAAAGAGATTTGAACGTGTGAGCACCCCTCGGACAGAAGAGCTCCCCGAAGTTTTTATGGAAGCGGACTCTCCTTCCAAACAATAATTTTCCTTCCTCCTCCATCCCTCTCCACCATCCACCTGCGCCTTCTGCTGACCACCACAAAGGTAAAAAATCCTATTCATAATTCTTTTCTTCGTCCTTTTTTTATTCTTACACGTTCATGTTAGTGTAATCTTTCGTACGGAAGATTACGATAACGCGAACGTACGATTAGCCCGGGTTACATTTATGTTTATGTTATTTGTGTCTTAAAGGTAAACCAAGGTAAACATTCAGGGTGTTGGAACGGATTAAAAATATTTACATTATTTGCAATGAGAAAAATGATTTCGGTGTTCGAACAAATCGCTTTTCGAACAGGGTTCTGGAACGGATTTTGGTCGAGAACCGAGGTTCCACTGTATATGAGAAGGTTATATTTATTCATCATGATTACTGATGTGATTCACCAGTGCACGCTCATTTCGCGCCAACTTCTGCGGGTTCTGATTGGCTGCCTGTCACTATTTTAACCCAGTCTTATCAGTCCCCTGTTGTTAGTCCATCTGGGAACCTATGTGCATACTAGGCAAGCCTTTTTTGACCCTGACTCCCACCTGTCCCGTTTTTGCTCCCGTTTGTCTCCGGCTACGACCTGTTTTGATCCTGACCACGTCTGGTCTCCCGTCCCGGCTTACGACCCCGTTTTGTTCCCGACTACGTCTATTCTCCCGTTCTGGCTTACGACTCGTTTCCGACCCCGATCACGCCTTGTTCTCCCATTCCCGGCTACTGACCAGTTTTCCGTCCCTGACTCGCCATCGCTCACTACGGAAGATCCACTTCCGTCTTCGGATCACAATCTGAGTACAAGAGCGACCTGCTTCACGCGTCCAGCGAACACTGGATCGTGGGCGCAGCCCTTCCTCTTTCTTTCAATAAAACTTGTGGTCAACGTCACGGAATTGGGTCCTGTTTCCGTTCTGGTCCTGAAAGTGATAATGTTCCTTTTCATTGAACTTCACATTATTCGATTTTTTTTTGCCCCAAATCACGAATTTTCGCATTATTCTATGAAGATTATTAATACTATGTGACATACTATTGTGTTGAGCGTCTGCAGATGCAGATTTAGGCACACAATTGTTTTGCCTCATGGTTGAGGGCGATAGTGAAAACAAGGATTCTGATTTGGTGCACACCTCAGCCCCATACAATAGAATTAGTCATGGTATTAGCAAGCACACAGCAAGTCAAGCCTTTCAGCACTTTTCTCTTGTTGCATGGAATTAAAAAAAAAATGGTCATAATAGGCTATCCAAAAGGAGCAGCGCATAAAGGTTCTAGTGGTTCAAACACTTTCATTGAGTAAAAAGCAAAAAACATTGATTTGAATACTCCGCAAAAATACATACCAATTTTAATTTTTATAAAAAAATCATAATTCAAGAAATTTGTATTTTTTTACCACACTAGAAGTTGTCGCCATGTTTGCCTGGCATCTTGCTGCTACCTTGTGCTCTTTGCAGTGGTTTTTGTTTGCATTAGATGACTATAGTGTCACGACCAGTACGGAATCAGGACCCAAATGCGTAGCGTTAACCACAAGTTTATTGATAGAAAGAGGAAAGGCAGCACTCGCTGGACACGGGAACCAAGCCGCTCATGCAATCGGATCGTGATCCGAATAGGAAGTGGATCTTCTATAGCGGGAGATAGCGGTGTCAAGGACGGAAAAAAACAGGTCGATAGTCGGGACAGGAGAGCAAAAAACGTGGTCGGGATAAAAAACGGGTCGTAAGCCGGGATGGTAGTGCAAACGTGGTCGGAATCAAATAACAGGTCGGAGCCGGGGACAAACGGGGAGATCAGGAGCGGACGGGTGGAAAAAACGCGGGCAAAAACGGGACAAGTGAGAGTCAGGGTCAAAATGCTTGCCTTGTAACAACAGAGGTTCGCTGACGGACTGACAACCGGAGAGTGACAAGACTGGGCTTAAAAAGGGACAGGGAACCAATCAGGTAGCCCGCAGCGGCTGGAGTCAAATGAGCGGGCACAGGTGATGCTAATCAGTAATCATGACATATTGTGCCATCTAGTGGTCAAATATCATGCACTAAGGCTTTAAGAGGATAACATATTCTTTTTCTATGCCTCAGTTTACAAATGGCTTTTTTGCACTGCTTATCAAATTATCAATACAAGGTGCATGGATAATTTCTTTATAAATCCAAATGTGCCTCACCAAACACCAACATCACTGCACATCACCTGTTTTTTGTTGCATTCTATCACCACATTCTATTGAAAAATCCTGACTGCCTGACATTTCTTAGGGGCCGGTCACACAGACATTTGCGGCTGAATCACGGCCAGAAATTTCTCACTTTGAGGCGGACGCTATAGGACGCATTGAGATCGCCATTCAGACGAGTTACGGCAGTGCATAACACGAGGTCGGAAATTCGCACGCGGGTGGCAGCGCGAATTAATTTTGCGCTGTTCAATTCTTGAGAGCGCGTGGATACAGCCTTTCACGAGTTTATCGAGGCTGGACCGCGGCCATAAACTTCTGACCGTGAAGCAGATGTCGTTAGGCGCTGTTGGACGTTTTGAGACCGCCATATAGACGAGATAGAGCAGTGCTTTACTCGCGGTCGGAAATTTTCACGTGGTTGGCCGCGTTCAAAACTTTTGAGCTGCTCAAAAGTTTGAGCACGTGTTAAACCGCGTGCCGCACACGTGGTCAACACGAGGTAATGACGCGGAAATGACGCGGAACGACGTGCTCTGGCCGCGGCCAGGGCGTAGTTACACACGGGTAGGACGGGAAATTTCAGCGGGTAATCGTGGGCGGAGCATGGTAATAGCATGTTCTGCGCCTGTATCGCGGTGTTATTACGTGAAATTAGCGTGTTACGTGTGTGACAGTCAAACGCCTTTCTCCGCGTATATACAGCGCGATTTGCCGAGCACACCATTGTGCTCGTGACGTCAGGGGGGTGAACATGGATCACCGTCAGCGTAGTTTCTCTTCATTTCGAATAAATCTTTCGGTGCATTGTCAATGGTCGTAGCAAGGCTTTGATGCTAGGTCCTTAGCTTGGCCTTTTGGCCGAGAGTAAGAGTCCCGGCTCCTAAGCTTTGTAACGTGTTATGAACTGATCGATAATGAATAATTAGCGAAATAGATTAAACAATTACCCTCAATAAACCCCTCCCCGTCAGCGTAGTGATCTCGTCTTAACCCATATTTATATCTTGACATTTCTTTTCGAGATAATAAAATAATTATGATGCCATAGCTTGAAATCCTGATATTCACGGGACTTTGTCTAAATCGTTTATGAATTCTCCACCCCGAGAAATACATCCCTGCCGAGATTTGCATTTCCTCGCTTCTCTAACCATTTTTACCTCGTTTTATCTCACTTATAGGGAATGTAATGGCGAACATATAACCAAATCCACTTCGTCTTGCATTCGTTGGGAATGTAATACAACATTAACCATTCCGTCCTTATTTTTGTTGTGAACGTAATCGAACGGTAAATACTTCCCCCCTCGCGTGAACGCGCATTCTGCTGCGCTTTCATCAGAAGCGATCGTATTCTATATTAAACGCTAATTAAAACAATAAAGCGAGCTAATTATAATAATTGGGGGATCCTAGTCTATATAACGCGTTTATTTAAACAATAAAGTGCGATCGTATTCTTCAAAATGCGTTCGTTAACGCGGATGAAAAGGTCAAAAACGGATCGCAGCAGAATGCGCGTTCACGCGAGGGTGTGGGGGGTGGGTGTGTTGCGTAGGAGTCGGATTTGGGCACAACACCGGCTCGGGAGCTTTTATACCCGTGGTCCACACGAGAAAATGACGCAAAAATGACGCGATGAGGAAGCGGAACAGTCGCCGGCGTCTTTTTTCCGGCCATACCACAGACGAACGGCAGGTTGTCAAATTTTGCGCATTTTCCATCCCGGGCAACCACGGGCAAAAAAAAAACGCAAAATTTTAGCCGTGATTCAGCCGCAAATGTCTGTGTGACCGGCCCCTTAGTAAGCATGGATGCATGTTCCTCTGCAACCCCTAAAACTGATTCTGGGGTTCCCCATGGTTCAATTTTAAGGCCAATACATTTTAAACTTTATATGCTTCCTCAGGAGATAGGGCGTCTGTTGCCAGAGTTATGCACCTGTACATTGCCGTCTCCCTTGATGACACAAGTCCTATTGATAACACTTTAAATTGCATTCTAGATAAATTAAAAAAAATATGGATGGTGCAAAACATCCTACAGCTCCAAGACACAATAGAAATCTTAATTCTCCGGTAAAAACAGGGGTTGGGGACTATGCGCTACAATAACAGCCGAATCATCGACACACACTGCTCACTCGATATAGAGTTTCTACCAGTATCGTGTAGACCCTTCTATTTACCGAGAGAGCTAACTGTGGCCATTGTGGTTGCTGTTTACGTTCCACCGGATGCTAAGGTTCCACCGGATGCTAACGTTAGCATAGCGCTAAATCTCCTGCCCGCTGCTATCAATAAACAGCAGCTTGCACACCTCAACGGAGTTTTTATCTTCGCCGGCGACTTTAATCGGGCATGTTTAAGGACTGTACTTCCCAAATCCATTCAAAACGTGGACTGAGCAATTGGGAAAAAACACTGGACCGTGTGTACAGTAAGATCAAACATCTAGTTGGATCCGCCAAACTCTGTCTGTCCCTCACCCCCTCATACACCCCCCCTCCGGAGGAAAACAAAGCCTATACAACAAGGACAGTACAAACATCTTATTTATTCCTTTATCTCTTTGTTTTCCTTATATCCTCACTGTAAAATGTGGACCTGGAGTGCCACGTCCAATTTCGTTGTCACAATATATCCCATGTTGTAACAATGACAATAAAGGTATATTTTATTCTATTCTAATTACTGGCCCTGATGTTCACAACCTAATGTTAGCAGCAAGCCGGACCCATGTGGGTTGGAGCGACAGAAAACGTTGGTCTGATCCAGGTCAGTGGAGCGCCGGTCACAAAAGAGAGCTCTCGCTGTCTGTTTGTGTACATCAGTGATGTGTCCACTCATCAGCACTTCCCGGATGACCTTCGAAAGGAAAGGGGCTTCCCGTTTGGCACGCGAGGTGCAGCTTTGATGCACCGGAAAATATTTCCGATCGGCTGGTTAACAGACGATTGAGAGCGTTTTCGTGGATCTGACTGAGCGCGATTTTATAAAGGCGTTAATCCCCCATCGTCCCACGAGGCCTCGTCCTAATTGTGCCGCCGCTTGCCGCCCAATTACGAACGCGTCTGCGAGTTCCACGGCATTAGAAGCCGGAGGAATCGCTTCACGCATCACTGCAGCCATCAAGGACGCTTAAACGCCGGCCCGTGATGTAATTGGCACTAGTTGAGGTTTAAGTGTGTTGGTTATCTTTGCACTGGTATTTCATTTATTTGTTTACTTTTAAAGTGCAGAATGTTTCTTGCTAATTGGCCGGTAGCTGAGTTTGTATTGCGGACTGGAGGTCATTGGAGGGGCTGCATAACTAAGCAGCCGGGGAACTTTGATCGTCAAAGAGATTTTCTGGTGTCTTTTTTGGGGTGTGATAAGTGTATTCTGTTTTTAATATTGGACACCTGCAAATGATACTGCCAAGGATATGAATTTGACTACTGTGCTTCACTTTTGTTCGTTTTTTTGACTACTATGCCCTGTTTCATTAAGGGTTCACAAGCCAGATATCTTTTCAGAGTACATCTGGGTCAGAGATAGAATTCGACAGTGGCAATCTTCTCTATAACTCCCATTTTGGTGTACACTAAGCCAAAATGATACAGTAAGCTGGATATTGAGTCGAGAATATATATAGGGCAAATTTTCAACGACAGTTTATACTTACAGTGCTACACCAACAGACACAGTTTTGGCTCTCTCTAAGGAATCCTTTAGATGAGGGCTCATTAATCAATCTCTCTTAACTGTTGAGACATTTCTTGATAAAAACCCACAGAACAAACGGTAAACACCCGAAAACGCCATCCAAGCACCTAGAGCAATTTGATTGGGTGAGCGGTAAGGATAGGCAGATCTCTGCACACATAGCGCATTCGTCAAATACAGTACATCCAAATGCTTTTTGTCTGCAGTATTTTGTGACATTTTAAAAAAGAACTCTGCTTGCAGCTTGTTTTGAAACCATTATTCACGGCAAAAATGATGGTTAAAAACGATAAGTTACTGCGGGGAGGAAACAGGTTTAAAGTAGTGTATTTGGTGATATGGGATACATACTCTGGTATAATTGTCTGATGTTATCAAATTATCAAACATCACACAGTAAAATAATTTTTTTCTAAGAATTAAATTTTGTCTGCAAAGCTGGTTTGGTGGTTTTGTTGAGAATTGTCTTAAAATATATTGTGTGGCTCTCAAAAAAAGAAAATTCAACATATTTTGCTTTCAAGGCTCTTTGAGCCAAGAAGTTTCCCGAGCCCTGGTTTATCATTATTATTATTTAACACCTCCTAGTGGTACAAACGTATTTAATCAACCAAATACATATATTTGAATAATAAGCAAAAAATACATTAAAAATTATACTAACCTGCATTTATTTAAATCAGGGGTGTCAAACTCATTTTAACTCGGGGGCACTCGATAAAACAAACATTCTCTCGGGGGCTGGACTATTAGATTAGAAATTATAAAAGAGAGAGAAAGAAAAAAGAGAAAGAGAGGGAGAGAAAACGAGAGAGGGAGGGACAAAGAAAGGGGGAGAGAGAAAGAGAGAGAATAGAGAGACAGAGAGAGAACATGAGAAACAATTGACAAAAAGAGAAATAGTGAGAGAGAAAGAAAGAGAGAAGTAGAGAAAAAAGAAGGAGAGAAAGAGAGAAGATGAAAGCAAGAGAGAGAGAGAGAGAGAGAGTGAAAAAGAGAGAAAAGAGAGAAAAGGATAAAAGAAGAGAGAGCAAAATAAGGTAAAAAGACAGAGAGAGAGAAAGAGACAAAGAGAAACACAGAGAGTAAAAAAGATAAAGGGAAGAAAAGAGAGAGAGAGAGAGTGAGAGTGAGAAAGAAATACAAGTACAGCGTCTTTGCGAGAGGCACCTGGTTTTGGCAAAATCAAGTGGACTTATTTCAACCTGCAGCTCATTTTACTCTTGTGCTTCTCTGAGCTTTGTCTCGCAGGCCGGATTCAATCCCTTAGCGGGCCACCTATTTGACACCCCTGATTTAAATACTGTACTCATAAGTTGAGAAGTTTGTATTCATTTAACTTAAAATGAGCCTCACTTCGAGGGAACTGACATGATTGTCCACCATCTTGCTGCTACGGGTACCCCCATAAACTAAAAACCTTGTGGAGGGCTGGGCAAAAAAAATGAGAGGAAAGTTTGTGCGGTTTGGCCACTTTAGGTCTGTAGTTTATATTCTTCCTTGTGCTTTGTAGCACTCGTTTTCTGTTGCAAAACACAATACGGTGGCATCTACTGGTCGAATATTACACAGTGTCCCTTTAAAAATCACTGGTTTAGTAGGGTTTTTAAGACTTACCTACATTTTTATGATTCTCCGATTTAGACTTGTTTGAGTTGTGATTTATCACGTACCGTAGTTTCATTATTTCACAGAATGAATCATAAGAACGAGGCGCATTGCCCGTTTTTGCTAATTTCCTTCGCCTCCTCCTTGTCTGTCCTCTTGTCGGCGCCCCAATTGGTGTCCTACATCTTCACTGTCTCGCTTTTTTGTACACTCAGTCTGTCCCTGTCAGGTTTAATCAAAGCGCCCACTGATTCCACTTAGCCAAGTACGCGTGGGAGGTTAAGGTGCTACCTTCAGGACGACAGGAAACAAACGGACGCTCTCTGCATACCCTTCCCTCCTCTGCCTCACTCTTAAATATGACTTAAGAGCTTTGTCAACTGCTCGGCCGCCGCAAAAAAATCAAGCGTCAGATTCACATAGCGCAGACAATCCGCTCATGTCGGTTGCATTTATTTATCTTATTCATTTTTTTTTACAGAGTGACGAGAAGCCTCTGCAATCAAGAGACGAAGGATTAGATCAAAGTAAACCTGTAAATAAAACCCTTCAACTTGGGCGGATTTCTACTTTTATTAAGAAATCCCGAAAAGATTAGGCTTGGAAACTTCAGGACGAAGCTTGGCTTTAATCTGATAAGGTTTAATAGATGGAAGAGATTAGAACATCATCACTCATGTCATTTCACACTATTTGGTTCCAGATATTTTGGTAACTTCTGATCTTCGTAGTTGGAATTACGAGTTCAAACAAATAGAGGATTGTTTTTTTTTTTTTACCACTCGTCATGCAATACAAAAAAAAAAAAAGAGCTGCATTTTTATAGCGCTTTTCAAGTCAAGTCTTCCCAAAGCGCTTTACAGTGTGCTTCACATTTCCCAATAGCGGCCGTGCAGCCATGTAAGACGCCAACCTGCTTATTGGGGGTATTGGGGGTTCAGTGTCTTACCCAAGGACACTTCGTCATGTAACACGGAGGAGCCGGGATTCAAACTGCAATCTCTTGATCCCAAGACGAGCGCTCTACCTCCTGAGCCACTGCCCCTCATTTATTCGCCTTTTGTTCAAATGATTAAATGACCAACAAAACCAAAACGACTTCAAGTAATGTACGTATACTGTATACTTGCATACATTGCATATTAGTGACCCCCTAAATTGAATTAATAAATAAAAATGTTACTGCTTCGGCAGTAAAATTATATTTTTAGCACTATGCATTCACACCAGGACAAAATGGGTAGAGGAAAGGGGAAGTAATGGGATTGGTCCTAAATATTGTACCCATATTTCCGGTCTGGCGTTTTCTGTATGTATTCATTTACTCTTACTTTCCATATAACGTCCATGTTATATCACAACTCAAATTGATGACATGGTAAACAGAAAGTATATTCCCAGTTCTTAGGAATCCCGCCCTTTCCCTCTTTAAAGAAGTGGAAAGGGATGAGGAAGATTTTTAAAAAAAGACCAAGTGGTTATGTTGAAGGGGAAGTAATGGGATTGGTACTAGCTATCCAACATATTACTTTTTGGACTGGCATCCTCTGTATGTTTTCACTTCCTCCTACCTTCAATATAACCTCCATGTTATGTCAAATGGTAAACAGGAAGTATATTCCTAATTCTTAGGAATACCTCTCTTTCCCTCTTTAAAGAAGTGGAAGGGGATGAGGAAGATGAAAATGACAAAGTAGGTATGTGAAAGGGAAAGTAATGGGATTAGTACTATCCAAAATATTTTTTGGACTGGCGTTTTCTGTATGTTTTCACTTCCTCCTACTTCCCATAAAACCTACATGTTATGTCACAACTAGCATAGCTTATATTGATGACATGGTAATCAGGAAGTATATTCCCAATTCTTAGGAATCCTTCCTTTGTTGTCTCCATAGAATTGAAAGGGGATGAGGAAGATAAAAAAAACAAAAAACAAAAAACAAAGTGAGTAGGTGAAAGGGGAAGAAATGGGATTGGTCCCAGATATCTACCATTATTTCTTGGTCCAGCATTTTCTTTTTTAACTCCCTCATGTACGGACTGGGTTGTCCTGCTAGGGTCCAGCAGTGGGGACATTGAGGAGATGGCAAACTGCACTACTGACTACATTAAGTTCTGCATGGACAATGTTGTTCCTATAAAGACTGTACGCTGCTATGCCAACAACAAGCCCTGGATCACAAGCGACATCAAGTGCCTTCTGAACCAAAAGAAGAGGGCCTTTAAAAATGGTGATCATCAGGAGCTAAAACGAGTACAGAAGGAGCTCAAAGTCCAGCTCCGGAAAGGGAAGGAGCAGTACAGGAGGAAGTTGGAGAAAAAGCTGCAGAACAACAACATGAAGGAGGTGTGGGAAGGGATGAAAACAATTACTGGCTGCAGCACCAAGCAGGGTGTGGCTGTGGATATAGATGTGGGGCGAGTCAACCAGTTGAACAACTTTTTCAACAGGTTTGACCACTCCGCCTCATCCTCACCCCTGAGTAATGCAGCTGTCCCTCCCCCTCCCCCTCTGGACACTAGCATGGAAGACATCCCCCCACTAAAAATAACTTCAGCCCAGGTGTGTGGAGAGCTGAGAAGGCTACGAACCAGCAAGGCAGCTGGTCCGGATGGAGTATCCCCCCGACTGCTGAAAGCCTGTGCGTCTGAGCTGGGAGACCCTCTACAGCGCATCTTCAACCTGAGCCTTGAACAGGGGAGGGTCCCTCAGCTGTGGAAAACATCCTGCATCATCCCAGTCCCAAAGAAATCAAGACCTGAGGAACTCAACGACTTCAGGCCGGTTGCCCTGACATCACATGTGATGAAGACCATGGAGAGGCTGCTGCTGCACCACCTGAGGCTACAGGTCCGTCACGCCATCGACCCACTGCAATTTGCTTACCAGGAGAAGGTGGGAGTGGAGGATGCTATAGTATACATGTTACACCGATCCCTCTCTCACCTGGATAGGGCGAAGGGGGCTGTGAGGATTACATTTTTGGACTTCTCCAGTGCCTTCAATACCATACAGCCTCTGCTACTGAGTAGGAAACTGACAGAGATGGGAGTTAGCTCACACCTTGTAGAATGGATTACTGACTACCTGACAGGCAGACCCCAGTATGTGAAACAGGGGGGCTGTACATCGGACACTGTGGTTAGCAGCACAGGATCTCCGCAGGGGACCGTTCTCTCTCCGTTCCTATTCACTCTATATACATCGGACTTTAAGTACAACTCTGAGGCCTGCCATGTGCAAAAGTTTGCCGACGACACTGCGATCGTGGGATGTATCAGAGACGGGCAGGAGGAGGAGTACAGGAAATTGATTCAGGACTTTGTCCGATGGAGCGACGCAAACCACCTGCACCTAAACACCACCAAGACCAGAGAGATGGTGGTGGACTTCAGGAGAACCAGAACTCACCCGGTTCCTGTAACCATCAAGGGAGAATGTGTAGAATTTGTCCAGACCTACAAATACCTGGGTGTGCAGCTGGACAACAAACTGGACTGGTCTGCCAACACAGAAGCTCTATGTAGGAAAGGGCAAAGCCGACTTTACTTCCTCAGAAGGCTGGCCTCCTTCAACATCTGCAAAAAGCTCCTGAAAATATTCTACGAGACAGTAGTGGCAAGCGCCCTCTTCTATGCGGCAGCCTGTTGGGGAGGCAGCGTCAAGAAGAAGGATGCCTCTCGTCTCAATAAACTGGCTAGGAAAGCGAGCTCTGTTGTGGGCAAAGAGCTGGACAGCCTAACAACAGTAGCTGAGAGACGAGCACTGAAAAAGCTGAGGTCAATCATGGACAATCCATCGCATCCACTACACAGCATTATCTCCAGACAGAAGAGCAGTTTCAGCGACAGACTGCTGTCACTGTCTTGTACTACGGACAGACTGAAGAGATCTTTTCTTCCTCATGCCATGAGGCTCTTTAACTCCACCCGGCAGAGTAAAGACCCACATTAAACCACACCACCTACATTGGATATTACCGAATCTTACTGCAATATGTATTCTGTGTAGCACTATTTAGTTACTCTATATAACACGCTACAGTGGGCATTTGCACGTCACACTGGGTATTTGTATATTGCATTCTTTTGGCTTTATTATTGTACTGTTCTCAGCTCAGGGATGCTGCTGGAAATGTGAATTTCCCTTCGGGGATGAATAAAGTATCTATCTATCTATCTATCTATCTATCTATCCATCTATCTATCTATCTATCTATCTATCTATCTATCTATCTATCTATCTATCTATCTATCTATCTATCTATCTATCTATCTATCTATCTATCTATCTATCTATCTATCTATCTATCTATCTATCTATCTATCTATCTATCTATCTATCTATCTATCTATCTATCTATCTATCTATCTATCTATCTATCTATCTATCTATCTATCTATCTATCTATCTATTTAATCTCCATGTTTTGTCACAACTAACATGCTTCGAAGTGACGTGGTGGTGGCCACAAAGTGTGTTCCTAATTTGTCGGAAACCTTGCGCGCCCTAAAGAAGTAGAAGGGAGTGAGCGAGATAAAAAAGACAAAGTGGGTTGGCCAAAAGGGGAAGTAATGGGATTGGTCCTAACTATCCAACATTTATTTTTGGGGACTTATGTTTTCTGTATGTTTTCACTTCCTCCTACTTTCCAATGAACTTACTTGTTTTGCAACTAGTATAGCTCAAATTGATGACGTGGTAAGCAGGAAGTATATTCCCAATTCTTATGAATCCTTCCTTTGTTATCTCCATAGAATTGAAAGAGGATGAGGAAGTTTAAAAAACAACAACAAAGCGAGTAGGTGAAACGGGAAGTATTGAAATTGGTCCTAAATATCTAACATTTTTTCCTGTTCCGCATTTTCTGTCCCTCCAAACGTTCCATTTAATCTCCGTGTTTTGTCACAACTAACATGCTTCGAAGTGATACAGTGGTGGCCACAAAGTATATTCTTAATTTGTCGGAAACCTTGTGCTCCCCAAGGAAGTAGAAGGGAGTGAGCAAGATAAAAAAGACAAAGTGGGTTGGCCGAAAGGGGAAGTAATGGGATTGGTCCTAAATATCCACCCAGTATTTTCTAGAATGGTCTATTTTATATTTTCTCATCCTTTTACCTTCCAAATCATCTGCACCGCTATCTCCCTTTACACCTCTTTCTGTATTTTTGATCCTACCCCTTTTTTTATCTGTCCCAGAAACATACATCGCTAAGATTTTGACTTTTTTCCTATCGATTTCTGTTTACCTTCGACAGAGACCCCCTCCCCTTCGTTCCCTGCCTCCCTTTGCATCTCGTCCCCTCACCCTCCTCTCCTCTCTGACCCCTGTCACAGTCAGTAAAGTTCTGATGAGAAGCCACCCAACACTGCGTCGTCTGATCAGGTGTTGCCGAGTAAGCGACTTTGCAGGGCCCCGATCTCTTGGGGTCAGCTTAATGCCACCCTCGGCTGGATCTCTCCTTGTAACTCGGTCTGCTGCTCCGCCACCGAACGCTTGCGCTCTGGCCAGATGCAGGTAATCGCTGCACTGCGTTGCTACTGCTTGCAAATAGCACAGACCGGATTGGATCGTATTGTTTCGCTTGGAAATAAATTGCCGTTTGCATTAAAATCGTTATCTGAGAAGAACTGCAGATTTCATAGTACAGCCCTCACTTGTCTGTCCTGATTTGCTTTTTGCAGATTCGCTACTTCGTGGATTTTAATCGTGCATTGTGATCTGCATTCTGGTTCGCTAAACAGTTGCCCTGCTCCTTTTTTGCCTGTGTCTGCCTGTGCATCAATAAGTTCTACACGTATGGAAAAATACTTCAGAAACCTATATTACTCACCCGCAAATCTTGTTAGATTTTGAGTTTCTTAAAAGCCATCATGTTAACAAAACACTCTGGACCAGTGTTTTTCAACTGGTCTGACTTTAAGAACCACAATTCGACCCAAAAGACAAGCTACTACCAAACTCAAGAAAAAAATATATACTTCTCAATTTGATCCAATGAAAGGATTGTGCCCTTTAAAGCGGAGTTAGATTATATTCGCCGTTTTATAAAATGATAAAATGACCACCAAAACTAAAACGACTTCAAGTAATTTACGTATACTGTATACTCGCGTACATTGCATATTAGCGACCTCCTAAAACTGCTTTAAAATAGCCACACGCTAAAACAAAATCGATATTTAAATCAAGCCTGTACCTAAACATCGATAATGAGATAATTATGTAGTAAATACAGATGAACATACTGGTAAATAGTTTAAAAAAAAATTGAATTATTTACTGTACCTTCCAGCAGAGCTACAATTTGGGATGTGACGAAAAATGGATTCACTTTTATATCGTGATTTTATTTTTGGCGATTTTTCAAAATTGACGTTTCTCCCCCGATTTTTGTTCTGTCATATCCAGTATGTAAAAACGTTGGACAGCAAACAGAAGTTGAAAATGGAGGAATAAAGCGAGCAGCGAGAACTAAGTCTGGCGCCCATTTATTTTAAATCTACTGACTGACACAGAATGATATGCATTGTTAGAATATCTTTCATGGTTTATTGTCCCAGGAGTGTATCATTTAAGTTGCTTGTTTTTTAGGAAAGAAAACTAAATTGCAATCATCAATTGTATCTAGTCGCAATACTTGCACAATTGCAATTACCAAGAAATGTGATATGAATTGAATCAGCACCTTAGTATCATGAATCGTGATCAAAGCATATCGTAGCTTTAATGGCAAACATTTCTATTTTTCGCAACCAATGCTTTTTTTGGACTCGATATTTGTTATCACTGTTTTCCACCTTTTCTTCCCCTTATCACTAACTTTCCTAGGACCCATTGTTATGGGCAGAAATAGGAAATAAAACCAACAACATCACAATCAAATGAGATGGGGTCCCTTTTAAAGGCGCCAATTGCCTGAGCAGGAAGGAGAGACCGAGCAGGGCATTATTGCTCTCTATGTCATGATGACTCATTACATTCAGCTGTGCCCGCTTGTTTGGCGCCAGCTACTACTAGCTACCTTATTGAATCTCCGTCCAACTTAAGCTCTGTCCTTTCACTCGCCTGTGGTCAGTCCGTCAGCGAACCTCTGTTTTCACAAGGCAAACATTTTTGACTCTGACTCCCGTCGGTCCTGTTTTGTCACCCGTTTTCCACTCGTCCGTTCCTGTTTTCCCCGTTTGTCTCCTGCTACGACCCGTTTTATGACTCCGACCACGTTTTGATCTCCAGTCCCAGCTAACGACCCGTTTTTTGACGCCGACCCCATTCTGATCTCCCGTCCTGGTTACGACCTGTTTTTCCGTCTATCTACGCTACGATCTCCCGCTCCAAAAGATCCACTTCTGCATTCGGAACACGATTCGATACCGTGAGCGGCTTGCTTCCCGCGTCCAGCAAGCACCGGATCGCTGGCGCTGCCTTTCCTCTATATTTCAATAAACTTGTGAGTAACGTTACGCATCTGGGTCCGACTTCTGTTCTGGTCGTGACACTCTACCGTTTCTCTTCATCTTGAAATTATTTTGACAATGCAAAGGTCCACAACCCACTGATAACGTGTCGGCGACCCACTTTTTGGTCCCAACCCACTAATTGAAAATGACTCCTCGGGGCCCACAAAGGCACTCAAAAGCAAAGGAAGATGCTTTCCATTGCCGATAAAGTTAAACTTCTTAACATGCTAAAGGAAGGTAAAAGCATTTTTACGGCACATTTTTGTTATTCAATAACGTCCACATTATAGCGAAAAAGGATCATCTAAACTTGAAAAGTCGTGTCCTGAAATCATTTCGAACCCTTTTTCGAATCAATATTGAATTATAGCAGCAAGATTATTTCAAAAATTATCATTCGACAGTACAGAAATTATTTTATTACAAAGTATCGTAAATCAAATGGTTTAGGCTGTAAATAGGGTTTGTTCTTTGGTTTCAATGCAATGTATAGTATGTATGTATAGACATAAAAAACTATATAACTTTTTTTTGTGTGTGTAAAGTGATACAACCTCTTTATATTTATGTATGCGTGTAAACATCTCATCTCATTAGCCGTACTGCTTATCCTCATTAGGGTCGCGGGGGGGCTGGAGCCCATCCCAGCCATCTCCGGGCAGTGGGCAGGGGACACCCTGAACTGGTTGCCAGCCAATCGCAGGGCACACGGGGACAGACAACTCATTCGCTCATTCACACCTAGGGACAATTTGGACCGGCCAATTCACCTGAAATGCATGTTTTTGGAACGTGGGAGGAAACCGGAGTGCCCGGAGAAAACCCACGCAGGCACGGGGAGAACATACAAACTCCGCACAGGAAGTCTGGAGCTGGATTTGAACCCACGACAGGTTCCCATGACATGAACTGTGCCGCACAAGCGCTAACCACTGCGCCGCCGTGCTGCCCGCGTGTAAACATATTTAATTCAAATAATATTAATTTAGTTTATTTAGTTGCTTTGTTAAAAGTACTGGTGAAGAGGCAATACCTTGACAAAGTATTTTGTTGATTTTTGTTGGTCGAAGTAAGACCCTTACATGGAGATTTAGCACTGATATTTAAGCAATTTAAATGTGTAATACTTGAGTGGTGCAACAGCAAATGAGCGCTACAAAGCGCAACAGAGATTAAAAACTATAACGACTCAAAGTACCCAAATCTTCCCAACTTACAAGTGTTTTAAAAAGATCTGATGGTTTGCTTGACATTCAAATCAATATGCATTGTTTATTTTAATGAATCCATTTTTTTAACATTCAAAAAACGCTAAATGATACACAATAACCATTTAAGTCAAGTTTTGGATTTAAAATATTTTGATATCGAAATATTTTGAAATTCTGTTGAGTAAATGTAAAGACAACAGCAAGAAACAGCAAGGTAATCCTATTTATTTAAAAATGAAACTAATAACGCCCTCGGGCGGCCGAATTGGATACTGCAGCTCCCGACCACCGACCACTCCAAACAGATGAGTCCAATCTTTTACCATCGGCTTGATAGATGCAATTGTTTCTTGGGCACACATGTCAAAAAACCAAGACATTTTGCTTTTGAAATGATAAATCTCAGTTTGATATAATATAATTTGATGTTTGAAATATTTTCAGTTATATGTTGTACACGACATTCTGATTAATATTGTTTTTCTGCAGTATTAAATAAGCCCGTTCTCCTTGCACATAACTAATTCATGTTTTTTTAATCAATATTCGATTATGACTGATTCATATTTTTTTCTTAAACGCAGCGCCTTAATGTATGCACTTGTATTTTTATGTATATTTTTTTCGATCAATGCTGATTTCATTTCTGCTCGTTTTTCATGCCCCGTGTGTGCGGCAATGTGTTGCCCCGGTTTGATCGATTGTAGAGCCAACTCTTCCGCTCTGAAAAAAAGATAAGAGAGTTTGAGATTAGTGAAAAGATTAAATAATCCGCAGCGCCCATGGTCTTTCTTTGTGCAAATGGAGCTCCTCTTATAGCCTTTGCTAGTGGGAAACTATTGTGTGTGCGATTGACATGCGCTTGAGTCATAAAAATGTAGAAGATTACTCTTGAATTGTTTGCTACCCCCCACCCACACGGTACAGTGAAATCGAAATAAACATGCAATACCGTAGATCCAATTCTGTCTAAACTTGCAGTGCTAGAAATTCATGAGGTTATTCCCATATATTAAACATCAATCCTGATTTTTATACTCATGAGGTGATGATTCTGGAATACAGTAATCCCTTGTTTTCCACAGGGGTTGCTTTCCAAAAAAGCCTCGTGATAGTTAAAACCCGGGAAGAAAAACGTTTATTTATTTATTGGATCAGTAATATATAATATACCCAACTGTAAAAGAATAGTTATAGATCTACAAGAAAAAACACTCAACGCAAAGTTGCAGTTGAATGAATAAATGAATAGTCTTAATTTTAATTAATTATACAATAGTGCAATAAAATTGGAGGAATTCTACTTTTAGTTTAGGAAAGCAATGAAGAGAGCGGCTGGCTAGCTGCAAGTTAGTATTCGGGATACTTGGGTTGAGCTAGGTCTCCGTGATGATTAAAATACAATCGTCACAAATGTAGCGGTGTCCCACGAGTTATAGCTCCAGGTAATTCATTCCATGGGTAATGGATCTGGTGTTGTTGAGATACAAGCTTACCAGGGGGTTGTTGTGAGAGTTGTTACGTAGCCTAGCTGCAGTAGGTTGGACCTGCTGGACAGCTATTGCCTTCTCTCCCGACTCCGCCTCAGTGTCGTCCCGAACCCGATAATATTCCACAGAGCACCCGCTGGTGATCAGCATTTCTTTAAACTCTTCTGACTTTTCTCAGAGTATAATACAATTGATTAATTTATTTTCAATGTAACGAGCTGCTAAAATACTAGCTTTCGGTGTGCTTAGCTGTTTATTTTATTTGCCCCATTTAATGGTGCGCCTGCCCTGCTCTTTGACTGAAAGCACACACCTGCCTTTCAGTCGTGCACACGGACTGTCACGCTCACCAACACACAAACACAAGTCCCTCCACCCCCGTGCTAGCATTTGCTGCATGTTATCTGCTGCAGAACAAATGTATGATGAAAATCCGCAGAGTAGCAAAACCGCGAAACAACAAGGGATTACTGTCAAATGCTGTTTTGGAGTTAAACAGACCTATAAAGCCTTGGGCACGGCAGGCAAACAAAAAATCCGCCAGGCAGAGTCTTTGCCAATCAAACATGTCGGTATGTGGCCCCCTGATTAGGAATATTTTCTCAGCAACGCGTCTGGAATTTGCGCCACAAACGTTATTAAGGTTGGATGCCACACCATAGGAGTATTCTAATTACAGGACCACTTACTATTCTGTCTTCCAAACTGGTAGAATTGTGTTGTACTGCAAGCGCGGATGTAACGGGTTCAATATCAGAGGAGGTTATGGACGTCAAACCTTCATTTTCCATTTCGTTGGCATCAGTGACGTGCTGTGAGATTTGTGCCTGCTAAGGCACAGTCAGATTTACAAATAAATGAACCTACATATTATTCATTGGCAGAGCAAGAAAGCAATACATAAACTGTAGCTTAAAAAAAATCTCAACTTATAAATCAGTTCTTTGCGCTGCTGCTTTTGAATAAATTATTCAATAGATACAGTAGGTAATACTCCATTATTAAAAAAAAAGTCCTTGCACTGAGAATAAGAAAATGATAGCTTGACTTACTGTTAGCTTGCTAATACTACGACTAATTCTACTGAGCACCAAATCAGAATACTTGGTCTCACTATCCTATGCAATGAGGCAAGTCTGTTGCGTGCCTCACTCTGCATCCTCAGACGCTCCGCACCGTGATACGTTACATACTAATTGTATTACTAATATTTATAATACAATGTGAAAATTCAGCAATTTTGAAAAAGAAAGAAAATCCAAAATTATGAAATATAATGACAATGAACTTTAACACTGAATACATTCTACCATTAAATATAATTTTTACTTTATATTTACGTTAAGAAGAGTGAGGTAACACACCTGCCAACCCTTACGCACATCAGTAATTCAGCGGTTAACTATATCCATCTATCTACTGTTCATTGTCAGGACCAGAACGGAGACAGGACCCACTTGGGTTACGTTTCTGACAAGTTTAATTAAAGGAAAGAGGAAAGGCTGCGCCATCGATCCGTAGTTCGCTTCGCACGGGAAGCAGGTCGCTCTGAACACGGAAGTGGATCTTCCGTGGCGAGCGATGGCGGTGTCGGGAACGGAAAAACGGGTCAGTAGCCAGGACAGGAAGTAAATACGTGGTCGGGGTCAGAAGCGAGTCGTAAGCCACGAAAAGAGAGTAGACATGGTCGGATCAAAAAAGGGTCGAAGCCGGGGGAAAGGCGAGAGCAAAAAACAGGTGGGAGTCAGGGTCGAAAAAGGCTTGCCTAGCGTTAACTGAGGTCCGCAGACGGACTGACAAACGGGGACAGATAGGAGTGGGTTTAAATAGGGACAGGGAGCCAATCAGAATTCGAGGCGCTTGGCGCCAAAGGAGCGGGCACAGGTGAAGCATATCGGTAATCATGACAGTTAATATAATTAAACAGTGGATAAGTTCATGGTACAACTATAACTAAATCGAATGCTGCCTTTTTTTTACTTTGAGAAGTTACAGCGTTTAATATGTCAGAGACCCGTGATTTAAAAAAATCAAAAGAAACATAAAACATATTGGTATACAGTTCCCATGGTTTGTTTTAATATTTGAGCTTATTTTGAAACGTGCGGTACTCAAGAAAGCATCACTTGTTTGGATGATTTTATGTTTAGTTGGCCACTTCAAAATCTCTTTTTATTGCAATGATTAGGTGAGGAGCTGTTTACATTAGATATCTTCATTTTAATTGGAATAGATTAGCAACCCAATAATTGATTACCAAAACAATTTTCCTTGTCCTGATTCCATTTGGTCATGAATTTATTATTCTAATATGTCATGTGAAAAATTGAATTTAAGATTTTCTTTCATTTTCTTGAAATTGAGTGTTTTAAGGAATTTAAAAGCACCCTATTTTCACATTGGCTGTCCCTGTGACACTAAGCTGATTTCTAAAGGAAAAAAAAGGATAATTTTATGAGAGAATGATCCTTGTGTTTCGTATTAAGTTACAAGTTCTTTTGAGATGAAAACAACATTTTTTTCTGTGCTCCTTTTTTAGCCTATCTTATGCCAAAAACTAGCGACAGGATCTTCTCAGCAGTGATTTAATGTTGTTTCCTTCTATGACTGAAATTTACACTACCTAAATTCTGTGTTTAAGGAGCTCAACAATTTAGCCGCTTAGTTGGATAAGCAGCAAAACAAACAGATTTTTCAGCATTGTATATATGTTTTTTTTTTACTTGACTATTTATTTTTCACTTAGGACAACATATAAAAAGTCCTTTATAAGGTTAAACTTTAGTAGACACTCAAAATAAGGGGACAAGACATGAATGGATTTTGAACTTGCAAGGAGGACCGGGAGAGGAACCTTCGGATGAGAGAATTCCATCCTGTCCTAAAGCTCTCCCCTCAGCCTCCTCTTTGAATAAATATTCAAGGTTACAAAACACAGATCAGCTTTAACGAAAGTCTAAAACAAAGAACAGCAACATAATTGGCCGATAGCGACAATGATTTCATAGTCAAAACAACGAACAATAGTGCACAAAAATAGTCAAAATAAGGAACTGGAATCCTATGAAATCTCCTTTGCATTTGTCCAATTTTAAACACAGGACAAACTTATTACTTAAGTTTTTACAAATATGACAATTCATCCATTCATCCATGATCTGCAGCTCTTATCCTCAGTAGGGTCACAGGAGTGATGGAGCCCATCCCAGCTTTATTCTGGGAGTGGGAAGTGTACACCCTGAACTGGTTGCCAGCCAGTTGAAGGGCACACAGACACAGACAACTCACTCGCTCATTCACACCTAGAGACAATTCGGAACAGCCAATTAACCGGACATGCATGTTTTTGGAATGTGGGAGGAAGCCAGAGTGCCCGGAGGAAACCCAAGCACAGGGAGAACATGCAAACTCTGCACCGGAAGGCTGGCAGCTGGATTTGAACCCTTGACCTCAGAACTGTGCCACTGACACGCTAACCACTGCGCTGCCGTGTACAACAAATCAATATAAAACCAAAAAAAAAAAAACATTTTACCAGTTTGAGTCTTACAATCATAAAACTGTAATTAGGTTTTTGTACTCGATATTTAAAAAGGATTACATTTCTGCAATTGCATGTATCAGACTTGGATTGAATGAAACTGGAACAGGTCCAGGTATTGAGTATGAGTACCCAGCCCTAATTATTTCATGAATGTCAGAATGGATGTTGCGTATGTGCTGTTGACATCTTTATAAATCTTCCCTGCCAAAGTGTACATTTTCATTAAGCAGAGACGACGTAAGACTGGCAAACATGCCGCCGAACAATAAAAGAGAGGACAAACAACTAGCGCGCAAGCGCCATATGCAAATCTCCATCTCCTCTTACAGTTTGGCTGCTTATTGTGAATGCAGCGCAACTTTTCAAAAATTCCAAGAACAACATTTCCTATTTTGATGATGTGTTTGTCATGCAAATGTACCCTTAATCCACACAAAAGGTAAAACTAAAGTTTTTGTTTATCATGCAAATGAATAACTCTGCTTATAGCCCGTGAGTCACACAACATATCAGTCATGTTTTAAATTGAGAGTAATATCCCCCCCAAAATAATTTCTGAATCAATAATTTAATTTCATGGCACCCACCCCAAAAAAAAAAAAATCTCTTTTGAGTGTTGCTTAAAAAGGTTCTAGTAGAACTATTTGTATCCATTTTTATACCGTTAATGGGACACTGTGTATTATTTGACCACTCGATATCGCTGTACTGTGGAGTGCAAGTGAAAACAATTGTTATATATCACAAGGAAGAAAACCAACTACGGAGGCTGAAAGTCTTCAAAATTCATATTGTGGCTTTTGAAGTTTTTGCCCAGCCTTTTTAAGGTTTTTGGGTAATCGTAGCAAGAAACTGTACAAAGATGATGTCAGCTCCGTCTAGGTGAGGCTCATGTAATGTCAAATTAAGGTACATAAAAAACGTTTTTTTTTTGACAGTTCATGTATTTTTGCTTAAAATATCCACAAATATTTTTTTCCCCCCAAAAATGTCATTTCTTTTTTACCGCTAGGAGGCGCTAAATAATACACACTGTTCCTTTATAGTTTTTTAAAAACAAACAAAACAATTTTTAGTCTTTGTGCGGTGTTTATGGTTACTAGTAAATGGTCTGCATTAATATAGCGCTTTTCAAGTCAATGAAGACCTCCCAAAGCGCTTTACAATGTGCTTTACACTATAAGCTAATTATAAGGAGGGGTTCAATTGTTCAGTGATCATAACATATCCAAGCAGAAAGTATTGGTATCGATTGATACTACCCTGTGTTTACTTGAACTTGATGGATACCAAAATTCACAGTATCGCCCATCCCTAGAACATTGATAAAACAGACAAAAGCTGGACTTTACTTAATACGATCTTCTCAGGAATGTGTTAGTTTAGTCATCTCATAATCTGAAATTATGTTTCCTGTCTTTCACTGTGTATTCAACCTTAGGTGAAGTTATTTTATGAACTAAACAAACTGAGGTTACTTCATGATGACTAAATTAATGAAGACTTTATAAATGAAGAACGTATATCATCACTACAATAATGTATTTACGCATGCAGTCATGAATTATGTACTGCTTTACATTTGCATGCATATAAATCCCTTGGTAAAATATATTTGATTCGTTATTAGATTGGAAACAAACTGGAATTGAATTTACCTGGGAGGAAACACTCATATATTTTTTACGACCTACATAAACCAAGTTAATAGCCAATTGGGCAAATCAAATTCCAAGTATTAACGTTATGCACAGATTAGTTTTATGACGGCAATGACACACCTGGTCTCTTTTCGTTGCGACTTTTGCGACCCCCGCACAGTCTCACTTTGGATATGAGGACCAGGATCTGTTTCTGACACAAGGACTTGTTGCTCCTCGGACAGGGTTTGCGCTTGTTGGCCACCGGTCGGTTGGCTTGGTCGTCCTTGACCGCCCGTTTCTGTCTGATGAGTGAGCTGGCGAGAGCTGCCATCTTCCCACCCCCCTCTCAACTTTGGGAGGGGGGGCGTCCTTCGCGGCGCCTGTGCCTTGCGCCAAAGCCGGAGTAGGAACCAAAGGTTGCGGAGAAGCCCCCCACAAGGGAAGCTGAAGTGGGTTAAAGGGAAGCCGTCTATTGAGAGGGTTACCTTGGATATGGAATAACCTAGGAAGGTTGCAAGTTCACCTGCAGTCCAATCTCCTCTGCAAATATATCACAAAGTGCTACAGTCACATTTTGAAGATAATAACCTGGCTGTATAGCTGTGGAATAAGACGAAGGTGCTTGAAGCCCCCCACCAGAGGTACCCGAAGGGGGTTAAAGGGAAGCCGTTTAGTGGGAGGGTTACCTTGGATCTGGAAAAATCTGGGAAGGGTGGAAGTTCACCTGCAGTCCAATGTTCTTCGCCAATATATATCAAAGTGTTACAGTCACATTTTGAAGATAGTAATGTGTCTGTGGAAAAAGGAGAAGATGCTTTTCTCAACGCATCTTCCCAATTGATGCATAGACTTAGTCTTACTTTACAAAAACCCGACTCCACATATAAAAAGACTTTCCCTCGAGGGAGGTGAAAGCATTTTGAATGCTAGGAATCTTTTGAAGAAACATGGAAAACCAAGGCGTCTATCTCCATTCGCGCAGTCCGTGGAGGAACTTTGCCTCCCATTGAAACGCGGCAGCCCCCGACAAGGATGTGGGAGTCCGAGCGCTAATCCGCCGGATTTAAATCCGGAGCTAGGACGGCGGGCGGTGCGCTGGCGGTGAAGAGACATGGACCCAGATCGATGGAGGCTTCTCTTCTGCCTCTGGATGGCATCGCTCTGTTCCCACAGTCCTCGCGAATTACCTCTAACTGCCCCCCTTCTCACCATCCCCAACCCTACCCCCTCCGTCCCTACACCGGTTACCCCGTCTCTCCTTTCCCCACTTCCTCCTCCTCCTCATCCAAAGTCAGCGAATGGTTTGGAGAGGATGTGTGTGTGAATTCAGTAGAGGTGACATTCATGAGTGAGAGAGAGAGAGGAAAAGAGAGGTTGGGAGGCGGGTGGGTGGTGTGGGGGCTTCCATGTGTGAGAATCAGCTTGACTGGGAAAAAAAAGAAACATCAGTATATGACCAATTCACAAAGGCTCAGCTTTGAAGAGGCTGCTGGTTGTCTTGTTTCTTCACCAATGGTGTCGAGATCAGAAAACCGATGGTGAAAGGAAGATAATGTGGCAGTTGAGCATTTCCATGACTCAATTTCAAACCTCGTATCAGGCATAAAAATGGGTCAGGTGTTAAAAAGGTAAGAAGCGTATGAGGGAAATATGTTCCGGTGCACTGGAATGGAATTCAGCACACCATAAAAACAAAATATAGTGACCAACAACCTCCTAAGTATCACAACAAACATCACCATCAACCACCAAGAGCTTGAACATGTCACTAAATTTAAATAGCTATGATATCAGAAGAGGGGTCATGACCAGAAATCATGGCTAGTATAACTCGAACTACAGCCGCACTTGCCAGACCTGAACTCATCTGGAGGCAAGAACATAGCAGTGAAATCAAAGACCAGATTCATGCAAGCGCTCGTCACCTCCATCTTCCTCTGTTTGTGAGACATGCACTGTCACAGAAAAGCTGGAAAGGAAAATTCAGGCCATACAGATGAGATGCACAAGGAATCCTCTTGGCATCGGCTCCATAGCCCATGTGACAAATGACACAATGTGCAACACCATGGGAGGGCACATCGGCCCCTACGAAGAACTGTTGTCAAATGTGCACGGACTAAAACTGCAGTAGTATGGTCACGTGACAAGATCATCAGGACTGGCCAAGATCATTCTCCAGGGCACAGTCCAAGGGGGCAGGAGGAGAGGAAGAGAGAGGAAAAACTGGGCCAACAATATCAAGGCCTGTACTGGTGCCAACTTTGCCACAACACAAAGTTAGGCCAGGCCCCGTCAGCACTGGAGAAGCTAGCCAGAATTGTTTCCTCAGTGGTGCCCTGACAAAACAAGCGGTTAAGGGATCCGTGAACCGTGAACACTGTACAACCCAACAATATAATGGAATCTGTCGATGCGTAGTGTTTGCACAAAAAAGATAAGGGCTTAAGCAGGATATGTTTGTTATTTTGGCCTAATTTAGCCTCAAATCAGTTCCACTAAAGCAAGTTAAAGTGGTACACCTATGTTAATTGATTACTATGTCTCAATCTCTTTACAGTGTTTACACCAGAAAGTACTAAAACTGTAATGGCTAGAAGTCAAGTCAAGTAAAGTCATGTTAATTTGTATAGCCCTTAATCACAAACAGTCTCATAGGGCTGCCGGGAACACCACTGCAACCTCCCCTGATCTGAGACCTGGAGCAGAGACTAGAAATAATAGTAAAAAAAGATTTAGCTTAAGTAGCTTTTGGTCAAAACACACAGCAAGCCTTTTCTAATGTAGTCCTTCCCGTGGTAAATGTTGTGCAGAAGAAAATAAGCGCCACACGTCCATGAAATATGAATATGAGCGATATTAGAAATAAGCTTGTGTTTCTTTTTTCATATTACCATAAAGTACACAAACTTACCGGTAGCTATTTTCTTCACCAGATATTTGACTAGTTTGTTTGCTCATTTTCAGCTCAAGCTGCAACAAACGGCAGTAATAGAAGGATTTGTTGACCATCCAAGTGCCAACTAAAGTAGTGATCCACAACCTTTTCTGTACTACGGACCGGTTTAATGTCAAGCAATATGCTCAAAGCCCTCCATTAGGGCGGCATTAAACATGTTTGTATTTTTACCAAAATAATATCAACAATAATAATGACCATAAATCCACTGTCTGTGCACTATTTGGGTCTCCTTGTAGCATCTCACGAAAATCACATGTCCTAGGCAACTCCGCGCCAACTCACTGCAACACACTCGCTATTGTAAAAAAAACATCAATCCCCGTAAAAGTAAAAGTATGTTGGCGTTGAAGTTCTTGATGTAGGAATTCTGTAAACTACGACAATCATCCGTTCAGCTAGTTTGTGTCTTCAGTGTCAGCATCTGGCACACCATCCTCAGTATAGGGCACCAACCAGTGGATGTGGTAGTGAGCACACCTGCGCCCAGTCTTCCTACACCTGATGTTATTTAACCTGACCCTTTACAATGACTGTTTGGACAGCACATTCCACATGCCATTTCCATAACACTTCCACCCTGTCTTTTGTTACCATGTCATGTTTGTGTTTTGTTCATGGTTCGGCCACTTTGCTGGTTGTTTTAATACCTGGTTTGTTTTTGTTTGTTGTTTGCTGCCTACATTCTGGCTTATCTGCGTTTAGGTCCACCATCCAGAACGTGACAGAATGACCCGACCACCAAAGAACCCGGCAGGAAGATTCCACAGCACTGTCTCAGCGAAAGGATCCCTTTTCTTATGTTTTCCGTCTTGGCCATCTTATATCTGGGCCTTCAGTGGGAGGTAATGTCAGTATCTGGCAAGCTACCTTCAACAGATGGTGCCAACCAGGGGATGTGACACTGGGCACACCTGCACCCAGTCTCCCCACACCTGGCGGTGATTACTCTGACCCTTAATAATGACTGTTTTCACCTGCCTTCCTTCCAGCTACCCTGCGTTTTGGTCCACCTCCGCAACCGTAACAGTTCTTTATCTACGAACTATTTTCTACGCAGAATTTTGTTGTATCTTCAGGTGTGGGCTCAAGTGTGTCTTGCGCCAAACCCAGTTGGCGCCCTCTGGAGGAAGGTGGCATGCTAGATCCTGACAGTTTCATTTGAACAATAGGAATCCTATGAAAACCACCTGCGCCATAGGTTTGAAATTCACGAAAGGGACAATTCTGAGGGACAATCAATCATGCGGGTTTCTCCTCAAGCCAATTTTCCCAGGAAACCGAGTGGGGAAGCAAAAGGCAAGGTCGATTCAAATCGTTCCTAACGACGCCACCGAAGGTCGGCGTATGTCACTGCCTGATTGACAGTTGACAGTTGGGTGTTTGGTCTCAGTGGAGGGGACAAGGGCACGGCGTGGCGGAAGCGCTGAACAGATAATGCACTTTGTATTGACAAGTAAAGAGAAAGTCAACGTTTTCGGAAAATATCCCGCCCGTTCTGAAGCGCTCTTCTGTATTCACGGTTGAGAATCAATCTCCTAATGGCCATGCTCTTCGTTGCCCAACCTTTCTTCTTTGTTCTCCTTACATCACTTAGACCAAAAAAAAAAGGCATATTTACATGTTGTCCTTTTAAGAAGTTAGAAAAATACCGCATTTTTATTACATTCCGTAATTAATAAATGGAAGTAACCTTGATCGTTCATTATAGGGAACCTAAGTAATATGCAAGGTAACAATGGAAACAGGACACTTTTGAAAAAACAATTTTTTTTTCTTTAATATCACAATAGTCTTTACACTTTTGTGTAGTTATTAAGATGTGTCGAAGAAACTTTTTTGCAAGTTTGTCTTAAATTCCTGCCTTCAAGTGATCCAGGCCAATAAAGTATCGGAAGTCCTGACGTACAGATTTTATTGAACATAACAATACCATAATGCCTGTTTCGAAACTGTCAAATCAGCAGCGATTTGTATCAAAACACTGTAGAATTAAAAAAAAGAGTATTCTCACCAATCAGTGTAAGCATATCTTTCATCCAATACAATTTTATTGTATTTTCTATACATTTTTGAAAAATTCTTTAATACGATCTTGTTCAAAAAGTAATTTTCATTTGACGTAGATATGTTGATATCACAAAAATGACAACATTGTTTGACAGTATTTTATTTTTAGTATAAACAAGAGCTCATGAGTCACTTTTTTAAATGATAGCACTGACTAATTGGTGTTTCTCCTCAATAATATATTGGACAGTATCTCTGCCTGTCATGCGGAAGACCAGGGTTTGATTTCCTGAGTTCTATTGTTCTCCGCTTACCGGTTTATTAACATAGCATTGTTTAGTTTATTCAAAACAGTTTACAGTATACTCATAAAGATAATTACAGTAAATGGCATTTTGACTGCCTTTGTCAATTGTAACCAAACCACGTCCATGCCACTACCCTTGCTAATTTAGTTCCTTTTCATACACTACTAGTTAAATCGAGACTCAATTAACCTCTCCTTGTTAGTGTAATGTACAATATCTCCACCTGTCAGGCGGAAGACTAGGATTCGATTTCCCGACGGGGAGTTCTATGGTTAATGATGGTTAATTAGCGTAGCATTGCTTAGTATATTCAAAACAGTTTATGGTCATTTAGATTATTAGTTGCCGTTTTAACTGCTGTCGTCAATTAGGCTAAACCACGCCCATGCCACTGCTCTTGCTACTTTAGTTCCTTTTCAAACACTACTAGTTAAATGGTGACTAAGTTACCCACTCATTGTTAGCATAGCGGACAATATGTCCCCCTCTCACGCGCAATACTGAGGATCCTGATAGGGAGATTTAACTTTTCTTTCGGTTATTTGTCTGCATAGTGTGTCTTTCACAACTAAACAGGAGTTCCCGATGAGGAATTTTAAGTATTATTGTTTTGCTGAGAAATTACATTGTTCTCCCCAAAAGAAAATAAAAATAGGTAAAACTCGACAATCAGCCACAAAACAGCACAAACAGACTATAAATCATGCTTGACCATACAGTATGCTTAACACTTTATACTTGTAGATAGTTTTCAATCAGCATGTGTGTTGTGTTGTGTTGTATTGGATCCCCTAACTACTAGGGGCAACACTGTGGTAGGTCTTGGGCAAGTAAAGCCTGGTCGCGCCCATCCCTTTCCAGGCCAAGAAATGTTTTTACCCACAAATATAAAAATCAAAAAGAGCCTTTTATATGTCACAAAGCAAAGAACATAATGTCATTGCCATAAAGTTTGTTTTTCAACAAAATTATGAAAGCCACAAGTGATACAGTGCGTACTTTAAGATGTGACAACAGCGACCTGATGACAAAGGTGCTGTATCTGAGTCAGATCAGGAGGTTTCTCCTACTACCGGTAACCATGGAAAACCAATCAGTTTTTAATGTCTATGAGCAAACCCCTATCACCAAAAAACGGCCTGGATGATGCTTGCCAGGCTATACTCCAGTACTCACCACCGGGAGTGGTGCCCCTATGATGCAGGTGGTTAAGGGATTTGTGAATTGCGAACCATTATTTAAAATATTTTGGGGGGGGGCATTGTTTACAAATCAACTGAGATTTTACATATGTGTGCACATTGATTCGTCTCCCTGATTGCTCCTGGTGTTGAATCTGGACATCGTGGTACATTTGAAAACGGCAGAAGAGAGAAAGAAAACTATTACATTTACACCTTACAAATCCAGGAAGTATCTTGAGAGATTGAGTGATAAGTATAAATACGTAGTCAAGTTGTTGAAATAACAAGTGTGACAAGCACAATGTAGTGCTGTTCGAAATATTTTACGGTTGTAAAGAAACCCAAAGAAGAGTTCTTGCACATGCCTTTGCACTATGAGTTTATTATTTTTTTTTTGTGTGTCCTGACCCGTACATATTTTAATCACTCGTGGTTGACAGGTATGTTGTCCGTGGCTGCCATCTTCAATATGTTAATTTTTGTTTTCTACCAGCCGATAAACATCGAATGATCAACAGAGAAGCCAATCACTTGTGAGGGATTTTGAGGGAGGGCCCATATGCAGGGAAGCAGGAACAGGGAGGCAAGGGAGTTCTCAAAAAGACGTTGTTTAAATAACCTATATCAGATACAAAGTAAAAATCAAAAGTCACTAAAACAACAAAATCACAGAATTCTTAATCTAGGAGGAAAATTGCAAAATAACAAACACACCTTGTGCAAACCTTGTGGGAATTCAAAGGCAGCCACCAACAAAGGAAGAAACTAACCAGACGTGGACAAAATACAATTTAACAAGATGCAGGCTCGGGGAAAAATATAACCTCTAACCCCACTAAACGTAGAAAACCGAAACAGAGAAGATAAAATCGCTCTTACTTATATTTTTCTTTATCAAGCTTATTCAAATATCAATTCTTTGTTATGTTGCTTTTGTCAATTATATGTGTGAGTTCAAACAAACCAATGATTTCCGAGCAGTCATCGAGCAAAACCTCTGCCTCTACAAATATGCAAACTTTGGATCGTGCCCGTTGGCGAAATGGCCTGTTTCTAATCGTTATCGCTGTCATTGTAGTGATTCAAAAGGAGCAAACACCTCCCAGTGGGCCGAAAGGTGCGGCCCATCTATTATTATCGCTGGTAACGGCTCAGTAACCTAGATCGACTCATGCTGCCGGGTTCATAGCTCTGGAACTATACAGTCTTCACAAGTATTGAAACAGAATTGGCAATTCAGTGTTAAGGCAGTGTATTTGTGTACTATCCACACACAAAACATCCTAACAAGATCGTTTCTTCGTCATCGTCAAAGTTCTTCCACGGATCATGTTCTAAAGTATATTGGTTTATTTTCAGGCCACAGTTGTCATGATCTGGCATGGCCACTTGCTAGATACAACTGAACAAAAATCATGAAAAAAAGAAGACACCGGATGGGTTTTAACACAGGCTAGCTCTACATGGACAAAACTTGAAAGTTACAGCGCAGAATATGTTGGAACACTAACTCGTTCTAATTGAACAAAACAGATATCAAGAAGACACAACGTTCTCATGAGTGGAACATTTACAGATTTTTTCCACCAGATCTAACAGAACAAAACTTGAAAGAGGGCAACACAAGGAACATTCCCACAAGTTAAGAGAGAGAGAATGATGAAACCATGAAATGTACTACAGGCGCACCCGCAAGCTACAACTGAAAAAGAGACATGAAAAGAAGACAACTCAGTATATGTTGGAACACAAATTCCAACTGAACAAAACAAGTAACGAGGAAAATGCAGAATATGATAGTACACAAACTAGCCTTAACTGACCAAAACTTGAAAAAATACAGATATGTTGAAATACTAAGTTGGTCTAACTGAACAAAACACAAAATCAAGAGCACGCAGGTAATCCGTGGACAGAACAACTACTTGATATTCCTACCGGCTCCAGCAGAACAAAACACAAAAGGAAAACAACATGAAAACCATTTACACAGGTAAACAGAACATCACGAGCGCCATGACGACGTGACGATGAAATATACTGCGGGCACACTCGCTAGATATAACTGAAAAAACATGAAAGGAAGACGATACAGGAAATATTGGAACACTAATTCTAACTGAACAAAACATAGAAGTTGCAAAACGCAGGATATGTTGGAACAGTAACAAACTCCAACTAAACCAAGCGTGGACACAAACGATCAAAACATGAAGGTTTAGGGTTAGGGTTAAAGTACAGAACATGACAATTACATGTAGCCTCAAGTACTATTACTGATATGCAAGATTTACCTGATCTGAATATATTTAAAACCAGTTCCCAGCTTACCACGATGTGGATGCCATACATATAAAATGTACTTATTACATAGTGTTCCCATATAGCATAGTTCCCCCATCTGAATAATGCACACACGCAGATTTAAGTGCAAGCGTCTTTCCAAAAGTGATAGAGGCTGCAGTCTTTGCATGTGATTCAATTCAAACCAGAATGTATAAGCAACACATTCTCTTGTTGCGCCTTATTTTGAAATAATGCATGCTTTGAAAGTGTGAGATTCTCCATTTGAGATATTTTCCCCATTCAAAAGGGTAGTGAACATGAATTTTTCAAGTAAATCTCAGTGGAAAAAAAACATTGACGAAATTCTGGTTAACAGCTGCATTATTGAGTGTCATTGACGCTGTCTACGGTGCACCCTCTCAAAAAACTCTATAGTGAAAAATGGATATTTTCTGTTCTCTCGTGCCACGTAAACCTATGAACTGTTTAGATTCTTTGAAAAAAAAATCCTCATAATCATCAAACCCATCAATGCGTCTGGTCAAAATTTGACTTATTCATTGTTTTTTTTTTATGCTTATTCTTGACACCTGGAGGTTTTTACTCTGATTCTGGAAGGTTGTTCAAGGCATTCATTTGACATAAAGAGAGGTTTATTGCATCTTTCTGATATTTCTGCTAAAGATCATTTGAGGGTTGAATGCATTTTCACAGTTGTCTACTATGAATAGCTGGGATGGGTGGTTATAAGTTTATTCTGTTTTTAATATTGAACCAGTCTGATATATTAACAATTGTGCCTAACATTTTTACCGTTACTTTGACTATTATGCACCGTTTATGTCATTGTTGTCCAATAATGTTGCTGTTCTTTGATTTCCACACCCTTTAGGGTGGATATGCTTTTTATGGCCTATTTGTCAAAAACAGAGGGCTCAGGGGAGGGCTTTGCAATTTGGCATTCTTTAGCTTCCCCTTACAGTCCTACCCTGTTCTTCTTGCAAGTTTATAATTCATTAATGTCTTTTATTGATGAGTTTCCTTCACAGGGTGTTTGGGCTATCCCTTAGAGATAAGGTGAGAAGCTCAGTCATGCGCGAGGGACTCTGTGTAGAGCCACTGCTCCTCCGCATTGAGAGGAGCCAGTTGAGGTGGCTCGGGCATCTGATAAGGATACCTCCTGGACGCCCCCCTCAGGAGGTGTTTCCGGGATGTCCCACCGGCAGGAGGCCCCGGGGGCGACCCAGGACACGCTGGAGAGAATATGTCTCTAGGCTGGCCTGGGAACGCCTCGGGATCCCGTCGGATGAGCTGGAGGGAGTGGCTGGGGATAGCGATGTCTAGGCTTCCATGTTAAGGCTGCTACCCCCGCGATTCGGCCCCAGATAAGCGGAAGACAATGGATGGACGGATGGATGATGTCTTTTCTCCTTCTCTTGAGTCTTGACTGAACTATAAACCTATCAGGCTACACTTTGGTAGTTGTTTTGAGACCTGGTTTTAATTTTGTTTGGTTTTCCTGTGTTTTTTTTTGTCAATAAATAAAATCCTTTGCTGAGCACAATTGCTTCCATTCCGACTTCCCCACATTTGGGTCTACCTCCACACACGTGACACCCCCAGGTGTGCTACAACCTAAAGCTTCCCCTAATTCTTGTCTGCGTTCTTTCAACAAATGGTGCAACGCCCAACCGATCTGGCAAATTCCTTAACCTAAGTGATGTTTGTCAGGATCTTCTGATTACCATCACCGCCATCACCATCAAGTGGATTGAAATAATTGGCAGAATTAACAATTAACACAGAATCATTTACATTTATAATCAAACTGTGTGTCACCGTAGCTCGTCGAGCTGGATAATGAGCATCCCGATGCCTTTGTTCTTTGATGCATCATGCCCGGCGCTGACGTATAAGTATGTTTACATAAGAATACAAATGCACACGCAAAGCCAGAAAGAGTTAAGCGCATCAAAACAATTGGCCTAGTTCTGTCTTTGTCTCCCTCGTCCTATGATCGCTCTGTCTTTTTCCTTCAATCCCCCCCACCGCCCCCTCATCTCAACTCATCACGCTGTTCGCAGATGACAGAAAGCATTCTTTGCTAATCCCCCTCCATTATGCATCCGTGTGGAATTTGAAGCTAGCTTCTTGCATGCAGGGGTGATAATAGTCGATGTCCGTGACCCATGGGTGGTTCGCTCATTAGCGCTGAGCTGTACATATCGGTCTCCATTTTTCCTCTTTATTTTTGCCCGATTTGGATCGTTATACGGTAATTAGCGGGATTACTAGGCACATGCAATGCATGTGCAGTAAATGTATCATTCCTTGTGAACGTACCATATCGGGTCATATTGTAATACCAGAGCCGTCCCCAGGTAATAATCAAGTCCTGGTATCCTATCCCCTGGCAAATCTGATATTATAATCTCTATTGAACCTAAAATATCTGTATAGAGCAACTGATATAAAATGAAAAGACTGAAATTATGGTTCGAGTGGCGGGGAAGATACTGTTAAAAGCGGAGGAGTCGTTTGTGAGATCAGATGAGCAGTGAGCACCTCCCATTGCAGATGTTGTTCTTATTTTCTGTCATAACATCTTGTGAAGGATTCAATTAATGGGTCTAGTGATAAGACATTTCATCGCTTACTAAGGACATTTTAGTGGTTTTGGTTTGATGCCTCGATAATACTTTTGAGAAGAGTATTGAGTCAAGTCCATTAGTAATAGATGAATGAATGAATGAATGAATGAAAGTTTTATTTCGAACATGACAAAAGCAAAAACAAAATAGGTTAATAAATAAAAACCACAAACAATGTTAACCTGTTCGAAAGGGAATAGGAAGAAGTATATGCTTATTAAATCCTACCCTTAGACTTCCTAAACAATTGGGTCCCAATATCTAGATCCCTTGTGTATTTACATGTAAAAATACTCATGAATACACATATTTACATTGGCCCTGTGGATACGCAGTCTCTTCCTTACCCATTTATTAACTCTATAATGATAGTACTCACTAAATATAATTCGTTCACCAATAGATAGATGGATAGATAGATAGATACTTTGTTCATCCCCGAAGGGAAATTCACATTTCCAGCAGCATCCCTGAGCTGAGAACAAACAATCGAGAACAATCGAAAATAACACGGGAGCTGCTGGAGTGGCTGCCATTCGTGACGGCGCCGGAAGAAACGATTCAATTTGAATCATGTACAAACAAACAAACAAAATATAATGACAATGATAACAATTAATGCCAGTTATCTCATCTCATTAGCTGCACCACTTATCCTCAGTAGGGTAGCGGGGGTACCGGAGCCCATCCCAGCAATCATCGGGCAGTGGGCAGGGGACACCCTGAACTGGTTGCCAGCCAATCGCAGGGCACACAGGGACAGACAACTCGCTCGCTCATTCACACCTAGGGACAATTTGGACCGGCCAATCCACCTGAAATGCATGTCTTTGGAAAGTGGGAGGAAACCGGAGTACCCGGAGTAAACCCACGCAAGCACGGGGAGAACATACAAACTCCGCACAGTAGGTCTGGTAGCTGGATTTGAACCCACACAGCAGGTTCCCAAGACCTTAGAACTGTGCCGCACACGCGCTAACAACTGCGCCGCCGTGCTGCCCTTAATGCCAGTAATAATAATTATAATTACTATTATTATCATTATTATTATCATTATATTATAATGGTATTAATAATAACAATAACAACGTTGATTTGCTTACATCTACCATTTGCTTTATCATTCAGACGCCATTTTCTTCCCTTAATCACAAAAAGTCTCAAAGGACTGCGCAAGCAAAAATCACACCATCCCCTGATCTAAAACCTACATGAGGGCAAGGAAAAACTCGATTACCTCAGCATAAATAAAATAAAGAACCTTGAGAAGGGGGCACACAAGAGGTAAGGCCCCTTTCAAGATGACCAGGCTGCAATATTTTGCTCCTCTACACAGAGGCATGTGCGTAGAATGAAAGCAGAGAAAGAGAGTAGCGAACAGACTTGGCGAACGTGAACAAAGTTATGAACCAGGAAAAGAATAAAAAGCAAAGCAAACCGGGCCTAAATGTTGTCCCCTGTAGTGTGGAACATAAAAATGCTTTTTAACAAAATTGTAATCGTAAAGTATCCTTATTTTTACAAAATATACCTGTAATTGGATAACATATCTTTTGATGTAACTGTAAAGGAATACAATTATATTTTATTTTTTATATCTTGATTACATAATGCCGTTACATATATCCAGTTACTCCCCGAGCCTGAGAATTGTGTGCTTCCCTCACCAACTGCAGACGCTTAGCAGAGTGATACTAATTTTATTCAATCCATTCATTCATTCATTATCTTCTGCTTACCAGGTCGCGGGGGCAGCAGCCTCAGCAGGGAATGGGCTTCCCTGCTGAGGCTGCTCAGACCTCCCTATCCACATCTGATGGGATCCCGAGGCGTTCCCAGGCCAGCCTAGAGACGTAGTCTCTCCAGCATGTCCTGGGTGATGCCAGGCCTTCTTGCCGGTGTGTTAAAAATATTCATATTGTAATAAGAAAATTATGTGATTTTAAAAATTAAATTCCAAAAGTTTAATAACAAAAAACTTTAACACTATGTAAATCCAACCATTTGATATATATTGTAGTTGTATATTTCCAGGGCGGCACCACAGCTGAGTGGTTAGCGCGTACGCGGCACAGTTTTGTGGTTATGGGTTCCAATTCAACTACCAGCCTTCCTGTACGGAGTTTGCATGCACTCCGCATGCTTGCACGGGTTCCCTCCGGGCAATCCAGTTCCCTCCCACATTGCAAAAACATGCTTGTCAGGTTAATTGGCCAAATTGTCCCTAGGTGTGAATGAGTGAGGTTCAGGGTGTCCCCTGCCCCCTGCCCGAAGATAACTGTGATGGGTTCCAGCAACCCCCGGGATCCTACTGAGGATAAGGATGATGACAGGTGAGACACGGATTCCCCAGCCTCTTCTGACTACATGTCACTGGACAAGGTGGATTTGGGGAAAAAAGATTTTTGGCGGAAAAAAACAAAAAAATTTGACTCAACTCATTATGTTTGTCTCTCTTCATACTTTAAATCCCTTTGAATGGTTATGATTTTTTAGACATAGACATAAAGAGAGGATTATTGCATCTTTCTGATATTTCTACCCACAATCCAATTTGTCTGACATCACAGGACCAGTTTGGAAAGGTTTTCTATTCAAAACTGTTTTGTTCCTGTTTTTTCTCTTTGACACAAAACATAGCCCGGTGCTAACGTGGGATAATTTTAGCACATGTGAACCGACGTTGCCAAATTTCATGCCGATTTCACGACCTTAGGATTCAATGCATTGACTATGTCATGTTCCATCTGTTGCACCGAGACACGTTCAGCAAACGACAACAAATGTCCTGCTCGTGTTGACAGCTGCAGACACGGGACAGCAGGCGGTGGGAGGGATGCTCGCATTTATGTCAATATTTATGTTTGTGAGATGCGCCCCTACGCCCACCCTCCTTCGATTCAAAATGCAGCGAGAGCTTTTTTCTGAAAGCTTGGTTGTGAAGCTTTAATCCAGTTTTTTAGTCAGATTACAGCCAGAGACGTAAAGTGTCACTGAGACGGCGCGTGCGGGATTATGTTTGGAGCCGAGCGCCGTCGACAGATTAAAAAAAAAACAAAGATCTCCAATGAAACCAACACGTGACCCAACCGGGTCATGGAGAGTCGGTTCATGGTTCACTGTTGACGGATCCTTTTACCACCTGGGTTGCTGAGGCACCATTTCATGCAGTGAGTCTTGTGCAAATACAGCCTGGCGCCGCCCATTTCTCTACAGGCCGTTTTTTTGGATAGGGGTTTGCCCTCCCCAACATGAAACTAATAGTTCTGGTTTCCACAGCCTCTTAATCTAACACATTAATTCAAGTCAAGTCATGTTTATTTGTATAGCCCTTAATCTCAAAGGGCTGCACAGACCCCAGATGACTGCAAACCACAGACTACTATTACACCATCCCCTGATCTAAAACCTACATGAGGGCAAGGAAAAACTCAAAAACCTAATTGGTCATGCTCGGGCTGGTTTTGGGCTTCAACACCCGTGGGCCTGGATTTTTTGGGCCTGATATTACCTCTACTACCCTGTAAATATTTTTGCTAATTTATTCTGACATTCTTTTTATTAAATTTTTACTTTATTAGATGTTGTCGTAAACAATGTTCGGTTGGTTGGTTGGTTGGATCCCTTAACCACCAAGGTCATAGGGTCACCATTTCCTGGAGTGTGTCTTGCGCAGGTACAGCCTGGTGGTGCCCATCTTTGTAATTCATGACAGTAAAGACAATTCCGATTCTAATATTTTTTGGACTGATGATAATGACAGTTATGCACGGCAGCGTGTGCAGCCGAGTTCTGAGGTCATGGGATCAAACCTTTCGGTGTAGAGTTTGCATGTTCTCCCTGTGCTTGGGTGGGTTTCCTCCAGGCACTCCAGTTTCCTCCCACATTCCAAAAACGTGCATGTCACTAGGTGTGAATGAGTAAGTTGTTTGTCTCTGAGTGCCCTGCGATTGGCCGGCAACCAGTTCAGGGTGTCCCCTGCCCACTGCCCGAAGACAGCTGGCATGGGCTTCAGCACTGCCGCGACCCTACTAAGGATAAGCGGTGCAGATAATGGATGGATAATGATGGATGGATGGATAATGACAGTTGTCTTAATATCACTTTTTTTCGGTAATCAGATAAACAAAGTTGATGATGCTAAATTCCCACACCCTGCACTAATACAGGGCGTATTAGTTGTGATCTTTATTGTCATGGGCCTCTCGAATCAACCTCTTCTCAATTCTGCTTCGCTGTGAAAAAAGAAAAAATCAAAGCGAGTGTTGGAGCATGCATAGCTGAGCTGAAGCTTCCACATTCCACGCTCGCCTCCAAGTTGAGTTCTGTTTGATGTTGCACAGTTGTGCTGCAGGACAGCCTTTGAACCACTGAGAAACTGCAATGGATTACTAGAACGGATATCGCAGTCAAGTTTCACCCAGCCTGCTTGTCGTACTACTGTGACTAAAGCGTACCCATCTAAGATCTCATCAAGGTACCGGGAGACTAACCGCAACAACGTCATTCGGGGTTAACGCTATCAAGTAAAGAAGGTTGTCTGACTCGATACCCATAGATTCACGTACCAAACGCATACACGATTGGGAAAAACCGTAACGACGAACACTTTATCTCATTCAGCCCTCTTTGTTATTTAGATATACCTTCAACGTTTCGATGATGGAAACCACACTGATCTATGTGGCATGAATCTGACTTCCCACTTCAAACGCAGCAAAAGTGTACTTGGAAGTCATGAAGTTTGTGACGCCTGCAAAAAGTAACGTTTTTGAAAGGTTTTTACTTTTCTTAAACAGTTTTGTATCCAGAATTTCAGAAGGAAGTTCAACACAGATGTATAGGAAGCATTAAAGTTCATGGGTGTCGACTCCTAAATCCGGTTTTAAAGGTGGGGTGCGTCGTCTAAAGGGGTCGTTTAAAAGGTAAACAATGCCCAACCGAGTTCAAAGCGCCCTTATGCTTGATTTTCCTCTGCACCTATCTGCTTTTACCTTATTTTTATCGGAGCTGTTTGGGGCAGAACACATTAAATTCCCGTGAGTGCAGCATGAAAATGGTTAAAGTAAGAAAAGGTCTGTTTCTAGTAGAGTTCAAACCCTAACCCAAACCTAATGAAAAAAGAACTTGATTCGAGCGCGTCTTAGAAATAGAAATACTTGAACGTCCATCTTGAATGAGCTGACTGAGGCTGAAATGATGAAGCAAGCCAGAGACCTCCAGAGGTTTAGGAAAAGGGCACTCAAAGACCTCTCTATATGTTTCTCAAATGCAGAACAGTTACTATATGCAGCATCATTTAATTGTAACGATGCATTTTCAATTGTAACCACCATGTTTTTTTGGTATTTAAGGTTAATTTTTTTATAAGGCGCACTAACAATGTTCTGGACAATTTGGGTTTTTTGGGTCTAATTTCTTAATTGATTGACCGTGAGGGAGTGTGCTGAATCAGAATCCCTCCGTTGAAATGAGGCACACCTTTCTCCTATGGCACTTGATAGAGGCAATCGGGAAACAAGTGATTCTCGGTAGCCACTCCTAGTACTCTTTAAATCTAAGCTTAAAACACACTTATATTCCATAGCTTATGAATGATCTATATTTTATGTTGTCAATATTTATGTATTGTTTGTCAATACTACATCCATTGCAACCTGGTCATTCTTTAGATTTTGTTTTTATTTTATATCATACTTTAATTATTTTACATTTTATTTTTTTAATTCATTGTTTGTTAATGCAACATTCATTGCAGCCTTGTCATCCTGGAAGAGAGGTCACCTCATGTGCGATCCCTTCTCAAGGTTTCTTATTATTTTTTTTTTTAGTTTTTTCCTTACTAATGTAAGTTTTAGATCAGGGGATTATGTTATAATAGTCTGTAGCTTGCAATAGTCAGTGGTCTGTGCAGCCCTTTGAGACCCCCTTGTGATTAAGGGCATGACTTGACTTGACGATTTGAACTGTAAACATGACAACAATGCTACTATGAAATAGAAAATCAAATAAATTTGACAATAAATGAGAAATAACTTTAATACTGAATGTACAGATGCTCCCCGACTATTTAACTTACGAAAAACGGCAAAAACGAACATTTCTTTTGTATGTCGAAAAATATCCCGACATTGCTGTATGTTAGATTTTGTATTGTGTGCACTTTTTTCCGAGTAGAGGACATGACTGTGGTGCTTCTTTCCGCCGCTACCGGCGTGTTAAGGCGCTGTGAGAGGTCACCCAGCATCCACCCGGAAGAAGAAATCCGCTTCCTCTTCTTAGTTCGTGTGTAAACATGCTACGTGTACTGTATCTCTAGCGCGCTAAGAACTTTGACGTATTTATTGTTTGATATCTCATGCATCCATTCAATATGGTTGGTGTGAAGTGTAAAGAAGAGGCAAGCCATTTCTTTTTATATGAAAGTAGCCCACTTTCTACCACGGAGGAGAAAGTAGCCTAACTCTTGAGGCCCATCTTCTACAAGTAATTCAAACTTCACTTTATTCAGCTTTATCGAGCACATTATTTTATGAAATGTTTATTTTCTAGTACAAAACAATACAGGTTACTTATAAAAGCCTTAAACATACGTATATAAACCTTAAACATACAAAGTATAGCATGAATGTCCGTAAGTAGGGCAGCGTCTGAGAATATATCTATATTTATAACTATATCTATATCTATATCTATATCTATATCTATATCTATATCTATATCTATATCTATATCTATATATGTACATATATCTATATACCGTAAATTCCGGACTATAGAGCGCACCTGATTATAAGCCGCACCCACCACATTTTATGAGGAAAACAGATTTTGTACTTACACAAGCCGCACCTGAATATAAGCCGCATACACCCACATTGAACATGTAACACAATCACAAATTTAGCCCTAACCCGGCATTAAGTCCCGCGGTTGTAACTGAAAATAAAGTACACAGTCCAAAAACCACAGCTAGCAAAATTAACAGAAAATGATACCGGTACTTAAGATGTGATGCAGACCTGCAGAGTCCGGGTACCCGTTGAAACTAATCCAAGGAAAAAAAGTCCATATTTCCAAAGGTAAGAGTGGGAAAAATATATATTCACTATTGTCCGCCGCGACAACAGGTCTCACTCATCTTTACCCCACTTCCCGTCACCCCGCATTTGCGCCGCCCCTCTTTTTTAATTCGCAAAACATATCAGAATAAGTGTCTCAAATAAATACATTACAAAAATATACAGGTGCAAATACATATTATGCCTCGGTTACACATACTTACAAAGAAAGACGGTACACCGAGAGAGTTTTCAAAGCTTTAATTATAATATTATAACTTTCATCCCAAACGGTGCCTGTGAAGGGTAGCGAAACGCTACTAGCAACACGCTTGCAACACTGTAAGCGGGTCTGTTAAGAAAAATATACCGTACTTCTAGAAACCATCATAATATACATATATATATATATATATATATATATATATATATATATATATATATATATATATATATATATATATATATGTATATATGTATATATGTATATAAAAAATGCTATGCTAGTTTTTATACTGCACTTTGAAAAGCAATTTTATGCTTTACAAATACATTTATTTGATTAGATTGGTTTGGCTGAACTGATGCGTCCAAATTTTGATGTCACAAAATTTCTACTATGTTGAGTACCTGCCTGTTGTCCGTTACTGGCGTGATTTTGTAGCCAAAACCGATCGCTTTAATCCACCAACTCTGTCCTCTCGGTTCAACTCCGAGGGCGGCCAAATCCGTTTTGACCCCGAACCCTCATCTGTTGCCAAATTAAGCTAACCTCTCTCTGCTATTGAATTAATCTCAATGTGTTTACGCTTACCGTGTAGAAATTGCAACAGATGCCACACTATTGGTAGGAGAGTGTCAGAGAGAGCAGATGTTGAGCGAACATGCCCTCTCCTTTAGTCCGGGAAAACAATTTTGTCTTGATTAAAATGTCAGAGCATCACAGTTTCTTCTCGTAGTGGTACTTCTACATACTAGCTTAATTAGTTCCAAGATCGTGCTCGTATATCGATGTGCAAGGGTAACAAGCACACTTTCCCGATATGAAATAATTAAAAATGAATTAATCTGTGGCCTATCCAAAACATTAAAGTTAACACTAACCCAAATACAGCAATCAGATTAATACGATTATATTAACAAAATAAAATGTCATGGAAGGAGGGACTGTTAATTAAAGATGCTGCCCTACTTATGAACGCAAGTTGAATAGGTTCATAAGTTGCTTCAGTGCTATATTTTGTGTAGAGTGTTTGTTTAAGGTGTATATAACTATATTTAAGGCTTGTATAGGCAACCTGTATTTGTTTGTACTATAAAATAAACATTTTATAAAATAATATGCTCTATAAATAAAGTTAAATTTAACTTACTTTTGGAAGATGAGCTTCGCGAGTTGGGCGACTTTCTTCTCCGTGGTAGAAAGTGGTTGGAAAAAAAGCGATCCAACCATTTTCATAACCGCATCAAGCTTTCTTATTCCACTTTCATTTCAAAAGAAATGGCTCGCCTCTTCTTCACACTTTACAGCAAACATTTTGAATGGATGCACGTTATATTAAACAGTACAAATGTCAAAGTACAGTATAGTATATTTACTCACAAACTAGGAAGAGGAAGCCAGATTTCTTCTTCGGGGTAGATGCTGGGTGAGCTCTCACAGCGCCACACGCCGGTAGCGGTGGAAAGAAGCACTACAGTACTGTCCTCTACTGGGAAAAAGGTGCACAATACAAAACTTACAGCAATGTCCAAGTATTTTTCGACATCCCGAAAAAAAATGTTCGTATTTACCATTTTTCGTAACTCGAATGTTCGTAAGTAGGGGGGCGTATGTATACCTAGGCACTTACTGTACACTTAAAATTAAAGTTACTGTCACTTTTAATAAACGTACACACAAATATGTTTACAGTATAATGTTTTCTTTTCTTTATTCTATTTCCATGAAGCGAAGCGCTGTGTAAACCTTTCTGCGGCTTTGTAACCCACACTCGCTGCTTCCCGCTTGCCGTACCAAAATGTTAGCCAGTAGTCTTCTTCTTGAATTTTTCTAATCAGTCATGACTGGCTTTGAAATGTGTTTCAGTTATCCACCGATGACTTCCACTTACGTTGTGAGTCCTTGAAGATATACAGTGACTCCATCTTTTTAATCGTTTTTAGATGATTATGACCCTTAAACCATCCACAAAATTACCAACTCTTTATTTTCTTAAAATGTTATGAAACAAATTCAACATTTACAACATTGTAAAAACACTGTTCTCTTTGGTATAAATAGTGAAAAGCAAGTGGCGTACGTGATTCTGTAGTTAAGCATCTTGTATCAATAATAATAATAATAATAATTTCCTTGTATTGTCATTCTGTGTAACAATGTACACAGAACGAAATGTCGATTGCACCTGACCCGTTGTAGCGAGCCGATGCAGCCGCAGCCAACAGAGGGCGCCGCCGACCACTTTTTAAGTCTTAGGAATGACTCGGCCGGGGCGCGAACCACCGACCTCCCAGTCTCAAAGCGGGCGCCTTACCATCTAGGCTACTGAGCTGGTAAGACCTCCTGTCGGGACTTCAAATGAAATCTGAACACTTAAGTACTATCTATGTTGTTATTTTGTTATTTATGTGTGTTTAAAAAGACACTGTGTGATATTGGACCTCTAGATGTCACTGTATTGTGTAGTGCAACCAAAAACGAGTGCTACAAAGCACAAAAAAATACAAAGTAAGGAGACTCAAAGTGATTAATCAGTAAAATTTCTCTTTTTTTGCCAAGCCTTTTGCAAGGTTAATAAAAATAAATGCAAATATATTGTGACCCCCCCAAAAAATGCAAATGTATAGCATGAATAGACATTTTTTAAATGAATGTAATTGTGTGTGTGTTTATTTTGCCACTATGAGGTGCTAATTAATACACAATGTCCCTTCATACAATTAGTTGATGAATAGGCAATTGTTTTTCTGCAAAAAAATCTGTCTCAGACTCAACTACTTTCACACCATTTTGCATAATCTTCTTTCATGCAGACTTCTTGTCCTTTCGTGCACCCACTTTCAAGCCCACCTAATATTTTGCCTTCGTGTTCTACCATCTTGGAACCGGATTCTATTTATTCCCCCTGTTTGTGTTCAAGTTTCGTGTAAGCTTCTTTCTCTTCAGCCTATTTATGATTTCTGTTTTTTTTTTTTTTTTCAAACTTTCCTTGTGGTTCTTTTTCTTTCCACCCCTCCTTGCACTCATCATATTTTCCTGGATTTTGTTCCAAAAATAGTACACAAGTATACTGTATAGCCTACATAAATCTTTCAGCACCCTAACAATTTTTTGGTAATTGTATTTTGATTCTTGGAGGAAATTAAACACACAATAACCCCACATTCAGCAATGTAGATGAACAGCACAATTGATTTCCAGTCTGGGTATCAATAAAAGATTAACTTTTTAGTTATCCACTAGCTGACACAAATGTTGTGCTAGTTTGTCTTCTACAACAAAGTTCTTATACCTCTTTTAAAGGAAAATCATCTACATACACCACTATTCTAATCATGATTTTTGATTAATGTAGTATTTTTTTCAAAAACAAGCGCAAAAACACAGAAAAAACTGGGATTCACAGACGCACCGACAAAAGGCTATTGACAGGACAGCGTTTAAATATTGACAGGGAGCCAATCTGTTAACGAGCTTCAGTTGGTGCCCACAGGCGGGGCCAATTGGGCACCATGGCAACCGTGACAGATTGCACGTCACTGATTCATATTGATACATTTATTCTGTTTTTAATAATTGAAACCCGCAAATAAGATTGCATAGGATTTCAGTTTGTTAATTTGACTTTTATTTTGCACTATTGTTTGATCTTTTGACTATTATACATTGTTTACATTATTGTCACGATCTGCTTTTGTGAGCTCGGATAATAAAAAGAAAGGGCTCAGAGGAGGGCTTTTAGAACTCATTAGAATTTCTTATCTGAGGTTTGGGATCTTCCCTGTTCTCCTTGCCAGTTTAAAAGCCATACATGTCCTCTTTCCTTATGTAAAAATCCTAATAAACTTCAAACTTGGTGCAAACGTAGCAAAATCATAGATATTGTGGATGCAATAAACTCCAGTTCACCAACTATGTCTCTCCAAGGTTTGAGAAAGCCAGACTCATTACTGCCCTTGTTTTTGTGACTTCAGCCAATCAAATGCCCACTGTCTTATCGGATAATTTGTCATGCCTTACTAAAAGTCTTTTTCTTTCTCTTCTCAGATTTCTATTCATCACTTGCCGAGAATTGGTCCTTAGAACTATAGGGGGGGAATCAATCCATATGGCGATACCATTGATACCAAGCAAGAACTTGGATCGAATCCATACTATTGTCCTTGGATCAAAACTTTACTCCTCCACCAATTTTCTTTATTTTTCCCTACTTAGCCTGCTGCTGCACCCTGCCTGCTAGACAGAGGAGAGGACCAAATTGATTCGCCGACCCTACCCGAAGCTACAAATGACAGTCGCAGGGCACACGGGGACCCACAAGTCGTTCTCTCATTTACACCTAGGGAGAATTTGAACCAGGCGATCAACCTGATATGCACGTTTTTCGGAATGTGGGAGGAAACCGGAGAGCCCGGAGGAAACCCATACAAGCACAGGAAGAACATGCAAACTCTGTACAGGAAGGCTGTTTGCTGAATTTGATCCTATGACCTCAGACATACAAACCACTGAGCTGCAGTCCCTCCCCAGTTAGCAACGTAGGTATTTCTTTTTTGTTTTTTGTTTTACTGAAACTTCTCCAGTGTCTCAAATCCTTGTGCTGTGTTTATTGTAATTATTGACAGTGTGGCACTCAAGCTGCAGACAGGAAGGGACTACCGATACTGCCCCTAATATCATTGGCAACCCACTGCCTTCCTTACGTGACATTTAAAATTCCAGATGCCTGAACAGAGCAAAAGGCATCATAAAGTACATTACTCACATCGTTTTCCATTTGTTCAGCCTGCTACCCTCTGGTAGGCAATACCGATCCTTTCAAGCCAAAACAAATAGACTTAGAGACAGCTTCTTCCCCAAAGCTGTCACAATACTAAATTCAAATTTGCACTGAACTAAACTGCAACTATTTGTCATATGACGTAATCTAAATTTGCATTGTAAATCGCAAATTATCTGTAAATAACCAATATTTATCATTGATCGCAGCAATCTGAGTCAAGTCATGTTTATCCGTCATAGCACAAGGAGTCTCAGAGGGCTGCACAGATCACAGACTATTGCACAACTATACAGTAGACTATTATGACACCATACCTTGATCTAAAACGTACATGAGGGCAAGAACAACTCAAAAACCTCAGCAGCCGTACGTTAGGATGACCAGGCTGAAATGGATGATGCATTAAAAAACATGAAAAATAAAATGTAAAATTATTAAAGTATAATATCAAATTAAAAATGAAAAAATAAAAAAAGGATCAACCAATTGATTGAAACCAAAGGTGTCATTTAGAGACCAAAACGCAACAGTAAGCAAACTAAATGGGGAATTCATCTTAGTTGCATCCAACTTTTTTTTTTAATTAAAATTGGTAGTTGCATTACTTTTAAATTCTATGTCACTTTAAATTATATGTATAGTTGAGCACTGTATGGGGCAGTCTTGAATTTCATTGCCAATTTGTGTAATGACAATAAAGGTGTGTTCTATTCTATTCTATTTTATTCGATTCTATTCTATTCCATTCTTGTCATAAACCAGAAACAGAGACAGGACCCAGTAGCGTTCGTTTACTCAGTTTTATTGATAAAGAGGGAGAGTAGGGCTTGCTTCCACAATCCGATGGTTGTCGGACAAAGGTAGCAGGTGGCAGGCAAGTGCCACTTCCGCGTCGAGCAAGGATTATCGTAAATTTGCAGGAATACTGGTCGTTAGCCGGGACGGGAGAGCAAGGGCGGTTTTGAGTTCAGAAATGAAATGAGGTCGCCAACAGGTGTCAGGCAGGAAGCGGTGCAAAACAGGTCAGATGCTGGGATGGCAGAACAGGGCAGAATCGGGTCCAGAAACAGGTCTGCAACAGGCATCAAGCAGAGGAAAACAGGGCAGGAAAAATGTCTGAAAGTCTGAGCTTGCCTAGCTGGGAGCATTGGTTCGCAACGATCTGACGACGTCCTCTTAAAAGCCGTGGGTTTAAAAGGAGTCTCTTAGCCAATCTGCTCTCAGCGCTGTTGGCGCCAATTGGGCAGTCACAGGTGCCTTGAATCGGCAATCATGACAATTCTATTCTATTCTATTCTATTCTATTCTATTCTATTCTATTCTATTCTATTCTATTCTATTCTATAAACTAACTCAAGGAGGATGTTTCTATTATTCTCTGGCATTCCAGGTAGTGATTGATATTCATTTGGATTGAATCAATACAAAAAAATCCTAGTATTGCCCACTATTACTTTGAACAAATTTCAGTACTTTTATTTATCGTTATTCTAGAATTTTGAATTAATTAAAACAAAATTTAAAAAAATCAGATTTTTTTGTTTGAAGCACGGCGGCGCAGTGGTTAGCGTGTGTGCGGCACAGTTCTGAGGTCGTGAGATTAAACCTCCTGTGTGGAGTTTGCATGTTCTTCCAGTGCTTGTGTGGGCTTCCTCCGGGCACTCCGGTTTCCTCCCACATTCCAAAAACATGCTAGTTAGGTTAATTGGCCGGTCCAAATTGTCCCTAGGTGTGAGTGAGTTGTCTGTCTTTGTTTGCTCTGTGACTGGCTGGCAACCAGTTCAGGGTGTTCCCTGCCCACTGCCCGAGGATGGGTGGGATGGGCTCCAGCACCCCCGCGACCCTACTGAGGATAAGCGGTGCAGATAATGGATGGATGGATTTTTGAGTTTGTCGCATAGCAGTGTCCGAAAGCAAACAATTTTCTTCATTCCGGGGGAAGGAAACAGAAGTAAAAGATGATGGAGAATAAACATGATTACTTATTACCCCCTTGACTCCTAATCCAGTTTACAATAGTCCTCTTCACCCAAGCAATTTTACTTCAAAGCTTCTGAACCAGGGCCAATTATGTCACATGCAAGAGTTCCTACTTCCCATCCAAACGGAAATAAAAAAAGGGAGCTCGTTCTTTTCAAGTAGGACGGAATAAATATATACTTTCACGAGCTATATAAATGATGCATTGCTTGTTGCTGTTGATACAGTGTTTTTTATTGGGGTAAAGATTTGCGTTTTATTTTTTGTTGTGAAAAGACACATTTCGCTTTTATTGCAGGGAATAAATGAATTTGCATTAAGTGATTGTATTTCAAGTTTCTGATTTGGACATTGTCACGTTTGGTTTCTGTGCAGAAAGGTTATCTTTCGTTTTGAATCCACTTAATCGTTTGTTGCTTTGTTTACGAGTTTGTTATTAGATGCCATCCTATTTTTGAGCTCCTCTACCTCTGTTCTGGCTTCCCTGCGCTTTGCGCCACCTGCAAAATGACCTGATCAGCAAAAGACCCTTACGTCAAGCAGTCAATATAAAGATTTGGGATTATTAGTGTCACGGTTGCCCATGGCGACCAATTGGCCCTGCCCGTTTGGCGGCAGCTGCGACTCATTGACTGATTGTCTTCCCTCCTATCTAAGATCAGTGCTCTCACTCACCCTTTGTCAGTCCGTCAACGAACCTCTGCACCCGCGACGTGGATTTTAATTATTTCCGGTTTCCTGCTTTTGTTTCCTGTCCGGTATCGTTCCCGTCTATTTTGTCCTGTTTAATATCAATCTCCAGTTTCGTTCCCGGCTGTTTTGTTGTTTTTGTTATCGATCTCCAGTGTCTGGTAGCGTTCCCGTCTAGTTTGTACTGTTTAATTTCGATCTCCAGTGTCTGGTATCGTTTCCGTCTATCTCATCCTGCTTGTCATCGGACTCCAGTCTCCAGTGTCTGATATCAATCCTGTCTGTCCCGTCCAGTCCGGTATCAACCCCATCTGTCCGATATCTGCTTGTGCAATTGGTATCGATCTCGTCAGCCTCTGGCTTCTTGTCCTTCCACGCCAGACTGCTGCCTTATGTCTTCTGCCCAACGATCGCTGAATCACTGGCGTTGGGTTAAAATAAGGCTTGTGTGACACATCTGGGTCCTCTTCCTGTTCCAGTTCTCAACAATTAGGGACAGGTGTGGGGAGTTTGGGCGCGATTTGGTGCATCCCGGGGGAAGGAGGCGTGCCGAATCCTGAAAGTCCAGACACTAGTGAGATTACAGGAGATTACCCCACAGCTAAACACAGTAAAATCCTAGCATCATGAGCATTTTTTACAGTAAAGTGTTACTGAATCATTAGGGAACTCCATTACAACAAATTACTGTATATAAGTTATTTAATTTAAAGAGTACCCATGAGCCCGTCCTCGTTCGCCACTGGGGTTTGGACAGGTGGTGTCTATGAGATGCATTTCAAGACACGAGATTTGCTGATAAATTGGGTAAAAGTAAGGAAGCTCATATCGTGTGATTTTGCCGCAAATATTTTGGCTAGTTTGATGTCATTCTCTCAAATAAATGATAAAAGATTAGCCATTATCATGAATTAGGATCTAGTATGACTGTCGATGCCGAGGTTCAGTTTATTACTGAAGAGAGGTGTGATGCTTTGCACCGAAAAACAACGGACTTCAGATGATAAAGGTGCTGTATCTGAGTCAAATCAGGAGGCTTTTTCTGCCTCTGGCAACCATGTAGGGGTCAAACAGCCCAAAAATCAGCCTGGAGAGGGATGGGCGCTGTTAGGCTGTACTAGTGCAGGACACACAACTGGAAGTTGTGCCTCGATGACCCTTCCGGATAAGGGTTCCATGAATCGATACGTTTGTGGAAAAGAACAGGTCTGTAATGCAAAGGTCACCAACTTGGTGACCACGGGCACCAGGGTTCCCCTTGAGGCAGTGCTTCTCAATTATTTTCTTTCAGGCCCCCCTCCTCTTGGAAGAAGAAATCCTCTCGTGATCCCCCCCAAAATTTTGGTGGGGACAGAACAACGATTGCTCGATATTGGTGGTAACATGGCACTTCAATCCATGCCTTTCAACATTTTCCCTGAAAAAAAAAACCTCAAGCGTCTTATTAGCGTGAACGGGTTCCAATTTCTTGACATCACAGTTTAATCCATTTGACTTTGTGCTGTCCGCTACCAACATTTTTGACATTGCAAGCAATACAGCCCTTTCTTGTCTCCCTCCGTGGTCACAGTGAAGTGCTACATGGGCTTCGTCAAATTTTTGTGCTTAGCTTTCGGGAGGACACTTTTGTTTGTCTCTTAATCCCTTCTCTCTTTGTCTGTCTCAGCATCTGTAATAAATACTGTTTTCATGGGGTCTTTGAGGTTCTTCTACACTTTGTGTCTCCACTTCATACTCAATGCTTATACTATGTGTGTAATGGACTGCGTGGAGGCTAAATGTAAACAAAACACTCTTCCAATTAGAACATCACTGCGCTCTAGTGTAGTGGAGGTTCAATTGCACTTTATTCCAATAAAGTTTAACAAAAAGTTCCTCGGAGTCAAAAACACCCGTGCCCCCTTGACCATTTGAGAACCACTACTCTAAGGAAAGTTGACGGTCATTGTGATTTTCCATTTTTTCAGTGCTTGACTGAGTCTATTCATCCTTGCTTCCAATGATTAACCTAGTAATTATATATTAACAACATGATAAATTGTTATTTTGCATGTCAAACTGGGTTCCCTTTGCGCTAAATAATAACAAAAGGTAGCTCTCAGCTTGAAAAAGGTCTTAGAGGTCTGCTTTAATGGAATTTAGTTTTGTTGTCATTGCATATTGTACTACAAAATATGATCGTGCAGCCTATAAAAATATCTACATAATTAATCCCAACGCGCTCGTATGTTCACATACGTCGTAACAGTTTATAAGTCATAAAACCGTAAAGATGAATTTAATCACGGTGAAGGACTGCACCTTCCCGAAGAGCATCCGAGAGAGTAAACTGCCTCATGTGAAAAGCACAGTAAAGCGGGCGCATGATGTGTATGTTGTGTTGATTACAAGGACAATGAGGTTAATTTAATATGCAGCAGAGGGCCAGTCTTCATCTCGTTTATCTGTTGTTAACGACATTAAGATGTTCCGATTTTGAAAATTGAAAACTGGGATATTTCAATTAGACTGTAAATCAAATACACGATTTCATAAGGAACTATTTATAACACATGTAATCAGTATTACATTAGCTAATAATAACATTTAGTGGTATCTTTGCAGATATAAAACCTATTTCTACACTGTGTAACATTTGACCACCAGATGTCCCTGTATGGTGTCGTAAAAACGAAAACGAGTACAGTGGGACCTCGCTACTTCGCGGTTCTACGTTCGCGGGTTCAGAGCTTTGCGGGTCTAAAAAATAAGAATAATTAAATAAAATAATTAAAAAATATATATAATAATAAAAAATATATATTGATTTTTTAAGCATTTTTGAAGGGGCGTCGCTACTTCGTGGTTCCACAGCTCTGAACCCGCGCAGGTCTAGAAAATAATAATAATAAAATAAAATAATAAAAAAATAAAAATAAAAAAAAGGTGTGTTTTTTCGGGGTACCTGTAAGAGAAAGATGCCAGACGATTCTTGTCTGCTCTCTGTAAGGGAGCCTCATATTATGTAAAAAAATGCAATTTTTACGACCTAACTGTCTATTGCTATTTGTCAGCATCCCATGACTCTCCCCACACTCACGAAAAGAGCGGTACATGGCTCGCGAGCCATAAGTTTCAGACCCCTGCTCTATAGTATTATCTAGTTGTGGCTAGCTGCCCTCATTAGCGCCTTGTTCCTCTATGTCGGCCAAGGGACCTGAATATCAAAGTGACCCGTTGCGGAAAGCAGAAGCGAGGGAGGCTTGGGAGGTTTCTGACTGAGACTTGCTGAGGTTTCTCTCCCCCTGGCTGCAGGAAACGTGTGTGCATTAGAAACTGAAAGAGCGAGGGAGATAGAGAGAGGTAAGTAGGTGTATTATGGGGTGGCAAAGGGCTAGGGGGTTGGGTGCTCTGGTTCAGATCTGCTGATTGAGGGAAATGATAGCTTCTAATTTTCACCTGCGACTTTCACAACAAAAGATCGAGCAAACAGGAAAAAGAAGAGTTGTGAGGACGAATACTGAGAGAGAAAATGGACCAATTAGAAGACGTTCATTTAAATCAGTGTTGTTGTTGTTTTTAACCTTTCTGGATTGGTGTTCCAAAAACAATTTCTGCCAAATATACCCCTAAACAGTGTTTCCCTGATAATCATTGTGCACTCCTACCATGCTTATTTCCATTTTAAGGCATTTATTGATTCATTTTCCCAATGAGTGAATGACTTTGGGCAATGGGCAGGAGACAACCAGTACTGATTGCCTGGAAATCACAGGGCTCATAGAGACAAACATCCATGTACACACACAGTCAGTAAGATGCACTTCAAGAGGTCCTCCTCTGTGGTAGAAAGTGGCCGAAAAAAAGCGATCCAACCATTTACTCAACCGCATCAAGCTTTCTTATTCCACTTTCATTTCAAAAGAAACGGCTCGCCTTTTCTTTACACTTTACACCAACCATATTGAATGGATGCACGAGACATTAAACAATAAAAACGTCAAAGTTCTTAGAGCGCTGGAGATACAGTATAAAACTTTTACACACAAATTAGGAAGAGGAAGCGGATTTACAGTACACGTTGTTATGTTTACACGAACCAGGAAGTAGAGGCCGGGTTTCTTCTTTAGTGTCGATGCTGGTTTACCTCTCACAGCGCCACGCGGCTGTAAGAAGCAATGCAGTAATGTCCTTTACTCAGAAAAAGGTGCACACAATACAAAATCTAAGTTACAGCAATGTTCGGATATTTTTTGACATCCCGAAAAAAATGTTTGCATTTACTATTGTTCGTAACTCGAATGTTCGTAAGTAGGAGAGCGTCTGTAAAGCAGTTTTGCATTAATTTGGCAGAAGACAGGGTGGAAGGGGCTAAGATAGGGAGAGAGATCAGAGTCCTGACAGCCTGATAAAAGAAGCTGTCCTTGAGCCTGCTGGGTCTGAGACTCCACAGTCTTTTACCTGATGGCAGCAAGTTGAAGAGGCTGTAAGATAGGACGGTGGAGTCACCTGCAATCCTGAGGGCTTTGCTGGTGAGGCGAGTTTTAGATGTTCAAGAGGGGCATGAGGGGTACACGAAAGACCTCTTCCGCTGTTTTCACGATGCCCAGCTGCGTCTTTCGGCAAGACACAGTGGAAGCGCCATACCACGCGGTGGTAGAGCTGGTCTGGGATCTCTTGATGATGCCTCTGTAGAATGAGAGTAGGATGGGGTTCAGGACACAGGCGTTGATGGGCTTTTTTCTTTTGCCTGGAATGTGACTCCGTTGCCAGTCCTCGCTCATATGCACACCGAAAAATTTGATACTGCTCACCATTTCCACCCCAAGACCGTTTATCGTGATTGGGGCATGCTTGTTGTGCACCTTCCTGAAGTCGAAAACAATCTCCTTGGTCTTTCCTCAGGTGGAGATTGTTGTTCTTTACAGCACTGGACCAGCCTGTTCACTTCACTCCTGTAGGGTGTCTCTTCTCTGTTGTTTTCATGATTATTATTTACTTATTTTTGTTTTTTTGCCGTATAAAAATGGTCATACCGTCTACACAATGTTAAATGATAAAAGGTATGCAATGTCTGTGACTCCTCCTTGCAACCACGCTTTTTCCTCTGCAGAACCCGCACACATTCGCTACAAAGCCTATAACAAACTTGCATTTTTTTTCCATAATACAAACGTATTTTTCATATTCTTTTCTTTATGTTTTTAAAAAAATATTTATTTACCCATTGGATTTGTTTTCAGGATACGGGAGTGGACTATTTAGCTTTTTATGATCTTACGTCAGGAAAATTCACTCGTTACACAAGCAATTCGAGCTACGTGCACAATCCTAAAACAAATTGCGTTTGTATGTAGAGGGACCGCTGTACTGGCTTAGTTTCTATATTATGGACCCACCCTTAATTGGAAGTGCCTCAGGGAGGTTCTCATACCCCAATTTGAGAACCAATGATTGAGAGAAATCTTTCTTTTTGATATAACCTGCTACTGTATGTCCGCACAGATTACACATGCAACCCAGTACCAGTTTTCCCTCTGGGTTATCTTCATACTCGTTTTGCCGAGCTGGGCCGCCAATATCCTTGCGATGCTGCATTGCTTCCCTCTCCTTGATAGTTTTAGCCGTGCACCGTGACTATCTCTTGTTGGCAGCAGAACCAGGACTGGATTAGGAGGAGGGGGATGAACATGGTCAACTAGCGCCACTTGCAGGGCAAAAACTGAAGCGGACCTGCAGCCTCCTTGAAAAGGGATTGGCAAGGGCATGTTTTTTTCTACTTATTCGTCAGGAGTGATGGGATTTCTGGCTCTTTTTCGAGAACCGTCACTTTAAGCTCGGCTCACCAGAAAACAAAGGCTCTTTCGGCTCCCAAACGGTTCTTCAGGTTGTTTTTGTTGCTTAAATCCATGTATTAGTAAACATAACATTAAAAAGAGGGCAGCACGGCGGCGCAGTGGTTAGCGCTTGTGCGGCACAGTTCATGTCTCGGGAACCTGTCGTGGGTTCAAATCCAGCTCCAGACTTCCTGTGCGGAGTTTGTATGTTCTCCCCGTGCTTGCGTGGGTTTCCTCCGGGCACTCCGGTATCCTCCCACATTCCAAAAACATGCATTTCAGGTGAATTGGCCGGTCCAAATTGTCCCTAGGTGTGACTGAGCGAGTGAGTTGTCTGTCCCCGTGTGCCCTGCGATTGGCTGGCAACCAGTTGAGGGTGTCCCCTGCCCACTGCCCGGAGATGGCTGGGATGGGCTCCAGCCCCCCCGCGACCCTAATGAGGATAAGCGGTATGGCTAATGAGATGAACATTAAAAAGAGAAAATAAAAAGCCAAAAGGGAAAAGAAGGAAAAAATAAAAATGAAATAAAAGTAGAGAGAGAGGGAGAATAAAAGAGAGAAAGAGAGAGAGAGGGAGAAAGAGAGAGAGAGGGGAAAAAAGAAATAAAAATCTCGAGAAAAGGGAAAAAGAGAAAATAAAAAAGATTAAATACACGAAAAAAAGAGAGAAGAAATACTAGGAAAGGGAAAAAAGGGGAAAGGAGAGAACAAAGAACAAAAAAAAAGAATAAAAAGCAAGGACAAAATTGAAAATAAAGACAGTGTTGTAAGTTAGTTTTTGAAAGTGTGCACCCTTTTCTATGTACAGGACATTACTGTAGTGCTTCTTTCCGCCGCTACCGGCATGTGGCGCTGTCAGAGCTCACCCAGCATCCACCCGGAGGAAAAAAAAATCAGCTTCCTCTTTCTAGCTCATGTGTAAAAATTCTATACTGTCTATACTTTGTCTATATTATCTCCAGCGCGCTAAGGACATTGACATTTTTTATTGTTTAATATCTCGTGTATCTGTTCAATATGGTTGGTGTAAAGTGTAAAGAAGAGGCGAGACGTTTCTTTTGAAATGAAAGTGGAATAAGAAAGCTTGATGCGGTTGAGAAAACTGTTGGATCTGTTTTTTTAGCCACTCTCTACCACAAAGGATGACCTCTTGAAGCTCATCTTCCAAAAAGTAAGTTACACTTAACTTTATTTATCTTTATAGAGCATATTATTTAATGAAATGTTTATTATTTTAGTACACAATAATACAGGTCACTTATACAAGCTTTAAACATACTTATATGAACCTTAAACATACAAAATATAACACTGAAGCAACTTACGAATAAATTCAACCTACAAACGATCGACCGGAACCTATCTCGTTCGTAAGTAGAGCAGAGTCTGTACATCAAGGACAATCCATAAAAATCCAACTGTGTAAGCCATTTACTCCAAAACACACGAATAATCCCAAAAAATAAATAAGAATCCACCTTAAACATTTCTTCTTCATTAGACATTGCTTCTTGTAATCCATTCGTTTCGCCACATGGTTTCTGTTTACAAAACAAACAGACTCGTAACATGATTCCCAATATGGTAGTTGGTGCTCCCTTTTCGATTGACGCCTTTTTCATGATGAAATTTTGCTCATGCTAGTTTTATTCATACAGAAAGCACAAAGTTGCGTCTTCCTCGACACATATTCCACATCTCTAACTCTTACCCCTGGAGACCGTTAGAATAAAAATGCATGAATTGGCCGCAACGTTGCGTAAGCCGCAGGGTCGAAACCTTGGGAAAAAAGTCGCGGCTTGTACTTCGAATTTCATGGTATATTTAGTTACATTTATTAGTTACATCAGGTCCTTTGAGGAGAGCCACCGTGCTTATGTAGTCCTCTGTGAAAATGAGTTTTATAGCCTTTAACATGATTTTGCTCATCCCATTAAATACAGGACATTGGGTAGTGAGAACGTTAAGGGGGGAGACTTATCCAAAAACGGAGGGGGAGAAATTAAGTCGACGTTAAAGGGAACTAATCTTTATTCCACTCTGCAGTCCGGCCTCGCATGACTCGGACCGGGTGACCTTTTGGTTGTTTGGCCGAATCAGAATCTTCAGTCGGGCACGCGAGCGAGCATCCTCCCTGGCAGGAAATGAGGTTCAAGCTCTGTGTACACAAGAAGTGACAGGGAGGGGGTGCGATGAGGGGTGCAGGGTCTCTTAACCGATGAACGTCAGCGACAAAGAGAATCAACGTGAGAATCGAATGGAGCAAACAGACTTTCATTGCAATGACAAGCTTTCTTTGGAAAAGGGTTCTACTGCACTGTTGTGGGACGTATTCGACTCTGGACAATCAACGGTTCACGGTTTATCAATCCCTAACAAATATGTTCGAAGAGGCACCTTTTTCTGTGGCGCGTGGGCAAGTACAGCCTGGCAGTGCCCATCTTTCTCCGAGCTAGTTTTTTGGAGTTGGAATTTGCTCAACACAACCTCGAAACCAACAAAATTGCATCTTATAATGTATAAAAGTGATGCAATTGGAGACAATTTAGGTTTTACCATCTGTTGGAAATGAATATCAAAATGTACCGTTTACCAAATTGTTCGAATTAGTTATCTCCATGAACCAAACACAACCTACATTCACCCAACAATTTATGCGCGCTCGTTTCTTGAGGGAAAAGATGAACAGGAAGCCGACATTTCCACACCAGGGCAGATTTAATTTCCCTAACAATTTAACTAAGTGTACTCCATCGAAAACTGCCGAATTTGTGACGTTGGCGTCTCTAGGCAGCCCTCTTCTAAAATCCTTTAGCTTTCTCTTCTTGGCCCACGTCTCCCCGCAAGATGGCGTCTCGGCTCCTCCCATGGGCGTGCCAAGGAATTGTTTTGCGCCCACCGTTCTCACAACACAGCGCCTTGTACTCAAAAAAAAAGTCCTCCGTCAGAGTCCTGTTATCAAAATTCCCTAGACAAAATATTCTGCATTTGAAATAGCCAGACCTGTCATTGAACTAAAGCCCAGTAAGTGAATATATTTTGCATTAAATGTAATTTGTAGTCAATCGTATAAAATTGTTTATAGTCAAATCAAATGTATAAAATACTTTATAGTCAAATGTATAAAATCGTTCACATCACCCCCTGCCATGAGGCTAGAGAATTGTGTGCCTCAATCTGTATCTACAGACACTCAGCACAGAAATATGTTATGTACTGCTCCTCTTAAATAAACACTGGATGGCTTGGCTTGTTGTTAACCTGTTAATACTATCATAATTCTATTGTTTGGGGCTTAAGTACACCAAATCAGAATCCTTGGTCTCACTATTGTTCTCTGCCATGGGGTAGAGGATTGGGTTCCTCACCACGCCTCTGCAGAACCCGAGGACAGTAATGTGTTACATGCTTATTGAATTAATAATATGTTAAATTCAGCAATTCTGAATTACGACATATAAATTAAATTTTAAAAAGACCTCATACAATAATAATAAACAATAAATGTAATCATTTGTTGCCCTCTAGCCACCAAATAGAGCACTTGGTTTGGATTTTTTTTAAGAATTATAGTATTTGATGGAAATGAGCTAAAGACTCGCTCTTTTTTTTTAACATACTCAGAAATGTACGGTGGACCGGATTAAATAATCCAGCGTGCAGGGTCCTACCTGCGGGGCATATGTTTGACATGCCTGCTCTAAAGAGACAATAATAATCAAATAAATCTCCAACTCTTAGACAAGCGACCTGTCTAAAATCTGCTCAATTTATTTATTTTCTTTTTTTTTCATTCATAAAATTCCAAGGTGAACCCAAAACACGGTAGAATACAATTGACTCGAATACATAGCAGGTTATATAATGAATAGTGTTTTGGTTCCCTGGCTAATAGCAGTGTGAGTTTGGTCGTGCAGAAGTCAAACCCTTTCAAATCTGGCTCTTGTTGTTTCCCTAGCAACCCAAAATAGTGTCGTTACCCTTGAGGAAGATACTGCCTCCCGTTGCTCTTGATGCATGTGTCATCTTGATGAATCCTTCCCCATTGTGTCTGTTGGGGATTATTATGTTCTTTGAACGAGTGGCGCGCAAGACGAGTTAGCACGTAAGCAACCCCGACTCCAGATGAGGTGAAACGTCCTCTGAAATCCGACGGTGGAAATGATTTCTCTATTACTTGAGCCGGGATTGCACGATAACATCTCTGCCGCAGTGCCTCTAATTTATTTAACTCTCACTCTCTCAGACAGTTGCAAATCAGTTCATTTGTTTGATCGACCCGAGAATGCCTGCAGAATTTGGGCGTCTGCAGCACAGTTCAATGGTTAGATTGTTTTTTCCCCAAAACAGTTCAGAAGTCAGTTCAGTAACAAAATAATTTGTGTTAATTTGATCGTTTTCATTACTAGGTCACGTTTGAAATATTGTAAAACACTCAACTCAATAAACCTGAACTTTGCAAAATGAAGGAAACTGAAATCTCGGACTCTTGAAAAAGTACCATATTTTCTGGACTAAAAGGTACACCGGATTATAATCCACATTTTAAAAAAATAAGTATTTTGTAAAATATTCATCATATACCGTAATCCCTCGCTGTGTCGCAGGTTTTTTTTTCCACTGTTTTCATCGTGCAATGCTTTGTGTTCTGCAGCAGACAACAGACAGCAAATGCCATCATGGGGACAGATTGGGGAGGGCTTTGTGTCTGTATGTGTGTTGGGTGAGCGTGACTGTGATAGTGTGCAGATGCTCCCCTACTTACGACCATTCGATCTAGGTAAAATGCTTGGATATGAACATTTTTTTCTGGATGTCGAAAAATATCCGGACATCGCTGTTTGTTAGATTTTATATTGTGTGCACCTTTTTCCAAGTACAGGACATTACTGTAGTGCTTCTTTCTGCCGCTACCGGCGTGTGGCGCTGTGAGAGGTCATCCAGCATCCACCCAGAAGAAGAAATCCGCTTACTCATCCTAGTTTGTGTGGAAACATTCTATACTGTATCCCCAGTGCGCAAGAACTATGACATTTTTATTGATTAATATCTCGTGCATCCATTCAATATGGTTGGTGTAAAGTATAAAGAAGAGGCGAGGCGTTTCTTTGAAATTAAAGTGGAATAAGAAAGTTTGATGCGGTTGAGAAAATGGTTGGATCGCTTTTTTTTCGGCCACTTTTTACCACGGAGGAGGAAGTCGCCTAACTGTTGAAGCTCATCTTCCAAAAGTAAGTTAAACATAATTTGATCTATCTTTATAGAGCATATTATTTTGGGAAATGTTTATTTTTCAGTACAAAACAATACAGGTTACTTATACAAGCATTAATCATACTTATATAAACCTTAAACATACAAAATATAGAACGGTCTCGTTCATAAGTAGGGCAGCGTCTGTATACTGTCAGTCAAACAGCGGGCAGGCACACATGTTAATGCATCCCCAAAGCCAACTGCGAAGTACAGTAATAGCTAGTATTTTAGTGGCTCCTTACATTGAAAAGAAATTCGTAGATTAAATCTGACCCTGACAAAAGTCAGAAGAGCGCAGAGAAATGCTGGTCACCACTGGGTGCTTCGTGGATTGTTATCACACCTGACAAGAGACAGAGGTGACGTAGGGAGAGAAAGCAATAGCAAGGATGTTCGGCCTACTGCTAGATAGGCTACGTAACAACTTAAGCCAGCCCTTCTGAGGTTGTATCTCACCATTCCTAAATTGATCACACATGAAACCGTTGACCTGGAGCTACAACTCGTGGGAAACAGCTACATTCTTGACACTTGTATTTCAACCATCATGGAGACCTGGCCCATTTCAGGAACACAGATGCTTGCGTAAAGCTAGCAGGCTGCTCTCTATATCACTTTCTGACACTGAAAGGAAAAACCCAACAATTCTGTTGTGCTATTGTATAATAACAATAAAGTACATTAATTTAACTGCAATTTTGTCTCCTAGGTTTTTATTTGTAGATCTAAAGTTTCCACCAGGCACTCCGGTTTCCTCCCACATTTCAAAAACATGTCACAAAGCACAAAGTTGTGTAAAAGGCTGTCAGTGTGAATGAGTGAGTGAGTTGTACGTCTCTTTGAGCAACCAGTTCATGGTGTGCCCTGCCCACTGCCAGAAGACAGCTGGGACCCTATTGAGGATAAGCGGTGCAGAAAATGGATGGTATTCCGAACGTCTGCAGATTGAGGCACACAATTCTCTTGCCTCATTGCAGAAAGTGCTAGCGAGACCAAGGATTTCATTTTGGCGCGCAACTGAGCCACAAACACTAAATTCAATGAAAGCGTTAGCAAGGTGACAGCAAGTCAAGCCATCCAGTATTTCTTCTCATTATATATATTGAAGGATTATCTATCTTTTGATGCTTTTATTCAAAAGGAGCGTTGCATAGAATTTAATTAGAAGTTAAGGTAGACAATAAAACATTTTTTTCTATGCTACAGTTGATTTATTGCTTATATATATATAAGCCACTTTTCGTTGGTTCGATGATGCAGTAACAAGTGTGTGCAGCAGAGTGCGCTGTTTCACTATGACCGCCTTACAAATTCATCTGTGAACCGGATCACGAGGCTGTTTGCAGACACGATTTGCATAAATGATCTCCAAACACCTTCAATTGCGTCTGTCTCCTCTCACTAAACTAAAACTCCACGTTTACAAAACTAAACCTGCATTTTCTGTCTTGGGTTATATTTTTTGCAATGTCCTTGTGAGAAGATTCTTGTGCCCATGGTTACCACATCTATCTCTTATCCCATCGTGCTCGGCCTCCCGACTCGTGACGTGTCGTTCGCGTACAAAACGGCTCTAGGAGCTGGCTCTTGGAAGTACTGTAAAAGTGGAGAGCCGGCCCCCCTCCAATTGAGAGCCGGTTCTTTTCGAGACGCCTTTTTTCCCTCTTGTGATTGGTCATTGTGCATGCTTTTTTTTATTCTGTGTTGTTGACCTTAAATTTGTTGATTTAAAAAAGGTTCAAACTTTGTGAATTTCACTTTTCATTGATCTGTAAATATTCTAATTTATGTTTCTAGTGTTTGTCAGAGTTAATGTGTTTCACGATTAGCTTTTTTTTTAACATTGTTTCTTCTTGTATTTCATTGTTTATTTGTTGTAGCACTGAATCGTTCATATTTTTAATTTACCTTTTGTTGTGTGTGTTTTAGAGAGTCGCTTGACCTTAAAGTTACTTAAATGAGTTAAAAGTTCACTGTAGAGTGAAAAAAATCCATCCATCCATTATCTGCACCGCTTGTCCTCAGTAGGGTCGCGGGGGTGCTGGAGCCTATCCCAGCTATCTTCAGGCAGTGGGCAGGAGAAACTCTGAACTGGTTGCCAGCCAGTCGCAGGGCACATAGAGATAGACAATTCACTCGCTCATTCACACCTAGGGACAATTTGGACTGGCCAATTAACCTGACATGCACGTTTTTGTAATGTGGGAGGAAACCGGAGTGCCCGGAGGAAGCCTGCGCTAACACGGGGAGAGCATGCAAACTCAGACCTCAGAACTGTGCCGCAAACGCGCTAACCACTGCGCCGCCGTGGTGCCCTTAAAAAAATACATTATTAGATTAAATACATTAACAAATAGAAAAATACATTTAAAAAAATAGGAATTAGTACATCATTAATTCATTTTGTGAATTTGTTACATGATTATCATACACCCAAAAATCTGTCTCTTTTTCCCCCAGCTTTCTTCTTGTTTTACTTGCTTTATTTTTTTTCCCCTTTTTGCTTTTAGTTTTCCTCCTTTTGGTTATTTTTCCTAGACTTTTACCTTTTTTACTCTCTTTTTCTTTTTCTCTTTTCTCAGCTTCTTTGTTACACTTCTTGCGGGTGGACCCAAGTGGGGGGAAGCAGGAACTAAGGCAGGGGTACTCCAAATAAGGATGGTGTTTAATGACAAAACCAGGAACAAAGTAACAAAGAAACAAGGGTCACAATCCAAATGACGTCAGACCATCCATCCTTTACCTGCACTGCTTATCCTCAGTAGGGTCACGGATGTGCTGGAGCCCATCCCAGCTATCTTCGGGGAGTGGGCAGGGGATTCCCAAAACTGGTTGCCAGTCAGACGCAGGGCACACAGAGACAGAAAACTCACTCACTCATTCACACCTAGGGACAATTTGGATCAGCCAATTAACATGTCATGCATGTTTTTGGAATGTGGGAGGAAACCGGAGTGCCCGGAGGAAACCCACGCAAGTACGGGGAGAACATGCAAACTCCACACAGGAAGGTCCGATCTCATGACCTCAGAACTGTGCCGCACACGTGTTAACCACTCAGCCGCCGTGCTGCCCTCCAAATTACATGTCCGGACAAAATCATACCTACACAATATCCAAACCAGAATCATAATTCAAAACCGCAAATGGCGATGCAAAGGCACAAAGTAACAAACATATACAAAGCAGGTCTCAAATAACTAGCAAAATGTCCAAACCAGAAAGGAAAGCCAAACCTGACATGGTGACAGAAGATATGATAGGAGTGGCGTGGAATTTGCAATGACTCTCCGCAGTGTGTCGTCTGAGCAGTCAAAATTTCGAGTTGATCAGGGAAAGGTGCGTGGAGATTGAGCTCAGGGTTGCCAAACATTCTTTCTTCTTTTTCTTTCTTTTTTCCTTTTTTCTCTCTTCTTTCCTTTTTTTCTTATTTTATTCATCATACAGACGATCCTCTATCTACTCCTCTAAAGGGTATATACGATCATTTTTTTCGGTATGTTGGAAAAAACACGCACATTGCTGTAAGTTAGATTTTGTATTGTGTGCACATTTTTCCGAGTAAAGGACATTACTGTCGTGCTTCTTTCCGCCGCGTGCTGCTGTGAGAGGTCACCCAGCATCCACCCGGAAGAAAAAAAATCCACTTCCTCTTCCTAGTTCGTGTGTAAACATTCCATACTGTATCTCCAGCGCGCTAAGAACTTTTTAATATCTTGTGCATCCATTCAATGTGGTTGGAGTAAAGTGTAAAGAAAAGGCGAGCCGTTTCTTTTGAAATGAAAGTAGAATAAGAAAGCTTGATGCGGTTGAGCAAATGGTCGGAACGCTTTTTTCCCGCCACTTTTTACCACGGAGGAGGACCTCTTGAAGCCCATATTCCAAAAGTAAGTTGAACTCAACTTTATTTATCTTTATAGAGCACATTATATTATGAAACGTTTATTTTTTTAGTATAAAACAATACAGGTTACTTATAAAAACGTTAAACATACAAAATATAGCACTGAAGCAACTTACAAACAAATTCAACTTACGAACGATTGTCTTGTTCGTAAGTAGGGCAGCGTCTGTTTTTTTTTTTCCCTGTTTCGAATTATTTTGTATGAAAGGTTACATGTAATTGGTAATATAAGGATCAAAGAAACACAAACCATCTGAAGAGCCGTTCGGGAGCCGAAAGAGTCGGCTCTTTTTCGTGAGCTGAGGCAGAACAGCTAAAAAGAGCTGGAATTCCCCTCATCACTCCAAACTGGGCTGCTATTCTGAATTTTTATTATCCATACGTCTAAAGTTTTGCATTTAGCGCAGTGGTTAGCGCATGTGCGGCACAGTTCATGTCTTGGGAACCTCCTCCGTGGGTTCAAATCCAGCTCCAGACTTCCTGTGCGGAGTTTGTATGTTCTCCCCGTGCTTGCGTGGGTTTCCTCCGGGCACTCCGGTTACCTCCCACATTCCAAAAACATGCATTTCAGGTGAATTGGCCGGTCCAAATTGTCCCTAGGTGTAAATGAGCGAGTGAGTTGTCTGTCCCCGTGTGCCCTGCGATTGGCTGGCAACCAGTTCAGGGTGTCCCCTGCCCGCTGCCCGATGATTGCTGGGATGGGCTCCAGCACCCCCGCGACCCTACTGAGGATAAGTGGTGTAGCAAATGAGAAATGACCAATTTCACCTGCAGGCTTTTATGTCCACTGTCTTGCCGCTACAATTTCCCAAAGTGCTTTAAATGTGTTTCACACTTACCCATTCACACACACACACACACACACACACACACACACACACACACACACACACACACACACACACACACACACACACACACACACATATACCAATAACAGCATCTTACCTGCTTATCAGGGGCAAGTGACTTTCCCAAAGACACATTTTAGACATATAACTGGGGATTTGGGAATCGAACCTACGAGACGAGCGCTCTACCTCCTGAGCTACTGCTGGCCTTTGTGCTTTTCAAAACTTGTTTTTGGTTGTACTACATTATACAGCTACATCTAATCAGACAATACACACTGTTACTTTAAAATGCATACTGGGCATTTGGGCCATAGCTGCGCCACTTCAGGACCTTCAAGGACATAGAGCTATTCCCAAACCTTTTTTCAATTGGGCACAAAACGTGTGGTGTTCCTCCCCACAATTATGAAAATATGTTGCAAAAATTCCACTATACTCAAGAAATTTAATCTCAAAATTGACCTGTCTCGCTTGTTTCTTATAGAGCTGTGATGTCGTTGAAGGGACACACTACTTTCAAAATGCAGATCCCATTAACACAACATGTGAGGCCACCTTCAAAACTGACATTGATTGTCGTAAACAGTGATTGCATTCCAGTCATTTCTGCTTGGAAGTATGCGATTGTGGTTTTTCATTTGTGTTTTCACCACCTGAATTGCGACTGGTATACTTTTGGTCAGGCTAACTCCCTGTTAGCGCCAGGGCTGCCAAGGGCTTTCTTGTTTTGTTTGCTCCCAGTTGTCACTCATTGGCTGCCCACCGTGTGTTGTTTGGCTGGCTAACCTGGTCTTAGCAGAGGTTTTCGTGTCTTTTGGCTCATTTCCGTCTGGCTTCGTGTTTATTGTTGTAGCCTTTGCCTTTTTTCGTTGTTGGCTCCGGGTTATCATGGCTTCTCTTCGTGTTTTTTGAATGACTAGCCTGACGTTAGCTTCGTTTTTGCCATGTCCCTTGGTTTATTTCTATCTGGCTTTGTGTTAATCGTCACAGCTGTTGCAACTTTTTGTTGTTGGTGAGAAGTCGGGCTAACCAGGAACCATGTTGGGGGGCAGCTACAACATAAAGCTTAGAAATTCTCCAGATAAACTACCAAAACTTCGCTTAAAACAGTCATAACTTCCTTGACTAATTAACACATAAAACAATGTGGCAACAGGCTTGCTAGGCTGCTGGTGTTCCTCCTATGACGTCACAGCTCAAAGACATGACATGCTGTCTTCAAAATGCATCATCTCGGAAAATAATTAGAATATACCCAGGAAAAGCATGGTACATTTTCCTGACATTTTCGATGTTTCAGAATTTGGTATTACCTTTAAGCGACCCCCAACTCCCACCCCTCTCGACTGGTTTCCATAACAACCATCCTAAAGCCCCACCCCCGAACCCTGAGATGATGACTTTGGTTTTTCCGCGAGATGACGTCAGCGACTCGTCACCGAGCGATGCGTCGCACCTCTTCGTCATGACAACGAGCTTGAAATATTGAAGTGATGTCCCAATGAGAGCGGCCGATGATCGAGAGGTTCTCCATTTTCCCACCTTCGCAGCGCCACAGACGTCGTTTTCAGTCATCAGGAATTTTAGAAAATTCTCCACCTGGGGAGAGAGGGGAGGAGGAGAGAGGGAGAGGGGCAGCAAGAGAGGGAGAAAAAGCCTCCACGTAAGCGTGTAAAAAAAAAGAGAATCTTCAGGGTTTTTTCGCAGGGTGTCTATTTCACAAGAAGCCGGACTCATATTGGATTTTTTTGTTTTGATTTTGAGGATGGGGTCCAATCGCAATTGTGGATGATGATCGAACCGGCGAGGACACGAAGAACCCGGTGTTGACTGCCAACAACGCGCAATTTTGACGCCATCGTATTACGCGTCCGTTTTTTGGGGGTCAAGACTCAAAAGTGCTATCTTTAAATCACAGTAGTGTGTTGTCCGAGCGGAATGAGAGGAGGCGGAGGAGGGGGAGGCGGAAGAAAGGGGCTGCTGTGCTTTTTGGATGCTCCGGATGGAGCCCGGGATGGTGCGCTGTGATGCCTCCTAAAAAATGAACAAGAGGGGATACTAGAGGCACGACGAACGCCATCCTCCGTTTTCTCAAGGTAAGACATGTGTGAAGTTCCCCTAAACGAACCCTTACCCGTTGACGTTTGCGGACTGTCTCGACGCATCCCGCACCGCGTGTGCGCAATCTGCACCGCGTGTGCGCAATCCGCACAGCTCTGCTGGTGACTTGGCACAACTGCGCACATCTTGACGCACTGTCACCATTTGTGAAAAGGGTATTCGGGTGGGGGGTGGTTCTTAGTGTGGATAAATATGTTCAGATGTGAACAAGTGTCACGTCTGAATGAACGAGCCCACTTTAGTATTTTCTTGTTTTTTTGCAGGGTTGCATACCAAAAAGGTCCCACGATAGTCAAAACTCGTGAAGTAAAAACCTTTACTTATCTATTTACACCCAGTCAGCCCTGTGTTTCAGTTGAGCCGATGAAAGATTGGATTTAGCAACTTGGAGTGGTCGGGAGGTGCATTATCCATTTTGGCTTCTAGGGGGAGTTTGAGATCACATGGAAACACATGTTCATCTGTTTTGTCGGTATTTATTGGGAGTGACTTTGCACAAAACCTAGCGGAAATCAATCACAGAGGTCTAATAAACAACTGTGTACATGTTCACGAAAATTGGTTCAGCCGTTTTGGAGCCCATAAGTCACATACAAACACACGCACGTACACACAAATTGATATTTGTAAAGTAGTTTAGACAAATTTATATATACTTATTAAGAACACGCCCAATTTGCAAGTTTAAGTATTTGTTTAACAAATTGTATTGTACTTTATAACATTTTTTCCAAATAATTTCCATCATTTTAAAAACTAATCCCTATGCTACATTGCACACATGTGGACACGATCCTTCACATGCCATCATGTGACGTTGTAGAGAACTGCATGTACTTTTCGGTCTGCAACCCAAAATGTTGAAAGAGCCATCGTGGACCCAAAGAAACCTCACCGAAAATATGTCTGAAGCTGCAAAAAAGCCTTACATGAGCCTTAAAAGGAATGACACACATGTTGTATCTACCTATAGTCGTTGGAAAATATCAAGAATGTGTCCTGTTTGCCCATTTAAGGAACATTATGTATTTTTTCCACAATCAAAACTTTTTGAAAAAGCGCCACAGAGTTACTAAGCGCCAAAGGGCTGCTTGTGGCTCCAGAGCAAGTTTAGCGGGTTGAAAGGTCCACCTATGTTGGCAATAGAAAGCATCTTCTTCTGCCTTTTTGCCCCAGCCACCAGTGATTTTGTGGATCCAGATTGTTTTGTTGACAAGATGGCTTTTGGAGAAACTTGAAGTTTAAAAAAATGTGTGCATATGTAATTTCCATAAATACTATGAGTTCGGAATGTGTACGACTCAGACTGCAACGTCATTGACCCACAGGCCGATACAAGCAGAAAATAACGGGGAAACTGTTGAGCCAACCATAATGCAAAACAAAATGCACGATGAAAATATGCTATGTAGGGAAATCGCAATAAGAAAACCTCGATACAGCGAGGGTTCTCTGTATTTGGTGCGATTACAGTCGCTGTCACTTAACAGCGTGTGCAGGTTTGTTATCATTCTGTATGCATTCTTTTGTATCTGACTTGATGGCGGTAGAGAACAATCCTAAACTACCGAGACTGCCCACAGCTGCACAGCACGTCCAGGTCCTACAAGGTTCAGACAAGGAATGAAATGCAAAGTCGCCGAGGGGCCCCATTAGTATTCTGCGGCGGTTAGCAAGGGCTTGGTTAATGGCAGACAAAAAGACCTCTGTCCCGACAGGTCAGTGATGGAAATTGTATTTTTCCAATATCACTGGATTGGGTTTGCTTTTACTCCTCCTTGGCCGCCCCCTCATCAGGTTAACTCAATTCGAAAGAATATATCTTTTCAGTGAACTTGAGTGAACCGAATTTTGTTTCTTTTAGTCAATTGCAACGACCAACCAGCTGCTGGTACTAGTTGGGGGTGGGACATTATTAATACCTGTCAGCTCTTAAGTTTTCCCCATATTTTGTATGTTTTTTTTTCAATTATTTCAGATTGTATACACTGTATAACAATTTGCGCAATGGAAAACAAAATAAATTAAAAACTCTTTATATTGTTAGACCGATTTTATCCTGCCTATTTTGGCTGCAGTCTGGATCGTTTCGGTCACCGGGAGCAGATTTCAAAGTCATCATAGATTGCTAATATTGTTAAGGTATTTTACATAATCCATACCAGCCAATCTTAACCAATTGCTCCCCTTATTTATGACAGCAATTTCCCTTTTTAAGTGATGATAAACCTTACAGATACCAAGTAGCCCCTATTTTCTCACAGCAACACACACTACGTAGAACAAAAACAAAGATAATTTGTGTAATCAAGTTTATTTTATTTTAGTGAATAAATGCTCGATCAAAAATTACATTGTCTAGTGTACTGTGGACATTTTAGCAATCTATGTTGATGTCATAAGATACCAGTGGCCGAAATAATATCAGTCAAACAAAAAGCTAATTTTCAAATTTTAATAGTATATTTGACTTGAAAATTCATGTACAAAAATTGTTTTACGATACACACGACTTAAAATGATCTGAAAACTTAAAATACGGGGAAAATGTATAATGGTCTTTCATGCCGAGAGTAAATGGGTCCTGCATTGTGTTTGTAAGGTTTATTATCGCTTGATAAGGGGAATTGCTGAGGTTAGCAGGTATGGTTACAGAATATACCGGCGATTCTATGTGCGGTTGCAAACGATGAAGTGAGCAAACCTGCTGCCATATCCGACTCACTGTGTGAACGATTCAGTTTGTGAACACGCTGCAGATATTTAATAGTACTGGTTTTGACATTCAATATTTACAAGTCAACGATTCAGTAAAGGAAACAACTTTGAGGATGACTAAATGAGTCATTCAGTTGGTGAACAGTCTCTGTTTGCTTACCATTCAGCAAGTGAACGACTGGCAAATAACCAACTTAAGTTTGAACTGTCCACTTAGAGAACGTTCTGTCGTTTTCTGTACGAGCACGACTCACATGTACTGATTCATTGAGTGAACATGTAGCGAAACCTTAATGATTCTGGTTCCGACATTCATTGATTGCAAGTAAACCATTTATCAAAGGAAACCACCTTAACATGACCAAAGGAGTCATTCAGTTGGTGAACAGTCCCTATTTGCATACGATACGGCAAGTGAACAACTAGCGAAAGATCAACTTAAGTCTGAACAGTCCACTTAGAGAGCACGACTAACTGTAACCGAATCATTGAGTGAACCTGTAGCGAAACGTTAGTGATTCTGGTTTTGGTATTTAATAATTGCAAGTCGATTCAGTAAAGGAAACCACTTTAAACATGACTCAACAAGTGATTCAGTTAGTGAGCATAGCATACTATTCAATATGTGAATGACTAGTGAATAAATATCTAAAATTTGAACTGTTGACCTAGTAAACATTCTGTCGTTTTCTGTTTGTACTTGACTCCCAGTTACCGATTCATTGAGTGAACATGTAGCGACTGCAGCCATTCCCTTGTTAGCGCAGGATTCAATCAGCATACAACTAGAAAGTGACTGATTGACTGATTCAGTTGGTGAACATGCCACCATGTCTAGCTTATGCATGACACAGTGAGAGAATAATTGTGTAAATTAAACCACTTTTCCCATGATTGAAGTAATTATCCAACTGGTGAATATACTCTCATTTCACGCAACTGCAACCATTTGACTAAATTAGTAAAAGATTCCTTTTCAAGGAATCTGCTGCTAATTCAGCCTTGTGCAAGACTCAGTGAGTAAACAATTTAGTAAACAAATCAGCTTTGAACATGATTTACTCAGCTCATGAATCATGAAGTGAAGAACTCGTAAGTGAAAGTTACCAAGACTGTTTGTATGTGCACAGTTCAGAGTTATTGATTCAGTAAGTTTCGCGCCTGCTGCCATTTCCTGATTCACACGCGACTCAGTGAGTGAGTGTTTGGATAGCAAGGTGCGAACATGCAGTCTCACACACAACTCCGAGTTTAAAACTCAAGAGTGAAACATTTAGTGAGTCATTGTCCTGTCTTTTCTAAGTCAAGCAGGACTGAGTTGGTGAAGCTTTAGAGCAGGCATGTCCAAAGTCCGGCTTGGGGGCCAGTTACCGCCCGTGATTAAATTTGTATTGGCCCGCAGCCTCTGCCATAAAATAACTAATTTATAGCCCATCAGTAAAGTATAATGCACTTTAAAATTAATTTGGACACACAACAAAAAAAACCTACCATTTCACCAGATGATGGCAGTAGCCCTTCGGCCACCTTGCCCTTGGCTTTCGTAAGAATTTTATCTCACCCCATTTCCGACTTGGCGACTGGAAATAAAAATCTGGCCTACTTTCTAAAACGTTTGGAGTGTAAGCAATTCAGTGAGTGAACCCACTCCTTTTCTACAAAGTCTTACCCTAAGTGTGATTCACGATTCACAAAGGAACCACCACCCAGCCCTTTTTTGTATGAATCTTCCAAAAACATTGATATTTAACAAACTAGTTTTAGCGATTCAGTTCTCATATCATGCCCAGTTCTGTCCAGCAACGGACCCACACCCCATATAAACAATTAGAGAACATTTGGTCAAAACCTTAAACAATCTGGTCATTGTTGTTGTGCTTACTTCAGTAGATACTTGAAATAAGGTGAGAGGCCTTCAGATAAGTAAACTCATTATTTTAATTTCTTAGGTTACAGAAGCAGATCAGGCCTAAAGGGTGTGGAATCAAGGAACAGCATCACGATTGGGCGTAGTGACAATAATGTTAACAGTTCACAATAGTCAAAACAACGAACAATTTAAGAGTCAAAATAATGAACTGGTATCATATCTCATCTCCTTTTCAGGTAACCAATATTAAAAACGGAATAAACCTGTTTATGGTTCATCGATCCCTTAACCACCTGGGTCGTCAGGGAACCACTTCCTGTGGTGTGTTTTGGGCCATATAGTACGGATTTCCATTGTTACAAGTAGCAGGAGAAGCGTCCTGATCTCACTGGGATACACACCTTCACAATCTGGTCATTGTGGTTGTGCTTACTTTACTCAGAAAAATGTTTTTTTCTTTGGTTCCTGGTGCTAACCACCACCTGTTTGTTACACAAGTATCAAATAACAATTAACCACAAAATAATTGTTAAGCTAATAGGCACGCAAAACAAAGAGACAATACATCAATGAAGTTTGATCTTGCAAGGAGATCAGGAGAGAACTGTTCAAAAAACACTCACTATCCCTCATTCCAAATTTGTTTTAGAAGCACTTCGCTGAGCCTTTTCTTTTTACCAAATCTGCAAGGTTACAAAAGCAGATCCTTTCTAAAGGGTGTGGTGATCAAAGAATGGCAACATGATTGGCCAATGATGTAATAGTCAAAACAACAAACAACAGTATGCAATAATAGTCAAAATTACGGACTGACATCCTATGAAATCCAATTATAAAAACAGAAAACTTACCAGAGTCGTATTCGCTTTTTTTTCCAAATAGCCAGTTTTTGGAAGGCGTTTTTATGTGCCATGCGGGAAACGCTTGTTATATCGTCTCGCTCCCTCGCCTAATAAATTCAGAGATTCCTCTATTATTGATCGACAAACTGCGATACTCCACAGACGAGAGAGATAGCGCATATTTGTCAGATGTCAGTGCAGATTCCGTTCCCAAAGTGACTTACCGTGTATGATGTATCCAAACAAACAAAACAAACCTCTTAAACAGCGCAAAACAACACCTAGGAGAAATTTCCATTGGTACGGCGGCTCCGCACTGAATCTCGTTTTGCCCTGCGCTCCCACCGATTGTGAAAGGTCGTGAATTTTAAAAACAAGGCACAGATCATAGATTTGGTTGTAGATGAAATGGGCCCTTTATCGGCTCTCTGACGCTGCATTACTGTGCGGTTTAATGGACGTTTTCAATTTTAGGACCAATGAGCCTTGTTATGAGACAAAAAATGTACAGGTATTAAAAAATAATAATTTTTAGCTTCTTGCACTGCTGCTCGTTATGTGCTGAGTGATCATAAAAAGTGATACTGTTTATCTGTTTGAATGGTTGGTGCATGAAAAGGAAGATGAAATGCTAACCTGGTAATGTATATTTGACATAAAAAATAATGACAACCACAGTAAGCTGGGAAAATTGGATTTCAACCAATAGCTCTTTATTTTATCTTAATTTCATTGTCCATTTATTTCACTCATTATTATAACTGAAAAGGGGATGACAACTGTCAACATTAATATCAAAATATAAATTCATAGTTTGGCAAATTCACTATATTTAAAGCTGTACCCGTGATTTGAAAATATTCGACTTGCGATGTCATCTTCTGGCTGAAATCATCACTGCAGCCTCTGCCAAGCTGCTACAGTTGTGTGTGCAAGTATATGATTTTCTAGACATGCTTGAATAAACTCTTGTTTTGTCATCTTTTTGAGGGTTTGGGTGAACATTTGTACTGTATTTAAAACAGCCATTTTCATAGTGGAATAAATAAAACCGCAAGCATGTGTCTGTGTAATCAATCTTCTGCCCCTGACCCCCCTGCCTCCTTTCCTCCTGCACAATACGTTCCACGGACGAAAACAAGTACTGTATAAAGGCCCTTTAAACTCAGTTAGGCATTGTTAACACATACTTAATAGAGACAAAAATTCTACTTTCATCTTTTTAGGGACACCTCAAACAACGCACCCAACCTGTTTTGTACTACAATTCAACATCATGCATATGTTTTTAACATTTTATCTTTATAAAGGAACAGTATGTATTACAGGACCACTCAATGTCATTGTAGTGTGTACTGCAGGGGTCACCAACCTTTTTCAAGCTGAAAGCTCCTAATCGGCCGAAAGGGCAACCACTTGGATGTGCATTTTGAAAATAACTTATCATGTTATTAGTATGCTGCTACTATGTTATTAGAAGGATAATTATTGGAAGTAGCGTAAAATAGACTCAGTCAACCAATAATAGAAGCCATTTGACCAGAAAATTATAATGACCTAGCATCGGTGAACTATTTTCAGAACATGTCCAGGAATCACGTTGGAGACTCCTGGTGTAGTGTAACTAAACCAAAGCTATGAAAAACTCAAGGAAGAATACACAGACTATGGAGACTCAAAATGACCAAAACAAACCATTTTTCTCCTAATTTACTTTCCCCACCAGTTGCGAAATTTTTGTTTTTTCGGGTACCCATAGCATTGATTGATCAAATTGATAAATATTGATGACTTATTGTTGCAGAAATCTGCATGTAACGAAAACCAGACAAAGAATTGTGGTGGTGAGAGTATCGACGCTTTACCCCTGAAACACCAGTGGTACACGTAACCAATGGCAAGTTATAAGAGCTTATCTCATTATCACACTATTTTTATGGTACCAGTAACCGAGATTTGCATACTGCATTCTGATATGTTAAACAGTCCCTTGTCTTCTTCACCAACGAAGGTTAGATAATGGGAAAAACATAAAGTCTTTAAAGAAAATATTATACAAGCTCTTTTACAAAGACATACATTAAATTGAGAGTTATTGGGGCACAGGGAAATAAGTGGAGAGACTGTTTAGATAATCAGAATGCACTTTGCAAATCTGTGTTGCTAGCCCTGTGATTAGTGAGATAATGGAATGAATTACAATGCCATTTCTTATGTCGTCTGTACCATTGGTTGTCTAATGGTAATGTGATGATGCTCTCACCACCGCTACTTGAGTTTGATTCCCAGTATCTTAAAATCTTGGTCATTGATGCAATTTATTCTCATTTAATGCAATGCATCAATATGTGCTATACACAGGGTAGCTCTTCCTATAGTAGCAATTACATGCGCATTATAGTCCAGTGCGCCTTATGTATGAAACATATTCGGGTTTTTTGAAGGGGTGCGCTTCATAATCCGGTACCACTTATAGAGCAGAAAATATGGTATTTAAAATTTAGAATTCGCTATGTCTATGTTTGCAGCCCAAAAAAACAAACAGAGTATGTTGGCATGACCCAGCTCCGAATTTAGTCCTGATCAAGGAGAAGAAAAGCAGAAGAGCTTGACCTGACCTGAAATCTGCAAGCAAAGTGACGCTTGAGCAACGCCAGCACGATTGCCATGGCAACCACCTTGTGTAACTTGTTGACAACAATATCGCATAACAAGTGCCCGGGAGATGAGCCAGAAGATGCCATGCCAAATTTTTCCAGACGGGATGAGTCACAATCAATTCCTTGTTCTAAGTTCTATGTAATAGGTCACCCACATTGTGACGTAAAACCCGTGGGGCAATTAAAGTAATGGTAATAGTTTCAGTCACTAGTTACTTCAAAGTAATTCTGTTACCCCTTGAGTTACTCACATACAAAAGTAGCGCGTTACTCTGAAAGTATCTATCTAGTTAAAAATTACTAGTCATGTGCTCCTCGGCTCTAATCCCTGAAGCACGTGTTGAGTTTTTTAGGTGAGTGGTTCATGAACCGCGAGTCGAGGTGTCAAGCGGGTGGACCACGTGACCGATTCAGGAAATAATTTACTAGCTCTAAATGTGTTTTAAAATAAAAGCGAAGATACGCCCTCAGAGTTGGAAGTCCCTTCAGTAAGGGAATAACAGAAATATTTTACGACCAGGATGGAATCAGGACCCAAATGCGTAGCATTAACCACAAGTTTATTGATAGAAAATGGAAGAGCAGCACCGGCGATCCGGTGCTCGCTGGACACGGGAAGCAAGCCGCTAACGCAATCGGATTCTGATCCGAATACGGAAGTGGATCTTCCGGAGCGTGAGATGGCGGTGTCAAGGACGGGAGAGCAAAAACGTGGTCGGGATCAAAAGTGGGTCGTAAACCGGGAGGGGAGAGCAGGTTGGAGCCGAAGACAAACGGGGTGATCAGGATCGGACTGGTGGAAAAACGGGTGCAAAAACGGGACAGGCAGGAGTCAGGGTCAAAATGCTTGACTTGTAACAACAGAGGTTCGCTGACGGACCGACAACTGGAGAGTGACAAGACGGGGCCTAAAAAAGAGACAGGGAACCAATCAGGTAACCCGCAGCGGCTGGCGCCAAATGAGCGCGCACAGGTGATGCTAATCAGTAATCATAACGAAATGTGCACTTTGATTTCTTTAAAAACTTGCTATCACACATCTATGCTTCATCTGTTCCTTGAGAAAGAAATATTTCGAAAGCAGGGGAAATTCTCTGCAAAAAAATAATAAAAGAAACCGCCTGGGTCCAAAAACTATTGTTTTAAATATAAATGAGTACTCCCTTTATTTTACCTCCTTTTTCATTTGTTGCATAAGCACAAAGTAATAAAGACCAATTCTTGATACGATCTTTAGATCTATTAGACTCTTCAAATATACTTTATTTATATTCAGAGCGTATTTTACGCAAGCATCCTGTCCAGGATGGTGTAGTTGAGGTAATGAATCATCTTGAAGCACCTACGTGTGTATTAAGCATTTCCCTTAAGGGCTTCACTGCTTTATGAGGCTTCATTTTGCCATCACTACAAATTACCATATATACTCACATTGAAGCTGACCCCCTAAAACTGCCTTAAGATAGCCTGTCACAGTCAACCAGACTGTTTGCAAAGTTTAGTTTTCTTTCCGGTTTCCTCCCACATTCCAAAAAGCTGCATGTCAGGTTAAATGGCCGGTCCAAATTGTGCCTAGTTGTGAATGAGTTAGTGAGTTGTCCGTCATTGTGTCACCTACTCACTGCCCGAAGATAGCTGGGATGGGCTCCAGCATTCCCGTGACCCTAGTGATGATGAGCAGCACAGAAAATGGATGGATGGATGAGTTTAACTTTTTCTTTCTTAATCTTTAGCAAATATATACAGTCACCACACCAGAAAATACACTTTGCAATAATACCTTTCTGTTAAGTGGAAATTAAATTGATAATTAGACAAAAAAAAAACAACCTCTCCAAACATTAACCCTTGTAAATGAAGGAAATGAACATATCCGTATTTATTCATGTGTAAAGTGCACTCATTGATATCGCTCACCTCTAATTTTTGATTAAAAACCAATATACAAATTTTGTCCATTTTTCATGGCTTTAATTAAGCATTGTAATTATATACCTTGAATTTGTGCAGCCATGATAAAAAAATAATATATTCACAACGTACACTATTAACACAAGACCAAATAAAATTTACAATATTTACTTATTGACTTTCAAAGTCCAAATGATCATCAGATACACCAACAGTTATTTCCCTCGTTGTCCTTTTTTAGGTTTTATTTTGTACTTTAATCCCTGTTTTGTTTGCAGAGGTTGCGATCCAAAAAGGTCCAGGGATAGATAAAACATGCGAGGCAGAAAACATTCATTTGTTTATAGGATATCAATAACGTATCATATAGCCGACTGTAATAAAATAACAATTATGGATCTACAAATAATAACAAAAAAAAACGAATTACAGTTGAATAAATGTCATTATACAATAGTACAACAACATTAGAGGGTTTCTCCTTTCAGTTTAGAAAAGCGATGTAGAGAGATTAGCTCATTGCCAGCATCAGGGATTCTCGGATTGAGCCAGGTATTCGTGATGATTAAAATATAAGAATCACGAAGCATTTTCCAGGTCATTTGTTTTATGGGAAATTGATCTGGCATTAGTGAGATACAGGCTCCACAAGGGTCGTTTGTGAGAGTTGTTGCACAGCCACAGCAGTAGGCCGGACCTGCAGCCCGGCCATTGCTTCCTCTCCCGACACCACCCCAGTCTCTTCCTCGACCTGATAACAATCCATGGAGCACCAGGTGGTGATCAGCACTTTTTTGCATTCTACTGACTTTCCTTAGAGACTGATTTAATTTTTGAATTTATTTTTAATGTGATAAGCCTCTTAAATACTAGTTGTTGTCTTGCTTTGTAGTTTGCTTTGAGGGGACATTTTGACTTGTTGTTGTCTGCTGCAGAACACAATGCTCGATGAAAATCCGCAAAGTATCCAAACTGTATCTTTCAGGAGGACTTTCAGTTTTTCTCCATTCCCTAACATTTGACTCCGGTACAGTAAATTTCTGCCTAGCTGGTCGATTTCCGTGAATTTCAGCATGATCTGCAACTTTGACCTTTGAAGAGGCGGCATATACAGAATTTTTCCTCTTCGCAGCACAAGTTTCCATCTAACTGGTAACAATAGATCAGTAAAAATATCAAGAAGACTGAATTGAAACAACTCTTTAACTCTAAATATTGGCAATTGTGCGAAACAGCCTTGCTTAATTCACGTTTCAATGTGGGAGAGGAGAGGCGAGGAAAGTAATAAAGAGGTGCCCTTCCCCTCCTCTGCGCTCAAGCCATTACTGTATTTATTATAAAACATCCACGGAAGTGATCCGGATATTGTTACTAAAAATAGACTAAAGGTGTCTTGTGGGTCAAGAAACCTGGTTGCAGTCAATGCCTTGCTTTTGTGGTCAGCGATATTTTTAACTCATAAATCAATGTGCAGGTACAGTAATCTACCGTCAAAACTAGTCTACAGACGCTGCCCTTCTTATGAGTTGACGATCGTTCGTAAGTTGAATTTGTTTGTAAGTTGCTTCAGTGCTATATTTTGTATGTTTAAGGTTTGTATAAGTAACCTGTATTGTACTAAAAAGTAAACATTTTATAAAAGAATATGCTCTGTAAAGATAAATAAAGTGAAGTTCAACTAACTTTTGGAAGATGGGCTTCAAGAGTTAGGCGACTTTCTCTTTCGTAGTAAAACGTGGTCGAAAAAAAGCGTTCTGACCATTTTCTCAACCACTTTCTTATTCCACTTTCAACGGCTCGCCTCTACTTTACACTCCACACCAACCATATTGAATGGGCGCACGAGATATTAAACAATAAAAATGTCAACGTTCTTAACGCGCTGGAGATATAGTACAGTATGTTTGTACATGAACTAGGAAGAGGAAGCGGATTTCTTCTTCGGGGTAGATTCTGGGTGACCTCTCACTGCGCCACACGCCGGTAGTGGTGGAAAGAAGCACTGCAGTAATGTTCTGTACTCAGAAAAAGGTGCCCACAGTACAAAAACGTACAGCAATCTCCTGATATTTGTCGACATCCCGAAAAAAATGTTCGTATCCACCATAAGTCGAATGGTCGTAAGTAGGGGTGCGTCTGTGTAACGCACAGCCAAACTTTGAGTTCTCTCTTGAGCTAAAAATAAATATTTGTGTTGTACATGAATAAATCCGCTATGCACAGAAGAAGCCAAAGGGCAACACAATTATTTTTTGTCGTACAAAAGCTTACATTCCATCCTCCTATCAATTTGTGTATTCATGGTAATTCCCCAGTAGGCAATTTCTGCGGTTGTGTACAGCAGGACGACAAATATCTGCGGAATGTAAAGTGAGATCACGTTCACGCCGAGCGTTCTGAAAGTGGTTTAACCGCACAATAATTAGCGCCCAACACACGGTCCCACATCTTGTTAAAAAAAAGAAATATTCCTCCCACAGACGAGCGGGCACTTTTACAATATTACCTCTGATCTGCTTAGCAAAATCAATTTTTCCTAATTGGGGGTGAAATGTGTTACAGATGATTATATTAGAGAGGCAGCCGTGGGATCCGTTGAGTTCATTTCGGGGTTTTCGTTGTGGGGGACTCCAATGATAGGAACGAGAGACGAAATTGGCGAAGGCAACGCCGCAAATGCTGTTAGCGTAATTGTTAAGAGTAATGATACAGTACTCGTGAAACATTAACACTCGTAAGCAAACCCTGTGTAATATTTGACCGCTAGCTGTCGCTGTATTGTGAAGTGTCAGTGAAAACGAAAGCTAAAAAAGTCAAGGAATAATTCGCACTACAGAGACTCAAGGTGACCACACTACACCATTTTGCCTTCTTAATTTTTGTTTTTTTAGAATTTATCCACCTGATAAAATCATGTACAAGTAAAAGTTTATGTATATTTGGTTACTTCAAATCAATATTTTTATTTTAAATGAATTATGTTTTCTTTACATGAAGGTCTGCGCGCCGCACAGATGCATTTCACGTAAAGCCAGTCTTTTGTAACAAAATCTAAGTTAAACAAGACCGCATAAAGAGAGACAAAGAAGAACAATGACGGGTAAATAATGAAAAAAAGGCAGTAAGAGGGACACTCGGCACGACTTGAACTTAATCATTGACGTTTTAGGCCTGATCAGGCCTAAAATTCGAATCAGATCGGGCTTTGGCTCGGTCTTAAGATCTTATCCCTTGGCTGCTTACTTCAGAGTTGTCAGACTTTTCCCCATTAAATCAACATAACAATATATTTCCTCGCTTTGGTGGATAACTGCTCCTGCTCAATTATAGTGAAACTGCTGATGTTTTCCAAGGCCTGATAAGACTTCATCTAGGAATTTGAATAGGTAAACGAACAGCTTTCTCAAAGACTGATTTCATGGTACTCGATCCAAAGGATTTCTTGGTAAAGGCCTCTGGGTAGATTTCTGAGCCTAGCAACAGATATTGGCTGAAATGTGATCGGTTAAATGCTTAATTATGAAAACACGCATTTGGAAACAGCGCAACCAGGGATAAGTAATTAAAGGAAGCCAAAAGGACATTTTGGAATCATTTAATAAATATCGATGGACATTTGAAGATGAAAATTGGCATCTTCCTGCCGAATTGCTTCCTATTTTCTTTGATATTTTGCCTTGAAGAATTTCACCCACACGCTGCTTTTGTTAATTTAAACATGGTGTTCATAGATTAAGAATATTCTACTTGCCGACGCCATCTTATGGCTGAAATCCTATCATGACTTTTATTTGCGTGTGCGAGTACAGTGACTTTCTTAGACGCGCTCAAACAAACTGTTCCTTTTTCATATTTTTGGAGGTTGGTGAATCGGACTGTATTTGAAACAGTATATAACAGAATAAAATAAAACTGCGAGCACACGCGTGAAATTACTCTCCTCCTTACCATCAAACCACTTATTTTCTGGCCAGAACACTAAAGATAGTACGGGGAAAGCAGAAAAGTGCAGTGGGAAATGAATATAAAGGCTCTTTGAACCCAGTTGGGCATTGTTAACACATACTTAATGAAGAATACATTCTACTTTAAACTTGTTAAAGAGATCTCAAACTGCGCACCCCACTGTTAACTTTATGCTATTTTTGTTTCAGGTAAAATCATGAAAACATTTTAAACTGTATTAAATTATTTTGTAATTTTTCTCTGAGAGGCCTGAGGCATAAATTTTCCACCGCTGCTGTTAAACAATTTTCTGAAAAAAAACTATGATTACTTTTTTTCTTTTTATGGACTAAAATGTGAAAATACTAATTAAAATGAGCACATCACGTGCAAAAATTGTTTTTATCTGGTTTGTTTTATTATTTTATGCAGTGCATGTGACAGCTTCATTAACCAAAATTGAATTGAATATGTTTCTCTGTACAATTTATTGAGCAGATAATTAGTTTGAAAAAAGAAAAAAAACAATAGCAATCTGCTGCCACCTATTGATATGGCTAACGGTTACATACTGTTGCACACTAGACAAGATAACACTGGCTGGAAAAGAATGCCCTATATCAGGCATGTCAAACATTCGGCGGTCAGGCCGGATCTAGCTTATTGAGTGATTCAATCTGGCCTGCAACACATTTTTGTGTATGTCCAAAAACTAAGCGATTCTTTGGATCAGGGGTCGGGAAACTATGGCCCCGCAAGTCATATGTGGCTTTTCATGGGTTCATATTGGCTCTGAGATAGAAGAGAACTTATATACTTACTATAATGTCATGGATAGAGCGGATTAATTCAAGTGCATCACTGAATGCAAAGGGTTTGATCCAGTATATATAGGGCAGTGTCACCTACCGTTTACAGTCAATGGGTCTCACCAAGAGACCATCTTTTGGTTGTAACTTGCTAAACAATCCTCTTATCGAAGCTCATTGAACAATCTATGTTCATTGTTAAGACACTTTTTAAAGAAATACCTCATAACAAACTTTAAACACCCAGAAACTCGCAAAGCACCAAGAGTAATTTGTTCGCGTAGGCACACACCTTCTTCTCGTCCAGCACCGTCTGCACTGATGGTATTCTCGTTTGCAGTATTTTGTGACATTCTCACAAAAGAACTTTGCTTGCATCATATTTTGAAACCATAATTTAAGATCAAAATGACAGTCGTAATGAGCTTCAACACTCTTAAGTAACTGCGGGAGTGAGACACATTTTATGTTGTATGTTTATAGTCATATGGGACACATGCTCTGGCATAATTATTTCATAGATTTGATAGAGTCATCAAACAGTGAAAGAAATGTGGTGAATGGTTAGCTTTTGTCTGGAGAGCAGGTTTGGCTGTTTTGTGGAATTTTGTCTTAAAATCCCTCAAAAAAACAAAACAAAACATTTCTGCCTTTAATGATTCTTCCAAGGGTTTCAGACCCCTGCTCTAGGTCATTTCCATCAAAAGTTATGATTTCTGAAATAAACGCAAACCAAATGTTCACCTGCTGCTAGAGGGCAGTAAAGGATATACCCCCTGCTTTAGTAAGTCAAGACAAGTAGCTTGATGTACTGTAGTCTAATTAGATTTTCTGTGCACTGCCAACATTTTTATTTTCTGTTTCTTTTCTATTCATTTCAAACCAGTAGCTTTTATAATTTGTATATTTTAGAAGCTATATTCAAATGAATGTAATGTCTGCATTTATATAGTGCTTTTCAAGTCAATGAAGACCTCCCAAAGCACTCTACACTTACCCACTCATACGCACTCACATACCGATAGCAGTGTCAGCCCTGCAAGGGGACTACCATTAGGGATTCGGTGTCTTGCCCAGGGACATTTCAACATATAACACAGAGGAGCCAGGAATCAAACTTGCGACCTCTTGATCCCAAGACGAGCGCTTTACTTCTTGCTGCTGCCCCAAAAGTCCCATCTTGAGTTTGTTTAGTGTGATGACATTGTTTGTGAATAATTGTGTGTTGTGTTTAGAACAGATCCCTTGTCATTCATGGTTCTAATATGTAAGGTAGGCTACTATATTAGCCTGAATGATAAAGCCTAATACTGAAAAAGAAGAGAAAGAGAACGTCGGAATCTGGGGCCAGAGCCAAACTGAGTTCGACATCCCTGTCTGAAATAATGGTATTTAGTCGACAACAATTAATAAAAATTGAGTAGTTTTATTGTAGTCAATGTAAACAGTGTGCATATTGAGTACACAATGTACCGATGGAGAAAATGCCTTCTCATTTTTTTTTGTCATAACAATACAAAAAACATCAGTCACAGCTTGACGTTTTTAAGCATTGTCAAAATAAATGACAGGATAGAAGGCGGTAATTAAATTTGCTCCAGCGTCAGGGATGAAAACATTTTATTCGGGTTCAGAAAGCATTGCGGATTGGGTTACATCACTGCGCTCATTGTTACGGAACAACTATAGCTACTACAACAAAAAAATAATAATTGCGCTGGAAATAAAGAGCAAATAAGTGCTCTCTGCATGCGTTATCTGCGAATGTGCTCATTTGCATTTGCAGGCTTAGTAAACACGGAACAAATTCATCGCATTCTATCCAATTCGACTTGACGTTTCATTTGTCCCTACGCTATATTTGATTTATGCACGCGATGGCACCGTGTTGAAAACGTAAAATTTGTGTTGAATTATACTCTAAAATTTCCTTCCGAGATGTGCAGAGGTGATTTGTTTCCTGGGGGACGTCATAAAATACGCTGAGCGTGCAAGCCGTGCGAAAAATGTGATGGAATTGACCATACGTCAGCCCATAATCAAACCGGGCCTTTTAAATCAAGGGCGGTGTAAATGGCTTAGAACGTTATGAGTAGCGTCAAGAGTCCCAAGATTGGTTTCAAAGAGAACCTGCTCCATTTGTTTTTTGTTTTCTTGCGAATTTGGTAGACAAAAACTTGCGGCACCTGTGGGACTAAACCAGTTTTGGGTCCATCAGTCACTAGTTACTTCATTTGAAAAGTAATTCAGTTACTCCCCGGATTACTGACACCCAAAAGCAGCGTGTTATTCTGAAAGTATCTATCTAGCTACGAATGACCCTATACACTTACATTGAAGCCGACCCCCTAAAACTGCTTCAAAATATCCACGTAATAGAATAGAAGAAAACGTATTCACCAGCCTATGGAACCACTGAAACTTTCATATTTGGCTTGTTAAGTCTTGAATGCTTGCAAACCAACACTTAGCTGAGACAATCCATATCCACTTTGTCTCTGGGCTTCAAGCCACTCCAAAATCTTCTTAATTTCTGGGTACTGTCCAAGTCATTTTCTTTTTTCCCTTAGCATAGTGTATTGCAAAATTAATCACAGAAATAAGACTAAAATTCAGCACGCGTTTAATTCAGTGCTCATTATTATCCCATTGATTTTCCGTTAGTTTGTTGTTCCTGTGAAAGCCAAACCTTGCTCCCCATGCCCTGCCTACTGTTCACTATTTGTACCACACAACTAGATATGCCTATCTGAGCTGACTCCCTTATTTGAGTGTTTTATTTTATAATTGTAAATTCCAACAGTGAGTCTATACGAGCGTACAGTAGGGAGAATATCTACATAAGGGGAAATTCAGCGACCTCATACTCCTTACTTAAGACGGCATCACCATAATTGTGTTCAGTTGTATTTTGTAAGTTTATAACACGTTAGTACCAACGTTTGCCAGGATACACTAGTGAGCCGTGAGACCTTGTCTTGTGTGCAGCAGGAAATTCTCTCAATATATATTTCTCAAAAAAACATGCCATTGTCAGTATATTTGCTTTCATCCTTTGATCAGCAAAGTAACTGTTAAAAAACATCCATATCAGTAGGTGGAAGCAAAAATCTTGCATATAATTTTGCTGATTGTAATAATTTTTTTTTAAGATTTCTTAGTATTTTTGGTCATGGCGGCTCATTAATTTATTTTAATAAATTTGCTCTACTTTTGTATTTTATTATAATTTTAACGTCTTTTAAAGTTTAACGGTTTTTTATCTTGTTAACAACTATGACTGACGAATAGATAGATAGATAGATAGATAGATAGATAGATAGATAGATAGATAGATAGATAGATAGATAGATAGATAGATAGATAGATAGATAGATAGATAGATAGATAGATAGATAGATAGATAGATAGATAGATAGAGAGCAGCAAGATGGTGGACAATTATCAGGTCCCTCGGGTGAGGCTCATGATATGTAAATTAAGTGGAATTTTGTTAACCTATGGGTATTTTAAAAAATGCACGTCTATATAACGTCTACAATATATGTTTTTTTTAAATATAATTCCGTTTATTTACCACTAGTAAGCACTGAATATTACAAACTGTCCCTTTAACAAACTACATTGATTTAAGATGTCACCTCAAAGTCATTCAAAGGTTTTGGCTCAAATGTTACTCCATCACAGCAATCTATTTACCTTAAATCTGAAAGTACTGTCATGATTACCCAAGTGGAGCCACCTGGGGTAATCATGTGGCGCGCTGGAATGTGCTTCCTGATTGGTTAATGCTCCCTTTTTAAACGCGTTACGCGGAGAACTCTTGGTCGGAGGATTACTTCTGTACCCCGTAAGACTCTCCCGATTACCTGTGCCTTCTTGTTTACCTGATTCAGCCTGCCTGCCTCCGATTCGACCTGCTTCCGTCCACGCTACGATCTTCTCTCCAGTCCCGGTAAACTCGACCTGCTTCCGTCCCATGCTACGATTAGCTACGTGTCCCGAAGTTGTCTTCACGGCGTTGCTGCTGACGTTCGACGGTCATCGCGTCTCCCGCTAACCCTGTACGCTTCCCCAAATAAAGAATTGTACGAACGCTCTGGGGTCTCCTGCTCTGTTCTGGTCCGTCCTGACAAGTACAATATTATATGAGTGAATTTTCACAATTAATTTCCTATTTTTCCCCCCTTGTTTTGCTGACAGGCTTATCCGAGCCAGTGGGACTTGTTAGCTTCTCTCTACCAAGCACAAAAAGGACCTGCTTTACATATCTAAAAGAATATTATCCCTCATTGGCATCGACACTTACCCATGTCATGTATTTCTTTTCAATGAGCTTCCTTTTTGGGATTACAGAATTATTAACACGCATGACGCATCCGCAGCCATGTTATCTAAACGCGCCATATAAATAAATTATTCGTAGTGAGTCATTTGAGCAACTTGACGTGTGACTAAGGAGCTGAAAATATTCAATGAGAAGAGTCACAAAAGAGGTACGATTTTAGATCTGAGAATAAAACATGTGATTGACGGGATCAGGTTTTTTTTGTTTTTTAACACGGATTTTTGATGGAAAAAAACGTATGTTTTAGGGGTGTAACGAAACCAGCATTAAATCCTTTAAAATAAACCTTTTCCACTCTGAAATATATTGAGGTACGTATCGAATCACCTTTTTTTAGGTTCAGGGCAATACATTTTAGAGGTAGGGACGGATAGACCGACAGGCGGGCATTCAGGCAGGAAGGCAGGCAGGTATGTAGGTAAGTAGGTAGCAATGTAAAGGGCCCCCTCGCCACGAAGACCTGCGACACATGAAGCCTGTCTTTTGTAACAAAGTCAAAAATTGAACAAGGATCAATGATGGTTGGATAATATTTCCAGCAGCTCCCCTGTTATCTCTCACTTTTTGTGATTTTTTGTTTTATTGTCTGCTTATATCTTTGGTGTTTTTCTTCCCATTTTGACAACTACACTATGGATTACTTCTATCCTATGGACATGGGTTTTAGCGCACAAAAATGCGTTTATTCAAGGAATCAACTCCTTGCCCTGAAGAATTCTCGTGCCGGCGTGATGAAGGGGCCTATCTTGGAAAAAGAGCCGGAGCTAGCTAAGCGGCTAGCGGCGTTATAAGTCTTTGGTACCATCCGTAATCATGGTAAATGCAAACTCACTACCAAATAAGACCAACGAGTGCTGGTGGAAAACATCGAAGCGCACAGGGAGCGCAGTTGTTGTGTTTTGCGGAAACGTGGCTCACGTTTAGCATTCCGGACGCTAACGTGTAGCCACCCGGAGCTACCCAGAGCAATCTGGCTTCAGCGCCGCTATACAGAGACAAAAAGCCTGGGGGATTCGGAGAGGAGCCGGACTTGCTAACACGAGGTGGTGTATCACTGGACACAAAGAAAAGATATCCATCTGCCGCAGGGATGTCGAACTTTTGGACTAGCGTAAAGTGACGTCATCCACTCTGCTACAAGCACCCCTAGGGCATGTTAATCTGTTAATAAACAACGGGGTAGACTGCTGGAAGTGTGAATTGCCCTACGGGGATGAATAAAGTATCTATCTATCTATCTATCTATCTATCTATCTATCTATCTATCTATCTATCTATCTATCTATCTATCTATCTATCTATCTATCTATCTATCTATCTATCTATCTATCTATATATCTATCTAAAAAGAGGCAGCAAGAGAGAAGCATGGCTTGACCCGAACATAATGATTGACATTTTAGGCCCGACCAGTCTGGAATTTGGATCGGGACAGGCATGGGCCTGAGCTTCGGATCTTACCATTAGGCTGAAAATGGTCTGCAACATCTTTTTCCCCTTGCGAAAGACTTGCTCACTTCGAAAATGCCTGACCTTTATCTATTGAATCAACCCAACAGTATTATTTCCTTGAGCAGTTGTAATGGCTGTTGGCACAATCGTTTTGGTGCCCAATCACAGTGTGTAAAACATTTTTCAACGCCCTCTAGTTTGCTCTCCGACACCAACTCAGAATCTGATTGGCTAAACCGACAGCTTTCTCGAAGATAAAAACTGAAATTTAAGTTGATACTGTGCCTCAGGGCCTTCAGGATTTTTTAAAGGCCTCCGGATAGATTCCTGAGCCGAGCAACAATTAATGGCTAAAATGTGATTGGTTAAATCCTTAATATGAAAGCACACATCTGGAGGTAGCACAACCAGAGAGAAGCAATGAAACAAGCTCACATTTTGGAACTATTGATGGGCAAAGTATAATAACATCAGCTGAATCAAATGTAAAAAAGCAACTCAAATTCATGATATTGAAAACTAACTCTATATTTTAGCCATGTCTTAGACACATTGCTTATTATCTACTCCGAGATAATTGTAAAACTGTCCTTGGGCAAGACACTGAAACTCTGAGCATGACCGAAGCCACTATCGCTTCGTGTGTGCATATGGTGTGAAATACATTGTAAAGCGCTTTGGGAGTTGTTCAGTGACTTGAAACGTGCTATATAAATGCAATTCACCCACCACCACCACCATGTTTTTTAGGCCAACAGAGAAGGCCTTGCAGGCCCTTATGGCCCAACACAGCCAGACACCAACCTCAACGCACGTCACTCCACTGAACCTTGTTTTTTTGGTCCTTTTTTCTCCATCCGACATCTGCTCCTCCTTGTCGTTTTAAAGCTGACCTCACCTCATACATTGTCTAACCTCGCATCGTCATCGTCATTTGTTTTTTTCATTTCTGTTCATGCCTTTAGTAAAATGTTCCATGTGCCTTTTCCTTTCATCCCGTTAACTGCTGTTGTAAATATTTATTTGATCTGAGGTCGGCAATGAACGCGTTAACAAAGAACAGTTGACTTCACTGACACAATTGCTAACAAGAGTGTTGCTAATTCGCTTTGGTGTCCGAGCCCTCCTGAGCGTTAAAGTCACGCTAAAGCGCATCAGAGAGCCCCGTTGTCGTATTACCATATCACTACAAGGGATTTTATCTGTAAATTTCAGAAATGTATGATTTAATTTTTTTCAAATAATATTAAGGATGAGGGATACTGGGAATTTAGGTATCGGTCTGATCTAAGTAAATATTGTAGTTTCAATCAAAGCCGATCTGATACTTTCTATCTCGAAAATTTGATGATCACTGAAAGATTAAACAACCTTCCCCCTGAGTTACTTTATAATTACGATAAAAATGGAGGACACTGAAAATAAATGATTTTTTCATTAAATAATTACATTGCAAACTTTAAGAGAATAATAAAATAAATTGATTTTTTTTCTATTACAGATACAAACAGAACATACGCTAAGACATTCAAAGCAAAACAACAAAAGTAAAAATAATGTAAAATGTAACTGGAGAACTAAAATGCTTTCCATTGCACAACGTTTTGAAAATAAAGTCAGAAATGCAAAAATAAGTTTCAATTGTCTCTTCTGCCAGAGTGACAACCAAATTAACAGGTTTTTGTTCAGGAACAGTAAAGTGTTTACATTATTAGTTGCAGCTCATTGCTGTCTGTAGAGTTTATTTTATTGTGAATTTGTGATGTTGTTGCAAAAGTGGCCCACTTTACCACACAAATTACATCTTGTACTTTTTCTGTTGTTCTAAAAAGGTGCTGCGCTTCCTGTCATTTTTAGCTTCTGGTTGGGGTGGGGCGCAGTGATTAGGCCCTCTGTTCTTCCTGGCAGGCAGGGTACAGCAGTAGGCCAGGTAGGGAGCTAAAGTGTGCCTGTCAGTTATTAACTCAGGCATAAACTTAGAGTGGCCAGTGCTGCCGAGTGACTCTAGTGCTGTTTAAAAATTGGGGAAGGGAGAGACATTTTTGTTTTAATATGGTTTCTGTAGGAGGACAAACATGATACAAACACTTTCAATGTTTTCCACTGCTTTAAAAATGCGTGGGATAAATATTCCATTTCATCTCAGAGGTGTGACTATGAGATGAGAGGGAAGATCAGCTGGTATGAGTTCTGGGATGCAAGAGACAGGCTCTCTCACTGGTGTTGGGTTATAAAAATTCAGGATGAAGTTTGTCACCCCGAACACAGCAAAGTCACATTTTCTGATGTTAAGTCGTGGCTCTCGGTCTTGACCTCCTGCCTGGAGAACTTACTAGCAATACAAAACTCCAGCGCTGGTTTTCCTCTCTTCCATGTGGAGCCAACCAGTGGGGGTCGAAGCCACGCCACTTTTAAAGGGATTGCGTCACAGGCCAACTGTTTTAATTTAACTGGCGGAAGTGAGATGGGACATGGACCCCATAGGTAAAAAAAGAAAAATAACTGCACGGAAATCAAATCAATAGGATGATATTTATTTTACTCTTTTAAAAGTCTGCTTTTATTTTTAATGAACTGTTACAACCAGAACAGGAGTAGGACCCATAAAGATTTCACACAAGCTTTATTGAACGGGAATGGGGCAGTCATGCGCGTGAACACAAACGCCCGTGATTCGGCGATCGCTGAGCGGAAGAAGTAAGACAGAAGTCCGGCGTGGAACAACAGGAGGCCAGAGGCAGACGAGATCAATACCAGATACACGAGCAGATACTGGACAGACGGGGTCGATAACGGACAGGACGGGAAGGACAGGATCGATACCAGATATTGGAGACTGGAGTCAGATATCAGACAGGGCGAGACAGACGGGATCGATACCGGGCAAGATACACAAGCAGGATATCAGACAGAGTAATAACACGCGTATTGCGTGTACAGAGATTCGTTGACAGACTGACAAGGGGTGAATGAGAGCACTGAGTTTAAATAGGAGGGAAGCCAATCAGGCAACGAGACGCAGCTAGCGCCAAAGGGGCGGGGCCAAGTAAAGGGCAATTGGAAACCCTGCATGCTGCATTATTGCTGTCTTTTTGTTGCCCGTATAAGGGACACGTTATGCACGTTCTATTTAGTTGTTTTTTCGAATACTCAATATAAAAATGACGTCAAGGATTTGATTTCTTGATTGCATTTCTTTAGTTTTATCAAAGCAATGAAACATACTGTTATTCATTAATATTGTAATGACATTAGACTTAAGGCGGTACTCTACAATAGAGTAGTCAAGTGGCGATCATTGTCTACATGATGTGCTGCATCCAACTTTTGATAGTAGGCTATTATTGTTAATAGAGATACATACAGACAAGATCGATACATTATTAGGCTTATATAGGGCTATTATATTTTTGCAGATCCAGATAAATTAATTCTTGTTTTGTTTTGGGCCAATATAGGTTTTTCAACATTTTTGGTTGCCGACCCCTGAGGTAACAGTGTGTGGTTCTGTTTTTTTTTTGTTTTGATTTTGTTTTTACCCATGTTTTTTTTTTTTTATCTAAGTGTGTGTACAGGCAAGCCTTTTTCTCTTTTCCGCCTCGATGAATTCTCATTATGTTGTCAACATAGAATGCTCCATGTCCCATTTGACCTTCAAAACCTGGATACAGTTGGACTGAGACCACTCCTGGATATGTCCGCCCGTGGATTTTGATAAAGCACATTTACGCAAAGTAGGCCAAAGAGCTATCGAAGCTGTACGCATACTCCACGTGTCTGAGCGGTAAAGGTGGCCGAAACGATCCAATATCGATATTATTAGTACTTGAATCGGATCCATACTGTTGTCTTAAGATAGAAGGTGTCTTCCTATTTTAACCAACAATATAATATAGTTATTAGGGTGTCGTAAGATTTTACATACTTTCTAGCTTTCAAATTATTTCCAATTGTGGGTATACTTTATTTGCAATATTGATTTTATTTTAAAAAAATGTGTAATGAAAGTTATTGTATAAATACGTGATTATGAGACACACTTAGAAAAATACCCCCTGAAAAACAGTTGTTTCCATGTATAAGGCGCATCAAACTGAGATTAAAGCAGAACATTGAAGAAAAGCATAGACTATAAATATTAGATAATCTGGTTAAAATGAATGGATTAATTTATGAATTTTCACCAAATGTAGAAGCTTTTCGTTGTAGTTGTGCATTTCCGAATGTATTTACCACACTAGATTATGATAAGCTCTTTGTAATTTCTACAAAATTGGTATTTTTTGTCATAGTCTAAGAGTGGGGAAGATGCAGACATTTTGTTTTCTTGTTGACATTGTTATACAGTATTTGTATATTGGTAACAATGTTGCTTTTTGGGTTTAACTTTCTGGACTTTTGTTTCTGAAACAGTTTTTGGCATTGATGTATTTTATCTTATATACTGTAAAGGTTTGTACATCGTATTGTAACTTTATACTATTTGCACTTTGACTTCATTTAAAAAATATTGTGCAATTGAAAATCAAATTGTTGTCATATTTACACAACGCTGCCTTTTTTGGTTTGACTCTCATTACTTTTGTTCTGAAACAGTTACAATAATAATAATAATAATAATAATAACAATAACAACGAGAATAATAATAATAATGATAATGATAATAATAGGGGCAGCACGGCGGCGCAGTGGTTAGCGCTTGTGCGGCACAGTTCATGTCATGGGAACCTGTCGTGGGTTCAAATCCAGCTCCAGACTTCCTGTGCGGAGTTTGTATGTTCTCCCCGTGCTTGCGTGGGTTTCCTCCGGGCACTCCGGTTTCCTCCCACGTTCCAAAAACATGCATTTCAGGTAAATTGGCCGATCCAAATTGTCCATAGGTGTGAATGAGCGAATGAGTTGTCTGTCCCTGTGTGCCATGCGATTGGCTGGCAACCAGTTCAGGGTGTCCCCTGCCCACTGCTCAGAGATGGCTGGGATGGGCTCCAGCCCCCCCGCGACCCTAATGAGGATAAGCGGTACGGCTTATGAGATGAGATGATAATAATAATGATAATAATGACAATAATAATAAATAACCTCTCGTCCATGTTGGCTACGTTGGGCATGTACAGCATGGCGGCGCCCATCCTTCTCTGTGCCATTATTTTGGGTTTCATCCCCACATGAAACAGGTATGGTTTCCATGATTACCAGTAACAGATGCAATTGCAGTTAATTAATTAAATGAAATAGACCAATTTTAGGCTGTTTTCCATGATTATCAAGTCACTCAAGGGGGTAGGGGGTTCAATTACTCTGATTTCCATACAATACATATGAGTATTGGATTAGTATCGATCACTACTATCCTGTATTTACTTGGATCAATACCAAAAAACCACCCTTACCAATCCGCCCGAGATCCAAAAACTCCTTTCTGACTTTGTCTTCAGCCTGCGTCAGAGAATAAAAACCTGATTGCGGTTTTGCTCTGGGGGACTTAGCATTGAACAAGGCTGCCTGAGGAACCTAAGCTAGTTAATTCAATGTCATCCCGTAAATCTCCTTTTAAATTGCAGCCCTCCAGACATGCCGTTACAGACTCCGTTTATCTCCTCACCGAGCTTTTCACCAGATTTTTATTCCGACGCAAAAAGATCGCTGTCTCCATCTTTAGCGTAAGAAACCTTGGCAGTAATGGAAGAAGGTTGGTCACCCGAACTATGTGTTATGACAGACAAGTAACACAACAAAAATGTATTTTTTTCAGGCTTTTCTTTCGTTATCATGATCATTATTAGCCTCTCTAGTCATCACAATAATCCTAGCCTCACGCCAAAAGATATGGATAATTACAGTATGTGTCTGACTTGAGGTTTCTCACAAGTAACCATTTTCATAAATGTTCTTGGATTGAGTCCTGGAGCTAATGAGCACATCTCTTACCCTCAAATCACCCGCGGCTGCAAAATGAATGAGGTACTGGCATCCCAAAGGCGTTTAGGATTAACTGGCTGATGAGTCCGAAAAATAGAAATATTTTAAAATAGGTTAAAATAATGAATTTAATACTGTAATGTTCTCACCCAATAAACTTTCAAGGGAAAAACATTTTGTACATACATAAGTTGCACCGGACACTAAGCCGCATATGTCCACTTGGAACAAGAGATACCATATTTATTCGCGTTTAAGTGCAATGTTTTACCTAAAAAATAAATCAAAGTATAGATGCGCGTTATACGCTTTCAGGGTAATATATTACTGTATTTGTGCAATGATTGATCCATCAAAAAATATCGCTCATTACCCTCGCAAACCATTAGATGCAATATATATTGAACGCGGGTTGCAGGGATGAGAACACGGAATCGTTACCACTAGTCCACCAGTATCATAGACGTGTGTTTCTCAAATGGTAGGCCACGGACCTATTTCAGTGCGTCACAGGTCTTTGCCTTTGCAAAGTAATGCTATGAAAAAACTAAAGGGATCAATGACAATCCTTAACAGTAGATGGTGATAATGCCCTGTGAATGTGATTTGACATTCACTAGTTCACATCACAAAAAAAAGATCTGTAAAGTTTGTTTTCACATGTCGAGCATGAACTTGTGCAGATACAGTGGAGAATATATCAAATATGGATTTTCTTATATTGAAGACAAAGCTACTGAAGTAAAGTGTTTTGGATATAATGATAAATGCAGCTAATTGAACATTAAAGAGCCAGAGTTATTTGACCTCTAGATGCCGCTGTATTGTGTGGTGCAACTCAATAGGTGTGCTAAAAGCATAGGACACAGCTGGTGTTGCTAGCTTGTGCTGCTAACTTGTTCTGCTAGTTTGGTAATTGCCACTGTGGGTGCGGGATAGCTAAACGCAACAAAAATAGGTGCTGAATCTAGAGTTATTTTTACCTATGCAGGTTTCCTGGAGCTGTGATTGGTTAACACTGCTTATATTCTTAGGTCAACTTATGCGACCAGCTTTTGTTGCTAGCTTGTTTAATTCATATTTATTTTTACCTGTCTAAGTTCCTCCGCAGTGTCACTTGAGCTGTTTGTATTACTTGCTCTGCTTATGCTGCTATTTTGTCCTGTTAGCTGGTTCTGCTAGCTTGGCAAGTACTTCTGTGGTTGCAGGATGGCTAAACGCAATAAAAATAGGCGCTGAATCTAGAATATCTTTTACCTATCTCGGTTTCCTAGCACTGTTACTTGGGCTACTGGCATGTGCTGGCAGCTTGTGTTATTATCGTGTTCTGGTAGCTTGGCAAGTTCCACTGTGGTTGGGGAATGGTTAAACCCGACAAAAACATGCACTTAATCCAGGGCAAAACCCCTTAACTGAATAGAATTGGCTGTTATGAAAATGATTGTTCTGATTTCTGATGACACAGTACCATTAAAGTCCTTATCGATCTAATATCGTCGTTTAACCCAGCCCCTACTCTTGAAGCGAGTATTTATTTTCGACTCCCGTCCTGCCAAGTTTTTTTCCTAAACTACTTTGCCTGCTCCATTTAAACACAGCCATAAAGACGTCCCAGTCACGAGAGATATGAGCCCCTCGCGCATCTTAGCTGACAGAGACCAGCATTATGTAATGCAATGCCGGAGCATATCCCATCGGCCGGGCGATTTTCCGTTTAACCTGTGAAGAAATGTCTTTTTTTTTCTCCAGGGATGGTCGCAGCACCGGAATGTAAGCGTCTTTCTACCAACATATAATATCAATACTCCCGCAAATTCATCAATAAACTGGAATGGCTTTGCGCCACGTAGATACCCACAAAAAGACCCACGTAGAGACCCTTCTAGAGATGCGTAACCATTTTTGGGTGACATGTCAGGTTTTTGGCAAGGTCATTGGCGCAAAAAAATCTAAGACTGAGTCTAGATGGAGACTAAGATCCTTGAATAGCAAAAATGTGTAACTGTACATATTGTTTGGAAAATATTAAACCCCAAAATGCAAAAAATCCAAGCAGAAAACAAACAAAAACTGTAATGAGAGAGTAAGACGTCCTTCTGGAAAGCAGATGAGTCAGCAAAACCAGTCCGCTTTTCACATCTTGGGTAGCCTACCTAACTGCCTGTAAAATGTTGTATTTATATTCAATGGCGTCCTGGCCTGGTAGATTGGAATGTCTTTTTGAGAAAAAAATGCTGACTTAGTAAAATCAGGCGTGCTAAGTTGACTATTTGGTGGCAATTTTTTCCATATAGTTCAACCCTTCTAACTGTCTGCAAGACATTGTGTTGAAATTAAATGTTGTTCTCGTCTAGAAGAGGGAAATGCTTTTCTGAAAAAACAAAAGCAAAAAAAAACTGCCTAATAAGTTTTTTGGGGGGCACGTTTTCAACTCTACGTTATTGCTGGTGAAAGATTGTGATCTATGCCAAACTTGCATGGCCTGGGAGATTAGAATGTCTTCCCGGGAAAGCTGAAACGAAACAAAAAAATGCCAAGTCAGCTTTTTAAAAAACATTTTCATGTCTGGGCTAACCTACCAGACTGTTTGTAATATATAGTTTTTCATGTTCTGGCCTGGGAGAGTGGACTTCTGCGAAAAGGAGACTAGTATGCCTCCGTAGCACTGTCGCCTAACACGCCAAAAGTCCCCGGTTCGAGACCGAATGGAAATGTGTTTTGGCCTGGAGAGTAATGGACCCCACAAGGCTGTAGTTGCCCAAGACACTCCAAAGGAAAGGGTGTCTCTATGACCCTGTTGGTTAAGGGAGCTAGCCAATCATTGCAGTCTGATGCGATTTTCGATTTTAAAAGAAAAATGCATTTCTGTGCTATTTTTTGTGAATACTTAATCATAGTGAGCAGTGCTACCCATTACATTTTGTGACACCTTGGTGAGTGGACAGTGTAGGGCAGGGGTCTCTAGTGTGCGCCCTGGGGACCAATTGCAGTCTGCAGAGTACTCGTTTGACCCCCTCACCTTCATATGAATGTTTAAAGGAACGATACACATTTCCCCTTTAATTTAAGTAAAGCTCATGCATATAGCGGATTCATTTATACTTTTTCACATTGATTTATTTATAGTTTCACCTTAATTCTTAATGTTAATTTAGGTCTTATTTTGTGTAGCAAATGGAAAAATATATTTGATAACAGTGGAATGTTTATAAACAAAAGTTTTCTTGTGGAAAAAACCTGATTTGGCCCAGTTTCACTCAGACCCTAGCTCCAGAGCATTGCTAAGAAATGGAAATGAACGGAACTATTTCAAAGCAGTGGAGTATTCCCAACGCTGCGTTGTTCACATTTTATTTTGTTTTTCTTTTCTTTTTTTTAATCTAGTATTTTTCATCATATTTGAGCTTATCCGGTTCTTTATTAAGGAATAACAAATGTTTAAAAATGTAGTAATATTTGGGGGTGCTTGGGTTGAATTTGGAGGTGTTGAGCACCTCTCAAAACAGGCTGGTGATGCCCACGGGTAAAAGTTCCCGATGGATTGAAAAATAACGCCATGAGGATTGCATCATTCGACTACCCCCCCACCCATGCAGGGAACGTAGGAGCGCAGCGGCAAGATGCAACCATGTTTATCATCCAATCAATGATACATGTTAATTAGTTAACCAATTAACCAATGAACCAAAATAATCTAGGAAGCAAAAACACCAGCGTATTTGCTCTATTGTATAGCGCTGTTGAAGTCTTCATCGAACAAAGGAAAAACTATAAATCCTTGAAAAAAAACGCAGTGTCGTATGATTACAAAATCACACCACTGTCACGGGCGATTTCAATTAGATTTCGGTTTATCATGCAGCCTTAATTAAAAAATTAAATTAAATTTAAAAAAAAATATATATATATAAAAATATATATATATATATATATATATATATATATAATGTATCTTTTTGAATCCAGCGCATGTTAAATAAACCATCTCATGCTCAGCATTTTGTTTAATATCATGTATTATGTTGAGCGCTCCACTTGTATCTGTTCACTTAAGTTCCAGTTATTGCTGTTGCATAATTTATTCCAATTTATATTTAAGTGGGGTTCTATGTCCACTATACTTTTTGGATTTGCTCAGTGACCAGGGTTGGATAGGGTTACTTTAACTTGATTACTTTCAATTACTTTAGGATTAATCCAATACCAAATATGCTAATAAAAGACAAAAGAAACTAAATGTGAATACAATTACAAAATTGTGTAACGGAATACATAGAACGGCAAAAATGATGTTGGCAAGCTGTTTGGATTTATTTTCATTTTGTTTCTGTCGCATTCTATGTTCGTTTTCCCGGAGATCAAAGAGATCAAAGCCAGGAGAGAAAGCTTACCACGTGTTGTGAGTCATAAGTTTATTTATATTTAGTTTCTTTTGTCTTCTATTAGCATATTTGGTATTGGAGTAATCCAAAAGTAATTGAAAGTAATCAAGTTAAAGTAACCCTACCCAACCCTGTCAGTGACTTTCATTTTATTTTGTCATTGCTTTAAAGGGAACATTGGTAATTATTTAACTCCTCTTAGTGGTGAATTTTTTTTGTAATTATTAAATGGAGCTGACATGGATGCCCACCATCCTGCTGCCACGGGTACCCCGAACAACAACAAAAAGCGTGTGAGAGCCCGGTGCTTTTTAGACATTTTAGGTCTCCGTAGTTTGAATTCTTCCTTGTGCTTTTTACTACTCATTTTAAATTGCACTACACAAAGACTGTGACATCTAGTGGTCAAATTATACCCCTTGACCCTTTCAGGTTGTTGAGCATCCAATGAAGGAGGGGAGTGGGTGTTTGGATCCTACCACAAGGGTCGTAGGGGCACCATTTACTGTGGTGTGTCTAAGTACAGCCGCATTTTACTTTCCAGCTTAAAAATAAAAGTACTGGATTTAAAAAACAACATTATTTTTGTATTTGTTTATTTGCTGTTGCATAATGCGATTGAGGGCAGCAACAAACTATTTCCTCTGATATTTATTCATTTTGCCAATTAGAATAGAATGGAATAGAATAGAACAGAACAGAATAGAATAAAATAGAATAGAATAGAATATAACTTATTGTCATTGCAACATGCAATATGTAAAACAAAATTCATAAGTTACATCAACATTGTGCAAGACTATAAGATAAAATACTTACTATATTTATATTGCGGATTAATTGGATGAACTACATCTTTTTATTATAATCCATGCTAAAACTAAAGATAATTGGTCTCAGAAACTGTCTGTAATTTGTAATTTATTTCGAAAGTAGCATTCTCAAATACAAATTATGGGTTGACCAATACTAAAATTTACCATTGTAGAAAAAATATTTTCTGTAGGCGCACACTCAAAATATTCTTTTTTATATATTTTTTGTTTTATTGTTTTTTGTTTTTTTTTATACCCAAGGCGCACCAGACTATAGGGTACATAAAATTAAAACTGCAGAAAATAACTCGTTAAGTCAAGTCATGTATTTGTATAGCCCTTCATCACAAGAAGTCTCAAAGGGTTGTACAGACCACAGACTATTATAACACCATTCTGATCTAATACCTTGATGAGGTCAGGGAGAAACCCAAAACCTCAGCATGAGGTAAATGAAGAAACTGTGAGAAGGGATTACCCATGAGATCCTCCTTTCAGGATGACCAGGCTGCATTGGATGTTGCAATACACAGATATTGTCAACATGAAACATGGGTCATTCATAAGGTATAGAATATAGTGTAAGTGTGTTTTAGGCCTAGATATAAACAGTTTCACTGAGGTTGTAGATTAAATTGGAGAGGGCAGAACATTCCACAGCAACGGGGCCTGCATTGAGAAGGTTCTCTAACCTGCAGATCTCTTCTTGGCTCTTGGGATCACTAATAGACCAGCATTTTCCAAGCAAAGGCTCTGAGCAGGAACATAGAGGGGAATTCAATCTGAAAGATTTGAGGGGGCAAGTCCATGCATAATTTTGTATAATACTAACAGAACATTAAAATCACATCTTAAGCTGACAGGAAGCTGCTCGAGCTATGAAGCTAAGCCAAGGGAGCTACATCAGCGGGACAGCAAAAGTGATTTTGGGAACGGCACAGAATCACATGATGATGACGGAACCGTGCTTTCACGAATCTCGCATGTCAACATTATTCCAGTGATGTGGAACTTAAACCGCACATGGCCAAACGGTGACATTTTGTGGTGATTACTACAAGACTCCAAGTTAAAAAAACCTCAGCACAGCTTGAACGTATATTTTCAATATTAGATTGTTTGCTTTCAAACCTTTACTGGAAATGATCTAACCCATTATCAGAATCATAACTTGCTTGGTTTTTGTGAACCCGGGTTGAGACCGGATGAGTTTTTACCACCAAATGAAGCCTCTCCCCATAATTATGAAGGCTCCCATGCAGCATGGTCTTTGAAAAAGGGTGGCAGTGTTGCACTTAATTCTTGAATTTATAATCAAATTTACTCACCGTGCCTCTAATAAATATAAGGCGTTTGAGGCTCTTGTCATGCGGTCGTCCTCCATGTCAACGCCAATTTTCGTAATGACTATTTATTGCGCCCCACAACTCGGTTTTCTTAGATGAATTCTCGGAACTGAAGTCCGGACGGTAGTTCATTACAGTTATCGAGACAGGAGGAAACAAACGCATGAATTTGAATCTCAGCATCGGAAAGGGACAGCATAGGGTGAATTCTTGCCATGTTGCAAAGATGAAAAAAATATTCTTAACGTGTAACTGGAAGGACAGATTGGGGTCAAATGTGACACTGAGATTTTCTAGTCCTTTTAGGTGAATTTACATTTGTTAATGTTCAGAGCAGTGTTTGAGAACAAGTCACGGCATTTAGATGGACCAATAATTAACGTTTCAGTCTTTTTAGGGTTGAAGCGCAAGAAACTAAGTGACATCCATCTTTTTATCTCAGTGAGGCATGGCTCCAAATTTCCAAAATTTAGTTGGGCAGATTCCTCTATAAAAAGATACAGTTCAAACCTATCTGCATAGCAATGAAATCAGATATTATATCTGCGAATATTATAACCTAACCGGAGCATATACAGTAAATCTTGAAAAGATAGGGACCAAGTACTGAGCCTTGCTGAACGCCACAGGTAACATTAGAGGGCTTAAAGGTAATTTCACCATATCTAACACAATGTGACAGATCTGAGAGGTAGGACATGAACTATGAAAGGACACCTGAGAGACCAGTCCACCTAGTAAAATATTATGGTCCACCATGTCAAATGCAGCACTGATGTCCAGCAGCAGCAATAATGATGAAGCGCCAGAGTCCATTGCCATGAGACGATTGTTCGTTACCTTAACCCAGGCTGTCTCCGATGAGTCGTAAGCCCTGAATCATGACTGAATACTTTCAAAAAGATTATTTTCAGACATAAAATCATTCAGCCGCTACAACTTTTTCAGCACTTTAGAAAGAAACGGTAGATTTGACACAGGTCTGTAAACACATAGGCTTTCCGGCTCAAGGTCGGGTCGTTTAACTGTTGGTTAAATGACATTTGACTTAAAATCCACTGGAACAACACCTGAGGACAGCGATATAGTGATTATATTTAAAACTAAAGGTCCAAAGATTCCGAATAGATCTTTAATGAGCGAGCCCAGAAGTGGGTCAAATGGACAAGTACTTGGTTGGGCTGTACTCACCAGTTGTCTAAGATTGTCAAGTGTCAAACCACTAAAACGGGAAAAAAAATCACTGCAGAGCCACCATTTGGCGCATTTATAATTTTGAGATCGTTGTCATGTAACTTATTTACATGATCATAACAAATCTCTTCCAGAATAGGATGAATCTTCTTATTAAAGAAGATCACAAAGTCATAAGCTGAATAGGTAGAACTATATGGAATACTATATATCAGTTGCCTCGTTAGCAATTGAACAATTTCGAAAAATGATTTTTTTTTTTTGTGTCTGCAACCTTACCTTAGTGTTAAGGCTGTTTTAGGAGAGGCAAGGGCCGCTTTATATTTCAGCAAGCTGTCACACGGGGTCTGACGGAAAACCTCATGCTTGGTAGCGCGCCATTTTTGTTCAAATTTCCTGCAGTATTGTTTAAGTGATTTAGTTTTTTCAACAAACTCAGGCATGCATTTTTGGTCAAGATGTATGCCGCAGGGGCACCAAGGAATCAAAGACACGAACGAAAGCACCATTAAAATCATTCATAAGTAAGTCAAGAGAACCTTTAAATAATGGAAGCAACGCAATTACCCCCGGTAAAAGATCCAAGAGGGCAGAAGATGTACCAGGGCAAAGATCGCGGCTGCTGAATCCGTTAGTTTCTTTAATAAACATTTAGCCAGCACCTCAAATGTAACTCAATAAGAATCCGAAATGACACAAGTATACCGTCACACCATCACATATGAGGTCAAAACGCCTCAATCAGAATCCTAGAAAAAAAAACATATTTCATTGCACATAAACATTGGGAAACCCGTTTTTGCAACTAAATAAACTCAAATCATTTACAAGTAATTATTGTATTCATAAGAATTTTGGGCAGTTTGCAGAGGACAACCTGAACCGTTTGCGGGCCAGTCGCAGGGCACACAGAGACGGGGAACTCACTCGCTCACTCACACCTAGGGACAATTTGGACCAGACAATTAACCTGACATGCATGTTTTTGGAATGTGGGAGGAAACCGGGGGTAAAACCCACACAGGCTGGGGGAGAACACGAAAACTCCACACAGGAAGGTTCGATCCCATGACCTCAGAACTGTGCCACAGACGCACTAACCACTCAGCTGCCGTGCTGCCCATATTTGGAACATCCGCCAAAGAAAAGTCTGGGTCAGCAAAAAATAAAAACTTTATACAAGCCTTAAAAGAAAGAAAACACATACTGTATCCATCTATATCCAATGAAAAAATGTTAAGAATGTTGTCTGTTGTCTGAAACCATAGAGTCTTCCGATATCATTTTTAAAAAGCGCAAGGGAATCACTAAGGTGCGCCAAAGACCTGTGGTATTGGGCTCCAGAGCAAGTTTAGCGGGTCAAGAACTCCATTTCTGTTGGTGATAGAAAGCATCTTCCTCTGCCTTTCAGTGTTTTTGTTGGTCCAGAGCGTTTTATTTACATTATGGCTTTTAGAGAAACTTGAATATTAAAAAGAATTGCCCATACATAATGTAGGTTTGTCAAACTACATTATATATGTGTGGAACTCACACGGCAAAGTCATTGACACGCAGACAGACAAGCAGAAAAGGGGCGGGACAAGGGTTCAGCCATTTAGAATGCAGAACACAATGCACGATGAAAATCTGCAAAGTAGCGATACAGCGAGGGATTAATGTATTCATATTGATTGAGGTCATGGCCCATACCAAGTCAGACAATACAAATTATTATTGTGAATGAATATTAATATTGTTTAAATATACACGTAGAAAAACAAATAAACAATATAATGTAAAAAAGATAACATTAAAGACCTTTAAATCACCCTTTTTATGGGTTCAGCCTACCTCACTTGCCTTCACCGCACAACTCCGCTCTGCAGTCTCTTGCCCCCACATTATTACAGACGAATGGGCAATGCTTATCTCTTTGTGGCTTTGGAGACAGAGCCGTTTAGTCGTGATAAAGGCTTTTTGTGGGACTCACATTTGCTTGAAAGGAACATCATACCTCCGTCCTGCTCAAAGCCACAATATATACTCTGCCACGCTACACGCACTGGCGACAGCAGTCAAATAAAGCAGAAAGATGGCGTGCGGCACTGCAGGAGGCCCGGATTCGTGATCTGACTGCAAACTGCTTTCATTAGTACAGGAAAAAAAACTACTGTATTTTACAGACTCCAAGGCTCACCTGAAAACCATAAATTGACCAGAAATTTGAAAGTCTGCCCTATAACCCAATGTGCCTTATATACCTCAGAGTAAGGTGTATAAGATTGGAAATGTATAAAATAATAAGCATGTTACTACAATGGTTTTTACGGTCTGTATTTGAGCAATGATTGATCATTCAAGAATCATGCTGGCCTAAATTGCAATGCATTGTATGCAACGGGATTCAATCCCGGATCATGGCCGTGCTGGTGCCCAAACTTTCACACAACCACTAGTGGTACATATGATACATAAAAAGGCAATAGGGATTATCTTGCTACCACACAATTTTTACAGTGCCAGAAGCACTGATTTGCATAGTGCATTCTGATAGATAAAACAGCCTCTCCACTTCTTTATCAATGGCCTTCCCATAGCGACAGGTTTGCTCCTCGCTTTGTGTTTTTCCCCGTCTCTCAGCGCCTTCTGTAGGATTTTAAGTTCCATTACGCCACACAAACTCATGAAAGATATCAATGGGATCATTCCCTCCAGCAGAGAACCAAAGGAGCTCCCAACCTATCTAGATAAAAGGTAGCTTGTGTTCTTACTCTTACCCATCCCCTTCTACTTTTTAGAAGAACCCACATAAGAGTCATGGGATTGAGTCTAAATCTTCATGAGTTGTATAAACTTCAGTGGATGGGCGGTGGGTGGTTAGCACAGCCCCATGGTGCGGATGTCCGAGGTTTGATTCCTGCTACTGCAGTGTCACAGTGCAAAGTTTGCCCCGACCGTGCGTGTTTCCTCCGGGCACTTTCGTTAATTTCCAAAAACATGCTTTTCAGATTGATTGGCCAAAAATAATTGTGCCTAGGTGTGAATGAGCGAGTGAGTTGTATGTCTTCATGTGTCCTGCGACTGGCTGGCAACCAGTTCAGGGTGTCCCCTGTCCACTACCTGAAGGTAGCTGGGATGGGCTGCAGCACCCCTTGTGACGTTAGTGAGGATAAGTTGCCGGAAAATGGATCAATCAACTAAAAGAGTCAACAGGTCAATCCACTGTTAAACTAACTACTCCACTTGTAAAAGTATGAATGGGCAATGCACTCGAGGTGAAATAGTCTGTTTGCAAAGGTGGCCTTATTGCATTTTGAAACGTTTGTGTGTTAACCACCTCCTCACACCTGCTGACTCCTTGCTCTCATTCTGTCTCACAGGTGCAAGCGGCTTCCTGGGTACATTGTGGACCAGCCAATTGAACTGAACAGGACGGCAGATGAGGTTCAAAGCGAGGATACTACTAAAGGTGTCACAGCATCCCATTACCCATGGACAATGATTGTCAAAACAACCCCTTGCCAAATTCCTCTTCTCTTCTTTTCAACTGTAAATCAGCGATTGTCGAGCTGATGTCTGCGTGAGACGACAAAGAAGGCTTTTATTTTGGACATGTCGTTTTTTTCTTTCAATGCCGCCAGCCGCTACGGCTTTGGTGGGAAACGTCGGAACTGCCCTCAAAGGGTCACCGCCCTAGTTTGGCTTTTGGTGCTGTTACTACACCTGACCCACTACACGTGTCAGCGAGTAGACAAATACCCGATTGTGTCCACCGGCTATGGGAAGATACGCGGGGTCAGGACAGAGCTCAGCAACGAGATCTTGGGCCCTGTGGAGCAATATTTAGGAGTCCCCTACGCCACTGCGCCTGTCGGCGAACGCCGGTTCCAGCCCCCTGAGGCGCCGGGCTCCTGGCAGGAGATCCGAAACGCCACCCAGTTTGCGCCCGTCTGTCCCCAAAATGTGCACGGGGTGCTACCTGCAATTATGTTACCTGTGTGGTTCACCGACAATCTGGACGCCGCTGCCACTTATGTGCAGAACCAGAGCGAAGACTGCCTTTACCTCAACATCTATGTACCTACAGAGGATGGTGAGTATAGGAAAAAAGCAATGAGTTCTGTTTTTGTGACCTATACTATCCTGCCTCTTCAATATCGGAAGTTTTGGAAGACAATGAATAGGGAGGGCTGCAACGCTCAAAGATAGGGTTCAGGAACGTATGGCCTGCAAGCCAGACATGGCTGTTTTCATGAGTACATCTGGCTAGAAGATAAATTGGGGGCCATAGTAATCTTCTGTGTGGTTAACCAACTTTGGTGTATGTGAGGCAGAAGCAGCACAAGACACTGTAGGGCTAAGTTTCAAATACAATTTACATATACAGTGTTAGACCAATAGGTCCTGTTTGGCTGTATGTTTCTATGAAACCCTTTCATCTCCATGCCCTTAGACACATTTGCTTTAATTGCCTCCTTATTCTTGCTAATTATTCCAATTGGTTACGGCCACATTACATAACAAGGGAAACGACGCATCTGCCTTCTTCATATGTTATATATTATCTCAAGCTTCGTTTCCATTGCTATTATTTTCTTGCATCACTGCAAATCTGAGGACCTATGGCTAAACAAATAAAAGCTTGTCACTCAAATGTTTAAACTAAACAAAGGAGAGATGGAGGATTTTTGTTGGTAGTTCAGCCAATAGCCTATTAAATATCTTCATGATGCTGTGACGATAACCAACAACTTACAAGCATTAAATGATGTTGACTAATAGTAGACGGGCATGTCAGACAGGCGAAAAAAACAAAAAATATACGCAGCAAACCGTCCTTCGCCGGAGCAGGGGACGGCTGAAGGTCCTTGTCTGTCCACACCACAACAGGGAAAGTGCCCTTCTCGTTGCTAGGACAGTTACCTTCTTGACAGGGAACAGAAGCGGCTGAGGCACTCTCACCTAGCCCCCGGTACAGGATACTGAAGCAGCTGAGGTCTGTAATGACAACACAATCCACATATTAACGTGAAATAAACTCGGGACGCCTTAACCTAGGTATTGATAGTTCGGCCAAACAATATCGCAAGGAGACAATTGTAGAGGAGACAATTGTAGAGATATAACAGCCCTTTCAGGTCATATAAAAAGTCTGCATTGTCCTTTCTGTCCTCAAATGTTAAGTCCATATGAAAACTACAATACGCCTTTGGAGAAGTACCGTTTTGATACGTTAGTCAGGGTTTTATAATTTTCGGGGAAGAGACATTACTTCATAGCCTAAATAAAGACAGGGATGTAACCGTAATCATCTGGAATATGTTATTACCAATGACTATTCGTCACGAATGACTTTACAACATTTTCAACTCAGTTGGAATCAAACCATTAGTTTGCCATGCATCAGTGAGATGAATTCATTCATGAGATGCTGTTGAATGTATTAAGTCCCAATCTGAATCTCATCTTTGTTATTTATGAATTCCTTTTTCCACTGATCCAAATGCAAAGGCAATATTTTGTAAATATAACTGACTTATACGGCTTAAGAGAACGAGATGACTTGTCATCTAGTGTGACTTTTACGATATGAATCTTCTGAATATTTACTTTTAAAGGGTCACTGTGTATTATTTGAACATTAAATGTTGCTATATTATGCAGCACAACCAAAACCAAGTGCTAAAAAGCACAAAGACGAATACATATTGCAGACTCAAAGTGACCAAAACTCATCATTTTTCAATTAATTTTTTTGCGAAACTTTTTGCGAGATTTTTGTTTTTCTAGGGGTACCTGTAACAGCAAGATGGAGAACAATTATGTCAGCTTCCCCTAGGTGAGCATCATAGTCTGTAAAATAAGTGCAAATTTCTTTTTAAAAATGCATGCTCATACACATCTCATCTCATCTCATCTCATCTCATTAGCTGCACCGCTTATCCTCAATAGGGTCGCCCATCCCAGCAATCATCGGGCAGTGGGCAGGGGACACCCTGAACTGGTTGCCAGCCACCCGCAGGGCACACTGGGACAGACAACTCGCTCGCTCATTCACACCTTGGGACAATTTGGACCGGCCAATCCACCTGAAATGCATGTCTTTGGAATGTGGGAGGAAACCAGAGTGCCCGGAGGAAACCCACGCAAGCACGGGGAGAACATACAAACTCCGCACAGGAAGTCCGGTAGCTGGACTTGAACCCACACAGGAGGTTCCCAAGACCTTAGAACTGTGCCGCAGACGCACTAACAACTGCGCCGCCGTGCTGCCCGCTCATACACATATTTTTGCTTATTTTTCAAATAAATATGGTTATTTAACAAGCGGCCATTAATAAATGATAGGCAATAAATGATACACACTTTCCCTTTAAAGAACAAATTCTAAATGTCAAATTTGACAAAATAGCCAATTTATGTGTTGTAATTGTGGTAAGCTTTGTCATCTGTCTACAGATGTTTTTTTTAGGTGGGGGTTTGCTCCCACACATAAAACGTAAGAAATTATTTCCTCTCGGAAATTAAAGTAGGCCTGTTTTGTTCATATTCACATGGTATAAAATGCATTTCAACACTTGTAGGTTTCATATTTTTCTAAAAAAAAAAAACTAACTTGGAGTTCTACTCGTACATAAAACAGTTTGACAAACCTACATTGTGTATGCACAAATCTTTTACATTTTGAAGTTTCTCAAAAAGCCATCATGTGAAAAAAAATGCTCTGGACCCACTAAAGCTGCAAAATGCAAAGTAAGATGCTTTCCATCGCCAACAAACATGGACTTCTCAACCAGCTAAACCTGCTCTGGAACCACATGCAGCTCCTTAGCGCTCCCTAGGTTCTCCCCAGTGCTTTTGTTTAATAATGGAATAATGAACGAATAATTAAACCTGTAAATTGTGTTTATTCTTGAGTAGTAAATAAATAAAGGTTCCTACTGCGCATATTTCAACTATCACCGGCTAGTTTTTGTAACAAAACCGCGTGATAAAACAGGGATTACTGTAAAGGTAAATATTTCCCACATAAGAGCAGAAATATTTCTCAATTGAACAATATCTTTGTGTAGTGGAATAATTAATGATACTGAGAACTTATAATTGATCAGATTATTTTATGACTGATTTGAATTTGTCGCTGAGTTTCATCCTCTGTATATGTATTATTCTAAATAAAGTGAACTTTTGATTGATATGTTCTTTTCTGAGAACGAACATCGTGAAAATTAATTCAGTGTAATAACTGTGCTTGACTGAAAGGTTACCACATCACTACTTTACTCTGTATTATTTCCTAATAAGGTCAGCAGGAAGTGGTAATTAAGGCTTCTAAGATTAGCGTGAGCTAGGTGAGTGAAAACATTAAAATAGAATAAAACAGCAAACACAAACCTCTAGGGGAGGAATTGAGAATCACGCAAAAGCCGCTTGTCTTAATGGGCTCATTGTTTGTTTTTTAATTACCTGGCAGGTAGAAGAAAACACCATCAAAGTCCAACTTTAGCAGCAGTACTAATGAGTATGCACAATTAATGATAAAATGTTAATGACGAAAAATTTGAATGAAAATAACAACTCGCCTCACCTTGGAGCTACTGTGGATGCTCCTCTTGCAATGCTATTAGCTAATGCTAGTCGCTAAGTGTTTCTAATCGTTAATGCTAGCCTCCATGACCGTAGCCACCAGGGACATTGAAATATAAAATATAATAAATGGTTATAATTATTCAGTGTTAAAATTATTTCTTATTCACCTTAAAAAGTTTTGAATTTTCATTTTCAAGATGACAGAATTTTCACATTATATTATGAATATTATGAAAGCAGGCATGTCTAACTCATTTTCGCTGGGGTCACCTGGTAGGAAACCCAATTTCATGGGGCCCGACTCGTAAAATGCTGACATAAAAAGTGTGCCCTGGCTGCAAGGCTGGGGGTCTTTCCGTAGGCTCACAAGTAAATTATGATTCAGGCATGTTAGATTTGATTATAAATCAATTATTGAATATATATATATATAAATTGTATACAAACTGTATATATATATATATATATATATATATATATATATATATATATATATATATATATATATATATATATATATATATATATATATATATATATATATATATATATATTTAACTCATGTCCCTGACTATTATTTGAAATAAATTTACAACCCGATGGGTTTCCTCAATCTTCTCTGGTTGATTAATGGCCAGAGCTTTGCGACTGGCTCCTGACACTGGCGACATTGGGTTGGACATATTTAAAACTGCAAGTTAATGTTTGATGTGATGCAGCTCATTTTTCTCTTGCGCTTCTCTCAACACTGTCAGCCATGAGTTTGACACTTGTGGAATATATGAAGACTTTCTTCCAGGGTAGAGGAAGATAATGCAAATTTTAGGAGTAGAAAGAGACAATTCTAGCTTTCGGGATAAAAGGACAAGAAATTGAATATCAAGATGATTTCAGCTGAAAAGAAGACTTTTTCTTTTTACACGAAAGTAGACAAAGCTACGTTTCGGCTTCAAAAAAACGAATCTTTTTTCCAGGTAGATGATAATCCCTGTTTGACAATGCCTGCAAACATCAATTTTCCTTTCATTTTTTGCCCAGCCTTTTACAAGGTTTTGTGTTTTGGGGGGTAACCTCAGCTGCAAGGTTGGTGAAGACTCATATGATCTCCAGGTGAGCCGTGGGTTATGTAAAATAAATACAATTTCCTTGACCTATGAGTATTTAAAAACCTTGTTTACCTCTAGGAGGCTCTAAATATTACACAATTTCCCTTTGATATATATATTTCTCATAATCGCATTAAAATTTGAAAATTATTAATGTAAGTATCTGCAGATTTAGAGAGAGACACGCAGTTCTTTCACCTCATGGCAGGGGGCAATAGTGAGACAAAAGACTCTGATTTGGCACACAACTCAGCCACAAACAATATTAGTGAAAGTATTAGCAAGTTAACAGCAAATTAAGTCCTCTAGTACTTTCTTGTAGCAATTAATCAATTTTTTCTTGATGTAGAATATATATTTGTTGATCACTTTTTTAAAAAGGAGCAGCCATCAGACATTACTTATAAGTAGCGGCAAGATAATAAAGCATTTTTTTTCCATGTTGCAGTTTATTTATTGCTTTCCAGCTTCATTTATTTGTAAATCTGACTGTGGCTCACAACACACAAAAACTACTTCAGGGGTCTCCAACCTTTTTCAAGCCTGGGGTTACTTTTTGTTACTAATTTGCATAAAAGGCACTCAGTTTTATATACATTTTTAAAACAGCAACTTAGCAAGATGGATTGCTAAATAGCTTAAAAGGTAGCGTAATAGTTAGAAAGGCAAACAGGTAAAATAACTAGAAATGAGCTAAATAGCTAGCTAAATGAGGGAAAAAAAACTACATGGCCAAATGTTAAAGAAAAGCTACATAGCTAGCTAGGAGGGAGGCCAAAAGCTTGAAAAATAGAAAACAGTTCAAATGTTAGCTAGATAGCATGCAACACATGTATAAAGCAAGATAGATAGCTTGCTAAAAAAAACATAGATTGGAATTAAGTTTGATGTATTTTCTGTAAAAAAAAATCAATAAAAATAATTACAAACTTTGTTAATACATGAATATGTTCTCATTCTATTAACTTAATTAATTGTTTAAAAAAAATATTTGTCTATAATGCTTAGAAACGGGACTTAATAATTAAGTCAAGTCAAGTCAAGTCATTTTTATTTGTATAGCCCTTAATCACAAATAGTCTCAAAGGGCTTCACAAGTTGTTACATATAAGAAGTTTAGGTTATTCATATGCTATAGAGTAGAGGTGAGTTTTAAGCTTAGACTTAAACAAGTCCACTGAGGCAGCAGATCGGATCTCAGGGGGAAGAGCATTCCACAACACCGGTGCTCGGATGGAGAACGCTCTTGAACCAGCGGAACACTTCTTGGCTCTTGGGATCACCAGGAGACCGGCGCTCTCAGAATGAAGGCTTCGGGCCGGGACATAGGGGGATATTATAATAATTGGGTTGTTACTATGTTGTAACGATGTTATTATAAAGACAGTTGTTACAAATACTGTTAAAACAGACTTGGTCAAACAATGAAAATCATTTTACCAGAAAATCACCATGACCCTGGTGAGCTATTTTCAGAAAAGGTCCGCGGGCACCTTAACTGTCCTTCGGGGGCACCCAATTCCCTGCGGGCACCACTCTGGAGACCCCTGAACTACAGCGACGTCACTGGTAGCGGCATCAAACCACATAGTCAACACGTGCTGTTTGTATAAATATAGCTGCCTGTGCACTATTTTCCCCATCATACGAATAACAACAAAAGACACTTTTGTCGAAGACAAGGTTTTACAAATGAGGGAGACCATTCTACATGCGGTTTCTGCTTGTCAGAATCTGTCACTTCCAGTCGGGGGTCACTACTCGCAAAGCTAATAGCATCCCTGGGGATGTATCTTATCTTGTGTATAAAAAGGAAAAAAACGCGCAAGGATGAAAACAATTGCAACACGTCCCGCGTCGCTATCGTAAGTAACTGTCACGATCCCTCGTTTTGTTTACTTTGCCGACGGCAGATGCATGATTAGCTGTGCCGATTTGCTGCCGATGCTTTCATGCGCTGGCGACTCTGACACATGATGCCGCCCGGAACTGCTCGTCGCCCCAAAAAATAAAATAAAACCGCTCGTCACATGCCATCTCGCCGTTGGTGCGATTAAGATGGTGGTTGTTAATTACTGTCTTTTCCGCACTATGAAGCACCCCCCCAACATATAGCCTTTAATGATAATGGATTATAAGGCACATTGAAATAAAACAACAGTAAGGGTTAAGGTTGCACAAAGAACACCTTCAATGGGAATATCACAACCGTATGAAAATGCATTGGGTTTAATTTCATCATCACTATTTTTAGTCATGTTATTATTGGGCCGGTGAGAATATTTTCAAACATTAAACTGGTCCGTGGTATGGAAACGGTTGAAGACCACTGATATACTATATTGTATCGCACACCCTCAAAGTCTTTAAGAAGCGCACTAGATTCTGAATGGAATGAAGAAAAATAAATTGTAATTGTAATTGTAATTTGGTTGGACTCAACAAAATAAAAAGAAGGGCATTTTGGAAAGTAATATGGTCATGCTAGAAGATATAAACTGTCACACGGCCGCACGTATTCAAAAAGTGAAACAAAATTATATAACAATTTTTAATTATTCTATTGGTTTCTTATTACTCTAACTTATCCGGTTCTGTAACTACAAATAATGGGATAATGAGATAAGACTAATGCCTTTTCATGTGTCTTCTGTATCCCTTGTGGTGTAGGGGATAGGATCTGGCGCTGTCCCTGTCGCGATCCAGTTTCGGGTACCATTTCATCCATTGTTCTGCTATGGTTGGGCCTGGTGGTTAGGTTATGGTTGTCATGGTTGCCATGGCGCCCAATTGGCCGCGCCCGTGTGTGTTACTGTTGCCAGTGTGCCCAATTGGCCCTGCCCGTGTGTGTCACTGTTGCCATGTTTGCCCAATTGGCCCCGCCCGTGGGGCGCCAACTGCGGCTTGTTGAGAGATAGGATTTCTGTCTATATAAAGCTCAGCGCTCTCTTGCTTCAGTTGTCAGCCCGTCAAACGAACTTCTGCCCCACAAGACGTGGGTTCTGACTCAATCCTGTTTTCCTGTTGATATTTTCAGTCTGGTATTGTTCCTGTTTATTTTTGTCCTGTTTAATTTCGGATTCCAGTTTTGTTTCCGTCTATTTTGGTGCTGTTTGTTATTTTCTCCAGTTTTCATTCCTGTCTAGTTTCTCCTGTTAGTTATCAATATCCTGATTTGTTGTCAATCCTGTATGTCCTTTCCTGTCCGGTATCGACCCCATCTGTCCGATATCAACTCAGGCAATTGGAATCGGTCTTGTCGGTCTCTGGCTTCCTGTCCTTCCACGCCAGACCGGCTTCCTAACGTGCATGACTCCCTATTTCCCGTAAAATAAAAGGCTTGTGTGACAACGTCACGCGATTGGGTCCTGTTTTTGTTCTGGTTCTTACAATGGTGCTCTTATCATTACTATTTACTCTGGTTCTTGTTGTCACCATTGTTATGCAATTGTGGTCAGCTAGAACATTTAAAGTGTTTAATTATTGCACAAAAATGGCAGGTTTTGTCCGCATTTAAGGCGTACGATCAACTTACTGGCCAATTTGGGGTTTTCGGGTACACTTTACAGTCCAAAAAATATGGTAATGTCCGAACACATGCCTTTTTTTCAGGTGGACTGAATTCACCCAGGCTTGCTAAAGGCAAGTTAAAACAACTAGTGGATTTTAGTTAATTTGGGTTAAAAGGGCTTTGTGTATTGAGAACCTACCAGTAGTAGAAAAAAACTTCCACAATTAGTGTAAAATATTATATTAGGTCCTTGTTTTAAGCACTTCATTTGTTATTTAGTTTTGAAGCATTACTGTACTTTTTTAGCGTTTCTGAAATCTGATTTTTATTTAAGTTCTGTAGGTTTTTTGTATTGTTACTGTAGTTTTATTTTTGTACAATTTTTGTAGCATTTATGTAGTAATTTTATGTAGTATTTCCTTAGTGGTATCTTTTTAGTATTTTTGATGTACTTTTGTTATATTTCGAAAGTAGATTTTTTTTATACTTGTAGTATTTACATAGTATTTTTACAGTAGTATTATGATTATAGTATTTTTGTACCATTACTGCAGTATTATTATTATTAGTATGTTTGTACTATCTCTGTTGTATTTTATAGTATTTCCATATATGAATGTTTGTTGTATATCCGTAGTACTTGTCTAGTATTTTTGTAGTACAGTGTTACTGTAGTTTTTTTTCTGTGGTATTTTTGTGACATTTCAATAGGAGAATTTTTGTAGTATAGCTATACATGTAATTTGCAGTATTTCTGTTGTAAACCTCTTGTAGTAGTATTTTGTAGTAATATCTCTCTGGTAGTTATTTTATTAAAGTATTATGTATTTGTATTTGTTTAGTATTTTAGCAGTATTTTGTAGATTTTTACAGTACTCCCATGATAGTATTTTTGTCACCTTTTTAGTATTTTTGTAATATTGCTGTAGTTGTCTTTTTGTCGTATTTTTGGAGTAAACAATTACTGTATTTGATAGTATTTGTAGTCACTTTGAGTACCTTTAGTTTGTATTCTTTCATGTGATAGTTAGCTCACTAAAGGGCATATAATACACAACGTCCCTTAAAAATGGATAGCCTTCTCAATATACAGTTTTATTAGCATGCATATATTTTTTCTTTGGTATGAATACATCATTTAGCAGTTATGCTGATCACTTTTGACAAGAATTCTCATGCAGTTGATTCAAAATGTACATAAAAGCTCACTGGTTCACTGAAAGCCAGTTTTGAGAACCACAGATTTCGATTATATGGAGACAGACTTCCCAAAATTGAATTGGATACGTTTTATAATGTCTTCCTAAACAGCCTCCTTGAAATGTTTTGACTTCGCTTCCTCGGGACGTAATGTGATCAGTGAGGGGATTTCAAGCCGAACGTCACTTCTGCATGGGAGTTGCAGGAGTTGTAATCCAACTCCTTAACTTGCGTGTTAAAATTCATCGTTGAAAATTGACTTGCAAATGGGGCCGGCGTGGCCTGCTTTCTGATGTTTTCCCTTCCATAAAAAGATGGCACATGTCCAATCGAGCAACCATCAGCGATTTCATTTCCCTTACCCTGAAAAACACCCGGCGATCACGTTCTTTGCCACATTTCTTTTAAGAATTCATTCCAGCCCCTTCCTCCGCTTCCTCCCGATCTGGAGGCAACCTCTCGTCGTGCCTCCATCTTTATGCAGATGGCGGCAGAATGGGTCACTGTTTGGAATGCAAATGAACCCGTGCCCTTCTCCGGCTATCGAACGTCCGATGACCGCGGGCGTAGAATGCGAAGATGTCAGCGTGTCTGGGATGCGGATAGACTCCGGAAACACATCAGAACGAGTCATGTGTCGTTCGGGAATTTAGCGGCTCTTTGAGGCTGCTCTTTGAAGTCAAGTCAAGTTGCATTTATTTGTGCAGCCCTTAATTAATCACAGAAAGGCTCAAAGGCTGCACAGGCTATAATTACACTACCATGATATGAAAACTCGGAAACCTCAATATGAGGAAAATAAAAAACCTTGAGAAGGGGTCACACAAGAGGTAATCCCCCATCTAGAATGACCAGGCTACAATAGATTAGGTAACAATATTCATAACACAGTCATTATAAAAAATAAACAGGTAATTGTTTAAGAAGTTTAAGACAGCGACAACTCAAATTCCAATCCCAGCCAGTTGTTCAATGCAGATGATGACATGCCTCAGGTCCAGGTGCTAGTTTGCTGAATCAACCTGGGTCGTCCTATTCCCTCATTCAGCCACCAACCAGGCAGTAAGAAAAAAACGGAACTGATAAGGAAGTTAAGGAATGGAAGTCCAGATTTAATAACTTGGGGGCAGATCTTAAGTCAGGGGGACAAGCATTCCACAGCACCACGGCCTGCAGATTTCTTCTTGCCTCTTGGAGTCACAAGTAGACCAGCATTTTCCAAACGTAGGCTCCAAACAGAAATAAAGGAATAAATCGAATCAGAGAGATAAGAGGGGGGCAAGTCCATGCAAACATTTGAAGTCACATCCTATAGGAACAGGGAGCCAGTGCAAGTCACTTAACATTGGGGTGATACGATCAAACTTTCTTTTTCTAGAGTTCTAGAGTCTTACCCACATTTTGAACCAGCTGCAAACTTGATGCTAGACATCGGGAGACCAGAGAGCAGTACATTATATCAATCGAGGCGAGAAGTAACAAACACATGAATTATAATCCCAACATCTGATTTCAAAGGTATTGGGCGAATCTTCACAATATAACAAAGGTGGAAAAAACTATTCTTTTAAATTACACCTAGATTATTGACTGAGTCACTCTGGATGATATTACATATATTATTTTTCAAGGTTCAGAGTAGTGTTTTCAAACAAGTGAATGTCAGGAGCTGGCTCCCCACAAATCAGTCCCTGGCACCCGGCTCCCTTTGAAATAGTGATGTGTTGTTCGCAAACATAACGGTTCTATGAGCCTGTTCTTTGAAGTGAAAGACCGGAGACGGCTCCTTATTTGTGATAGTGATAGTTGAGATAGGGATGTGTCGCGAATGAAACACCTCTTTTTCATGTCTTTTTGAAGAAAACAAGGGGAGACGGCTCTCCAACATACAGGATCCCTTCAAGGTAGTGATGTGTTTTTCATGAACATAACAGCTCTATGAGCCAGCTCTTTGAAGACAACAACGGGAGCCAGCTCCTAACCAATCCAGGGTTGGCTCCTTTTGAGATGCTTTTTTTCCCCTCTGTTTTTGGGTAATTTTGTGTATAATGTTACTTGATAATCTGTTAAATGTGACGGGTGGGCGGTACTCTGAATTTTGGTATAAATCCTAGTGAATACAGGGTGGTATCAATCGATACCAATCCGATACCGTCACTTTTCTACTTGGAAATTTTAAAATCATTGAATCACTTTGCTCTTGAATTACTTTATAATTCTGATAAAACAAGCACCTAGATTTTAGGCAGTAGGAATGTTCTATATTTTATAACATAACTACAATGTCAACTTTACCTACATTAAAAAGGAAAAATACATATTTTTATATCAACTGTCTTATAACAAAAGTCAGGAGATTCAATCTAAAAAAGCAGCAATCTAGCTGAAATACAAATATTTTATAATAATATAGATAAGACAAATCAAATATTTTGAAATTAAAGTCTTAATTCAAGTAATATTAAAAATACGATTTAAAAACAAATATCAGTATAAAAAAATAGAATCGTGAAAAATAGAATACTTCAACCATATCCAAAGAGGCAGCAATGAAACGAAAACTACAAATACTGTATAAAAATGTCATCTATAGTAATAAAACACATTCCTTTGCACAATATTTCAAAAATAAAGTCAGTTGTGCAAATGAAATGTAAACACAAAACTTCAATGATATCATGTATAATATTACACTAGAAACACTATTATCTCATCTCATTAGCTGCACCGCTTATCCTCAGTAGGGTTGCGGGGGTGCTGGAGCCCATCACAGCAATCATCGGGCAGTGGGCAGGGGACACCCTGAATTGGTTGCCAGCCAATCGCAGGGCACACAGGGACAGACAACTCGCTCGCTCATTCACACCTAGGGACAATTTGGACCGGCCAATCCACCTGGAATGCATGTCTTTGGAATGTGGGAGGAAACCCGAGTGCCCGGAGGAAACCCACGCAACCACGGGGAGAACATACAAACTCCACACAGGTAGGCTGGTAGCTGGATTTGAACCCACACAGGAGATTCCCAAGACCTTAGAACTGTGCCGCACACGCGCTAACCACTGCGCCGCCGTGCTGCCCAACACTAGTATTGTTGCAGTTAAAGTGGGAAGACAATATTGATACAAAGCTAATCGATACGATCCAAGTACTGGTTCAGTATTGATAATATTGATATTGGGATTGATCCGCCCATTTCTATTTGATATGGAATAAAGAAACAAAAACAATCCAAAAACCTGTTGGGAGTCGGGAGAACCGGTACTGGAAATGAGTCGAGATCCCCATCACTAATCTGAACGCACCGTGAAGGTCTCACCTGGTCGGCACTAACTGGGCGGAGTCGGCGTCTGTGATGTTCCTGATTATAATTGGTCACGGTCCTAATTTTTAATGACAGGCTGTTATGACTGAAGTGGGACATCAGAACACGAGAGCAGCTGGCCGCGAATTCATTAGAAGAAGATGAAGAAGAATGCGTACATTTGAGGAGACTGCTCGGTAAAGGGCAACGAGTCATCAGAAGAGACGAGATATTTTCCTCTTTGATTGCAACGAGAGCGAGCGCAGAGACCATTACGAAAATCGTCCGTTTGCTGTTCGGTGCTGTCGGTTTCCTGTTCAGCTTCAAAATAAATTACACATTTTCGATTGGAAACCTGAAGAAAACCAAGTACACCCGGAGTTCATTTTGTGAAGTATGCCCGAAAGATTTAGTTCAACTGCTCAAGTATGGGAACAAGTAAAACCTTTTTTTAAAGGGACAGTGTGTTTTATTTAACACTTCATAGTTGTAAAAAAAGTAATTCCTTATAAAAAACGATCACAGGTTACAGATCGCTTAACCGCCAGGGAAGTAAGGGCACCACTTCCCGTGGTGTGTCTTGGCAGGTACAGCCTATGGGCACCCGTCACACTCCAGTGCGTTTTTTTGGTAGGGCTTTGCTCCCCCACATGAAACAAGGATATCAGTAGTAAATATGGCCTTCTGATCAGACTCAAATACAGAATCTTCATCATCTGATTGATCCTAAATCACTAGGGAAAAATTGTTTTATTCCAAATTGTACATTACCCTTCACATAACAGGTGGATTTCATATTTTTGTTGGAAAACAAACTTAGTGGCAATTATGTTACGCCCCCATCTTTTTTGATGGATTGAAGGCTCTGGTAAAGGACTGTGCGTTTTCGTATATTTGTATAAAATAAAATGTAAGTATATCTATATATAATATCCATTCCATCCATTATCTGCAGCACTTATCCTCAGTAGGGTCGCGGGTGCGCCAGAGCCCAGCTATCTTTGGGGAGTGGGCAGGGGACACCCTGAGACAGAGACAGACAACTGACTTGCTCATTCACACTTAAAGGCAATTTTCGACCAGCCAATGAATCTGAAAAGCATGATTTTGGTATGTGGGAGGAAACCGGAGTGCCTGGACGGAGCCCGCGCAAGCACGGGGAGAACATGCAAACTCCACACAGGAAGGCTGATAGCTGGACCTCCGAACTGTGCCGCGGATGCCCTAACCACTCAGTTGCCGTGCCGCCCCTACAAAACTAATATATATATATATATATATATATATATATATATATATATATATATATATATATATATATATATATATATAATTGTGAATTTCCCTGCGGGGGATGAATATCTATCTATCTATCTATCTATCTATCTATCTATCTATCTATCTATCTATCTATCTATCTATCTATCTATCTATCTATCTATCTATATATATATATATATATATATATATATATATATATATATATATATATATATATATATATATATATATATATATATATATATATATATATATATATATATATATATATATATATATATATATATATATATATAGATATAGCCCTGCGATTGGCTGGCAACCAGTTCGGGGATGGGCTCCAGCACCCCTGCTACCCTACTGAGGATAAGCGGTGCAGCTAATGAGATGATATATATATATATATATATATATATATATATATATATATATATATATATATATATATATATATATATATATATATATATATATATATATACATATATATATATATATATATATACAAAGAGAGAGAGAGAGTTACATGAATACATGAAAACACAATTTAAATAAATGGTTCTATTAAAATACATCAATAAATGCTTCATTAACATGATTCCAATCAAAACACATAAACAAATACATAAATATCAAAATAAATTGATGTAAAATGAAGAGGTACTCACCGAACAACTAAATTGACTATTAAAATTATTTTAAAGCATGCCTCGCATGGATATGTACACGTACGTAAAACAGTTGGCCAAATTTACACTAGGTACGTGCTAATTCTCTTGCAATTTCGGGTTTCTCTAAAATCCATAATGTAAACGATACGCTTCGGCCCAGCAACACTGAAATGATTTAAAAAAATGAGAAAATTTAGATGGACTGTCATACCAAGCTGCATATTTTTAAATTCTAATAGGTAAAGAATTTTGCATTTACTGTACATCACATGAGCCTTACCTTGCCGTCTTGCTTCTAGGATGTGAATGCTTTTCAAAAAATGAGAAGCAAAATGGTGCACTTTGGTCACTATGACTCTATGTGGTTTATATTCTTCCTTGTGCTTTTTAGCGCTCTTTTCCGGTTGCACGAAACAATACAGCCAGTTCTAGTGGCCAAATATTACACAGTGTCCCTTTAAACCAGTGTCCCTCCCCCAACCACCAGGTCCCAGACCATATCTAGTTCTTATTGATGAGGTTTTTGGTTTCTTTTTGTGGCTCGGTGACGTTCTTCCGCAGTGTTTTCCCAGCACCTTCCGATTTCCTCAAGGCACCCCTTAACTAAAAGGCCCCGGATTTTTCATTTTTATTGCTGCTCGAGCAGTCGTTTACAGTGCCGTGCTCTTTATTAAAACTATATTTCATGGGTGAAACGGTAGATGGGTGCATGAAGCCCCTGGTAGGGGGTGTTGTTGTTTGAGGTTGTTTACAGTGGAGCAGGGGTCTGAAACTCCTGGCCAGGGAGCCAATTACGGCTTGCAGGATGATAATTTGAAAACCCTGTCTTAGTATGAAAGTTAAAGGGCCAGTTTTTGTCAGACAATTGATGGGACTGTATTGTGTCATGCAACCAAACAAAGCAGAAGGGAAATTTCAAACCTGAGCCGGCCGACGTGTATAATACTAGTCCAAGCCCGGCCGATTAACTTGATTCTAGGGGCTGAGCGCGAAGTAAACCTGAAGCTTCACTTCGGGGCCCCGTGTGCTTCGGGGCCAAAGTACGCCAAAGAACGTAACGAAAAATCACCAGAAACAGAAGCCCAGCCCGGCCCGAATTAATGATTGACATTTTTTGCCCGGGGTTTGGGCCCGGGCCCAAGATCTTGCCTCTGAAAGATACACATTAGAACTTAGAAGGTATTTCAATCATCATACCATTTTATCATACTATTTTAATGAATGTTAGAAAATGAAAAAAAAAGAAACAGAAAACTAGATATTAATAAAAGTAAAAAAGTACGACGGGCAAAAAAACTCTCAGGTGTATCTGATGATGAATCGAACTTTGCATTTATTTATATCTTTCCGGACGACTTTCTGTTTCCTCCATTCGCTAACATTTGTTTCTAAGATGCCTTTTCCTATGTTATCTGCATCACTGGTAGCCTAATGGTTAAGTGACATCGCTCTTATTGCAACAACTTGGGTTTGATGTTACAATGTTTTGTGAATTTGGTCAGTGATGTTATTCAATTGATGAAACATTGCAGTATACCATTAAACTGTGAGAATTAATGTACAAATTTAAATACTGTATCCATTTCCAATCTTATCCACGATATTTTGCAGTATATAGGGCAGACTAGATTATACAGCACCTTTCAAGTTTCTGGCCAATTTGGGTTTTTTAGGCGGAGCTAAAAGTCCATAGAATACGATGATTTTTTTCAAAGATACAGTGTACCTCTTTATACGAGTATCTCATAACACAAACATAATCTTGCTCACAATACAAATGGAAATCCAGTTCAGTCTTGGAGGCTACTACTAAATACTGCTCGAGACCGCATCAGTTTGTCCAGTTTGTGCATGAAAACTACTACAGTGCTCTAAAATGTTGTTGCCTGTATGTTCATTTAAAAATACAGTAACTTTAATTTTGAGTGTACAGTAAGTGCTTACGTATCATCAACAGTCTCTCGATCCCATATATGTCAACCTCAGCCAATTAATTATTAACTCATTCACTGCCATTGACAGTTATAGATGCCACAAATCAGTTTTGGGCAGGACAGCAAAAAGGATATGTATGACAAATATGATTAAGTAAAATGTTATTTTTGCAAGACCATATACTTTTGCTCATTATATATCAATTAATTTAATCAATTGATACTGTATATTGTTGGTATTCATATTAGTAGTGTCATTATTGTTATCACTATGATTAGCATTACTATTATTGTAATTTGTATGGGGTATTTTACACATTTTTATGATTTCCCCCCCCCCAAAAAGTATTCAAAAATATAACACAAAATAGATGTCTCATTTTTAAAATAAAATTGCAAAATAAAGTAAGTGAGAGCTGGCAGTTGATGAGTTAAAATTTGTCATTCCCCTAATTGAGCGATAATAAAATCTTAAATACACAACTCAGCAAAACAGATTGAGACAATATCAGCAGTCTACAATGGCATTGTTGTCTGCTACCAGAGACCGAGACAATCCTGATTAGAGCTGAAATTGTCACGAAACGGGTCGGGAAGCAGGAAGTTGGAACTCATTTGCGTAGACGATCTGTCACTTTAATTGAGAAAGAAAAGTTGTCCAACACACAAACGGACCAAAAACAAAACAAAGCATGCTCAAATGCAGGCAAAACTACAGACTAAGCATTTAACGGGATTAAACAGAACTTGCAGGAATCTCTCAGAATGTTACACTGAAGTGCAACAAAGTCCAACAAGCACTACAAGAATAAACAGGTATCAAACAGACATGAACAGGTTTTCAACAAGGGTAAACAATGATCTGGCAAAGGGCAGTTCCAAAAGGCGCGTTTAACTACCCATAGGAGTAATCAGGAAAATGCAGGTCAGCCGGTGTCAAGGGGCGGGGCCAGCTGGGCGCCATGACAACCGTGCAGGACATGACAGAAATAGGCAAAACAAGATTTTTCCTTTTTTTTTTTTACAAGGTTCCCGTAAAAAAATGGTTTGACGGCATAAACAATTTAAAGTGATCAAATAATTTATAAAGTACATGGAAACCATGTACGTTGACTGGTATGCGATCTTCAAGCTTCAAGCACGAATTAACCTTGCGAGAAAAGCTACCACTGTATTTAAGAACAGGGAAATGTTTTCATCCTTATGAAAATCCCAATTTGGCCCTACCTCACCCAAACCCTAGCTCCAGCGCCCCCTAATTCAATTGCGTTAGAGACCCCTGCAGTAGAGGAAAAGATGCTGTGCTACGCGTGGGCCTGCTGCAACTGCCTGCAGAGGTTGCCGCGTCGCCATGGTTGCGAGGGTTACTTCAAAAATGGAATCCGAGACGTAACTAGTTACCTGTTGAAAAACGTAATCAGTATCGTAATCCGAATACCATAATATTGCAGTAATTATTACTTTTGATTACTTTTGTAATACTCCAATACCAAATATGCTAAAACAGACATTACAAACATAATATGAATAAAATTAAAAACATTTGTTTAAGATAGATGAACAATGTAACCTTTAAAATGAATAGGAGCAAATTATTATTAGGTAATTATTTGCAGTCCCACAAGAGAGTGCTTAAATTTTAACCTTGTTGTTTAGTTTATGAAGCAAAACTTTCTCTTTTACATGACACACAAGCTTTGCATTAAGAGGGCGGAGCCCAACATTGTTTAAACACAAATGACTAGCCCATTTACAGGTTCTGAAAATAGCCCACCAGTAACAGGTCATTGTGATTTTCCAGGAAATTTGATATCTAACTGATATGATGTTTAGTGATCGACTGAGCATGGTTGACTCGATTTATGATAATTACACCCTGGTAATAACATGGTATCAACATAATGATAAGTTGTATTATTTTTAGAATGCAGTCTATTTACCATTTAAAAAAAATATTCGAATACAGCAATCACTTTTTTTCAATCAGATACTCCAGATCAATCCCATTTTACAATTTACCATTAAAAAACACTTCTGTATCGTAAAATCATGATTAAAAAAAAAAACCTGCCCGCTTTATTGCACAACTGTATTAGGGAAACCATCCACATTTGTCACGATCAGGACCGAATCAGGACCCAATTGCGTAACGTTTACCACAAGTTTTATTGAAAAAAAGAGGAAGGGCTGCGCCCACGATCCGGTGCTCGCTGGACACGGGAAGCAAGTTGCTCATGCAATCGGATTGTGATCCGAATACGGAAGTGGATCTTCCGTAGCGGGCAATAGTGGTGTCGGGGATGGAAAAACAGGTCTATAGCCGGGACAGGAGAGCAAAAACGTGGTCAGGTTCAGAAAAGGGTCGTAAGCCGGGACGGGAGAGCACACGTGGTCGGGATCAAAACAGGTCGTAGCCGGAGACAAAAAAAAAGCCCAACATTGTTTTAAACACACTAAGTGTTCACGTTCTAAATTTCCGACAAAGTCTGGGATGTCTTGGGACCATTTTTACTTGTTTGAAGTGGTGATACCTACACTTTTGACGATATTCAGATTTAATAGTAAAACATTCTCACAGTATAACAATACATTGATTGTATGGTAATTTTTTGCACCGTTTAACTACAAAATACAATTAGAAGACAATCAATTCCTTTTACTAAATGTCCTCGATCATATGATTAGCGCTGCGTTCACAAAACTGCAGGCGCACGCCAATTGACAAAATGAGTGCTAGATTGAAATATATTTAAAATACAGACAGAAAGAGAAATACTTTACCTACAACACAATATGGTAGTTGTCTGACAATAAAAAACAAAAGATTTAAGGAAACAATAACAAAACATAAAGGCTCCTTGAACTCAGGTGGGTGTTGTTCACACTTAGTTAATAGAGAAAATATTCCACTTTAAACTTTTGAAAGACACATCAAACAATGCACCACACCTTTAAAGATTCAACAAAAAAAAATGATGAAAAAATACCCCAAAAATAGGTTTACGTTTTTAACATTTTTGTCACGGTTGCCATGGCGCCCAATTGGCCCCGCCCATGTGGCGCCAGCTGCGGCTCATTGATTGACTGGCTTTCTGTCTATTTTAAGCTCAGCGCTCTCACGCTTCCTTTCTCAGCCCGTCAACGAACTTCTGCCCCGCAAGACGTGGGTTTCGACTCTCTCCTGTTCCTGTTGGTATTACCTGTCCGGTATTGTTCCCGTTTGTTTTGTCCTCTTTAATTTCGGTTTCCAGTTTTTGTTCCCGTCTAGTTTGTCCTGTTTATTTTCGATATCCTGTTGCTTTATCTATCCTGTCTGTTCCGTCCTGTCCGGTATCGACCCCATCTGTCTGATATCAACTCGGGCAATTGGTATCGCTCTCGTCGTCTCTGGCTTCCTGTCTTTCCACGCCAGACCGTTGCCTAACGTGCATGACTCCCCGTTTCCCGTAAAATAAAAGGCTTGCGTGAGTACGTCACGCGTTTAGGTCCTGATCCTGTTCTGGTTCTTGACCATTTTTTTTTGTGGTTAAAAAATGTCAACATACATGAACATTTTTCAGTTGGTGCAAAGTGCTGCAGCAAGGCTTTTACTTAGATCAAGAAAGTTTGATCACAACACCCCAATTTTAGCTGACCTGCACTGCTTAGGGACCTGCATAATTTGTTGGAACTGGAGCCCGGCAACAGGACATCTTGATATTGACTCTATTTCATCTTGATAAAGTCTGTGTATTCGCTGTTGTTTCCTTTGAAAGATCCATTGTACCCTGGTCATCTGTAAGGGGGATTACCTCATGGGCGGCCCCTTCTCAAGGTTTTATTCATTTTCCTCATGCTGAGGTATTTCCTTGCCCTCATGTATGTCTCAGATCAGGAGATCATATAATGGTGGTCTGTGCAGCCCTTTGAGACTTTTTGTGATTAAGGGCTATACAAATAAACATGACTTGACTTGACAACATGCACAACAGATACAAAGATTACTACCCTAAGCATCTCTGTCTCTCTAGTGTCAGTATCTGGAGTTATGATGGACACCGTTTGTCTATCGGTGCAATATGTATATGTAAATATAGTTTTAAACACAATTTTAGTCCTGCAAAATAATAACTTATTTCAACACAATGCACGAATAATTATATTACCGGTACGTCTTGTTTTATGTAAATATAAGGAAATATACATTGGCATTTTTTCTGTATCCTAGTTACTTAATGCCGTTACATGCATTCCGTTACTCCCCTACCCTGCGCATTGCACACCTTGTCAAGCAGATATGCGGCGGCAGACATGACATAGCGCAGCTTGTTCCTATTTACCGCAGCGGGGAAATAAAGAGAGACAGGAAACAGCTTTCACCACCGCCACTTGCTCACTCAACCGAACACAAGAGCGAAGCATCGAGAGACGCTAGAGGTCGAACCGTGCAGGGGCTAATCGCCGGCCATTTGTTGACCACTGGCTACAGTGACACGTGTCGGCCTACCAATGACCACCCCTCCAACTTTACAGAGGTGGGGTGGGCTAGGAGTGTGGGTGGGGGTGGAGGGGTGTATAGGGTGAGATATTTATGACCCCAATAAATGCATTTTCCTATTGTCCGTTCAGGCGTTCGCTTTGTTTTCACCCACCAGTGGCATGCTCTGCAAAAAACACGAGCATTTAATACAAAGAGCAAAAAAACAAACAAACAAAAAAATGTGTTAAAGCAGGGGTATCCAACGTGGTGCCCCCTAAGAACAACTGACTAGCCCACTTACAGGTTCTGAAAATAGCCTACCAGTAATAGCTCATTGTGATTTTCCAGGAAATTTGATATCTAACTGATATGATGTTTAGTGATTGAGCCTGGTTGACTCAATTTCTAATAATTACAACCCAGTATCAACATAGAGATAAGTTGTATTATTTTTAGAATGCAGTTTATTTACCATTTGAAAAAATAATCAAATACAACAATCACTTGTTCCCGCAGGGGTTGCATTCCAAAAAGGTCCATAACCTGTAAAGTAGAAACATTCAATTATTTATTTTATTCATTTATATTCATTGATTAGATAGTCCAGAACAATCCCATTTTACCATTTACTACTAAAAAACCCTTTTCTATTATGTAATTATAATTCTAAAAATAATCTTGCCTGCTTTATTGCGCAAGTGTATTAGGGAAACCATCTACTTTACTTCATATGATACATTGTTGTTATTATCTGGACGTTATAAAGAACTGTATATACTTTCTGGTCCACAACCCTAAACGTTGAATGATCCATTTTGGTACCAAAAAACACCCCAAAAATGGATCCGCAAGAAATTAAAGGCCTTACAATAGCCGTATAAGGAAGAAAACACATACTGTTTCTAATTATGTTCATGGGACAATGTTAAGTATCTGTCGTTTTTTTTCCCCTTTTACTGAAACAACTTGTTTTTCCAACATCAAAATTTTGTAGAAAAGATGCCACTAGAGATCGCCAAAAAGTCACATGGGGTTCGAGAGTAAGTTTAGTGGGTCGAGAAGTCCAATTTTGTTGGCGATAGAAAGCATCTTGCTTTACCTTTAGGTGATTTTTTAGGTCCAGAGCGTTTTGTTTAGAGAAACTTGTAGTTGAAAAAAAATTGTGCATTCATAATGTAGGTTCAGTTTTATCCATGTGAACAACTCAGACTGCAACATCACTGACACGCAAGCAGACAAGCAGAAAAGGGTCGGGGTGACTGTTTACCCAATCAGAATGCAGAGCACAATGATGCATGATGTAAATTCACGAGATAGCGAAACCACGAAATGTAAACCGTGATACAGCAAGGGATTGCTTGAGTTTTTCTTGTTAGATCATTGTATATGGCCGCAAAACGAACCAAGAAACAAATTTGCCGATCACCTATCCCTTAGCACAATGTTTTTGTGACACAAAGCGAGCCTCCTTCTTTGGCGCTTATGACAAAGATTTCAAACAGACCCGTCCTCAAACCAAATGCCACACACCAAAGGCTTTTGTATGTGAATGAAATCAAAGTTATTGGCATTAAGAAAGAGAGGTGTGGTTTTAGAGTGGTGCTAAGTAGTGGAAAATTGCTGACAAGATGGACGGCTAATGCGCCTTTCTTTCCATTACCGGTCTGCCTACCTGGCTGTTCTCTATTAGCGGCGTAGCTCAGGATCCGACTGTGCCTTCTCTCTCTCTATTTGCGCTAAGTACTATCTGGATCAAGCGTCTTCTTGGTGGTTTAGGAGAGGATGCAGGAAATCTATTCTGCATTGATCTTTTTTTTTCCATTTAGCAGGAAGATAAACATTTTATGTCAGGAAGTTGGATTAATGTGGACGTATGGGTTGAAAATGCTGCATTGCTAGTGCAAGGTCTTGCTGCAGTGCATTCATTCATCTGGTACCGTATTTTCCTAACTATAAACTGCATGCTCCATATCTTACAAGACTGCATAGAGTGAGAAAAATTAAATCACATTGGTGGCACCAGTCTGTTATAAATTATGGACATACAATTCCGCTTCTTCTGAAATTACACAAAATGGTTTTGGACCACTGGCATGCATGGATAGATATATATATATATTTGTTTTTTAATGAAATAACTACAATGTAAAATTGAAAAGTATAAAAGAAAATATATATAAGTATTTTGATTACAAAACAAAGTCAAGCAATTAAAACCCCAAAAAAGCAGCGATGTAACAAAAATATCAATATTTTACAAAAATGTCAAAAAGCCAACTAAAATACCTGCCTTTACTGAAAATTTGGAAAATGAATTCAAAGTGCAAATAATGTAAACAAAACAATGTAATAACATTTAACACTAAAGAAAATAAAATACTTACATGACAACTTGTTCAGGACAAAAGTCAAAGGAGTTAAACAAAAAAGCAGCAATCCATTGAAAATACAAATGTTTTGTAACAAAAATATAGATATTACATAACAATGTCTAAAAGAGAACTAAAATACCTTTCATTGTTATTTTGAAAAAGGCCTGGTGAGGGATGAGTGCCACCAGGCTGTACTTGCTCAAGACACAGCACAGGAAATGGTGCCCCTAAGACCCACCGACCAACCGACCATTCAAAGTTCAAATAAAGCGTGAACACAATTGCATCAAATTTGAAAGTTATAATGTATGTATACTCTTACGACCAACACAATTGTTTTAGTGATAAGATGGTAAAAGAATATAGATACCAAAACAATACAATTGATCCAATCCAAGAACTCGCCCAGTAAAGAGAACATCCATATTAGGACTCTTGGAATTATTTGATTGGTACATGTCAACCTTTTGACTTTGAAAAAAGATGGATTTTATCACGCTCTCTACAAATCAACAAACAATATGTGCTTATTCAAAACGGGAACTGAAATGTAATGTTATTGTTGGAGCGGCAGTAGCTCAGGAGGTAGAATGCTCGTCTTGGGATCAAGGGATCCCAGTTCGAATCCCGGCTCGTCCGTGTTACATGTCGAAGTGTCCTTGGGTAAGACACTGAACCCCTAATACCCCCAATAAGCAGGTTAGCGCCTTACATGGCTGCAAGGCCGCTATTGGGAAATGTAGAGCACATTGTAAAGCGCTTTGGGAAGTCATTGACTTGAAAAGCGCTATATAAATGCATTTCATTTCATTTCATTTCATTTGTGCACAAATACGTACTTTTGCTTTTAAAAAAAACAGCCATACACCAAAATACTAGTCTCGAGTCAAGATTTTTTTAGAGAGTTTGAAATTGAAAAAAGCGGTAGATCATAAAACAAACAAATCTACCGGGCAGAAAAAACGATAGTGTGGGTGACTATGCTGATTTTCCAGTGAAAGCATTTTATTCTATTATGCCACAAATAAGCCTCCTATTTTTCTGGGCCAAAAGCTTCAGTCTTCATTTTCTACCTAAAAAGCTAACTTCATCTCAAAAAATAACATTGCCACCTTCAACCGCAATATCTAGTCTTCTGATTTATGTTGAAACATACCATTGTCTTGTTCACTGCCGAATTCCATTGTCTCGAAAGCTGGCATCTTTTTCTACTACAGAAATTAGCACTGTCTTCGTCTGTGCCAAAAGCCAGCATTATCTTCTTCGACCCCAATTTCTATCTTTTTTTTCTTACTCCACAGAATCGAGCTCAGAATTCCGGATGTACACATTACAAAACAGAATGAATAAAACCGTTAGGACAGGAGACAGCAGACCCACAATGCAAAATGTGAAATTGTGCTGCTGGGCAGGTACTAGTTAGCAGAGCAACAGATGTTAAGGACCTTGTTAACATGCTTTGTGCAGCATGTGTGGTTTTAATGAGCATGGGTTTTGGAATTAAAGAGTTTAATGGCTTCGTTGAAGACTCGACTGTACCAAACAGCAGAAGACGCAGAGGCAACTAGGGGCAGGCAGATGAAGAACACTATTGACAGAAACCGAGAAAAAACAAATGAAACGGATCTTTATCGGGAACGACTCACAGGAGTCGGCGGGCTAAGGTGCTGGCTGGTCACGTTGATAAACGCATGTTATTGGACGTGTCCTAAACAGTTTCTAATTGGCTTTGGCATTACGACTACCCTTTTTGACCTTGGAGACAGGAAGGTTTTGTCACAGATTGTTACTGCAAATAAAACCGTATTTTCCGGACTATAAGGTTGCACACCAAATCGGCTAGACATTTGAAGGTGTGATTTATAATCTAGTGCATCTTATATGCGAAAAAAAAGAAAATATTTTTGAAATTATTGATCAGTCGATACATTTATTGGCTGACCAAAATTGCATAACAGTGGTGGCAACGGGGAACAAACCGGATAGCAAAGGTAAGAGCACCCATTCTTAAGCACCAGGCCACTCGGGAACAGAATAGTTGAATTGTTGGGGATTTTAACCTGAGTTGCGGGAGGGAGAGCGCTGGAGTCTACTAAGGAAAAAAAGATGGCTGCGTGCATAGACGCAGTGGCTCGCGGTTTGTTATTTTGTCATTTCTTTGGATTTGTTTCTTAATGTACAAACCATCAGTACAGCAGAGATGAACTTTTAAACCTAAACGGATGTTATCACATGTCAACAGAATATCTTATCCCCCGGAGATATTCAATCCACGCCCGGGCCGGGACTGAAGAGGGACAAGCGCAGAGGCGTGTGGGCCCGGCTTAAGGCTAACACCTTCAAACAGCCACTCCCGATTATCTTCCTTTCCCATGTGCAGTCTATCCGCTACAAACTGGATGAGATACAACTGGAGATGGCTCCACGGAAAACACTAAACCATTGTTCGTGCAGGATTTTCACTGAAACCTAGCTGGACAACCCCATTCCAAATGGGGCTATAGAGCTAGCTAGCCACACCGCGTATGGCACCGACAGGATGACGGACTCTGGTAAAACATAGGCGGAGGACTATGCATTTTCATAAAAAACAACTCCTGGTGCACAAATGTTAAAGTAATGGAGAAACTGTGTAGCCGAGAGGCAAAACTGTCATTATTAAAGTGCCATCCTTTTTATCTCGCACAGGAATTCTCTCGTGTCTACATCTGTGCTGTTTACATTCCACCAGACGCTAATGCTAAGCTAGCATTAACACAAGTGAGCAGTTGCATCAATAACAGCCTGGCAGATCTGAACAATGTTTTTATTGAAACTGGGGACCTGGTTCTAAACACTTAAAAGACTGAGGAGAATGTGGTGGTTTTTAGGAAGAATCGCATCAAACATCAGCCTCTCACTATTGGAAGTGGGGAGGGGGAGAGGGTGAGACGTTTTAAATTCCTGGAGGTAAAAGTGACTGAAGACCTGTCCTTGCGGAACCATACTGTTTCAGCAGTGGGGAAAGCACAACAGCGTCTCTACCACCTGAGGAAGCTGAGGAAGAGTCACATCTCCAGAGCTCTGATAGCAAACTTCTACAACTGTGCCATCAGCATTGTACTGATGTACGGATGCTTGGTGTGGTTCTCCATCTGCACTAAGGCTGACCAGCAGGCGCTCCAGCTGGTGGTGAAAGCTGCTGGGAAAATTGTGTGAACAACTCTCCCCAAGATCAGCACCGCCTACACCACTCGCTGTCTGAGAAAAGTCCACAACATTCTGCAGGGCCAGCACCATCCTGCTCACCACCTCTTCCAACTTGAGCCCTCAGGGAGGAGATGCCAGTCAATACAGGCCAGAACATCTAAACTGGCCAACAGTCCACAGGCTGTAAGGCTATTGAACTCTGAACCTATTTTTTCATCCCTAGCCCTTATTGCAGTTCAAATGCCGTGTGCCTTCTATGTGAGATAAATATCACAACAGATTATTTTTTTGAGGGTGCACCCTATAATCCGAAAAAATAAAAAGAATACAATCATAAAGAAAATGAGGGGAAATAAAAAACAAAAGAAAAGGAAAAAATAAAGATGAGAAAACAAAAAACAAGTAGGGAGAGAAAAAAAGTCAAGAAAAAGAGAAAAAAAGACTAAAAAAATGAATAAAAGATAAAAAAAAAAAATAACGAAAACAAAAAAATATTTTTAAATTATCCCTCCTGTGTTGTGATTAAACGTAAGCATTGTAACCACAACTATGTGTAGCTATTACGTAATATATGAGCGCCATAGCTTGTTTATGGCTGCAACTAAATGTTATTGAAATCCAGGAGTATACATTGCAATGTAGTAGGTTGTTCTGTGGGTTTCAAAATAAACAAGTGTTCATCATTCATGAATGAGTGAATTCATGACACACTTGTCAGTGTTCTGTATGTTTTTCTTTTGGACTATCTGTGCGATGGATTCCGTGTGGATCGCGCCAGGAGTCGGGGCGAGTGTTTGGACTTTGGGGTCTCTTAGTCTGCCAAAATCACCCTCCTCCCAATTCCTCGCAAATATAATATGAAAATTCGGTGTTGCATCAGGCTCGGCCCCTCAAATCAAGTCGGGCTGGATCCTTTAGGCCTGATCTTACCTTTAATATACATATAACCATGAGATTTGAATGAGTATTTCTGGTACTGTAAATAGTGTCATTATGAGATCAGATCTAACGTATTTTCTACACTACTAGTGGTCAGGTATTGTTGGCCTCACTGATTTGATCCAGGTTTGATTCCCGTTACAAACAACGTCTTGATCAGCGATACTTATTGACTGATTAATCATTGCACACTTATATGACACACGAGTAACACGGTACCACTTCCTGTAGTCTTTATTTTATGCGCCATATTGTTCGGTACTGTCATGATTACTGATGCGGGGCACCTGAGTCTGCTCCGTTGATGCCAACAGCTGCGGATGCTGATTGGCTGCTTCCTCTTTTTTAAACCCCCGCCTTCCTGACAGCACTGGTCGGATCATGAACCTACGCTACATGCTAGGCAAACTTTTGTGACTCCTGACTCTATCCTGCCCTGTTGTTCTGTCTGACTCCCGTTGCCGACTTTTTTTTCTGGACCCGTTTATGTTTTTGCTCCTCCGTCCCGGACATCGACCTGTTTTTCCTCGCTCTCGATGTTGCCTGCGCTCGACACGGAAGTGCCACTTCCGCGTTGACAGCGCTCGGCTACCCGTGACAGACGATCCCCGAATCGTGGGTGCAAGTTCTTTCCTCATTCTAAATAAAACTGAGTAAAACGAACGCAATTGGGTCCCATCTCCGTTCCTGGTCCATGACAGGTACGCCTTGTGTATGAGAAATATATGAAACAAGACTATATTTTGGGGGTGCGCCTTATAATCCAGTGCACTTTATATTGTGGAAAATATCGTTTATATTTTTGTCATGATTTTTTTGACCACTAGAAGGCGCTACATAATACGCACCGTCCCTTTAACATGTGATCTCGTAATTAACCCAATTACATGTCAGGGTACTCTTTAAGTGTGCCAATGCCGCTTGACCTGACATTAGTAATGAGCTTCTCTTTTTTGGTCTCCAGTGTTGTGCTCGGCAGTGTGCTCTCATGCATCATACAAAAACTCTTTGATGGCCCTGCAACAGCGTCCTTAAGTGACCTTTAGCGTTGCAGCTTTAGCTCGCCGAATCTTCCCGCTCGGCGTAAAATCCAGGGCTAAAACTTTATAGTCTGCAGCTAAAATGATGCATAGCTTTGGGTACGGTTTTACTGCGGGGGGGGCAGGCGCTCAGATATTCCCGTCGCATAGAATCCTGGTTAGTTCGGGAATAAAACATTCTGCCAGAGTAAATGACAAAGCGCAACGTTTATGTGCTGGTTGCCGGCACCCGACTACAAATCATAGAAACAATCACTTGCATCCTGGCAGAGTTGGAAAATATCAATCTGGAATACGGCAAACCTGTTTAAACATCTGATACAGTAAAACAAGGGGTGTGCCGTAAGACCTTGTTGTGTGTGCTGCAGAAAATTCCTCACATTTTTTGGTTTTTGTTTTTGCAAAATAGCATGCCATTGTTCAGTATCTTTGCATTCTTCCAAAGATAAACGGAGTAACTCTAACATACATCCATATCAATAGATGGCAGCAGATTTTCTCTTTTTGAATAGAATATAATAGAATAGTCTCTGTTGTCATTGGTATTGACATGGTGAAACATTGTTTGCAACCAGATTAGAGATAGCATTCCAGGGTAAACTATTAATACAGACTTTAAAGACAAAAAATAGACCATAGACTATCAGAATAAATAAGCAAACATATTCAGACCATCGTGCTTAGAGACTGATATAATTACAGTGCAATGAAAAGTAGTGCAATAAACATTAACAGCAACAAAAATTCCCCAATTGTCATAATTACTGATGTGACTCAGTTGTGCCCGCTCCTTTGGTGCTAACTGCCGCGGGCTCTGATTGGCCCCCCGATCAGTACTTGTACCCAGTCGTGTCTGTCCTCTCTTGTCAGGCTGTCTAAGAACCTCAGGTAACACTAGGCAAGCCTTTTTTTCGACCCTGACTCCCACCTGTCCATTATTTTGGTCCCGTCTGTTCCCCGGCTTCGACCCGTTTTTAATCCTGACCACGTCTTCTCTCCCGTCCCGGCTTTTGACCTCTTTTTGTCTGCGACCACATCTTCTCTCCTATTCTGGCTTACGACTCACTTACGACCCCGACCACGTTTTTGCTCTGCTGTCCCGGCTACTGACCCGTTTTTTCCGTCCCCGACACTGCCATCGCTCGCCACGAAAGATCCACTTCCGCATTCTGAGCACAATCCGAGGATCAGAGCGACCTGCTTCCCGCGTCCAGCAATCACTGGATTGTGGGCGCAACCCTTTCTTTTTCTTCCAAAAAAACTTGTGAGAAACGCAACACAATTGGGTCCTGTCTCTGTTCTGGTCCTGACACCAATAAGTCGCAAGATATATATTTTCACAGTTTTGCATGCTTGTTTAGGGTGGTGATGGCCCTGGAAGAGAAACTGTCTCTGAGCGTGTTTGTCCTTGTTATAAGGGATCTGAGGCATCTACCAGGGAGCAATAGGTCAAAGGGTTGGCTGCAGGAGTGAGAAGAGTCCCTTATAGTGTTGATGGCTTATCTTTGGTATTGCAAGCCAGCAATTTCCTTCAGACTGGGCAGAGAGCAGCCAATAAATGATCTTCTGGGCTGTGTTACTCTCTCTGTATGTTTTTCCTGTCTGCTGGCATGCTCACAGCTTACTAATTCTTTAAGCATGTGGTGGGACAGTGTATTTAATACATTTTGTGTTTAATTAGGCTTTTAAAAAATATTTAAATTTGATAAAGTGAAAATCGTTTATCAGGTTCATACATAGTACATAGTACTTCTAAATTTGTCAATTAGAGTCTTATTTTACCTTAAAAAACTCACATAAAAAACGTGTAAATGTTAAAAAAAAACAGCAAACTAGTGCCAAAAGGTTTATTTTGTTGAAATGTAGGGAATATGGGAGGTAAAAATTATTTTAACAAACAATTTTTTGACCGATTGAATTAAAGAGCCAAGTATATTCTTTTTAAAACTCGTCTCGCCTTTTCGGAGCACCACGTACGTTTGTGGATCATTATGTCAGGAAGAAAAATGTTGTTTAGTTATTCTGAAGGGTGGATACACACACTTTAGGTGAATTATTTTTTACCATTTTCGTTCAATATACTTTCAATATACTTAAATCAAGACACACACACTCTTGGATTTATGGACTTTTCTTTTACTAATCATCTACCGACTAAGCTTTTAGAGAACATAAATCAATAGTAAAAAAATAAAACAAAGACAACTAGAAGTTGACAACTTAAACCGGAACTATTTGGATAAAAAACAACATTGGCTTGATTTTGACGTTATTGCATTTTGACAGAATTCCCCCTTTAACAACACACCATTACCGATATCTAGCAACAACGAGATGGCCCAGTCTGTATTTCTTTGGCTGTAGTGCAATGAGGAATCCTGGTAGGCCAGGTACGAGGACCGCAGTATACAGGGTGTTGAGGTAGAGGTTGACTGCTGGTGACTTGAGGCTTCTCTGAGGTCGCTGGCTTTGTTCCACCAGTTTAGCTGAGACTTGGCCAGCACTGGCCAGAATTTTGATCCAGTTCCTCTTTTTCGGATATGCTCTCCTGCCTTGCTGGCCAAAATGCAGACTGCCCTTGCGATGTGGGACATGTGTCACGGGACCGGACCAGATCGGAGGCAGGAGGCAGGAAGGATGAACTCAATCGCGTAACGACCAGTTACTTTTATTTAGAAAAATAAAAGTTGTCCAACACTCAGGGACAAAACAAAACAAAAACAGGCTTACAGGCAAACAGGAACTCAGACTAGGAATACTCACAAAACAGGCTTTTACTCAGAACGGGCAAACACAGGTTTCTTCAAGTCAAACAGAACAGATTAATGCAGAACAGAAAACGCAATGAACCAGCAACCGGCAATCCCCAAAACCCCCCTTTAAGAAGCACACACGCAAATTAGACGATCTGCTACAGCTGGTGCCCAGGGGGCGGGGCCAGCCAGTCGCCACGGCGACCATGCTGGACATGACAACGTGTGCCAGCTCTCGCTTCTGTTCTCCTGGGAGGGGCGGACCCCCTGTGGTGGAGTTGACAATCTTTGATGCGCAAAGCGAACGGCCCCTCCCCAATCAGTCAGATAAAATATCTATGTGATTAATTTAAAACACAGAGTTCACATGTCTTGACATTGTTTGATCATTTTCTGACATTGTGAAATGCAATTCTGAAATAGGTTTATAAAAGATGCCATTTATTTTGAAAAAATAATATTCTGTTTTATTCCAGTGCCTTGCAAAATATTTGCCTCCCGAAGAACTTATTGATGTATTGTCATATTTCAGGATTCAAACTTTTAGATAAAATAATTCAAATTATTTTATAAGAATCAACAACATGTGAGACACAATTGTGAAAAGAAACCAAATGTATACAACATTTTGGATTGTGCTAAAAAATGAAAAAAAAAAGTAGGTGTTGCAAAAATATTGGTTGGCTTTAACTTTGTACTTCGTACAACGTCCCTTTGCTGTGATGACAACAACAAATCTTTTTGGGTATGTCTCTAAAAATTTTGCACATATTTGCCATTTCTTCCTTACGAAACAGTTAAAGCTCCTCAATGTTTGATGGTGATCGTTTCTGCGCAGCAATGTTCAGATCTTTCCTCAAATTCTCTGTAGAATTGAAGTCTGGACTTTGGCTTGGCCATTCCAAAACCTTTATATTGTTAGTTTTAAGACATTCAATTGTAGATTATGGTTAATGTTTAGGGTCGTTGACAATGCAGGCAAGATGTCCACCTACGTATAAATGAGAAATGTGAACAACACAGCCGCGTTGTCCTAGTGGCCGGAAGGAGAACTGCAACACATGTTTATTTTATTTTCCACATTTCCCTTTTTCTTCTTTGCTTCTTTACACAAGTCGGGCGAAGTTACTGAAAAGATAAGCCTTGTTTGTCCCATTTATTTGCTATCCTTTGAATAATATATGATTTTCTCGCTAAATACAATAGCAGCCTTTTTGGTTGATGTGAAAACTGTTTTTTTTTTTTTTCTTCCACGCTTATTTGGTCCGCTTGTCACAGTTTCGGATCGACTGGCTTTTCTGAGTGGAAAGAGTGATTACTTGATTCTTCTCATTTTTCTTTACAAAGAAGCACAGTGTCAAAAGCGATTAGAAAACGATGGGGGAGAAGCGTCCCTCGGGGGTCATTGGCGAGGCAATCCATGACAAGATACTGAGCACTTGAAACAGTTGACTTTTGGGTTATCCGTTAGGAAAAACAACTGTGTAATCCGTAGTAACAAGTGTGACATTATCTACGTAGGAATAAGCAACTCTGGCATGATGCTGATTTTTGTGTTGCTGAAATCATTTTGAATATTTATCTTTTTTTCTCCCTGTTTTCAGGTCCGCTCACAAAAAAACAAGATGAATCTACAATGAACAGACCAAGAGATGAAGGTATTATATTTGCATTTTATTTTTATCTTCTTGTATGTTACTCAGGGTGACCAGTCCCGGTACACTTACGATTTCGAGTTTTGTGTCCTGAGTGTTGGGTGATTTTTTTCTCACAAAACACTGTTTTAAAAATAGTTTAATAGGATGAGCAGATTTCCCGTTTAACAAAGACGTCACCTTTTTCTTAACTTTAAAGGTAATTTCAAAGTCTTAAACAGGCACAAAGTAAAGAAATGGTCGATGGTTTTTGCAGAAAATATTAATATACAATACCTTTACATAGCACTTTGAAGGCAGACACCCTTGCACCATTTTTGTTTTTGCGTTTTTGCAACCATTTATTTTTTCAACTCAGATAATGGACAAAAAAAAAACAATAAAATACACAAAATCACAATGAAATTAGATGTGATCTTCTCAGACACAATTAGGATGGCGCAGATTGACTTAACTGTCAAGTCAAGTCCAATTTATTTGTATAGCCTTTAATCACAAAATGTCTCAAGAACTGCACAGGCCACAATTACACAATCCCCAGATCTGAAACCAACCTGCGGGCAAGGAAACTTTGAAAAGCTCAATCAAAAAACCTTGAGAAGGGGCCTCACAAGTGGGGATCCCTCTTCCAGGATAACCAGGCTGCAATTGATTTTGCATTGGGTAACAATACACACGACATAGTGATTAAAAAACCATAGGTACATTTGAAATTGTCCAAAAGATCCATGACAGCAACCATGCCTCAAGCCCGGTTAAACTGTCCAAAAAGCCCATGACAGCAATGACGCATCTTCCCATCTCTGCTGGCTGGTCGATGCAGACTTTGACATACTTTAGATCCAGGCGCTGGTCCGATGATTCATCTCGATGCGTCCTTCTTCATTTCACCACCAGCCAGGCAGCCGGAATGGAGAGGAAAAGAGAATTAGATGGGCATTAATCATAAACCACAGAATTGAAGCATGTCAAGATTCAAAAACTTCCAGTGAGGTTGCAGATCTTATCACCAGAGGCAGAGCATTGCACAGCACCGGGGCCCAGATAGAGAACGCTCTTGAACCTGCAGATTTCTTCTTGGCTCTGGGAGTCACAAGTAGACCAGCATTACACGAGCAGAGGCTCCACGCAGGAACAAAGGGGGAAATCCAGTGCAGGACAGCTAATATAGGGGTGATATGGTCAAACTTTCTTCTCTTTTTCAAAAGTATTGCTGCCACATTTTGAACTAGCTGCAAACTTTTGATGCTAGACATCGGGAGACCAGAGAATATTGTAGACGGGTGAGGTAACAGGAGAAATAACAGTAGAAAAGATTGTAATTTCTTCTTCCTCATGACCTACCAAGGGAGAATCAGAGGTTAGAAGAACATAAGAGGATGTTACAGAAGAAACTAGATCATGGTGTGTGGTGCAGACAACTGAACACTCTAAACTACAAAAACTGTGAATTGCATGAATCTAGCATAGCACTAGTTAGCTCTAGCTTTACAGACTCCACACCTATGGCTTCAGTCTCACTAATTTATATTTCTAGAAAGAGTGAGAGCGGTTTCCCAGTTAGGGTGAAGGCTGTCCCTCCTCAGCAGGTCAGGTCGGCACTAGAAAGAAGGCCACTTATCCACAGACCAGTTGAGCCAGACTAGTCTGCTTAACCTCTCATCATTGCCTATCACAGGTAAGGGGCTAGCATACATGTCAACCTCCACGGCTCCATGCCCGTACAAACTGTCGTATTTTTCCGTACAAAATACAAAATAATCATACACTATATATATTTTTTTTTCCGGAATGATGCATGATGGAAAATCCCCAGGCGGTAGACGCATGCTTTTGACAAATTTACGTTTTCCCGTACAGATTTCCTTGTACGTCGTACTCGTTTTAAAATGCATTAAAAACGTACTTTGTACGGCAAAACCGTACAGGTTGACAGGTATGGGCTAGAGAAAATGACTTGATGTTTACTCCTCTCTCTGGCAAGATTACAAGTCCCAGCTATATTTTTTTTAAATCTTAGATTGCCTGATCCTAGTAACATTGGAGCCGACATAAATGACTATATCGGTGTAGCTAGCCGGATCCTGGCACCTAGGTTTGCATGTCAGCTCCCTCAGCTCCTCGGTGCTCTGGCCCCAGAAATACACATAACCAGGGTTGGAGTGCTGTTTTATGTTACGGGTGATGGAGTCACCTATAACTACGGTGCTGGAGCCAGTAGACAGGGGCGAAGCAGGACTAACTAGGGCGTTAAACTTGACATGCGTCTCGATTGGCTCAGAGCAGTGAGCAGGCCGTTTAAGACAAATGCTACCCAGACTAGCAGGTTCGCTACTGCCCACGCTGGCAGTGGTGTCTGCGGTACCTAACATTTCCTATTAAACTTGTGTAGCTCACGGACACGTCCCTTTAAAAGGGCTACCTGGGTACAGTAGCGAGAACAACCCTCAAATCAACCCATGCTTACTTGGTAACAGTCAGAAGCTGAGCAACATCTTAGCAGCTGGGGACAAGGGGATGAGTTGCTCCTTTACCGGCGCCCGGCAGCGATATGACGATACACAATTGTGTCGGCACTTACCTGACGTCAGTCATCCAAGATACTTACCAGATATTTTTCAAACTGTTTAAGATGGAAAAATCTCAATCCAGAATTGTTGTAGAGCAGGTATGTAAATTGATCTGGTAGTCATGGAGTAGCACAAAACTGACGCCAAGTCGATTACCCGGAAGCTGAAGTGATTGTCAGGGTTAAATAGTACCAGAAAGTAGAGATCAGGCATGTGGGGAGCATGAGGACACCACACAGCCGTAAGGCATTGGGTGGCTTTTCCTGCACCCTTGTGTTTATTGTGTCATGCGCAAATAAACCGATTCCCGAATTTCAGTGTCGTATTTTATAGTTCTAAATCTGGCTTATATGTGACTTTTATGGTAGTTATGCTTAGTCAAAAGTCCCTTTCCCCTGTAAAGTAATCCCTCTTTTCGAACTGCTGTTGCGTTCAAAAAAGTAAAAACCTGTGAAGTAGAGGTATGAATTAATTAATTAATAATTTAAATTCTTTTTTTATTTATCAATTTATTAAATATTGTATTATACATTGAAATCAAAGAATAAACCTGTCAAGACTTGCGTTGCGTTTCTCACAAGCTTTATTGGAAAAAGGAGAAAGGATTGCGCCCACTATTCGATGATTGCTGGACGTGGGAGGCAGGACGCTCTGAACGCGGAAGTGAGACTTCCCTGGCGAGCGATGGCAGTGTCCGGAAGGGAAAAACGTTTGCACAAAAGGCCCTAATTGATTTCAGGACCCTACCTTTTTACTTTACATGCTACTTTGTTACCATTATTTTGATGTTACGGCAACTCAATACGGTGAGTCATATTATTGTTGTCACTGTATTGTTTTGTACTAAAAAAATGAACATTTCATAAAATAATATGAATCTATAATAATACAATCTATAATAAACAATAATATGTTCTATAAAGATAAATAAAGTAAAGTTGAACTTACTTTTGGAAGATGGGCTTCCAAAGATCATCCTCCGTGAGAGAGAGTGGCTGAATAAAAAGCGATCAAACGATTTTCTCAACCGCATCGAACTTTCTTATTCCACTTTCATTCCAAAAGAAACGGTTCGCCTCTTCTGTACACTTTACACCAACCATATTGAATGGATGCACGAGATATAAAACAATAAAAATGTCAAAGTTCTTAGCGCACTGGAGATACAGTACAGAATGTTTACACACAAACTATGAAGATTTCTTCTTCGGGGTGGATGCCGGCTGACCTCTCATAGCGCCACCACACGACAGTAGCGGCCGAAAGAAGCACTAGAGTAATGTCCTGTACTCGGAAAAGGGTGCACACAAAACAAATTCTAACTTACATCAATGTCCGGATATTTTTCGACATCCCGAAATTTTTTTCCGTATCGACTGTTTTTTGTAGATCGAATGGTCGTAAGTAGGGGAGCGTCTGTATACAACTAGAGATTATTGTATCCAAAATCAGGGGGTGGTATTATAGTGCACTGTTTACCCTATCAACTGTTACAATTGATCAAGCTAAGCATTGCCTATTTTTGAATTGTTTTTGCACTTTTCTATTATCATTCCCTAACATTGCAAACTAATTCCGTCTGACATTTACTTCCAACAGAAGCCATTACTAGCTTGATGATGCCGCCAAATCTGCGCAAGCATCTGCTCCCATTACTGAGCTCCGACATATTGTACACGACAAAGCGTTATGCACACATGACGTTCTTTACATTTTACATTTGTGCATCTGCGCTAGCATCGTGCGCCTCAGCGCGTTTGCCCTCATTTGTTCCAATGGGTGTATTTGCACCATAAAGGAAGGGAAAGATCAATGCAGGAGAAGGGGGAAAAAAAGGAAAAAAAGGACAGGAAAAACACCATGAGCACAATGCCGGGGCAATGGAAGGGAAAGAGAGGGAAAAAACTCAGTTATAACGATGAGGTGATATTTGTAGCGCTTCGGACATGATAGAGATGTCAAGGAAGGGGAGGAAAGTTCGACAAGCACCAGGGTGGTGTAGCTTGACATTTATGTCAACACATCAGATGGATAAGAAGGAGTTGTGAAGGCCACAAGTCTTCATTTAACCACTGCATTTTCGGGGCTTAAAGGCGCACCTATAACCCCAATTTGCCCAGGAAATATAAAGTGCACCATCTAATCCCCATATACTGCATAATTTGGTGGATGACATTTGAGATGCATACAGTAATTATACTGTTGGTATGTGTGTCCCTATACAAGGTTTTACAGCAATACCATATTTTAGCAATAGAAAGATAAACATTGTTGACCTTAATTGCAAGACATTGTATAGATGGGAATCAAATCCGAGTAGGGGCTGTAAGAGTGCTGACACTTTAGCACTGAACCACCAGTGGAACAAATGACATGTGAAAAAAGCACTCTATTTTTACTCCCGGTGCCAGGAATACTGATTTTCACAGTAGATTCTGGTAGATTCAACCAGTGTTTCAAAAGTGGGTCGCGGGACATTGCCTTGGAAAAACAATGTAAAAGAGAATAAAAAAACAACAGTAGATGGCAATAAAGCCCTTCTCAATCTCTTGTTCCTGTATGGTGAATTGATATGTTTAAGAGGGACCACATCACATTTGATTGTGTTTTTGTTGGTTTTATTTCCTTGTTCTGGCCATATAAACAGGTCCCAAGAAAGTCAGTGGTAAGGGGAAGAAAAGGGGAAACAGAGACAGAGTCAAAGAGGGAAATGATTCTGAAAAGTGAAAATGGTGTATGAGTCAATTTAAACACTGCTGGATGGTACAGTCAGAATCAGACTCACCTTTTTTAACATTGTATTGCTACGGCAAAATTATGGTTGCACTCCAGTTGGGCAAATTCACACTGTAAAGATTAATGAATAGAAAAATATAAAGTATTGACCTCTAATTTAGAGTATTCACATCTAAAATAAAAACGGGTTATTGCACTTAGAAGCAGGATATTGCACCTATAACTGTAACAAGTTGACACGACAACTAAAATACCTTCCATTTGCACAATAATTTGGAAATGCAAATCAGGCAATTAATACAATTTATAAACACGTAACTTCATGCATATAAGATACTGTATTTTCACGACCACACGGCGCACATAAAGGTTTCGGATTTTCTTCAGTGCGGCGCACCCTATCGAGCAGTTTACCCTGTGTTTCATATTAAGTGTCAGTCAGAGACCAGCTAGGTGGTCCTAGGGTTGGTTGCCCGCCCCACAGACTGAGAGGTCACAGGTTGGAGCCTTGGCTGAATTAAGACTACTTTGGGTGAAATCTGATTTTTTTTTGTGGAATTGTTTACATAACCAACTAAATACGACATGTATGAGATCTCCTGTGACTTTTATGCCTTCTGGACACGACAAGTTTGCTAATGCCGAAGCGTTTCTAGCAATTTGAAAGTTATTGTTATCATCTTGGTGCTTTCGTTTCATGAAACTGTGTCAATTTTCCACTGGACCAGGAAACATACAGCGGATTATAATGAAAAGAATAGAATGTCGACGCTTGGGTGGGACTGTTGTTAGAGCTTTTAGAGAGTGACTCTGAATGCGACTCTGAAAACGAAGAAAGCGAATCTTTTATTGGCGATGAAGCAAAGCAGTTCTGGTCAAAAACAGAGGACGACGATTTTGACGTTCATCTTATGAACGACCGGTAAAACGTGAGAGCCAAACTGTTTTGGACCGGCTGTTTGTTTTTGTAATTTTGTTTTATCCGTGTGTTTTACTATGCAATCAGTATTTTAAAAAAGCACAACGAAACACAGTTTTGCTTCCGTTGTATTTTAAACAGGGAGGCAGGCAGCTAAGTAGTTAGTGCAGCCGAGGCACAGCTCTGAGGTTTTGGGTTCAAATTAAGCTACCAGCCTTCCTGTGTGTGGTTTGCATATTCTCCTCATGTGTGAGTGAATTTCCTGGGGCAATCCGGTTTCCTCCCACATTCCAAAAACATGTATGTTAGGTTAATTGGCCTGTCCAAATACTCACTAGGGGTAAATGAGCGAGCAAAATGGTTATACGTCTTTGTGCTCCGTGACTGACTGGCAACCAGTTCAGGGCGTCCCCTGCCCTCTGCCTGAAGATAAATGGGAAGTGGCTCCACCCCTCCAAACCCTACTGAGGAGACGCGGTGCAGATAATGGATGGATGGATGTATTTTAAATACATACACCTGTATGCTATTCTGTGTTGTAACACAGTCGCAAGCAAAAGGCTCTTGCGCCCTACTGTGGGGTGCACCCTGTGTTTGTGTCAAATACAGAAATAGAACACGCTACCAGAATTGTGCCTTTTCTCACAGTGTGCCCTATGGTCGTGGAAATACTGTACTTTTTCTACAACAACTGTCAAGCCGAGCGTGTGCTCTGCCCAGACCATCTCAGCGCATAAGAAAAGCTATCCTGCGTATAAAAGTCAGATTTTGATTTTGGAGTAGTTACGTTTTTACAAAAATATATTATTGTATTATTTTTCATCACTAAGGCATTAAAATACAGAGAAACAAGTATGGTTTACTTTAATTATCAAATACACAGTTAGATTACGTAGATTTGTGACCTTTCTTACCTACGTGACTTCGTCAATGTTGCCGCACTAGTCTTTCTAGAGACATGGCTCATTCGGCTTGGCTCACCAAAAATAGCTTGCTCTTTTGGCACGGCTTTTTCGATTGTTTTTGGTGATTGCATCCATATATTACCAATTATTCTGTAACATCACACACAAAATGACTTAAGAAGGAGTAAGAATAAAGCAAAAGCAAAAAATAAAAATAAAATAAAAGAATTGGACAAAAATTAAAAAGAAAATTTAAAAAAGGGTAAAAAGCAGGAAAAAAAGCTAAAAGAGGAAAAATGGAGAGAAAAAAGCAGGGGAAAAGCAAGGCAAAAGAGAAAAAAAAGTAAAAAGGAAGTGAAAAAGAAAAAAAGGAAAAGTTTAGGGTAGTGCTTTGATCGCTCTTGTGTGAGATTAAAATCATTTCGAAATTATTTAAATGTAACAGTCAATCTTTTTGCCAACATTGTACTTCCACAAAAAAACTGTCATTAAATGCAGTTCTGTATTTTGCAACCAACTAAATACATCCACAAAATGTGGGTATTATGTAACGAAAGATACTTATATTACATTAGCCAAGTCATTAAAATATGAAAAACTAACTTGTGTTGCGAGAAAGCCATTTGATAATAATTTGGTTGCCACTCGCCGGACTGATGTTGTTCACCTTTATTCCAAAAGATTCTCAAAGACTTAATGTGACTGCTCAGACCAGTGAAAGCTCAGAGGGAACATTGGACAAGAACATCCAAAGTAAAAACTATACACAACTGGGAATTGCACTTTAATCAGGACATTGCTATGTGTACCCAGACACTTCCAAAAGTCTAGCCCGAGGAATGAGAAGTTAAATGGTATATTTTGGTCATTTTGAATCTCAGTAGTTTGTATTCATGCTTGTGCTTTTGAGCACCCATTTTTGTTTGCACTACGTCAAACAGTATCCATCCAATATCTGCACCGCTTATCCTCAGTAGGGTTGCGGGGGTGCTGGAGCCCATCCCAGCTATCTTAGGGCAGTGGGCAGGGGGCACCCTGAACTGGTTGCCAGCCAATCACAGGGCAAACAGAGAAAGACAACTCACTTGCCCATTCACACCTAGGGACAATTTGGACCAACCAATTAACCTGACATACATGTTTTTGGAGTATGGAGGAAACCCACGCAGGCACGGGCAGAACATGCAAACTCCACACGGGGTAGCTGGGCTTGAACCCTAAACCTCTGCACCGTGGGGCTGCGTGCTAACTACCCAGCCGCCATGCCAGCCATCAAATAGTAGTAGTAAGATAATCCACACTGTCCCTTAAATTATCAGTGTTCTCGTTTGCCCGCGTCCCTGCGTCCTAGACGCATCATTTTTGCTGGGGACGCATAGTGTCAAATCAACGTGTGTCCCCGGGACGCAACTTTTTTGACACAAAATTGTTATTATTACCCGATTACTCTTGTTTTAACAAAGATTTACCGCACTCCAAACTTTTCGACAGGAAGATCTGCCATTGTTGTTTTGGTCTCACGGTTCGAGTTTTTGTCTGCACGCCGATCTCGGCAAACGAGATCTCGTTGCTTAGAAATTACGTCATTTTTTTGGTGGTTGTAGTCGAGGGAAGGTGAAAATCAACACATAATTGGTAACTTCTTCAGTGTCAGTAATAAGTCGAAACATAATGCAGAAAGTGATAACATTGGCAATAATTCGAAAACAATAGAAATAAACAATAGAAGGACTTTTCTGCCAAAATGGACTAAATTATATCCCTGGTTATGCTATGAGGAGGATGCTTGAGGCACATCTTAGAACACTGAATATAACATATATTATTTTCTTGAAGCTAATGCTTAAGTGTGTGATTTTACTTTTGTATTTTACGCCCTCAACTTTATGGTGTCATTGATGATAGCTTAGTTTGCATTGTCATAAATTATTTACAACTATTTTGCTACATTTTAAACACTGTGGGATTTTTTTCCCGTGGCAGCACTTAGGAAAACGGCGAGCTGCTCTTTTCTACTGTGCTGAATACAAAAAAATCACAGTGATGTCTGGAAAGATTTATAAACCCTCTTACAGGAGGAATTAGTCGATGTTTTCGCTTACACTATCCATATAACACTCAACAGGAGCATGAGGGGAGCTTTAACAGTACTTCATGGAACATTTACAATGTACCCACGATATTTCAACCTTACCACCTTTAAATCAAGTCTTAAATCGACCTATGGCTAAGCCCTGTCCCCTTTCCTCGTTTAGACAAACAATCAACATTCTGTGAAGAGCATAATAGTAATTATCCCATGAGGAGATATTTAACAGGAGGCAATTCATGCTTTTGGGGCCCAGAAAGTCTGCGTATCATCTTAGAGTCGCCGAAAGGGCCTGAACTATGCTTTGGAGGGTTATATTAATGATTTAAATGTTAAGATAGCCAATAAAAAGCTTCAGATAGTTTAAGGCTGAGCTTCATATTTTCCCAGGACAAGCCTACAATTTGTAGGCTACCAGGAGTGCATCTCAGTTAGTTAAGTGCAACAGCGTTTACGTTGAATTATTCAAAATAGCGTCGCCAATATTTCTTAACTTTGTTATTTAAGTTAGAAAGCTAAGCTCCAAAAGTTCACGTATAGACTAGGTTGACACTGCAGAGCTTAATCTCGAATTCCGATTTTTGGGTGGAACCCGATCTTGCCTAAACCCCTTTGAACAACAGTTAACAATCACGCATGATTACCAACGTACAAAAACTAGCATATAACAGGCCACTGAACTCCTAGGAAAGAAACATGATGTTTAACACAGCCAAGAGCTAACGTTAGTTAGCGTCAGCTTAACGTTAGAGATGCTAACGTAATAAAAAACTTTAAATACAAACTGACACTATGTTGCCTCAGATACTGTGCTAACTTACCTTAGAACAGATGCAGACGTCCTTTTTAACCTTGTCCACTTCGAGTTGATGTTTGACCCATCACTCTATCCAAGCAGACACTCAATTTAAATGGGGCTAAATCCCTCCATTATCTGCACAGCTTATCCTCAGTAGGGTCACGGGGGTGCTGGAGCCCATCCCAGCTATCTTCGGGCAGTGGGCAGGGGACACCCTGAACCGGTTGCCAGCCAGTCGCAGGGCACACAGGGACAGACAATTCGCTCGCTCATTCACGCCTAGGGACAATTTGGACCAACCAATTAACCTGACATGCAGGTTTTTGGAATGTGGGAGGAAACTGGAGTGCACGGAGGAAACCCACGCAAGCACGGGAAGAACATGCCAACTACACACAGGAGGTTTGATCTCATGACCTCAGAACTGTGCCGCTCACGCGCTAACCATTGCCGTGCTGCTGTGGCTAAATCAGGTAAAAAAAGTAACCCTCATTGCCCAGCCTCTCAGGATACCTTGTGTCGGATTTGCATGTACACCATGAACATCGTTAGGCCTTTTTAAAGTTTAAAATGTAAGGAAAAACACAAAAAAACAAATGAAACCTGAAAAACTGCAATGCAATTGAATAGACATAGCAGCAGAGCTTCTTGGCTGAGTGTATGGAGTCTGCTATGTGCACTGTGATTGGCTCATCGCGTTTAAGGGCAGGGCTAAGCAATAGATCAATTTATACATCCAAATTAACCAGCATTGGAAGTTATCTAGAAAAAACGCGAAACTTCTTATATTGTATTATCGGTGTCAATATCAGGTTGCCGAAATTTCCTTTAATCCTCGGGGAACAATAACAAGCAAATGCAATTTGGTCCCGCACTGCGGTAAACACCAATGACAACAACAAAAAAAGACACGTCTGTGTTGGAATCTGGCATTATTCACAACAGTATGGTTGCCCTTGATGCTCTCATGGAGAAATATAGAGCTCACATTTTAGGAAATGCAGGCCACTTTTACATTTTCTTTCGGCGCAGTAGTAAATATGTGCTCCCCTTTGTAATCACCATTTTGAATTAGCGACATTTGTTGTTGTAATGTTGCCAGCAAGGTTTGTCTAATGACATCCTGTATCCAACCAGAGCTTTGCTAGCCTTAATTTTAAAGGTTAATTACAATAATAAGTAACATTGAAAACATACACACACCCCTCCAACATGGCGGCAATTATTTGAGTTCTGGTGGCCATAGTTAAGGTGATCGTAACTACCCACATGTGCAAACATGGGAGTAAGTGTCAGGATCCACAAAATGTTGCAGCGCAACCTGAGATTGAGGTAGCGGCAGTGGTGCAGACGGCCCGAGCGAAGACGTGAGTGGAATCCGTTACCAAGGCAACAAGCATCCAGCGACTGCATCGGAATGGCTGGCGCAGTTCTATTAGCGAGAAGCTGTTTCCATAGCGACCCGGCATCGCAGCTGCCGATGCAAGCATTGTGCATGTGTGTGTCTTTGTGCGTGCGTCAATGTGAGTGTTCATTAGCGCATCCCGCTGCGTAAGACCGGCGTTTTTAGCATCTCATGTTTTTTTGCATTCTCGCTATGACATGTTTTTATTCTGGTTTACAGGAACACCCCATTACCCATCCGATCCCCCCCCCACCCCCTGCCATTACGCTCGACATACTTAAAGACTAGTGATGGGGATTCCAGCTCTTTTTAGAGATCCGGCTCTTTCAGCTCAGCTAACTAATAAGATTTGGTGTTCCGACGAAACGCCCTACCAAGGTGACGAGCCCAACTTGACAGCAGCCATTTGTTTTTTTATAATAAAGTGAAATCAGCAAGACTGAGTTTCAGAGTTATCACAAGCATAACTTTTACCGATGATATAGAAGTAGTAGAGTAGAATGTCTTTCTGGGAAATCTGCTGAGTCAGCAAAACCCAAATTGCCAAGGCAGGTTTTTTTACATCTGGCGTAACCTACTCGTCTGCCAGTAAATAGGGTGGCAATATTCAATGTCATTCTGGGCGGGGAGAGTGGAATGTCTTATTGGGAGAAAAATGCAACAAAAACAAAAGTGCCGAGTCGGATTTTTCACATCTTTCACATCTAGGGTAACCTAACTGATTGCCTGTGAAAGAAAGTGCTCATATCTAAACTCCTTCCCCTATTTCATGGTTCATCAGACACACAAACACAAAAGAAAACAAACGCTTGGATCGCAAACAAAAACATTATCATCACCCTCGCTTTGCTCGCGTCTCAAAGGGAACCGGCTCTTGATTGGTAGGGAGCCAGCTCAAGGAGCCATTTTGTTCGCAAAGGACACATCACGAATAAGGATGAGCACGCACACACTGGGGTTTCCGTCACACTGTCCTATTTTCATCCTCTCTGTCTTCTGCTTCTTTATCTCGCTTCTTTTGCCGCTATCTCCGCGGCGGCGCTTTGCCTCATCGGGGTAAACAGATGCCGCCGCTGTTATTTATGTTTCCACTTGGTCTGCCTTTCGTACAAATTATACACACGACTCCGCACAGAGCAGAAGCTCGTTTTAAGCGAAGCCCGTACCGGCTTTGCTGTCAGAGCTAGGATGCTGAGACGGTACCCGGGGCGCGGTGAGTGGGGGAGGGGGTTAGTCCGTTTGTCGAGGGAGGCTGAGCTCCATGGCGACGCTCTCATGGACTCTAAAGACACTGCAGAATGTTTTCCAATGAACTGGCGGGCTGGCTTATCATTTCGGAAGGTCCCGGTGAGGTTTGTGTTCAATGAGGCACAGTCTGATTTACAGACAAATTAACCTATTCTACATCCGATTCACCAATTGATAAGCAGAGCAATAGTGCTGTATATTAGTGGCATATAATTTTTTTTATCCTTTTATCTTAACTCAGTCGTCCCAAAACTGAAGCCTGCGGTGTCAAGACCAGAACAGAAACAGGACCCAATTGCGTGACGTTTACCACAAGTTTTATTGAAAGAAAAAGGAAGGGCTGCGCCCACGATCCGGTGTTCGCTGGACGGGGGAAGCAAGTCGCTCTCGGATTCGGATTCAAAAGTGGATCTTCCGTGGTGAGCGATGGCGGTGTCAGGGACGGAAAAACAGGTCTGTAGCAGGGACAAGGAGAGCAAAAACGTGGTCGGAAACGAGTCGTAAGCCAGAACAGGACAATACATGTAGTCGGGGACAAAAAGAGGTCATAACCCGGGACGGCAGAGCAGACGTGGTCAGGATCGACAGGTTGTGGCCGGAGACAGACGGGAGCAAAAACTGGACAGGTAGGAGTCAGGGTCGAAAAAGGCTAGCCTAGTATACTCTGAGGTTCGCAAACTGACTGACAACAGGGAACTGACAGGACTGGGTTTAAGTCGGGACCGGGAGCCAATCCAAGCCCACGGCGGTTGGCGCCAAATGAGCCGGCACAGGTGAATCACGTCAGTAATCATGACACGCGCTTCGAATACAGTCCGCCTACACATTTCTTCCAGCCCCCTGAACAATACCCAGAGAGCATTTTGGCGCACGTTTTTCCGTCTTAAAAATAACTGAAAACAAGGTTAATTGGCTGGTCCAAATTGTTCCTAGGTGTGAATGAGCGAGTGAGTTGTCTGTTCCTGTGTGCCCTATGAAGGGCTGGCAACCAGTTCAGGGTGTACTCTGCCCACTGCCCGAAGACAGCTGGGATGAACTCCAGCACACCCTACGACCCTACTGAGGATAAGCGTTGCAAATAATGAATGGAAGGATGGATAACATTTGTCAAAGGTTAGAGCAGTGTTTGAGAACAATTGGCGACATTGAGCTGGAACAATAATTAACATTTCTGTTTTTTTCAGGGTTTACTAAAACTATTTTGCTAGAGTATATGTTAAATGGGCTGCATTTATATAGCTCTATACCAGTCATCTCTGAAGCGCTTTACAATACACTTCACACGTTACCCATTCACATACCCACTTATTCACAAATATCAAAGTCAGCCATGAAAGTTGACTACCTTCATATCAAAGTTATTAGGGGTTGAGTGTCTTATCCAAGGACACTTTGACATTCAACTCGGAGGAGCCCGTGACCTCTTTGGACCGCTCTTCTTCCTGAGCCACTGCCGATGATTAAATCATTCCAGGTCCTCGAATCACAGTTTCTGTCATATTTCACGTGTCCTTTCTCTGTGCCTGTAGATATCCGAGACCGACGCAAAAAGCCAGTGATGCTGTTCATCCACGGCGGCTCCTACATGGAAGGTTCGGGCAACATGTTTGACGGCAGCGTCCTTGCGGCTTATGGAAATGTCATCGTTGTCACCATGAACTATCGACTGGGCGTCCTGGGTGAGTGTGCTGTTACACATATATTTGGCCCTCTTGTCCCTTCCACCGTAGCTGGCTCACCTTGGCTGCTCCCACATGACCTTTTTTTTCTGTTGAATGAAAAATATTGACGATCTTGGTTGGCAAGGACTTTGGAAACTTATAAGTCTGGTAAACTTAATTATGAGGAGAGATACATTTCAGTAAGGGTGAGCGATACTGGCAATTTTAGTATCGATCCGATCCAGGTAAATACATGGTCAATCAATACTGATCCGAATTTTTTTCCGTCAATACAGTGGATGCTCGTGTTTACGTACGCCGTCATACTTTTCACAAACGCCCTGGGCCTGTTTGGTGCGCGACGCCTGTGTCAACACTTCTGAACAATGACAAACACGGATGTGAGAGTAGTTTAGGACCACATCCAAGAATGGCATCGCATATTAACATAGGGTAACATGATCTGGACCGTTGGGATTCGGGTGGGCCCGGGGACAAGGACAAACTGAGCTTGATGTCTGCGACCTGCAGCTGTAGCCTGCTCGGTTCATCAACTCGATCCTTTACAAACACTGTCAAGCAAAGTCAAAACCATTACCAAGTTAAGCTTGTGTTTGTGAGATAAAACTAAATCAAAATTTGGATTATGCTACAAAATTCTCAAATATCCTGGAAAATATTTTCTTTTTGCCACTGGCTATCAGTTTTTGGACTAACGTGTTACAAACGAATGTGTTCCTGAAACACAATTACTTTTCCCATTAATGTGTACTATAACCCGTTATATAACTAGTGTTAGTACATGATATATTTTTGTATTTTTCCACAACTTATTATATGCAGAGGATGAATTATAGTGTCTCTTGATTGCCGAATATTCCTGCATCACTCATATTTTATCACACAATGCTAAATTGGACAGCAATGTTACCTGAAGCCTGGGCATCTTTGTATTTATCGAAAAAGTACAACTAAATTCAATTATGGTGGCCCCTTCTCAAGCAAAGAGTAAGATATTTCTGAATTTCTCCTCATGTAGATATTCCCCCTAAGCTATACACTTGCATCCCAGCCAAATTTACAACCATCAACTAAAAAATTGAAATAAGGGGATCAGCTTATATGCGCATATTTGGTTTTGTGGCACCAGTAGCGAATGGAAGGCGGCATACGTGAACTAACATGTAAACATGCATTTTCATTAATACTCGAAGGTCAAAGAATGTACATTTATTCAACATAACATGAGCTGCACCCAGAAGAGGCTGACATAACTGATCGTCATCTCCCTGCTACGGGTGCCCCAAGATTTCAGTAACTTTATGAAAGGCTGGGAAAGTAATTTAAAGAAAAATTGTGCAGTTTGGGCACTTTGAGTCTCTATGGCATGTATTCTTCCCGAATTTCAGTTGGCATAGACAATACAGCGACATCTAATGATCAAATAATACACACTGTCTCTTTAAATATTGAATACATCTTAAAAATCTTTCTCATTGCTGCAGTCACACATACCCGCATTTCAGAACCACTGGCCTAGCAACCTACTACACCGTGTTCCAAAAAGTTCAATCCTAGGCCACTGCTATTTTTATTGTATCTAGGTTTCTTCTTAGAAAGCATTTACCTCTGTTTTAATGGAGTACTGCAAACAAAAAAAAAACGCCACTTTAAAACACTCTGTCTGTTTTGTGTAGGGAATGGCCGCAAACTTTTTGGGTTTCATCCATCTTGTCTCGTATGACAAATTGTCACTCTATGTACTTACTTCACTTTGTATGTAGCACTGCTTGGTTCAGAGTGCTCTATAAATAATATTGAGTTGAGTTGAGTTTACCCATGTGCACTCGTTCCATTAGGGTCTTTTGACAAAACATGTATTTAACTAGGTTGGGGGAAAGAGTCATTCAGAGCCATGACGCCGTGCCCTTGATTTTTTTGTTTTTTCTAATCGTTGTTGGATTGATCCCATACGATACAGTGATCCCTCGCTTTGTCACGGTTTACTTTTGGCGGTTTTGCTGCTTGGCAGATTTTCATCTCTTCTGCATTTTGATTGGCTAAACAGTGACCACGCCCCTTTTCTGCCTGGGAGACAATAACAATGTGGTCTAAGTTGTACCAAAAACAGCTTGGCAAACCTACATTACATACACGCAAATGTTTTAAATTGTGAGTTTCTCTAAACGCCGACGTGTCAACAAAACGCTCCTGACTAACAAAAACAACAAGAGGCCGAGGAAAATATTTTCTACCGTCGGCAAAGTTGAACTTCTCCACATGCTAAAGAAAGGTAAAAACATTTTCATTCCACATTTTTATTTTCCCCCATAACATCCACATGATGACAACAACATATATTCCGTAAGAATGGAATGTCTTAACCACTTGGGTCGTAGGGGCACAATTTACTGTGGTGTGTCTTGGGCATGTACAGCCTTGTGGCGCCCATCTCTCTCCAGGCCAACAAATGTTTACAGCACACCTAGTCTCGAATTGGGGACCTTTTGTCAATCAGTCGGATGTGCTAACCAGTGCACTATGGAAAGAATAGTGTCCTTATATCATTTTTAATGCTATAGCGCAATACAGTACATCAGCAATAATATTTTTACATTTACAATTTGACAGTACAATAGCGATATGTGAAAACAGTAATCTTTTGTTTTCCACGGGGTTGCTGTGATAGTTAAAACCCGCGAAGTAAAAACATTTAATTATTTATAAGATATCAGTAACTTATAATATATTTGATTGTAACAAAATAACAATTATAAGTCTAAAAATCTTATTACAGCTGATTGTATGGTCTTTTTTGTAATTAAACAACAGTACAACAAAATTGTAAGGCTTGTTTCCACTGTTTAAGAACGTGATGTAGAGAGCGGTCGGTTAATTACATGAAATAAGACAGGTCTTTGTGATGATTAGAATACAAGAGTCACAAATGTAGCAGTTTCCCACGAGTAGTAGTTCCAGGTCATACTGCCACCCCAAATTGCTTTCTCTCCTGCCGCCGCCGCAGTGTCTTCTCGGACCTGATCAAATCTTCGGAGCACCCGGTGGTAATCATTTCTTAGGATTTTCCTCAGAGTCCCAATTAGTTGATGAATTTCTATTCAAAGTAATGATCCACGAAAACCCTAGCTGTATCCGTGCTTCGTAGTTTGTTTTTGGGTTTGGCTATTGTGTTTGCCCAGCTGTTAGACAGACACCATTCACCAGCCTATCAAAGTCGCCCACCCAACACACAAACACACAGTCGACCTTCCCCAATGATAGCATTTGCTGTGTGTTGTCTGCTGCAGAACACAATGCACAATGAAAAATATTGAAACCGCGAAAAAGTAACACAATACAGCAAGGGATTACAGTACAATATTGTATTTGTTGAAAAATGGTTGAGCCTGTAAAAAGGTTTATTTGTTGGCTTTATTGAATCTTTGATAGATAAATAAATAAATGAATAAATAAATAGATAAATACATGTGCCTACTTCTCTGGTATTGACTGTTGCGGGCACTTTTTGGAATGTGACCCCAGCTAAAAACGAGGGATTGCTGTATGTCACATTCGCAGCGATGCTTTAAATAGGTCACTGTGTGCATAAATATAGATTTTGCCAATTTCTCTATGAGCAGATAGAGTTTGCGCTCTGTGTTTGAAATCCGTAGATGAATAATGCACCATCCTTCTCCATTTTTAATGAGGTTCCTCTCTGACACTCGTAATTTGGGCCAAAAAAAAAAAACGCCAGCCCCCGCGTCCCAATAGTTTTACGCTCTAATCTCCGGTATTATCCTGGACTTACATGACAGCAAAGTTGTCCGTGCCATCTTCATTTCATGCCGTCCTGTGCCTTTAAGTGGCTGAAATGTGGGATCAGGAATAAGGAAGTGAGTTGTAGGGAGGGGGGAATCGTAGCGAGACAGTGCGAGAAACGGAAGGGGGAGATGGGAAGGTCTAAAAATAAACCTTCAGAAGTGCCTTTTCAATCTGCCGCAATGCAAAGTGTTCGCTCGAAAGGAGCACGAGTCGGCCCGACCGCACCGCAGCCGCGTTCTTGCGAAACATCAACACACACAAAAAACGGATTTAGTTGTGCAATGAGATATGAACAAACTGAAATAAACGCAGGTTTGCTGCTGGATCAAAGGCCCGGCGATGGGATGGAGATCCTTCCTCACCTTCTCTTGCCTTGTTTCTGCTCCAGGCTTGCCCAGCCTTTTTGTTTTACGCTGCACGACCATCTGCTAACACTAATGAAGTCATTAACTAATTGATGAACTCGGGAGAAAAAGGCCCACCATCCCGGGTTGAGGGTGCAAACATGTTATTCACCTCGGGAAGAAAACGTGTCATGCAGATTTCGACTTGAGGTGTTTGTAGCCCCTATCTTGTTAGGCAGAGGGAAGAAAGTATACTGGTTTTAGGTTGAATGAGTGGTAAAAGTAATAAAGGAAACACCATAGTCAAATTATTTTGAATAAAAGCCAGGAATTTAATTTAACAGACAATACAATTGACAAAATTGAACAAAAAACATAGTAAGAGAACTTTTTTACTTAGTTTCGGGTGTCAATTGCGAAGTTTTTAAGTTTGATTCATCTTCATTTAATGACCGTTTTATTTCCATTTCAGTTTTATGACCGGACGTCTACTCTAATTTGGGTTGATCGTCCCATTATTCGTCACAAAGTGTATTTTTATGTGCACCGATAGATTTTAGAGTCAACCTAAATCTGATTTCATGACCGAATTTCAAGTCACACAATAATACACTTCAAATGTCAATGGCAATTTAAATGATGGCAAGAAGATTGAGCAAATAAGTGAAGAAAACACAACAATCCAAAGTCAAGATCAAAATTATAATCTAATTCCTACCGTGACCTTGATCACCGAGATTTCGATTCGTTTAAAGAATTGAACAATTTTTCCACTCGGGGAAAAAAACGTAGCCTTTGAAAAAGATCCACAAAATAAATATACTGTCTTTTTTTAATGTAACTTTGAAAACGTCGAGCAGTCTGTGGCTACGTGTAAAAAAATATGAAAGAGGTGACTTCTTCTAACCCAAGCAAAGTTACAATTTGTTTTTTTTTAGGTCTTTAGAGAATATTAATTAATTATTGTATCATACACCAGGAATTGTATATATATATTTTCACACTATGTTATTTTTTTCTTTTTTTATTCAAAGATAGAAAACTGTTTTTTTTTTCCTGATAAGTGATAAAGTTACATTTACAAAGGGAAACTTGGATATTTTTTGTTGGAAAAAAAAGATGGCAGAGAAGACAAACAAACAGGACCCACCAATAAGGTCTGATGGGAGCATGAGCTTAATGTAGTATTCACATCTGAATAATTGGACCACTAATGTGCGCTGATGAATGTAAAATGAAATTATGACTCACTCATAAGTGCATGCACTTGAGCGGCTCCATGTAAGCGCAAACATGATTAGCAAATATATCATGAATCTGAACTGCCGGTGAATTGAAATATTGCAAAAATAATATTGGATTTTTCATTAAGTGAAATTATAGAATAGCGAAACTAAATAGAATAGAGCATCGTTGCTACTCCATCTACAGTGCATTAAGACTGTCGCCATCAACATTAGCCCTATTGCAGCACCCCACCCCCAACCTTCCATCTCTGGAGTCACCTACCCTGGGGGCCAATCACTGGGCGTGCTTCCAATGGCCTCCAAGTTTTAGCCACCAGTTCCCCACATGTAACGAAGGGGCAGTTCCATTTTTTTCTTGTTTTATGTTGGGGTTTTTTCCAGCGTCTTTTGAAATTTAGAATTTTACTTTTCTCTACATATCCTGGAGCAACACCCCAGTTAAATTGTAAAAATACTCTTTGAGTGCGGCATTTTCCCACTATAAGGCGCACTGGATTATAAGGCGCAACCCCGGAAAATAGTCTTAAGTAATATATTTTTCATATCCAAGGCACACTGGACTATAAGGTGCATGGAATTAAAACCACAGTGGGAGCTAAGGGTTGCATAATATTTAAAATTTAATTTAATACCAATCTTTAGAGCCGTGCTTTAACTGGTCAAACTTCAGGCCCTACCATCCCACCCTAATTACACGGTGCGGTCCTAATTTAAGAAATAATTTCCTCTTCTTATATTTGTTTAGGATTGTGCTGTTTATACCACAAATAAACTATATTTACCATATTGTCCGCACTATAAGGCACACCCTATTATGAGGCACAGCCAGAAAAAGGCATTGTTTGGCATAGAATCAAAACTACAGTAAGAGCTAGGGTAGCATAGAAAATAAATAAATACATTTGAATTAAAAAAAAAAAAACATAAAAAAATATTAAACATTATGATATATGGTTTTATCACGAAACTTAGTTACCGTAATTAATTTTTAAACGGTTACTGTGCTGTCCTCACCCAAAAATATCCCTTTTTTGCCAGCCAGACAGCTAGTGAAGGATAACCTAAATCCGCCAGATTCTTTTTTTAGTTGCACTCTATACGGACAATGGCCTCAACCATTACTCTTAAAAGGTTGCTGTAAAACTAAGAACAAAGTGCAAAAAGTCCCATTGGCTTGATAACTAGTTAGACACATTCTAAGCTATTTTTTTTTACAAAACATTACCGTAAACAAAAATCTCAATTTAAGTAATCACAATATTTTTCATACTTTCAATACAGGCAATTATTGTCCAGAACAGTTAGCATGTTTACCACAAGAGGACATTTGAAGACCACTCTATATTTTTATCAAAGGCAGAACAGTTACGATATGCAGTATCATTTAATCGTCACAATGCATGTCCAATTGTATCCACTGTATTTTCAGGTATATAATGTGCACCAGTTATAAGGCGCACTTTATAATTTCTGGCCAATGTGGGGCTTTTAGGTGCACCTTATAGTCTGGACAATACAGAACATTTTTGAAAAAAAGAAGTAAAAACATTGGAACAGTGCCCGGCTATTTTTGTTTAAGGATCAAACCAACCAACAAAAATTCCAGACGACAGGCCACTACTTTTTTCCTACATTTGAAACACTGGCTTTGAATACAGAGCAGCCTAGTCTTTTTGACTTTCGTGGCAGCACCCAGGAAAACGGCGAGCAGCTCTTTTCTCTCCTTTTTTCTTTCGTTCCCGGTTCACCTTGCTTGCAAGATCAAAATCCATTTAGGTCTTCTGTCTTCATTCTATGTGTCGACTCAACAATAAACGTATCAAACTGTGACACAGGATGAGTCATGTTTAAAATGTTATCGTCTTAGCTTAACTTATGAATGAGTTCAATGCGGTGTTCCTATTGAATAAAGCATTTTCTTTTTAAGTTTAGTTCGGAAAACTTCCATTTTGAGATGTAATTTTCAATTCTTTTAAATAAATGCCAAGTACGTAATGTGAAAACATTTCCGGATGGTTGCACTTGAATTAATGTTAGCTTGCTAATACTACTTTTATTGTTTAGCCGAGAGAGTGCGCTAAATCAGAATCACTGGTCATGGTTTCACGATCACCGCTGAAGCAAGGAATGCAGTTCTCCTATCGCCCCCTTATGGGGGCGATCGTGAGACAAAATATTGCTTGCTTTTAGTATTTGAAAGTACAATGTAAAAATTCAGCGATTGGGATAATAAAATAAAAAATCTGTGAAGTTAAATGAGAAAGAACCTTAACATTCAACAAATATAACTATTTCATATATTTTTAATATTATAGGTCCATGTTGACAGGTGAGAGTGGGTCTCTCTTGCCCTACCTGACATAGATATACAACCACTCACACACACATCCATACCTCGAGACAATTTGGAGTAACAAATCAAACTGCAACCGTAATGCTCAGGAAAACACATGTAGGCATGCAAAGAACATGCAAACTCTGCACAAAGAAGCCAATAGCTAGAATCAAACCAGGACCTCTGAAATGTAAGGCAGATGTGCAAACCAGTCATGCACCATGCCGCCTAATGCTGCAGTTTATGTTAAAAATGATATGTTATACATCTTTTACCAGGTTCCAAAATACTACAAATGATTGACACTAATTATTTTTAATCTCCTTTAAAAGCAGTCTCCACCAATCATCCCCTAAGGCCACTGCTAGCTTTGCTCATTTAATTACCTTTTTCAAGAGCGTGCTTATTTTTACTCTTTAAAACAGCACATGCTGTACTGTGTGTGTCTGGAGTGGCATGAATTAGCGCCTATGCGATTCTAAAGTAGGTTTGTTTTCCCCCTTTTGCTATTTATCTCCCTTTTTATAGTGAATCATGCTGAAATCGATTTATTTACTATGTCGATGAAAAAATAAAACCCAAACTATTGTATTCAGTTTTTTCAAAGCTATCAAGTACTATGAATCATCAGTAGTTTAGTACGCCAGTTCTTAGCAAATGCATGCATTTTCCATAAAAACTTCTAGAATTCAATAAATTTCAAGTGTATCTTTAGAAAAAGAGTGCGTTTTATAAAAACATGTGTCCATCATTATTTGAATTTTAATCACTAAATCAATTGATTGGTGTCAAGAACCGGAACAGGAGGAGGACCCAGATGCCTAACGTTTCTTACAAAAGCTTTATTTTACGGGAAATGGGGCAGTCATGCACGTTAACCCAAACGCCAGTGATTCGGCGATCGCTGTGCAGAAGACGTAAGGCAGCAGTCTGGCGTGGAACGACAGGAAGCCAGAGGCTGAGAGATCGAAAACCAATTACAAAAGTAGATACCGGACAGATGGGATAGATACCGGAACAAGACGGGACAGACAGGATTGATATCAGACACTTGGGATTGGAGTCCGCTAACAAGCAGGACGAGATAGACGGGAACGATAACAGACACTGGAGATTGATATTAAACAAGACAAAATAGACGGGAACGATACCGGACACTGGAGAACGATATCAAACAGGACAAAACAGACGGGAACGTCACCAGACACTGAAGACCGATATTAAATGGGACAAAATAGACGGGAACGATACCGGACAGGAAACACAAGCAGGAAACCGGACAGAATCAAAACACACGTCTTGCGGGTGCAGAGGTTTGTTGACGGACTGACAAAGGGTGAGTGAGAGCACTGAGTTTAAATAGGAGGGAAGCCAGTCAGTCAACGAGTCGCAGCTGGCGCCAAACGGGCGGGGCCAATTGGGCGCCATGGGCAACCGTGACAGATTGGTACAAATATTAAACAGTTACATTATATAATACCATATTTGTCCAATAAAGTTGATGATGTGTCAAAATGATTGATATTGATCAAATTATGAAAAAAATAACACGGTGCTTCAACAGTAATGTAACGCCTCGGAAAATGAAATTTTTACACTATTGGGTAAATGTAGGCTTTGCCTAACTCACAATTGTGTCCAGAATAAATACTGCCAATAAAAAAACTTCCCTCCATCTCCAATATCTGATTCTACTAACATTTTCATTAACTCAAAATTCAACGAACATGTAAAGGACAAGATATTAAACTACTTTTTATCGACATACCACAACTACACACACATTTTTGTAAAACGCTCTTGCTTAAAATGCCAAACAAACACGTCATTAATTGTCCTAAAAAGTTGTTGAACACTTTTGCAAAACCATATAAATACTTCCTCTCTTATGTCTGTTTGTTACTTTTTTCCTCTTCATGACACTTTTTTCCCCTTGTACCGTTGCAACTCAACACTCAGAAACATGGAATTCTAGTTTCTATGATTCTGAAATAAAATAAAAAATCATCATATTTTTTGATTGAACATCAGAGATTTGTGGTTTCTGCGATTATAAAGATGGAACAAAACAACCTTTCCAGTTTCTAAAATTCGAGAATAGAACAAAAGAACCCTGTATGTTCGATTTTGTGGATCTCAGTTCATCCAACTCTCTTGCACGTGTTAAGTAAAAAATTAAGGTAATGAAAACTTTCCTCCGAATAGTTGACAGACAGAAGTTCAATCTATGGTTCCCAACATTCTGTCTACCGACCCCCCTCAACCAAGATTTATGCCATAGTCACCAGTCAATACTGTATTGTTTGCAGCTTTCTAAGTGACAAGAAACGATTTCAACCTAAAATGGCATATTTGAATGCTACTAGGATTTTTCTTTTTTTTTTCAAAATCTGAAAATTATATTGATTGATTCTGTAATACCAATTCAAATATTTTGCACCAATGGGTTTTGAAATGAACACGAGAGGCTAAGAATAAGAAAATATGATCTTGACCGTCTAAACTCCAGGCACTGTAGTAGCCTGGCCGACCGGTTCGGCTCTCACACAGCTGTTGGATGTGGCAAGTTTTATACCAAAACCAAGTGCTGAATATGCATAAGAATCCATTAGTCGTAGGGGAGTATATCCAATTATCACTATTGTCGATACTAAGCAAGTACCTGAGTCTGGATTGATTATTGTCTTGGGATCAATACTTCAGCCTTCCACCAATGTTCTCAAAGCGCCGCTATTGTATGTCGATTGTAATGATTACTGATGCGAGGCACCTGTGCCCGCTCCTTTGGTGCCAACTGCCTCGGACTCTGATTGGCTCTCTGTCACTATTTAAACCCCCGTCTTTCTGTCACCTGTTGTCAGTTTGTCTGCGAACCTCAGTTTACGCTAGGCAAGCTTTTCGACCCTAACTCACTCCTGTTTTGGCTCCCGTCCGTTTCCCGGCTTCGACCCATTTTCTGATCTCTACCACGTTTTTTGATCCCCTGTCCCTGCTACTGACCTGTTTTTTTCCGCCGCCGACACCGCCATCGCTCGCCAAGGAAGTACCACTTCCGCATTCAGAGTAACCTGCTCCCAGCGACCAGCGATTACCGGATCGTGTATGCAATCCTTTCCCTTCTTCCCAATAAAACTGAGATAAACGTACGCAAGTGGGTCCTGTCTCTGTTCTGGTCTTGACATGGATAGAGGAATCCATGTCTCTCACCCAGCGCCCTCAGCCACTCTGTCGCTCTCCCTAATTGGCCTGCTGCTGCAGCCTGCCTGCCAGGAAGAATAGATAAAAATCTATGCGTGAAACCTTATTATAAGCTAAATATGACAGAGGCATAGATTTTTTTTTTTTAATCAAAAACAGAAAAGGACAATGTCAGGTGTCATTTGTGTTGCAAGTTGACATAAACACATTAAAAAAATTCACCCTACAGACTGAGCAAACTGGAATCAGAAATACATACATGTTACTCTTCCTGAACAAAACCCTGTAACCCCCTTGTCACTATGGCAGCAGAGACAAAAAGGCTTAAGCGTGACATTGCTGACTTTTGCTCCGTAACAGTCGTTGCTGTAAAAGCATTTGGCATCTTATGCTGTTAAAGGTTTTTTGATCGTATTCTATACACTATTTGCACTTTCTGACTTTATTTTCAAAGTTTCGTGCAATAGACGGTATAGTAGACATGTTTACATTGTTATATTTGTTTTTTCGTTGAAGAACTACTTTTTAATTTGGCTTTTGTTCTGAAGTAATTGTAACAGGAATATTTCTGTTTACTTTTCATACTTTTAAAGTTTGCAATATAGTTATTTAATTTAAAAAAAAAATGTTTAGTGCCTCAAATCTGAGTGCTGTGTTTATCGTAATTATAAAGCAACTCAATGGGGAAGGTTCAATTATACAATGATCTTGACATTTCAAGCAAAAGGTATCGTATAGGACTGGTATCGATCAATAGTCCCTTGTATATTCTTGGATCGGATCGATACAAAAATTCTCAGTATCCCCACCCTTAGCGTCCATACGTGAACTGCTTCTGTCAGCGTTTAAGCGAGAAGCTCGTTAAAGTAAGGAGCGAACCTGAATATGAAAACAGCATTGTTAGTACATCATTGATGGACAGCAAACGCAACATCCCCTGCTGTGTTATCGGCGACGGAGAGCAGCTGTGATTGCATGCAAATTCGCAGTCTGTGCGTGCCTTTGTGTGTTAGTGAGCATGATCGCTTAAAAGCATGTCTGTATGCAAGTGCTTTAGCCAGTATCTGCCTATATCCTTTAGCCCGAAGGGCTGGACGGTTGCCAGGCAACGGTGGCAGGGAGCACAGCGCTCAGCCTCCGAGCAGACACTTGCACATGACACTGGTTTGGACGAGAGGCAATGGTCAGCAACGGTACCACTTTAGGTCAGAAAGTTGGTGAATGGCATTGATGATCCGAGGACCACCGTCATTCTCTTACCACACACTGTAGAGTACAGTAGCACGTCTTTATCCGAGCACGTCTGCGCACACGAGTATTTCGATATACGATTTTTGGGGGTAAAACAAATGTTCTTTGTTATACAGTGGACAATTTAGTTCATGAGGAGTCCTGGAAGCTACCGCTAGAGACTGCTCAAGACTGCTCAAGACCGCTTACCGATAGTGACTACTTACCACCAGCATCAGCTTGTCTAGTTGGCTACTACTGGCAAAAAAATCAAAATTAAAAAAAATTTGCTTACAAGAAAATGTGTGTATGTTCGTTTCAAGTTACAATACAATAATTTTAAGTGTACAGAAAGCTTACGTATCATCAACAGTCTTTCGATTTTATACCTCTCAATATCTGCTAATTGCTACCCTTATTATTAAGCGCAAATCATCCTCACAAAGCGATAATAAACCTTACAAACAAACCTATTTCTATCCATCTATTCATCTACCCCGGTCATAACCCTCGAGAGAGGTGACCGACAGCAAGACAAACACATACAAAAACAAAGAAAATTAAAAAAAGGGAAAAAGTAACAAAAAACACACACAACATTTTTTGGACCATGGCCAACCCAAATGGCCAAACACCCAAACAAGTTAAGCACTTCGGCACCCAAGTTGGTCATGCTTCCGTCCCTCCAGATGAAACGGGACACAAGAAAGCGGCCATATCACTCGGCTCAAGGTGACACAACACACTCTTCTGTTCAACAGCAGGGCCCGACAGCTTTCACTGGTTTACCCCTGCAGCATCGGGTAATAAACCTTACAAACAAACCTATTTACTCACAGCAAAACAGACTATGTAGAAAACCTGCAACAGTATTTGCAATCTACGTTGATGTTGTTGTCTGCTACCAGTGACCGACACAGTTTTTTTTCCCCCTGTATAAAAATTACTATACGACATGTTCCAAAAACATAAAAAATATAGGGAAAAGTTGACAGGTATGCGATCTCTCTCACTCCTCCCTGCAACCGCCTGCCCACCACACACAAATTTGTTGGAGCGCTTATAATAAACTTGCAATTTATTTTTTATATATCATCTTATCTGTCTTATTACTGTATTTTTATTGGTTTTATCACCATTTGAATGTGTTTTCAGTGATCAGGAAAATGGGTTTAATAGCTATTTAGTGTTCACTTCGATGCTTTTAGGAGGAATGGAGCAGACCAATTAGTTTTTAATTATTTCACATCAGGAAAATTCACTCAATCCAAGCTACAAGCACGATCGTGGGGCCACGTGCGATCTTAAATTGAGATAGAATTGGAAAATGTGTCTTTTCGAATGTTAAGTGTGTTACTGAAAAGCATGTTTTAGTTACAGTTACTAGATTTAAAAAGCAACCTAGTTACCCACCAAAGGGTAACTGCACAATCCTTTCAGTGAATAATTTTGAGAAACAGAAATAATGTCTTGATTACAGTCACAGCCTGTAATTAGGGTGGAACTGTGGGGCCCAAAGTTAGACCCATTCTAAAGTTAGACCCATGATATTAAGAAAAAACAATTACAGTTGAATACCTGCGGTAACCTCAAGCCTCTCTAGGGGCAACACATCTGTTTTAACAATTAACAACAACCAAAAATGACTGAAACGTTTTTTTTTTTGTCTACACTAGCAGAACTTGTTTTCATATTTTTCTGACATTGAAATCAATTCCCATTTAGTGAGTGTTACATATGCCAACTAGCTCTAAACGAGAAAAGGCAAGACAATTAATCTCTTACCAAACGTTGTAATGTTGACATCTTCAGATAGAGTACAAAGTAAAGGTCTCGATGTCATCAAATATGCCAAAATAATTCAATAAATAATAAATACATGTCGAAATGTCACAAAGACAAGGAATAGCATTTATAAAATATACATGAAATAAAAAACATGAATATTTAAAGGTTAAAAAAAAATAAAACGACAAATATTAAAACAAATGTCGGATAAAATGCAAAAGTAAGTACGAAATAGTGTAGACATTTTGAACAGTATATATATATATTTTTCTTTTTTTTTAAATGTCATTAGGTAGTTTTTACGTTACCGCAGCTCGGTGGCCTTGGGAAGGGCGCCCGCCCCGGGACTGTAAGGTCCCTGTGTCAGAACCAGAACAGGAGTAGGACCCAGATAGGTAACGTCTACTCGCAAGATTATTGAGATATAGACGAAAAACAAACGGCAGCGATCCGGTGCTTGCTGGTCGAGGGAAGCAAGCCACTCACAGGATCGGAGCGTGTTCGGAATGCGGAAGTGGATCTTCCGGAGCGGGAGATCGGAGCGTGGTCAAACGGGAAAAATGTGTCAATAGCCGGAGCGGGGGATTAGGGCGTGGTTGGTAGTCAAAAACGGGTCGATAGCCAGAACGGGAGATCAGAACGTGGTCGGTGGTCAAAAACGCATCAAAGCCGGAGACAGGTGGGGAATCAGGAACAGACGAGTGGGATACGGATGGAAAAGCTGGACCAACGGGAGTCAGAGTCAAAGTACTTGCCTTGTGTAAACAGAGGTTTGCTGACGGACTGACAAAGGGTGAGTCAGTGCACTGAGCCTAAATAGGAGGGGGAACCAATCAGGTAACCAGCAGCAGCTGGCGCCAAACAAGCGGGCACAGGTGAGTGCAATAAGTACGGTAGTCATGCCAACCTGGTTCGCTCCTCGGTCAAGTCTTACCTAAGACTTACAACATTGGTACCCATTGCCTCCCTGCTTGGCGCTCAGCGTTTAGGGTTGGAATTGGAGGGTTTGGTGACCTTATGAGTCTTAACGACAGGTGTTGCGACATATTGGTTGCATAGAACTATCATCGCATCATTTACTGTATACAGTCGCACGTGTGTGTATAAGAGCCGATCTCTGGTGGATCAGGGATGAGGCAAGGAAAAAGACAAAGAAGTCCTTTTTACTTTAGTTTATCTATCGATCAATCAATCGTTTTACCTGCGTACCTACCTTTTGATCGATTGGTCCATCTACGTACCTACCTATTGATGGACTGGTCTAACTACGTACCTACCTATCGATCCATCCATTAGTTCAACTATGTACTTACTAATTGATCGAGCTACTTATGTACCTTCCTATTGTTCGATCAATTGTTTGACCTACGTACCTACCTACCTATCGATCGACCGATCGATCAATTGGTCTACCTACTTACTTACCTAACTATTTATTGGTTGATCAATTGGTCTACGTCCGTACCAACCACCGATCGGTCAATTAACCGTATCCGTATTTGTTGATTTTAAACTATTAAATCTTGTTTATGTATTACATACATTTTTGATTAATTCTATTTTCTCCATATTAATGCATTGATTACTTTTTATGAATATGTTGTTTTTGGTTTTTAATTTTTAAGTTATATTTGTATATTAATTTATCAACTATTTTATTTATGTATTTATTTGTTGGTTCGTGTGTTATTCTGTTTGGTTACTTATCTTTTAGGGTTTAAAAATCGCCAAATGTCAGTGGGTGGTTGGCTGCGTTATAAAGTCTGTTATTATAAATCACCGTCAGCAGGTTAAGGCAAGAAAACCACTCCAGGTTTAAAGTGCCATCAAGCATTGCATAAATAGGCCATAGAGGGCTGGCTGAGATGTGAACGTTGCTCTAATCATTATCAAGATACATTTTGGTTGATATTCACCACTACTCGTGGCAACCATCACCTTGCATGCCATTGTACATGTACACTCACGCTGCAATTTTGCACTCTAATAGCTGGTTATATGGACTGCTAAGAGTCTTGGGTTTCTTCTTAAGGTGTGATTATGTGGCCATCACAAATAGCTTTTAATAGTTGTTTATAAAAAATTTTGGGAGTAACACAGTACAAAGGGACGTGTTCCTGGAACACAATTACTTTTCTCAGTACTGAAACGCGTCATTAATAACATTTTGTAACATAGCGCCTTACTCCGCAACTTTTCAAAAGCAGATGATTTACAATGCAATTTGATTTCAGTTGGTTCTTCTTTTTCTCAGAATGTATATATTTAACCCTCTCACATTTCCCCAGCAACGAAACACTGAATACAATTTCATGAGGGATTGGTGTGTTTATATATACCTTATTTTCCTGACTCTAAGTCACAGTTTTTTTCAAAGTTTGGTTGTGGGTGTCACGTATCCTCCGGTGAGAGTTACTGTATATGTGAAATTATTATCACATTATTATGTCATTGCGTTTTCAATTTGATCACAGGTACCGTATATCAATTCACGTGTTATTTTCACACTAAACCACAAGAGGGTGCTCTAGTCCTTTGTTGATCATTTCAACCTTGACTGCGACTTAAAAGCGGAAGGAGGAAGTTGACACATCGTCTACCTCTTGGACCTACCGGGAGTTGTTTATCAGTAAAAGTGTTTATGATGTTATTTATATTCAAATACATTTGCCCCCAAAAATGTGACTTATACTCCGGAGAGACTCGGTGTCTGGAAAACACATTTCCCACAAAATACAACTTAACACAGTTACGTTTGCACGTCTCAAGCAAGGATTACCAGACGTGTCATTTTTCCCTCATGATAGTCTGATATTCTCTCTACCATGTATACTCATATCCAAGCCATATTTCCAACTGGACAATAAATAAAACTAATTCCGGGTTTCACTTCATAAACGCATTCCATGTTTCACCAGTGTATTTTGTTTTGTCGTGTGTTTTTCGTAGATTCTGAGTTTCTTTTTTTTTAATCCACAATTTTTAAAAACACATTTTCTATACAAAAACCAGGAGACCAGATAAAAAGCCTACAATTCACAAACAAATAAAGTAAAAATATTGCACATAATTTCGCATATGTAATCTTTATATTTTTTCTTCAAACAGAAAAAAGTTAGGATGACTCAAAACAGACACATATATTTACCTCGTTTTAAATATTATTCGTGTCACTTTTCTAGAACCAAAAACATTAAAAAAAACTCTTAAAAACAAGTTAAAAATATAATGAAATGTCACCAAAATAATGAACCAAAATCCATAACCTGTATCATCTGTCAAGCCGTCGTGACCACAAATATTTACAAAAAAACTGTCAATTTAGGCAGCACGATAATTAACTCTTTTTGAAAAAAAAAGAAATTTGATTTCGGAAATTATTTTGAAAATATTTTTGACGAATGTTGTGCCTCAAGAATTGTATTTTTTAGTCAAAAATGAGCCTTGGCTCCGAGAAAGTTGGGAAATACTGACTTAAAGTATCGTCCATTATCCATCCATTATCTGCACCGCTTATCCTCAGTAGGGTCGCGGGGGTGTTGGAGCCCATCCCAGCTGTCTTCAGGCAGTGGGCAGGGGACACCCTGAACTGATTACAGGGCACACAGAGACAGACAATTCATTCGCTCATTCACACCTAGGGACAATTTGAATCGGCCAATTAACCTGACATACATGTTTTTGGAATGTGGGAGGAAACCAGAGTGCCCGGAGGAAACCCATGCAAGCACGGGGAGAACATGCAAACTCCACACAGGAGGTTCGATCTCATGACCTCAGAACTGTGCCGCACACGCGCTAACCACTGCGCTGCCGTGCTGCCCCCTAAAGTATCAGTTACTCTAAAATTTGGCATTTTTGTAAGAGGCCGCTACTGCTGCTAAAATAATGCGGCATTTTTGTTATTGTATTATGTCATTCTTACCTGTAGCACCTTACCATTGAGAGGGGGTGATATCATTTGGATGAAATTTCAGCTGAGCTACGTTTGAACTGAAGCATCAGTTTACAACATAGCCAAGAGGAGGTCCCATTATTATTTTATACTGCCCTGCTGTTTGTACACAAAAACTGTGTCATTCTCACTCTCTTTTCTTTCTCTGTTTGAATTGACTTTGCAGGGTTTTTAAGCACAGGGAACCAGTCTGCCAAGGGGAACTACGGTTTATTGGACCAGATCCAGGCTTTGCGCTGGCTCAACGAAAATATCAACCACTTTGGAGGAGACCCGGAAAGAATCACCATCTTTGGCTCGGGGGCCGGTGCCACCTGTGTGAACCTCCTTATCCTTTCACACCACTCTGAAGGTGAGAATCGTGCTCATGGGTAGGCAACCCAAAATGTTGGAGAGCATTATTGGACCCAAAATACCCGAATGAAATTATCTGCATCTGCAAAAAAATAAAAAGCCCTATATAATCTTTAGAATGAATATGACACCTGCTGTAGGCGTCTATTATCGCTATAGTAGCCTACAAATCAAAATGACTGTTAGAGCTAGTGCACCCTGTGGAGAATGATGCACCACATAACTCCTATGTCATAGGATACCGCTTTAAGTTTAACTTCTTACAATATTAATGAATTGCAGTATGTTTCATAGCTTTGATAAAATTAAAGAAATGCAATGAAGAAATCAAATTTTTGACATCATTTCTATTTTGAGGATTCGAAAAAATTTAACTTTTACAAAGTTTCCATTATCTTGGCAACAAAAAGAGTGAAATAAAATGCAGAATGCATTTATATACTGTGATAAAATAGTTTTTTTAAAAGGCAACGTAAATCAAATCACATTAATACAGTTCAAGTTTAATTTCTGTGCAGTTATTTTTCTCTTTTTACTTTTGGGGTCCATTGACGATTACACACTCGTCGGTTTGTTCAAAACAGCCACCTGCCTGGCTATTGAGGCTTCCTCTTTAAAAGGTGGAGCTCTTCTAACACAGGGGACAGCGGAGAAAGTAGAAAATGAGCAGAGGAAATATGCGCCAGAGTTTTGCATTGCGGCTAGTTTCTCTAGGCAGGAATTTAAGCCTGAGAGTCACGACTTCACGTCACGATGTATAACTTTGCTGCAAGGGTTTGAGACGACAACCGGTATGCAGTGTTTTTTACAACCTGGTACCAGTGGCAGCGGCAGTCAAACTTGTCACTTCCCAACTGTGAACTCATACCAGCTGATCTCCCCATTGGTCTCCTAGTTACACCCCTCGTTGAAATGGAATATTTCTTCTATACACTTTCACAGCATTGGAAAATGAGTGTTTGTGTCATGTTTGCCCTCCTATACATATCCCTCTAGCGGAAGGTGGCTAGAGTCATTTCTGACTCTTTCTGGGGGATTGATATAGAGGAGGGGATTCCCAGCCCCCTCGCTCAACCCAACTGATGGTTTGGGAGTCATTAGCCCCCCAATTCCAACCCCTAATGACGAGCCCCAAGCAGGGAGGCAATGAGTACCAATGTTGTAAGTCTTAGGTATGACTCGGCCGAGGCTTGAACCAGTAACCGGTGCGGGCGCCCTACCCCCAAGGCCACCGAGCTGGTCTGTCCTCCAGAAACCATATTCAAACCAAAATATATTTCCCTCCTTCATCTTTTTAACATTTTTGAAAAAGTGCCGGAAGCCACTTAACCGGAGGCTTCCGACCACGATCTACCTGAATTCTTGCCTACTTGAATAGGAAATTTCATTGGCATTCTAATCTTGTAGATAGAAGGAAATTATTTTAAGATTTCTGACCTTAGATTACCGATAAATAACAATCTGTCTCATCATTTTGAAGGAGCTACTTGCTAATTCATAAATGTGTGGTTCATTCATTTGATGATAAATAGCTAATCGAGTCAAAAACATACACATTGATTGATAAGCACAAGTAAAACACAACTAGTCAATAATAAACATGAATATGGAAATTTGAATGAAATTGGTTTTCTGGAGTGTTTGGAAAAGTAGTAGGTATATTGGGAAAAAGTGAAAAGAGCTAATGAAAGATGCGGGTAGAGATTTACTATAGCGTGCTTGAAGCTTTTGACCCGCAGCACCAAATCGGCAGTTATGTTTATTTTGGTTGTGCCAAAGTACCTTGGTCTGAAAGAAGTGTACTTGATTTGGCTGTTCGGAGTAAGCTGGAGCTCTCGTGTCGAAGGAGAAAGTGAGAGTGACGTAGTTGCTTCAGAGTGCGTTGGTCGAGAGAGGCGCTTGGGGATAGGTACAGAGATCCCTCTGCAAGATACAGGGTCCGTAGCGGTGGCTATGCAGTTATTAGCCTAGCCGTAGCCCTAGGTAGGACCTAGACCCTCGCTATTACTTTTTCTCCTAAAGCCGCCTCAATCAATTCCCGGTTGCCGTAACAATCCACGCGGCACCCGTTAGTGTTCATGATTTTGTTTCACTTATCTGACTTTCCTCAGATTCTGATTTAATTAAGTAATATATTTTCAGTGTAATGAGCAACTAAAAGCTAGCGTTTGCTGTGCTTCTCAGTTTGTCTACAAACCGCCCGCTGTTCGATTGAGAGCATACATAAGCCATGATACCGACAGTCCTACCACTCTATCAAAGTTGTTGCACACTTACAGTCACACTCAATCGTAACAGAGCGCCCAACTTACTCGGTTTCTGCTGTCTAACAGAAAATAATGCACAATACAATGATATCAATGACAATAAAGACAATAAAGACAGAATCAATTCAATTCAAAATCCGCTAAGAAGTGAACCAGAAAAAAACAAAGCGTGAAGTACCGAAGGATCTCTGTACTTGTCTTTGAGAAGCCTTTCAGTTGTGGCAGGTCTGGGCTCTTGCAGTTTTGGGGTCCTGAGAAAGGGAGCAAGGTGGTTATCGTGCAAAAAAAAACATTTCAAGTCAAGTCAAGTCATTTTTATTTGTATAGCCCTAAATCACGAAGAGTCTCAAAGGGCTTCACAGATTGTTACACTATATTACACAAACTATTTTCAACCGACAAGAGGAGTAGGTTATTCGTATGCAATGGAGTAGAAGTGAGTTTTAAGTTTAGATTTAAACATTTCCACTGAGGTTGCAGATCGAATCTCAGGGGGAAGAGCATTCCACAGCACCGGTGCCCGGATGGAGAACGCTCTCGAACCAGCAGAAGACTTCTTTGCTCTCGGGATCATCAGAAGACCAGCACTCTCAGATCGTAGGCTTCGGACCGGGACATAGTGGCAGATCAGATCTAAAAGATAAGAGGGAGCAAGTCCATGTATGATTTTGTACAATACTAAGAGAACTTTGAAGTCACATCTTTGGCTAACTGGGAGCCAATGCAGGTTAGCCAAAATCGGTGTTATGTGATCGTACTTTTTTGTCCTGGTTAAGAGCCTCGCTGCGGCATTTTGTACTAGCTGAAGAGACTTGATTCTGGACTTCGGGAGACCGGAGAGTAGTGCATTGCAGTAATCGAGACGGGAGGTAACAAATGCATGAATTATTGTTTCCGCATCAGACTGAGACAGTATTGAACGGATTTTAGCAATGTTGCGAAGATGGAAGAAGGCAGTTCTAGTAATTTGCTTTACATGCATCTCAAAGGATAGATCAGGGTCAAATATGACACCTAAATTTTTAACTGAGTCACTCTGTGTGATGTGACATTTGTCAATGTTCACAGCAGTTTTTGAGAATAAGTCCCGGCATTTAGAAGGACCAATGACTAACATTTCAGTCTTTTCAGAGTTAAGACGCAAGAAATTGAGTGACATCCACTCTTTTATCTCAGTGAGACAGGCCTCCAAATTTCCACAGTTTAGTGTGGAAGATTCCTCCAACGGAAGATATAGTTGAGTGTCGTCTGCATAGCAATGGAAGCTGATATTGTACTTGCGAATAATATCACCTAATGGAAGCATGTAAATGTTGAAAAGTAGGGGGCCGAGCACTGAACCCTGCGGAACACCGCAGGTAACATTAAAGGGCTCAGATGTCGTTTCACCATATTTAACACAGTGTGTCCTATCTGAGAGGTAGGATTTGAACCACGAGAGGACAGCTCCTGAGAGACCAATCCATTTTTCCAACCGTTCTAGTAGGATATTGTGGCGCACTGTGTCAAAAGCAGCACTAAGATCCAGCAGCAGCAAAAGTGATGAAGCGCCAGAATCCATTGACATTAGGAGATCATTTGTTACCTTGATCAGAGCTGTCTCAGTAGAGTGTTTAGCCCTGAATCCTGATTGCATGGATTCAAAAAGGTTATTCTCCGATATGAAAGCATTCAGCTGCTGTGCCACTACTCTTTCGAGTACTTTAGAGAGGAAAGGTAGGTTTGACACAGGTCTGTAATTACTTAATATTTCTGGATCAAGGTTGGGTCGTTTCAGTGTGGGTTTAATAACGGCGGACTTAAAAGCTGCTGGAACTACACCTGAGGAGAGTGATGTATTTATAATATTTAGAACTGAAGGCCCAAGGACGCTAAAAAGACTTTTAATAAGTGAACCTGGGAGCGGGTCGAACTGGCAAGTTGTCGGTTTGGCCGCATTCACCACTTGTTTGAGATCATCAAGTGACAGTTCACTAAAACCGGCCATTTTCCCAGGGCAGCCACCCTGTCGTGCATCTGTAAATTTCAGTCCTTTAATAGGTGTGGTACTAACAATATCTTTTGCAATTTCTTCCTGTATGCATTGAATCTTCTTAGTGAAGAAGACCATTAAGTCCTGAGCAGAGTGTGTCGAACTGTCTGCGATAGGCTGTTGCCTTGTAAGCGATGCTACAGTGTCAAAAAGGGCTTTGGGGTTGTTCTTTTGAGACGCAATCACCTTCGAAAGGTAGGCCGATTTTGCAGAGGCAAGGGCCGCTTTATACTTTAACAAGCTGTCACACCAGGTTTGATGGAAAACCTCAAGCTTGGTAGCGCGCCATTTTCTCTCCCATTTCCTGCATTCTTTTTTAAGGGTTCTAGTTTCATCAGTAAACCAAGGTGTGCGTCTTTTAGGACGTGATTTTAGTTTTATGGGCGCTATTGAATCCAGCACACTAGTCAGGGTGGTATTGAACTCATTCATGAGTGAGTCAATCGAGCCATTGTATTTAGGAAAGGACGCAACTGCTCCAGGAAGGAGTTCAAAGAGCTCAGAAACTGTGCCAGTGCTTATATTTAAGCTTTAGCAGAGGGACAGACGTACTGTATTTCTAAAATGACCCTTTATTCCTTCTTTACATTGGTCCCGCAAAATATCCATACACGCCACGGGTTATGATTTTTCCAAATGGAATAATTAGCTGGAAAAATATACACAAGCCACCTTGGAAGATACATGGTTTTTGTGCACATGAGACAACAATGCGAGTTTTCAGTTCATGTTATCAAAAAATGACTTTTATTATGGAAGCACGTATTCAACGTTAATTTTAAGCTGAGAAAAAGTGAAACAACTTTTATACCGATTTTTTAAAATCAAAAATTAGGGGTTGGCGTTAAACAAGAATAATTATAATTAGTTGAAATACATTATGCTTTCATTATGTCCTTGATTTGGTAACAGGGACACTCCGTAGGCACACATTTCAAAACCGTTCAGCTTACATCACCCTGAAGGTCCTAATAAAAGACGCTTTGAAACTGTAATTCTGAGTGAATGCAAAGTTGGAGCACTTTTTAAAGGCACCGTGTGTGCGGAGAAGAGATGAGCCGAGGCCGGTTAATTGATTTCACAGGGAAAGGAGCAGGGGTGGGGCAAATGCAGAATATCCTGTGTGTATGTGTGTGGAGGGTTAATTATTTATGACAGAATCTGCAGATGTTAAAAAAGGGGACAGCAAGCCATTTTGCATAACTGTAGAGGTGCAACAGTGCAAGTAGTTTTCTTTCTTTTTCTGCGTCATCTCTTCTGGAGCCTTTAATAGGCCTGTTTGCGAATATGTGCATTTGGGTCACCATTCACCTTGCCTGTGTCTTCGTATGTGACACAAGTATGTTGTTTTCCAATGCTAAAGCCCAGAAATATTCTTTAGTCTAAATGAAAGTAGCAGGGATGCTTCCATTAGAGTGCTCTATAAATGCTTTTTAAACGATGCATTATTTAAGTTCACTGTTAGGCGCTGAATCTGACTGCTGCTGGCAAAAGTGTGTCACTAGGAAAACAAACAATTTCCATAATTGAGGAAACACAATGCTGGCTTTTCCTACCAAAATTGATGACTATTGTGTATATTTATATATCGAAAAAATAAACTTCTAACCCCTGGTGGGTTAGTGTCTGTGTCATCCTCAGACTCGGGTTCTCTATTAGTTTCCTGGGACTTTGAGGGTTCTCTGCAGTACCTTAGCTGTTCCTAGGACTAAGCTCTTCTAAACTGTGGCTTCAGATGTTGTTTCTGGGATCTGTTGGAGCCACTCAACCAGGTTGGGGGTTAATGCCCGATGTTCCCCCACTACCACGGACACCACGATCTTCTTAACCTTCCACATTTGTTCCAGCTTTTTCAGCCCTTGGTACTTCTCCAGTTTTTTGTGTTCCTTCTTCCTAATGTTGGCGCACCTGAAATGGCCACATCTATTAACACCCCCCTCTTCTGCTCTTTGTCCACTACCTTAATATCCGGTTGGTTAGCCACGAGCTGTTTGTCAGTCTGGAAGCTGTCCCACTGGACCCTGGGCCTGTGGTTCTCTGTGACCTTTTGTGGTATGGATCAACCTGATTTTGGGTACTGTACTGAATGCAGATGTTCCTGTATACTATCCCAGCTTCTAGTTATGCCTCTTGCCATGCCACGATGTGCTAGACTGTTTGCACTGTCTGCAACTTGGGTCTGAGTTACCCTTATAGATCCTAGCCTCTGTGGCTCTTGTGCTTATTGCCTGTTTATATGATCAGAGCTTCTGTGCTGTCTGTCAATCCTGCATTTTCCAGCCACCGGTAGGATGTAAGCCACCTTGTGGTCATCATATACGGTAGGGAGAACATCAAAATAGAAGTTGGGATCAATTACGCACTTTCATACTCTGTGCTTAAAACGGTGCTACCGTAAATGTACTGAGTTGTATTTTGTAGATACGTTTTAACAGCCCACCTTCACAAGTTTGTTAGTGATGTGTTGTTGGATGATCGGGGATTGTATGTAGTTTTGCGAGCCAATGGATAAGGATGATAGATTACAAGACATTATACTCCACAACCTGCTTTTAAAAAGTACTGGAGTAACGAACAATGTTGTAATGGTGCCCTACATAGTGTTATTAATAACGCATTACAGTACTCGTAAAAGTATTTATGTTCCAGGAATGCGTACCTTTGTAACACAATCATCTCAACACTGAAATTGGTGCTTCTGCATTCATAGTTATGTTCAATTTCCACATTCCTGATGTTCTCCCGCTGGTGTTCAGGTTTGTTTCAGAGGGCCATCGCTCAAAGCGGCTCCGCCATTTCCAGCTGGTCAGTCAACTACCGACCGGTGATGTACACAAAAATTCTCGCTAAGAAGGTGGGTTGCACTCTGGGGGACATGACGGAGTTGGTGGACTGCCTGAGGAGGAAGAGTTTCCGGGAGCTGGTGGACCAGGACATACAGCCTGCCCGCTACCACATCGCTTTCGGACCTGTCGTGGATGGCGACGTGGTCCCAGATGACCCTGAGATTTTAATGCAACAGGTCAGTGTCATATACCTTCCTATAACTAAGACTTGACTGTAGTAATGGCATAGCATATAAGATTATAATCACATGAGACATTGTACAATATTTTTCACCCTTATCCCCAAAATACAGTTTTCTCTGATATATTTTTTATTATTAAGGCGCACTGGACTATAAGGTGCAGGGATTTAATACTACAGATACAGCTAGGGTTGAATAAAAGATAAATTACTACATTTAAATTAAAATAGTTGTTTTCATAGAACATAAACTGCTATTATGACATCTGGTCTCACCACTAAAATTCTTAGCAGCAAACAATTAAAACTTTAACCTCAAGCGACCACTCTATGTTTCTCAAAGGCAGAACAGTTACTGTAAGCACTACCAGCTCAGTAGCCTAGATGGTAGTGTGCCCGCTTTGAGACTGGGAGGTCACTGGTTCGCGCCTCGGCCGAGACATACCTAATTGGTACAATGGCGGCGCCCTCTGTTGGCTGCGGCTGCATCGACTCGCTACAACGGGTCAGGTGTATCGACATTTCGTTCTGTGTACATTGTTACAAAGAATGACAATACAAAGGAAATTATTATTATTATTATCATTTAACAGCAACTCAAACAAGAGTCTGTCATGTTGTACAGTACGTTGCCATAAACAAAAATATTTGATCAAGTAATAACAATACATTTCATACTTACAGACAATTATTGTCTAAAGCAACAACAAAAGACGATTTGCTATGAACGTTCAAAAGTTGGCAGCTGACCTGCCATCAAAGTTCTGCACTTCTCCTTTGTTTCTTTTTAGCAACATACAACATGTTAACCAATCTAAAAACAGTTTCTTCTTCGGACACTTTTTCCGATACAGTGGGTGGACCTAAAACCGGGCTAAATGTTTTTGCTTGTTGGAGATTGTTATTCTGGTAGAATTAAGTGTAAAAAGTTCCTGTTTTCAATTTTTTTTTTTCGCCAGGGAGAATTTCTGAACTACGACATATTGCTGGGTGTCAATCAAGGAGAAGGTCTGAAGTTTGTGGATGACAATGAAGGAGAAGATGGAATAACCGGACCCTCGTTTGACTACACGATCTCCAATTTTGTTGACAATCTTTACGGATACCCTGATGGTCAGTTGCCCTTCTTCACTAAGTAACGGGTTATCCTAATTGACCTTCTGACGTCTACAATTTAAGGAGCACAAAAAATGGTTTCCGTTTAGTGTCTGCTCATGCTTGGATTTGTTCTATGAGAAGATCAGTTTGTAACGGTTTGATGTCCTATTCTAATGTGTTAATGCTCACGTTTGTTGACTTGATTCAAATTTAACGTAACAGGTGTTGTATTAAAAAAAAACCTAATTCGATAATTACCACTCAAGTTGCATCATTGGCAAATATTTTAAGCATATCTTGTCAAACTACATCTGCTAAGTCCAGACCAATTACTGTATTTTCAGGGCCAAAAGGTTTACCATACTAATTGGTGAAGTCTCAGTTATGTGTGCCAGAGCTGTATTTAACACACACCTGATAATGGGATGTGTGCTTTATATACAATGTCTGCACCCACAGTTCACCCTTTAACGTTCTCATGGTGTCAACTACTGCGTCCCTCTTGCAAGAACACACACAAGCATGCAAGTGTGCATATTTATCACTAGAGTAGGAGCAAAACTGAGTTTGGTCGTGCCTTATATAAGTATCGATGACAATGTACTTATATTTTTGTAATCATCGATAAACAGAGGTATGGTTGAAAACATGGATCAAACATGTGCAAAAATAGAGAGGGATTAAAACTTTTTTACCTGTAATCGTCACCAATCAAAACTCATCAAAGGCCCCATTCTATACAGTAATTCTGAATCAAACAGCTGTGCCAAACATCCAACTATGCAAGGTTCACTTTCTTCACTTTTTAAAGTCACTTTTTATGCTGGCAGATCCTCGTTAATCATGCCGGCTTTTGCGTAAGCTCAAACAACAGTGCCAGCAGACACTTTAGCCCAAGCATCTCCACTCCGCCAGGAACGATGGTTAAACTCAGAGTTAATTTGCTTCACATTGGCATTGAAGCACTGTGTAGATGAGGTGCCATGAGCAAGATGCGGTTGGCGATCAGTGCCATTGTGAGACGGTTCTGTCCTCCGCACGCCAGACATGTGTTTGAGATCACGTGGCCATTCAAGAAAGCAACATTGGTTAGATACCGTATTTTCGCAATCAAACGGATTTGTTATAAAATATTCCAAGATATGTACGTGACAAGTAATGCATTCTAAAAGAAGACAGCATGCCGGTACATAAAATACAGTGTAAAATACAATAACTCAATATTACTGTCGCAAATTTCAAAATTCTGCTGATCAGGGACAATGCTTGCAGTTAGCTACTGATGTACGTAAGGCTTAAGATGGGTACATATGCTGAAATAAATCACATTGTTCTGCATAACACACAAATGCACAAATTCATACTTTCATATGCAATAAACCCCCAAACCTCTCCCCTATAATGCTCTTATGGAGTTTCTTACACACTTTCGAATGAAATCTTATGCTGTTGTATGCCTTATGGTCGGTATTTAAAATATGGTATTTCCGACTCCTATTTTGTTAACATGCTTTTGTTTCAGGAAAAGATATCCTGAGGGAAACCATAAAGTTCATGTACACAGACTGGGCTGACCGGGACAACAGCGATATGCGTAGGAAGACCCTCTTAGCCCTTTTTACCGACCACCAGTGGGTGGCACCAGCCGTAGCCACTGCCAAATTGCATGCCGAGTTCCAGTCCCCTGTCTTCTTCTACACTTTCCACCACCACTGTCAGACAGAGGCCAGGCCCGATTGGGCCGACGCGGCCCACGGAGACGAGATCCCCTACGTCTTCGGCATCCCAATGGTTGGAGCCACTGACCTATTCCCATGTAACTTTTCCAAGAATGACGTGATGCTCAGTGCTGTGGTCATGACCTATTGGACCAACTTTGCCAAAACAGGGTAAGCATCGCACTAAATCAATGACAGGCACGCATCAAATCAACCCCTTAAAAAGATATGTTTTAACTTATCCATCCATGTTCAACATACTGTAACACTTTAATGGTGTGCGTGACAATTCATTTAAATGAACAAATCAGTAGAAGGGTGGCTCAGTGAAAGAGTGGTTTTGGAGTCAACATTATCTTCCTCTGGTTTCCTTATAGAGCTGGAATGTAATCATTACCATATTTTGTGGACTATTAGGTGTACCCCAAAACCCCAAATTGGCCAGAAATGTAAATGTGCGCCTTAAAGCCTTATATGCTGACAAAATTGGTTACGTCATTTGTGCAATCATTGATCAATTGATACATTTTATTACTGACCTGATTGCATAATAATTGCAGAAACTGTGCACGAACTGGATAGCAACGGTACCAGCTCAAAATCATTACCACCGTATTCCTGCTAGGAATATGGATCGTTGTTTACATTTGCATCACAATTAATTCATTGGGAATCAAACCCGAGTAGCAACAGGGAGAGCACTGAAATATATCCGATGGACCAATAGGGATACAAACATCACATGAAAATGGATTAGGTCAGACCATTGTCACACTATTTTTACTCAAGGTGTCATGTATGTTAGTGTACAGAGAATGTTGTTTCACTTCTTATTGAAAGTGACACTTTTTGAATACGTGCAGCTATGCGTTTGTTTACATATTTCAAGATGACTGAATTACTTCTCATAAGATTCTTTATATTCAGTTCAGAATGGAAAAAACCTAGCGCATATTGCAGTATGCCAAAATGGTTGGCATACTGAACGCCCGTCCAGTGTGCCAGATATGCCGCGGCATACACGAAAATGACGTATTTGCAGCAACACCACACAGCTTGCCTTAACTGCAATATGTGCTAGCTTTTACTCTCATAACAACCGGATTATTTCCCACAATGCCCTTATCATCATTCAGTTCAGAATTGTGTATGTTTCCTAATGCCTTTGCCAGCTGGCTGTGCAACGGACCACTTTTATGTCTCCAATATGCTCGCAGCCTGGTCCATAATAACAGTTATGGGTATGCCCTGCCCAATGATAACATGAAGAATTTGGTACTGTGACTACAAGTACTTTGATGATGAGATAAAACCTAATACCTTTTCATGTGTCATTTGTATCCTTACTGGTCTGGTGAATAGGACCTGGCATATTACATGCCACAATTTTTGTTGCAATGGTATGCCATTGTATGTAATTGTGATCAGTGATATATTCGACTGGTCAATCATTGCACAAATAAGGCACTTTTTACATTTTTCTGCAGCCCAAGGCCTTGCATTACTTTGAACTGTTAGCGCCCTAAAGTCCGGTGTGCTTTATATCTGAAAATAAGGAATAAAAAATAATATTTTTGGGGGTTTGCCTTATAAGCCTAGTGCAGAAAATATGGTCTATTCCGCAGCATTGTATCACTTTTAGCTGAAAGGACTGATATAAATGTTTGAATTTTCCCCCTATTGTACGTAAAGTTTTTGTCCTCCCCCAATTTTTTTTGTGAGCAGCATGTTGTGAATACCATAGATCCAGACACTATCCCTCTACGTCTTTGTGTTTTACAGCGATCCTAACCTCCCAGTTCCTCAGGACACTACATTCATCCACACCAAGCCCAACCGTTTCGAGGAAGTCATCTGGACCAAGTTCAGCTCCAAAGACAAACAGTACTTGCACATCGGGCTCAAGCCACGTGTCCGAGACAACTACCGGGCCAACAAGGTGGCCTTCTGGCTGGAGCTGGTGCCGCACCTTCACAGCCTCCACAAACAAATCATCAACTCCATCACCACACCGCTGCCACCCGGGGTTAACCGCGGTAAAATCAAACACAACACGGACACCCGCTCCACCAGGCCCCCTGGGATCTCCACCTACCCGCCGGAGCCGGACGGCTCTGAGAGACCCCGCAACACACCCTTCCCCCCGGAGACGAGGGATTACTCCACCGAGCTGAGCGTGACAGTGGCGGTGGGTGCGTCATTGCTTTTCCTCAACGTGCTAGCCTTCGCTGCGCTGTACTACAAGCGAGACAAGCGCCACGAACTCATGCAGCGGCGCCACCGCCGCTTGTCCCCGCAGCGGGGTGCCACCATGGGCATGGGAATGGGGATGGGGGTCGGCCTTGGGGTTGTCGGGGCCCCACCGCACAACGACCTGGCCTTGAGCCAGGAGGAGGAGCTGATGTCGTTGCAGATGAAGCAGCAGAGGGTCGAGCTAGAGCACGGCACGCCCTTACCGTCCCGCGGCATCCATGGCGACCTGGAACCATTGCGGCCGCCCGTGTGCCCGCCCGACTACACGCTGGCCCTGCGACGAGCACCCGAGGATGTGCCGCTCATGACAGCCAACACTATCACCATGATCCCCAGCACCATCAGCAGTATGCAGCCGCTTCACCCGTTCAACACGTACCCGCCAGTCCCCGCCCCCTCCACAACACCTGTCCCAAGCCACAGCAACAACGCTTTGCCGCACCAACACTCTACCACTCGCGTATAGGACCCAGCACAAAAGCTCCGCCGCACCGTTGTGGGGGCGCGCACTCCACATCGTCACCCTCATCCCCGCTCGGCTCTTCTTATAAAGTTTTTTTCATGAAGCCCTTATATAAAGCTGCAGTTTGTAAGATTTTAAGCAGTGACAAATACCTCGATATTAGGGGTCGGGAACCTATGGCTCGCGAGCCAGATACTGATCTTTTCATGAATACATCTGGCTTGGAGATAAAATATAGGCAATGCAGATCATCTCTGTGTCATTCCAATCCTAGTAGATGCAAAGCCAAAGCAACACTGGAAAGAACAAGGTTCGGTCCAATAAATACATAGCACAGTCTCAACTTCAGATTACAGTCACGGTGTTACACCAACAGACCCCGTTTTGGCTGTTCGTCTCTATGGAATTCTGTATATAGAACTGAATTTATATGGGTGCTTGAAATCCTTGAAAATGCCTGAATTTGAATAGTGTGTTTTCAAGGAATGAAAAGAGCTTGACTTTTGGGTAAAGTGCTTGTAAATGCTTGAAATAAGTCTGCTTGAGAATGACACAGACACTGCTCCATGGTGGTTTAGCATTACCATCGCATTTCTTCCCCTCGGAATTAATGGCAGCTCGCAATCATTTGTATGGCATTGTCCTATGAAGCATCATCACCCCTTTCGGGTGCTGCTCAAGAAGACAGATGCATGCTTCACCAAAACAGGGCACTATGAAATGTGTATGAGTGCAAGGATTACGTATCAATTATGGACACTTATTGTGAGCCATGTAAAAAAAATGTTAACATTTCTCAGTAATAAATTGTAATATGAACTTCCTGCAACTGAAAAGATGAAATACATTTTGCCAAACACCTATATTGGAAGGAATTTGTTTTAAAAGTATTCACACACGTATTGTTCAGGGCCACAAATATCTTAGCAATTCACTTAATACCTTAAAATTATATGTCTTGATAAACTAAATAAACTAAATTAAAAATTGCATATGTAAATTTTAGGAATATTTTTGGATTCACACCAGATTTCTTCCTTTTATGTTACTGGAGGACTTGATAAATTGGCTGTGAAAACATTTTAAAAGTGCTTGAATCTGGCCGGGACAAAAGTTAGATTCTCTGATAGACTCTCGTTAAACAATGATGTTCATTGTTGAGACACTTTATAATGAAAACACACAGAACAAACTGTAAACACCTGAAAACACCAGCCAAGCACCCAGGGCAACAGTAGTGAGTGAATCGCTGCACACACAGCGCACTCCGCTTTCTCTCTCGATGAGTGACCTTTACGCAGACGATAAATGCATCTATATACTTCTCATTTGCAGTATTTTATGACATTTTTACAAAAAAACAATTTGCTCATATGTTTTTTGAGATAACAGACGCTGCCCTACTTACGAACGAGATTTCGGTTTCAGACGATCGTTTGTAAGTTGAATTTGTTCATAAGTTGCTTCAGTGCTATATTTTGTATGTTTAACACTTGTGTAAGTATGTTTAAGGCGTGTATAAGTAACCTGTATTGTTTTGTACTAAAAAATAAACATTTCATAAAATAATATACTCTATAAAGATAAATAAAGTTGAGTTCAACTTACTTTTGGGAGATGCGCTTCAAGAGGTTCTCGGTGGTAAAAAGTGGCCTAAAAAAAGTGTTCCGATCATTTTTTCAACTGCATCAAGCTTTCTTATTCTACTTTCATTCCAAGTCAACGTCTCGCTTCTTCTTTACACTTTACACCAACCATATTGAATGGATGTACAAAATATTAAACAATAAAAATGTCAAAGTTCTTAGCGCGCTGGAGATAGTATAGACATAGACAGTATAGAATGATTACACACGAACTAGGAAGAGGAAGCTGATTTCTTCTTCAGGGTGGATATTGGGTGACCTCTCACAGAGCCACCACACGCCGGTAGCTGCGGAAAGAAGCAGTACAGTAAATGTGTAGTCGGAAAAAGGTGCATGCAATACAAAATCTAACTTACAGCAATGTCAAGATATTTTTCAACAACCCGAAATTTTGGGGGGAATCTACCGTTTTACGTAAGTCGAATGATCGTAAGTTGGGGAGCGTCTGTATTATTTGCGAAAAAATGCTTGTGAAAATGAGGCTCAACAATCTTAAGTAAGTGCAAGAGGGAGACAAATTTTAACTGGTATATTTTTGGATATGGGACATACGTTCTGGCATTACCATCATTTAATGAATTTGATCAAATCATTAAACTTCATTACGGTAAAATGAAATGAAGAATAAGCTTTTGTCTGGAGAGCGGGTTTAGCTATTTTGTTGAATTTGGTCTTAAAATACAGGGCGTGTGTCTCTCTCTCAAAAAAAAAATCGAAGTATTTTTCTCTTATGGCTCTTTGGGTCAAAAAGGTTCCCGACCCCTGCTTTATACATGCTCACCTTTCAAGGTTGAGTTGAGTGTCAGAAGACAAGCGATTCCAAATACCGATGTGCAGCAAAATATTATTCTTCCGCTCGCTTTACTCGCTTACCGCAACCCTGCCAACACTCAAGGACTCAAACTTAATCAGGGTGCAACGTTTTTTGTTGCAGTTTTCTTTCATAGCCGTTCTGTTAGTCATAAATACGCCAAGTCTTTTTTTTTTTGTCAAGAAAATCTAAAATGTGCCAAGGTGCACGAAAAGCAGTAAAGATGATTTCTCGGTTATGGGAAGAAATTTGTCTCAAGATTCTCACACAAAATCATTCACTCACTTTGTGCGTGTGCTTTTATTACTACTTAGAACATGTTACTTCACTACTTTGCCCATGAAATGTACGTTTAAAGATCAGGGAACATTATTTTTTAAACAAACATCACACAGTTTGATGACAATAATCACACATTAAAAAGCATTAGCCTCCTCTGCCCACTAGGAGGCAGTGTTGTCTCCCTGCATTGAATGTTTTCCCCTTTTTTCATCATCTTAATTCGAAATTGAAGTACAAAATACAATAGTTTGTTTCCTCGCATTGTTGTGAAAGGCTGATAATGTTTTTCTTCTGCTGCTATTTCTTCTGCCTCAAATCCTACCAGCAGAAGAGGGACTTCAAGATTGTCAACTCGGATCAACAGTATACAGGTATATAGCAGTTTTAAGACAACCATTGCAGCAAAGCAATGTTGGGGGGCGGAATTATACTTTTATCATCTCACCGTTTTATTTATTTATTTTTTATATTTTTCGACCCCCAACCGGAAAACAACATGATTAGTTCCCGTTCATTCAATTAGCAGAAGGTTCCGTCCTTGAAAATGACCTGAACAATCAGATTCTGTGTTTATGTGAGTAATTACAAGTTGTGTGATGTTTGTCTATAAAATGAATGTGTGCTGATTCACAGACACGAGTTAGTAATTCACAAACAACATTATATAAGGGAAGTCTTTGCTTTACCAGCAAGTTCCGCTCCTACTCTGGAGATGTCACCTCAATTTCTGCAGAAATCGGGTTTCGTATTTAAAATTGAAATCAACTTTAGAATTATTTTTTTATGAATATTAGTATATGCCAGTGGCGGGTCGTGCATTTTACACCTAGTCCTTCCGCTCCAGTCTGAATTACTGATTTCTTGTTCAAGACCAAACCGGAATTATGGGCCCTTGGAAGTGAAATTTCCTATTTTATTTGTGAGGACTTGGGTGAAGTAAAGGTTTGGGCCGACCCTGGTACCTTGTTCTCTGGGTCCACCGGGCGAGCTCCGCTTCGGCAGCCGGCAACACGGACTACACAAAAAAAAGTTAAACACTACTGTATAAACAGAGACAAAGGAGAAGAATGACGGTTGAATTATATAAAAAAAGAAAACTTCAGTGAGAGAGAAGCTCAGCCTAACGTAATGATTGACATTTTAGGTCCGATCCGGACCAAAATTCTCTTTGAGTTGGGTCAGGGTTGGGCTGTGGCTTAAAATCTTACCATTCGGCTGAAAGTGGTGTACAAAACTGTTTCCCGCTTGCAGAAGGCTTGCATACTTCAGAGTTGCCCAACCTGTCACTATAAAATCAACACAACAATATATTTCCTAGTGCACCTGAGTCTGTTCAAGTTTAATGGTTGTTGGTGCTTAAATGCTTAACTATAAAAGCACACATCTGGAAGCAGCACAACCAAAGCAATGGAAGATAACTGATAGATAATTTGGAATTATCTATTAAGAATTCCTGGACAAAATCAAATTAACTTCAACATGATTCAGATAGGGGCAGCACAGCAGTATAGTGGTTAGCGCATGTGCGGCACAGTTGTGAGGTCATGAAATCCAACCTTCCTGTGTGGAGTTTTCATGTTCTCCCCGTGCTTGCGTGGGTTTCCTCCGGGCACTCCGGTTTTTTCCCACATTCCAAAAACATGCATTTCAGGTTAATTGGCTGTTCCAAATTGTCCCTTGGTGTGAATGAGCGAGTGAGTTGTATGTCTCTGTGTGCCCTTCGACTGGCTGGCCACCAGTTCCGGGTGTCCCCCTTCCCAATACCCAAAGATAGCTGGGATGGGCTCCAGCACCCCCGCAACCTTACTGAGGATGTGCGGTGCAGATAAAGAATGAATAAATGAATGAATGATTCAGATATTTTTTAAGCCAACAGGTAAGGCCTTGCAGGCCCTGACGGCCCACCACTGGTATATGCACATACAAAGTATGACATATTTTCCAGACTATGAATAAAAGTATAAGTCGGAAAAGAAGCGTATATGTCGCACTGGGAGATAAATTCAACAGGCAGGAAAAACAACATAAATTTATCACGCTGAAGTATACTTCAATTACATAACAGTAAATTATTGACCAAACATGGCCTAACTATAAGCGCTTGTTTTAAGCATCCAAAAAAAACACAATGGTAGATGTCTGCTCATTCTAAGTATGATACTCGATATTGTTCAAATCTTTCTTTGCTAAGTAACAAAATAAAGGTACATGATGCTGTTTAATTGAAAGCTATTGAAATGCAATTAATTCAATTTTAGGCTGTTAAATAAGGTATTTCATGCTTTTTTTTCTTTTTTTAGGTTTGAAATGCTTTTATCACATGTGCATGATTAGAACTATTAGAGCATCGTTTAAAAGATGGTGTACAGACCAGAAGAACAAAATGGCGGACGGGGCACAGGCACATTTTACGTCAAGTGAGTCATAAATATAAATCAAATAAGTCAAATCGGTCTATGACAAATGCAAACATGAATAAGGCAAATCTCTCCTCGTGTTTGGGACAAGTTTTCACGGTTTTTGATTATCATTAGTTTGCGCACTAAAGTCGATTAGTCCTCCTGACCTCAATTTATTTAGCCCGTTGACTTATTGGATCAGCATTTATAAGGACTTTATGAGCGCATCACAGTTTGTGGTTTGTTTTTCTGCTCATTTTGAACAGTCCTTTGGCATTACATTTTAATTGGATTAAAAAAAAGTCAATAAAGGGTTAGCTTTAATTGCTTTCAATTCAAAAATTCCAGAAGAGATCTAAAGGTAGTGCTTTAATGTTGGAGCACTTACAAATCGAATCAGATCAACACCTGAATTCAATTTGAGGATTGCGGTAGTTTGGAGTAATGTGCTTGTTTTTTTACGTGTCAGTTTCGTTATTTTGATTCTTCATTTCAAAAAAGAATAATAATAACAGAATTCAGGTCTTTTCGAATGCACAATTTAAACCAAAACATGAAGGTCATCAAGAGACTAAGGTTTTTTGCTATCGATTTAATACATTTTTTGTGAAAAAAATGATGCTGCTCAAGTTTGTCTTGAAATCATCGCGCTTAACATCCAATCAGATTTCTCTTAGCCATTTTTTATGTAACACGACTGACTTAGCAGTGATTCATTTTGTTTTTTTTTGTTATAAAATCTAAATCAGGTTACCCGAATCATAAGCTGATTATAAAGTCTGACGCCTTGTGCATAAATATTTGTTGGGTTAGCACAATTTCTCATAGGTTCATTATATATATGGATACTAAAGCACATCATGGTGTCAGTATTTTACCAAACAATTGAAAAAATTGCTCTTTCTTAAAATTTACAAACTGCAGCTTTAAATCCCAATCTGGAAATCAGATTTGGACAGTGTTCTGTGTGAAAAATCAGGCGAGACTAAGACAGTAATTTTGGGGCGTCACATTCCCATATTGGGGTTTAATTTGAAATAGCATGAGGGTTAGGCTAACTCTAACCTAACCCAGTCTGGAGGTCACTGCCTGGAATTGCGTACCGCACAGAATTTATATCGGCAGTGATATCGCACCACTGGAGAGCACAGATAGACCCTAGGTTGTGATAGAGATCTCTAAAACAAAATACCCTTTTGGAAGGTTATTTTCTTTTTAAAATTGTTTAATTTTTAAGCAGTTCCCTGAGGCCGTACGGCACTGACAGGGTCTTTAAGAGAAGTAGCAGCATTTGGATTTTTTTGTGTGTACACCAAGGAAAAAACAACATGGATCTGAGTTTTTCTAGCGTAAAAAGAGGTAATGTTCGCTGCCTTTTCTGAAATATTGCGGCTGTAAAGAAAAACACCGTCGGACACCCTCAATTTCTGTTGCGTTGACTCTTATTGCAATCCATAATTTTCAATCTGATGTAAAGCTGACATGTGAAATCTTATTTAGATAATTTCACAAATGGCTCTCAATAAGCGTGGATATTAAATTTTCAGTTTTATAAGGTGTTGTGCAAAGGCCTAATGCTGCCATATGTAGAAATTATAGCCATAACAGCCAAATATATGACACAATTCATTCATGTATTCATTAGTTTTTTCATTTATATTGTGATTTATTCTGTCATGTATTTTCTCGTGTATTTCGTTTCAACAACATTTTACTCAAATGAGAAGGCGGCCCATTTCCCTCAGCGTTTCACCTATTGGTTGATCAGTGATGAAAGAATCGGCTAATTATGTCTTGCTTTCATCATCCTGTGGGGAATAAAAGACATAGTAGTTGATCGGTGCACTCGTCGATCAAACTATAGGTGAATGGCTCAGCCAGTTTGACCCGAACACTCGTTTGAATATTTTGTTGTGACTAAATCCGCAACAAAGTACAGGTCAAAATAAATGGCATGATACATGCCAAAATACACACAAAATTAATAGATAAATACTTACAAATATATGCCATATAAATAAACAAACACATAAATGAATCATGTAATACCTGATATATGACATAAATGCAATTAATTTACCTAAATGCAATTCATTTGTCATGTATTTTATTGTTTATTTATGTAGTTATTTTGCCATGTATTCCGTTGTGTATTTTGCCGTGTATTTATAGTGTATTTTGTCATCTGTTTTGTTATATTTTTTGCCACAGCATATTGTTATTCAAATGAGAAGGCGGCCCAGTTGCCTGAGGTTTTCACCAGTTGGTTAGTCAGTGATGAACAAATGGGCTATGGGTGAAAAGCTCAGGTTAACCTGCCCTCTCACTTAAATAACCTTTTGTCGTGACAAAATACACCACGATGAAAATGACAAAACAATTGACAACAATCAGGACGAAATACATGACAAAATACAATACAACAAAAATGACAAAATAAAAAACGAAATAAATACATGACTAAATGACAAAAAGCATGAATAAATAAATTGTCTTCATGTCATTTATTTATGTATTACATAATTATGAGCTGCAAGCAAAGTTAGGGTGGTGATCATGTTTAGGATCTAAGTAAATCTGTTTGTTCGTTTGTTTCTTTTTCTGTTTGCGTGTCTCTTCACTGAAAAAAGGAGGAAGGAGTTCAGATATGACCACCATCTTTCACAGGAAGTCATGTAGATTACTGTAGATGTAGAAAATGCCCAAAATACACACTTATTACTTTTTAGTTTCGTTGACTTACATACAACATTTATGTCACCACCATCTTTTACAGGCAGTCAGTAGGTTACCCCAGATATGAAAACTACTAAACAAATCTTGGCGTGTTTGGTTTTACTGGCTCTCCAGCTTTCCCAGAAAAGCATTCTACTTTCCCAGATCAGAAAAGATATATGACACCCAAATGGTTTCATGTTTGAACGCAGGTGATGCTATAATAGCGCACAGACAATTCTAGTTTGTGTAAGTGTTCATTCGTTTATATTATACACACATTTGTAGGTATCTGTTCATTCATAGACTTATTTCTACATATTGCAGGATCAGTTCTCCATACCTGAGCACTTGCCCACCAAAATATCTTTGCACAACCCGGTAGCACGCAACTTTAACAAAAGCTAGCTAGCACTTATAGCACTGGGGACACTATTGAGTTTGACCAGCGCCCCTCATGCTGCAATGTCATGAATATTAATAAGTTATAGTGACGTCTATCGTGCAGTACGCCATTCAGGCTTCCCATAGAACTCATTGCGGCTCATCCACAGCAGCTCTGCTCAAGTCCGTTTGTTTCTTTGTTCCTGGCTAATTACGTATCTCCATACCACAAACACGCACACACCTCCAACCCATTTAGCTGTTTCTGTTCTTTTGCCGCCTGCTCGCATCCGCCTCCGCTTTCATTAGCCCATTAACATAACGGCCTGCTCCCCTTTCATCCGATTCCATCAAGACTCGCTTGCCCTTTTTTGGAGTCTTTTATACAAAAGAAAACACACACATGTAAATGATGTATTGATCAATTATAAGGATATGATTGGAGGGAGGAAGAGATTGAGAAATCTCATTTTTACCAGCATTCTCGGTGCCAAGTACTGTGAAGAAGTTGCTCTCGCTGGCATCCAGTGGACTGCCCGGAGAGGTCCATGCTGACTGGATTTGACGTGAAGGAAATACCGTCATCAAAGTGCCAAGCTTTTCTTTTCTTTTGGTTGGAAAACTCACACATACATGCACACAACTGTTCCACTGTGGCTGTTCTCCGATTTTCGGAGGTTTAAAATATCCTCGTTTCACTCATTCACTGCCAGTCCCTTTGTAAAGGAACTTTGACGTCTGTAGCCCTCTTTGGCGCTGAATGCGTTTTTTGTTAGTTTGTTCTTTAGGGCTGGGTATCAATAATCAATTCACAAGGTTTTTCTTTGATTTAATTCTGTCTTTGTTGGATTCCACTTACAATATTTTAATTGATTCAATTCCGATAATCTTCTTATTTCCAGGCTTCTCCAAATTATTTCGTTGCTAGTGTTGGAAATGTGAAATGTGGTTGGGATTCAATTTCTTATTTAATCAAATGTTGTTCATCTTTTTTGTAAATACAGTAATCCCTTGCTATAACACAGTTTCGCTGATTTGCAGAATTTCATCGTGCATTGTGCTCTGCATTTTGATTGCCCAAGCAGTCGGCCTTCACCTTTTCCGTCTGTTTCCCATGTGTGTCTATGATACAGCAGTTTTAGTTGTACACATAGTAAAACAGCTTTACAAACCTAAATTAAGTATGCACAAATATTTCATCAATTTCAAGTTTCTCTCAATGACAAAACAGTCTGAAGTGACAAACAGCACCAAAAGGCAGAAGGAAATGTTTTCTTTTGGTTTTCTGACCTGCTTAACTTACTCTGGAGCTGCATGGGGAAATATATGGGTTCTACAGAAACACAAACTGGACACATTCTTAATGTTTTCCAATGAATATCCTTCATTATAAGGACTATACAGTATACGACTTTTGTAATATATTTTATACATTTAATACATATATATTTAACCTCTAGATGTCACTGTCACGCAAAGCAGAGCAATTACAAACTACGAAGACTTACAGTGACCAAACCTCACTGTTTTTCTTGGGGGTTTTTATGCCCAGCCTTTAGCAAGGTTTTGGATGTATGGTAAAAACCGTAGTGTCCTGAAATCAAATCGATATTTTTAAAATTATAATTTGAAAGTACGCATCAAGACATTTTTGTAAGAAAAAATAAAAAGTTAAGGAAGTACAGTCTTATTTTTCAAACAAAAGCTTGGGCCTGTAAATTAGGTTTGTTCTTTGGTTTAAATGGATAATTGTCAAGACCAGAACGGAGAAGGGACCCACTTCCGTTACGTTTCTCTCAGTTTTATTGGGAAGAAGGAAAAGGATTGCCATGATTCGCTGATCGCTGGTCACGGGAAGCAGGTCGCTCTGAACGTGAAAGTGGGACTTCCGTGGCAAGCGACAGCGGAGTCGGGAACGGGAAAAGTGGGTCAGTAGCCGGGACAGGAGATCAAAAAACGTGGTCGGGATCGGAAACGGGTCGAAAGCCAGGAGAGGAGAGTAGATGTGGTCAGGATCAAAAAACGGGTCGAAGCCAGGAGAACAGACGGGAGCAAACACAGGTGGGAGTCAGGGTCGAAAAAGCTTGCCTAGAGTACACTGAGGTTCGCAGACGGACTGACAAAAGGTGATAGAAAGACGTGGGTTTAAATGGTAACAGGGAGCCGAACAGAATCCGCAGTTGGCGCCAAAGGAGCGGGCACATCGGTAATCATGACGGATAATAGAGTATTTGATAAATACATAAATAAATAAATGAATCAATGTCTCCACTTCGCAGGACCTTTAATGAGCGTAACTCCCGTGAAAAACGAGGGATTACTGTATGTCACTTTCGCAGCTATGCTTTTCTTTAACTAGTAACTTTTGTTGTTGTTGTTTTGCCTGATTCTATTGAACGTTTTTCTGATTTATTCTGGTCATTGTTTTGATTTGTTTGCGATTATCTCCTATTTCTTGATGGGAAATGTTTGTTTGCTTTGCTCTGTTTGAAAAAGAATGATCTCCAACTCAATTTATGTAAATATATTAATGGAAAATCATTTTGACTCAACTATCAAGGACCATGGACAGTGCATATTAATTATTGCCTCCCAGTAGTAGCAAACTTAATCAATTTAAAAAAAAACTATTGAAAATTAAGCAAAAATACATAAACGCTCACATAAACGAGCATTTTTTATGTTCGAGAAATTTGTTTTCGTTTTATATAACATGACCTTCATCGAAAGTGAGCTTACAAATAACGAAAAAACCCAAACCTTGCTAAAGGTTGGGCATAAAAACCCTCAAGAAAAGCAGTGAAGTTTGATCACTTTAAGTCTCTGTAGTTTGTAATTGCTGTACTTTGCGTGACGCAATACAGTGACATCTAGAGGTCTTATAATACATACTGTCCCTTTAAAGTTACAGAATAAATTATGTGTATAGAGTATATGGTCAAATTATATTGTTTATCTTTGTAAAATACTACTATATAAGAAAAAAAGGGTCTCCAAAACTACATTTTCACATACAATTATTTGAAAAAAGACATCAAAACCATGGACTCGTAGTTTATGAATCGATATTTGATTACAAAAAGAATAATCAACTCAATTTGTTTTTTTCTTTTAACCCAGCCCTAATTTGTGCATTGTTTTGGTATTCATTCCTTTATTTGTATTTTCTTCCGATGAATGTGGCAACATGACTTAATAGATTTTTGGGGTGAAACTAGTAAATTTCTTATTTCAAACTCAGCTGCACTTTTGAGGTATTTTGACATATATTAAACTGTTAAAAGATGGATATTGCGTAACACTATAACAGAGAGTAAATATGTCCTCTTTATTTTTTTCAAATCCTAACATAGAGGCTGCCTCCCACCATGCCCACAAAGAAAGACTGCCCCCCTCTCACCCCACTCCCCTTATCCTAAGCCTCTTTTTGCTTATTTTGCTCTTTCTCTTATCTTTTGAAAAGGTGATGTTTGCACAGTGAAGAAAAAAAATAATATACAGGGAGTTTGAAAAAAAAAAGAAACAACATGGCTGTAGTCTACATTAGGTTTGTGTACGTGACCAACGTTAGCCACATGCTTTGCGTGTTTGAAGACTGCCGGGCCCCTCCCGAGTTTCGCTTTGTCTCTTTTCGTTGCTTTCCTGGCCCAAAACGTGGAAAAGGAGATACATTTATGACAAGCGCATTTTGCGTCACTTGCACAACAGAATACGGACGTCTCCGAAGGAAACCTAGCAAGGCCCAAACTGGACTCAAAACCTGATTCAGAGGTATCAGGTTTTCAATTAGATCGTCGCTGCGAAGGATGTCTTTTTAAAAAAACGGATTCAAACGAACCCTTCATTGCTCATAGTACAAAATCAAAGGGAGCCCTGCATCCTGTGTGGAGGGTACCTTGTGTGTGGAGGGAGACTGCCATTCCTCACAGGACTTGAGTGGAAACTGAAAAAAAAAAACAACAACACGCGGACAAAACTGTACATTTTGTCAAAATGTGACAGGACAAACTGGGATTTGTAAATATTATTTGTCGTTTGGTTTTGATTGACCGGCCGAACTTTCTGTTTGTGACAACAGGTGCAACGTTTAGATCAGGCATGTCAAACAGCCCATGGTCCGGATCCGGCCCCTTGGATGATTTATCCCAAGTATGTCAAAAAAAGAAGCGAGTCTCTTGATAATTTCTATCAAAAGTTATGATTTGTCTTAAATAAATGCATCCCAAATGCTATCTGCGGCCGCTAGACTGCAGTGATGAGTTTGTATAGCATGGTGAGTTGGTTCAGGTGTAAAACTGCTAAACTCAACGGTTCAAATAAACCAGGAAGCATATTCAATGCCAAACATGAAAATATTTTTTCCATTGTTTGTAAATGTGTTGTGTTTAGAAACTATCCCTTGTCATTCGCGATTATAAAATGTAGGGTAGGTTATTAATGGAGGCTGAATGACACTGAAAAACAGATTTAAATTTGGAGTTTGGATATTCTTTTAATCATCTGGCCCGCCTCAGAATAGAAAGTCTGGATCCGGCCCCAGAGCCAAACTGAGTTTGACATCTCTGGTTTAGATGATTCCCTTGATTTTAGCGCTTGTGTATGTTCAATTTGTCTTTTCTTCGAGAGTTCATGGAGAAAGTTTTGGGCCATTGACCTACCCCCCCATAAAAAATAATAATAAAAAAGGAGTGAAAAAGACTAAAGTTCAGGTCAGTGTATGTATAAAATGGAGCTCAGTTGAGCATGTAAAATGTGGTTAAAAAAATGCATTTTTAACCTCAGAGGAAGTTACTCAATAAAATAATTTGAATAAAATATTTCCTTTCATTGGTTACAAAACCAAAGGACAGACAAAGGAAAAAAACTATGAAAAGGAAGTGTCTAATGGAGAAATTTGGAGTCAGTTTCAGTCAAATATTACATGCCATTGGGGTTAATTCTCAATGTCTCAGATTTTATCAAACAATAACCTAAGATTGTGACAGCATTTATGCCATGATTAGGTTTGGATCCCTTTTGCAATTTTCTGCACAATGTTGGTTCAAAAGGTGATCAGAGGTTTGAAGTTTGTAGTAGCTGCTCTTCGAAAATGAAGAAAGGGTTGTACATGGAAATGGAAGCACACAACTCACCAAGTTTACATGTTTACACTAAACAGTTTAAATGTTGGTATTCGGTACTGAGACCGGTTGGGGGGGCGGGGCCATTCAAATGTATATTTTGTTTGTAGACTTGTTTTTGAACTGCTTTGGGGGGAAATGGAAAGAAAAAGACGGTTTGCACCTGTTTGTTCTGTTCATTTAGTCTGATTCAGTGACATGCTTGAAACTCAAGATACTGTGAGAGAGCATCATGACCACACATGGGGTTGAAATAACGTTAATATTTCTATTTCACATAGAGGCTATTACACACTGTATGTTGTGTATCTGAACTGGAAAACATTAAAAACAAACAAAACATTGTTAACGAAATGATTTTCCATCATCGTTTTTTGTGACGTTATTTGATACTTGTAGGTAAGGTAGTTCAGTGGTTAGCGCTTCCGCGGCACAGTTCTGAGGTCTTGGGTTCAAATCCACCTACCGGCCTTCTTGTGCGGAGTTTGCATGTTCTCTCTTGCGTGGGCACCCCGGTTTGCTCGGACATTCCAAATACATGTATTTTAGGTTAATTGGCCGGTCCAAATTGTCCCTATGTGTGAATGAACGAGTGAGTTGTTTCTGTGTGCCCTGGCGACCGATTCAGGGTGTCCCCTGCCAATTGCCTGGAGATAGCTGGGATGGACTCTACTGAGGATAAGCGGTCCAGGTAATGGATGGATAGATGGAAACACTTATGTGTTGTAAATTGTATTGATTATATACAACCTGTCACGACCAGAACGGAATAAGGACCCAGATGCGTAACGGTAACCACAAGTTAATTGAGATAAAGAGGAAAGGCAGTGCCCGCGATCCAGTGGGAAGCAAGCTGCTCACAGAATCAAAACGCGTTCCAAATGCGGAAGTGGATCTTCTGAAGCAAGAGATCATAGTGTTGTAGACAGAAAACAGGTCGATAAGCTGGGACAGAAGAGCAAAACGTGGTCAGGATCAGAAAACCAGTCGTAAGCCGGGACAGAAGATCAAAACGTGATCGGGGTCAAAAAACAGGTCGTAGCCGCAGACAAACGGGAAAATCACGGGTGAAAAAAGCGGGAACAACAGGAGTCAGAGTCAAATTGCTTGCCTTGTAGGAACAGAGGTTCACTGACGAACTGACAACAGGCGAGTGAAAGTACTGAGCGGCTGGTGCCAAGCGAGCAGGCACAGGTGAAATTAATCAGTCATCATGACACAACCTTTCTCAAAGAAAATAATAAACAGCATAATATTAAATAGCATCTTCAATAAATGAATGGATGGAGGAAGGAAGGAAGGAAGGAAGGAAGGAAGGAAGGAAGGAAGGAAGGAAGGAAGGAAGGAAGGAAGGAAGGAAGGAAGGAAGGAAGGAAGGAAGGAAGGAAGGAAGGAAGGAAGGAAGGAAGGAAGGAAAGAAGAGAGGAATGAAGGAAGAAAGGAAGGAATGGCCTTCATTATCGTCATATGAGTATAATATAATTGGAGGGCTTCTTTCAGTGCAAGTAAATCAAGACATGAAAAGGTTTAAAATATATACATATATATTACATCCAATTATCCTTTTGTGGTCTTATTTTTTATTACTGAACGATCTTGTGTCCTAAAAGCTTAAGAAAACTCCCACAATGACACTGGTTATTGATTTGCGCATGCGCAAATTTCTTTTGTAGAATTTGTGTTGTGTTGTGACTGAAAAAAATTGGATATACTGTTTTTCATTTAAACTGAGTCACTTATGTGTTATAAATTGTATCAACGGGAAAAAACATTCTTCGAAGAATGATAAACAATATCTTATAACTTCTTTGACATTGTTATCTATTGATGAACGATCTTGTATGCTAAAGGCACTCTCTCATGCTACCGGTTGTTGATTTGCGCATGCGCTACCATACATATTTATTTTACGTTAGGTTTACAGTATGGGGGAGCGATAGTTGGACATTTGGTTTCGATCTATCCAAGTCAATACATGGTGGTATTGATTCATACCGATCTGATACTTTTTGCTTGGAAATGTCATGATCATCGAATAAGTGAATTATCCCTCCTTAAGTTAGTTTATAATTACGATGAAACAGCACAAAGATTTTAGGCACTAAAAATGTTTTTTGAATTAAAGGACTACATTGCAAACTTTAACAGTATATGAAAAAGAAATATTTATATGATTTCTTGAAAATGCCGTGAACATTGAATAATTGAAGCCATCCTAAATTCGGTTGGTTTATAATTACGATAAACAAAGCACAAAGATTATAGGCAATAAAAATGTTTACTTTTATATTGAAATTATCTGAAATGATCTGCATTTATATAGCGCTTTTCAAGTCAATGACTTCCCAAAGCACTTTACAGTGTGCTTCACATTTCCCAATAGCGGCCTTGTATTGCAGCCATGTAAGACGCTAACCTGCTTATTGGGGGTATTAGGGGTTCAGTGTCTTACCCAAGGACACTTCGACATGTAACACGGACGAGCCGGGATTCGAACTGGGATCCCTTGATCCCAAGACGAGCGCTCTACCTCCTGGGCTACTCGTGTCCCAATATTTGGCGGAGCCAGGGCCTTCGCTCACAAATATTAAGTAACTACATTCAAAACACTGACAGAATATATTACAAGTGTTTCAAAACAAAAGACAAGAGAGTCAAATATAAAAAGCAGCAATGTAACAAAAACACAAATACTGTATAGCGATGTCGACGAGAGAACTAAAATGCCTTCCTCTGTGCAATATTTTTATAATAAAGTAAATAATGCAAATAAAGAGTATTTTTAATCAACGGGTTTGTCTGTCCATATTGACAACGGATTTACAGGTTTTTGTTCAGGAACAGCAAACATGTTGCTGCGACATGTTGGAATTTATGGTTGCTGTCCATTGATCTCTGCAGTGTGAGATTTTTTTCTATGTGTTGATGTAAATGTGTGGTTTTGCCTCAGCAGCAAACCACTCTACCACACAAATTGCACCTGGCATTGACCACACTGGCATTGTCCACACTGTGCTGCGCTTCTGTCCTTTTTAGCTTATGGTAGGGGTTTCCGCATGGATGTGGCCCTCTTTTCTACGTGGCAGGCAGAATGCCGCATCAGGACAGGTAGTGTGAGTTGCTAAAACTGTTCCCTTCAGTCACATATCCAGGCATTAAAAGCTAACACCAGAGACACATGGGATGGATGGATTATCGCTATTTGACACATTCACACGCTATGTGGTGTATTTGACCTGGAAAACAGTTTTTGGGTTAAGAAAATGTCAATGCCGTCCTTGTATTTTGCCAACTTGATTGGCTCGATTGTACTTTTAGTCAAAAGGCAAAAAAAATAAAATAAAATCATTTCTCTACATATCCGCAGCGAGTTGGTCTAGGCATGCAGAAATTGAAATGAGAATCTATATTACTATTATTCCGTTTACTCACTTAAATGGTACTCTATCTTAAAAAAATATATCTATTTTCATTTGTGTATATACTATATTTGGGGGCAATGTTGCGCAGAATCATGTTCTGTTTTCCATCTGTCATGTTTCCTCATTACTGGCCAAAACCAACCGGCCCCCCACCCCCGGCCCCTACCTAAATTGGAAATAATTCATATTTGAAATCTTAAAGTATTGATGCAATAAGAACTTTAATTAAACCAACCCCCACGGGGTAGAGTGACTCAAAATATATGGACGACTTACACAGCATTCATTTCCTTTGTATAAAACGTCAACATAGATTATATTGTTCGGATGACGGATGCAGACTTTATTGGCATCATTTTTCTTTTGTGTTCAACCCAATTTATTGGCTTAGATAATGTTGGTCCTGTAAGCAAGGCTCAGGAAGTACTACTCATTCATCACTAGATGGCAATGTACATCTATCTCTTTAGGGCGTCCATAAACTCAGTGGTAATGTGTTCATATTTTCATGATCATTAGCATTTATCAAGTGGTTTGTTTTCTTCAAAGGACATTAAATTATGCATTTAAAATGACAATGCCAATATCAAGATTTCAACAGGGTGTTTTTTCCGATCAATAAAGTAACATTTGTGTTTTTACAATTTCCAAGACATAAAGGCACAGTTTGTATTATTTGACCAGAAAACGTTGCTGCATGATTTAGTGCAGGAATATGGCTTTTTTAATGAGTACATACGGCACAGAGATAAAACAGACACTGTGATTACGGAGTTTAATACTTATGATGAGTCAATTATCTGACATGCAAACCTGAGATAATAAGAACTGAGTAAATGGTTGAGTCTAGTATAAGAAACCGCTATTTAAACTACAGTTTACAGTCAGGGTGTCACACCATGAGACCTTTGTATCGAAGCTTATTAAACAGTCTGTGTTCACTGTTGTGACAATTCCTGGTGAAAAGCCACAAAACTAACTTTTTTTACCCAGAAGCTCTAGGAAAGCACCCAGAGTAATTTGATTGGGTGATTGGTTGGAATTGGCTGAGCTATACACAGGACAGGACGCATGCCTTCGGGGTCTCTATATAGTGGTTAGCGCTTGTGCGGCACAGTTCATGTCATGGGAGCCTGTCGTGGGTTCAAATCCAGCTCCAGACTTCCTGTGCGGAGTTTGTATGTTCTCCCCGTGCTTGCGTGGGTTTCCTCCGGGCACTCCGGTTTCCTCCCACATTCCAAAAACATGCATTTCAGGTGAATTGGCCGGTCCAAATTGTCCATAGGTGTGAATGTGCAAATGAGTTGTCTGTCCCTGTGTGCCCTGCAATTGGCTGGCAACCAGTTCAGGGTGTCCCCTGCCCACTGCCCGGAGATGGCTGGGATGGGCTCCAGCCCCCCCGCGACCCTAATGAGGATAAGCGGTACGGCTAATGAGATGAGATGAGATGAGATATATATATATATATATATATATATATATATATATATATATATATATATATATATATATATATATATACATATACAGCACTATAAACCAGCGATGGGCCTTGCATTTCTCACTTATGCCTTTAGTAGGTACATCTGTCCAACCTTCAATTGCTATTTTTTCGCTATAAAACATTTATTGCAACTCGAGCTGCGACACATATAAAAAGCATAAACCCTAACTTTATAAAATTACAATATCATTTAAGAAAATGGTCACATTTTATTCACCAAAACTGCTTTTTAATTGTGCATAAAATCCATCCTCCTTTCTTTTCTCAAAAAAATGTCAACTACTGTATGACAGATTATACAAGCGTTTCATTTTCATTAAGAAAATCTTTTTATCGCCATTGAAGCTAATGCTAAAAGTTAGGCTGTCCTTCATATTTCTGGCATGATTTTTTTAAAATTTTATTTAGGGCTGTTAATAGTAGTGGAGGCATTGGACACAGGGATATTTTTATTCGCCTTTAAGTTTTTATACTACCTTTACCCCCCTAGCCAGTCGTAGTTTATGAAACCCCTGGCATCTAGAAGGCCCTGGCTCCGCCAACTGGAAATCTGATTGGCTAAACCAACATTTATTCAATGCTTCAGGGCCTAGAGAACTGATTGTTAAGACCTCCGAGTAGATTTTTGACCCAGGCAAAAAAACAGCTGGATTGTGTTTGGTTCTATGCTTGAATATAAAAGCACACATCTGGAAGCAGCATAACCAGGAGAAAAGCAATTAAAAGAAATTGACAGACAATTATTCAATACATTTTCATGGACAACATTCATTTAGTATCACATGAAAGATAGTGGGCAGCACGGCGGCCCAGTGGTTAGTGCGTGCGTGTCACAGTTCTGAGGTCACAAGATCGAACCTCCTGTGTTGAGTTTGCATGTTCTCCCGTGCTTGCGGGGGTTCCTCCGGGCACTCTGGTTTCCTCCCACATTCCAAAAACATGCATGTCAGGTTAATTGGCGGGTTCAAATTGTCCCTAGGTGTGAATGAGCGAGCGAATTGTCTGTCCCTGTGTGCCCTGCGACTGGCTGGCAACCAGTTCAGGGTGTCCCCTGCCCACTGCCCGAAGACAGCTGAGATGGGCTCCAGCACACCTGCGACGCTACTGAGCAGTGCAGATAATGGATGGATAATGGATGAAAGATAGTTTAGGCCAGCAGAGAAGGCCTTGCGGGCCGTGACAGACCACCACTGCTATAAATGCACCTTGACTCAAAACATTCACACTCCGGACTGAGTTAGTTCGTTTCACTTGGTAACTTTTGTAGGAAACATAATCACATGCCAGTTCATCATGTTTTCTTTGAACTCTAAACTTCACCATTTGGCTCAAATTGAAGGCAACAAAATATTCAGACTGTGCCTTGAAAAAGTATTAGCCAACCCTGAAATGTTCTTGAGTGTCACAGACTCTATGTAAGCCCTGCTGTCAAATCCCCACAAGAAAATGATGTATGAAAGCTTCCATGGCCTTTCAAAATGTCCTTAATCTGATCAGACATGCCGTGGATCATATCCAAAATGTATTGCACTGGTAATTGAAATCAAATGTTGCTTTCTGCTCCAGCCTGCATGCCAATGGGAACTGTTATTCACAAGGAGGAGGGGATCGGGGTATGGTCAGCAACCCTTCACGGTCCCTAATCATTTAGAGTGACTTTGCATTGTTATTCATTCAGCCACCAACCGGCTCGCCTTTCAAATCGAATCTGGAGTTATTGCAATCACGACTAATGTAGGCAAACTCGGTGATTCTGTTATCTAAACCGACGTTATCCCGCTGGTAGCGTTATGTGCATGAGGAATTTTGCACTTGTAGAGTGCAGGATATGTGAAGTAGAGTTTGGCGAATAATTTTGCAATGTAATCCGGAAACAGCAAATAACAATAGCAACAAAACGAGTAAAAATACCTAATGTATGATATAAAATGTACACTGCAAAGAAAAATGCTGTGGTTTTGTATCCATTTTATATATTTCATGCAATTATTTTCAAATGTAGGAAATGGGCAAAATCATCTTCCACATGCAAAAAAATTCTGAAACTTTTATGACATAATCCATTAACAAAGATATAGTAAAAAAAATATTCCATAGTGTGTTCAAATACATATATCTATGCATATTTATATTTGAATTTAAGAAAATGCTTTATCAAGGTAGCTTGGGACAATGTGACTGATTGACTGACTGACTGAGGTAGGGATAGATAGATAGATAGATAGATAGATAGATAGATAGATAGATAGATAGATAGATAGATAGATAGATAGATAGATAGATAGATAGATAGATAGATAGATAGATAGATAGATAGATAGATAGATAGATAGATAGATAGATAGATAGATAGATAGATAGATAGATAGATAGATAGATAGATAGATAGATAGATAGATAGATAGATAGATAGATAGATGGATGGATGGATGGATGGATGGATGGATGGATAGATAGATAGATAGATAGATAGATAGATAGATAGATAGATAGATAGATAGATAGATAGATAGATAGATAGATAGATAGATAGATAGATAGATAGATAGATAGATAGATAGATAGATAGATAGATAGATAGATAGATAGATAGATAGATAGATAGATAGATAGATAGATAGATAGATAGATAGATAGATAGATAGATAGATAGATAGATAGATAGATAGATAGATAGATAGATAGATAGATAGATAGATAGATAGATAGATAGATAGATAGATAGATAGATAGATGGACTGATTGGTGTAGCATTTGGGGTTTGAATAAATAGATTTGACGTGGATGAATAGAACAAGAGACTTTTTGGGACCAAAACTGCTTTGTGCTGGTTAAGGAGCAATTCAATTGAGACAAAAATTAACAGTGGGTTATAAAACGTGACGCCCATTAATTACTTAATTTATATTATTATCTTTTTTTTAATGTCATAATTCTATAAATATGTTGAGTCTGATTTCCAAAAACATGCATTTCAGGTGAATTGGCCGGTCCAAATTGTCCCTAGGTGTGAATGAGTGAATGAGTTGTCTGTCCCCGTGTGCCCTGCAATTGGCTGGCAACCAGCTCAGGGTGTCCCCTGCCCACTGCCCGAAGATGGCTGGGATGGGCTCCAGCCCCCCCGCGACCCTAATGAGGATAAGCGGTACGGCTAATGAGATGAGATGAGATGATTTACACAAGAAATAACATAAATACAAATCATTAAAATAGTGATACAGAAAAGAAGCTGAAAAATCAAGCTGCAGTTGGTCATAGGATCCACCTGGTGGCAGTATACGTTTGCTGGCTTGTTCTTGCAGAGGTTTGAAAACGAATGTTTTAATGCTGAAAAATAAGAAAGAAATTGTTTGTCCTTGTAAGATAGTGAAAACATATTTCTGGTATTCTATTAATGAAATCTGAATGTTTGATGGTGGAGATAGAAAAACGTTTTTGGAATCGTGTACAGTAATCGGATAAAGCGCTAAAACAATCAGCGTCGAAGCACAATCTTGGCCAGCAGAGGGCATTATATAACACATTTTGCGTTTAGTAGCGGTGTGCACTACACAACTTTCTTATTGGCCCAATATATCACATGGCTTTCTATAACACCCAATACCGACCGAGAGGAGCCAGGCTGTTGCTATGGCATTTCAGAGACAGCTGCGAGCAGTTCCCTCCCTTCACTCCTTCTTCTATCCCATTTTCCTCTCTTTAAACGAGCGCTTCCTACAGGTACAATGACACATTCACAATTTAAGGTGGGTGAAATGAGAGTAATAAGCTGCGGGTGGTCTATTTACAAAAAGTTCGCCCCCTTTAACACATTCCCAGGAAAACGGCCGCAAACGATGAATACGAAATCACAAAGACGCAAGGGCGAAATCATGAATTAATACCGAGTTTTAGACTCCAAGTATATTAAGCGTTGTCCTTATTTAACCTGATTCAGCAATATATAGCTGTTTCGTGCTAAATACAAGAAAAGCCGAAAATGTAAAGAGCATTTGTCTGATTCGGCATTAAAATCAGTATGACATATTTTTTGCTGGTCGTGGTCCAACAGTAAATACTAGTGAAGAGTCGTTCGCGAACAAAACGGCTTTATGAGCGAACAACGAAAGCCGGATCACCATCAATCAGGAGCCTGCTCCCTTTAAAATGCTCTTTCTTTCATTATTTTTCATTCTTTCTTTCTTTCTGTCTGTCTGTCTGTCTGTCTGTCTGTCTGTCTGTCTGTCTGTCTGTCTGTCTTGCTCTCCTTTTCTGTCTGCTTTCTCCTTTTCATCTCTATCGCTCACTCTTTCACTCTTTTTTTTCCTCTCGTTCTCTTTCTTTCTCTCATTTTTACCTCTTATTATCTGTCTCTTTAACTCTCATTTCAGTCTTTTTCTCCTTATCTGTCTCATTCTCACTATCTCTTTCTTTTATCTTTCACTCTCTCTTTCTATCTTCTTTCTATTGTTCTCATACTCTCTGTCTTGCACTCTTTCTCCCCCCTCTCCCTCCATCTATTTCACTATCTCCTCCCTATTGTTGTCACGTGTTCTCTTCACCTCTCTGTCTCTGTCATTCTCTCCCTCCCTCTTTCTATCTTTTTGTTCTCTCGCTTTCTATCTATCCCTCTCTTCTCTCTATTTGTCTATTTGTTTTTCTCCATCTTTCTTTCTATCCATCTCTCTGTATTTTCCTATATCTCTCTCTTCTTACTCTTTTCTGTATCTTTTTTCTCATTTTCCATGTGATTCTCACTTCACGTTTCTCCTCTCTCTTTCCCTCTTTGTCCCTGTCTCTCGCACTCTCTCTCTCTCTTTCTAGGGCTATTTTAGAATAGTGGCACAATACACTAGCATTTGCACTGGTAAATATCATTAAAACAAATACTTTTTAAGAACCTTTTGGGGCCGAAAGAGTCGGCTCTTTTTAGTGAGCCATGCTAAGAAAGCCGGTTCTCTAAAAAAAGAGGCGGAATTGCCATCACTAGTAAATACGCACACACACTGAATTTAAAGGGCCTAATTCTTGCTCCTCCCCGTTGTACTTACTACACCGGATAACACATGCCATCCTCTCATTGGTTTACATCTTGTGATTGGCAGTTTGCCGTCCCGCCCCCCGGCTCTCTGGATGAGCTTCGAGCGTCGGAGACCGGATTGGAAACAGGAAGAGGACTCAAGTGGGGGTAGGGGGGAGAAAAGACCGTGGACGGGATCGGGTTAGGAAAGGTGGAGGTGGTGGTGGAGGAGGAGGGGAGGGGGTTGCATGCATGGACCGAAAGACTGAAGACAAAATAGAAGGTAAAAGTCGACTCCAAACCGTCAACTTCATCGTGTTCAATTTGCCTTCTCAGCTGACATTGTGTATTGTTGTAGAGGTATCGGGTTCCATATTTAGTATCTTTTATTTGCATCCGATGCATTTTCTATAGTAGTCTATGAAATGTATGTGTGTGCATGTGTGTGTCTGTGTGTTTGCCCTGCGTGACACACCGCAATGTGTGCTGCACGTTCAACACACGAAATATATTAATCTCACGTCCCGATTTTCAAGTGAAAACGTGTGTGTTGGTGCACTACTCTTGCATTTTGACTGTTAAACTGTTGAATGTGCTGTGTGCAGGGCACTTGTACAGTAGTCAATCCATTGATAATCTGCATTGCCATTACTGCCTGCATCCAACCTATCATTCTAATTCCTCTCGGCACGCAAGCATTCACAAACACATGCACGTGCATCCTGCCATGAACCCAGTTCACCTGTTTCAGTGTCTGGCACGCATCGGCTTTTGCTCAGTTTGTGTAAGAAAATCCCCCCCCCAAAATTAAACCCCTTATTGCCTTTGACCTTGCTTTGGTGCATTCCAAAACCCTTTGGAGAGACGTGCTTTATGGAGCATAGACCAGGAGAAGCTGCCATTATGGAAGGGCATCCAGCAAAGGGAGGGGGTGGAGAAAGCAAGCCTGCTGGTTATTTTTAGAAATGGCATTGATATGTGTTTCCTTCTCGGGTGCTATGCTTTTTTTATGGTCAAACATGCAAAACAATCAATGTGTGAGATCTGGAGCGGGCTGTCTTGTCTGGTGCAAGTGGGCGCTCCTGACTGTTGCAGCTTCTCGCGATGTCTCCATCTGTGCTTAATGCGCTAGCAAGCCTGGAAGCAACCAGAGACGGCGCTAGCCCGGCGCAGCCCACTCTCCCTTGTATGGTGTTGGATCCTCACAAAACTCTCTCGTCGCATTGAGGGAGGCTGGCGAGATTCTTCCAGTTCTAAACAAAAGACAGAAGCACACTGTAACCTTCCTCAGCCGGCCCGTTGTTTTAGATGCCTCCAAATCACACCTTCTCCCCTCCTGGTTTAAAGCCTCGCTATCAACTCCAGGCTAAATGATAACCGGTTGCCAAGGATACAAGGGGCACACTGTGCAAGCGGAAAAGGGGAGGGTGAGGAATCAAGATGCTGGTATTCTTACGCAGAAAAGTCACCAAGTACAGAAAATACAAGTAGAAACAATACATTCCAAATTTAAGAAAACACAAGGGATGCAAATTGTTGTGGACGTGTTTTTGATACAACAAACCAGCAACTGACAATGGTATTTCCTCATTGTTTCTGCTCTGTGTGTCTTTGCCAGATTGTGGAAGGGGCGAGCATGTCTATTTAAAGACCGTAAGGACGAGAAAGATCTGCTGTTTTTGCTGTTTTGGACTGGCTGAGTTGTGACATTTTTCACTGCAAGGTACAAGTGCTTACTTTGTCTTTTGTAAGTGTAAAATGTCTGCATTTATATTGGGCTTTTCAAGTCAATAAAGACCTCCCAAAGCACTTTACAATGTGCTTCACACTTTTCCATTTACACACATTCACACACTGATAGCATGCAAGGCAACTACTTGTTTATCAGGGTTATTAGGGATTCAGGACACTTCGACACATAACACGAAGGAGTCGTGGATCGAACCTGCGACCTCTTGATCCCAACACGAGCACCTTACCTCGTGAGCTACTGCTGCCCCAAAAAGACACATACAATCGTTGCGGTTGCTCAGGGTCACAAGAGGGCCAACGGCAGCCCACCTGTTATCAAAGGCTCAGAAATAATTGGTTACTTGAGCATCTGTGGTGTCATTTGGCCTTCCCTCTCGAGATGGACAAATAATGGACAGACTTTGCTTCTTAAATTATAACTCGAAGTAGTATAGTATAGTATAGTGCTCGATGCTATTGTTTACAGACTGTTGTTGACATGTATACTTCCCAATGCAAATTGTAATAATTCTTTATTTTTGATACATTCACCAAAAAAACAAAGTCAAATAAATAAGGCCTGGTTATTTCCCTGTATCCATATAGTCTGGTCCAGTTTTTGCAGAAATGTTTCACTTTGTTGTTTTTTGGGTTTCTTTAATTTGAGCAAGTTCATGTGTGCATAATCCAACTCGAACTTGAAATTGACTCCGATGTGAATGCCAGTATCGGTGTTAATATAAAAATGTTTGATATAATCACTTAGAATTTGATACGGTTTGTTGCTCATTTCCAGTACAAATAAAACTCTTAGTCTGTATGGATTGTACAATGAAACAAATTGTATATATAGCTGTGCAGCTCACTGATCATGCAGCCATGGCGGGAATTATTGGTATCTATGGCAGTCTTGTATATCACTACCTCATCATATGGCCTGGTACTTGCCTGAGACAATATTTGGTACCTTAGACCAGCTCGGTAGCCTAGCTCCGAGACTGTGTGGTCGCTGGTTCAAGCCTCGGCCGAGTCATACCTAAGACTTACAACATCGGTACTCATTGCCTCCCTGCTTGGCGCTCTGCATTAGGGGTTGGAATTGGGGGGTTTGGTCACCTAATGACTCCCAACACAGCAGTTGGGTCTAAAAACCTGGCGCCGAACGAAGGCGACGCGTCACGTCGAGAGGTTCGCGTTTCAAATGATTTCTGGTATATATCATGTTTATGGTCTATACTGGCTGAATAAATAAATACATACAAAAATAGTACTCTAGGCTACTTGACCTATCCCTATAGTCAAATGAGTTAATAAAGACAAAGAGTTATATTTTTAAGAACATACCTGTCACAAAGATTTTTATTTTTATTTTTGCATTTATTTAATTTTTGTTGTATTTTACGGTTCTGTGGAACATGACTGCATCTAAGAAGTTGTAATAAATTGATTGTGATTGTGACCATACTGACTTCAGAATTGAAATGTTCACTTTTGTCATTGACAACAACACTCCAGGATAAACATCTAATGAGGATTTAAGAGGGGAAAATAAAATAAATAGTACATTTAGGTCAAACAGGCAAACATATTTACAAGGTAGATCTTGAAGTCTGGCCTAAGTTTTGAGTTTATCACAACAACAGTAAATTGACATTTATTCATTTTCTATACATAAATAAGATATATGGTGTTTCAGTCTTGTGGCTTGTTCAGGGTGGTGATGGCCCTGGGGAATAAACTGTCTCTGAGCACGTTAGTTCCTTTTTTTAAGGGATCTGTAGCGTCTGCCAGAGGGCAACGAGTCAAACAGGTGGTGGCTGGGGTAAGAGGAGTCCTTTATAATGCCATTGGCTCTGCTATGTTACATTAAACAACCGTCGAGTTTTCGGTGTCGGTGACAGAATTATCCAAAGATTAGGTGTACCGTATTTTCCGCACTATAAGGCGCACCTAAAAGTCTTAATTTTTTTCAAAAGCTGACCATGCGCCTTATAACACAGTGCGCCTTATATATGGCTCAATATTAAATTCGCAAGGTCTCGCAACTTACTCAACAGCCGCCGACTCGATTTTACCCCGAACGTGGAGTAGTCCGCGGTGTATGCTGGGATTTATATACCGGCGTTTCATTGGCTAACCAATGTGTCAATCATCATTTGAATCGATCACTATTGGCTGAAGTTATTCGGAGCCTCGGATTGGCTAGATGGCCAAAACAAACCCTGCAATCGGCCGAGTTTAGCAATGGCGTAGCAAGTCCGCGGTGTATGCTGGGATTTATATACCGGCGTTTCATTGGCTAACCAATGTATCAATCATCATTTGAATCGATCACTATTGGCTGAAGTTATTCGGAGCCTCGGATTGGCTAGATGGCCAAAACAAACCCTGCAATCGGCCGAGTTTAGCAATGGCGTAGCAAGCTTGCTACAGTACGCCATAAAGAAACATGTTTCATTAGTCTGTATTTGTAAATATTCTACTCTCCTGGATTTACTTCACTCACGGTTGTAAGAAGACCATGATTGCATATCATTATTGAACGTGAGAACTTAGGTGAGTTATGCGGCTTTATATTTTCCCGGTATCTTGTTTTAGAACGATCTTGATGTTGCTGTGATGAGTAGAGTGAATTAAACTCAATTCCAAGTGTTTATTGTCATATGCACAGTAAAGTTCTGAGCAAAAAAGAAAATAGAAACATAGAAATGTTTGGCATTTCTTGAATCCCAAGACTTCAACCTTCTGAATGATATTTGAAATGACGCATTTAAGTGACATCGTACGGACACCGCATCCGCACGTGTCTACGACACGTATTTGCTTCTTTGCAAGCTTTGGGAATGTTAAGGGGGTAATCAGGTTGACTGAATCATCTGACTGTTTTGTCGACGTTCCCATTGTAGCGCCTTATAATCCGGTGCGCCTTATCTATGGAAGATATAGGACCAAAAACTATTTTTTTGGGGGTGCGCCCTATAGTGCGGAAAATAGGGTAACTCGGACCCTACGACTTAGGCCAGTCTTTAAGCACAACCATATAAATATTTGCCTATTAATCCTTTATTTTTTATGTTATCTGTCTATTTTGAAACTGATATTATATGTTAATCCTGGAGTGCCCAGTCTAATCGCATTGTAAACAATGTTTACTACATTGTTTTCAGTGAATACAAGAACAATTGTAACTACTAAAAACAGAGTTTCTGTGTGTTTATTTCTAAATGCGACATGGTAAAACACCCTTTTTAAAATGCTGACTCTACAGTTATATGTGTTTTTCCTACTATGGGTCATTCTTCATTTTCCTCGCATAACCCCTCGCTGCACGTGACGTCATTTGGGCCTTGGAGCAAATTCCAGATGTATGGCGTTAACCCCACACAGATGGGTTCAATATCGTCTGTGCATACAACGCCGCTGTTGTGGAGTCAAACTGGAGCTGAAACGATCAACTGCACACTCCTACCCCCACCCAGCAAAGTCTCTCGCTAACAAGAGCATGCATTCCTGTGCAATAGGGAGGTTTCAAAACAGATGTCGTGCGTGTAATTGTCCTCCAATTCTTTCAAGTGTAAGACTGTATGATGTGTTTTTCCTTGTCCGTCAGCTAAAAATGGATGTTAGCGTCCAAAGTATTGGAGTCCAGATAAATTGCTTATTTCGAAAGTTTCACAAAAGAAATGGTGACTCACAATAAAAATAAAAAACATTACGGTTTTGGGGGGGCTTCAACATAATTTGCAGCCTCTAAATACACAGTTACAGGTAGCTTATTTTCTTTAAACGATAGAGGATTACAACGACTCTTGACAGGACAGGCATGTTTAGTCTGCATGCTGCAGCGTTGTTTTCTTTTGAATACGACACTCTATCAAATATAAAGTACACACTGGATGTCGCAAAGTCATAATTGCATGTGCACTGTGATATATTGCTGAACTACGAATGCCGGTTGCGGTGTTTAGTGTCCAAGAATAAATCCAAATGAAATGGTCTTTACATGGCCTTAAGCCAAAGCAGTAAAAAAGGATGTCTGGCTTTCAGTTGCTGTAGCAACTGGGTGGAAAATGAGTCTTGAAGAGCTTCCCTGCTCACCCTATTCAATATACACAGTGATGCTTATGATGCATGGCTCTCTAACATTCTATGAGTGGCTATAAATGAGGGCAGAAAACAACCACTGAATTGACAAGTTGCGCAGGTGAAACTGTTGAAAAGCAGCCAGTGTTGACATTATTTTCTCTTTGATATATTTAAAAAATGTCTGGAACAGTTTTATTGAATCACTGACTAGAAAATGAAAACTAAAGTTCTACATCTAAACTTTTGAACATACAAACTCCCAAACCATGCCATAATTATTATTGAATCTTCATTTGTTAGAGGCATCTCAAATTTACTTCTGATACAAACTGGGAGGTTGAGAAAGTAACCTGGTAAGACTTTTTAAAAAATATACCAAAATATCATCTATCTGTTACTTATTCAAATGGATTTTTCAAAAACAACTTGCAGATTGGATAAAACCTGAGAATTAATTCATTTGTGCCTGAATGGCGTTTTCTTAAAAATCATTGTTATTTTTTGATGACCAATGTCATTCAGTAGATCAAAGAGATCAACCTACACATGGTGAAGCAGCATGTATTTGTAATGTTGGTGATGTACCGAATATTAATTTTACAAAGCTCCTAACAATGCGATAATTAACGGTTAAAGAAGCTGGTACCGGGTATTCCAAACAGATATTAAGTTGCAGTAAACTAAAAATGTTGTCATTAGATTTTTGTATAATATAAATCATATGCTCAGTTGTAAATTTAATTGTATCATTTATTTTCTTTTAGTTTTATTTTAAACGAAAGACTACTTTCAGCAAAATTAAGCAATTGTAGTGGGATTGCTTATTGGCCGTAACATTCCTGTAAAATGTGGCTAAAATCCCAATCCAAGACATACTGAAAATGAGCTGAAGAGACTCTGAAGTTTTGTCTCGAACGTAAATAATCACTCCAAGTATATTGAGTAATCTGAGTTGGAAGACACAAAAATAGAAGATTTTTATTCTTGCCTGAAATGTCTTTTTGCTATCAAATGCCTGCATATGAGTGTAGCATGAACATCTTGGCTGGAAAACATGTGAGACAAAAACTTGAAGCCTTGTATTACTAAAACCTTTGCAAATGTGTATTTTACTCTTGCCATTTTTTAGACATTGTATTGTAAATATTTGACTCCTCTTTCCAGGGTCAATCAATGATTGTGCACTTCTGCATGTCATGATTGCGTGTAAAACTGTATCCCAGGTTCAATTTATGCACGTTCATTTTCAGCTGATTTGAATACCTCCCAGAAAATGCAATAAATTTATCTTGGGAAGTTCATTGGCTAACCAATGTGTCAATCATCATTCAAACGGGTTGCTGGTGGCAGAATATATTCAGAGCTACAGGAGGCGATATTCGTTTTATCAAACAGGCCCGTATAGGCCAATGCGGGCTTGTTCTTAAAATCTAAGAGCAATTTGTGAAAATGTTGTATTCTTGATGGTCCTAGCAAAAAATAAAATGCAGATATTTTAACTTGTCTTACAATTAATCAACTAATCTTTTCTGCTCAGGTGTGAAGTGGAGGTCCTCCCAAACACAGACAGGCTGGTAATTTTTCTTTTATAAATAATAAATTCCATTGTGTGTGCCAATTTCAACATCATAATGCATATTTGTTTGTTATAAGAACCCAGAAAATAATTGCAGTACACCAAAAATCCTCACTGTCAAGGGTATTTTTTGAGGTTGCAAAATATAAGGACAGCAGTGCAACATGTTAGCAACATGTTCAAAGGGCATCACAATAAATGAAAGAAAACAAACTTGTCTTTTGCAGGCTGCATGTATCACCCGGCAGAGCTGTACTCTGGCCGTAAAACATGGCACTCCTATCCAGAGGGAGGACCAAACAGAGGACAATGGGCTCCAGTAAACAGTCGGCCTTGGAGCCAAACACAAAGGTCAGAAACAGCACGGCAAAGCACATAAACACTCTGAAAATGATGTTCAAAATTGAAACGTAAGGTTTTGTTTATTTCCAGAGGTTCAATAATGGTGAATTTTATGCAAATGTGTAAACTAACTTTATTCAGTGCCCCACACCTTTTAAAATATCAAAATGTGGTAATAAGGCTTTTGACACACATTTTCTCGGGCGCAGGTCGGCAGCAAGTGTAACTCCCGTTTCCGTGGTGTTGATTAAAGAGTGGCAGTGAGGTGGGCTGATTTACTGTGATGAGCTCATTCAGAAAAAAAACGCAGCTTGGCTTCAGGAAGGATGCAGTTTAAACATGATTGAACAAGCCCTCATCAGCTACACTTTAGTGACAATAGGAGGATATTACTTTAAACGATACATTGCTGCTTTAGTTTCACCAAAGAGGAATAGCCTTCAGGATATACTAAATAATGGCACTCTGTGATGAAACATACTATAAATGGCAGGTATTATTTTCATTTTATTTTCTCAACGTTTAAGCGTATTCAATTTGCGGAGTTCCGGCACCTGTTGATGGCTAGTTGATAAGTGCAGTTTAGTTTTAATTGTCATTAAATCACAGTATTGAAAATCAAGGTTGTCACCCCTGACATCAATTCAGCAAGCAGGTTCTCCAGTGAGAAAGCAAGGTCTTGAGACTCTGATGTGGGCTCTTTTATATCTTGGGGTGGTTAAAAAGCTCCTCGGTTGCAAGTAACAGAGGTAGTTGAGATCCCCCCTGGGTTAAATAAGGCTCTGGTTGCTGTGGGCGTATAATGGTTGACACGCCTCTGCAACATGGTGTGGACATTTGGGACAGAACTTCTGGACTGGCACACTGGGGTGGTGGTACCCATTTTAATGAAGGTGAACTGGATTTTGTGGACCACCTTGGAATCACTCTTAGCAGCAATGTTCCCTCTAATTTTCCACGGGTCTGAGCGTTCACACAAAGTCAGTGAGCAACAGCAACCCCAAGTGTGGCAACTAAATCATTATCAAACATGTCCAAAACTTGACATCACGTTACATTTTGCTGAGTTTCCGGCAATGCAATATTATCTTTCACTTTTGAATGAATTGACTAATGTACGATTGCAAAGGTTGCAGGGCCTACAAACATAATTTGTTTTTACAATCCTTTCACAAGATTTCCATTTCTTTTTTTTGTATCTTTTGTTGCATAATACTAACATTTTTGGAGGCACACTCTACTCCCTGCACTCCCTGTGCAGAGTCCCTGAGTGTAGATTGGAGATAGCCCATACATCTACATGTGTTTGTGGACTTAAAGAAAGCATTCAACTGTGTTACTCGGGGAACCCCGTGGAGGTTCTTCGAGAGTCTGGGATACTGGACAGTCTAATGGTCCCTAAATGATAAGTGCCAAACTGTTGGTTTGCAGGAAGTAAGTCGAATTAGTTTCCAATGGGAGTTGGACTTTGCCAAACATGTCCTTTGTCACCAATTTTTTTCAGAACCCTTTTTAGCAAATTGTACATGCAAAGTAGATTCATGGAAGGCTTTTATGGCCTCAGCGTTGCATCTCTGCTTTTTGTTGATTATTTTGTGGTGTTGGCTTCTCAAGCCGCGATCCTGCCCCAAGTGGAGGATTTCAAGTATGGTGGGGTCTTTTTCACGTGTGAGGGTAGGAGGTAGCGGGCAACTGACTGACAGATCGGTGCAGCGTCTACTGTAATGCAGACCAAATACCGGTTCGTCATGGTGAAGAAGGAGCTGAGCCAAAAGGTAAAGCTCTCTGTTTAACTGTCTACAGTAAGTTCTTATCCTCACCTATGGTCATGAACTGACCGAATGAACAAAATACTGGATACAAGCGGCTAAAATAAGCTTACTCCGCCGGATGGCTGGGCTCAGAGATTGGGTGGGAAACTCAGTCATCCAGAAGAGGGTTTCAGTGTAAAGCTGCTGCTTCTTCATGTTAAGAGGAGTCATTTGAGGTGATTTGGGCATCTGGTAAGGTTGTCCCCTGAATGCCTTCTTTTGAAAGCATTTCAGACATGTCCCCCTGGCAGGAGGCTCGGGGACAACCCAGGACATGCTGGAGATACTGTCTCTTGGCTAGCCCTTGAACACCTCCGAATCCCATCAAATCAGCTGTTCGAAGAGGTTGGGTATAGGAAGGTCTGGGCTTCCATGCTGAGGTTGCTGCCCCGCTACCCAACTCCAGATAAGAGGAAGATAAAAGATGGATGGATGAATATATTACAATTATGTATGTCTGTTGCCTTATAGACGCAACGGAGGCCAAGTTGCACCCCATCATCCCATCTCAGCATCAAGTCATCAATATAACAGGTAAAGAATTTAGAAGATGTCAAATGAACACTCATAATCCTAATATATGAATTGGTGAGCGCACACAGTCTTTCGTATAGTAAGTAAAAACCTAATCTTTGATCACAAATCTTTAAAACTAATTTGGACTTGTGACAAAAAACTTTTAACACTTTCAGTAGCATTTACAGATGTAGATATCCAAAATTCAGTTTACAAGTGCTAGTACTGAAATGAGGGAAACTTGATCAAGATTCAAGGACACTCCCGTTGTTTTATTGTTTAATATGGTAATCAGGTCCCTTTTACCCGCCCGTGCTGTTTTCACAGTGATTATCTCTTTGACCGAGATGTTTGTTGATCAAGTTTGTTTGTTTGCCAAGGAGGGAACGACCACTCCACCATGCCCAAGACAAGGGTTCCTCAAAGGGGCACAGGATGTCTTTACACATTTGGGATGGCAAAGAACATCCTTTTGAGGCCCAGAACTGGCATCACAACTCTTTCCACAATCGAGCTGGCACCAACCACGGGTATCAAACAGGACCGGGACAGCGCTACACAAACTGGGACAGGCGTGTCGGCAACTCTTTGGTGAGGCCTTTTTAAATGGGCTTACAAAAAAAGTAATTTTGCTTCACAAATTTGGTAAAATATTGTGGTATGTCATCCCGGTGCTTACAGCACAGGAATCCTCGCCTGCACTCTCACAACGGAGCGTTACAAACCCCCCGGGAAAGATTGGCTCCCTGTGAGTTTAGCCGGGGCTTCCTTGCTCGAGCGACCGACGACAGGCCTTGGAAACGACCAGTCTCTCACCAGCACCAAGAAAGCCCGCCCCTGCTACACCCTACGTCATCAAGGGATGAGCATCCAGCCAAGAGGAGCCGGGAATCGCGACCTGATGAGGTTTTTCTAATTCAACAATTTTTAGCTTGGTGACTAAATCATTTTAGCCCTTCAGACAAAAATACTACCATATGTTTGAATTATAAATTGCCGTTTTTTTCATTGTTTGGCCGGGGCTGCGATTTATACTCTGGTGCGACTTTTGTGTGAAATTCTTAACACATCATTATATAATTTCACGAGTTATTTTCACACAAGATCGCAAGAGGTTGTTCTACGCCTGATTTGATCATTTCAACATTGCCAGTGTTGTGCTGAATAATGTCCTCCCGCGTGAATTACTAGAAATTGTGCCAACTTTTGAATACATACATATATACATATATATATACTGGACTGTCTCAGAAAATTAGAATATTGTGATAAAGTTCTTTATTTTCTGTAATGCAATTAAAAAAACAAAAATGTCATACATTCTGGATTCATTACACATCAACTGAACTATTTCAAGCCTTTTATTATTTTAATACTGCTGATTTTGGCTTACAGCTGAAAAAAACTCAAAAACCCTATCTCAAAATATTAGAATACTTCCTCAGACCAAGTAAAAAAAATAATTTTATAACAGCAAAACTAAATCAAACATTTGAAAATGTCCATTGATGCACTCAGTACTTGGTTGGGAATCCTTTTGCACGGATTACTGCATCAATCCGGCGTGGGATGGAGGCAATCAGCCTGTGGCATTGCTGAGGTGTTATTGATGCCCAGGATGCTTCGATAGCGGCCTTCAGCTCATTTGCATTTGTAGGTCTGGTGTCTTTCATCTTCTTCTTAACTATACCCCACAAATTCTCAATGGGGTTCAGGTCAGGGGAATTAGCAGGCCAATCAAGGACAGTGATGCCATGGTCAGTGCACCAGTTACTGGTGGTTTTGGCACTGTGGGCAGGTGCCAGATCATGCTGGAAAATGAAATCCTCATCTCCATAGAGCTTTTCAGCAGATGGAAGCATGTAGTGCTCTAAAATCTCTTGGTACACAGTTGCATTTACTCTGGACTTGATGAAACACAGTGGACCAACACCAGCAGCTGACATGGCTCCCCAAACCATTGCTGACTGTGGGAACTTCACACTGGATTTCAAGCAACTTGGATTTTGCTCTTCTCCAGCCTTTCTCCAGACTCTGGCGCCTTGACTTCCAAATGAAATGCAAAACTTGCTTTCGTCTGAAAAGAGGACTTTGGACCACTCTGCAACTGTCCAGTGCTTCTTTTCCATAGCCCAAGTCAGACGCTTCTTCCGTTGTCTTGAGTTCAGAAGTGGCTTGACCATGGGAATACGGCTATTGTAGCCCATTTCCCGGACACGTCTGTGAACTGTGGCTTTTGATACCTGGACTCCAGCTTCAGCCCACTGTCTTTGAAGCTCCCTCAAAATCTGGGAGCGGCTCTTCTTCACAATTTTGTTAAGGCTGCGGTCATCTCTCTTGGTTGTGCAGCGTTTCCGGCCACATTTTTCCCTTCCAACAGACTTTTTGTGGATATGCTTTGAAACTGCACTCTGTGAACAGCCTGCTCTTTGAGAAATTTCTTTTTGTGTCTTACCCTCCTGATGGAGGGTATCAATGATGGTCCTCTGGACAGCAGTCAGATCAGCAGTGATTTAGTTTACTGAACCAAGCTGAGTGTTTTTAAGGCTCAGGAAACCCTCGCAAGGTGTTTCGAGTTAATTAGATGATTCAGGGGATTAGTCGAATAGCCTACTTGTATACTTTTTCATGATATTCTAATATTTTGAGATAGGATTTTTGAGTTTTCTTAAGCTGTAAGCCAAATTCAGCAATATTAAAATAATAAAAGGCTTGAAATAGTTCAGTTGATGTGTAATGAATCCAGAATGTATGACATTTTTGTTTTTTTAATTGCATTACAGAAAATAAAGAACTTTATCACAATATTCTAATTTTCTGAGACAGTCCAGTATATATATATATATATATATATATACAGTGCATCCGAAAAGTATTCACAGCGCTTCACTTTTTCCACATTTTGTTATGTTACAGCCTCATTCCAAATTGTATTAATTTAATCTCTTATCTCAAAATTCTACACAAAATACTCCATTATGACAATGTGAAAACGGTTTTTTTTTTCACTTTTTTTGAATTTATTAAGAATAGAAAACTAAGAAATTGCATTTACATAAGTATTCACAGCCTTTGCTTAATACTTTGTTGATCCACCTTTGGCAGCAAATACAGCCTTAAGTCTTTTTGAATATGATCCCACAAGTTTAGCACACCTATCTTTAGGAAGTTTTGCCCATTCTTCTTTGCAATTAGTCTCAAGCTCAATCAGGTTGGATGGGAGACGTTTGTGCACAGCCATTTTCAGATCTCTCTAGATGTGTTCGATCCGATTCAAGTCTGGACTCTGGCTGGGCCACTCCAGGACATTCACGGAGTGGTTCTGAAGCCAATCTTTTGAGATATTGCCTGTGTGCTTTGGGTCGTTGTCCTGCTGAAAAATGAACCTTCGCCCCAGCCTGAGGTCAAGAGCGCTCTGGAGCAGATTTTCATCCAGGATATCTCTATATATTGCTGCATTTATTTTTCCTTCTATCCTGACTAGTCTGCCAGTTCCTGCTGCTGAAAAACATCTTGATGCTGCCACCACCATGCTTCACTGTAGGGATGGTATTGGCCTGGTGATGAGCGGTGCCTGGTTTCCTCCAAACATGGCGCCTGGCATTCACACCAAAGAGTTCAATCTTTGTCTCATCAGACCAAAGAAATTTGTTTCTCATGGTCTGAGAGTCATTCAGGTGCTTTTTGGCAAATTCCAGACGGGCCTGATTGGTGGATTGCTGCAGAGATGGTTGTCCTTCTGGAAGGCTCTCCTCTCTCCACAGAGGAACGCTGGAGCTCTGACAGAGTGACCATCGGGTTCTTGGTCACCTCCCTGGCTAAGGCCCTGCTTCCCCGATCGCTCAGTTTAGAAGGCCGGCCAGCTCTAGGAAGAGTCCTGGTGGTTCCAAATGTCTTCCATTTACGAATAATGAAGGCCACTAAGCTCATTGGGACCTTCAAAGCAGCAGAAATTTTTCTGTATCCTTCCCCAGATTTGTGCCTCAAGACAATCCTGTCTCGCAGGTCTACAGACAGTTCTTTTGACTTCATGCTTGGTGTTTGTGCTCTGACATGCACAATTAACTGTGGGACCTTATATAGACAGGTGTGTGCCTTTCCAAATCATGTCCAATCAACTGAATTTACTGCAGGTGGACTCCAATTAAGCTGTAGAAAGATCTCAAGGATGATCAGTGGAAAAAAGATGCTCCTGAGCTCAATTTTGAGCTTCATGGCAAAGGCTGTGAATACTTATGTAAATGTGATTTCTTAGTTTTCTATTTTTAATAAATTAAAAAAAAGTAAAAATAAAACTTTTTCACATTGTCATAATGGAGTATTTTGTGTAGAATTTTGAGATAAGAGATTAAATTAATACAATTTGGAATGAGGCTGTAAAATAACAAAATGTGGAAAAAGTGAAGCGCCGTGAATACTTTCCGGATGCACTGTGTATATATATATATATATATATATATATATGAATAAAACTTTTTTTTTTTTTTTTTTTAAACGTAACCCACTTCAGGGTATGTACACCTCTAGGTTCGTAAAAGGTTTGAGTAAGAAAATCAATGAACCATACTGTTAGAAAAATAAAACTTTTAAGAAGTTTGAACATTTACAACAACACAAAATATATACAGAATAATATCGGGCCAAAAATTAAAAAAAAACATAGAAAAATTGAATGATCATTTTGTTTGAGTTCGTTTTAAACAAACAATCGAGTTGGGTGTTTAGTCAAAGACAAGTCAGTCAGGGGATCGAGAAAGAACAAATATAAGGGTGGTAGGGTTTAATCCTCAAAATGGGTGGATCGCCATTAATCTTGAATCTTGAAGTCCAGATATGTGGAAGATGACTCTAAGTCTACCCTGTAGGCAACTGGGGATGCACAGTTTTTTGGGGGGTTTTAAAAACCCAATTAAGATGGGGAGGTCTTCCTTCTGGGAATGTGTGAAGACCCCGCTATCACGTGGTTTTAAATTAAACTCCCGTTTCCAAAGTATGTCGTAAGTATTTTGAAGACTCAGACACCACACATTGATATCCCATCAAATGCTATTTCAGAGTCCTGCTTGAGTTATAACCTGCAGATAGCTGGCAGCAGAATCTGTCACCCAGTCAGTGATGACCAAGGCAATTGATTTGGAATTCACCAGTCGATCCTGTAGATTTACTTATGTGTGATTGTATTAAAGGTAAAAAATGGTGGTAAAAGTGTTATCATTGTAAAAAAAAAAATATCTAAAACATATCCCTACTTGTTCCCTTGCTGTCCTTCAATTATCTAAAGTTAAGAACATTCCTCTGTTTAGTCTTGTCATCCTGGCTCAAGACATTCTGTTGCCCATCCACCATCCCTGTCTCACCATAACCGATATAACCAAGACGACTGTAAGCCTCCTCATGACCGACCGGGTCCTCTCTACCCCTCTGACCAGAGGACCTCAACAACACAGCAACAGGTACATTATAGTTGCTTACCTATTGAAAATTGTGCTCCATTGATGTTAATTTCTCCTTTTATACAGGAGACCTCAAAACCACGCACTGGAGGGAATACTTTTGGCAAAAGCGATTTAACGGTCCAAAATCGCATTTGCGGCAGCAGGGCTCCGTATCTTGGGAAAGGTTACCAAAAACCGTCTTCATCAGTAGAAGACACACGTTTGCCTTACAGCCACCCAAATCCTCATCATCACCAACAACGGCTCGCCCGCCAACCTACAGTTGAACAGCACAACCCTTCGAAAGAGCGCCTTGAGGAAGGAGAGACCCAAAGGAATCGTCTTCACAAGCAAAGCACAGTACGAAAGGGTTTACGTGAATGGTGCCCAATTATATTTAGCCGATTTGGTTTGATTCTGTTATTTTTTTTCATGTACTTTTTGATAGCACGTCAAAGGTTATGATAAAACACTATTTTAAAAAATTTCTGCAAACAGCATCTGTATAACACTGCTATATCTTTGTTCTCAGGAAATTCAGCGCAACATACAAAGCAATTCAAGAGACCCTGTCCCTTTCAGATCCTCTTCCAAAAATTCTCCTAACTATTCTTCTCCTCATTCAAAAGATTCTGTTAAAAGTCCACACGTTGGCTCTCCACCATGCAAAGCCACCAAGAACAGTCAACAGCATTGCTCAGGCCTCAAAAAGCAGCCCAAAGTCAAGGAAAGCCCCTCCCACAAAACCAGGCTCTCTTCGCCCTCCATCTCATCTCGTACGTCTCCAGCTTGTCCAAAACCCAGTTTTTCGGATGTCAAATACAAGAAAACCACGCAGCCTCGCAGCTTGTCTCCCCACCGCAAGCTGAAGAAAGCAGGAGCTCGACAACTGGTGGACTTTATTCCGGTGAAAAAAAAGAACAGGGATGTGAACAAAAAGTCCAAAGACCGGACAAAGAGTAGCAAAAAAGAACGGAAATCAACTGAGAAAAGGAAGACAATAGATGGGACTAAGAGAAATAATAAGAAAATAACCCAGAAAACTAAAAACGTGGAGAAGAATTCAAGTGGTTCTGGTTTAAATTTTAACTCCTTAGTTGAGGCAGTGCTCCAAGATAACCAAGAACAGAAAGCAAAACCCATCAATTTGCTACCTTCCCTCTTGTGTGAAACCTTGGAACCTCTTAACAAAGCACCTGCTGTGAGTTTTGAGCAGTCAGGCAAGGGGCAAGGAGGTCTTCTCCATGCCCCAGACCTCCAGCCCGTTGGTGTAATCACAAACACAGAAGTCGGAGACGACCTCTCCAACACCCCTCCCGTCCTCAGCAGGCAGGGCTCACCGGTATCTGACCTGGCAGAGAACCAAGATGACGTGGAGAATGGGATGCTGTGCAGGCCCATGCTCCAGCCCAGTCCCAGTCAGTGTTTGTTTCCTCCGCACTTGGAAGACTGTGACAGAGGTCAAAATAAGCCGGTGCCAGAAGATCCATCAGGAACCACTCATATGCTCCAAGAGGAGAAGAAAGAACTCCCAGAATTACACCATCAGCAACAAAAAGCAGGTTTGGATGATGTTTTCAAGAGTTTAGCTTCATTCCTCAGTAGTCAAAGGACGGCGTGCCGAGGTGGTCCTTTTGGGGGTTCTCATGGGGTTAAGCTGGCCTCTACACTCGCTTTGGGGCCAGAAATCAAGCAGCAAGGCTCCACTCTCAAATCGCACCAGGCGTCCCCCTCAGAAGCAAGCGACCGCTCCGAAAAGCACCGAAAAAAAACTGAGCGTAAGTCAATGGCAGAGACCTGCAATCAAATTCTGGCGCCTGTCAAGGATAAACACGCCCAAACTGAGCAAGAGGTCAGCGCGGAGCTGAGACTGACCACCACCCACGTTGCCCCTTTCAACCAACTCATCTCATCAAAAAAAAAAAACAAGGGTGACAATTCGCAGGCTTCTGTTGGAATTAAAAGACAAAGAGATGAAAGCAAACCAAAAAAATCCCTTCCCAGCATTTATGAAGTGCCCAATAAGAAAGTGAAACATGAAAAGGCAAGAGCACACATCATAAAGATAAAAGATGATGTCAGCGTGCTTGGAAATGTTGCTAGCACTTCCCAGATGAAAACCTCAAGCTTGCTAGCAACGGCAACCAAGCCAACTCCTGACAATCCACTCCAGCGCAAAATCCTATCGCTGGGATTCACCAAGGAGCTGAAGGTCCTCTTGGTAAAAATGAATATTGAGGGGAAAAACGTGTTCAAAGCAGAAGAGGTCAAAGGGAACAAAGTTCCTCTTTGTCAGGTTACCATCCAAAACACGGGGGCAGAGGTTGTGGAAGCTTGCAAGTAAGTGGTCAGATTGTTGTCAGTGTTCGCTGAAACAAGAGTTAAATACAAGCCCGGTTTTGTCTTTTTATAACAGATGGGCAAAGGTGAAGGGGAAATTCAAGGAGTCATACGTTCTGCCTTCACTCTCTGTCAAACCGAGAATCTCCAGCCACATTTCCATACCTCGGGAGAAGCTCAACCCTCCCACGCCAAGCATCTATGTAAGTCCTACATGAGTGAAGGACAGCTAGTAGATGATACACCTTGAATTGTAACTAAAGGTTCTGCACTGCGTGAAAAAAGCGTTTTATTGGTGGATCATTTTTCAAACAATTATTTATTTTAAAATTATTTTGAAATAAACTTATTCTTTTGTGACTGTATATCATTTTTCTGTATAAAATGCAAGAAATATATTACTTTAAGTTGCTGTCCAGAATTTGTAACTGCCGCCATCTTCTGGCTTACAGCCATGATCACAGCCTCATTTAGCTCATTCATCATATAGATGCATGTCTTGCATCTATATGATGAATGAACTCTTGTTCATTCATCTTTGGAGGGGTTTGGGTTAGCGTATATACTGTATTTAAAAAAGGAATTTCTTTATTTTTACCATTTTCATGCTACACTAACAAAAAACTGAAACGACGAGTATGAAGTCACTCCTTATCACGCGAGCAATTTAAACGGACAAAAATTGTGGCTCAGATGACTATTTACAGTAGCTTCTTTCAGACATTATAAAATTCCAAAAGAATTGACGCCCTTTTTATTACACTTTGACATCATTGAGTGATGTCAGTTATAAAAAGAAAATTTAATACAACATAGACCAAACACAGACGGAATCACAAATGAAATCGGGCACAGAATCTCTGTTTCATTTTTTTTTGTGCACCATTCAGTGAATTATAGCTTATGAATTATTATTTGGCTTAGGATTCATCACATTTTCTGATTCTTTTTATTTAATTTTTACGGGCAGCACTCAGTGACCTTTAAACAGCTGTGGATTGATTCTCCCTTTGGATTTATTCATTGAAAAAATGACTACAAAGTCATAGAAAGTACTTAAATTTTGCCATAAAAAAGTATACGAACCCTGACAATTACTAAAGTATTTAATTACAATGATTTTTCTATAGAAAACTTGCATTGGACTAGTTTTGCCACACCATCACATTTGAACTGCTCAACGCTGCAAGCTTAATATTGCTATTGTTTGCAGTTGGAGAGCAGGAGGGACGCTTTCTCGCCAGTCCTGCTCCAGTTCTGCACCGATCCCAAAAATGCAGTTACTGTCATCCGAGGCCTCGCTGGCTCCCTACGCCTCAGTGAGTTTATACACAACTCAAATTCTGAGAGTGCTTGGGGCTATAATTGCTCTTTATTCTTCGTCATTAGTGTGTGGGAAGATCTCAACCCTACAATGAAATACATTTGATCACTGGCGGGAAAGGGGCAATCTTGTGTATCTCATTTAGTCCCGTCATTGAAGTTGACACGATAAGTGCAATCGAGTTTTGTGGGTCTGATAAAAACGCTCTTCTTTTTTCTTTCCAATGTGAGACCTTGGTTTGTTTTCCACCAAATCACTGGTGGAGGCTAATGCGGAGCATGCTGTGGAGGTGAGGACTCAAGTCCAGCAGCCAGCAGACGAAAACTGGGACTCCCACGGCTCTGCTCAAACGTGGCCCTGCGAGAGCAGCCGATCCCATACTACCATTGCCAAATACGCTCAGTACCAGGCCTCTAGCTTTCAGGAGAGCCTGCAGGTTGGTAGGCCTTTTTCCTTTGGGGCAATAACACGACTGCTTTTTAAGTCTGCAAAACTCAGAAACCGGGTGTAAAATAAACGGACTACAAGGCGCGCACCTACAAACCCCACATTAGTCGGACATTTTGAGGTGCGCCTTATATGCGGACAAAATTGGAAATACCTAATTCGTGCGATCATTGATCAGTCAATAAACATATTGCTGACCCCAATTGCATGTTTGTGTGAATGTGCAATGAAGCTCGAGATGGGTAGAAATGGTAATAGCACAGATTCCTAACTACCATGCCACTAGAGATATTTGTGTTGGTTCACAACTGCCCGAAACACGAATCATTCTGGGGGTGAGCGCTGAATTCAATTCACTAGACCGCTAGATACAATTAACCCATGAAAAGGCAATAGGTCTTATGTCATTATCACTCTGTTTTAGCCACATATGTTAGAGTAGAGAGAATGTTGTTTCACTTTTTCTCAGCTAAAACTAAGCATTAAACTTAACAAACTTTTTGAATATGCAGTTCCCTTTATTCTGTTTAGATTGACTAAATTACTTCTCTCAATGCCCTTATTGTCATTCAGTTGGAAATCCCTGCACTCTGTAATGACTTTGTGAGTCGACTGTACAATGGACCGGTTTAATGCCTGACAATATTATTTTGGCCTAGTCCAATAATAACAACAATTTTGTACCGGGACTTAAAAAAGCGTGATGATGAGCCTAATACCTTTTCACTTTTTCATTTGTATCCCTACTGTATCTCCACGCCACAATTTTTGCTTTCCCTTTGCATCCTATGTCATGCAATTGAAGGAAATTGTTATCAGTGATATATTCTGTCTGATCAATGTGCGGATACCAAACATTTGAAATATGGGCCTTTGTTTAAATAACCCCCCCAAAATGGCCTCATTCTGCTTGAACTTCCCCCAAAACTGTCTTGTTTCTATTTTCTAAGAAAATGAGCCCTATTGTAAGAAATTCAAAACAATGTGGTAATTTGGTTTAACCCCGTCCCAAAAATGTTTACTTTTTATCACAACCTCAGAAATATACTGTATGGTAGGAACTACTGTAGGGTCATTTATTTAACATAACTCTAAAAAATATACTTAATTAAATTTCACCCCCTCCGCATGGCAACACACAAAAAAAAACTCATCTTATTTAGGTTTTTTATTTAATCAGGGTGGCAGTGAATGATTTAAGACAATCCCCAAAATTAAAGAACGTTTTTTTTTTGTAATAAACAAATACATGGCATCCCCCAAAACCTGGGTCACTGTATTGTGAGATCTGTTTCAGAACCCCCCAAATTGTATTTGTATAAAACAACCCCAAAGGGATAGTTCATGTTGTCATAAAATTCCCAACAAATTGGTTTGATCCTTATCGTTTTGTAGGCTTTTCACCCAAGTCGTGTTATTTCTAAAAAACAAATTTTTTAATCCAGTTTAGAGCATAATCCGCAACTTATGCCTGAGTTGCTGAAGTTGTGAATCGTAAGGTAATTTAAACATTTGGCCAACCTTCTATCTAAGCTCATGTAGATGCTTTGTAGGAGGAGAAAGAGAGCGAGAATGAAGAAGAAGAAGAGCAAGCCAACTCCTCCAAACCGTCAACCGCTGCCAAAGCAGGTGACGGTATAACCGCCTCTGTGCCCCCCTCTGGCATAAACGCTGCAGCAAATGCACCCAGCTCTGAAGTGAAACCCATTGGAAAAATAATCAAATTTGGGACCAATATTGATCTCTCAGACCCAAAACGGTGAGTTGATCGGATCTCATTCTTTGAAACGTGTGTTTATCGGACATGGTGCGCCACATTTTCTTTAGGTGGAAACCTCAGCTGCAGGAGCTGCTCAAGCTTCCGGCCTTCATGCGAGTAGAGTCGGTCAACAATATGCTCAGCCATGTCGGGCACACCATCCTGGGAATGAACACCGTTCAGCTTTATATGAAAGTTCCCGGCAGCCGGACACCAGGTCAGTGTCACTCTGATGTACAGGGGATTTACCTAATCAATGGCAGAACTGTGGAACATCATTCACATCTAGAGCCATGTGTGGCACCAAATGAAAAATTACAACATTCGATTGCGACCATTTTCCATCAGGTCACCAAGAGAACAACAACTTCTGCTCAGTCAACATCAATATCGGACCAGGTGACTGCGAGTGGTTTGCTGTGCACGAACACTACTGGGAGTTCATCAACAAATTCTGTGAGAAGTGAGTGAGGAAGCGGGGTTAAACAAATCGGACGAAGGCCCTGGTTTGGACTTTTTAATGTACTTTCACTTCAGGCATGGAGTAGACTATCTCACGGGGTCCTGGTGGCCAGTTCTGGAAGACCTTTACAAGTCCAACATCCCCGTCTACCGTTTCATTCAGAGGCCCGGCGACTTAGTGTGGATCAATGCCGGGACGGTGCACTGGGTACAAGCAGTGGGCTGGTGCAACAACATCGCATGGAATGTGGGACCTTTGAACTGTGAGAAAATTCTCTTTGAGATTGTGTTAATTATTGTATTGAATATTTAGTCGATTAATTAGATAAAAACAATGCTTTCACTTGAATTCATGTATTCTTAAACAGTAAAAAAACTGGTATCCAACCGACCAGAATTAGTTCGGACCAAAATATTACAACTCTGAATTTTGCTGCCAAGAAAGTATTAAGTTGCTGTGTGTATTGGGAGATTGCCGTGCGGGCTGACTGCCAAAATTACCTTATTCATTGCAGGGCTGCTACGTGGTGTGGTTGCAGACATGCAATTTAATAAACATAGTGCAAATAGAGGACTTTCCTTGAGGCTACAAATATGGCACGTTTGTGAAACCATTTCTATTCTCAGCATTGTAAGTGACAGATTTTTTGCGAAATGTAGCACGGAATTAACATTTATCTCTGGCCCCGTAATTAGAGATAGTGTGATAATATTACAAAAGCCTGTCAGTACCAAAGTTTTGCGGTAGGACCTTGTGTGTAATGCGCACCCAAATTTGTAGCTGTCAAACTCACGGCCCGCGGGCCACATCTAGCCCAGCGTACAATAACTCTCAAACTACAGATCCCACAATACATCGCTTCTGCTGCCGCCACAAGACTTCCTGAAAATGTTCCCGCATCAATCGAGTTAGTTGTAGCCTGACGTGGCAGCCACTTTTAAAACTATTTACTGAAAAACAGCCCGGCCAGTTGAAAAACAAGACCAACAAGTGAAATTAATAGTGAATTTTTAGTGTCGGGAAGCAGAGACTTCACGTCCGGGGGCGACCTTCTATATTTCATTATGAAAAGGTAGGCTAAATGGAGAAAAGCAGGGTGATGTTTTTGTTGCTGTGGATTACGCGGATGCAAAACCCTCACAATAACCAAGAGAAAAGTGGAATTGGAAAACGGAGCCTTTAAACGATTGGAGGATCAATATTTGTTAACTGACATTGCTGGTAATCCCATGTGTCTTCTTCATGGAGCTTATGTGGCCCTGATTAAGGAATTTAATGCACTACTAGAGAAAACATCAGAGTAAGCTGGAAAACTGAATGCAGAGCAGAAGATACAGAAAGTTAAACAGTTAAAATAGAATATGAGGATTTTTTTTTCACCAAAGTGAAAAGCACAAATTTTCATTATAGTTCCATTTCTTTTTTTTCCATATTTTGAGATAATTTTTATGGAAAGCAAAGTTTTTTACGTTATTTAATGTTAATTTATTTATACTGGAATGATGTTCCTGTCTGTTTGAAATTCATATTTATGTTTAAAAAAAAAAGGCAAGCGTATTCAAAAAATATTAATCCTGTACAGCCTGCGACCAAAGGTATGGTTTGAGTTTTGGCCCTCTGTGCAATTGAGTTTGAAACCCCTGTAATACACAAATAAATCCTGTATATGGATGATCTATAAATAGAAATAATAGTTCTACATTATCAAAAGTTTCTACCGATGTGTTTTTGTAATGAAAAATAACCAGCAGGTGTCCTTCTTTCTGGATTTCCTAGCTTTGCTGTCAATTTGTCACACGTGTTCTTTGTTCTGTTGGACAGCATACCAATACCAGCTAGCTTTGGAGCGTTACGAATGGAACGAACAGAAGAAAGTGAAGTCGATCGTTCCCATGATTCACGTGTCCTGGAACGTAGCTCGCACCATCAAAATTGCAGACGCTGACACCTTCAAGATGATTAAGTATGATTTCTGTTGGTTCTATCTAGTGTTTTGTTTTTTAGGGTTCACTGTGTTCCCATTTTTTATTTGGATTGAGGCACAACTATATTCACACTCTACTCCTTAAGGAAGGGAAAGTATCCAAGGGCACTTGGAACTGACAATAAAGAAATATGCACTGAATAAGTAAAAGACAAGTACTGAAGGAAGACAGATTTTTTTTCATTTGCATGTTCAAATCAACATCCGGGTAGTTAGACAAGAAGGGTAAAAACTAGCGCTGGTGTGAACAGTTTAAAGTTTTCATCTATGATAAAACAGAATATTAGTGGCTTTTAAGTACAGAGTAAGGCTAAATTGGTTTCACAGATGCCTTTTTAAAATGGCTGACAATCCACCCTTTATATACCTAGGAGGAGGAACACATAAGTTAGTGAAAAATTCCGAAGGCACCAGCTTCACGCTAGTCTTTTTTTCCAGACCGAATCCTGCTGATGGTTTGATAAGATTCAAGACCTCTCACCCAACAGTAAATCACAACATCCTCTAGAACAATTTAGAGACTGTATAATGATTAGAAAAATTGATATATTGTGGCGACAAGTGAATAAAAACAGAAGTAAATAAGTACATTCTAATCTATGGATCATTATTAGGCTCAATGATTACCACAAAATGATTAACTTGATACAAATATTGATGTGAGGATTTAAAAGAATGAAAATGATATAAATGTAAAACAAAATTTAAAATATTCAAACAGTAAACAAATATTTGTACACTGGTGTATTTCTTAAACTGCAATGTTTAATAGTTAAATGAATCAGAGAGAAATGTACACATTTTTTACCTTTTTTTCTTCAAAGGTATGAAACTTACAATTTTTTATTTCAAAGTATTGGATTGTATTAAAAAGATTATGAGGATATTGAAATGTATTACTGAAAAAAGTCATAATTGTTTGGGTTTTCCAGTTATATCATTTTCATTCTTTTAAATCATCACATTAAAATTTATATCAAGTGAATCATTTCACCGTAATTAATGCGCCTTATGATTATGATCAACTTATTTGAACATACTTATATAATTCTTGTTTTCTACACTTGTCGAAAACAACCATCCATTTATCTAGTAGTTATACAGTATCTACATTGTTCTAAGTGGTGTTGTTTTTCATTTGTTTATAGCAATAAAAATCTCAAAACTGCTCTCCAGCACCTGTGTTAATCTGTCTCGTCTCGCAACCAAGATGGCAATTCTAACACATCGTGGGAGGAAGTCTCTCTTACTTCAGTACTTGGCAGCTATGGGGGAAATGTTGCCTAAACTGTCGGATCTTGGTTTCTCACAGACACTGCCTCCTGCAGTCCATCAAGCATATTCAGATTTTAAGGCAACGACTGGTGGCCTCCGGGAAGAAAATCTCATATCAGAGTCGGCTGAAGGAAGAGCCGGCTTACTACTGCAACGAGTGCGACGTCAGTCCTCCGGCTCTTTTGTTTTTTTTCCCCTTTGAACTGATGTGGTCAGACCCACCGTGTACTTTGCGTGGGGTTCGTGCAGGTGGAGGTGTTCAACATGCTGTTCGTGACCAGCGAAAATAGCTCCAAGAAGACTTACGTGGTGCACTGTGAGGACTGTGCCCGGGCCAAGAGCCGCTCGTTGTCCGGAGTGGTGGCGCTGGAGCAGTATCGAACAGACGAGCTGATGAAGATTTATGACGACTTCACACTGGTAAGTCTCATCAAAACCCCTTCCTTCTATCCAGCTCACTGATAAGTTTATAGTTTAGTAAAGTGTTTCTCAACTAGTTGGTCGGGATGCAAAAGTAGGTCGCGGACCTGTTTTTACTGGGTCACGGGCCTTTGCTTTGGCAAAGCTATGCCAAGAAGAAGAAAAACAGAGGATCAATTAAACTCAACAGTAGATAATGATAATGCCCTGCTCAATCTCTTCGACCTGTCTAGTCGATCAGCACGTTTAAAAAGTACCACATCTCATTTTTTTGTGATTTTGTTAGGTTTATTTCCATGTTCTGCCCATAATAAAGGGTCCTAAGAAAGTTAGTGGTAAGGGAACGTGGTTAACAGTGACAACGATCGAGTTGAACAAGGAAACTATTGTGAAATATGAAAATAGTGTACAAGTGTCTGCCATTGAAGCGCTGCTGGGAGGTACAGTAAATGGTTGAAAAATTGTATATATTAAGCTCTTTAGCAGTATATTAATCTTTATTAACTTCTTTATTAAATAGTTACCTATGTTTATGTGCGCACTTTTTAGTATTTTTAAATTTTAATATGTGGTTGTTTTAAAGCAGTTTTACTGGGTCGGTTAACAGGGATGTGGGATACGCAAGTTAATATGTTACTTGTAGTCGTTTTGGTTTTGCTGATAATTTTTTTCTAAAAACAAAAAAAGACGAATATATTCTACTATCTGTACACAATCATTTCATTTCATAAATTTGAGACTTTGAATTTTTTCTTGATCCGGGTCAAGGCTTGTTATTAGAGTGGAGTGGGTCTGGACGTCAGACTAGTTGAGAACCAAAAGTTTAGTAGACACTCAAAATAGAAAGGAAAACATCAATTTATTTTAAACTTGGAAGAAAAGTACAGGAGCGGACTGTACAAAAATCCTTAATTTGTAGAATTAGAATCTGTTATAAAGGTCCTCCCTCCCATGAGCCCTTTCTTTTTATTAAATCTCCTAGCTTAAAATAAACAGAAACATACCGGCCTATTGGGAGTGTCATGTCTCATCTCATCTCATTAGCCGTACCGCTTATCCTCATTAGGGTCGCGGGGAGGCTGGAGCCCATCCCAGCCATCTCCAGGCAGTGGGCAGGGGACACCCTGAACTGGTTGCCAGCCAATCGCAGGGCACACAGGGACAGACAACTCATTCGCTCATTCACACCTATGGACAATTTGGACCGGCCAATTCACCTGAAATGCATGTTTTTGGAACGTGGGAGGAAACCGGAGTGCCCGGAGGAAACACACGCAAGCACGGGGAGAACATACAAACTCCGCACAGGAAGTCTGGAGCTGGATTTGAACCCACGACAGGTTCCCATGACATGAACTGTGCCGCACAAGCGCTAACCACTGCGCCGCCGTGCTGCCCTGGGAGTGTCATGTATTAAAGTCAAAATAACAACAGTGTGGAATAATGGTTAAAAAAAACAATTCTGGCATCATATGCAATCTCCTTTTACAGGTGTCCAATATTGTAAAAATAAAGTAGAATAAATCCCGGCTAGCTCGTTTCATCTCTTTTTATAAACATGAATTATCTCCTTCAAATCTGGTTTATTGCCCAAGTGTGTGAAAAACAAACAAACAACAAAGCCTGGTGGTTTGCCAAGTCATCCTTAGGTTTTTTATGCTATTATGCAAAAACTACATTCTTGGCTTGAAAAAATGCTCATTTTAGACAGGCTAATGTCTCGCTATAATGCAGTTCACCTTTCCTTGTTTCACTTCTTAACGCATTTTCATTATTGATTGTGTTTGCCTAAGAAGTCCCTGAGTGGAAAATAAAACACAGGACGAATCAAACAAAACTCCTGTGCTTCTAGCATGTCAGAGGGGAGAATGTCAACTAGACTAGTATCAGTTTTAACAACTGACAGTTATCGTTTTTAACATTTTAAAGACTGCAGTATGTTTTACAGATTGCAGCTCAAGCTTTTTTTTAGTAGTGAAATATACACATATATGGGTAACGCATGTCATCAAAACCATATTAGATTGAATGTTACTTGAATCTTTCAGAAGCGACTCACCGTTCTTACTACAGCGGTCTTGAATCTTGTCAAACCACCGCTATTGCACCGTTTCAGACTCTCAGCAGAGTTTTTATACATGTAGAGATGCATCACTCTGTTGGTAAAACGTGTCTGGCGACAATAGCTGACAATGGAATTTATTGTCGACCAGGGTTCCCTCTAAGCTGCGCGCGTGCGCAATTGCGCACTGCTCGCACATTCTCAGCGCACAAGAAGATCTAGCCAGCGCACAAAAATGAGGGCTCAAAATTACTAATTAAGAAGCGACTCAAGTCAAAAATACAGTGCATGAAGGTAAAAATACAGGGGTTCCCCTGACGTTGTGTCCTAAATGCGGTATTTTGAAGTCGAGTCGAAGGAGAACGAAGTTGAGTAAAGTTAGTAGAGTTTGCCGGGGAACCGGCTTCTTCGGCTCTGCTCATTAAAAGGAACTGGCTCTTTCAGGTCCTAAACAGCTCTTCGGGTTGTTTTTGCTTCTTTAATCCCAACATGACCAAATATTATGTAAAATTATGCACAAAATGACTTAAAGGAAGGGGGGAATAGAACAAAAAAGAAAAAAATACCAAAATGAAAAAGTAGTGAAAAGCTGAGAAAAAAACAAAAGGAAGAGAAAAAAGAAGGAAAAATTTAGAAAAAAGCCAGAAAAAAAGAAAAGAAGAAATGTGGGAAAAAAGTAAATAGAGAACAAAAAGAAAAAAGTAACAGATCGACAAAAATAAACACAATGAGATTTTTTTAAAGGAATTTTTTAAAAAGTGGAAAAAAAAGACGGAAAAAAGAAGAAAAAGTTTGTGTTGCATTGAAATAATTTCCGATTATATCAAGTGAATCTTGTTGCCAACATTGTACTTCCACTTAAAAAATGGGATTAAGTTCAGTTCTGTATCTTACAACCGACTAAATAAGCCCCCAAAAATGTTAATATTATGCGACAAAATATATCAGGAAATAAAAAGAAATGGATATCTTGTGAAAGAATTGTAAGAACACTTAGGCCGTACAACCTTTGCAATAGTACATGAGTCAATTCATTCAAAAGAGAAAAATAATTTTGCATTGCCGGAAACTCAGCAAAATGTAACTTGATGTTAAGTTTTGGACATGTTTGATAATTAATTATCTTGCCACACTTGGGATTATGGTTGCTCACTGTTGTTTCAAGCGCTGCTCACCGACTTTGTGTGAACGCTCAGACCCGTGGAAAATTACAGGGAACATTGTTGTCGACTGTTTTTATTATCGAGTATCGTCAACTGATCGTAGCAGCCCTAGTCGGCACAAGTGCGTTTCATCAATCAGGCAAAAAAGTGTTATTGACTATTATCTATTGTAATGTATTGTGTCTGTTCTCCCACTCAGGCTCCGTCACCCGTATCAAAATGATGTCTTTACGCCACAACCCAACCGGTGGGCAGCGCAAAGGAGCCAGCGAATCAGGCAATTACAGTTTACATCATACAAGAAGGTAGAACTACTCGACAAGTCCAATTTCAGCTCTCGCTCTCTCCCCCATACCAGCCGCTGATTGGACTCAGGCTTTGAAATAGAATGACTAGAATGGTTTTTGTCGCGGAAGATTGAACAAAAAATGGAACACTGAGCAAGCACTGGAAATCAGGTTACTCACATCCAACGGACTCTGCTGTGATTCAAAAGTAGCTTATTTGATGGATCCGTTTCAGGTACTTTTATGCAAATTGTTTTCTACACCAATCTAGTTATTCTATATGTCCAATGAATTTGCTATGATTCCATCGTACCAGCGGGGGGGAAACGTAGCTGATTGTCACATTTGCGTGGTCTCTGTATTTTCTGTTGAATTTCAGGTTCAATTGTCAGCAACCTGCATGGAAAAAAACTCTTCTTGAGGTGCTAAATGATGAGGATAGAAAACGCCTTAATCGATAAATGAAAGTGAAAATAAAAACACAAATCAATAATTTATTTAATAGAATATAATGGAAAATATTGTATAAATGCATGTAAGAATAAAAAAAAAAACCATGATTAAAAAATATGGAAATAAATACTTAAATAAATCCTGAAAGAAATATATGACTGAAAATGGTATACTTACCTTGTTAATGATTAGTTTTGTAATTATTTCCACATTTATTTTGGGGATTTAAGTTTTTTTTCAACTTATTCAACTTTCAAACCATAGAAATAGATCAAAAAATGTATTAAAATATAAAAATATCTTAAGAGTACTAGTGATAGGATCTTTTTTTATTACCATTGAATTTACACAGCTCCAGTTTATTTTTATATTTAATTAATAATGTATTAGTATTTTCTTTTTTGCTATTTTAATTTGGAATTATAGTTAAAGGGACAGTGTGTATTAGTTGACCACTAAATGTCATTATTTTGTGTTGTGCAAAAAAAAACTTGTACTAAAAAGCACAGGAAAGAATACAAACTAAGGAGACTCAAAGTGACCAAACTGCACAATTTTTCTCCTTTTTTTTTTTGCCCAGCCTTTTGCAAGATTTGGGGGTTTTGGGGTACTTGAACCCCACTCTAGGTTAGGCTAGTGTTTTGTAAAATAAAAAACCCAAGTTTATATGATAGCTTATATATTTTTTCATCAGTTTTTATTAAATAAATGAAGTCTTTTACTACTAGGGGGCACTAAATAATACACTGTCCCTTTAAGTCTATTTTCACTTTAATTTACATTTTTGGGCATTTTGGCTTCCTCCATACAACATGATCCAAATCTTCTTTATTGTTGTCAGATCAGTTCCCAAAACTAATACTACCAGCCTGAAAGTACACCACATCGGCCTTGTGAACTGTATGCGGAGAGTAAAACTATGCCAAAATGTTGTTTTTACAACTTAAAAAAATGGTTGAAAAATGTTCTCCAATCTACGGGTTTGTTCATTAACTAACGCTCGTTTTTTTTTCAGTTGGGAATCTGACAGACGACGATAACATAGAAAAGCAAACGTAGCTATTTTATGAGTTCCCTCCTGCGAAAGAATTCCAATTTTATACCTCTTTGTGTTGCTTGGTTTTTGCTTTTAGAAAATATTAACCTTAATAACTTGTACATTGTGAATGACTTTACGGGATCTAAAAAAAATGGAGTGCATCGATGACTTCGCAGGGAATAACCAATTATCTGCCATTGTCAGAGTTGTTCAAGTCTAGCCTTCTATGTTTGGGAGATTTCCATCATCCTTAACACCATAACCATATAGACGCAGGGCTCGTACAGGTGCTTGAAATCCTTGAAAATGCTTGAAGTTTAATGTGTTTTATGGGATTGGAAAGTGCTTGAAGTTGTTGTTTAACCACACGTCTGCTTAAAAATGATGCCAACACTGCTCTCTGATGGATTCACTTTGCCATTGCATTTCTTCTTCCCCTGTGATTAACGGAAGCTGGCATAAGTTTGTATGGCATTGTCCTTTGAAGCGTCGTTGCCTTCTATTGGTCATGCCCAAGAGGACAGGTGCATGCTACACCTAAACGCCGCACTATGAAATGTGTGTTAGTGCAAAGATTTCTCATCGATTTTGGGCCCTGCAAAAACTGAAGGTAGCGTTTCCTAGTGGTAAATTGTAAGAACTGTTTTTTTTTTTCGTGTTTAAAGTCATTAAATGGTGCTTGAATTTGGCCATGAAAAAGGTGTATGAACCCTTAAGACATTTTGTCCGCAACCTAAGAAAGTGACGGTAGAATGAGGTTTGTCGTAGTTAGGAAATATCTTGCATACTGGGTGTCAAAATGAAGGGGAAACATTGAACCAGTCCAAGATTGAAGTGTTTTGGTCATTACCGTAATTTTCAGACTACACGCTGTTACTCTTTGCTATATTTTAAACTCTGCCGCTCTAAACATGGTGCTGCTTATTCTTTTTTTTTTTTTTTTTTTTTGCGTGGCGGCATCACAGGTTTTGAGTATCAAGGATCATTTTGGAATTCAACCATCGCGAAAAACGAGGGCTTACTGTAATGCATAACAGGAGCAAAACAGGTGGTTTAACAGCACTTTATTCAATATTTACAATCCACAACTATTACATCCACAAATCAGGTCCTCAATTTAGGCTTGTCCAAAGTCTATCCCAGGGCCAGGTTATGACCTATGATCACATTTTTATTCTCATGACATTAATATGTAACCCGCCAGTTATGCTGACGGCAGTTTAAAATAAATCGTACCAAAAAAGATACAATTTCACCAGATGATGGCAGTAGCACCTTGGCCACCTTACCCTTAGCTTTCTGTCAAAATTTTAGCCAACACCATTTACGACACGACAACTCTAAATTAAAAAAAAAAGGAAAGTTGACTGTGAGGGCCGCCGCTTCCTGGACAAGTGGAGTATTTTTTTCACCTAAATCTAAAACAACTGCCTCTGCCTAATTTGCCAAGGCTGTTTTTAAAAAATCTAGTATCACGAGGCAATAACAGACTAAACATGCTGACTCCAAAAAAGCTAACTGGAAGGAACGTGAAGCAACTGTAAACTTTTTTAATGGCACAGCAGGGCTTTTTTATGAGTCCCTGCAAGTCAAATGAAAATGTTACATATACGAGGTCCCAAGGCTTATCGCCAAGCACTGCAAACCTCTCACGGAGAGGTATTTATTGATTCAAATGTTTTAAAAATGCGTGGCTGATTAGCCGGCCCTCACACATTTTCAGCTTACCAAGTCTGTCCCGCTTCCTGAAAAATTTGACAACCCCTGCCTTCATCTATACGTCCAAATTGAACAGCAGAGGAAGGTATTTAACAAAAACGCAATAGTTCCGTTTTACTGTTGCTAATGTCAGGTAATTGAAGTTTCCTTTAATCCTCAATGAACGATAACAAGTAAATGCAAATGGGTTCGGTACTGTGGCAGCCACCTAAGACACCAGCACGAGAACCATGTCTGTGTTGCAATCTGGCAACATTATCCACAGTACGGTTGCCCGGTCGCTGTCTAGAAATACAGGGCTCACATTGTATACGGCGCAGTTTTTCCGCGTTTTCTCCGGCACAGTAGTAAATTGGTCTTGCTCTTTGTAATAGCCTTATTGAGTGTTTCCATAATCCGTAAACACGAGACATAAGCAACCCGGAGCAGAACAAACCGATGCAGCAGAAAATGGCGTCGGATGTGCCGGTCGTGGTGCAGTTGGAGTTGTGCCGCCAAAAATCAACAAGCCAAATTCCCGTGGCGGTTGGCGCTAGGTGTACGCCAGGCTTAAAATGTAATGAATGGACGTGAATTTGTTTATTATAATGGCCGTTTAAGCACGTGGCTTAAAATTCGGTGCGGCTGGTAAGGTTGGGTAGGTGTATGGATCCCTTAACCACACGCGTCGTAGGGGCACCATTTGCTGCGATTTGTCTTGGGCAAGTACATCCTGGCTAGGCCCATGCCTCTACAGGCCAACAAATGTTTCCACCATTGAATTTCAGCATGCGGCTTTTAATCAGGTCACCGTGTAGTTGGGAATTTACGGTAATGTGTTATTAACTTGTTTACTGCCATTCTACAGCTACTCTAACTCGTTTGAACATCATTCAGTGTCATTGGCAGAAAATGAGTTATTTCCTCTTGGATCTTTTTTTACCTTTCATAGTTTAGAGTCATTTTAGTTACTTATTTAAAATGTAATTATGCTTCTCTCGCATTTATATTGATTGAAAATACCAGCAAAAAACAAAATATCTGAATACGTGACGAGCATTACCGTGATCCTTATTAAACAAATATTTTCCTACCCATATTGATCTATGTGCAAAAGGCTACCTACATTTCTCAACAGTTTTAAAGGGACACTGTAGTATTTCACCACTAGATGTCGTATTGTGTAGTGGAACCGAAAACGAGTGCTGCAAAACAAAAAGAAAATAAACTACAAAAACTCAGTGACCAAACTTAACAGTTTTTTTGTTTTTGTTTGTTTTTGCCCTGTCATCCATTAGGTTTTTTATTTACCACTAAGAAACGCGAAATAATACACCCTCTCTCTTTTAACCAGGGGTGGGCAAATCATTCTTGAAATCCTTGAAAATGCTTGAATTGTATTGTGTTTCATAGGATCAGCCCGCTGAACGAAAATGCTCAAAATATAATGACAACATATAAAATAAATAGAATAATTCTTATTTTAAAAATGTTCTGCCAGTTTCATTCCAATTGTCCCTTTTTGTGTGAACTATAAAAGTATTATTACAGAAATACTTACAAAATTACTACAAAACCAAATATGACATTTAGTGCTTGAAAACAGACACCCATTATATTGTTGTACTTACATTCAGAAAAGAAAAAAATATTACAGAAATACTACAAAATACCACTACAGAAATAACAATACAAAAATAATACTATAGACATACTAGGAAAAATACTACAGAATGGCTACAAAACTCAATATGAAGTTTAGGACTTGAAAACAGGGACTTAATAGTTTTTACTGTTTTACTTTCATTCTAACTTTTTTTTTAAAATAGTAGACTACTAATAAATAATGCAGAAATACACTATAGAAATGCTACTGTGAAAAATACTACAATAATACTATAATGAGCAGCACGGCGGCGCAGTGGTTAGCGCTTGTGCGGCACAGTTCATGTCATGGGAACCTGTCGAGGGTTCAAATCCAGCTCCAGACTTCCTGTGCGGAGTTTGTAATGTTCTCCCCGTGCTTGCGTGGGTTTCCTCCGGGCACTCCGGTTTCCTCCCACGTTCCAAAAAAAACATGCATGTCAGGTGAATTGGCCGGTCCAAATTGTCCCTAGGTGTGAATGGGCGAATGAGTTGTCTGTCCCTGTGTGCCCTGCGATTGGTTGGCAACCAGTTCAGGGTGTCCCCTGCCCACTGCCCGGAGATGGCTGGGATGGGCTCCAGCCCCCCCGCGACCCTAATGAGGATAAGCGGTACGGCTGATGAGATGAGATGAGATGAGATGAATACTATAATGAAAAATAGTAATACAGAATAACTGTGAAAATTCTATTAGAGAAATACTACAAAAACCATACTACAGAAATACAAAAATACTAAACTAAACATCCCCATTGACTTTTTTGTGTCCACCTTAAAAATTATACTTCTAAAATACAAGAGAAATACTACAAAATGACTACATTGTGCTTGAAAACAGGGACATATTATATTGTTTTACTTTCATTCTGAAAATAATAAATATTACAGAAATAATCCACAAAAATACTACTAACCTAATAATATACAGATATAATACTTGAAAAATACTACGGAAATGCTACAAAAGTCTTTATGGATGTACGACCAAAATACTCTGTGACTCCAAATTTTTGCCCACCCCTGCTTTAAACAGAGCGAAAAAACTTCAATTTTCTAGTAATCTAAAAAAAAAAACTTCATAAACGGCTAGTTGTGTAACACCAAATCTCAACTCTGATTTCTGTGCAGCTGTGATTCTTCTATGCACACCATATCGTGTACATAAACTCCTGTTTTCTAGTTCACTCTGATAGTTTTACCTTGTAAAATTCAACTTTGTCATTCTTGCTGTTTAAAAAAAATGGGAAACAATCCTGAAGTAACCTAATCCTCGTTTTATGACTGCACTGGGAATTTCTTCCTACTTTTGTACCTCTTTTAGTTGACTTTTTTTTTCTCCGGGGTGCTCGAATACAATTGTAAATTCCGACATTATTTATACTGTACATGCATTTTCTGAAATATTTATTGCGTATCATCCGGTACTCGCTCACGGTGCTCCGAGACATTTTCAAGGTGGCGGCCGAGGGGCAGGGGTTGAGAGAGGGTAGTGTATTCCCTTGGGTGCTCAGATCCCGCCCACCCCCCTGGCCCCCATCAACTGGTGCTCACAAACCTTCGGAAGCAGATTACTGTAACTTCAATTCAATCTTTGTACTGTATTGAACTCATTTTTGTTTTGTTTTTTCTGTTTTACCTTTTCAGAGGTGTGATAATCTCGTGTGGTGACTTTCTGAGCATTAGTAGCTGTAGTTGTAATATTGATACATTTTGCAGAGACTTCAAACCATGTGACTTTTTAATGGCCAAGGTTTTGGGTTTAGCATTATGTCCTAATTTTGAATCACCGTATTTATTCGTGTGTAATGCGCAATTTTTTGAACCTAAAAACTTAGGAGCGCCTTAAAACGCTAGTATATTACCATTTAAGATAGTATATTACCGTAATTGTGTAATGATTGATCAGTCGAAAAATATCGCTGACCACAATTGCAAAATAATGTAATGGTCTCGGAAGTGAGTGCGCCAAATCCTAATCACTCGTCTACCAGTGACATGGATGACATTAGGCATGGTTTGAACGGGTGCTTGAAATCCTTGAAAATGCTAGAACGTTAATGTTTTATTTAATAAGGATCGAAAAGGTCTTAAATTTTAGGTTAGGTGATTGTAAATGCTTGAAAGTGTTGCCTTGTTTCGCAAAAACTCTGCTTAAAAATGACACTGACACTGCTTGTCTCAAAGTTAGAAATATTTCTTGCTATTTACTCAAAATGTAAAAACCATATGTCTTGATAAATGCACACGCAAGATAAAATCACATATGTGAATTGCAGATATATTTGTGACTCTGCAAAATACATGATTCACACTGGATTTTTTTTGTTTAATGGTACTGGAGAAACTAGAAAAATTGTCTTTGACTGTCTTTAAAAACTGGCCATGAAAAAGGTGTAAAAAACCTAACTTGTGCTCATCACCCTATTTTTATTCACAGTACCAGTTAGATTTTGGAGAAAACTGAAATTTGTCCTGTAAGATTAAATAAATGCAATAAAGCACGACGAGCAAAACAAATCGCTGGTGTATCTGATGATGATTCAGACTTTCGAGGATAATGCATACACCAGTTTTAAATGTTATGTTGGTATAATAATCATAGTTTATGTGGTCAGCAAATGATTTTAATCATGGCCACACTTATTCAATAACGTTTGTCAATTATAATGCTTAGTTAGAGGTGGGTAAAAGTAAAATTGTGTACCGATTTTTAATCAAAAAGTAGGGGTGCGGGTTATATTCCAGTGCACGTTATGCACGAATAAATACGGTATTCTTTATATTATTTGGAAGATTTACCTGATGTTACTTTTCTTTTTTGTTTCTTTTATGTAGACAAAAACCTGAGCCAGACCTGTCTTAAGTCCCTCTGTGATATTTCTGTGACATATTGTATTGTTGTTAAAAAAAAAAACAATAAAAAATGTTTTGATAGCTTATCCAAAAATGTTTCACTTGGCTTTCTTTGTGGTGGAAATGGATTGTCGAGCGACTTTATTTAGCCTCGATGTACCGTTTATTTTGGACTAAAAGACCCAAAATGGCTAAAAATTTGAAAGTGTCCCTTGTAATCATTGTATAAATGGTAAATGGTCTGCATTCATATAGCACTTTTCAAGTCAATGAAGACCTCCCAAAGCGCTTTACAATGTGATTCACACTTACCCATTCACACACACTCAAATACTGATAGCGTCAACCATGCTAGGAAACAACCTGCTCATTGGGGGGATTAGGGATTCAGTGTCTGGCCCAAGGACACTTCGACGTATAACTCTGAGGAGCCGGGAAATGAACCTGCGACTAGCGCTTTATCTCCTGAGCTACTAGAAAATACGGTGGATACAATTGCATATGCATACTTACAATAAATGAAACTGCATATGGTTACTGTTCTGCCTTTGAGAAACAGTGGTCTTTGAGTGCCCTTTTGTGGTTAATATATTCATTGTTTGTTACTTGAATTTTTTTAGTGGTAAAACCAGAGACATAAGGTGGATGTATGTTCTACCAAATATCCATCCTTTCATCCATTATCTGCACCACTTATCCTCAGTAGGGTCACGGGGGTGCTGGAGCCCATCCCAGTTATCCTCGGGCAGTGGGCAGGGGACACTCTGAACTAGTTGCCAGCCAATCACAAAGCACACAGAGACAGATAACTCACTCTCTCATTCACACCTAGGGACAATTTGGACCAGCCGATTAACCTGAAATGCATGTTTTTGGAATGTGGGAGGAAACCGGGTTGCCTGCAGGAAACCACGCAAGCACGGGGGGAACATGCAAATTCCGCATAGGAGGATTTGATCCCATGACCTCAGAGCTGTGCCATGGACACGCTCACCACTCAACCACCCGTTCTGCCAAATACATTATTCTAATTTAAAGAGCAACCCTATGTCTTACTGTAGTTTCAAATCTATGCACTTTATAGCCCAGTGTGCCTTGTATAAGAGAAATTTTCCACAAAAGACTAAGCTATAAGCTTTCTTATATCCTGGGTCTCTAACGTGGTGCCCGCAGAAGCACGGGTGCTCCATTAGCACAGCTGATGTGCCTGCGGACCTGTTCTTAAAGGAGCTGAAAAGAAAGGAAAAAAAGGAGAGGGAAAGGAAACTGAAGAAAAGGGGGGATGTAAAGGGGAGAAAATAAAGACAACAAAGAAATCTCATCTCATCAGCCGTACCGCTTATCCTCATTAGGGTCGCGGGGGGGCTGGAGCCCATCCCAGCCATCTCCGGGCAGTGGGCAGGGGACACCCTGAACTGGTTGCCAGCCAATCGCAGGGCACACAGGGACAGACAACTCATTCGCTCATTCACACCTAGGGACAATTTGGACCGGCCAATTCACCTGAAATGCATGTTTTTGGAATGTGGGAGGAAACCGGATTGCCCGGAGAAAACCCACGCAAGCACGGGGAGAACATACAAACTCCGCACAGGAAGTCTGGAGCTGGATTTGAACCCACGACAGGTTCCGATGACATGAACTGTGCCGCACAAGCGCTAACCACTGCGCCGCCGTGCTGCCCTACAACAAAGAAATAAAAAGTGAAATAAAGAAAAAGAAGACAAAAAGGATAGAAAAGAACGATGACAAAGAAAAGAAAATGTGAAAGAAGATAAAAAGTTTTTTTTTTAAATAAGGAATAAAGAAAAAAAAATGGGCAGGAAAAAAAAAATAATACTTTTTGGTGTTTGGGTTACCGGTGTTTGAAGGTGATGTCAGCTCCGAAGTGGTGAATCTCATCTTATGTCAAATAAATACACATTTATGTTATTGTTATCATGTATTTTTGCTCATTATATAAATCAGGGGTCTCCATCATGGTGCCCATAGGCACAAGTCAAGTCAAGTCACATTTATTTATATAGCCCTTAGTCACAAAAATGTCTCAAAGGACTGCACAGGATTACAATTACAAAATTACACAATTACCTGATCTTAAACCAGCATTCGGGCAAGGAACAACTCCAAAACCTCAGTGTGAGGAGAAAAGAGAAACCTTGAGAAAGGACCTCACACGTGGTAATCCCCCTTCCAGGATTGACCAGGGTGAATTACAATTAGCATTACTGTACAAATAATAGTAAACATTAGGTAAGATGTTGAAAATGTCCGGAAAGTGCATGACATCAAGGACGCCCCCAGCCTGCAAACCAGTCCAGAAAGTCTATGACGGCCACGACGCTGCCTCCCGTCTCTGCCAGCTGGTAAATGCAGGGGTTGACATGCTGCAGGTCAGACGCTGGTCTGCACAGGGACATTATAGTACCCATAGACATGTTCAAAAAAAGGTTTAGTAGTGCTGAATCATTGTAATTTTCTAGTAAAATGATTATTTTAACGATTGAATGAGTCTAGTTAGCCCTAGCTCCGTTAATTAACCAGGTAATGACATAGTAATAACAACTAATTTTAGAAAAGAATATCAAACTGGGTGCCCTTTGCACCGATTTGCAGAATTGTTCTTACAACAACAGAGTCTGCCACCAGCATCCTGCACAAAATCTTGTATGTAATAAGAACATTTTATAAGATGTGTGTGGAGGAGTGGGCCAAGATCCCTCCTGCAGTGTGTGTAAAGACAAGACTACAGGAAACGTTTGACCTCTGTAATAGCAAAACAAAGGCTACTGTACAAAATAATAACATTCATTTTCTTAGGTTTTCAAATTCTTATTTGCAGCTATATCACACAAATTAATTGTTTAAAAAAATCATGCATTGTGATTTCTGGATTTTTCTTTTTAGTTTATCTCTCTCACAGTGGTCATGCACCCACAATGAAAATTTCGGACTCCTCCCTGATTTTTGAGTGGGAGAAATAGCAAAGTAGCAGGGTGTTCAAATACTTAATTTCTTCACTGTATATAGAAAGAGGAGTTAATTTTCTGTAGGCTTTTGATAATAAGTTAAAATGGCAAAAAAATGGCTGGCATCGACTCTTCCAGTTTGAGAAAAACGTCTGGCATTGAATCAGTAGCTCGATACAGTATATCGATAAAGCAACAAGTGTCATGATTACTGATGCGACTCAGCTGTGCCCACCCATTTCGCGCCAACTGCTGCAGTTTCTGATTGGCTCCCTGTCAGTATTTGAACCCAGTCCTGTCAATCCCCTGTTGTCAGTCCTTCTGTGAATCTCCGTGTATACTAGGCAAGCCTTTTTCGACCATGACTCACGCCGGCCCTGTTTTTTTGCTCCTATTTGTCTCTATGACCTGTTTTGATTCCGACCACGTCTGATCTCCCGTCCTGAATTATGATCAGTTTTTGATCCCGACCACGTCTGCTCTCCTGTCCCGGCTTACAACTCGTTTCCGACCCCGACCACGTCTTGCTCTCCCAGTGCCGGCTACCGACCAGTTTTCAGCCCCTGATTAGGTTTCCCGCCATTGCTCGCTACGGAAAATCCACTTCCGTGTTCGGATCACAATCCGAGTACGAGAGCAAGTTGCTTTCCACGCCCAGCGAACACCGGATCGTGGGCGCAGCCATTCCTCTCTCTTTCAATAAAACTTGAGGTAAACGTCACGCAAGTGGGTACTGTTTCCGTTCTGTTTCTGACAACACAATTATTATAAAAAGTATTATTGGACAGTGCAGAAGTCAAGTCATGTTTGTTTGTATAGCCCTTAACACAAGAAGTCTCAAAGGGCTGTACTGTATTGACACCCTCATCTAAAACCGCCATGAGGGCAAGGAAAATCTCAAAACCTCAACATGAAGAAAATAAGAAACTTTAAGAAGGGACCGCACAGGAGGTAATCCCCCTTCAACAAACCACACAAGTTGAAAAAAACCTTTATAAAGTGTCATGGTTGCCATGGTGCCCACTTGGCCGCTCCCGTGTGTGTCATGGTTGCCATGGCGCTCAATTGGCTGCGCCTGTGTCACGGTTGCCATGGTGTCCAATTGGCCCTGCCCATGTGTGTCATGGTTGCCATGGTGCCCAATTAGCCCTGTCCGTGTGGCGCAGCTTCAGCTTGTTGAGGGATTGACTTTCTGTTTGCTTAGCGCTCTCTTGCCTCAGTGTTAGCCCGTCAACGAACTTCTGCCCCACAAGACGTGGGTTCTGTCCTGTTTTCCTGTCAATGAACTTCTGCCCCACAAGACGTGGGTTCCGTCCTGTGTTACTGTCAATGAACTTCTGCCTCGCAAGACGTGGGTTCCGTCCTGTTTTCCTGTCAACGAACCTCTGCTCCACAAGACGTGGGTTCCGTCCTGTTTTACTGTCAATGAACTTCTGCCTAGCAAGACGTGGGTTCTGTCCTGTTTTCCTATGGTATCTGCAGTTCGGTATTGTTCCGATTTATTTTTGTACTGTTTAATTTCGGGTCCCAGTTTTGTTTTACGTCTATTATTGTCTTATTGGTTAGTTTCTCCAGTTTTGGTTCCCGTCTAGTTTCTCCTGTTTATTTTCGTTATCGATCTCGTCAGTCTCTGGCGTCCTGTCCTTCCACACCAGACATGCTTCCTAACGTGCATGGCTCCCCATTTCCCATAAAATAAAAAGCTTGTGGGAGAACGTCACACGATTGGGTCCTGTATCTGTTCTGGTTCTGACAATAAAGTACAGTACTTTTCCCTGTAAGACAAATACTTGAGGGAGTAAATTGGTTTTTCATTTCAATACATAATAGAGTAGTTGTTAAATAAATAGATGTTTCTCCTGGTGTTTTGACCATCTCAGGACCTATTTAGACCTCAACCCCCCCTGCGACAAACTAGGGATTCCTGTTCTCCTAAATGTAGACGTAATGCCACACAGCTCACGCACACTCACCACCCTGTCATCTATTGTTACCTTTATTTCCCTTTCTATTTTAAAACCTTTCCGTCCATCCCGGACCCCAAGCCAACGGCTTTAGTCGCACATCTGGACGGGCTGCGGATGTAGCAAGGGAAATCCTGCCTGATTCCGAGGTCGGGCAAAAAATTCCTTCCCTAACAAGCCTCGCCAGGACTTCTCGCATAAATGCGCGCATAATATCTTAATTGCAAAACCATCCGTTCCGTTTTTTATTGTTTTTCGGGGGGGGGGACTTTGGGGGCAACACGGCCCGAGGTTGTGTACACAATTACACGTCCTATCCTCTCTTCAAAGTGTTGCAGTGGCATCAGCCATCGCCAACTTGTAGATAAACACACGATAGCTTAAAATTGAGTCGCTATCGCAAAAACCCCCATCCCCGTCGCCGCCCTCGCTGCCTTTGAACCGGGCCCCAAACAGCTTCTTATCGGGCCCGTGGCGGAGTTTTTAGTACTTTTTTCTTTTTGGTCCGACAAATGAGTGGGGCTCTACCCCCGAACTCATTTCCTTACTCACAGATCTGTTTTCCATCAAAGGGGGTCAAAGTTCAGCCGTCTCTGCTGCAATTATTATTACCCACAACAAAAAAAAACACACATCAGGCTTCCAGTTTAACGCATTATAAAGGAATGTGTTTCTGGAATCCATTTTTTTTACCCCCGGTAATGAGTACGGTAACACTTTTTTAATACATTTTTGTAACTCTTCTGTGATTACTACTATGTACTATAGTATTCCTGTCATGAACCAGGACCCAAACGTGTGACATTACTCACACAAGCCTTTTATGTAACATCCTACATGCCCACATTTCTTGTGTATATACAGTGCATCCGGAAAGTATTCACAGCGCTTCACTTTTTCCACATTTTGTTATGTTACAGCCTCATTCCAAATTGTATTCATTTAATCTCTTATCTCAAAATTCTACACAAAATACTCCATTATGACAATGTGAAAACGTTTTTTTTTTTCACTTTTTTTGAATTTATTAAAAATTGAATACTAAGAAATCACATTTACATAAGTATTCATAGCCTTTGCCATGAAGCTCAAAATTGAGCTCAGGTGCATCTTTTTTCCACTGTTCATCCTTGAGATCTTTCTACAGCTTAATTGGACTCCACCTGCAGTAAATTTAGTTGATTGGACATGATTTGGAAAGGCACACACCTGTCTATATAAGGTCCCACAGTTGAGTGTGCATGTCAGAGCACAAACACCAAGCATGAAGTCAAGAGATATGTCTGTAGACCTGCGAGACAGGATTGTCTTGAGGCACAAATCTGGGGAAGGATACAGAAACATTTCTGCCGCTTTGAAGGTCCCAATGAGCACAGTGGCCTCCATTATTCGTAGACATTTGGAACCACCAGGACTCTTCCTAGAGCTGGCCGGCCTTCTAAACTGAGCGATCGGGGAAGAAGGGCCTTAGTCAAGGAGGTGACCAAGAACCCGATGGTCACTCTGTCAGAGCTCCAGCGTTCCTCTGTGGAAAGAGGAGAGCCTTCCAGAAGGACAACCATCTCTGCAGCAATCCACCAATCAGGCCTGTATGGTAGAGTGGCCAGAAGAAAGCCACTCTTTAGTAAAAGGAACATGGAAGCCCGTCTGGAATTTGCCAAAAAGCACCTGAATGACTCTCAGACCATGAGAAACAAAATTTTCTGGTCTGATGAGACAAAGATTGAACTCTTTGGTGTGAATGCCAGGCGCCATGTTTGGAGGAAACCAGGCACCGCTCATCACCAGGCCAATACCATCCCTACAGTGAAGCATGGTGGTGGCAGCATCATGCTGTGGGGATGTTTTTCAGCAGCAGGAACTGGCAGGCTAGTCAGGATAGAAGGAAAAATGAATGCAGTAATATATAGAGATATCCTGGATGAAAACCTGCTCCAGAGCGCTCTTGACCTCAGGCTGGGGCGAAGGTTCATTTTTCAGCAGGACAACGACCCAAAGCACACAGCCAAGATCTGAAAAGATTGGCTTCAGAGCCACTCTGTGAATGTCCTGGAGTGGCCCAGCCAGAGTCCAGACTTGAATCCGATCGAACATCTCTGGAGAGATCTGAAAATGGCTGTGCACAAACATCTCCCATTCAACCTGATTGAGTTCGAGACTTATTGCAAAGAAGAATGGGCAAAACTGCCTAAAGATAGGTGTGCTAAACTTGTGGGATCATATTCAAAAAGACTTGAGGCTGTATTTGCTGCCAAAGGTGGATCAACAAAGTATTAAGCAAAGGCTGTGAATACTTATGTAAATGTAATTTCTTAGTTTTCCATTTTTAATAAATTCAAAAAAAGTAAAAAAAAAAAAAAAAAAAACTTTTTCACAATGTCATAATGGAGTATTTTGTGTAGAATTTTGAGATAAGAGATTAAATTAATAAAATTTGGAATGAGGCTGTAACATAACAAAATGTGGAAAAAGTGAAGCGCTGTGAATACTTTCCGGATGCACTGTATTGTGTAAATTATAACCTTTATCTTCTTTGTTCCTTTATATTGTGTAAATTATAACCTTATCTTCTTTGTTCCTTTATCCTCTTTGTTTTCTTTTATCCTCACTGTTAATGTGAAACTGGAGTGCCACGTCCAATTTCGTTGTCACAATATGTTCAACCCATTTTGTAACAATGACAATAAAGGTATATTCTATTCTATTTTATTTTACGGGAAATGTGGAGTCATGCAAATTAGGCAGCAGTCTGGCGTGAAATGATAGGAAGCCAGAGGCTGACGAGATCGATACCAATAGCCCGAGTTGATATCAGACGGATGGGGTTGACACTAGACAGGACAGGAAAGACAGGATAGATATAGAAACAGGATATCGAAAATAAACAGGGCAAACTGGACGGGAACGAAAACTGGAGAAAATAATAAACAGGACAAAAATAGACGGAAACAAAACTGGAAACCAAAATTTAACAGGACAAAATAAACGGGAACAATACCGGACAGGAAATACCAACAGGAACAAGACCGAGTCGAAACCCACGTCTTGCAGGGCAGAATTTCCTTGACGGACTGACAAAGGAAAAATGAGAGCACTGAGCTTAAATAGACAGAAAGCCAACCTGTCAATGAGCCGCAGCTGGTGCCACACGGGCGGGGCCAATTGGGCACCATGGCAACCGTGACAATTCCCTGAAATTGAATAGTAGTACTTCATTTAGATTGCCGAATAAATCCCTCAATCATGTAGTAACTAACTATGAATGTTGACCCACAAAATACAACTAAATAAAGGCAATTTCGCCTCATGCAGATATTCTCCCTACCATATATATACTCACATCTAAGCCTAATTTACATCTATGAAATGAAATACTGAAATCAAATCGATGCGCATATTCGGTTGTGTGTTTCCAGTAGCGAATGGTTGGGCAGCGAGTAGGGAGAGGGTGTGGCTTATACAGGAACAACACGTTAACAGGAAATCAACTGGGCAAATCTGAGCACAGAATTTCCTGTTAAACAGTGCTAAACACTGGTCTTTTTTGTGGAGGGTAAAATATTACATTGTTGGCAGTGGTGGGATTTGAACCCACGCCTCTTACGAGACTGGAGCCTAAATCCAGGGCCTTAGACCGCTCGGCCACACTACCTATGTGTTATGTTTGTGCTCAGCAGAGTCAAAAAAGCAAGGTTTCGGGTGTTCTGAGGAGCGTGATGGGCAACAAGAGTATGAGTATGGATGTTAAGAGGGGACTGGATGAGAGTGTGATTGTGCCGACTGTGTTGTACGGTGCAGAGACTTTGAGCCTGAATGCAGATTTGAGAAGGAAATGAAATGTTTTTGAGATGAAATGCTTGATGTTAGGAGTGACACGATTGAATAGATTGAGAAAAGAAATTGTGAGGGACAGAACTGGAGTAGTAGTGGAACTGAGCAAGCGTGTGGATAAGGGAGTACTCGGTTGGTTTGGACACATGGAGAGGATAGATGAGGAGCGAATGTTGAAGGGGATCTACAGAGCAGAAGTCAATGGAAGGAGACCAAGACGAAGGCCGCAATTGACGTGGATGGACGGTGTTATGAGAGGTCTAAATATAGTGGAAGCTAAAGCTCTTGCGGGTGATAGGAATGAGTGGAGAGTTGTTGTAAAAGGATAGTGGGATGTGTGGACGCGTTCTAAGGGATGGGCAGGGCACCGGTATGATACAGCAGGGGTAAACCAGTGAAAGCTGTCGGGCTCTGCTGTTGAACAGAAGAGTGTCGTGTCACCCTGACCCGAGTGACATGGCCGCTTTCTTGTGTCCCGTTTCATCTGGAGGGACAAAAGCATGACCAACTTAGGTGGCGAGGTGCCTAACTTGTTTGGGTGTTTGGGCATTTGGGTTGGACATGGTCCAAAAATGTTTGTGTGTGTTTTTTGCTAATTGTTTTCTTTTTTTTTTATTTTATTTTTTTTTGTGTGTGTCTTGCTGTCCGTCACCCCTCTCGAGGGATATGACCAGGGTAGATAGATAGAAAATGATGTTCCCGAAAAATAAGAAAACGTCTCAGAACGTACCCAGAAATGGAAAGGAGATATTTAAGTGGTTTGAAGCCCAGAGACAAAATGGATATGGAGTGTCTTGGCTAAGTGTTTGTTCACAAATTTAAAAGATTGGAGAATCCAACAATATGAAGGATTGACTGCTTCAACAGGTTGGTGTACACGTTTCCTATATTGCTTTTATTATGAAATACTATTTTGACCAGTTTTAGGAGTCTGCATCAATGTGATTTGTTTGTAACTAAATAGTTACTTCCAGATTAATGTGTTACCTTTGGGTGTCAGGAATCTGGAGGTAAATTAATTACTTTTCAAATGAAGTAACTTGTAACCGTAACTAATTGCTTTTTTCAGTAACGTGAGCAAAACTGACTATAACACCTATAACACCATGTAACACCTTTTTTTCAGACCAATCCTTTCACAGTAGGGGCTTAAACATGTCGCCCGGGGGCTGATTGCAGCCTCCAGGGTGATAGTTTGAGCCCCCCGCCTTAATATGAAAATTAAAGAGTGTAGATTTTGTCCCATTAGATGTCGCTGTATTCTGCCGTGTCACCGAAAATGAGTGCTACATGCACAACGGAAGAAGGCAAAATACGGAAACTCAAAGTGAGATAAACTCACTTTATTTTTGTCATGATTACTCATTACACTCACCTGTGCCCGCTCGTTTGGCGCCAGCTGCTCCTGGTTACCTGATTGGTTCCCCGTCCTATTTAAGCTCAGTCCTTTCACTCGCCTGTTGTCAGTCTGTCAGCAAACCTCTGTTTCCACAAGGCAAGTATTTTTGACTCCGACTCCTGTCGGTCCCGTTTTGTCACCTGTTTTCAACTCGTCCGTTCCTGATATCCCCTTTTGTCTCCTGCTACGACCCTTTTTTGACCCCGACCACCTTTTGATCTCCCGTGCCGCCTAACGACACGTTTTTTGACCCCGACCATGTTGTTATCTCCCATCCCGGCTAACGACCTGTTTTTTTGTCTAACTACGATACAAACTCCCGCTCCGGAAGATCCACTTCCGCATTTTGAACACGCTTCGATCCCGTGAGCGGCTTGCCTCCCGCGTCCAGCGAGCACCGGATCGCTGGTGCTGCCTTTCCTCTATATATCAATAAACTTGTGAGTAACGTTACGCATCTGGGTCCTCCTTCTGTTCTTGTCGTGACAATTTTGAAAAGAAGAGAAATAAGAAAAGAAAAAAAGGAAAAGGACAAAGAAGAAAAGTTAAACTCCAAAAAGGGAAAATAAAAATGAAAAAATAAGAAAAATAACAAACGAAAAGAATGGCAAAAACATTAAACATATGTTTCGTTTTTTCCCTTCCCCAATAGTTTTCTTTCTTTTTTCCATTCTCCTTTTTTTGTTTTCTTTTTTCTACTTTTCATTTTATGCCAGTTTTCTTTTTTTTGTCTTTTCTTTTTAATCTTGCTTACTTTTCATTTCTTTTTCAAAAGAAAAAGTAATCTCCCTTCTTTTTGTCTTTCTTTGTAAAAGGCTGGGTAAAATGCGAAGAAAACGGGTGCATTTTTGCCCATTTCCAGTCTCTGTAGTTGGTAGTCCTCCTAGGACTCATCTTGGTTGCACTACACATGACAGCGACATCTAGTGGACAAATATAAAACATTGTCTTTTTAAGAAGAGCATTATGCTTTTGTTTTATCAGCGCTGTTTTTTTGGAAAACCTAATTTGGACAAACCTCACCCTAGCTTCAGCGGCCCCCAACTCAATTAAGTATATATGGTAGGGACAATATCTACATGAGGCGAAATTGCGCACCTCGTACCCTGTGCTTGATAAGGCGCAACCATAACTTTATTTAGTTGTATTTTGTAGGTCAACATTCATATTTAGTTACTACATGATTGAGGGATGTATTTGGCAATGTAAATGAAGTACTACTTTTCAATTTCAGGGAATACCTTAGTATAAAGTAATAATCACTGAAGAGTTACAAAGATTTATTAAATAAGTGCTTTACAGATTGTCAAATTGTGAGTGTTTTTCAATCCTAACATCACCAGCAACCATTTTTACCGTGACTATCGGACAATTTTACAGGCTTGAGGCGTGGTTGCTGTCCTGCAATTTCTGGACAAATTTCAACATATTACCCATGATTTCTTTTATTGATGTTCACTTCGTGGAAAGGGGGATTGCCGCTTGTGAGGCCCCTTCTCAAGGTTTCTTATTTCCTTGTGTAACGGGTGTAATAATAACTTTTGTTTTACTGAAATTCCTGCTGAAATATGTTTATAGGTTTTGGTAAGTGTCCTGCAATGATGAGTCCAACAGTGCCACCTGCTGGTATGGGGTAGGGTTTGTTTTGGCTTTTGACATGTGACCGGAAGGCGGGGTTTTGTTGGCAGTCTACAGAGCGAGCTGCCAACAGTAAGACACATCTTTTTGGTGCTCCACAAAAAAAAGTTGATTTTAAACATTATAACCACAGCTGACAAATCTCTCAACATGCACAGTAATGTGATTGATGTTGTCAAGCTGTTTGGGTTTATTTTTGTTTTGTTTCTGTTGTGCTAAAATGTTAAATCCCCTTATAGAGATAAAAGAGATCAAAGCCAGCAGAGAAGCTAATTTTGTGACTCATTTTATCTGCAGGTAAATTGTATCTGTTTTCATACTCATTATTGTTATTATTTCTATTTTCTCATATATATAAAAAGGATGATGTTGGTTAAAATTCAGACTAAAGTAAAATATGTTCAATTCATTATAAACGTTAAAAAAACACTATATGATCTCTTGTTAAAAGTATCTTGTTAAAATGGATGTAAAAATGTATTGTGATATTCTAAAATGTATTTTATGTAAGTTGAAAAGAAAGCTCTTTGATATGCTTTGGGCAGTCTACAGAGCGAGCTGCCAACGAGATCAAAGAGATCAAAGCCAGCAGAGAGGCTAATGTTGTGACTCATTTCATCTGCAGAAACTGTCATTAAAACCTCATCATCTAGTCCAGCGTGAATGTGGATCTTTGGTGGGACAGGTACACCACGGTTACACTCGTGCTGAGGTTTTGAGTTTTTCCTTGCCCGCATGTTGGCTTTAGATCAGGGGATGGTGTAATTGTAATCATGTGCAGTCCTTGGGACATCGTGTGATTAAGGGTTATACAAATAAATGGGATTTGACTATTACTTAGTCTAAAAATCATAAATGCTCCTGACAGAGTGTTTTACAAGTGTAACGTAGTTATTTTACATGCCTTGATGGGGAAAAGTCGACAAAAATACTTTGCAAGCGGACTGTGGTTAAAAAAAACATGGATGGATGAGAAAAAAGTCATTTGTGTCTGTGGATGTGAGGAGGGTTAAGGGGGGGTCGAACACATACCCTGACTGCTCTAATCTATCCAAATAAACACTTCTCCCTCCCCCTGGAATCACATCTGGGCTGTGGTGTTATCACAGCAAAACCTCCACTGCCCTGTCGGCTTCTTGTGCGCAGGATATGCACGCACGCGCACGCAAACACACGCACTGAATCCTATCTGGAGTCAGACTGAGGAAAAGGAATGCCAGGGAAGGAAGTCTTGAAGTCAGTGCGCAAGCAGATTCCTCCTCTGGCCCCCCAACACTCCTTTTCCCGGACCGGGACAAGGTCACCGGAGTCCTAAAGCTGAGACGTAAGACCCCAGGAGGACAGAAGACCCCAAAGACTTGTTTTGAGATCGCCACCGGAATCCTGCAGAAAACGGAGGAACTCTTTAGATTTTCTTCATCCCTGGTTTAGGAACAAGTTCTGCAGAATTTGTGGAGCACACGTTCACGGGGTTCCCTCCCACAGTGAGTATGGCGCGCTTTTGTTCTTGTTTGAAAGCATTGCGCTCATTTGCGGACATTCCTGGTTGAGTTTTTCACGTTTTATAGTCGGTATTAGCGGGGAAAGTGTCTTTTTTTTGTTACACATAATTGAAAAGGTTGCATTATTTGTCTTTTTTAAGGGTGTTTTAATCTGGGTTTAGGGGGTAGTCACTTGGGGTAAGTCACAAATAAAAGCGCCTGCCAAAACACCCATATGAAAAAAAAATGAATCACATTTTCACCAACACTCGTGTTTGAGTTCGATTAAAAAAAGCCCCCCAAAAATCTACCTTTTCATCAAATTATAAAAGAACAAAAGATCTTGACTCAAGACAAGTATTTTAGTCTACAGCTGCTTTGTTGCGAAACGGGATGAAGTCTTTGTTTTAATGGTGGGTCGTTCGCGAACAAAATGAGCCTATGAGCCAGCTCTTTGAAGCCAAGCGAACGGAACAGACTTCCTTAAATGAAGAGCCGGCTCCCTAGGAAGTGCTCTCTCTCTCTCTCTCTCTACACTGGTCTCTCTGGTTCTCCCTCTCTCTCGGTCTCTCCCGGTCTGTCTCTGTCTATCTCTGTCGATCTCTCTCTCTCTCTCTCTCTCTCTCTCTCTCTCTCTCTCTCTCTCTCTCTCTCTCTCTCTCTCTCTCTCTCTCTCTCTCTCTCTCTCTCTCTCTCTCTCTCTCTCAGTCTCTCTCTCAGTCTCTCTCGGTTTCTCTCTTTCTCGGTCCCCCTCTTTCTCTCTCTCGGTCTCTCTAAGTATATCTTTCTCTCGGTATCTCTTGGTCTTCCCTGGCCCCTCTCTCTCGCTCTGACCCGCTCTCTGGCTCTCTCCTAACTTTCTCTTGGTCTGTTAGTCTCTCTTTCTCTCTTGGTCAGTCTCTCTCTCTCTCTCTCTCTCTCTCTCGGTCTTTCAGTCTCTTTCATTCTTTCTCTATTTCTTTCTCTCTTTCCCATTATTTCACTTCCTCTCTCTTTCTCTCTATCTTTCTCTTTTCTTTCTCTTTCTGTTTCTCCTCTTTGTCACTATCTGCCTCTATCTCTCTTTCTCTCTCTATCTCTTTCTTAAACCTTCTCTTTTTATCCTTCTCTTTTTATCTCACTCTCTCTTTTTATCTGATTCTTTTTCCTCTCTCTCTTTTGTCTATTTATCTTTCCCTCAATTTCTCCTGCTCTCTTTTCCTCTTGTTTGCCCTGTCTATTCCTGTCTTATTCATTTTTTTCTCTTTTTCTCTCCTTTTTTCTGTTCCTTTTCATCTCTTTGTCTTGCTTTCTTTCTTACTTTTTTCTTTCACTTCATTTTTTAGCACAATCTTTATTGTATCTCTTCTTTCCTCTGTTTTTATATTTCTCTCTCTCCCTCTTTCTCCTCCCTTTTCTCTCTCACCCTCCTCTCTCTCATTCTTTTTCCCCTCTCTCTGTTTCTCTCCCTCTCTCTCAGTGGTGCTCGTGACTGGGCATTACGAGTGGCGCCATCATATTTTGATGTTTTAAATGACCTTAAATTTCTCTGTATATTGACCCTAGATGTTAAGTGTCCTTGAATCGTGTGAAAGGCTATTATAATACTCTAGTAGTATATATTTTTTAAAATCAATTCATTTGGTGTATAATGTTTCATTATTATTAGTAACACGGTATATCTTTAAATACAAAACTAATCTGAAGAACTGTTCGGGAGTTGAAAGACTCTGTTCTCTCAAAAAAGAGACATGATTGAAAATACGATATTTTGTTGTTTTAATGTTAGAGTTAAGGGTTTAACATATTCGGCTACGTCACCCACAAAAATCGGTCGATACAAACTCTTCATACTCAAACCAAAAGAAAAAGAAGAATGCCCATCAAAAGATTTCTCGTGTTTCATAAGCTTCAAAAGCTAATTCATTTCTCAGGACTGAAAACAAGGTGTAAAAAAAAGAAAGAGGAATTTTGCAGCTCCTGTTCGGACTCATTGTTCTCGGTTATCCTGCGGTGGCGGGTGGAGCGAGAGGGAGCGCTTTCCCCTACATGCTTTAATGACTTTTGCATTTATTTGCACCCTTTTTGCTGCCATAGTGACAAGAAAAAAAAAAAAAGGGGGGGGGGGGTTACTTTCATTGAGCTAAGTATGTAAAAGCAATTCCAAATTGCACTTTTTGCATTGAAGCTTCATTGAAAACATCGTGTTTCTGCGCATTATTTAGCACCACCTAGTGGTAAAAAAAACTTCATGCATTAAATAAATGATCTGCATCAAAAGCAAAAATACATGAACAATAATAAAAACGTACGTGTTTTAAAATATTACAAAAACGAGAAATTGGCATTGATCTTACATACAGTAGCATGAGCCTTACTTAGAGGAGGCTGACATGATTGTCACTTTTGGATTTAATTTATTGTTTGTGTGTGTTTTAAATAATAAATGTCAAATGATAATTAAACATTACACACCAAATTAGTTGAGTTGATTATGCTAATTCATTAATTATTTTAGCCTCTATTGTTTTAACATACAGTGACCTTTTACCTTATTTAAACTTTTAGATTGTTTATACTAAGCAAACAGATGACGCCACTCATATTGACAAATCATGATTACCTTCAAGGGAGAGAAACGATAAATAGAGAAATAGGAGGAGAGGAATAGAGAGGGAGAGAGAGAAGGGTAAATAAGAGAGGAAAAGAGAAAGAATGACAGAGAAAGAGAAAGTAAGAGATAGAGAATGAGAGAGTGAAAGTGAAAGAGAAAGAGAGAAAGACTAAGAAAAAGAGAGGAAGAAAAAAAGAAAAAGGGGAAAAGAAAATTGTGAAAGAGAGGGAGAGAGAGAGAGAAATAGAGACTGAAATAAATAGATAGGGAAAGAGAAATACAGAAAAAGAATGAGAAAGAAAGAGAAAGAGAGAATAAGAGACAGAAAAAGAGAGAGTGAAAGCAAGAGAAAGGGAGAGTAAAAAAGAGAAATAGAAAGAAAGAGAAATAAAGAGACAGAAAAAAGGAGAGCAAAAGGAGAGAGAGAAAGAGAAAGAAAGAAAGAGAGAAGAAGAGAAACAAAGGGAAAGAAAGAGAGAGAAAGAGAGCATTCTTAAGGGATCCAGCCCTCTTTTTGGTAGGAAGCCGGCTCTCGACAGTCACTTCAGAAAAGTAGCACGTCTGTGAGTCATTTTTTTCAAAGTTATGCTTTTTAAAATAAATGCAAACCAAATGCTCCCTCTCGTCAGCAAAAATCCAATCTCTTCCCCCCAGAAGCAACATGAGCCTTTCACGAAACGGGACACTGGAGAAGGCCCCCTCGGACCCGGGCTCCCCCTCCAGAGGAGGCGGGGCGGTGGTGCCCCCGCCGTACTCCACGGCCGGGAGCGAGGCCCCCGAGCCCCCGCTGGAGTTGAGGGGCTCCCTGGACTGCTGGGCCTGCTCCGTCCTGGTCACGGCACAAAATCTGCTCATCGCCGCCATCAACGGCTTGTTGGCGGGAGTGGTCTTCGGCACCATTCTCACCCCGGCACTCGTCATGATCATCTTTGGCTTCCTTTGCCATTCCACGGTCAGTCTGAGAAAAGACTTTACTGTCAATAATTAAAAATCTAGTTACTTCAATTAAAATGTAACCCCGAGATTACTGAAACCAAAAAGTACTCCGGAATGACTATCTAGTCACAAATTGCTGCATCGAAGCAACAGTTTATCTTGAAAACTCGCAGATGAACACTCCAAAGAGAAACACCATATCCATTTAGTCTCTGGATTTTCAACTTGCTCCTTCTCCACTTTTGGGTATTGTCCAAAACGTTTTTATTTTTTTCCCAAGGCATGGTGTATTACGTTTGCCTGATTGATTTTCCATTGGCTTGATGTTTCTGTGTAAGCCACGCCCCTTTCTCAATGTGCTATTTACCATTTGCTACTAGTGACACACCCCTAAATATGCATATATGAGGCGACCCCCTGTTTTGGATATTTTTTTTCATAGACGTTAATTTGACTCAAATTTGAGTATACACCCTATATAAAATGTAAACATACAGACGCTCTCCATTCGACTTACGATAAACGGTAGATACGATCATTTTTTTTCAGGATGTCGAAAAAAATTCGGACATTGCTGTATGTTAGATTTTGTATTGTGTGCACCTTTTACTGGGTAAAGGACAGTACTTTAGTGGTTCTTTCTGCCACTACTGGTGTGTGGCGCTGTGAGAGGTCACCCAGCATCCACACCAAAGAAGAAATCCACTTCCTTTTACTAGTTCGTGTGTAAACATTCTATACTGTATCTCCAGCACGCTAAGAACTTTGACATTTTCATTGATTAATATCTCGTGCATCCATTCAATATGGTTGGTGTATAGTGTAAAGAAGAGGAGAGCCGTTTCTTTTGAAAAACAAGTGGAATAAGAAAGTTTAATGCGGTTGATAAAATGGTCTTAACTCGTTTTATCCATTACTTTTTACCATGGAGTAAGACCTCTTGAAGCGCAAGTAAAAAAGTTAGTAAAACTTCTCTCTATTTATTTTTATAGAGCTATTTTTTTCAAATGTTTATTTTTTGTACAAAACAATACAATGTGTGTATTAAACACACTTATATAAACCTTAAACATACAAAATATAGCACTGAAGCAACTTACAAACACCTTTTACTTACAAACGATTGTTCGTAAGTAGGGCAGCGTCTGTGTATAAACTCATAGCCAGGGGGCCAAATGTTGCCCCTGAAAACTTGAAATGTCTAGATGTAAATTAGTCAAGAGTGTTTTGAGCAAAAATGTCGTCCCACAATGCCCGTCAACTACGATACTGCTCAGGGCCACTATGTGGCAGTGTTTCCATATCAAACCCAAAGAGTGGAATTGAGAAATAAATTATCCCAAAAATGTCCAAGATTTCGTTATTTTGATGTATGTACTTTATATAAGGTATGTGTAGCAACATTTTTAATCCAAATGTCATGTGTATGATTAATTATTTTACATTAGAGAGTATTTGTATATATTTTGCATATCTATCAGTTACATTTAGGTACATTTATAAATTACATCCGGCCCGTTTTCCGCAACCAATAAGCTGATAAGGCCCTATGTGAGAACATACCTGGGATATGGAGAATATCTTTATGAGGAGAAAGTCAGCGTTCTCATATTGTGTGTTTGAAAAGGGGCCACCATAAATGTTTCCAGTTGTACTTTTTGGATAAATATCAGCAGGATCAACCCTCATCAATGGCGGATCGAGGATTTTTTTTGTGTCAATGTAACTGATGCAGAATTATAGTGTTATCGGAGAACATCCCAATTCATTGTCTGCAATGAATTAGTGATGCAGTAACACTCCATGAAAAAAGAACAGTTGAGTAACTAAATTGTATTAATAATTTGTTGCTGTACTCGTAACCAAGAAAAGTAATGCCTTAGTTCCAACTAGGAGAGGTCGTTTGAGATATAGATATTTGCTGTCACATACAACATTGTACTTTAACGCATGTACAACTTTAAATGCATGAGCACTACTATAGTCTTTCATACATACTAATATACGATCCCATACTACTATAGTTTGTCACTCATACTATTTATACTCCCATAAATAAACTATTATACTCTCACACACATTGCTATATGGTTTTTCCTACACTACTATACTCTCTATTAGAGATATTACTATACTCTCATACACACACTACTCTCCCTTCACAAACACACAGTACTGTACCCTAAAGGGAAAAGGACATTCCCAAGTCTCGCCGCATGTTTTTTCCGGGACCGGACCGAATATTTGGACTTTAAAAAATTGGGCTGGAGAGAAGCAACACAATTGAGGAAATGTATTTCAAAGTTTCAAAACAAAAATAAAATAGAGGACTCTGGACCGGTCTGATCAGGAGACAGTTCTCACAGTCAAATGGGCATTGGAATTTGTTGACCACAGTTTTCATAGGAAAGGGTTGTTGATTTGCAAAATGGAACATGAAATTTCAACACGCAAAGAAAATAACTCTTATTCGAGAGCCCTTTGTTAAAACTGGTCGCAGCTGTATTTTTAAGAATAAGGGCGGAAGACTTTTGGTGGTAAAGTACTGATATGAAAGGATACAGCAAGTAGATACTTCATTCAAATATGTGGATGAACACAAGTCTGCTTTTGTCTAATTACTATTTTTGTAACGTTCTTAACATTGGTGAACCCACTATGATTTGATTAAAGAATTACATTTTTTAAAGGAATATTAGACTGAAAGAAATCACATTTAATTTGTAAATCTGGAGGTCGCTGGTTCGCGCCTCGGCCGAGTCATACCTAATTGGTAAAATGGCGGCGCCCTCTGTTGGCTGCGGCTGCATCGGCTCGCTACAACGGGTCAGGTGTATCGACATTTCGTTCTGTGTACATTGTTACAAAGAATGACAATACAAAGGAAATTATTATTATTATTATTAAATACAAAAGACAAAAGTCGCTTAGAAAATGTACTTTTCTTTTTTAAATTAAAAATTACACCAAATCTAAAGAAAATAAGTTCGTCTTTTTTTTCCAAAATCGTGCAACCCTAAATAAACACCGCAAAGTTTGAATTTAGTGAGTTTTTGGGCAGGCAAAATCAAATATTGTTGATGTTGGGGCTGCATGATTGACTGAAATCTAATATCTTTTGCGATTGGTCGTCGTGCGATAGTGTAATCGCAAGACACTGCAGTTTTTCAAGGATTTATAGAAAGCTCCCCAGAAGAGGGCACTCTTCACTTGAATGTTGTTGTTAAATCGTTTGTAAAATCCGGACAGTTTGGGTTTCTTTTGAAGGGTAACACACAAAAATTTTGTCCCTAACTGAAATAATCACGGCATTAGAAAGTGTCAATTGAATTTTTTTGTTTTGTTTGTTTCAAGAGTGTATTTTGTTCGTTGACTTGGTCTTAAATTTCATTTCAGAAGGCATTAAAAAGTATTTAAAAGTCTTGAATTTAACTGGCTTTCAGCTGTAGGAACCCTGGTATAGTAGTAAGGATGAGAGAGTATAGTAGTGTCTCTGCATGAGATGACTGTGTCTGTATGAGAGTATAGTTGTGCATGTGTGAGATGATTTATGAGAGAGCAAGTATGATTTACTTCTCAAACGGCTTCTCTGATGTCAATATATATCACTAACATAGATAAATGGAGAAAAATAGTTTTTTTAAACGGTATGTTTGTCTTGGCTCTTCTTATCCACCACACTGTGTTGAACAGTCAGTGACTTGTGGTCTGTTGTTCTTAGTGACTCGATCCTGTTTTGATAAATTTTGATGCGGTTTCCTGTAGTGCAAATTGTAATCTTAAGCAGCTGTAACTCTTTACCTCAATTACATTATGCCAGGAAGTCTCAAAATCACTTTGCTAGGGGGTCCTCGGAGTTAGGGTCCGGGTGAGGTTGGGCCGAATCAGGTTTTGCACAGAAAGTTGGGCTAAAAACATTCTACTGTTTTTTAAAATCTTGTTTTAAATTCTTTAAACAAAATAAGATCCAAAAAAAAGAATTAATATGAAAATAAACCAATTAATAAGTAAAATATGAATCTGTCAGGACCAATGTTCCCTCTAAGCTCGAAATTTCTAATTAAGAAGCGAATTAAGTCAAAGAACATGTACATGAAGGTAAAAATACAAGGGTTCCCCTGACGTTGTGTTCTAAATGCGGTATTTGGAAGTCAAGGTCAAAGTAGAACGAATCTTTGGCCAATTTGAGGTTTTTAGGTGCGCCTATACTTCATAAACTACGGTAGTTAAACTTATACGTTACATCTGGCCCTTTGAGGACAGCCATTACACAAGAGCAGGGGTCCTCATTGAGTATATTGCAATCTGCTGGTGGATTACAGAGATCGTAATGGTAGATCATGGGAAAGAGTATTCAGCACATTGTTGGGATACGCAGCATGTGAGCATGAATGTCAACGTTGCCCATGACGCAGTAACAAATTGGGGAACTCCAAATGTTGTCAATAAAAGGTGAAATTTATTACAATTATAAATGTTTTAAAATTCTCTTAACTCATCATTTAATAAGTATTTAATGATTGTCAAATAATATTTACATTACATGTATGTGTTGTTAAATGTATGACAATGGGGTTTATTAAAATGCCCTTGAAATTAATAAAGAAAACAATATTTTGATTAATTTACTGTTTAAGTATATGCTGGAATTCTGATTATAAACCACAGGTGTAAGTACTGTATTTGCCTGGTACAGCAGTACAGTGTTACACATTTTTTGCAAGAGTAGTATTAGAGACAAAGATTGGCAACGGAAAAAAAGACTGACCACAATTGAGTCATGGAGTTAACAATTATTAGAATTTGACTTTTGTGTTATGTCATGAACCAGAAACAGAGACTGGACCCAGTAGCATTTGTTTACTCAGTTTTATTAATAAAGAGGGAGAGTAGTGCTTGCGTCCATGATGCAATGATCGACGGACACGGGTAGCAAGTGGCGGGAACGCGGAAGTGGCACTTCCGTGTCGAGCGGGGATAATCGTGGACTTGCAGGAATACCGGTCGTTAGCCAGGACGGGAGAGCAAGGGCGGTATCGAGTTCAGAAACGAGATCGGCAACAGGTGTCTGGCAGGAAGCGGGCCAAAACAGGTCGGATGTCGGGATGGTAGAACAGGGCATAAACGGGTCCAGAAACAGGTCGGCAACGGGTATCAGGCAGAAGAAAAAAGGGCAAAAAAAATGTCGGACGAAATGAGCTTGCCTAGCTGGGAGCATAGGGTCGCAGCAATCTGACGGCGTCCTCTTGAAAGCCGGGGGTTAAAAAAGAGTCTCTTGGCCAATCAGCTCTCAGATTTTTTGGCGCTAATTGGCAGTCACTGGTGCCTTGAATTGGCAATCATGACAGTATTACATGTTTTTATTTTTTATTTTGATTAAACATGTTTGAATTATTTAGGCGTGCATTGAGAGATACTCTGAGCATTGATCTAGAATCTCGATTTTTTTTTTGAGTTGGATAGATCATTTCATTATCGCTTGCTGAAACATAGTGAGTACCCCTGTACTAGAGGTGAGATTGGGACTAAAAAAATCCAGCTGGATGTGGGGCCATGGGTTTTAAAGCCTGACTCAGCCCTAGCCCGACCATTTAACTTGGTTTGAGGGACAGAGCCAAGAGCAAACAGGATTTTTTCTATTTTATTTGTGAGGACTCGAAAAGATGAGGGGTGATTTTACCTCTACATGAAGATTTTACCTTTACATTAAACTGATGCGGTCTTAGGTAAAAATGAGTTTGATACCCCCTTGTGAACAGTTGTGTTCTGGTGCATTTCAGGTGCAGCCTCACGGGACTTCCGTGTACTGTTCAGACCTTCTGGACGACGCGGGCTGCGTAGCGCTGCTGGTGGTGGGCTTCCTGCTGCTGACGCCTCTGCTAGTGTTAGCATTAGCCGCTTTCTGCCGCCTGGCTCGCCACCTCCAGCTGGGTCTTTGCTTCATCCCATACAGCCGGGCGGTCTACAAAAACCTGCCGGCGGCCCGCAGCCGGGAAGCCGGCGTGGCCGGATGCTGCGGCATGCCGGAGGCTTCCGAGAGGGAGGGGAAGGGCAGCATTTGGGTGTGAGGGGAGGGGAACACCACACGTTTTGTTTTTGGTGGGTGGTCCTGTTAAATCAGTTGTAAAAATCAGCCCATCAGTAAAAAAGGATTTTAAGCTAATACTTCTGTAGCCCTTTCTTGTATTTTATATATTTTTTTCCAATAAAAGCTTACTCGGATGTTGACTTTAATTCATGCACATTTACTGGACTGTGTTTAAAGGTGGAGTGCATCATTTCAGGTGTCCTTACAAAGTTAAAAGACAAATATTTTCTATATTAAGTATGTTCAAACAACGTCTTACTGGGTTTTAACAGCCTTTATATTAATTTTCCACCGCAAAGCTCTTGGGGCTGCAGAACACATTAGGCTGGAGGAAAGGTTGGAGTTGTAGTGACTTTATGTTTATCACCGCAGTATTTTCTCATGAGTTCGTACAGGTGCTTGTAATCCTTGAAAAAGATTGAATTTTAATGTTGAGTTTTCAAGGTCATGAAAATGCTTGAAATTGTGACCATTGCCATGTTTTTTACACAGAAAAGTAAAAAAAAAAAAGGGCGTGAAAATGAAGGGACACGCCTGCTCTGGTAGGCCGGGAGTTGTCACCGCCTCCAACTGGTCGCACCCAAGAGGACAACTCTATTTAGAAAACTGTCTCTGTTGGCCTGGCTCCCAAATGGCTCCTCAGATGTTTCTTTTTTTAATGATATATTATCAATGATAATAAAACATTATGCATCAAGTGATTGAGTAATTAGTATTTTAGTATGTTTTGCTGGAGTTCCCTTAAAAACACATGAAATATAAATTTAATATTCACAGAAGTACATTTTTTTAGCTTTTTACGCACTGAATCGATTTAAAGTCGAACAACAACACAAACTCACTAAAAATCAATACAATAAAATAAAAATTAAGGATGTCAATTCTTCAGTGCTACATATAAGTGATAGATTTTTTAAAAAACTATTTAGAATTATGTTCTAACCAATTTGGACACAGATCCTCAGAAAAATACGCAAAAAAAGTCAAACAAATAGCAAAAGATCAACAGTCCCTAAGGCTAAATGCACTCTGCTTCGCAGTAATCAATATCATTAAAATGAGTACAAATTTGGCTCTTCTGTATTGAACTCAATTATTACCCACCACCCATAGAGCCTAATCTGTTTCGGTAAAACAAGTGTGGCGTAGTCAAGCCGTGCAAGCATTGTCGAGGCAGAATTCCTGTCAGTTTATAGCAGACTATAGACACAAAAAGATCATAGATCATAGATAAGAACAGCTCAAAAAAACACAAAGTATGTGCAAACGGCAAGATACCGACTTTATTTTAGTCATTAAAGTCCATCCATCCATCCATTATCTGCACCGCTTATCCTCAATAGGGTCGCGGGGGTGCTGGAGCCTATCCCAGCTATCTTCGGACATTGGGCCGGGGACACATTCTGAACTGGTTGTCAGCCAATCGCAGGGCACACAGGGACAGACAATTCGCTCGCCCATTCACACCTACGGACGATTTGCACCGGCCAATTAACCTGACATGCATGTTTTTGGAATGTGGGAGGAAATCAGAGTGCCCGGAGGAAACTCACGCAAGCGCAGGGAGAAGATGCAAAGTCCACACAGAAGGTTTGATCTCATGCCCTCAGAACTGTGCCGCCGTGCTGCCCGTCATTAAAGTCAACAACAAAAAATTAATTTTGATCACCGATGGATTTTTTCCTTTGAATTGCTAAAAAAATTGGAAAAATTGTCCTTGAAGGTTTTTGGAAAGTGCTTGAATTTGTACGTGAAAAGGTGTGTGATCCTTCTTTGTTAGTGTAGCATGGAAATGGTGGGATTGAGAAAAGGCCTGTTTTAAGTACAGTCCAAAAGCCATCCCGGACCCCCCTTAAGATGAGAACAGAAGAGTTTTTTGGAGCGCGTCAGTGAAATGCACATACTTGCTTATGCCACAAAATGAGCTTGACAGAGGCTGCAATGATGACTTAAGCCAGATGATGGCGTCAGCGAAACTCAGTTTTGCTCTGGGGTCAGATCCAGACTTTCTGCTCTGAGGCGGGCCGAATCAGTAAAATAATGTTTCCAAAATTTTAGATTTTCTTTTCAGTATTTGTCATGATTATCCATGTGACTCAGCTCTGCCCGCTCTTCTGGCGCCAACTGCCGCAGGTTCTTATTGGCTCCCGATCAGTATTTGAACCCAGTCCTGTCTGTCCCCTTTTGTCAGTCCGTCTGCGAACCTCAGTGAACATTAGGCAGGCCTTTTTCGACCCTGACTCCCACCTGTCCCGTTTTTGCTCCCGTCTGTCTCCGGCTACAACCTGTTTGCTCCTGACCACGTCTATTCTCCCGTCTCGGCTTACGACCTTTTTTTTTAATCCCCCGACCACGTCTACTCTCCCGTTCTGGCTTTCGTCTCGCTTCCGACCCCGACCATGCCTTGCTCTCCCAGTCCCGGCTACCGACCCGTTTTTCTGTTCCTGTCATCGCCATCGCTCGCTACGGAAGATCCACTTTCGCGTTCGGAGCACAATCCAAGTACGAGAGCGACTTGCTTCCCGCGTGCAGGGGTCACGGGATCGTGGGCGCAGCCCTTCCTTTTTTCCTTCAATAAAACTTGTGAGGAACGTAACGTAACTCAGTCCCGTTTCCGTTCTGGTCCTGACAGTATTATGTTTTATCATTCAGCCTACAATAGTAACCTACCCTACATATTATAAGCACGGATGACAAGGGATCTTTTCTAGACACATCACATTTCTTTACAGTCAATGGAGATTTTTATCACGTTCGGCATGAGTGAGTTAACTGGTTTGTTTTAACAGTGAATGCAGCTTTACACCTAAACCAACTCACCACGCTATTCAAAGTTGATACTGCCCTCCGGTGGCCAAGTTATAGCATTTATTCAGCACAAGAACACTCGGTTTTTATTCACTCACCCTCTAAGCCCGAGTTGGGTCAGTTGGCCCCTGATAAAAAGACTAACATCTCCTGCTAGCTCCAGTCAGCTGCTCTTCTTATTAAATATTAAATGTACTCTTCCCCAGGTGAACGTGACTCCCTTTTTTCTATCTCAAGTAGAGAATCTATTGTTAGAAGGGAAAGGTATTCAAGGGGTTGGTTAACCCACAAAAATTGTATCCTATCTTGCCTCAAAACTGAAAAAGTTGGAGTTAAGTTTATTACAAAACATGTGAAATGTACTGGACATGAAAATGAAATTGCATTACCTTAAAAATCTTGGCTTTGCATAGTACTACTCTAATCATTGCCCCAAAAATATGAACTAAAGTAAAATAAGAATTTACCGATACTCAACTAACAGTAAAACAGAAACTGCTTTGTGCTCGTCCAAACCCAAAGATGAAGTTTAGTGTATGAAGCAAAAGGTGAATTTTATCCTTTTTCAAAACTGAAACTGTTAAAATCAATTGAGTTACAGAATGTGCAGTATATCCTAGACATGCAAAACATGAAATTGCACTACCCTAAAAACCTTGGCTTCACACTAATAGGTAAAATTGTTGATTTGGGTTACTTTGAGTGTTAGAAGTTTGTATTCTTCCTTGTGCGTTTAAGCCTTCGTTTTTGGTTGCATTAAAAATACAGTGACATCTTATGGTCAAATACTACACACTGTCCCTTTAACACGGGTCAGCAAATAACCTTTACCTTCCTTCCACATAACTCCCAAACTGTTTTGACTTTTACAGTATATAATAGAATACAATTATAAATTGTATGTATAATTAATACATACAATTTCTAATTTTCAGGACTAAGGGTGATTCCACCTAACTTGGCCAAATCATAAAATAATAAAAGTTAATTGATAATATATCCATTTGGACTCATTTATGCGCTTACCCTTTTCCGCCACTAGATGTCAAAAAGCTCTTAACACAACGAGTGACACAAATATATTAAAAACTGTTTATTCATACATAAATTACAAACAACGTTTAAAGGGTAAGTGTGTATTATTTAGAACCTCCGAGAAGTGATAAAACTTAACAATATTTATGTAAATGATAAGCAAAAATACATGAACTGTCATATAAAATTGCGTTTGAAAAAAACAACAACTTTGTAGGTAATGGAATTTCTATTTATTTTACATAGTTTGAGGCACCAAGTAGGAGCTGAGGGTAAGGATGCTCCCAAAAAGCAACAATTTGTGAAAAAAATGAAAAGAAAAATGGAATGTGGTTTGGTCACATGAAGTTTCTGTAGTTTGTATTATTCCCTGTGCTTTTTTGTACTCGTTTTTGGTTGCACTACTTAATACAGCCAGTTGTAAATTAAGGCAACAAGTACTCTTTATCAGTAGAATTTTGTAACTCTACTGTTGTTACAACTTGATGTGTTGCTACGTTATTCCACTATTTTATGCAGACTGCTAATTATAGTTTCTGATGATTGTTGTGTACTCTTGCTTGAATTACATAGTCACATACTCTAGGTAACCCGATCCGGTAAATTTAATCCCTGAAGGGTGCATGTACTTACTTTCAAAATACAGCTGAATAGAGTTATGGTAGCACTTTCTCAAGAAAAGACGGGTTTAATTTCCCCTCATATAGATATTCTCCTTACAGTATATACTAAGATCTTAGCCCAGTAAACAACTGTAAAATCAAATACTGAAATCAGGGAGTTAGCTTATACGTGTATATTTGGTTGTGTGTCACCAGTAGAAAATGTTAGGCAGCGCTCGGGAGGGGTGCGTGGCTTGTACCGAAAGAACAAACTATGGGGAAATCAATGGGGGCAAACTTGAGCACAGAATTTACAGTAAAAGTGCACTGAATTTTGGCATTTTTATTTGTAAAATTATTTTTGCAATACATATGGCTGGAGAAAAACATGTACCTGGAAATAGAGAAGGAAATCTCCAAGTGGTTTGAAGCCCAGAGACAAATTTGATATGTAGTGTCTCGACTGAGTGTTAATTTGTAAGCTCTCAAGATTGCACAGGCTAAGAAATATGATCGGTTCCATGTTCCTTGTGCCAACGTGTGAATCAATGGTCTTAACTGGTTGAAACTGGACAATGTATGCAAGAGTGCTTCCAGATAGGAAGGCGCCTAGCAAAGAAGGTCACAGCAACCTAGTAAGTCAGCTTAAGCCTTCTAATATCTAATATCTGAGAGGCCAAATCTAGGAGTAAGATTTTTCAGTAACGCGCCCAACACTGCAATGATTATACACTGCCCGTTTAAAGACTTTTGTTCCTTTTGTGGGTTATAAAATTCCTGTTATGTTTTTCCACGATATATAAAGTTTCTCTCTGATTTGATGTTGTGCAGACAAGCATCGAATTAGCATGGCTGGTTATTAATGTTTGTCAACAATTTGTGGTGCGGGGCTTTGTATGGAGCTGTGAAGGCCCCGGGTCGTAGGCTGCCACGGCCATCTTCATCCACTTGGCCCATGATGATGTAGTTGGCGCCTGCAGCCAAATAAATCGGTTAACGCGGGTTAGGGTTAGGGTGAGGGTTGACGTGTGTTTACCTCTTCTAAGCAACGGGCATTTCCTGCATTGCGACACCAATCGAACGGACATGGTTTCCCCCACTTGCGTGATGCTGAGTCGACCTGCTTTGTACGTCCTGATTAGGGACACCCCGATGAGGAGCGTGCCCCGGGGCCCGGGAGCCAGAGAGGTTACCTTGCCGGTTATGACTGGGAACAAAACGGATAAGGTTAGCCCAAATAGCTGCTTGCATAAATTCGATGAAATTTCCTGGGTTGTTTTGTATAAAATGGAACAAATTGTTAAGATTTTCCAAATATAATAACCTCCGGTTCTACCAGTGATATGCATTTGGGTCCGTGTCAGGTGAGCCCGGTCAGATTTACAAATAAATGAGCTTATATCATATTCACACTGTCCCCTTTGACTATTTAACCTGAAATTTGAATGTGGCAAACTTACCAAATTCGCTGGCACAGAAACTTGGCTTGATAGTTCCATCCCTTTTACACGCTTTGGCACACTGTGGATTCTGAGCGGCTACAAAAAAAGTACATGATTAAATGAATGAATTACCGTAAATTCCAGACTATAGAGCGCACCTGATTAAAAACCGTGTGCGTTAATTTAAGTAAAAACCCCAATTTTGTTACTGTACAAGCTGAAGCTGATTTTAAGCTGCAAGTTTAAACAGCCAGAAAAAATAAACGTATTCACCTCCATTTCTTATGTTTAGAAAAAAATCTGCAGGCAAATGTCTAGTACAGCAAAGTAACATTGCTCCACGGTTAAGAGACTGTGCACTGCAGCAGTCAATCTTAAACATCTAGCGCAGCAGTCAATGTTATTTAAATTGTTATTAACGTATGTATACATGGAAGTGTGACAAAAATACTCTAAATACAATACTCAGTGTATTAACTGATTAACTGACCAACATTTATAAGCCCTTTACAATCATAACAGCATGTACACACACTAAGCCATTCGACTGATCTTAAGATCTCTCATCCCTTGCGCACATGCAAAGTGATAGAGAGTAGACCAAGTATTGATAATACTCCATTAAAAAATATTGAATTATAAATGCTTGTTATCTTTCTAATAGGGAGTGTCAGCTAATTAATTATTTTAAAATGGCAGCAGGTGACTAATTATCGGGTATGTGAGTCCTATCGGGCCAAAAACTGTGACGTCGTATTAGGCGGTAATCAGTCTGAACTGTCAGCCCTGTAATTATCGCATACCCCCCTCTGTTAGTAAGTAGTTCCAACATATATTATGATTTTCATTCATTCATTTTCTTTACCGCTTATCCTTGCCCAAAGACATTTCGACGTATAACTCTGAGGAGCCGGGATTGAACCTGCCACTAGCGCTTTATCTCCTGAGCTACTGGAAAATACAGTGGATACGATTGCATATGCATACTTACAATAAATGAAACTGCATATGGTTACTGTTCTGCCTTTGAGAAACAGAGTGGTCCTTGAGTGCCCTTTTGTGGTTAATATATTCATTGTTTGTTACTTGAATTTTTTTAGTGGAAAAACCAGAGACATAAGGTTGATGTATGTTCTACCAAATATGCATCCTTTCATCCATTATCTGCACCACTTATCCTCAGTAAGGTTGCAGGGGGTGCTGGAGCCTATCCCAGCTATTTCAGGCAGTAAGCAAGGGACACCCTGAACTGGAACATGCAAATTCCACACAGGAAGGTTCAATCTCATGACCTCAGAATTGTGCCGCACACGTGCTAACCACTGCGCCGCTGTACTGCCATATTTTAATATCATTTTTTTTGGTATTAGTCAAGTATTAGTATTAAATATGCTTAATTTCCTCCCCATCACTTTGTCATGTGCGCAAGGGATGGGAGAGCTTAAGATTATACGCATGGCACAACAAGTGCTGTTGGAATTGTGCGGGCCTCTGAATTTTAGTCAGTACAGTCCGATGAGTTTTGTTTTTGGAATGTTTTGTTATAATTGTTATAATGATGGAAATCACGAAAAGAAGCGTCTTGTAGTCTGGAATTTTCGGTCTAGTTTATCACTCAACAACTAGTTTATCACTCCTTTGAATTAGTCCAAGACGTGGCTTCTCTCACCAGCTCGTCCTCCGTTTGGCTTCGAGTCAACCACTCTCCTGTCCTGGCCCGAGGTTCCGCGTCCATTCGTAGGCCTGACGGGTTTGGGCTTGGTCGGTTCCGGTTCCGGAGGGTCCACATGTCGGACTGGTGCGACGGGTCGCGGCACCTCCGGAGTGGGTTTGACTGCAGGCCGTCTCGCCGGAACCGACCTGGTATCAGAACCGTGCGCTAGCGCTGGGTCGGAGCCACGGGGGATGCTTGAATAGGTGGCCAGGAAGCCGTCAGACGTCACGCTGAGGTCGGACACAAACTGGACGAGAAGCACGTTACCGCTGGTGGTGATCGGACTGCACGGAGGAAGAAAAAACAAAATTGTCAGCTGATTTGCATCACACTGTAGATTTCAATCAGTTTTGTAACGCTCACTTTGGGGCTTTATCGCCACAATATTTTCCAATCAGGCGTGAGTTGTCTCTCTCGCCGCCGTCAAAGAAAGCAACGTAGTCGAAGCGGCAGTAGGTATCCGCCTCCAGGACAAATTTACCAAATTTAACATGGATAACCTGGAAGCCAAGGAGAAATGATTAAAAAGCCCGCCCAAAACGTGGAATTAATGTATAATACCGTTTAAAAGTTTAGGGTTGCTTGCAAATGTCCTTATTTTTGGTGGAGAAGCACTGTTTTTTTCAACGAAGATAACATGAAACTAATCAGAGATACACCCCATATAGTGTTAACGTGGTAAATGACTACTGTAGCTTTAAATGTCAGTTTTTAATGGAATATCTACATGGGGTATAGAGGCCTGTTTCCCACAAGCAGCACTCCAATGTTCTAATAGTGTATTGTGTTTGCTACATGCATTAGAAAAGTAATGATATACACTCAACTGTATGTGCCACTGGAAAAAACTGGACATTTAAGTTTTAGAAATCTGGAGGCTTGCCTTACTGAGATTCAAAGATGGATGTCAAATAATTGTTTACGCCTTAACCCAGAAAAAACTGAAATGTTGATTATTGGTCCAGCTCACTGTCGTCAGTTGTTTTCAAACACTACCCTGAACCTAGACAAATGTAATATCACCCATAGTGACTCGGTCAAAAATCTAGGTGTTATATTTGATCCTAATCTGTCGTTTCAGTTACACGTGAAAAATATTACTAGAATAGCTTTCTACCACCTCCGTAATATTGCGAAGATTCGTTCGATGCTGTCCCAATCAGATGCAGAGATTTTAATTCATGCGTTTATTACTTCTCGGCTTGATTACTGTAATGTATTGCTTTCTGGTCTCCCGATGTCTAGCATTAAAAGTTTGCAGCTGGTTCAGAATGCGGCAGCTAGACTTTTGACTAGGACCAAAAAGTTTGAGCATATTACTCCTATATTGGCCAACTTGCACTGGCTCCCAGTCCACTTAAGATGTGACTTTAAGGTTCTCTTATTAACATATAAATGTTTGCATGGGCTTGCACCCTCTTATCTCTCCGATTTGATTTCCCCCTATGTTCCTGCACGGAGTCTGCGCTCGGAAAATGCCGGTCTACTCGTGACTCCGAGAGCCAAGAAGTCTGCGGGCTCGAGAGCGTTCTCCATCCGGGCCCCGGTGTTATGGAACGCCCTGCCTCTGGAGATAAGATCTGCAACCTCAACGGAAGTTTTTAAATCGAGGCTTAAGACACACTACTATTCCAAAGCATATGATTGATGCCCACCTCATATTCTGTTTTGTCCTGTCTTTTTCCGACGCCTGCCTGGCTGATACGAAGGAGAAGGATGATTTGGGATGGGTCAGCGGACCGGCGTCTGACCTGCAGCATGTCAACCCCTACATTTACCAGCTGGCAGAGACGGGAGGCAGCATCATGGCCGTCATAGACTTTCTGGACTGGTTTGCAGGCTGGGGGCGTCGTTGATGTCATGCACTTTCCGGACATTTTCAACATCTTACCTAATGTTTACTATTATGTGTACAGTAATGCTAATTGTAATTCACCCTGGTCAATCCTGGAAGGGGGATTACCACGTGTGAGGTCCTTTCTCAAGGTTTCTCTTTTCTCCTCACACTGAGGTTTTTGAGTTTTTCCTTGCCCGCATGCTGGTTTAAGATCAGGTAATTGTGTAATTTTGTAACTGTAATCCTGTGCAGTCCTTTGAGACATTTTTGTGATTAAGGGCTATATAAATAAATTTGACTTGACTTGACTTGACTTGACTTGACTTGTCTTGTCTTGACTTGACATGATTGATTAGAAACCTCTTGGGCAATTATCTTAACACAGCTGAAAATAGTGTAGCTGGTTAGAGAAGCTAAAAAAAACGACCTTCCTTCGAGCTAGTCCAGTATATGGAGCATCACGTTTGTGGGTGTGATTAAACGTTCTGAATGGCTAGAAAAAAAGAAAACTTTCACGCAATACTTGACAGTCAATTTCTGTTCGAAAAACTAGAGATTACTTTGTGCAAAAAAATTGTCCAGAAACTGAACATCTCCTACAACGGTGTATACTACTCCCTTCAGTGAACAGCACAAACAGAGAAGAAAGAGAAGTGGGATGTCCCGCTGCAAAACCAAGTGGGAGGAAAAGTACATTGGTGTCTCTAGTTTGAGAAATAGATGCTTTACAAGTCTTCGGATGCAGAGCATGGAAGTATATTCCTGTTCTAAGAAATGGAGGCTATTCCATGCAAGAAATTACAAAGAAACTGAGGAGCTCTGACAACATTGTGTACTACTCCCTTCAGTGAACAGCACAGAGTAGAAAGAAAACCGGGACATCCCGCTGCAAAACCAGACAAGAAGGAAAAGTACATTACAGTCTCTAGTTTGAAAAATAGACGCTTTACAGGTCTTCAAATGCAGAACTTGACAGTCCTTTCCTATTCTAAGAAATAGAGGCCATTCCATGCAAGGAATTGCCAAGGAACTGAAGATTTCCTACAACGGTGTATACTAATCCCTTTAGTGAACAGCACAAAGAAGAAAGAGAACTGAGACGTCCCGCTGCAAAACCAACATGAAGAAAAGTACATCAGAGTCTCTAGTTTGAGAAATAGAAGCTTTACAGGTCTTCAAATATAGAACTTGAAAAGTCCTTTCCTGACCAAAGAAACAGAGGCCATTCCATGCAAGGAATTGCCAAGAAACTGAAGATTTCCTACAACGGTGTATACTACTCCCTTCAGTGAACAGAGTAGAAAGAAAAAAAATATATTAGAGTCTTTAGTTTGAGAAATAGACGCTTTACAGGTCCTCAGCGAGCAGTTTTGTTAAATAGTGTCGACAGAAAAAGCCATTTCTGAGACTGGCCAACAAAATAAAAAAATAACATGGGCAAAAGAACACAGAGAATGGACAACTCTTTTGCTAAATAAAAGTGTTTAACGGAAAACATAAAATTGCCTAAGTGACCCCAAACTTTTGAACGGTAGCGTATGTGGTAAACCTTGTCAGATTCCACGGTAATGAGCCAAGAGCAGCTGGTTCCTGGTGGATACTTCTTGTTGGGCCAGTTTGGCGTCATGATCTCTCCCTGAGATTTTGTCATCTTGCCACCACAGAACTGCTGATCTAAATCCAGCCACAAAACCAGAAGAAATTTTAAGGTAGATCTGTGATTGTTCCCAAAAAATACCGTGTTCTCTCATGCGCATGGTGACTGTGTATGGATGACATTTAAAGATACACCTGTTTTGATTGAAAGTATATTTTCCAGACTATTCTGCTTGACTTTTAGGCATTTTAGGACCATTTCCTGTAACTTTGTGGGTCACTTTCTGTTGATTTTGAAGCACTGTTAGGACACTTTGTGTTAGTTTTACCTCACTTTTGTTTGCGTTGGAGGAATTTAAAGCCATGAACTGTTACTCTTGGGTAATTTGCAGCCTTCCAGGTCACTTCCTGTTGATACTGTGATACTTTCATTGGGTGTTTTCCTGTTGACTTTGGGGTGCTAGTATATCACCTTCTGTTACTTTTGGGACACAAAGGCGTGATGATGGTGCACTTCAGAGTAACTTCCTGTTTTTATAGGCTATTTCCTAGTCACTTCCAGTTATTTTTGGGGAACTCCGGAGTAACTTCCTGTTGATTTGGTTGCACTTAAAAGTGACTTTCTATCCAATTTTAGAGACTCCAAAATCATTTCCTCTTGATTTTGCGGCACTGAGAGTGGATACATGTTATTTTTTTGGGTCCACCATAGAGTGACTTCCTGACACTCTAGGGCAGAGGTGTCAAACTCATTTTAACTCGGGGGCCTCACGATAGAACAAATATTCTGTCGGGGGCTGGACTAGTAGATTAAAGAGAAAGAAAAAGAGAGATAAAGAAATATGAGAAAGAGGGAGGGAAAAAGAGAGAGGGTGGGACAAAGAAAGAAAAAAAGAGAGAGGGAAAGAGCGTGGGAAACAAAAGAGATAAAAAGAGAAGTCATGAGAGAGGGGGAAAGAAAGGGAGAGGAAGAAGGAAATCCAAAGAGAAGAAAAAAGACAGAAGGAGAGAAAAGAGAAAAGAAAGCACAAAGGGTAGGAAGCGAGAAAGAGAAAAGAGAGAAAAGGAAAAAAGGAAATTAGAGCAAAATTAGTTAAAAAGACAGAGAGAGAGAAAGAGACAAAGAGCAACAAAGGAAGAGAAAAAGAGAGACACGGAGAGTGAAAGAGACAGAGACAGAGAGTGGGAGAAAAGGGGTGGAAAAGAAAGAGAGAGAGAGAGCGAGAGAGAGAGAGAGAGAGAGAGAGAGAGAGAAATAAATACAAGTCCAGTGTCTTTGTTCGAGGCACCTGGCTTTGGCAACATCAAGTTGACATATTTCAACCTGCAGTTTGTTTTTCTCTTGCGCTTCTCTGAGTGTTGTCTCACGGGCCGGATTCATTCCCTTAGCGGGCCTGATCTGGCCCGCGGGCCGCCTGTTTGACACCTGTGCTCTAGGGTATCGATGTCAAACTAGCAGGCCACATCCGGCCCAGTGTAGAATTATATCCAGCCCGTAAAATAATTTTATATAAATATACTATGATGGCGCGCCTCTATGTAACGCTGATAACTCTCGAACTACAGATCGCACAATGCAGCGCTTCTGCTGTCGTCACAAGACTTCCTGAAAATGTTCCTGCATCAATCGAGTTAGCTGTAACATAATGAGGGCAGACACTTTTAAAACTATCTACTGACAAACAAGACCGAAAAGTAAAATTATTAGTGATTCTTTAGTGTCAAGAAGCGGAGATGTGACGTACAGGGACTAACTTCTATTTATCACGATAGGGCGGCATTAGCTCAGGAGGTAGAGCGCTTGTTTTGGGATCAAGAGGTCGCAGCTTTGATTCCCGGCTCCTCCAAGTCATATGTCGAAGTGTCCTTGGGCAAGACACTGAGGTAGTTTCCTTGCATGGTTGACACTATTATCGGTTAGTTAGAGTGTAAAAAGGGAAAAAGTGAAGCAAATTGTAAAGCGCTTCGGGAGGTTTTCATTGACTTGAAAAGCGCTATATAAATGCAGACCATTTACATTTACATGTAATGGAAGGCTTATTGGAGAAAAGCAGGGTGACATTTCTGCTTATGTGTAATACGTGGATGCTAAATTCTCACAATGGCCGAGTAAAAAGTTGATTCACAAAACAGCCTTTCAAAACCGAGGAGGCTAAATAATTGTAAACGGACTTTGCTTCTCTGTGGAGCTAATGTGGCCCTGATAAAGGAATTTAATGCAAAACGGCACAACAAGACAAAACATCAGAATAAACTGAAAAACCTGAATGTAGAGCAGAAGACAAAGAAAGTTGAAGAGTTAAAGAATAATATGAGGATCCAGCACACGTTTTTCACCAAAGCAAAATCCCAAGGTGAAAAGCACAAATTGGATTTAGATTTCCTTGCCCCCATGTTGGTTCCAGATCAGGGGATGGTGTAGTAATAGTCTGAAAAAATAGTCTGTGTAATAACCTGTGAAGGCCTTTGAGACTCTTTGTGATTAGGAGCTATACAAATAAAAATGACTTGACTTGACTTTTTTTTTCATATTTTAATTGGTATCGTTTTGACAGAAGATATCCCTATGAAGAGCAACATTTTATAAGTTATCTAATGTTTAGGTTTGTTTATTCTGGGATACTATTCCTAACTGTTTTAAGTTCATATTTATGTTTAAAAGAAAGTCAAGTCTGAGTGTATTGAATAAATATTTATCCTGTTCATCCAGCGACCAAAGGTGTGGCTTTGAGTTTTGGCCCTTTGTGTAATTGAGTTTGACACATCTGCTCCAGAGTGACGTCCTATTATTTTGGTGGCAATCTAGAGTCTATTCACGTTGGTTTTAGGACATTTGCATGTCAATTCCTGTTTTGAAGTTCCAGGTCACTTCCTATTAATTTGGTTGCACTCTAAAGTAACTTCCTATTAATTTTCAGTCAATATAGAATCACTTCCTCTGACTTTGGTGTACTTTAGAGTTAATAAATGTTATTTTTAGCCACTCCAGAAGGAGTTCCTGTTTGGTTTTAGCCACTCTTGAGGGACTTCCTGTTTATTTTGGGGCGCTCTTAAGTGACTTCCTGTTAATTTGATGTCACTTTCTAAGAACGTCTGTTGGTTTTGGGACACTTGCAAGTCAATTCCTGTATTTATAGAAGTTGCAGTTAATCTTGGGGACAGCATTACTAGGTCCTGTGTTGTGGGTTATTTTATGCTGATTCGGGTTTGACTTGAGAGTAAGTCCTGGTCACTTCCATATGATTTGGGAGCAAGTTTGTGCAATTTTCAGTTCGTATTGGGGCTTTTTGAGGACATTTCCTGTTGCTTTTGGTGCACTTCCAAGTCACTACTTGTTGATTCTGGGGTACTTACAAGTCACTACCTGTAGATTTTGCACTATTTTCCAGAATGCTTCTTGTTGCTTTTGTAACACTTCAGGGTTACTTGCTGTCAGTTTTGGGTTACATGTTGTTGGTTTTGGGGCACTTTGAGCTGACTTTATGTTTCTGGGACACTTGTCACTCATTTTCTGTTGATTTGGGGTACTTTTAGGTCACATCATGTTGCCTTTGAGGCCATTCATGATCACTTCCTCTTGCTTTTGAGGCCTTGAAGAATCATAATCTGTGGATTTTGGGGCACTCTCAAGCCACTTCCTGGAGATTACTGTTGGTTTTGAGGTAATAAATTATCACTTTTTGAATCACTTTCTGTTAATTTTGGGGCACTTGCAAACCACTGATATTTTGTGTCTTTTCCAGGCCACTTCCTTTTGTTGTTGTAGCAATTCCAGGCTACTTTCTCTTAATTTTGAGGAACTTGCAAGTACTCCTGCAGATTTGGGTGCATTTGAAAGCCATTTCTGTTGCTTTTGCCGCACTTTCTGTCGGGTAAGGCTCACTTTCAAGTCACTTCTTGTTGACTTTTGTTACTTAAGAGTCAGTTCCTGTTGATTTTGCAGCCTTTCCAAGCCATTCCCTGTTGTTTTTTGCATCACTTCTAGGTCGCTTGCTGGTTTTGGCGACTAATTGTTGGTTTTGGAGTACTCGGAGGTCACTTGCAGCTGACTTCCTGTTGATTTGGGGCACTTTTAGTCACATTCTGTTGCCTTTGAGGTAATTCATGATCACATCCTGCCTTTCGATGCCCTTAATAAATACTTCCTCTTAATTTAGTTGCACTTGCAAGTTCTCTTGTAGATTTGGGTGCGTTTCTCTGCATTTTCATGTTGCTTTTGTAGTACTTAGGGTCACTGCCTGTTAGGTTTGGATCAACAATTGTTGGTTTTGGGGGACTTTCTGTTGAATATTCTGAAAAACTTCTGTATTCAAGTAGAAAAAATTGGGTTTTGGCAGAGTTTCTGGACCTACCTTCAGCATAAGGCGTTACGCCACTGAAGTAGGCAACAAATCCTCGCCCGTTGGTCTCTTCATCCGTCACCATCTCTAGCATCATAACATTGGTGGTGGAAATAAGAGCACCCGGCCGAAACGTCCCGCAGAAACGGCCCAGTTTCTGCACCGTGTTAGATCCGCCGTTGTAAACGTCAAGGTAGTCGTAGCGACACATTGAGTCAGCTTCCAGGTCAAAAATCCGAAAGGTGAGCATGACCACTTTACCTTCCGGGACCTAGTGAGAACCCAAGAGGTTTAGTCAAACAAACGGGGACGTTGTTTAAACTTGTGGCAAACTGACTTACTGTGATGGTCCAGGTGCATCTGCTCTTTGGTTTGTAATGAGTCGGGAAGCCCTCGCTGCCGACAAATCCTGAATCTGCCTCCAGCGATCCCCCGCAGTGGAAGACAGGCCTGGGGAGAAGGTCATGAGTCAACAAGATTAGCAGGCTTTGGCAAAAAGGCAAGAATTGCACAAATGCGTCAACTCGGCATGCTGCTTTTGTAATATTTACATAAACCCCCAATGGGAGTCTCAAACTGTAAACTGTTTTTGCCAATTGCTCAACAGTGGAATTTTCGGGAAAAAATCAACCTCCCTTGTGCTCAGATTGAGATGCATTCCAAAAACTTTAACTTAGAAGAAAACAAAGCAATTAAACTCATTTTTCGTGAATGACTGTTTTATAGTTAAGGTTATAGTTTCGTAAACATTTTTTGTGTTAGTTCAAAGATAATTGTTAAAAAAAGAGCATCAATAGATTTGCAGTGGGACGTCAGTGAAAAAAATGCGTCTGCCTTGTAAAGTTACTTTGAGGATAACGATGAATGCCAGACACTTTATGGGGGGCTACATTCTAGAAAGTGCTGAATGCAATAGTCTAGTGTTTGTTCATTTTCGGTGACAAATGAGAACCAAATAATTTTTTAAAGGCTGCAACAAATGACGATTTCAGTATTTGATTCATCTGTCGACTGATGAATCTGAATTGAATTGTCCTTGTCATTGATAACAACATAGGGAAAGACATGACACTCCAGAATAAACACTGAGTAAAGACTTTTAAAGACAAGAATAAGATAAAAGACTGTCAGAATCAACAAGCAAACTTTATAAAAGCATGTGCTTTAGGAGTGACCTAATTTAAGATAATAGTGAAATGAAAATATCGTACATGGTAACAGTACTGCAATGAAAAGAAGCGTTATAACATTCAGTTGCAACAAAAAAAATCCCAAATATGTCGCAAGATATATATGTTCACAGTTGTGTACACTTGTTTATTGTGATGATGGTCCTGGGGAAGAAACTGAATGTTTTTATGCCTAATCAAAACACGAGTGTCTATTATAGGACCTCCTCACTGTATTCTGTAGTGCAAACAAAAACAAATGATAAAAAGCACAGAAAAGAATACAAACTACGGAGACCATAAGTTACCAAAACGCACTGTTTCACTTCATATATTTTCCCCCAAGCCGTTTTGAGCTTTTTGGGAACCTGTAGCAGCTAGATGGCCAATAATTATGTCAGGTACTTCTTGATGAAGCTAATGTTATGTAAAAAAAACACAAATTTCACTGCCTATCAGTATTTTTGCTTGTAATTTAAATCAATATTGTTTTTTTAATAAACACAATTTTATACCACTACTAAATGATACACACAGTACCTTTTTAAATAAAAAACTGATCACATTATAGGTATTAGTATTTAATGAACTGTAAGAATATGTAAATCAGTAGATGTGATCACATACTCTATTTTTACTCCAAAATATTTAATAAAAAACAACATGTGCTTGTTTAAAACTGGAAGAAGAAATCTTTGACCAAAATGGAAATCGAATGTGAGTATTGAAGCGGTTTACACAAAAAGTCTCAAAATGAAGCAGCCTAAACTAAAATGCTAGTTTCGAGACAAGTTTTTGTTGTTTAAATTTTAAAAAGGGATTGATTTTGGGGGGAAATTGGTTGGAGTTTTTAAGAGGAGAAAAGTGGTAGAGTTGGTAAGTAACTATTTATACTCAAATGAACTGCATTCTCACAGTTGAGATCAGTTATATTTGTAGAAAAAGGCTGTTACATTTAGAAAAGGGAATTGTCTGTAATTATGGAAAGCTGAAAGTTTGGGGATTTGGAGAATGTATAAATCAATGGATATTTTAGTTTAATTGATTAATTGCGAATTAATTGAATTACTTTCGCAGTCCTCAATACAACTTTTTTATACTTAGGTCATTTCCAGCAAAAACACGCCCACTTTGTCTTGCCAAATTGTGAAGACAATGTCCAAAACAAAACAGTCGTACTGCACTCTGTGATAAAAATCTGGCAAAACATCTGGTAGCTTAGACATCGTAGACGACAAATCAACAAACTGCAGCCAATCAAAAAAGAAGAAATTGTAGGCGCAACTTCTCGCGTGACCTCACCTGGTGTAGTTGCTCTCCTGGGCCCGAGCCCATCCCAGAAACAGTGATAGGAGCAAGGAGATGCCCCACATGCTTTCACGTGCATTCATGATGCATTCGCCAAGGTTCCGTTGAAAGAGAAGGGTAAATTAGCGGTGTCAGACAGGAGAACTTCAGAGGGGAGGTAGGAGGAGCGACTCAAGGGTTGCTTGTAGTGTGGGAGGGGAGAGCCAATTCTAGAAGGAGATGGTAAAAGGACAAAAATTGCAAGAAAGAACCCGGAGGGGGTCGACAAGCTGTGGGAGGGAGTACAAGGCTTTAATTACAACCAGATGTTTTTTTTTTACTACAGGTTTAGATAGGAACGAAGGGGGTAGCTTCGTGGGGGGTTGAGTTGGAACATCTCAGAAAAAAGCTAAACCAAGGTGATTTGGATTCCTTTTCAACTGTCATTTCTTTGTGGATTGATTATCATTTTAAATTGTGTGCGCCGTATATATAAAGCAGAAGACAGTGGCATCTAGACCAGAGGTCACCAAATCCTACCTTCATGAAAGTAAATATATATTCATACAGTATGTGACAAAAGTAAATAAACCCCTCACATTTAGTCTGTGTAAAGCTTATATAGCAGGGTAAATGTATTTAAAAAAAAATAGGGCCATTAGTAGCTAAACCCTTGGTAGCAAAAGTGAGTTAAGTAAAAGTTCCTGAAGTTCAATATTTTGTGTGGCCACCATGATTTTGCAAAATTAATTTAATTCTCCTGGCCATGGATGATAACAGAGTCTCACACATTGCCACTGGAATCCTCTTCCACTCTTCCATGACAAGATGACAGAGATGGGGGATATTCAAGCTCTTGTGCTTCGACACCTTCCGCTTGAGGATGCCCCAAAGATGTTCGATATTGATTTAGATCTAAAGACATGCTTGACCAGTCCATCATCTTTACCCTTAGCCCTTTTACAAAAGCCTTGCTCAGCTTAGAAGAGTATTTGGGGTCATTGTGAGGCTGAAACATTGCCCGGCGACCCAGTTTCTGGAGGGAGGCGATCCTTCTGTGCTCCAGTTTTTCACAGTACATAGTTGAGTTTGTATTTCTCTTAATGAAATGCAACTCCCGGATTCTAGTTGCATTCATGCAGACCCAAACCATGACATTCTTAACACCATGCTTGACTTAAGGCACGACACAAACATGTTTGTACTCCTCACCTGGTTGCCGCCACACATACTTCATACCATCTGAGCCAAATAAATTAATATTTGTTTTCATCAGACCGGAGGATATATTTTCAGTAAGCCATGGCCTTTGTTCTCATACTACCTTTCATTGTGTCAAAGCAACGTTTCTTTAGTGATGTATTATTTAACATTTTAATATAATATCTGCGGAAATGTGTGCATACTCACTTTTGTGACATCCATCCATCCATCCATCCATCCTTTATCTGTCCCGCTTATCCTCAGTAGGGTTGCTGGGCGCTGTAGCCCATCCCAGTTATCTCCGGGCAGTGGGCAGGGACACCCTGAACTGGTTACCAGCTAGTTGCAGGACACACAGGGACAGACAACTCACTCGCTCATTCACACATACCTAGGGACAACTTGGACTAGCCAATTAACCTGACATGTATGTACTTTTGGAATAGAGGAGGAAACCGGAGTACCCAGAGGAAACCCAAACAAGCACGAGGAGAACATGCAAACTCCACACAGAAAAGCTGGTAGCTGGATTTGATCCCATGACCTCAGAACTGTGCCGCAAACACGCTTACCGCACAGCCGCCGTACCTCCCTTTTGTGACATACTGTATCTGTATTTTTTTATACATAACATATATTTGTTCTACTGTGCACAAAATAAACTGTTCAGAACTAACCCCACATAGTGTATGAATTACAATTAATGACAGAACTGCAAACCAGTGTGACGTTGGCTGTTGCCTTTGAGAGAACATTTAAGGTATGCATAACTTCACCTTGGTCAAGTTCTACTCTTATACCATTTTCTCTACAAAGTCTGTTCCTCTTGTTGTTTTTATTTTGACCATCCTCAAAATGGATTGCTCTCAAAGATATGGTATTAAAAAATGCCAGGGCTTTCTGCAATATTTGGATATTTATTCATTTCTTTACACCAAAACTTTGAGAGTTTTATTTTTCTGAAGAGCTGTTGAACCTGGTTCTGCTGAATTTCAATGATTTCTTCATTGTATTCATCATTGACTTATGTTGCCTCATCATTAAACTTGAATGGCAGTCTCACCCATGCTGTACATGAGGCTTGTGCATGGAAGTATCCATCAAAAGCTTATCTAAGTGCATAGCAATTGCTTGTTTCAGTTATATGGGTACAGAAATCTCACCAATTCCAAATACATCTTCAAAGTTACACAGTTCTCAAGGAGGGGAAAGTTTGTGAAGTTATATCTAACCTAATTGTTCGACCACTTTCGCGGCGTAGGCTCCACCGAAACGCTGAGACTGACTCACCGAACCCCTAGGGTTTGATCAAACCAAGGTTCAGAACCACTGATCTATACCCTGACCACATCTCACTTGGTAGGGGAAAATTTTGTTTCACCACGTCTTCTAACTAACACAAAAATCAAAACCTCGAAAGGTTTAGATGTTAACTCCTTAGAGTTTTACAAGTAATAGTCGAGCACATATTGCAAACCAAAGACATCAGTGCACACATGTACAGCATTTTCAGAGAAAGACACTTCTCGGGTGCTCCTTGTCCAAAGTTTGTTTTTCATTAAAAATAAGGAAGCCACTAATATTGCAATGCACATTTTACCATGTGATACTCAAAATCTCAGAATGAACGAGTTTTCCCCCGCTGATTTTGGATCTGGTATCATCTCCGGAGATCAGGAAGACACTTTACATCAACAAACATGGCAACCAGATGATGAAGGTGCTGTATCTGAGTCAGATGAGGAAGCTTCTCCTGCTACTGGTTTCCATTCAAAGCAATATTTGTTTAAAATGGGAGATCAAACCCCTTTCCCAAAAAAACAGCTTGGAAAGGCATGGGAGAAGCAGCCTGTACTGGAAGTGGTGCCCCGATGACTAGATGGTTAAGGGATCAATAACCAGTGAACCAAATCACTTTGTATTCAATGACGACATTCTTCAAGCACTTAGTTCTGTAACATGTGGTGAGATTTGTGTCTGTTAAAAGGCAAAGCCAGATTTACAAATCAGTGTACTTTAAAACATTTTCATCATTTGATTGGCAGGTTAAGAAATCAATATCCAAACAGTGGGGAAAAACACTTTATTATCTTACCTTAATTTATAAATGAAGTCAACGTGCTGGATCTTTTGAGTAATAGCATCAATTTGTCAGTAATCCTCCATTATGAAAAGAGTCCATGCAACCATAAATATATTTGTAGATGGTTTGACTTGATTCAGTGTTGTCTTGCTGAGGGGATGAGGTTTACATATCATTTCACGAGTGTCAAAGTACATCAGACATGGCCTGCTTTTAAAAGTAACTGAGTAAGACACCATGTTGTAACCACATTTGAGTAACGAAATGTTATCAATAATCTGTTACAGTACTCGTTACAGCTAAAAGTAATCGTGTTTCTTTGGATCACTTTGCTCCCAACACTGGTGATGGTCGTGACAAAGAAACTGTCACTAGCGTGTCTCTAAATCGTTCAAAATGGTCTGTTTACAATCGTACCATAGCCTGCATGGCAAACATATCCATTAAGCCAATCCTGCTCCGTTGGAGTCTAATTTGTGATTTTCCCGAGCTAATGCTAGCAACCCTGTGACATATCCTTGTATCTTCCTCAACCCCAGGATGTCCTTTGGATCCATACAGAATCTGAGTCAGGGAGACGTAAGAGACCCCCCTCCACGGATGAGTCAACCTTTTGCTCGACACAGCCGAGGGCTGGAGTGGGAAAAAGCAGACACTTTGACGCGCTTGCTGACCTACAACCGCTTGATCTGGGTCTGGAACAACCCAGGCCGACAGCCAATAAAAACACAAGGCACAGTTTCCACAGAGTACTGTCTCCAGTTACATGTGGCCTGTGACTTAAAAGCCTTGAAAGAATACTTGTCCTCTGATTTAATAGTTCACTTTTTACAACCTTAAAGAAATGATTCCTAATGCCAAAAGAGATCTGCTGGGGGTAACGACTATGCGCAGGTCAAAGCAAACAAGAGGTGGCCGAGACAGGAATGCAACGAGGCTCCCTTTTCACTTGGCTAAGAACCTGAGGAAGGGCCTGTGATAACTCCAGTATGATGGACAGACTTTCATTTTGCCAAGAGTCACAAGGAGTCGCAATTGGGGGCGAGTGGAGTGTGAAAGAATTCAGATGAAAAACTAACTGTGAGAAGAAGCATCTCACATGGCAATGAAACCTGTTTATAGTAAAAAGGAACTTTGATGTGTATAGCCGTCACAGTGTTGGCAATAATACGTTACAAAGGAAAACATTCCCTGAACACAAATACTTTTCTCGGTAACATTAGATTTGTAATTCAGCTATCCTTACAGCATTGTGCGTTACTCTGATACTTTTTAAAAGCAGATCGTTAATTGCAACGTCTATTGCAATTTGACAGTTTCTCATTTGCACACAGAGTTGCATACAACCCTCCTGCCAACAACAAAAAGCTGAATGCAACAAATGACCAAGGCTGGGATGTTAATATCGACCTACAAAATTCGTCAACAGTGTTACTCATACCATATCAAGACTCTTATTGGCCGCCAGGGTTTAATTAGTGCCGCCAGGGTCTCATAAACTTATAATACCAAAAACTATAATCATATTTTTAAATATATATGATTGAGAAGTTAATCAAAATAATGATTGCAAACGCCATGGTTTGTATTTGTTCTAGGTATTTCCTTATTTCCTATAAGTGCTGCCTCTATTTGTTGTTGGCACACCACCTTTTTCACACTCAGTACTCTGGCCACTCTTTCTCTCTCTCTCTCTCTCTCTCTCTCTCTCTCTCTCTCTCTCTCTCTCTCTCTATATATATATATATATATATATATATATATATATATATATATATATATATATATAAATATATATCAGTGTCTCGTATTCCAGAGATGTTACATATAATAAGCAACGGTTATTGCTTAATAAGGGGTATTAAATATATCATTTAATTTATTTTGAATTTCATACTCACCAAAACAATGCCTTAAAATAGTAAAAAACATCGCTCTAGAAATAATTGCTCTAAAAATGCACCTGATCTGTGTTAAAAGTTTTCTTCTGGGAAGGCATGCCACCGAACCCCCTTAGACTGTTCACTCGCCAGAGAGTTATAAAATTCTATGGGAAATGCTGAACAGTTACAGTACATTAGAGCTATTTCTAGCTCAGAGTATAAGGGCACATCATTTCTCCCTATTGATATTCATCCTACCGTATATAGTCACATCCGAGCCATATTTACAACTATAAAATAAAATACTGAATTCAGGAGGTCAGTTTACATGCGCATATGTATTTAGTTGTGTGATACCAGTAGCGATTAAAAGGCAGCGCGGGGTTTATATAGGAAGAACAAAATCAATGATTCAAACGTGAGAACAGAAATTACGGTAAAAGTGTTCTGAGTTTTGGTCATTTTATTTGTAAAATGATTTTTGCAATACACCATGCCTGGAGAAAAAAGAAAACATCTTGGACATTACTCAGAAATTAATTGGCTTTCAAGACCAAAGACAAATTGGATATGGAGTATTCAATCGTTAGTTTGCAAGGTCTCACAATTATATGGGCCGAGAAATATGAAGGCTTCAAGGCCTCCACAGGTTGGTGTACACATTTTATTCTATTTCTTTTATTATGTGGCTGTTTTAATCAGTTTTCGGAAGTCAGCTTCAATGTGAGTGTTTACGGTAATTTGTAACTAGGTTCTTCCGGAGAAACACGCTACTTTTGGGTGTCAGTAATATAGGGGATAACAAAATTCCTTTTTGAATGAAATAACTAATAATTGTAACTAATTACTTTTTTTCAGTCACATGTCCAACACTGGCCATCAATGGCATTCAATAACTTCCCAAAAATGTATTCAGCACATTACTCTCCACAATTTGAATCAGTTGAAACCAGTGCACAGCACAAATGTTTTCAATTGTTTCAGCTCATGAAAATAAAGTTGACAACTGAGATGACAACAAATAAAAGTACACCACACTTCTCAGAAACAGCTGGAGAAAAACCAAGTCCATCTCACAAGAATCCAGAGAGGCAGACAAGCTTTTTTCCTCAAGGCGCTCCAAGAAATTTCATGCAGATAGTCTGATGTCACTAATATGTTCAAATAGTGTGGTATTAATTGTGGAAAATGAACTGATTTTCAGGGGGGCAGCCGTTTTGCCACATGCTTTTGACATAAAACAATAGCATTGCAATATTAAAAAGACTAGTAAACAATAAAAAAATAATTGGGAAAAAATGTTAATTGTTTAGCCCCTCATAGTGGTCAAGTCAAGTCAAGTCATGCTTATTTGTATAGCCCTTAATCACAAGCAGTCTCAAGAGGCTGCACAGACCACAGATTATTGCAAACGGACTATTATTACACTATCCCCTGATCTAAAACCTACATGACGGCAAGGAAAAACTCAAAAACCTCAACATGAGGAAAATGAAGAAACCTGGAGAAGGGACTGCCCATGAGGTAAATCTCCCTTCCAGGATGACCAGGCTGCAATAACAAATAATTCACAGATTTGTCATTGTGAAATATAGGTCATTCAGAGCAAGTTCATGCATGATTTTGTAAAATACCAACAGAACCTTAAAATCACATCTGAAGCCAGGGGTGTCCAAACTTTTCAAAAAGCGGCCCAGTTTTGGTGAGCTGAAAATATGTGAAGGCTGAATCTTCAGCCTGGCATTCTTTGAACAGTCTTTAATAAATTTACCCGACGTGAAAGGTTTGCAGTGCTTGGCGATCAGTGTCACGACCTCGTAGCTCACCTTTGTAGCATTTTCATTTGACATGCAGGGTCTCGTGAAAAAAACGTTGAAAACAGCTTCCAGTAGCTTCACCTTTTCAGAGCGTTCGTTTCAGGTTAGCTTTTTGTAGTCAGCGTGTTTTGTCTGGCAGTGCACTTGATATTATATTCAAATAAACATGACTTGACTTGAATTAAAAACAACCACAGTTTCAATGGAAAATTAGGCAGGGGGAAAAATACTTCAGTTTCCACTTGTCCTGAAAGCGGCGACCCTGACAGTCAATTTTCCTTTTTTTTTTATTTACAGTTGCCAAGTCAGAAATGAGTTGGGCTAAAATTTTCAAAGAAAACCAAGGGCAAGGTGGCCAAAAGGCTACTGTCATCATCTAGTCAAAACATTGACTAGTGCAAGTAAATTAGAAGAAACCTGGTGCGGTTTAGTCCCATTGAATCTCCAAAGCTTCTATTCTTTTTTGTGCTCTGTAGCACTTGTTTTTATTGGCACTACACAGTAGAGTGACCTCTAGTGGTCAAATATTACATAGTGTCCCTTAAAAACACAAGATCATTACAATGTCCTTGTCTTCACAGTTTAGTTTGTTCATTTTTCATTCATTTATTTTATTAATGTGTTTTAAATGACTAAAATAAAAATAGTACTTAGAGGGACTCAAACTGACCAAACTGCATCATTTTGCTTCTTTCTTTTTTTGCAAAGCCTATCACAGGGTATTTGGTCTTTTTGAGGTCTTATTCTTTAAATCTATCTATCTATCTATCTATCTATCTATCTATCTATCTATCTATCTATCTATCTATCTATCTATCTATCTATCTATCTATCTATCTATCTATCTATCTATCTATCTATCTATCTATCTATCTATCTATCTATCTATCTATCTATCTATCTATCTATCTATCTATCTATCTGTCTGTCTGTCTGTCTGTCTGTCTGTCTGTCTGTCTATCTATCTACGGCTATGTCACTTGGGTCAGGGTGACACAATACACTCTTCTGTTCAACAGCAGGGCCCGGCAGCTTTCACCGGTTTACCCCTGCAGCATCATACAGGTGCCCTGTCCATCCCTTAGAACACGTCTAAACATCCCACTATCCTTTTACAACATGTCTCCACTCATTCCTATCACCAACAAGTGCTCTAGCTTCAACTATATTTAGACCTCTTTCCTGCAGTGCCCTCATAACACAGTCCAGCCACGTCAATCGTGGCCTTTCTCTTGGTCTCCTTCCATTTACTTCTGCTCTGTAGATCTGTAGATCCTCTTTTGTGAATAAATACATATATTTCTGGACTTATATGTAATCCAAAAAATTGCAGGTTTATAGGATAGTCCATGTATTTTTGTCTATTTTTCTAATCAATATTGTTCTTCCAGCTCTTTGTCTTTCTGACTTGGGAAAGTAGTCAAAACTCAGAATTTGTTTCCCATATTTTCCAATGTGGAAAACCTCTCGTTTATAGGTAATGTGGTTGCGTCAACAACAATATTGAATCATATTCTTTGAGTGTTTTAGTGCATCACTAAAAGGCTCATCATGGGCTTCATATGCAAAGTGGTGCTCTGTGGACCTCATTTTTCCCAGAAGCCTCCGCAACCATGTCGATGTTATCCTATTAACACAATTAAAAAAAAAAAAATGTGCACCAGTTGGCCTGTATTTTCAAAGTTCTGAATAATGTGCGTTATTTGGAAGACAGGAAACACGAACTATTTATTCATGTATAATAAGCAGAACTGGCCCATGGCATAAGTGAGCTAAGCGGCTGCTTAGGGCACCGCAACCACTTGGAGGCCCCCAAGAGTGGTTAACTTTTTTGGTGCCAACAGTGTCCCCAATGTAACTTAGTGTGTCCAGTCAAAAATATTTCTACATAAATACAACAAAATACTACACATTAACTACAAAACTAAATATCAAATATAGTGCTTAAAAACAGAGACCTCATATATTATCTTGCTTTCATTCTGAAAATAAAAAATAGTATAGAAAAACTACAACAGTACTGGTAATACTATATTACAAAATATTACTACAGAATTATTAACTCCAATTATACTAAAAAAAACTACAGTAATATTACAAAAATATTACAGAAATATGGCTAAAATACTACTATGGAAATACTACAAAAATTCTACAATAATACTACTAAAATACTGCTTTTGAAATACATCAAAATTACTTCTACTGAAATGTTAGAAATAACAAAACATAATACTATAATAGAAAAAACAACTAGAGAAATATTACCTCAAAAATACTACTTCAAGAGGTTTACAATAGACATACTGCAAATGATACTACAACAAAACTACAGTAAAATTGTACTACAAAAAAAACTACAGCAACACTACAGATATACAATAAACATTTGTGTATGGAAATACTAAGAAATACAACATAGATGGTACAACAATACTAAAAAAACAAGACTACAGTAATACAAAAATACTATTATCATATAACTACTGTAACAATACAAAAATACGACCAAAATACTACAGATTTACAACAAAAAATCTGCTTTCAAAATACAACAAAAGTACTAAAGAAATACTAAAAAAATAGTACTATGGAAATGCTACAAAAAAATCTACAAAAATACTACTAAACTCCTGCTTTGGAAATACATCAATTATACTCTTACTGAAAAACAATACTATAATATAAAAGCTAATAGAGATATATTTCTACAAAAATACTACTAGTAGAGGTTTACAACAGAAATAATGCAAATGACACCAAAAGTTTTCCTATGGAAATATCACCAAAATACTACAAAAATACTACAGAAAAAGTTATACAACAAACATTCTCATATGGAAATACTACTAAATACATCAGAGATGCTGTAATACAAAAATATTTAAAAAAAAGCTAATACTACAGTAATATTACAAACATACTATATCATAAAACTACTGTAATAATAAAAAAATAATACCAAAATACTACAGATATATAAAAAAGTTTTACTCTCAAAATACAAACAATACTGCAGAAATACTAAAAAAATACCACTATGGAAATACTACATAAAATTACTTTAGAAATACTACAAAAATAGTACAAAAATGAAACTATAGTCCCACTACAAAAAAAAACAACAGACTAATAAATTTTTCAACATGTTACCTAGTGTTTATTATGTGTACTGTAATACTAAATCTAATTCACGCTGGTCATCCTGAAAGGGGGATTACCACTTGTGAAGTCCCTTCTCAAGGTTTCTCTTTTTCCTCACGCTGAGGTTTTGAGTTGTTCCTTGCCCGCATGTTGGTTTAAGATCAGGCGATGGTGTCAGTGTAATCCTGTGCAGTCCTTTGAGACATTTTTGTGATTAAGGGCTATACAAATAAATGTGACTTGACTTAATAAAACCCTACAGTAATACCGGGCTTGGGGTGTCCAATTAGTCCTGATTACAATTTAGGCCATTCTCCAAGCACTACTTTGTAAATATTTTGCCTATTTATCCTGTCTTTTCTTTTGAATCTATATTTTTAAGTCTTGAATCAGTGTTTATCCTGGAGTGTCATGTCGCTTTTCATTGTAAACAATGTTCACTACTTCGTTTTTAACGGCAATAGAACAATTGTAATTCTAATGACACTTCTCAGGAATGAAACATTGTGAGTCCATCACAGCTTACAATGGCCACGATATTGTTTCAATGACATTCTTACCTATAGGCAGATTTTGGGCAACAGAACATACCACAATGAGTCGTTTTTACTGCCATCTTGTGGTTAAAATGCAAGGATGAAGCAGCCTCCCCACTCAGGATGAAGTTGTATGATGTAAATCACGTCACCGACATTTCACACAGGATGTGGAGCCATTATCAGTGTTTAGTTTCCATGCATTGTGTTATCCTGGCATCCGACCTACGTCTGCATTGGACTGTGTTTACTTACAATCGGAATCTGGGTTTATTGCTCAGATATGGACGGAAGCGTGTGTTTAAACAGTGTATGTCTTGTAGAGTTCAGGTCGCTAACCTCGGTTGAAAAATGTTGTACACTTGGTAAAGCACACAGTTGTGTGTCTTGACATTATTTGAATTAAGTATTGATACCAGGGAGCGATACCAAGCCTTTATTTCATTTAACGTTCCTGGCAATGGTTATCAATACTGATATCAGCCAAGCACAGAGAGACAGAGAACCATTCATTCATTTCTAGGGGCAATCTGGACCAGCCAATTAACCTGAATTTGGAAGGAAACAGAGTGCCTGGAGGAAACCCACACAGGCACGGGGAGGGGAGAACATCCAAGCTCCACACGGGGTGGTTGGGGTAGCTGGACTTAAACGCTGGGCCGTGGGACTGCGTGCTAACCACACATCCGCCGTGCCGTCAAGGTCAAGAACCGAAGGCGCTGATACCAGGAGAGCATCGCAGTTATCTTCGGGATAGGGGATACCCTGAACTGGTTGCCAGCCAGTCACAGGGAACACAGGGACAGACAACTCACTCGCTCATTCACACCTAGGGAAAACTTGGACCAGCCAATTAACCTGATGTGCATGTTTTTGGAATGTGGGAGGAAACCGGAGTGCCCAGAGGAAACCCACGCAAGTACGGGGAGAACATGCAAACTCCGCACAGGAAAGCTGGTAGCTGGATTTGGTCCCATGACCTCAGTACTGTGCTGGGATGCGCTAATCACTCAGACGCCGTTGTTAATACAATACACAAAAAAAGTTGGAAAATTGACAGAAATATGTTACGGTTCACAGATCCCTTAACCGCTAAGGTCGAAGGGGCACCATTTCCTGTGGTGTGTCTTGGCCAAGTACATTTTGGCGACAACCAGCCCTCTCCCAATTGTTTTTTGTAGGTATTAGCTTCCCCATAATAAATAAATAGTACTGGTTTCCATGTTTACTAGTATCAGCAGAGGCCTCCGGTCTAAGATACAGCACTTTCATCATCTGGTCGCTGTTGTTTTTCAGTGTAATGAGGCACCAAACAATACACAATGTCCCTTAAAGGAGAAATCTAAACACCAATATGGAAGAACTACAATTTTACACTTTTTAACGGACTTCAGCTGCTCTTTAAGTTGTGGGTCTCTTCACCACTAAGGAGCAGCAGTATAGTATACAGACACATCAAATGTACATAAAGAGCCTGCTCATTTAACATGAAAAATATGTTGGGTCTTCACTGAAGATAAAGAATATATGCATGTGAGTACTCCAACATGTTTTTTTTTTGTGGGGACTGACTGCATGCTTTTTTTTCTAGGCCTTTTTGAATATTTTGAACCGTGACTTAGCATTAAAGGGACATAATGTATTGTTTTGCGCCTCCTAGTGGCAAAAAATCAAATTCATTAGAAAAAAAAATGAAAAATCCAAATAAGATTGTTGTCTAATCTTTATCCCATGCGACTATAATTTTGCATTTCTTTTTTATTCATTTATTTCAAACTAGTATGACTATGAGGGTAAACATTACATATTATTTTACAGCTCCAATCAAGTTTTTGTAGCGTGATGAGTTGGATCAAGTGCAAAACGGCAGCTGTTAAAAAAAATTGTGAATGCCAAACATAAAAATATATTTTTTACCATTCTTTGGGAACAAATGTGTTATGCTTAAAACATATCCCTCGTCATACATGATTATAATATGTAGGGTAGGCTATTATCTGCTATTTACGGTGACTGCAGTGGTATCTAATAGCCGTGTTATCTATAAATGTATTTGCAAACACACGAAGAAAGCACAACCAGCCCGGAGACACTGTTTTCCAATATACATATATTTTATGATGTTCATCAATATAATAAGACATTGATAGATTTACACTACAATTACTTTATACAATTAATTTTCCATTCAGTTTCCTCTCCTTTACATTGAGCCAACCTTGTTAGGTGTCTAATCCCATATCAACGGACAGCACAACAAATCTATCGATAAATAAAAGTCAAAACGAAAAGTAAGAATGGAATAGGACCGAGTACATTGCCCAGCGGTTCTCCGGTCAGGTCCCTCCATTGAGACCGGCAAAAACGGGGGCAATATACATCTTTGTGGAAGAACCACCCCCTCACCTCAGTTTTTCCCCCCTCAAAAATAAATACATTGGAAAAAAGACATACAGCTTTGCGTGAATACAAACAGCAATTTGATATAAACAGCGGAATTCTTTTTCTGGTTGAAGATGAAAATTCTTTTACCTCTACATGAAATTCAGATACATTGGGAGGTTCTTCAAAATCGACGTGAAATAATAACAAAAAAAATGGACATTCAAAAGAAAATATTTTGCTTTATGTATATATATATATATATATATATATATATATATATATATATATCTTTTTTTTTTTCACAGAATATCATAAGGTGTCCGGTAAATGTTCGGAAACTCAAAAAGGTTCCCTCCGATTACTACATTCGACTCATTTGGGGCGAAATTCTCCTCTCAGGTTATCCTCCCAAAAATGTGAAGTTTCTGTTATCCCACAAATGTGCCGAGTGCAGCATAATTTTGAGATAACCGAACATGTCGCGAGACGGCGGCAGGCGATTTTCTCTCACGTAAAACGAATGTGCTCTCCGAAAACAATGGCGACGATTAACAGAAAATGCCGAGCTCCACGTTCTCCTTTGTGATCAAATCGGTAAGCAAAATCACACAACGACAGCTGGCTTGATGGAATAACACATATCCTACCCCAAAAGGTGTCCCGAGGCCTAACACACAATGCTCTTAGCTATGTTTTTTTTGTTGTTGTCCTCTTCTTGTAACCTGATCAGGACCAGACTATAATAGATTTTGTCAGGCCGATGCCTCTACCGATTTTACTTCATCGGCTGATCATTTTGTACTACGCATGATCCGTTAAAACATTGTGTGTCTAGCAAAATTGACAACCTCAGAATCTCCAATTAACTTTCTTTTTAATGATTTTTTTTCTTTGCGGGAAAATGATTTGTTGATCAGGTCATAATATGCATATTAATTTCAAAAGCTGACTAATTGGTCTTATTTTGGTATTTTAAAAACAAAACAAACGTCCCCTGAGCCCTCAAAATATGTTCTTATTACTATAACAGAGCTTTCCTTCGACAGTTGTAGCTAGTTAAATGATGGGTAGTAAAACAAGGTTGTGCTATTATTACGGAATGGGTCTCTTATTTTAATAACTTCACTTGAACACACAAGGTGTAAGATAATTGATGCATGCGGTCTTTAAAGGTGCAGTACAGAAACTGGAACTTTCGAACCCGCTGATGCCATCTTCTGGCTTGTGTCAAGCTCATTATGTTGCATGTGCAAGTACGTTCATTTCTTAGACGCGCTTGAATAAACTCTTCCTTTTACATCTTTTTTTGGGTTTGTACTGTATTTAAAACAGGTTTTTCGTACTTTCACCATGTTCATGCTACACTAACAAAAAGCTGCAGTGACGAGCTCTCCAAGACCTCCCATTCCGCGGCCCAAACAGCTTTACTAAATGTAAGATAAAAGCAGATAGGCGCAGTGGGATCATTTATAAGGGCTGTTTGAACTCAGTTGGGCATTGTTAACACATATATGTAGAACATATTCTACTTTCAACTTTTTAAGGACACCTCAAACGACGGACCCCACCTTTAAGTTTTCCTGACTTGAATGAAGCGCAACGGCAAACTCACTAAATCCCGTGTTTGCAGATGGCCAAGTTTTGAAAAATAATGGGATGATAGGAGTTTTTAATGGCAATTCTTTGGTCATCTTTTGGGTCTCAGTGGTCTTGTCGTGGTTGATGCCAAACGTGCCCTCGCTCAAGAGATTTACGCGGCCTAATCTGTCGGGATAAACCAGGGATATTCCTGGGGTAGAGCTATTCTAACACACAGCACATGGATGCACCTGCACAGAAATTGAGTGGTTGCTCTTTCAAGCCGTTTGCTAACATAAAAACCCCAAGGATACAGAGTACTTTTAATACACTAAATTGAAACGGTTGCAGGTTTTGACATGAGGACTGAAAACTAACGCTAAAATGATTTTGCTATCAACTTATCCACCGCCAGTTGGATTTTTGAAGTGTATTGTCATCAATGGCAACAAATGAGTTAATCTAGTTAGCTAAAACTGCAGCATGTGCACCTATTGCTCATCGAGTAGCCAATGGGGCGATACGCAGCGTCCCAAACCACATAAGCTAGCATTTTTACAACCGTACACAGAGAGCGGCACAAAAGTCAACTACGATGAAGACAAAAAGCTCTACCCCCTCCGATTGTGGCTTGGCAGTGTATAATGCACACAGCTGAATTAGAAAAACGGAAACACTCACACACCAAACAGAAGCAAAAGTTCCTCTGCCTGTTTCACTCGAAAATACACGATAATAAAAATAGAATCTGTTACTTATAACGACACATACTTATAGGGACAACCACTTAAACACTGCAGAGGAATGCTTCGGTTCGTTTATTTTTATCTTTAACAAAAATTTGACTGTAATTTGCGGGTTTTTTTTAAGAAAAGCAAACAAGGCTGAAATGTTTGGTGTGCTCTTAGTAGAGAGGCATGGCCGAGCACTTCCTGCTTGGTTTAAGCCCAGGATGACAGGCATGCTAGTGGTTTTACAACGAGTTCTGGTCTTATACAGAGAAGAAATGTGTAACAGGGCCATGATTCTTAAATGGTCACCTAAACGCCAATTAAAACATGGAATTTCCAGTATCTAGCATGAATGATACTACAGAACAGATATCCTTTATTATCCATCCCTTTTTTGTGTGACTGACTTTAACTTTTTAATCCATCACACTGTTGAAATATACCCACACTTATATGTGCTGCAGTAGGAGCGTTTGCACTCGACTGCAATGAAGGAATGTTTTCGAAATAAGACACTACGAATTTCAAATAAGATAAAAAGAACAAGAAGAAGAAACATCTACAGACATTGGTCCAACGGTACTATGGCAGTTTAAAAACAGTTGAGCGATCAAACATGCTGCAATAGACGAAGGAGACGGCCGGAGAGCTGAGAAAACGACAATCATCCAAGATAAAAGGGAGGAAACGGGACATAAACGCTCAGATTTGAAGGAGAAGGTGAATTCATAAACAAGAGAGTCGAACAATTCATGCTTTGTTACTCGTGAGCGATACCTTGGACCTGAATGTATTCTGAAGTCATTTCAAACTGGAGATTGTGGCTGCAAACACCAAACAGGTTCACTTCTGTGGCTCACTCCGATCGTTGAGGGGGAGGGGGTGATGATCCGAACATGCAAGATACACACTTGATTATTAGGCAGTAGTCGACGCTGAAGCATACAGAAAAAGAATACAAAAAATGAAAAAATACAAAAATGCACACACTCGCACACACACCTACAAAACAGTAGATATCAGAATAAAACTCTACAAATGACTAGATAGACATCAGCCATGTGACAATTATCATTGCCAATCATCGTTTGCTTTTCTGTTGTTGCATCATCACAAGTGCTTTGGCTCTCGTTTATGGCAGGTTGGAAGGAGACGAGAGGACCCAGAACGAATGCGGGGCCGCACACTCACGGGACAATTATTCGACAGGGGGTCCATAGGTAAGGTAGTGGAAGGATTTCCTCTCTTTTTTTGAAGGGACACGGGTGGATTCCTACTCAAACCAATCGGGAAAGATAATTGATAATCTGTGATTCCTTTTGTAATGAATTTCAGGGGTTCCTTCTGAAGCAAGGACGTTGGGATTAGACTGGGGTAGGAAGTGCCTCTTCTTAGGTGCTGAAGTACACTGGAGGAAATAAGACAAAGATACCAAAAATGATTTTACCAAGATACTGATTTAACAGTTTAACATGGGAAATACCGAAAACGATAAATAGGACTCCTTACCAATAATGACAATGAGCACAATCACGCATATCACACCCAGGATAATCATCATCTGTGGACAAAAGATAAAATAAGAATATTCAATCTGTGCTCATAGATTGAATCATAGGATATGTTTCTAAAGCTGACAACTTTCACAAGCTTTAAATAAATTTGGAATGTGACCCCATTGATAATCCTAAGATTTTCTTGATGGGTAAAAAATATTTTTAAAGAACTTTAAAGAACTTTCTTAAATTGATTTAGTAGGGCTCCAAGGACTAGTCAACCTTGTCGAACAAAATCGATCATAGAAATAGTAGACAATGTCGACTGTTTTTGCCAGACACGTTTTTCCAACAGAGTGAGGCCTCTCTACATGAATATAATCTCTGAGAATCACACAGGAGCAATAGCAAAATCACGCATATCACAGTAGCTCAGGAGGTAAAGCGCTGGGATCAAAGGGTCGCAAGTTCAATGCCCAGGTCCTCTGTGCTATATGTCGAAGTGTCCTTGGGCAAGACACTAAATCCCTAATGCCCTTGATAAGCAGGTAGTTATGACGCTCCTGGCGATGTGTGAGTGTGTGAGTGGGTAATGTTGAAGCACACTGTAAAGTGTGATGTAAATGTAGACCGTTTACATTCATCAATATCAAGTTAAAGAAAGTTTGGAAGCGTCTTAGCCTGAATACAGCCAATAAAAAGACTTTATACAAAGTTTACAATAAGAACCTTGCATATTATGCTCAGTGACACATGAACATTTAAAAATCACGTCAGACAGGTGACCAAACGGAGTCTGACTCGCCTCGGTAAGATTCAAGTTAATACGGCTTTCATGACATGCATATTTTGCCATAAAAGAGAGCTTAAGGATTATACCAGACTGTGTCTGACACACATGTTTGATATTAAATACATGCAGTCTGAAGAAAAAACGTCAGTTGTGTAAACCTTAAAAACGACAAATGTCAGTTGTTAAAGCCATTTCATTATAAATTTGTGAGAATTGTTTAATACTTCGCAGTTGACCACTGAATGTACTTCACAAAATGAACATAATGGTTGTTTTATTTACTGAGTTTCCGTTGCTAATAAGCCTGTTCTTGGTTTACAGGGATAAAAATGATTACTTGATTTGAATTCACTGTCTTATTTGCCCCATTCTGGAAAAAGGGACAATGTTTTATTTATGCGTTTATGTCTCTACTGACTGAGCAATGGACACAATTGGTTTTAGATTTGTACTAAATTTTTGTCCAAATCAGCAGTTTGTCAATAAAATATTTTTCATTGTACTCTTTTGCCGTGTCTTTATTATCATTTTCCAAATCATTACATCGAGTTTATCATGTATTAAGATTCTTTTTTTAAACTATCTGATGATTTGACTGATCGTTTCAATAGTCAGTGACTAATCGACTATTAAAATAGTTAATAGTTGCAGCCCTAGAATTTAGATCACAGTCTTCTATATTCACGCCGTATCCCCCAACTCAGAAGCACTGCTCGTGTTGAGTGTTTTTGCCCACCTTAGCATTCTTCCACCAGTACTTATTCTTCAGTTTAGCAGCGCTAGTCTCAAACTGAGAGGCACCAGCCTGCAGAGCGTCGGCCCTGTCGTCTAGTTCGGACAGCTTCTGATCACGCTCCAGAACCTTATCCACATTTACGCGCATAATATCCACCACCTGGGGAAAGAGAGAAACATTATGATTGGCTATTATTATTATTTTATCAGTGGTAAGCAATATTCAAAAGCTAAAACAAAAACCCTGATTTGTTCCTTACCTCATCCACCTGTGCCTGTGTCTGCTGCAGACGGCGATTGCTGGTGAGGTTGGGAGGAGCCTGACTCCCTCCCTCTGGTGCAGGGGCTCCAGCTGGGGCAGACCTAGGTAAGATTAAAACAAAAATATAGAAACACACACAATAATTGAAAACGTTTTTGATATTTTGAAAATAAATAAAATACACTTTTGTGGGTTGAGCACAAGCAAGCAATGGCCTTCATGTGCCAGTCATGAGTCATTAAATAACCACTCATCGAATTTCAAACTAATCGGCAAAGAATTGTTTTTGACGGTTAGCCAGATCGATAGATAAGCTCTACTAATCCTGTGTATTTTTCCTTCTAATAGTAAATATTTATTGATTTATTTAGTGGCACAGAATTATTTTTGTGTCATATCAAAATAAAACATTTATGTGACAAACTATATGGATCACAAATTGGAAACAGACACCAAATGTTAGGGTTATTTTTCTAACTGTTTCCAGAGCTTAAAGGTGCTGTCCGGAATTTGGAGATTGTTTACTTGCTGACGCCAACTCCTGACTTAAGTCATCATTGCAGCCTCTGTCAAGCTCCTTGTATTGCGCGTGCGTTTACGTGCATTTCTTAGAGGTGCTCAGATAAACTCTTTTTTTGGGGGGGTTTGGCTTGGCGTTTGGACTGTGTTTAAAACAGGGCTTTTGTTACTTTCACCATTTTCATTCAAGTCTAAAAAAATAAAACACAGGTATGAGCATGAAATCCCCCCCTGCTCCCCTCTCATGGTTCCTAAAGTTTTGCGTACCTAACGGCGTTGCTATACTGTAAGTAATATAAAAGCAGATAGGCGCAGTTGGGAAAAAATTAAAAAGGCTTTTTAAACTCAGTTGGGCATTTTTAACACATACCGTATGTTCACACCCACAAAGTGCACCGTGTTAAAAGGCGCACTCTACAATGCTGGTTCTTTTTCTTTACTTATCGACTGATACGGCACACCGGCTCATTGGGGGTGAGTGCCAGGGCGACATCTTTACAACCAGACAAGCATACAAAAACTGAGTTTGGTTGTGGTTTATTGAAGTGCTGATTACAAAGTAAAATACATGGATAAAAACTTATCGGGGTTTGTTTTTCAGCTTCCTCCAACTTGCTAACCTTCAATCATTTTCAATGCTCTCGCAGTGGCTGCATGGTTTCATGTTCTTCCACATAGCGTAGAAATTATCACACCATGGCAGACAAAAACACAGAAAGCATTCAAAGGACGGAAATTGAGGTTTTGGATTTAATTCATATCCGGGGGGACAACTCTCTTCAGTCTCCGGTAGAACAATAACTTTCAAATTGCGAGACAAGCAACGGTGTTAGCATTCATGAGCACTTCAGCTAAGAATGCATTGTGTGCGACTAAAGCGTCCTATGTTGGCAATTAATCAAAAAATGATTACGAGTGGGAGCACGGTGGAGCAGTGGGTAGCACATGTGCGGCACAGTTCTTAGGTCATGAGATCGAACCCTCCTGTTTGGAGTTTGCATGTTGTCTCCGTGCTTGCATGGGTTTCCTCCGGGCACCCCGGTTTCCCCCCACATTCCAAAAACATGCATTTCGGGTTAATTGACCCGTCCAAATTGTCCTTTGGTGTGAATGAGCGAGAGAGTTGTGTGTCTCTGTGTGCCCTGCGACTAGCTGGCAACCAGTTCAGGGTGTCCCCTGCCCACTGCCCAAAGATAGCTGGGATGGGCTCCAGCACCCTCGCGACCCTACTGAGGATAAGCGGTGCAGATAATGATTGAATGAATGACTAAGAGTCGCATGAGATGCATAGAAGTTGCATTTAGTTGAAAACGTGAACGATCTGGCTAAAACATGGGATTTCACCCAAAAATGGTGTAAGGCTTGACTCGGCCAAGGCTTGAAACTGTGACTTCCTATTGTCGGGAGTGGGCGGCCAACAAGCTGGTATCCATCCACTGCTCCGCATGAGAGACAGGGCACATTGTCCGATAGCGCTCGCCCTACATTTTCAATGAAATCTATGACTATTATGTGCGCCTTATAGCCGTGAAAATACGGGAATTAAAAGAGAAAATATTCTACTTTAAACTTTCAAAGGACAGCTCAAACGACGCACCCCACCTTTAAACATGAAAACTTTTTTGAAATGATATTAAGTATTCTTGTCTTGTTTTAAGCCCATTGGTGGTATTTTGCTTTCATTTTGGAAAGTAATCAATATTTTCACCCATTTGGAGGTGCATTACACTAGCAGAAATATTCACATATAAATAATGTCACTCACAATGGTACTTAATAAAATTACCAGCTTCAGAATAAATTGATTTATAAATATTTTTGATACATGATTTTTGATTCATTGATTTATTGGCTACACAATATACAAAAAATATAACCAACTATTAACTTATAAATAACTGCAAACTTCATTAAATTGGTTGAATGCCATTATAAATTTTATCCTAAAAATCAACCCCACTGCAAAAGGTGTCTTAAAATTAATACAGACTCGTCCTTACCCTCATTACACCATCAGAGGTCACGGAAATGTGCATGGGAGGACAATTAAAAGTAGCAACAGATGAATGATGTGTACACATTCCATTTTGATTCTCCCAGCAGCAAATAAAAGTTTCTAAATGGGTAAATCAAATGTGACAGCTAGAGAACAGCCTCTGCTAAGTGACCGAGTGCTCCAGGGTCTTGAAGGCCAACTGAACATGTCAGGCTTGCAGCAAACTTATCTGAAACATCGAAAGCAACACAAGACAGTGCTTGTAAACTGTGGAATATCAGATCATTTAAAGCCCAAATGCGTAATATTTGACCACTACGTGGCACAGTGTTGTCTGGTACGAGCGGTGGCCAGTGAGACATGGCACAGCGTGGCGGCAGGATGCCGGACAAACATTGCGCAGACTTATGTGGGGATTCCACGATATAAAAGAAATGCAAATGTCTCCGGGCAGCATGGCGGCGCAGTGGTTAGCGCGTGTGTGGCACAGTTCTGAGGTCGTGAGATCAAACCCCCTGTGTGGAATTTGCATGTTGACCCCATGCTTGCGTGGGTTTCCTCCGGGCACTCCGGTTTCCTCCAACATTCCTAAAGCATGTTTGTCAGGTTAATTGGCCGGTCCAAATTGTCCCTGGGAGTGAATGAGCGAATGAGTTGTCTGTCCCTGTGTGCTCTGCAATTGGCTGGCAACCAGTTCAGGGTGTCAGATTATAGTTCATGTATTCTTGCCTGGTATTCAAGTAACTGTTTTTTTCGACTGAATTAAAGTTTTTGTAAATAGATAAAGGGGTCTTTTTAAGGCTGGAGAGTTGAAGGAATTTGATTTGCAATTCCGATTCATCTTTTGCTGTATTGTATACCAATTGTGTGACAGATGTATTCGCTGCATTTATAATGTTGATTTATTGCATCAACGTATTTGGTTTCATGTCTTCATCTACTTTATGTACAGCTTTTTGCATTTATCTTTGATTGTTTTAATGTTTAATGTAAATAAAGTAAATAATAGAATGAAATAATATTTGAAAATAAATTTATATAAATACAAATTAACCTAAAGTTTTAACCCATTTTATCTTCATTTACTCAATGCATACAATCCCCAAGGAGGCCATGGCACAGAGCGCAAATAAAAAAAATCACGATCTTGTCAAAAGTAATGAATTAACTAGAATTTGTGATCTAATGTAAAGTCAGAAAAGCTACCATTGGTATTTTCTAACTGATTTTTATAGTAATTTTACCGTAGCATGTGAAACTGTAATAAGGCACCATAAAAAAATATCAGTTGTGACAAAGCTACTACTCCACTACTTAACTGTGTTACAAAACTCTGTATAAAGGTCACCTGAAGACAACCCCACATGACTAATCCTTCCACAGCATCAAAGCCTTTTGGATCAATGTCCAAATGGTCTGATATATACATGCATATCATTATTACTCACAGACAAGAAAAAAAAGTTAGTTTACACTCTTTTCAAATTGGTCAGATTTTCTTTTATCAATGACTTGTTAAATTTGCTTTTTACCACATGCTGCGCCGCACAGGTTAAGCTGCACTTTTAATGGCAATTGACTATACTGTATCATGTAAATGAATTCATACAATATTGATTAATGACATAAATAAGCTCTATATAAACAAAGCAAGATTAAACCTTTTAAAAATGTAGCCTTAAATACTAACTTGGGAAGATATATATATATATATATATATATATATATACAGTAATTGTTTTTCTCTGCGGTTGCGTTTCAAAAAGGTATCACAATAGTCAAAACCTACAAAGTAGAAACCTTTATTCATTTATTTACTAAATATTGTTTTATACATTGAAACCAAAGAACAATTTACAGGCTCGTTCATTTTTTAACACAAAAAAATCACTGCCCAATAAACAGTTTTTTGTTTTATTTCCAAATGATTTATGTCCTGTAAAATTATGGTAAATAGTAAATGGAGTGCATTTGTATAGCGCTTGTAATCAGTCACTGAAGACCTCCAAAGTGCTTCACTATATATTTCACACTTACCCATTCGCACACACACTCTCACACCAATAGCCAGAGGCTAAAATGAGCATTTAAAATAAATAATATTTTGCACTGATGGGCATGATAATTTGCATTACATTTTCAATTTACATACTTTTTCGCCATCGTGAGGACTTTATGAAAAACCCAAAATGTTGAAAAAGCCATCTTTTACCCCCAAAAAATCTATCTATATGTTTGGAGCTACAAAAATCATTATAGAGTCGTATAAGGAAGGAAACAGATACTGTATCCATCTGTACTCATTGAAAACGTTAAGAATGTGTCCCATTTGTTCAACGGGAACTACAGTACATGGTTTTCCATTATTTTATTTTTTTTAAGCCCAAGGTAGGCACTAGGGAGCGCCAAAGAGCCGCATGCAGCTCCAGGACAAGTTTAGTTGGTCGATAAGTCCAACTTTGTTGGTGATAGGAAGCATCTTCCTCTACCTTTCGGTGCTTTTGTCCACAGTGTTTCGTTCACGTAATGGCTTTTAGAAAAACTTGAAATTGAAGGAAAAATGTTTGCATACTTAATGTAGGTTCGTCAAGCTGTTTTATGTACAACTCAGACCGCAACATCATTCACGCATATGCAGTCACAGGCAGAAAAAGGGGCGAAGTGACCGTTGAGCCAATCAGACTGCAGAACACAATGCACGATGAAAATGCGAGGTTGTGAAACAGTGAAAAAGTAAACCACCATACATCAATGGTTATTCTTATTCTTAAGATATTCTTCTGGAGACATTTTGGAGATAATACAACTCGAATGACTCCGCTCCTTTTTGGGATTTGAATATACCCAGATTTTTGTTATTTAGCGCCACCTTCAAACATGTACTGTCAGTAAAAACATTCAACGATGGAGCTTTTATCTATCTAACTGGATTGTTTTCGCTCCTTGCCTCCGTAAGCGCTATGCGTGACTTTCAGCACCGGAGAGAGTCATTTCAGCACTGAACAGCACCACACCAGTCCGGACCAGTATGTGCTGACTTCCAGTCTACAATGACCTGTAGGTCCCCGATCCTTAACACCCAGTCCAGTTCTATGCAACCAGAACTGCAGTCCCATGACGGCCAGTAAAAGATCACGTTTCCTACCCTATAAATACTGTGACTGGACACAGCAGCAGTGGGGAGGATCCTTGACAGGACGAGAGAGGGGGTGGTGTACTTTAAAAAATGGAGGAATGACAACTGTACAATAAACCTAAAAGATAAATACACACAAATGGGAAACTAACTGTACTGGATTGATTAATTCTTGGATTGTGTGGTTTCTTGCTCTTCAAACAAACACAAGGTGGACTTAGCCATTTTGTTTTTCATTCTCCTTTTAAAAAAACAGTCAAAAAAACCAGCATGGGTGTTGTATGTTCATAAATGAAAACAAGTGTTAAAACCTTAGATGACAAAAACAGAAGAAAAGCTAATGCTATACATTAAACCCCAGCCCTGCCCCCCACCCGACGATAGAGGTGGCAAATATCACATAAACTATAGGCCTGGGCCTAAATCGCGGCTAATATAAGATATTATAGAACACATGTGAAGGGTGTTTTGTCAAAATGTGATCGATTGTGGTTTCAGTAGAATTTCAAATACATATATATCAAGATAACGAGGGTTGTGTTCCACAATATGCCCTTGATTTTTCGAAACAGCTCCGATGCCACCCCTGCCCCCAAAGCGTTAAAAGGTAATTTCGGTAAAAAGATAATTTAAGTGAAAATAAAAACAAGCATGCGTCTAATGTTACAACCGACGTCCTTTCAAAGAGAACCGGTCCAAACTGGAAATTACACATATTGCGTGCGTGATGGCTGCCGCCAGCGTCACGAGACGAGGCAGAATCACCACGGCTTGACTTGTTTCTACCTGCAAACCTTCAAAATGCACACAACGAGCACGCCCTTCCGTTTATAAGCCTCATCGAAAGAATAAACGCGGATATTTGCGAAATAAAACACGAGGAACCCGAGCAGGGCCGCACTATCCGACCGACCAGGTGCACGCCAGCATCCTTTATAGGCGAAAACGCCAGTATCAAAGTGAGCGGAGTGGACGCCATACTCACATTTTTGTTGTAGTGTTTGCTCGGCAGCTGTGATGAAATCCGGGCTGGAAATGTTAGCGTGCGCTAAGTGGCTGGCAGATGGAGAGTGGATTGTGGTTTGCCTCCTGCGCTCCTCTCTAGCCTCTGGCACCCTTTGGATGCTTCGCCTAGCGTTTCTCTGCCTATATAGCCGAGGAGGGGCAGCGCTTCTCTCCAGTCTCAAGATATGTCCAATTCTGATATTTTTCTCCCCCTTTTTCCTTTTCCCCTCTCTTTTCTGTCGTGTTGGTGTAAAGTGACGAGAGAGTGAGCCGTAAGGAAGGTATAACAAACACTTTGGATTAGCTGGACAAAGATGGCTTGGTGACGTCAGCCGAGGCGAGTGTCGTGTTAAAATGGGTGACCGGGGAAGCGTTTGATGAGAGGTTTCATCACTTGCGACATGACATTTTTAGACCATACATGTCCATATTTCAATACAGAATGTGGTTCTCCTTAAAGGTTGTGAATGTAAGTTGCACAGGGGTTGTTAATTCTCCTAAAGGAGCTTATTTTGATCGTGTTAGGATTTGTCAACAAAATGGCGTACCTCGAAAGGGGGCGTGGCCTGCAGCGCAGCGGGTGTCCATGATGGCACCGTGTTAATTTAAAGTGAGTTGTTATCAGAAGCGGGCTTGGGAACCCTTTTGACCTAAAGAGCTTTAAAAACGTATATATTTTTGAAGGAAGAGCCACACCATATATATTAAGACACAATTTAACAAAACAACTAGTCAAGTCATGTTTATTTAAATAGGAGTCTCAAAGGGCTACACAGACCACATACTATTGCAAACTATAGACTATTATGACAACACCCCCTGATCTAAAAAATACATGAGGACAAGGAAAAACTCAAAAACCTCAGCATGAGGAAAATGAAGAAACCTTGGGACCCCCCTTTCCAGGATGAACAGGCTGCAAAGAATGTTCCATTAACAACCAAAAAATAACAACATAATATATAGGTCATTCATAAGCTACAAAAAAAGAGTGTGTTTTATACCTAGATTTAATTGATCGAATCTGCATTCCACAGAACCACACTGAACCCGCTGTCACAGCAAAAGCTAATTCTTCAGTGCATTTTATTTTGCTGTCTGACTATTGATGATTTGATCAGTGGTGGGCCGTCAGGGCTTGCAAGGCCTTCTTTGCTGGCCTTGATAAATACATTCATCCTATCCAATATTTTCAATAGCAGCAGTGCAAACAGAAAAATAATAACCACAAATAAAATTAAAACTGAAAAACGTACTACTTAAACCCTCATTAAATCATTTGTGCTTGTTACTTGCCCGTAATAGGCTTTATGGGAATTAATGAAACCCACATGTGCCTTTATTATGTCACAAAAGCAAAATATGTAATGACATCACCACAAAGATTATTTTAAATCAAAAATATGAAAGCAATATATGATGCAAAGAGTATTGTACAATGTGAAACTCAAAGTTTCCCCCAATCATTTATGATCTAGTATCAGTATTGTCACACGAACACCGCTGCCTGTCATTGCTCAGGTCACGGCAATGAAAACACGGCGACCAGATGATGATGGTGCTGTATCTGAGTCAGATCAAGAGGCTTCTCCTGCCACCTTTACTATGGAAACTAGTACTATCTGTTTATTATGGGTGAATAAACACCTACCCCAAAAAAAGTCCAGTAATGGGATGGGCAGCGCTAGGCTGTACTTGTAAAGCTAGGACCGTAAAGCTAGGACCTTATCTTTACCGTTTATGATCTGAACTATTTGGCCTTGTGATGACGCAAAGCTATGATCTTTGATTTTTGCAACTCGGAGATGGCATAGGAGCTTGCTCTGTCCACTCCACGCATCGGCCCGGTATTGCAGTACTTCCGGGAACGGTGCATTCGCAATGATCGCAGCAAGGCTTTAGGGCTAGGACCTTAGCTTGGCCTTTTGGCTGAGAGTAAGTGTCCCGGCTCCTAGGCTTTGTAGCGTATTATGAACTGACCGATAACGGATAATGGATAATGATTTATGAACAAGCTAAATAACCCTTAAAACCCCTAAACCCCCCCGTACTTGCCCAATACACACCGCATGTAGTGGTGCCCTTATGACTCTGGCAGTTAAGGGAACTATGAGCCATTAACACTTGTTCATAAATCCGAATCGTCTGTCAGCTTCATTTCATTACTTTCACCGTGGCTGCGCTGCTTCCAGATGTGTGCTTTCATATTTAAGCATTTAACAAATTTGTATTTTAATAATATTTCACAATATTTCAGCCATCACTAGTTGCCAGGGTCAGTAATCTGCCCGGATTCCTTCACAAATACATTTGAAAGCCCTGAGGCATAATATCAGAGTTCAATAAAGCCGCACATTTACCTAATCAGATTCAGAGTTGGGGAGTCAGCGCCTGCTTGTGGGTCTTGAGAAACATCACCGGTTTCACAAACTACGATTGGCTAAGGGGCAGTAACGGAAGTATCACGATAAAAACTTAAAGTTAAAATTTCTGTGTTCACAGCTACTGTCGAATAGGCATTTTTGGACCTAAATCGAATAAATACTTATTGCAGACTCACGCTAGGATGGGCTATACTTTCAGCATTAGCTTTGAAGGATATAGAAAATAACTTTTTGGTGGAATGGAAATGCAGGGAATCTATATGACACAGAAATTAATATCTTCATGAGAATAAAAAGTTTAATGGATTCTTGCAAAAATAAAACAGAATTTTGGTGAATATATTCCTAATAATATAGCAATTTTATAGAGATAATTATTATAGATTTTTTTTTTTATATGTGTCACAACTAAAACTGCATGTTTTATAACCATAAAATAGTTATTGAGGGTTAGTTCCATTCAACAAACTGAAGGTATAGGAGTGATATACACGGCCTGCCATTGGACTGAATCGATGAAGTAATAATAATACCAGAGCCTGTGTCCTATATTAACAAATATTCCACTTAAAATGTGTTTCCCTCCTGCAGTTATGTGGGGAGTGTCCTTTGAAATGTCCTTGAAAAGTTGAAAGTTAAATGTTTTCTCTATTATGTATGTGTTAATAATGAGTTCAAAAACCCTTATGCTTTATTTTCCAGCGCCCTTATTTTACTGTCATCATAGTTGTTCGTGGCAGAATACATTAGTTCTTAAAATAAGGATAGCCTGAGTGCTGGAGACTACGACTTGCTTATCTCCACATTTTTTAAAAATTTCTATTTGTTAGTGTAGCATTAAAATGGTGAAAGTAAGAAAAGGCCTGCTTCTAATAGACTCCAAACGCCAACCCAAACCCCCCAAAAAGATGAAAAAAGAAGAGTTTACCCGAGAGCGTTTAAGAATTGCACGTATTTGCAGCACAGTATGAATGAGCTGACTGAGGCTGCGATCATGATTTTAAGCCAGTAAATGGCTGCAGAGAGTAACCAAGTTCCAAAATTCATACAGCCCCTTCAAAGGTGGGGATCGTTGTTTGAGCTTGATTAGTTGATTATTAGAATATATTATCAATTACGTATGTGCTAATGCCCAACTGAGTTAGAAAATTATTTTTTTTCCCACCACTGCTATTTGCGTTTACTGTACTCTAAGCAAAGCTGTTTAGGTTGTGCAACAAATTGGGTAGGAGGACGAGGTGGGAGATTTTACTTTAGCATGTCTAAGAAATGCATGTAGTTAGTTGCATGCGCAACATAAGGAGTTTGACAGAGGCTGTGACGACACAACTCAGAAGATGGCATCAGCGAATAGAAACGTTCCGAATTCGGGAGAGCACCTTGAAGATGATCCATCCATCCATTATCTGCACCGCCTTTCCTCAATAGGGTGGCGGGGGTGCTGGAGCCCAACCCAGCTATCTTCGGGCAGTGAGCAGGGTACACCCTGAAGTAGTTGCTAGCCAGTCGCAGGGCACAAAGAGACAGACAACCATTCATTCGCTTATTCACACCTAGGGACAATTTGAACTGGTCAATTAACCTGACATGCATGTTTTTGGAATGTGGGAGGAAACCAAAAAGCCTAGCGTAAACACACGCAGGCAAGGGAGAACGTGCAAACTCCATACGGAAAGGTTGTGGTAGCTGGACTTGAACCCTGAACCTATGCACCATGGAGCTGCGCGCTAACCACCTACCTGCCGTGCCACTACCTTGAAGATCATTAAGGCTTAATTTTGACCGTCATTTTAGTTGTAAATAAGGGTTTATAAACAAGGTGCGAGCAGAGGTCTTTTGTAAAAATGTCACAAAATACTGCAAACAAGAAGGATACCAATGCTTTTCCATTCAGCTATCTGACATGGTCACAGTAGTAAGCTCGAAAAGGGAGTGGTCATTATTTGCCCTCCACTCCGTTCTAACATTTGTCTTAAAAGTTCTCAAGCGATCCGTTGATCATTTATCATTTTTTCATAACTTGCTCAAACCTGGATCGTCTCGATCACTGGTAACAGATGACAACGTCATCGTAGGTAGCTAAAATGGTTGCGGTACACTCGCGAATGTTATCTTCAATCAAACATCTCATCTCATCTCATCTCATCAGCCGTACCGCTTATCCTCATTAGGGTCGCGGGGGGGCTGGAGCCCATCCCAGCCATCTCCGGGCAGTGGACACCCTGAACTGGTTGCCAGCCAATCGCAGGGCACACAGGGACAGACAACTCATTCGCTCATTCACACCTAGGGACAATTTGGACCGGCCAATTCACCTGAAATGCATGTTTTTGGAATGTGGGAGGAAACCGGAGTGCCCGGAGGAAACCCACGCAAGCACGGGGAGAACATACAAACTCCGCACAGGAAGTCTGGAGCTGGATTTGAACCCACGACAGGTTCCCATGACATGAACTGTGCCGCACAAGCGCTAACCACTGCGCCGCCGTGCTGCCCTCAATCAAACATATATTTGGTAAATAAAATAAGAGTGTTTATGCAAATTATCATTGTTTTTATTCTACATGTCTTGCTGTTAGTGCAGCTTTGTGTTTGTAGGGTTTATTATTGCTTAGTAAGGGGAATTTCAATCATTAATAAGAAGATCAAAAGCCTGAGGTTGACAAGTGGGAAACAAGTCAGTACTCTGAAGTAACAATTCACATGTTGTGTGGCAAGACACTCCCCTCTTAGTTTGACCCCTAGCATTTGTTTTCCGCACTTGTGCCACTTTGGGCTTCTTAAAATGTCACTAGTAAACTACTGAGCATAAATGTTGCCAGTAAAGTATTTTGCTTACTTGTATATCAGATCTTTGTGGATTTCAAAGCCATTTGGCAGAGTATGGGAAGCCGCCTGGTGGACCACCATGCGGAAGTACATTGTGAGCCAGAAACTATTTCAGATCTTTAAACAGTTGTATGCCAATGCCAGCAGTGCAGTACTAACCAATCGCACCATTGGAGCAACCAGTCCGTAAGAGTCAAGGCTGCCATCTCTTTCAACTTTATTCATCATAAGGGCGTGTAGAGAGAATTAATGGACATAACGTCGCTAACTTTTGTTTTAATGATAATATTACCGGACTGGCCGGAGAGCAACATGAACTCAGACCTGGTCAATCAGCTGGACAAAGGTTCAACTCAGTAGGGGGATGCAGATCAAGAGAAAAAAACAAAAGTAATGACCCACAACCAACAAGGTATCACCACAAAAATACCCAACAACCACCAAGAGCTTGAACCAGTCATTAAACTTAAATATTTTCAAGCCGTCATATTAAAAGAGGGGGTCGGAACCAGAAATCATGGCTAGGTTAGCTCAAACCACAGCCACACTTAAAAGACTTAAACCCACCTGGAAGGACAAGAACCTGGTAATAAAATCACGGATCAGACTCATGCAAGCGCTGGTTATTTCCTTCTTATTCTACGCGTAGGAGACTTTGACTCCCACAGAAAAGCTGGAAAGGAAAATCCAGTCCTAAAACTAGAGAAAACTTCTAGGCATAATAATAATAATAATAATAATTTCCTTTGTATTGTCATTCTTTGTAACAATGTACACAGAACGAAATGTCGATACACCTGACCCGTTGTAGCGAGTCGATGCAGCCGCAGCCGACAGAGGGCGCCGCCATTATACCAATTAGGTATGTCTCGGCCGAGGCGCGAACCAGCGACCTCCCAGTCTCAAAGCGGGCACACTACCATCTAGGCTACTGAGCTGGTAAGCTACATATAGTAGCCCATGTGATGAATGAAACAGTGCACAACAGCATCAAATGGCACATTGGACCCCACGGAGAACTGTTGTCAACTGTTCGCAGATGAAAACTGGAGGTGTATGGTCACGTCACAAGATCATCAGGACGAACCGAGGTCATTCTACAGGGAACAGTCCAAGGGAGCAGGAGGAGAGGAAGACAGAAAAAAACTGGGCTGACAACATTAGGGAATAGACTGATGCATATGTTGCCACGACCCAAACTCAAGCCTGGAACCATCAGTGGAGAGAGCTGTCAAGAGTTGTGCCCTCAGTGGTGCCCCGACGACCCAGGCGGCTAAAGGATCCGTGATATCACAGGTGTCAAAGCCAAGGTCCAGATCCAGCCTGTCATTTCATTTAATGTGCCCTGCATTAGGAATTACTAATGTGCTTCAACTTCATGTTTGTATACCAAAATTTCAAAATTATTTGTTGTTTCTATCTTCCAAACAGCCCATCAACTCTAAAGTATAGAAAAGTAATAGGTTATGACAGACGGCAACAGTCTTAGTAGAATTTCAGGGAGAGGTATTTTTACCAATGGCAGCGCACACAAGGAAAAACATTATTCAATGTGAGTTTTTAGATTAATCACAATCAAAGAGGCAGTTCCAACAGCTGAGGAATTTAATATTTTTCAGAGTGTATCTAAACTTCTCTTGGAGGTTTAGATATTGATGGAGCAGTTTTGACAGGTGAAACTCAGTTTGAAATATTTGGAGTAAAAAGGTCAACATTCTAACAGAGAAAATGATTACGTAATAACAAAATCCTGTCATTTTAAAAGGGTGGATTTCTTCACAGTTACGGTCATATTTTGTATTATCCCACAATACGATAATTAAACATTTGTATGGCACCAAAACTACCTAAAAACAAAATAACAAAGGAGTGCTATTGCATGACTGAACAATATTCATTCCTAGCGTGATTCCCAGCTTTCTGATATAAATCTTTCTGAATATTGCTTTTTAAATTGCACACATGCAAAAATCCTCCAACATGTAAAAGGACAGTGTGTAATATTTCACCTCTAGATGTTATGGAGAGAAATCGCGTACCCAGAAAAGACACAAAAAGACGATTTGTACCAATAAAAATGTTTCTTGTGTGACAACTGCGAGTACAAAACAAAAAATCTACATGTCTAAAAACTAAATTCTGGTTACAGTTACAAGACAAAATGCCAAGGGCTGATTTACTGATATGTGCGTTTTGTAAAGAAGATAAAAAATGGTGGGGCAGGCGGGATGTCGGATTGAGAATTCAGACTTCCTTCCGACAGATAACGTGAAAAACATTACGATGCAACTTGATTTATATAAAAGTTGATTTTCAAAATATGAGGAAACAGCTCAACTAGATTCCCCTGCTATGTCCCTGAAGCACCTGTGAATTCATCGTCATGTGCATACCACTGTGTTTCGTATTTCTATTTTGTGCTTGTGGCTTTTCATTTTGTACCTGTAACCAAGTTCGTCTCTGTAGTTTTTCGACACAAATCCTTTTGATTTAACATTTTTACGGGTACAAATTGTCTTTTTGTGGTTTTTTTCAGGTACGCCTTTTTGACAGCGATCTTACTCCATAGATGTTGCCATTGCATGGAAGGGATCCAAAACTCTGCAAGATTTCAAAGTGTAGCTTTATGCGCACAAACTAGCATCTCAGTAGCTAACGAGAGCAGCTAGTTACAAAGGCCGTAGGCAAGAGAGTAGCGGCTATCATTAACAGCTAGCCATGGTGTAGAGGCTGGTATAAATTGTAAAGCTTTTAATTGAATAGTGTATTCCTTCATCACTAGTTGGCCCTAAATATTACACAATGTCCCTCAAATTAAACATTCAAACTCGGAAATCACTAACTCAGATCATTTGTGTAAGGAGTGATATTGCACTGCTTAAAATAATATAAAATAACACTGGAGTTTTACAGTTATCAGTACACCCATGAGACAGGCACCCACTGTGGAGTGGAGGTGACCTGTTCTAAGGCTTTTTCCACACTTTTCACACTCTCATCAACATCATTGTTAACTATTATCAAATCGAAGAAGTGTCTGTAGGCCGTCAAGATGGCGTCCGACTCCTTCTGGATCATTGTCAGGTTTTCCGTCTAGGGCAGTATCACGCAAAATATTTGGTTACAGAAGTTTTAAGAAAATAAAAAGGGAGAAAACCTTTAATCACCTGGGAAGCTGTGTTAGTTGGTGCGATAAACACCATAAGAGAGGCAAATTCAGCAGTTCGCAGAACCTTCAACGTCTGCAGGAAAACATAGTAGAAATTACTTTTGGTTTTCTAAAATAAATA